>NC_091069.1:15856428-17146071 GCF_032405125.1 Capricornis sumatraensis | reverse complement strand
AAATCCTATGGACAGAGGAGCCTGGTAGGCTACAGTTAATGGAGTGTCAAAGAACAGACACGACTGAGCAGTTAGACAACAACAGGTTCATTCATTTCCTGGAGGCATATGTAGCCGCTGTTCCCTTCACTTACAATGGAGTTTAAGAGTTAAGGGTTGAAACTCTGGAATCACACATACTTAGATTCATCCCTCAGTCTACCTGACCCTGAACATGCTGCTCTCCCATCTGAACCTCAGCTTCCCACATATAAAATGGAAGTACTGAGAATCTTCCAAGATGCTGTACTTAAGAGGATGACAGGTGGACCGGCTCACTGTACACACTGACAGTCCATCCACCATTATTTTTTTGCTCCTCAGTTATACAATCTGAACAGCTTTTCAGTCTCCAGAGACTGCTCATATTAATCAGAAACAGATAATTTTGTATACAGAAAATCTTCTTGATAATTAACCCAGTCCTGTCATTTTACTGAGGAAAAACATGGACTCCAGACCATGATCTGCCTTCGGTTGCACTGGACACAGTTATCACCAAGACCAGGATACAGTTCTCTCCATATCCACTCACTTACCTCACTGTTGGAACTTCAGTTTCCTTCTTGTCATCACACCTGAGGAGTGTATCTGTAGGAAGCAAGGAAAGAGATTAAGTCAAATAAAACCTAGAGAAGCCAAGAATTGCAACAAAACCACTCTTAAAGCTAGACAGACATGAACTACCATTCAGTGCAAAGAAGAAATGTTTATGATGGAAAATGAAAAGTGCACCGCCTATGTGTGGAGGTAAATAGCTGGCTCAGAAGTGGGTTCTCAGGTTCTCATTCTGAGACAATTTACTTTTCCTTTACAAATAAAGATACATTTAGAAGTTGCCTACTAAAATCACATAAGACATATGTGAAGAAAAGCAGCCATAGGGTGGAAGGGATATCAACAAACATAAACATCCCATGAAAAGAAGAAATAGAAACTTAAAAGTAAACAGTATTAACTCATAAATGTTCAGTAAATAGTAGAGTGGCTGCGGTTCAATTCAGTCACTCAGTCATGTCTGACTCTTAGCGACCTCATCAGTTGCAGCACGCCGGCCTTCCCTGTCCATCACCAACTCCTAGAGCCTACTAGAACTCATGTCCATCATGTCGGTGGTGCCATCCAAACATCTCATCCTCTGTCGTCCCTTTCTCCTGCCTTCAGTCTTTCCCAGCATCAGAGTATTTTCCAATGAGTCAGTTCTTCGCATCAGGTGGCCAAAGTATTGGAGCTTCAGCTTCAGCATCAGTCCTTCAAATGAATATTCAGGACTGATTTCCTTTAGGATTGACTGGTTGGATCTTTTTAATATAAAAGAAAAAAAGAGAGAGGCTTATATATATAAAAATTATAGTAAAGAATATACCCGCAGTGCAGGAGACCCAAGTTTGATCCCTGGGTGGGGAAGATCTCCTGGAGCAGAACAGAGCAACTCACTGCAGTTTCTTGCCTGGAGAATCCCATGGAGAGAGGAGCCTGGTGGGCTACAGTCCATGGGCTCAAAAGGTGTCAGACACAACTGAGCAACTAACTCACATAAAAACCCACTCACAGATTATGTAAGCTAATGATTAGGAAAGGCAATGGCACCCCACTCCAGTACTCTTGCCTGGAAAGTCCCATGGATGGAGGAGCCTGGAAGGCTGCAGTCCACAGGGTCGCGAAGAGTCGGACATGACTGAGTGACTTCACTTTCACTTTTCACTTTCATGCATTGGAGAAGGAAATGGCAACCCACTCGTGTTCTTGCCTGGCCTGGTGGGCTGCTGTCTCTGGGGTCGCACAGAGTCGGACAAGACCGAAGCGACTTAGCAGCAGCAGCAGCAGGAAAACCTTATGAAAGTTCTAAGTCCCCTACAGAAATATAAACTAATATTAATTCATACAGTAAAATAATATAATTAACATTTTAAATACTATCAAATGAATATTTCAGTAGTCAGGATAGAATGTGCTCCTGTCTCTTAAGAGGTTAAAGCAATGAAGGCCTGCATTCCTCAGTCATGAAAATTCTACTCTAAATTTGGCAGTTCTCCAGGGCAATTATCCTCCATGTAGTAATTCAGCAGTTCTTGTTGCTTTGTTCCAGTGCATCCACCAGTTCAATATGAGGCCTCCTTGGTCACCCTATTGGGCAGAACAGCTTGAAGTTCATGGCCAGTCTTTTATTTCTGGTTCAGAGTTAGCTGGTATGACTTACACCCACAGCCCAGAGACAAGAGCTAGCTGCTCATGAAGACCAGGAAATACAGAAACCAACACAGGGCTTGGGAAGCCCCACTGTCCCTGCCACAGGCCTATGAAAATTGATCAGTTCTGTTCAGTAATGATTTCTAGTAAGGCATCCACCTGTGTAGTACACCTAGAAAGAGCTCCATTGCTTCAAATTTTGATGAAAATGGTGCTTAGGAAGATAAAGTCTCAATTATCCACAAAATTCAAACATTTAAGACATGTCATTGCAGAGTGAAGTAAGATTTGACAGGGTTTCAAAAGCTGGATTCAATCATGTTGACTAGTTGAATAAAACACAGAACATTCTTTTGTTGGGACTTTGTGCACCCGATACAAATAATGATCTAATATGGTAAAAGGAACTTTGCAAGAAAGTATCCATAGACCATCATTCCATTTCCACACATACATGCACACATACACATGTACATAATCTGACTACATTTACCAGGATCCCTCGCACAGGCTGTGCCTGTGTAACTGAGTTCCAGCCAATAAAGCATGGTAGAATAGCTGTGTATACCGTTATACAATTTCTAAGTTTGACCCATTAAAAAAACAAAACAAAACAAAAACAAACTACATACATCATGCTCCATACCTGTCTCCTTTACTGAATGTCATAATAGAGAAACCTTACCACCACCACCTGCAACCTTGGAAATCATGTATTGTGGCGGATGGAACCCCAAGAGAGAAAGCCTGGACCTTTGCAACTCTAATTGTACCACAGAATAGAAACACCTGAGTTATCTTTTATCTGAGCAAGAAATAAGCTTCTATCACATTTTGAGCCTTTTTTACATATTAGGTTTTCTTATGATATAACTCTCTCACCCTGCCCCAAAGAAATTAAGTCACAGGGGATAGTTGGACCACAAAGGATAAATATTGACGGCAGTGGTGGAAGAAATGCGCTACTTAGTGGCTTCTAAACTTAAAACTTAAAAATGAAAGTTAAAGAGTGAACAAAATAAAATTGATGTTCATTCTGCTAAATATTTAACTCTGAAAGAAAAACAAACAAAAATCTATTTAGTTTAACAAGACATATATCAATCATGTGACTAATAGACTTACTTAGAGTCCTGGAGACTCAGCTTCATCACATGTAGTCGAGGTCACTTGACTTAATGAACACTGTAGCATTCTTCACATAGAATGTCTTCATTATAAGTTTCTGTATAAGTATGTCATGCTATGATCAGCAAGATCACAAACATGGAAGACAATTTTTAGTGCTGATTAATGAAGGAGTATTATTTGAAATAAGAGGAGATGACAATGCTATGTTACTTTAAGTTAGAGTTAGAGAGTGATGAAAAAAATGTGTTTGGGGGCTTTGAAAATATGTAAGTATATGTGTTTGTGGAGTACACACAGGCAGAGACTTTAGTGATAAAAAAAGAAAAGAGAACCAGAGGATGTAAAAACAAACCATGAGTGTGAAATGTTTCTAAAAATGTTAAAAAAAAAAAAAATAGGAAAAACAGCTGCCTGACCACAGCATAATGGCATGTGCATGTGGGCACACACACAAACACACACACACACTTTCTCTCTCTCAATACTCTCTTTCATTCTCTTTGGTGAAATTATATCTGATGTGGGACTCCAGAATTATCCTCATTGTAACAATCTCCTTTGTTTATCACTGTCTATTGAAAAAACTTTTCTCACTTTCCGCAAATCAATAATCCCATTGATGCTGCTGAACCATGATGAGCTGGGTTGAAAGTCTGATGAGAGGAAATGTCATGAAACCTCCACAGCAATCCATTTCCAGCCTTCTCCTCATCAGTGGCTGTTCGAATAATCTCTTGTCCAGGAGAGCGATTATTCCAGAGGGAAGACACAAAATGATAGTTATGACATGTATACCCATCCTGTGCCAGTTCTTCTAATATCAAGATTTGCACAGTGTGTTCCCAGTCATGGTCCTACCTGTATATTCTTCCCTTTACCTTAAGAATAGTCCTCCTCTTTGGTTTGCCTGCTGTTTTGTGCCAAGATGGGTAGGTGACAGTCTATAGAATATCAAAAACGTCTAGGGCAAGGGCTCTTTCTAACACTAAATGATCTATCCTGTATTGAAAGCCAACTACTGAAACAGTGGGCCAAGGACATTTCTTATATTATCCCTGTTCCTCAAGTTCAAATGTGCAAAATGGTATTTCTACCTATTTGCCATGCCATCCACAGTAGCTGGCGCAGAGAGGAATCTCAGCAATAATATTTAAGGAAAGAATAAATAAACACATTTTCTCACTGGAAAACACCATCAGTTACATAACCCTTTCTACTGCCATGAATCAGAGGGTATTTCCTTTAAGTACCAACCCAGTTCTTTTAGCACTCAGCAAAACTGAAGTGCAGACATGACAATATACGGTTCACAGGAAGTGGATATTTCACACTACAGTTAGTCTTAGTCTTTCTGGAGCTGCTGGTTGAACCAGTCATAGAATTTTAAAAGCAATGCAGCAACCAAGAGCTCATGGCTGGCCAACTGGGCTCCTGGGACTAAGACAACGAGCAAATAATCAAGTCTCTTACTCCTGCTGCTAGAGTATTTAATAAATTGGTTTGGCCTTTGATTCTTGATGACCCATGACTTGGAAAGAAGGAAGAAGTGAAGAATCACTAGGGCTATGCAACGCGGTTTCTGCTGTTGTTCTTCGTTAGTTGCTAAGTCATGTCCGACTCTTTGCGACCCCATAAACAATCGCCCCCTAGGCTCCTCTGTCCGTGGAATTCTCCAGGCAAGAATACTGGGTTGCCATTTTCTTCTCCAGGGGATCGTCCCGACCCAGGGATTGAACCCATGTTTCCTACATTGCAGGTAGATTCTTTACCACTGAGATGCCTGGGGAGCCCATATTTAGTGGTAAGGTGGGCTTTTTGTTGTCCTTTACTTTGAACATGCTTGTATCTATAATTCTGGACAATCTTGCTAAACCACGTTATGAGGCCTATTGATGAAAAGGAGACTCAGAAATTATTGTCTGTCTTTACCAATCTATCCTTTCTTTATCATTGTGCATTTATGCTAAACAGGATGACCCTACCTCTGGAGATGCCATTGTCATAGTCACCACCATCATCACCTTGTCTGCATTTACTGAACAACTCCTATATGCTAGGACCTAAGAACTTTACCCAAGAACCTAAGAACCTTACTGCTGCACAGAAATCTTACGAGCTATGTGCTGATATTCCCATATTTTAGAAGAGGAAACCAAAGCTCAATGAGTTAATTTCTAAAAGTCCTATATTTAGTAAGCCAAAAAACTAGATTACAACCTGGGTCTGTATAAATCTGGATCCCATGGCTTGCATGTTACACTAAGCACCAAATCACAGCTTCACTTTATCTAATTTTACACTTCAAGCAGTTAATATCATGGGGATGGAAGAAAAGATTTAATTTATAAAAATAATTCTTGTCTAGAAATAAGTATCTCTCAACTTCTATTTGTTGAAAGAGCCAGAAGAGAACACAGGCTAAGTGAAAATTGCCGCAATGTAAAAAAGCAGTGATGATAAGGAAACAAGGCAAGGCCTGAAGCCAAGCTGAGAGTTTCCCGCAAAGATTCACCCTCTGGCTCAGGACAGTCATCCGGAAGTCTGGGCTGGACTCCAGACAGGCTACCTGACTTTTTGTTCACAAATTCCATCTGATTCGGTTGCAGCCTGAGTTTCTGATCTGCTGTTAGCTTATGTGGGTTGAGTGAGTGCCTGGCTCCCTGAAAACCCCAAATCCAAGGCACGTGTTTGGAGCAATTCCTTCCAAGCCTTGAACATTGTTTCATGTGGAGTGCTTTCAGCCAACTCCACCTAGGCAGTTCTGGCTTCATTCACTCCCTTACTTTTGGATGGTGGCTTTCTGTTAGTGTAAAGTGAGTGGTCACTTTATGCACTGCTGGGTTGCAGGGAAAGCCATAGCAGGGTCCCCAGAGCACCTTATCCTATTCTTCTTGGCACTGGGGAGCCAAGAGATGCTATTAGAATTCAGACAGTCATTCTGAAGCTAAGGGACTAGCAAGGCAAGGCATTTTCCTTCCTTCCAACCACTTACAGCAAAGCTCAAAACACAGCAAGAATTCTTTTCATTCTAGCAACTACTTTTCTAGGTTTGTTCGAAGGCCTAAATCAAGCAAGGCCAAGCTTTCATAAGCGGCAGTGGTTTGGGCTGAAACTGAAAACTATGATGCGGATGATGCAACTGGACTGAAAGTTTTATGTATGTTCTGTAATGAAGCAAACGTGAAACTGAAATCGTGAAATGACTGTTCACTGCCTTTCCATTTTCCAAGTAGTTATTTGACTGCTTCTGGAGTTTAGCAACCTACTTCTGCTCTTTTTTTTCAATTTTTTATGAAGATGAAAAATAGAAACATTTCAAAAGGGCCCTAAAGGTATGAGGTGCTAAAAAGATATAAAGGTGCAAAATGACTCTGGAATAAACACTGTTCTCTTTATTAGGGTCTTTTAGATAAATGAGTAAAATGTTAAAACAACATTGGAGACATTTTCTTAATTTCAGAAACCCACCATTACACGAGACACATTTTAATTACATTTTGTATGAGGTGGATCATTACTAAACAGTATCTATTTCAGACTGACACTTGAGAGGTTGACAAACTATGGCGGGGGCCAAACTCAGCCCCTAAAGGATTTTGTTAAATAAAGATTTGTTGAAACACAATCACACCCATTTTTATGTCTTTATCTATGTTTTTGTGCTGCAAAGGCAGAGTTGAGCAGATACAGAAACTGCATGAATACAGAAACGTAAATAAAATGTTTACTATATCTCCTTTACAGAGAAAGTTTGATGACCCTGCCTTTAAAGCTACAGATATGTGGTAACTGAGCTCAGGCTTCTACAGATTTCTGAAACAGAGTTAAATCCAAATCTGGATATTCTGAATTGCCATTACTTTCAAATGCATTCCATGTGTAGCTGCTAAAAACAGAGCTTTATTGTTTTCTTTACCTCTTAAAAAATGCGCTAAATAAAAACTATTGAGTTGGCCAAAAAAATTCTTTTGGGTTTTTCCATAAGATGTCACAGAAAAACTCAAACAAATTTTTTGGCTAGCCCACTAGCATCACAGAAGACCTGTATGTAATAGAATCTCATGTGAACCTCAGAAGGGGCTTCCCAGGGGGTGCTAATGGGAAAGAACCCACCTGCCAATGCAGGAGACATAAGAGACACAGGTTTGATCCCTGGGTCAGGAAGATCCCCTGGAGGAGGGCATGGTAACCCACTCCAGTATTCTTGCCTAGGGAATCCTATGAACAGAGAGGCCTGGGAGGATACAGTCTATGCGGTTGCTGAGTCAGACACAACTGAAGCGACTTAGCACACATGCACGCATGAACCTCAGAAAGTATCTGAAGACCAAACAACTTAAATAGTGTTTGTCCCTTTTCTATTGGTGAAATGAGAAGCATTGCCCTGACCCCTGCCCCCTGATCGCTGCATCCAGGATCTGTATGAGAGAGCGCGGGGAGAAGGAAACAGAAAGGCAGAGGTTCTCAAGCATGGCTTCACATTAGAAATAGCCTGGGAAGCCCAGACCAACTGAATCAGACAGCCTAGCTCTGAAGCCAGGAGGCAGAATTGTTTAACTTCCCCAGGGCATTTCACTGTGCAAACGGCATGGAGAACCCCTGAGTTCCAGTAATGAGGGAAGCTGTTTGTAGCAAGGAAGCCTCTTCACTTCTTTGGCCTTTCCTTTCAATCAGTAAATTGAGAGGGATGAAGCCAAGTTCTCCGAGATCACCCCTGTCTGCGATCTTAAGTTCAGTTCAATTGAATTAATTTCGCCAGAAGAGGAAACATGGGAATTTAGACTCCCTCTGTTACCAAGTCCACCTGACCTGCCTCTTGAGAAATCTGTATGCAGGTCAGGAAGCAACAGTTAGAACTGGACATGGAACAACAGGCTGGTTCCAAATAGGAAAAGGAGTACGTCAAGGCTGTATATTGTCACCCTGCTTATTTAACTTATATGCAGAGTACATCATGAGAAACGCTGGACTGGAAGAAACACAAGCTGGAATCAAGATTGCCAGGAGGAATATCAATAACCTCAGATATGCAGATGACACCACCCTTATGGCAGAAAGTGAAGAGGAGCTAAAAAGCCTCTTGATGAAAGTGAAAGTGAAGAGTGAAAAAGTTGGCTTAAAGCTCAACATTCGGAAAATGAAGATCATGGCATCTGGTCCCATCACTTCATGGGAAATAGATGGGGAAACAGTGGAAACAGTGTCAGACTTTATTTTTGGAGGCTCCAAAATCACTGCAGATGATGACTGCAGCCATGAAATTAAAAGACACTTACTCCTTGGAAGAAAAGTTATGAGCAACCTAGATAGCATATTCAAAAGCAGAGACATTACTTTGCCAACTAAGGTCCGTCTAGTCAAGGCTATGGTTTTTCCTGTGGTCATGTATGGATGTGAGAGTTGGACTGTGAAGAAGGCTGAGCGCCGAAGAATTGATGCTTTTGAACTGTGGTGTTGGAGAAGACTCTTGAGAGTCCCTTGGACTGCAAGGAGATCCAACCAGTCCATTCTGAAGGAGATCAGCCCTGGGATTTCTTTGGAAGGAATGATGCTAAAGCTGAAACTCCAGTACTTTGGCCACCTCATGTGAAGAGTTGACTCATTGGAAAGGACTCTGATGCTGGGAGGGGTTAGGGGCAGGAGGAGAAGGGGATGACAGAGGATGAGATGGCTGGATGGCATCACTGACTCAGTGGTCGCGAGTCTGAGTGAGCTCCGGGAGTTGGTGATGGACAGGGAGGCCTGGCGTGCTGCGATTCATGGGGTCGCAAAGAATCGGACACGACTGAGCTACTGAACTGAACTGAACTGAACCTGTTACTAAGAAGTATGCAGAATGGATATAGAAGATTGAAATGAGTTCATTGCTTCCTGGAAACTGGGAGAGAAAACTTGATGATGGGTGTGTTGCCACTCCAGGTTTCAGTCCTTGAGGCTGGAGAGGAGCAGGACCAGAGCTGTTCCTAAGGCTCCTTCAAGCTCACTTCCACGTGATGGAGGATAATGGTGAAGCACATAGAGCAGAGAGATGGGTGGAGTATTGCAACTGAGAGGATGCTTTTTAGAGTCAAACTAAGATAGCTCAAGTTCTGGTTGTACCACTGTCAGATATGGGGTTTATTCATCACTTTCCTCATCTGCAACATAAGGTAATAATCACTACTCCAGGATCAATGTGAGGATGAAGTAAAAATAATGCATATGCAAGCTTATCACCATCTCAGTCACTGTGCAGGCTAAACAATGGCATGGTTTATTAAAACCATATTGTACTGTTGCCATGAGAATGCTTCGGTGATCTCCAAGTGAATCGAAGGTCCCGCTTATCCATGATTTTACAATCTGCTGCTACCTAAGTCACCTAAAAGAGCTGATTTTATTAAAATTTTATGTGCTTTAGAATAGCAAGATGGGAAGGCATCTTTTTATGTAAAATATTTCAGGGATTCCAATAATAGCAGAGGAGAACATACGCATATGAGTGTGCAAACTTCCTCCCACTCCACCCCCCCGGACGGAATGCACAGCGTTCCATGTGTGTCATACTGTTCGTATGCAGATGTGCCTCCAAAAGCAATAGATGGAATTGTTTCCAATGTTTTTAAGCTTCATATAAATGATATCATGTTACATGTATGATGGCAAAAACTGCTGCTCTCATTCAATGTTCTGCTTTTGGAGATTTATTCATAATAATGCATGCAACTCCATGCCATCTATTCTAACTGCAAAATGCTATACTGCCTTCTGATTTTTTGCCATAATTTCTCCTCCTTGTGTTGATAGCTATTTGGTTGTTCCATTATTCTGTATTTAAAAAGAACGAAGTAAAAGTGCTGCAATGTCTATTTACATGTGTGTTTTCTTGTGCACAAGGGTGAGAATTTCTGAGTAGTTTCCAGGCATAGACTATATGTAGCTTCAGTCTCCTTTCCTGGTTCTTTCTCAGCTGTTAGATTTCTGAATGATCATGTACCCAGAGCTCAGTTCTCAAACTGAGTGAGCTCTATCCACCTTCAATTATTAGGGGACGTCACCTGGTTTTTGTCTTTATATATCACCCAAGATTACTATCTCCAGTCTAGACATAGGCCCTAAGCTCTACACTCGAAAGGGCCACTTCATGGACATTGTAACTTCTCACCAGTGTGTCCCTCTTCCAGGCACACACCATATTCCTCATTAACACTTTCCCTGAGGTGGGAGAACATGACTACTTCTTGACAAGAAAGTCAGAAGTATGCCACATGTCTTAGTAAGTGTTAGTCGCTCAGTCGTGTCTGACTCTTTGCAACCCCATGGACTGTAGCCCGCCAGGCTCCTCTGTCTGTGGGATTTCCCAGGCAAGCATACTTGAGAGGGTTGCCTTTTCCTTCTCCAGATATATCTCAGGTTTCCCTAGGAAATGGAGTCACAGAGGTCTGAGGCAGGAGCTTATTGGGATCAAGCCTACAGGGACTCACCTGTAAGGGAGTGAGAGAAGAGCTGGGAGGAGTGGAGAACTGACTGTGACTCAGTTCCAGCAGAGCCTCAGCTGATCCCACGAGGGCTCCTGGAGCTGGATGGCCAGCCAGGGTTGCTCTAAATGGAGTTAAGAGCATCCTTGTTGTTCTGCCATGTCAACTGTTACTGGAAGTGGGCTGCCTCTGGGGAGGGGGCATTCTTTTAGGCTAGATGGTTCTCTTTCTCTTTCTTGGAGAGAATTCACTGGGAAGGGCTTTGGGGGTGATCCATCCATACCCAGCTCTGTAACATCAAGGGGGATGATGACCTCAGACCTCACAGGGAATCGAGGGCAATCCACCACCGCCTCCACAAGCAGCAGCAGTAGGAAGAGCCTGCCCACATATGCCCTCCAGCTCTCCCCTTCATCAGTGAGCGTGATGATCACAAGTAGAAATGGCAGAGTTCTATCACTAAACCATGGCACAGAAAGAAGCTGTCCTGGAGAACCGTCCAGTCTACGGTGGGTGGGGTACCCATGGGAAATACATGTATCAGAGGGAATTAAACTTTAAATTTCATAAATTTAAGCCATTGAGACTTGTTTCTGTTACCATAGCATAAGCCTGGCCCAAAATGACTACTTCCATATCCAAAATTAATATGTGCAAAATGAAGTTCCTGAGCACTCACCTCCTCTAAACCTACTCCTTTCTACAGTATTTGGGATCTTAGCAAATGGAAATTCCATTCTTCCAGTTTATAAACTAAAACCACACATACCACATCAAAACTGTTGAAAATCCAGTCAGCTCTTCCTTCAGAATAAAGTCAGAAACCAATCATATCTCATACCTCCCACATCACCTCTGGTCCAAGCCACAGACATTTCTCTCCCAGATGGTTGCCCTAACCTCCTAACTGATTCCCTGCTTCTGCACTGACCACCCTGTATTTTTAGGAAAGAAGACAAGGTAATTCTATAAGACGAATTGTAGAATATTCAAAACCCTCTGGTCGCCTCCATCTCACTCAGAGTAAAAGCCAAACCTTTCAAGGAGCTCCAAGGTATTATGCGATCTGGCCCCACGTTATTGCCTCCATCTCATCAGGTGTTGTACTTGCATTGGTTCCTGTGGCTTCACCTTTTTCTTTGCTGTGATCAGCACACCAGGGATACTAAACCCCTCAGGCCACTCACACTCATGTCCTCCCAAACTAGAAGGATCTCCCCCACATGTCCACTGGTTCCCATATTTCCTTCAAGGCTCTATGCAGATGGGAGGCTTTCTCTATCCACCACATACATTTTTTAAAATATATAATTCAATTTGTTAGGCTTCATATTTCTCTAGATCATTTATCATCATCAGATAAATTATAAATATATTTTAAATTAAAGACTGGTCCCACAAGGGCAGCACTTTCTGTGTTACTCATTGCTGTACCTGGGATACCCACTATAACCACTCTCACACTGAATATATATTTATTCAATCAATATATGAAGTCTTTCACTAGTACTAATAACTTATAGATTATAATTTTTTCTGTGTAGAACATACTTTATTTGTACTTAAGAGCAACTGTATTTGTTACAAGTACAAGGAAAAGAGGCTTTAATACATTTCCTTCCTACTGTCCAGTCCAACCCACGTATTTGTTGCTGTTAGTCGCTCAGCCATGTTCATCTCTTTGTGACCCCATGGTCTGCAACATGCCACGCTTCCTTGTCCTTCACTATATCCTGGAGTTTGCTCCAATTTCTGTCCACTGAGTCAGTGATGCTATCCAACCATCTGATCCTCTGTTGCCCCTTTCTCCTTTTGCCCTCAGTCTTTCCCAGCACCAGGGTCTTTTCCAATGAGTTGGCCTTTCATATCATGTGGCCAAATTATTGGAGCTTCAGCTTCAGCATCACTCCTTTTAATGAATATTCAGGGTGGAGATGCCAAAACGCTTCTTGCTGGATGGTTGGGTGGCATCCACAGATACTTGACACAGAAGCTTGGACTATAGTTCCAGGTGTGGTGTGGGTGCCACTCTCTCTCTGGCCCATGTATTCTTCCATGTCTACAAGGGTAGGCACTGCAGAGCACACAAAGATGAGTGTCACCAGGACCCAGTCCTCAGGGAGATCCAGGACTAGGAGGGAGGTATCTTCAGCCGCATGAAGGACAGTTGCACTAGATAATGCAGTGGGGTCGTCCCTATACCTTAGAGCTGACTCAGAGCAGAGACGTGGGTTGGGACACCTGAGGGCACCAAGATGGACCTGGCCGCGCTCAGGCGCGTGGAGCGCACACCTGCGATGACGTCACGCCTGGGCTCACCTGCCTGAGCAGAAGGCCTCGGGGGATGCTCGGGCGGCTGGGGGAAGGCGTGCACCTGCCACCACCCCATACCTACGGACGGAGGCCTTGCCAGTGCCCAGCCAACATAGGCGGGTCTCTGTGCCTTGGTTCTGTGTGTAAAATAATGATTCAAACCAAGCCCCATGTTGAGAGGACTAGGAGATGGATGGACCTGAAAGACATTGGCGCTTGATACTTAGTAAAAACTCAATGATTATGAATCCTTGCTATTCATATTAAAGAGAAGGAAAATACCCTGGAGAAGCACCATGGCTACCCAGAAAGTTTGGGAAAAGTTTGGAAAGCACAGCCAGTTAAGCCAGGATTCTAAAGATGAATGAGATTCAACAGACAGGGACAGTTGTATGGATGCAGAAATTTTTCCAAACCAGGGACTGGGCTGAGCAAAGGCGCTGGGCAATGAATGCATAGTGGGTGTGAAGCTGGGTGGGGAGAAGTGGGGAGAAGCTGGGTGCTCCCGGAAGTCATCCAGCCAGCGGACAGAATCAGGGCGTGCACTCGGGTTTGTCCAGGTTCGTTTGTCACCTTCCGAGTGTCCCGTGTGTATTTCTCCAGTGTGTCCAGGATTCTGGCTTTATGCACCATGTGAGAAGCCCTATACCTTAGAGCTGACTCAGAGCAGAGACGTGGGTTGGGACACCTGAGGGCACCAAGATGGACCTGGCCGCGCTCAGGCGCGTGGAGCGCACACCTGCGATGACGTCACGCCTGGGCTCACCTGCCTGAGCGGAAGGCCTCCGGGGATGCTCGGGCGGCTGGGGGAAGGCGCGCACCTGCCGCCGCCCCACAAACGCCGCAGTGAGAGGCCGCTGATTAACATGCAGAGCCCCGCGAGAGGGCGAGGTGCCGCAGCTGGACAGCAGCTTCTCCCGGCCGTTTGAAAAAGCCTCTCTCACAGCTGGAGATAAAATAGCCCCGGTGCCACTGGCCGGCCATTGTGAACAGCAAAGGGTCCTTCTTCTGGCGGAAGCAGAAGTTCACCCAGCTGTCAAGGATTTGAAATGTAAAAACCCCAGGCCTCCTGGGGGAGGGGAGAGGACAGAGGCCACGTCAGAGGAAATGCAAGCTGCTCTGGGGGTTGAGGAAACCGTGGGCTGAGGCAGTTCGCTTTGAGCAATCAATAAGGCTTTCAGAGAGAAGCGGAGAAAAAACAGTTCCGGAGAGAGGGCAGCGAGCTCTGGGCCAGGAACTGCTTCTATCCCTCCTGCCGGGGGTCTGCAGCCTTCGGGATCCTTGGCGCCAGGAGGCCAGACTGAGCTGACCGCAGTGGAAACGTGGTGCCTGGGTGTCTTACTCCTTTCTGCCCACCTCCTGCAGAAAGATGAAGTCCCAGACATCAGGAGAACCCTCAACACCTGCCTGCCCAGAGCCCCTAGGGGCACCCACCCTGGGCCCAGCCTCACCACCCCTCCGCGTTTTTGCCAGTGCACCTCCCCTCTCATCCCCTTGATCTCTGGGCGTCCTGCAAGCAAGTTCAGTGTCCTCTCTCGGTCCGAATTTCTGATCCCCACCCCAGGTGCCTCACATAGAATTAGGTCATTCTTCTAATCTCCCCACAAACCTCTGCTCTGGCTCTTATCACGTAATAGCTAAATACTCACTACTGGGCATTTTCAGACCCGGTGACCTCTGCTAGGAGGACTTGGTGACCGTACACCACTTTGTCCTAGGGAGTTTCCAGGCTAGACATGTAGACAGGCAGGTGAGTGGTAAATGCAATGGTATTGGGCATTCTCCAGTCCAGGTCCTCTGAGCCCTAAGAGCACGTGATGCAGAACCCTGTGGCCAAGCAGGATGGCACCTCTGGGCCAGTGGAGAAAACAGAAATGCAGTGGCTTTCCTGTCCACCTCAGTGCCCTGAGCCGTCCAATGCTCCTATAAAACTGCAGGCTGGCCTCAGTCCCCTGAGGGACTTCCTGTCTAGTTGCATTCCTCATTTACCCGTCTCTCTATGTGTCCCGGTGGCGCTCATTGTGAAGAACCCGCCTGCCAATGCAGGAGATGTAAGAGACACGGGTTCAATCCCCGGGTCAGGAAGATCCCCTGGAAGAGGCATGGCAATCCACTCCAGTATTCTTCTCTGGAAAATTGCATGGACAGAGGAGCCTAGCGGGTGATGGTCTATAGAGTCACAGTCAGACATGACTGAAGTGACTTAGCACGCATGCATGCTTTGTGTCCCCACCATAATAACTGAGTGTGCCATCCTTGGGTCCCCTCTGCCCTTACTCCTGCTCAGTGGACTAGTTCAACTCTTCGTTCCTGGTATTAATTTAAGGCAGGTTTCATGATATTTGGGGGATCACTTTTAAGTGGAAAAAATTCTGCTCCTTGATGTCACAAAACCATATAGTAGTTAAATCATGGCTGGGTCCATTCCCATGTAGTAACAAACCTAGAAATTAGTGAACTTGAGGTGTCACCCCCAGCTAGACCTGCAGGCTGCCTCCTGTTCTCTCTCTTGTCACTAGCTCCAATTCCTGGCTCCTTCAAGGATGGGGAGTTTGGAAAGGGAGAGGAGAGGTGATAAGAGGCCTTGCTTGAATTCACCCGGAAGCCAGCACCCGCAGGCTGTGGCCCAGCAGGTGTTTGAGGCTGACCCGTTCTCACCAGGTGCTTTTGTGGGCTCTTCACAGTCTCTCCCTACTTCGGAGGACTCACACCCCCAGTTCTCTTGATGTGGGAAATGTAGCCCTATTTTTATCAATCAAAATTCAGACAGGAAAGCATAAAATACAGCAGCTATTTTAACAGAAAAAATTTAACCTAGGAGATGGATTAGAAATTCCTTGTGGGAATGAAGGTTGGGACCCTGAGAACATGGAAGCTTGGGGGAGGACACTTGCAGAGCTGGAGCCCGGCCCTGCAATGAGGTGTTACTCACTGGTGTTCATGGTTCAAGAGCTAGAAGAACATCCCAGAAGTTGGGACTCAGACCTTGGAGGAGGGAGTGCTGCTTAGGGGAGAGGGAATAGAAACATGGTTCTAGAAACGTAGGTGAAGCCAGAAACTGAAATCAAGAGCTGTTCAATAGGTGCTACAGGGAAGAAGCAGCATTGCTTACAAGCTCCTGACATGAACGGTGCAAAGAAAAAGTTGGCACCCCCTTCTTCCTCCCACCTCGAATCCTCCTCTGCTAGAACTTTGGGCAGAAGAGTCAGGGAACCCTGGCAAAGCTAGGTTTGGAGTCCCAGCTCCAACATCACAGAGCTAATTACAGAAAGGCAGCTGAGGACTTGAGAGGCAGCAGCTTAGAAATCAGGACTCTGTCCCAATGGCCTCTGAATTTCCTTCCTCTGAATGCGGGCATCAGGTGGATGGTGCATCTCTAAGGAGACCTCTTTAACAGCAGTTTGGGTAACACGAGTCTGATCTAGGCTCAGGGCTCATGTTGGGTCTGTGGGGAATAGACCCAACATGAGCCCAAATGGTCAAGCTCTTCAGACACACACCACGGTGGCTGCCGCTCCTTTTCTCACCCTGAGCATCTTTCAGGAGGGAGGCAGATGCTAGCTCACCATGCCTGCCCAAGTACAAACCACAGATACCCAGGCTTCTGAGTTAGAACTGACCTGATCCAGGAGAGAAAGCTCTTCATTCCTCATGGTACCAAAAACTCACACTAGAAAAATACTGCCTCCCTGCCCTGGCTTCTTCCTAGCCTTCAGATCATCAGATGAGTAAGGGGTGATGAGGCGCAATGAGTGACGCCCTTGGTTTTCTTTTCTTCTTTCTGAAATCTAGCCTCAAGTTCTTGCACGTCATCCTGGAATATGACATCTGTCAATCTGATAGTGCCTCAACTGAAATTTCTACTTTAACACTCCGCTAAATTTTAATTAACAAATTCGATTCAGAGGACAGCATCATATGCTATATAAAAATGTCATCTATGCATTCACTGCCCTACTACATACGAAGCATCATGAAGATAACAAGGAGAAGAGACATCATCCTTTCTCATGACATGTGTGTGAACTAAAGGGAAGATAGAAGTGCACAGGCATAGAGTGAAGGGTGCAGAATTAAATGGGCTGTGATGAAACACGCACAGATGAAGAAACTGTGGAGCTCGGTTTTAAACAATAGATTGACCAGCTAGAGAAAGACCTGAAGACTTTCTAGGCAGGGGCAAAAGTGCCTACATAGGGTTGGGGTTTGTAAAATGGAAGAATGCCTCAAAGACAAACAAGATCAAGATAGTGATGAGGCTGCCATAGGCTGTGGGTGCTAGGAGCTTGGATCAAGGGTGGTGGTACTGCTTCATTTTGCTTGGTTTCTTTAAATGAAGACAGAACAACTTGACTTTGAGAAACTGGTTAGGAGATTGATGTTACAACAATGGATATTTTGAATAAAATATGTGTTTCTGAACTAAGGCAGTGAGAAGATCTTAGATAGGCTCTTTGGACTTAATACCTGAAGGACAGAAAAGGTAAATATCACCCAGATATTTTATATCATGGAGCTGACTTTCTGGCTCCACCCTTGACTAAGGATTAAGGAGATGGGGAAGCAGGCAATGATGGGTCTGTGATGCCTGTGGAATACCCAGCATCAGGTTGGTGAGAAGTCAGGATGTCAGGAGAGAGTTTGAAGCTGAAGGAGAGTCCCAGAGTCATTACCTTCAGATTTTGGTCTGAATTGCTCTAGATTTTGTGGCACAAAGCCTTAGAAAAGCTGGATATTAGAATATTGTTGCTACTTAGCTGCTAAGTCATGTCTGACTCTTTTGCTGCCCCATGGACTATAGCCTGCCAGGCTCCTCTATCCGTGGGATTTCCCAGGCAAGAATCCTACAGTGAGTTGTATCTCCTTCTCCAGGGAATCTTCCTGACCTAAGGATGGAACTCTGGTCTCCTGCATTGGCAAATGGATTCTTTATCATCGAGCCATCAGGGATATTAGAATATGACCATTAAAATCACTGATACATAAAATATGCACATATTTTACACATAGGTTTAACCAAAATAAAAATGGGTACATGATAAAGAAACCCTAGAGTACTTTGCCCAAATGACCATTTAAAAGACCACTGAGAAAGACTGATTCTTTTCAAGGAAAACTCACCTTCCCCACCCCCTTCCACCTCCCCAAGGAACACATTATTTACAACCACAGAAAAATGCATTCAAAATCCAAATTTTGTTGCAAAGCAGTGACATCTAGTGTTCAGTTTGGATAGCACTAAGACAGTTCCCCAGGGAAGCACTGAAGCGCGGTTGCACTTGTAATTCTGACCTGAGTTTTAAAGGAAAAGTTTTGAAGAAGAGTAAAGTCTCCTTATCTGGTCTTACTTCCAGGAGGTGGTAAAACTCCATTCGTGTACTGATACGCAAGCACAGGTGTGCCTCAAAGTCAGAGGCTGTGATTTTAGACTAGAGCCAGGAGCACTCCTTATCTGATAAAGGTCTTTCTGAAATTCTTAATTATGATATATCTATTGGAACTTAGATGATCAATTTGTATCATGATTTCATCATCAATGATTTCATGTTTTCATTAAAATTTTTCATGTAAACATAATTATGCCAAAACATCTTTTCAACCAGAAATTGCAAGTGTGATTGGTAGCTATATTCTGAATGGAGAAGAGAGATAAGCAAAGTGCCTGTCAGTCTTAGTACCTTTCCACAAGTAGAACAGAGTTCCAAGGGTGTGTGGCTTGATGGCACGAGTGCTTCACTAGAAGTCGGGTGACCTGTGCTCCTGGCCAGTGTTGTAACTACTCTTCACTGGGACCCAGAGCAAGTCACCTGAGCCTGTGATCTGTGTCTGTCACGAACACCCAAGCAGAGTATTATTTCCCTGTTTATTACGAGACTCAATGAGATGCTTATTTTTCTTTAAACATACCTCTTTTCATTCTGTTTCTTAACTGATGGACAGTTGGGTTGTTTCCGACCTTAGACTCCAAATGTATTACAGTGAATATGCTTTTTCATACAATTTTAAAAGGTTACATTCCATTTAGTTATTATAAAATATACATGCATCCCAATGTTCTTAGAGGCATTGTCAAGTTATGAAAAAAACTAAAGTGTCTGTCAGCAGATGAACTGATAAAGAAGATGTGATGCAGACACACACACACAGGCACACACACATCAGAATACCACTCAGCCATAAAAAGAGAACTAAAGTTTTTCCCCTTGAAACAGCATGGGTGTACTTTGAGGGCATTATCCTAGGTGAAATAAGTCAGACAGAGGAACACAAATACTGTGTTATATCACTTATATGTGTAAGCTAAAAATACACCAAGCTAGTGAATAGAACAAACCAGAGTAGACTCAAAGATGCAGAGAACAGGTTACCGGTGACCATTGTGGCGCACAGCTATTGGATGTAAGACAGGCTCAAGGAAGTATTATTGTACAATAAGGGGGACATAGTCAACATTGGGCTTCCCTGGTGGCTCAGAGGATAAAGCATCTGCCTGCAGTGCAGGAGACCCGGGTTCGATTCCTGGGTTGGGAAGATCCCTTCGAAAAGGAAATGGCAACCCACTCCAGTATTCTTGCCTGGAGAATCCCATGGGCAGAGGAGCCTGGTGGGCTACAGTCCACAGGGTCACAAAGAGTCGGACACGACTGAGCGATTTCACTTTCACTTTCGGTCAACATTGTTGGAGAAGGCAATGGCACCCCACTCCAGTACTCTTGCCTGGAAAACCCCTGGGTGGAGGAGCCTGGAAGGCTGCAGTCCATGGGGTCGCTGAGGGTCAGACACGACTGAGCAACTTCATTTTCACTTTTCACTTTCATGCATTGGAGAAGGAAATGGCAACCCACTCCAGTACTCTTGCCTGGAGAATCCCAGGGATGGGGGAGCCTGGTGGGCTGCCATCTATGGGGTCGCACAGAGTTGGACACGACTGAAGTGACTTAGCAGCAGCGGTCAACATTGTGCAGTAATTGTAAATGGAAGGTGCTTGTTTTACTTGTCAATCTTCATGACTGCTTTGAGATACAAGGGAATACATACATAGAAATTGTTTAGTTGCTAAGTTGTGTCTGACTGTTGCGAACTCATGAAATGTAGCCCGCCAGGCTCCTCTGTCCACGGGTTTCCCAGGCAAGAGTAGTGGAGTGGGTTGTCATGTCCTTCTCCAAAATATAGAAATACAGATGATAAATAAGGAAAGTAAAGGTCAGAGAGATAAAAGTGGATGCTCAGGTCGTAGTGGGCTCATATATGAAGACCTGGGGATGGAAGTCAGTGCTGTCAGCTCCAAGCTGGCTCTGTTCTTTGCATCCCCCATGGCCGCCAGTTACACTGAACATCAATTAAATACTAATTGCAGTCAAACACCACTAGTTGGACTCTATAAGCATTTTCAGGGAAAGTGCAAGTCAGTAACATTTTATTTATCTGTCTTTATCTACATCTCTCTTTATACATATCTATCCATCTTCAAGGAGAAATTGCTTCAGTATTACAAAGACTCTCAACAAAAGGATGTTGATGATATGATGCCAACACTAAAGTGGTTGGGTTTTGTACTCTCTAAAACAGAAATGCTAATCCTAAGAACTTTCTTGAATAGGGGAGTTTTTTTTTTCATACATTTGGATACAATTTTGTAGGTTATTCATTTTAGCAGCATATTGAGAGGTAACTGTACTCAAAACCAAACCAAATGCTAGGACTAAGGTTCAAGCTGAATGAAGTGAGATAAAATGAAGGCATGCCTAGTGTGTCTGATACTCTTACTGAGTCTCTCACTAGTGCTGCGTTTCACCTCCTGGCAACGCAATAGCTCAGGTGGTGGCCTTTCCCATTAGAAGGCTGATACCTGCTTCTCGAATGTCCTCTCTGAAGTTAAAGCAAAAGTAAACGATCATTCTCCTCCCACCACTTTACACTAGGAAAGTTTACTGTTTTTTACATCTATCCTACCCAGCATTTATCCTCATGAAGGGAAGCAAAATACACTGCTGCTCAGGGTAAAAATAGGGCAACTTTGAGTAGACATTGGGCGTTATCTCTCAAATCTGTAAATCTGCTTACCCACCTAACAGTTCAACTTTTTCCTACACAATTATTTTCCAATTTGTGCCAATAAAATACAAGTATTTTTCTCAGTATTTCCTAAAGTATTTAAAAATATTGGCCCTTAACAACACGATAGCCCATCAAAGGATATTTTAAATATGGTCCATCCATACAATATTACACAGCCGTCATAAAATTATGGTACATTCATGCGTACTGGCATATTCAGAGCTCTAAGACAAATATTAAGTGAAAAACTGCAAGTCCTAAGTCTAAATCAATAGTATACTGGAAGCTTGTGTGTACCATTTGTTTGTTAACCACAGTTTTATAGTATTTATTACCTTCCAGACAATATTGACTCAATTCTCCTAATAGCCCGATAAGGAAGGTGCTGGTATTAATTCCTAGATATGGGAACTAAGGCATGGACATGTTGAGTAACTTGACAGTTACACATCTCTCTCTCTCTCCCTCCCATAAGCATACCATGGTGTCTACAGTGGTCGAACCATTTAGCAATTAAATTTGTCACCTTTGGAGACTGAGAAGAATTGGGGTCATTTATTCCTGTTATACTTGGGACCGTTTATTCCTCTTATACTTGGACACTGCTTATGTTTAACAAGTATATTTTTACATATTGCGCTATGTCACTTCAGTCGTGTGTGACTCTTTGTGACTACAGGCTCCTCTGCCCACAGGTTTCTCCAGGCAAGAATACTGGAGTGGGTTGCCATGCCTTCCTCCAGGGGATCTTCCTGACCTAGGGATCAAAAATACGTCTCCTGCAATGGCAAGTGGGTTATTTTATTTTCATTATTATTTCTTAATGTACTTTTCACTTGTTACATATTGCTAAGATAATAATCAAAGATAGGTTTAAAAATGGATGTCAGATATGGGGACTCAATTGAAGAGTGTCCCAGGCCCTTTAGCAGCATTTGAGGGTGGACACTGTCTGCCCCTCTCCCTTAATCTGGACTGGAAACCGGAACCCTGTTAGAATCCCTGGAAGTAGCATGCTGACGCTGCCGCCCATCCACCCGGCAGACAAAGTATTCAGGTCTTCCTTCCCATAGCTGATCAGACCATGAGTCTCTGGGGCTTCCCTCTAGCTGTCTTTCTCTTGTCAGCACCTAAAGGTAGGCCTGGACAAAGAGATTTTAAGGAAGCAAATCTGGTTACTAGTTCCCCAACCTGGCAGAAAACAGAATTTACTTAGAAAGTTGTTTTGTTTTTGTTTTTTCTGAATAAAATATATATTCCCGTATTCAATTTCTCATTCAAACACAGCAGAAAGAGGCCGAGGTCATGGAATCTATTTTTGGAAAGTTCCCCAGAAAATCCTGCTGCCAAAATTAGGAACCAGTGATGCCTTGGGCCACACGGCAGTAGCAAGTCTGTAGCCTTTTTCAAAGACTTATGAGGGACTGGTTCATGACTCATGAGTTCTGTCAGCCTCAAAGAAAATAATTGTAATATGAGCATACACAGGACCAGTCCCAGTCCCCCAGGGATGGCCTGGCAAGAGAGAGATCACCTCCAAGGGCATGGGGGTCCCACTGCATTTATTTTTATTTTAATATAAATATACTTATTTTAATTGGAGGTTAATTACTTTACAATATTGTATTGGTTTTGCCATACATCAACATGAATCTACCACAGGTATACACGTGTTCCCCATCCTGAACGCCCCTCCCTCCTCTCTCCCCATACCATCCCTCTGGGTCGTCTCAGTGCACCAGCCCCAAGACTAACTACATGACCCTCCAGTTGGTATGAAATACTTGCTACCTGGAATCCCCTTTGCTTTTCTTATCATTTAGTTGCTAAACTGTGTGCATGTCCGACTCTTTGCAACCCCACATGGACTATAGCCTGCCAGACTCCCCTGTCCATGGGATTTTCCCAGGAAAGAATACTGGAGTGGGTTACTATTTCTTTCTCAAAAGGATCTTCCCAACCAAGGGATCAAACCCACATCTCACACATTGCAGGCAGATTCTTTACCTTGTGAGCCCTAGGAAGTCAGATGGAAGGAGAGCTTCCTTTTCCTTTTTCCAGAAATGAGTTAATGTCCTTTATCATGACTCTTCTGGATGGAGAGGCCCTGTGGACTTCCTGCATTTTTACCCCCACACAGGAGTCCAAAGTTAGCTGAAGCAGTGCTTTATCTGAACGAGACCCAGGTCTGTTCTCTAGAATTCTCTCTACTGTCAATGAATAATTGACATGTCTTCCCCTGCCAATGGCTAATCCACAGCCAAGCCACTGTATGGTGAGTTCAGAAGTGATCAACTCTTATTAAAGCATCTCAGACTAGAAGTCAGCATGTGACGCCAACTCAGTGCCTTTCAGTGCGCATGACTCGGCCCTGCCTGCGCCATGCCCTCTAGGACCCTTAACCAAGCTCCTAGAAGAGACAGGAGCTAAAGACATGACTGAACTCAGACACAGTGATCATCAGATGCAAAGCATTATACAGAGAATGGATACACAATAAGGCCCTACTGCACAGCATGGGGAACTGCATTTAATACCCTGTAATAAATCATAATGGAAAAAAATATGAAAAATAGCACATATATATGTATAACTGAGCTAATTTGCTGTGTAGCAGCATTAACACAACAGGGCAAATCAACTATATCTCAATATATTTTTTTTAAGCTATTAAAAAAAAAACAGACAAAGTGATCATTAAGCTGAAGCTTCACCTCCAAAGAGGGCGCTGATGCTTTAATCACCTCCGAGAAGTTACTTGGTTTCTATTCACTCACAGGTTCTGGGTTCTGCTGTCAAGTGTCTCGTCTTCCCGCCGCCAAGCAGATCGTAGACTCAGGAGACAGACCCGGAAGGAGAGAGACCCGGAAGGAGGGGGACAGCAGGGTTGTGTGTGCAGTGTCACACGTCACCCCAAGGTCGTCACACTGTGCTCTCAAGCAAAGTCTCTGTGGTCTGTTTGTAGACCCGTTAAGACTCTGCTGCAAAGTCAATCTTCCCTGGTGAGAGAGCTTTAGTCTTCTAGATAACATTGGTCCATGGGAAATGGCCCTACTTGTGAACATCTGATTGCTGAGAGGGGTTCTCATTTACAGACCACTAACAAGATTAAAGTGCTAATTTAAAAAGTGCTTAGCCTAGATGTTTAAGCAGCACCAGGCTTGCGAGTTTCTAACTGCTGTTTCTGTGAGTTTATAATTGCTGTTTCTGCTAACAGGAGCCATTTCATTTTCTTGCATTGAAATGGATCAGATAAATCACATTAGGTAGGTTTACAAAAGCAGGCAATGACAGGTTCCTCAGAACTGAAAGCTAAATAACCTGCTAGGGTCTGACTTTCTTTCATCGTTCTCTCTATCTTCAAGCTCCATACCTATTTAGAACTGCTGATAACACCCCACCAATGCTCTGAGCCCTTGTCCTCAGACATAATGGACTGTTCCACCAATGCTATGGAATTTAAACAGTTTGATACAGTCTATCAAAAAGAGGGATTATAGCTAATTCAAATTCAGCAACTTCTAATAATAAAAAAAAAAAAAAGTCCACAAAATCACATGCACATTTGCAAAGGAAACTGGGTAGAGATCACACAAGGACCTTTTCTGTTCTGTCAGTAAATTATCTCTCCTGGGCAGGCAGAACTGATAAGAGAACTCATTTTACACACACCTCGGGGACAGAACAGGAAAAGATCTCATGATTTCCCAAAATAGAAGGGAAGTTCATGTTTTGAAGGGGTAAAAGCAGCATTTGAAATTCTCCTTAAAATAGAGGTAAATCCCTCCCCTACAGCTGTGGGTGCAGGTTACCCTGCTTATATAAAGCCTCCCTCTTTTGTCAAGGTAGACACCACACTCCACCGGGCACCATCCTTTCGTGACAGGAATGAGGTGAAACTGTGCAAGAAACAAAAATGAGCACAGGATGATTTTGTGTAGGATAATGTTTTGTAACATGGTATTTCAGAGTATTTTGCCTATGTTACTTGATTAAGTGGTGTAAAAGTCTTACTTTATTCTTCTCCATAGGTGGAGGTTGAATTTAATAATGAGCAAGTATAAAAACTACCACTTTGAATATCTAGATTTCACAAGTAATTATCTCCTTGGATCTAAAAACACAAAGTAGAAGAGACATTAAGAGACCTGCTGCTGTTGCTGTTGTTCAGTTGCTAAGTCGTATCCAGCTATTTGCAACCCTGGACTTCAGCATACCAGGCTTCCCTGTCTTTCACTATCTCCCAGAGTTTGCTCAAACTCATGTCCATTGAATCAGTGATTTCATCCAACCATTTCATCCTCTGTCACTCCCTTCTTCTCTTGCCCTCAATCTTTCCCAGCATCAGAATCTCTTCCCATCATGAGTTGGCTCCTTGCATCAGGTGGCCAAAGTCCTGGAGCACATTACTAAGTGAAAAAAGGTCAGTCTGAAAAGGCAACATACTGTATGAATCCATCTATATGAGAACCTGGAAAAGTGAAACTATAGAGATAATGATCAGTGATTTACAAGGGTTGTGGGGAGGGGGAGATGAATAGGCAGAGCAAGGGGAATTTTAAGAGAGTGGAACTATTCAGTATGGTCCTGAAATGGTGGATCCGTGTCACTATACATTTGTCCTAACCCACAGAAGGTACAACATCAACAGTGAACCTCAACGTTGACTACAAATTTTGAGTAGTAACAGGGCATCGATGCAGGTTCATCAGTTGCAACAAACGCCCCTCTCCAGTGGGGGATGTTGATGATGGGGGAGGGTGTGCGCATATGGTGTCAGGAGATACACAGGAATCTCTGTACTTTCTGCTCAGGTTTTCTGTGAACCTAAAACTGTCAAAAACACAATAAAGCCTATTCAGAAAAAATAAAAGAATGGCCCAGAGTAGGAGGAAATTGACCAAAGGCAGCTGTAATTCGATGGGCGTGATATAATGCATGGGCGTGAGATGACAGAGCCCTGAAACTCAACAGTGAAGCTGATGTGGGAACAGACGGAACAGAGATGCATAATGCACCAGACAAAGAACAGAGAATTTAGACATGTGGTATGGAGATGGAATATGGGAAAGGAGCAAGATTCCTGGAACTCTGGGACTCTTGGTTGGAAGCCCAAGAAGTTTTAACCAGCATTGACTCAGAGGTGCAATCTCAACAAGGAGTAGAATTGTGCCAGATGAGGAACACAGCATAACATCCAAGCTCTACAAGCTCTTCATTGTGCTGGTGAGCATGCCGACATTTTCATGTACGTTAACTTACTTAATTCTCAATTAAATTTGGCACACTACATATGCCTATATCCATTTTTTTTTTAGAAAATGAATTATGGTTAGTAAGGTTAAATTGGGCTTCCCTAGTGGCTCAGATGGAAAAGAATCCAGCTGCAATGCAGGAGACCCATGTTCAACCTCTGGATTGGGAAGATCCCCCCAAGAAGGGAATGGCAACCTACTCCATATTAAATCCAGACTGAGTAACTTTGTCCAAGCCACCCTGGTCTTTTCCACCATACTCCAGAGCCAGCCCACAGGCTGGAAGTTACCATTTGGAAGTTCATGTTTTCACTTGTTGATTTTTCTTCTATTGGGAGGGAAATTTTTCCCTTCTGTTCCAAAATCTGGGGAGACCTACTCAGCTACAGAGGGACTAAAGCATCAATAAGTGTCCCAGAATCACACATGTGGTCCATTCCTTGCCTGCCAAAGATGAGATGTGGGGGACCCTGCTCCCTGACCACTGGGTCTGCCTGAAGAAGCAGTACTGCATTGACTCCAGGAAACCTCTGCTGAGTCCAACAGGGAGAATATTCAGTCCAAACAGTCTGTACAATAATTTCTTATCATGAGCATCACACCAAATTAGAATCAGAGAGGATGCAAATCTGGGAAAGGATAAGAAAGAAGGGGAAAGAGAAAAGAAAATAGTGATCTGGGTGTCAGAACACTAAGGGTCCTGAAAGCATAACTGGGCAATTGCCAAACCTCTCTGAGCTTCTGCTGTATCACTTATCCTCACTGCCACCATCAGCACCATCACATTGCGTCACCATCACTATCACCACCATCACCACCATCCCTATCATCACCATCATCACCACCATCACCATCACCACCATCACTATCATCACTGTCATCATCACCACCATCACCTTCATCACCACCATCACCATCTCCACCATCACTATCATCAACATCACCACCATCACCATCATCACCATCACCACCATCACTATCATCACCATCACCACCATCACCACCATCACCACCATCACTATCATCACCATCACCACCATCACCACCATCACCATCACCACCATCACTATCATCACTGTCATCATCACCACCATCACCTTCATCACCACCATCACCATCTCCACCATCACTGTCATCAACATCACCACCATCACCATCATCACCATCACCACCATCACTATCATCACCATCACCACCATCACCACCATCACTATCATCACCATCACCACCATCACCACCATCACCATCACCACCATCACTATCATCACCATCACCACCATCACCACCACCATCATCACCATCATCACCTTCAGCACCACCATCACCATCACCACCATCACCACCATCATCATCACCACCATCACCTTCAGCACCACCATCACCATCACCACCATCACCACCGTCATCATCACCACCATCACCACCATCACTATCATCACCATCACCATCACCATCAACATCACCACCATCACCATCATCACCATCACCACCATCATCATCACTACCATCATCATCACTACCATCACCATCACCACCATCACCATCACCATCACCACCATCACTATCATCACCATCACCATCACCATCACCACCATCACTATCATCACCATCACCACCATCACCACCATCACTGTCATCACCATCACCATCACCACCATCACCACCATCACTATCATCACCATCACCATCACCATCACCACCATCACCACCATCACCACCATCACTGTCATCACCATCACCATCACCACCATCACTATCATCACCATCATCATCACCACCATTACCATCACCACCATCACCAGCATCACCATCACCACCATCACTATCACCAGCATCACCATCACCACCATCACCATCACCACCACCACCATCACTATCATCACCATCACCACCATCACCACCATCACCAACATATCATTATCACCATCATTACCACCATGCTGCAGGGATCATGGCAGCTATAGTCCAACTCAGGGCTCAGAATTTTTCCTGTCTTTACTTGGTCAACTTCCTTCAGTACTCACTCTTCTATGACTCCCACACTTGAAAATCCTTAGAGCCCAGCAGTGGGCATTGCATTGTAAATTGTCAAATACCAATTGGATAAAAGATAAATATCAGCTCACTTAAGATAGCATTGTTATGACACATCTCACTTTAAAAAGGAAGCACATCATACTGATGCTCTCCTCATTAGCAGCAGGCCCCAAGCTTGTGAGATGCCCTCGGCCATTTTCCAGCAGTGGAGGGCATATTCCTTTCCCTTGAGGAGAAATGCAGCAAAAATGGGGGAAAACAAAAGCAACACAGAGTTTCTATTTCCTCCGGTGTTCTTGCCTAGAAAATCCCATGGACAGAGGAGCCTGAAGGGCTACAGTCCATGAGGTCGCAAATACTTGGACATGACTGAGTGACTTAGCATGCAAGCACATACCCATGATTGCTTTTTAGTCTAAGATAACTTCCCATAGCATTATAGTGTGGAAAATATCAACCCATCTCCCCACCCTATTATAATCAAGCTTTCTTTTCCTACAGCTTCCTGCTATTTTGCAGTGAGAGGGACTTGCAAAAATATCCTGGGCTTTCTATCCTGGACTAGGGAAACTGGGACTTGGAGAGTTATCATTATAATGAATTTTCCAGGGATATCCAGCCTGGAGATGAGTGTACCAAGAGCGTACTTCCTGATTCATAATCCGAAGGAGATTTCTGGACCAAGGAGTTCTGGATTTGAATATCATATCTGAAGTCTGAGTTTATGAAAGCACCTGAAGAACTGAAAAATTCAGTGGGGACCTCTCAACAGTAAAGCAAGTCCAGCTTCTGGGGCCAGATCTCCAAACAGACATGCAAGAAAGAGCAAAAGCCACCCAAACCAGCTGACCTTTGTTCATGAGGAAAAAGAGCTTGATTCATTTCCATCTTTAATGATTCACCTTTACAACAATCGTGTGTGTGCGTGTGTGCTCGGTAGCTCAGCTGTGTCTGACTCTTTGCAACCCCTGGACTATAGCCCACAAGGCTCTTCTGTCTGTGGAATTCTCCAGGCAAGAATACTGGAGTGGCTGCCATTTCCTTCTCCAAGGGATCTTCCCAACACAGGGATCAAATCCGAGTCTCCTGCATTGGCAGGCAAATTCTTCACCACTGCACCACCAGGGAAGCCCTACAATAATCATACTAACATATATTTTAGTAGCATATTAATTTGCAAAAGCTTTTACATACACTATCTCAAATATAAATGCTTATTGCTTCACTTGATATGAAATATTCCATTTAAAGTCTTGTACTTTAGTATTTAGGGGACTAATCATGGGTTTGCTGCATTTCTTCATTGAGGGCACTGGGTCTTCAACTGAATCAGATTATAAGAAATGCATGCTGGATAAGAATTCGAAGGTCGTCTAATCATGCACTCCCCATCACCAAGTGTAAGTCATGACCTTGTCTCTGGAATTTGGCTTCCTCACCACGTAGAACAAGGGGGCTGACAGTGACCCAATGGGTCTGCCATACAGAGAGCCTCCACCGTGCACACAGCTCTGTTAGCAGGAGACACCATAAGCTGCTGAGGCCTCCACTGCCCAGGTGGCTGGGGCTCTGGGAAGGGCAGATGCCTCTGGAGTGCCCGGCGGCTGTGTGGACATCCACACCATCGGCGGCGAGGCTAGCAGTATGCCCCTGGAGCTGCCTGGGCCATTCATTCCCCATCTGCCGGGTGGAGATAAGAAAGCGTCCCAGAGCCGCATGGCCCAGGCAATAAGTGAGTTCATTGTAAACCCAGGGCACAGGAGCTGCCCCCAGCACAAGCTCAGAGAATGGAAATTCTTCCATTCAGGGTCCCAGGGGGTAGAAAGCGAGAAAAGTATAACAATAAAGAAGAGGAAGAAAAAAAAAGGAAAGATGGATTGCCATTCTTTAAATAAAACCAGGGAGCGAGGTGTGAGAAAAATGGAGAAAGGCAGAGAGTACGAGAGAGGAATAGCTACAGGGACTTGGAATAGTGCTGAAAGATTCTCATAAGTAAAAGCTTCTTTTAAAATATTGGAGTTCCTCCATCTGGGAAGCTTGGGGAGAGAAGAGAAAAAAAATTAAATTAAAGCATTTGAAAGTATATTATAGTTTTATCTCTTTGGCTCTGCGGTTTCAGAAATAATATAATCCTATGGGAAACAGGCTGCCAGAAGATTCTGTATAGTGGCACCCCGACAGAACGGGACTGAATGATGTCAAAAAAGCTTATATAACAGTTTTGTTTTATTCATTTACATAAATCACATTTACCGTAGGTGTTTTATTCAAAATAAAGTTTGGGAAAAATAAATTGAACAGATGAACCTAGGCAAACCTGGTGATTTTTTCATGAGTAGTGTTTGATGATAAAAGGATAAAAGCATAATGTGGTATCATTTCACCGAGGCACAATATGGATCATCCATATGGAACAGAAGTTGATAATACTGCAAAGAAGCAAAAATAAACAGAACAGATGTACTTGTAAAATCAAGTCTGCACCCACCCCTGAGTACCTGCCTTGTACTGGAGAAGTTTCTACAAGAACTCCAAACTGGCGTCAAGTCACCTTCCCACGGGGACTCTTGGGATGACGCTTACGTGACCAAGGAGACAGGAAGAGGTTTCCTAAAGCATGCAGTTCCCACGGCAGAGGTTGAAACCGGACATGTGGCTACTGCAATGGAGCCCCAGGCAATGATCACATGTCAGCGTCTGAGACATGGGTTCAAACCCTAGCTCCCCTCTTAAAAGATGAGTCCGTGGGAAATTCTTCAATCCCTAAGCACGGCTCCCTCAGAAGTGACCTTGCTATCTATGGTGGTACCTCCTTCCTGGGGCTGTCATGAGGCTTAACGGAGGAAATACAGGGAGGAAAAAAAGATGCAGTTTATAGAACATCATCAAGACAGAATTCTGCCCAAAGAGGTTGCATCCAGGCCTTTTGTAAGAAACATGCCAGAGGACATGGCGTGCAGTGACCTCATTTTCTCAAGGAGGTAAGACCTTTGGGAACCCTGAGTCCACTGTTTGATAAAGATTTGACAGAGGATCATAATATGCTTGAGAGCTTGACCCTAATGTTAGTAGGGCCTCCCTGGTGGCTCAGTGGTAAAGAAGCTGCCTGCCAACGCAGGACACTCGGGCTCAATCCCTAGGTAGGGAAGATCCCCTGGAGAAGAAAATGGCAGGCCACTCCAGTATTCCTGTCTGGAAAACCCCATGGACAGAGGAGCCTGGCAGGCTACAGTCCATGGGGTCACGAAAGAGCTGGACACGATTTAGCGGCTAAACAACAACAACGACTAATGTTAATATGTGCACAGGAAGCTGTCTCATTTACAAGGTGCTTTCTCACCCACAGTTTCATCTGTGAGGTCCACAGGGAAGAAAATAATTTCCATTCAACACACGGTAGACTGTGACTCACAGAGAAGCTGGGACGGCTGGGAACAGACCCATCTATGTCAGGACACCTTGCCGCCATCACCCACACGTCCACAGATGCTCTGATGCAGGAGGAGCTTTCATGTCTCCTCGGCCATGAACTGCCAAGCCTGTGTCTGAGGATGGATGGATCTGAGAGCATAGAGGCCCCGCACCTGGTGTTGGGCGGGGAGTTTATGGAGCCGCATGTGTGAGGTGTAAAGCATAGATGACTTTGTTCAGTCACTCAGTCGTGTCTGCCTCTTTGCAACCCTGTGGACTGCAGCCTGCCAGGTTCCTCTGCCCATGGGATTCTCCAAGCAAGAATACTGGAGTGGGTTGCCATTTCCTTCTCCAGGTAACCTTCCCAACCCAGGGATCAAACCCACGACTCCTGCATTGGCAAGTGAATTCTTCACTACTGAACCACATGGGAAGCTCATTGATCACATATAACCTGTAAAGTGCTAGTGTCCATAGAAAGTGTTAGCTTTCATTGTCAGTGTCTGATCAGACAGTAGAGGCTCATCCCATGCCTGCAGGAAGGGCCCCTCTCTCGGATCCCGGACCATCGCTTCCTTTCCTCCGCTATGGGCCACGCTCTCTCAGAACCAGGGTTTTGTCTATCCGCCAAGCTTGTGAGAAACTGCCCCGCTTCATTTAAAAGCCTAGATTCTGCTCAGGTTACCTGGCTGCTACAGAGTCCCTCTGCGTGTTTTACAAAGGTGTTTGGAAGTTCTTTTCTCTTAGAGTCCGTGTCTGCATGTTTCAAAAAGAAGCAGAGAGATGTGCTTTCAGCAGCCCAGAAACATAATTTCAAGAAGCTGAGGACCAAGGGGACAGGGAAAACAGAAGGGAAATTCTCCCCTTTGCCCGTAGTAAACGTGGTCACGTGGCCAACAGCTGGAAGGCGCCATCCATGGCCCCCGATCTAATCAAGTGGCAGCCCATCTGCTTGGTTCCCAAAGCGATGGGGAAAAAATAGCGCCCCACGTCCCACACACTCCAGCTGTCCTCGGCATCCAGTGCTCAGGGATTTTTTTTTTCTAAAAATAAAATGAAATAAAATCATCACTTTTTCAATCAAGAGAGCACTTGTTTAAGGAACAATCCAAGAGATAGAAACCATTGTCACAAAGCTACCTGCAGGTCTGTCAGAGTGAGTACACACATCATCCATTCCTTTGAGCCGGGCGCCCCGTGCAAAGAGCTGGCAGTCTTGGGTCCCTGCTGGTGAACGCACATCTGGTGCAAGGGATCTGACGTCCGAGTCCTGCCGGGCCACCGTGTGTAAGCTCTTTTCACCCCTGGGCATTAGTGCATCCTGGGTCACACGCTCGATTTCATTCTTTCTAACCAGATCCTCAGAGCACCCCCTTGGAGAACGTGGACATATGTCAAGGCTCAAGAATAGAACTGGAGGATATTTGCAGACAGGCAGCCTTTGGGTGTGCCAGCATCATCTCCAGTCACATTCTCTTTTAGAGGAAACACACATCGAAGCAAAAGCTTCCTTGCGGACTTCAGGTTTTAGAGCAGAAAATCCAAAAGAGAGGCTGCCATTAAAAGAAGAGGAAGGAGTCTGAGTCCGCATGGAGGCAAGAAGAGTCTGGCATCCTGTGCCTCACCCGCCCCATCCCAGCCTCTGTCCAGACCCTGGCACCGCCCCAGAGACATGCCCTGGAGTGTATCTCCTATTACAGCCAAGGTAGACCCCTGCCACCCTCAGTCCTGTCACTCATCCCTTCCTTACATTCTGAAGTCCTATGCACACACCTCTCCCAGTGACTGTTTGTTGGACTGCACTGCAATTACATGGAATACATTGGTTTTTCTCTCCATCACTAGATTATCAACTTTTTTATTTGTTGTATTGGCCAAAAGATTTGTTCTTACAGAAAGACCCAAACAGACCTTTTTTAATCCAATATTTAGGAAACATTATATAGCAGTCATGTGCCAGTCACTTTTCAAAGTGGCTCATATGAATTAGCTCATGGAATCTTCCTAATGGCTTCCCAGGTGGCTCAGATGGTAAAGAATCCACCTGCCAATGTGTCAGACGCAGGTTTGATCCCTGGGTTAAGAAGATCCTCTGGAGAAGGAAATGGCAACCCACTCCAGTATTTTTGCCTGGACAGTCCCATGGACAGAGGAGCCTGGTGGACTGCAATTCATAGGGTTGCAGAGACTGGGACATGACTGAGCGACTGAGCGTGCACAATCCTCCTAATAGTGCTGTGATTTAGTGACTTGCTATGCACATTCCACAGACATGTTAGCTGAGGCCCACAGAGTGACCTTGCCTGGAGTTGCTCAGCAAGCAAGGGGCAGAACCAAGACTCACACTCAGGTTGTCCCACTCCAGAGTTCTTACTCTTCCCCACCTGACAAGAATCTAGAGGGAAGGGACTAGCCTACATCTTCTACTTTACTCATGATCTGTCCCTTGCCAATTCAATGCATTCTTACTGATCAAATACTCATGGCAATGGTATCATTTTAGAGATATATGTGCAGGTATTTGATGATGATGATATGTGTGTATGTTTAGATAGGAAATCACTATGAGGATGGTACCAGAAAGGCTACTTCATACCAATCCATAACTTAGGCTTAGCAAGAAATGGCACCAAGCATTGGAATAAGTGAGGCAGGCATTATTGAACCCATTTTACAGATGAACAAACTGAGTTCCAGGAACTAGACTTCTATGAATTAGACTTAGCAAAAAATCTGACAAGTAAGTGATTGCACAAAATTGAAGCTCAGGAGGAAAAAATTTCATGTGTCATTTGCTGGCTCTAGAGAAAAGAAAAGCAGTCCATATTTAATCTAAATGGTGGAGGACCTGAATAGGTTCAACCATCTCCTTCCAGAAAGCTCTTGAAAGTAAAAAAGGCAGAAGGACAAAACAGAAACAAACCACTAATTTGAAGATTGGTGGGCTAGTGGCATTTTGGCCACTGGGGTTTAGCTAAAAGTAGCTATTCTGTATAATTTCTGTACTTGTGGTGCCTTAAAAGTCTCTGATATTCCACTACTGTTAATAAAATAATATCTATTTTTGAAGGCAGATGTTTTGTTTTTATACACATAAGACTTTATTCCTTTAAATTTCAGGTCATAGTACCAAAAAGAAGAAAACTTCAGCTAATTCTTCTGACAGCACTGAGCATATTCATGATGCCGTCTGTTGCTGTTGTTTTGCTTCTTATAATAAAGGAGGAGGCTTGGGGCTGTGGACCTGGGATGTATTTGTGGTGATGCTTTTCATCTCAGCTCCACACCACCAGGGTGAACAGAAGGAGGAAGGGCAGACCCGCAGCCATTTCATAATCTGGAATGCAAGGAGGGAGGAAAGGAAAGGGAGAAACAGGGGAAAATACAAATCCTGTTGAGCACGTAGCAGAGAGGGGCTAGTACTGGGTTGGGACAGACGTGACGCTGAGGTGTGGGGTGGGCCATGGGGTGGGGGGAACAGAACCCCTGCTTTCCTTTCTCTCTTTGATGCAGTTTACATAACTGTTAGTAAAGCAGGTACAATGATGGCAAAAATTATTGTCATTCGTGTCTGACCACCCTTGAATGTGCTTCCACATGTGTGTCCTTTGACTTGGTAGGACAGGAGTAGCCATAATCGCAGGGATAGCCATCCTGGCAGGGGTAGTATTCCTGACAGGTGTAGCCATCCTGACAGGTGTAGCCATCCTGACAAGTGTAGTCGTCCTTATAGGTGTAGCCATCCTGACAGGTGTAGCCATCCTGACTGGTGTAGTCGTTTCTGACAGGTGTAGCCGTCCTGAGAGGTGTAGCCATCCTGACAGGTGTAGCCATCCTGACAGGTGTAGTCATCCTGACTGGTGTAGTCATTCTGACAGGTGTAGCCGTCCTGATAGGTGTAGCCGTCCTGACTGGTGTAGCCATCCTGACAGGTGTAGCCATCCTGACTGGTGTAGTCATTCTGACAGGTGTAGCCGTCCTGACAGGTGTAGTCATCCTGAGAGGTGTAGCCATCCTGACAGGTGTAGCCGTCCTGACTGGTGTAGCCATCCTGACAGGTGTAGCCATCCTGACTGGTGTAGTCATTCTGACAGGTGTAGCCGTCCTGACAGATGTAGTCATCCTGAGAGGTGTAGCCATCCTGACAGGTGTAGTCATCCTGAGAGGTGTAGCCATCCTGACAGGTGTAGCCGTCCTGACTGGTGTAGTCATTCTGACAGGTGTAGCCATCCTGACAGGTGTAGCCATCCTGACTGGTATAGCCATCCTGACAGGTGTAGCCGTCCTGACATGTGTAGCCATCCTGACTGGTATAGCCATCCTGACAGGTGTAGCCGTCCTGACTGGTGTAGCCATCCTGACATGTGTAGCCATCCTGACAGGTGTAGTCGTCCTGACAGGTGTAGCCGTCCTGACAGGTGTAGCCGTCCTGACTGGTATAGCCATCCTGACAGGTGTAGTCGTCCTGACATGTGTAGTCATCCTGACAGAAGTAGCTGTCCTGATAAGTGTAGCCATCCTGACAGGTGTAGCCATCCTGACAGGCGTAGTTGTCCTGACAGATATAGTCCTCCTGATGGGTGTAGCCATCCCAAAGGGTGCAGCCATCCCGACGGGTACAGCCGTCCTGACTGGTGCAGCCATCCTGACCGGTGCAGCCGTCCTGACCACCAGGGTCATCTGAGCATCTCCTTGGACTCCCGTTGTGCCCCAGACCCCCTGGGCTGACTACGGACTGTGCACTGTGTATGGTCTGTTACTCTCCAGGAAGCCATAACCCCAGCTGAAGCACTGACTGAGTCCTAACTGCTTCCCTGAATGAGGGAGATGATAAAGGTTCATGTGGGGGAAAATGCTTGGTCTGCAGGGCTTCCTTCCAGGAGGGTTGGTCACAGTCCTGAGGAAGGGAGGCCAGGTTGATCGTGCCTGGCTGTGGCCAGCTGGTGCCCAGGGAGCCTTTGGGAACGTGTGTACCTGTGTTCCGCACGCTGCCCTGGGGTGGACTACAACAAAGGAGATGGAACGTAAAGGAATGCAGGGAGGCTGTGGTGCCTACCCCTGCCCACTCAGTTCTGCTCCAGCCCCAGCACACAGACCACGTGCGGAGCTGATCCTCCCTAGGTAGTGAATTCAGGTCAGGGCTGGGCTCTCTTTGGTTCTAACCCTTTCTGTTTCCCTGTCTCTGTGTCTCTGTCTATCTCTGTGCCTTTTCCTCTGTTTCTATGTCTTTGTCTCTCTCTCTGTGTGTCTTTCCTTCTCTCCATCTATTTGGATCTCTCTGTCTATCTCTCTTTTTAAAAATGTATTTGTTTAACTGGAGTACTGTGTTGGTTTCTACCATGCATCAACATGAATCAGCCATAGGTAGACATATGTCCCAGCACTCTTAAGCCTCCCTCAAGCCTCCCTCCCACCTTCCACCCCATCCCACCCCTCTAGGCTATCGCAGAGCAACAGATTTGAGCTCCTTGCGTCATGCAGTAAATTTCCACTGGCTATTTAATTTCACATATGGTAATGTATATATTTCAGTGCTACTCTCTCTCTGTCTCTTTGTCTCTTTCTGTGCCACTGCCATTCCAATCTTGGGACATTATGGTGAGGATTTAAGAATTATTTCAGGGGCTTGTGTTCATCTAAAAGTCTCCCTTGATATTTTCAAACCCAATATTTTGTCACTCTGTGATTTTATTTTTCCTTTGCAAGTATTTTCACAAACACCCAAATCTAAAATTGCACAAATCTCCATTACCAAGAGATTGCTGAAAAGGAAAAGAGAAAAAAAAAAAAAAACTCCACCATGAACCAATGAAAACTAGTTCCTTTAAAAATGTTTAAGACTAAATGAATGTTTTACAGAATGCTTGTCAGGATGAATCTTATTTCTTCTTTTACTTATTAATCCGGAAGAGGGGGTGTGCCGTGTCATTTCCAAGTTTGCAGACAATGCTAAAAATGCTATTGAACAGAAAGACGTCAAGCTGACAGGCATAGACGGCAGCAAAAAGATTGCTCAGGCTGGCGGAGTGGGTGGAAGGTGGCAGCTGAGCTTCAGTGTGGGCAAGTGTGAGCAGATGCTCCCTGGGAGAACCAGTTACAAGATGACTCTCCCAGGGATCAGTGGCCTGACATGGGAAAGGTTTCAATTCATCAGTATCAGTGCCCTGTGTGTGTATGTGTGTGTGTGTGTGTTAGTCGCTCCGTCGTGTCCAACTCTTTGAAATCCCATGGACTGTAGCCCACCAGGCTCCACTGTCCATGGGATTCTCCAGGCCAGAATACTGGAGCGGGTTGTCATTTCCTTCTCCAGGGGATCTTCCCAATCCAGGAATTGAACCCGAGTCTCCTGCATTGACATGCAGATTCTTTACCACTGGACACCAGGGAAGTCCAGTGCCCTGTATATAATTCGTGTGTGTGTGTGTGTGTGTGTGTGTGTGTGTGTGTGTGTGTGTGTGTGTGTATGAGGGTATCTGCATCCACATACGTTAAACTTGTTGTTGTTTAGTCTCTAAGCATGCCCGATTCTTTAGCCACCTTATGGACTGTAGCCCACCAGGCTCCTCTGGGGTTTTCCAGAACACTGAAGAACACTGAAATGGGTTTCCATTTTCTTCTCCAGGGGATCTTCTCAACACAGGGTCTGAACCTATGTCTCCTGCATTGGCAGGCAGGCTCTTTACAACTGAGCCTCCAGGGAAGTCCCCATATATTAAATAACCCCTCCAGAATTTTACATGTACATTACATGTAAATCAGGTTAACAACTTGGTTATGTTACATGGCTATTTAATGGTGAAACAATTTGATATTCTTCTTGACCTCAGCAATTCATCATCTCAAAGGGAGTCACACACATAAGCCAAGCAGTACAGTGCTCCCTGTGCTCTTTACATGAAAACGCAGACTCCCACACAGCATTTAGCATTCCCAAGAGATTCCTTAGACAGCAAACAAAGAGTAGAGTATTGTGTAGGGCCGGTCCTTGAAGTTCACCACTGTGTTTACCCGAAGAACGCTGTGAAAATATAAACATTCTATTACACAATGCCTTCTTTACGATTTGACTGCTGTATCGAGATTTGCTTCTCTGAGATAGAAAAATAAAAGAGCATTTTGCTTTATTTGTTCTTATGGATCTGTGAATTTTATCATTGCTCTTTTTTTTTTTTTTTCTCTTCTCTGTGTTAATTTCCAGGAAGCAAAAGTCAATTTCGCAACCCACGTGCAGCAAGTTCAGGAAAAGCTTACAGAAAAGGGGAAGACGATTTATCGTTGACTGTATGAGTTGGGTCGACTGTAGTCTGAAGCGAACACACACCATACGGTCTACAGTGGAGGCGGCAAGGCACGGGCGCTTGTCTTCTGAGAACAGTGGTCACACGGAATCCAACACGCTGTGGCACAGAATGCATGGTGCGATTTGGTCTGTCCCCATCTTAAACGTTTTCTCTGAGTTTTAGCCCTGCTCCTGTCCACCCTCCGGTGGAACTGTAACTTGGTTCCTAGCTTCCATCGGTAAGAGTGTGTGACATGTGGTCTGTCTCACCTTGTAGCTTCCCCATTCTCAGCTGACAGGCTGGCTCAGCCACACAGGAGGCGATCCTTGTGCCTCTGAGATAACAAGAGATTCTTTATGCTTCTCAGGTTGTCCTGGTAAATTAAATCATGTCACATGATTAATGTTTTATCGCAGGCCAGTTTAATTTCTTAAATAGCGATTTGACACAATTCATGATGTAGTTCAAAGAAAACATTTATCCCTGGTTTTTGGAGCCAAACAATTTGGCCACAAAGACTCACTTGTCTACTAGGCATAGACTAGCTGTTAGTTATACTATCTATGGGTCACTGCAAGAATCTCCCTGAGCCTGAAGCCTGTTTGCTGGGGGGAACGTGCCCTTTGAAGGAGAGACTTTCCAGGGAAATGAGATGAGAGGTGACAACATCAATAAACTTCTATAGCTTCCTATCTGACCATCCATCACTAACACTTTTTCCCACATAACATCAGATAACTCAGAGTGATTTTCCATATGAGCTTTGTATATATTTATCCTTGACATTTCCTTAAGTTCTTTTACCGGAATATCACAGCTCAGTGGCAGCACACTTTATCTATGCATTAAAGGTTAGTTAAAAGAAATGAATTTGAGTTCAGTCACCTTGGATGTTTCGCTTGACCATCTGCAGTGTTCTGGAGGCAAGCAATTCTATCATCCACACTTGATACATAAACACAATGAGAGGGACATATGCGGTCGAAAATGTGTAAAGTGAACAATATGTGATAAAATGGCCAGTATCTTCTTATGTATATTATTTTACAAGTAATTCAAAGACTAAAAAAGTCCTTGTGTGTATGTGTGGACATGTGAGTCTGTGCACGTGCTCAGCTGAGTCTGACCCTATGTACTATAGCCCACCGGACTCCTCTGCCCATGGAATTCTCCAGGCAAGAATACTGGAGTGGGTCACCATGCCCTCCTCCAAGAGTCCTTGGATTTTGCCTAATCAAAACATTTTAGAGTTAAGGAAAAAGTAAGTGATGCGCTAAGTCACAAAACTAGTTGATGGCGAGAGTGGGGCTTCTAACTCAGAAATCCTGCAAGTTAGTGACTCTTGATACACAGAACGCTCCCCCGAGAACAATTCAGAGGTGCTATGTGGAGTATCCTTCCTTTTCCCCAGATAAGACATTTGAGGTCAAGCTTAATCTTTAAGCACAGTGAGACATTTCCACAGTGAAGGGTGCACTTGCTCTTTAAACTACAGACTCACTGAGCTAGTGTCTTGCCTCTGGGCAGGTCATTGTACATGCGCTTCATGACTAATTCAGACAGCACCATTGGGAGGGGAAATATGAGACATTTGAAAATGTGAGCACATGGCCTTGACTTAATAGCATCTGTTGAAAGGAAAGGAAGACGTGCCTTTCTCCTGGGATGCAGACTGCCTTCCAAACATAACATCATTCTCAAGGGCAATCACTAGGAGGACCCGATGGCTTCCCCTTCTGAGTGGCTGAACAGGAAGTCAGACAAGAAGAGTGTAAGTGGACCAGTAGATGTAGCATCTCATGGTTCATGATCTTCTTAAGTGAATCATTCGCTTATAGCTGTGCTTTATTTCACATATTTTTTCCACAAAACCTGTAAGTTTACATTTATTTTGTCTTATGACATTTGTTCTGCCACATTAAGCAATCGTATGCTATTTGAATATTTTCACTTTAAAATATGTCGATGGGGGTAATCAAGCTGAGGAAGCACATTTATAAATGAGACCAAGCTAGTTTATGCTGATTCCTAGAGTTTGGAGCCATACAATTTGAGAGGAATTTCCTCACTTGATCCATTTAAACGTCCCTTCCCCAAAGCCATTTCCTTAAATACAGAAGTGTTGATACTGTGCAACACTAATAAAATGAATTAATCAGAAAGTCTGAGTAATGGTAAAAAAAATATATAAGCCAGAGCAGGTATGATGTAGACAAAAGTTATCAGCTGCATTTATTCTCTTGTATGTTACTTGATTGACAACATGGCAAATTCAAGAACATCATTTTTCGGCTACTACTCCATCTTTCGATAAGTTACCTTGAAAATAATACATTAATTTCTGCTGTATGCACTCACAGAGCTATCAGATGAAATAAAGTCTATGAAAGTGACTTATAAACTCTGAAAAACTGCATACACATCAAGTATTTTTAATACTAGCAATCAGTCATTAATTACTGAGTATCCACTATGTAGAAGTTGACTGGCTAAATACTAAGATTCAAAAATCCTCGTCTCTGCTCTTAAGTAATGTGCAGACTACTTGGAGGAAACCAAGCAGAGAAATGATAAACTATCAGCAAAACACAGAGTGTAGTGGGAAGCCAAGAAACCCTGCCAGGAGATTTCAGAGGATGGGAACATTCTTTATGAACACTTTTTCCAAGGAAGTAGACTTAAAGCTCTTGGTTTTTAAAGAACTGGCATATAAAAAGCATTTATTAGGGTTCTAGAGTATGGGTTTCCAGGGTCTCAGCCCTCTGGGGTCTTTTCCTCCCTGTTTGACCTCCCATCCTTGAGTAGAGAGGGTCTCTGGTTATGGAGTCACATCACTCTTGTGATTAGGGTCTGTGGTTGGACAAAGGGGAAGGGATTTTGCAAGTGTGATTAAAGTCCCAAATCAGGTGGGACCTTGAGCAAGTTTGTGATCATACTGGGTGGGCCTGGCTTGATCAGGTGGCGACCACTTCCTAAAGAGAGACCCTCCAGGGGGCCTTGCAGAGGCAACCATGAGCCTCCAGGAAATGAATTCAGAGCAAGCTCTCCAATGAGAAGGCAGCCTGGCCCACATTCTGGATACAGCCCTGGGACACCTGGAACAATGGGCCCAGCTAAGCTCTCTCTGGATGGCTGACGCACAGAAACCGGGAGAAAAGGAGCGCGGATTACAAAGTCTGCAGTGGTTTCCAGGAAACAAGCACAGCCACCGCCGCTCAGGTTCACCATCTTGAAATTGCTCCAGAGCTACAGCGGGTGTCTGGCTTCACAAGTCAGTCTTCTCTACAGAAGGCCTTCATCATCTGAGCTGCAAAGAGACGAACAGAAAGTGTTGCTGTGGGTCACATCCTGCCAGGAGCGAGCTTTCTCCCCTAGGAGACGGTCAGGCTGTGGGCCTGAAGGAGAGACTGTGGAACATCACACAGCGTGCATCTGAGAATCACAGACTCCATCTCACGAAGGGACATTCAAGTTTCCATTTCAGTCCTCTGCCTTTACCCCTGAGTCTCAGAGTGGCTCCTGAAAGAGCTGCAGGTAGAACCCAAGTCTTCTGACACCCACGTGCACATTCTCAGCACTGTCTGAACATCCACTGAGTCAAGGCACGTTCTCACCCCCTGGACCACGATCATTATAAGAGGACGAGATGGTCAGATAGCATCACCGACTCAAGGGACATGAATTTGAGCAAACTGCGGGAGACAGTGGAGGACAGAGGAGACTGGCGTGCTGCAGTCCATGGGGTCGCAAAGAGTCGGACATGACTTAGCAACTGAACAACAACAACTTGACATCTCGTTCAAGTCCAAAACAGCAAGATGAGAAATTACCCAGTTTTCCTTGCTTATACCGCACCAGCGGTTGTTTTTTCATGATAAATTAGTAATAACTCTCAGGCACATTTGGCAAGCTGAAGAAAAATGGATTTTTTTTATACTGCATTGAATAAACATCTTCTGCTTGAATATCTCCTATACTTCACTGACTTCAATACAGCGGAAGTTTATTGACGTGTGTACTGCAAGCTACGTTTGAATGATTGCTTCATATATTATGCTATGCTACGTTACTTTGTGTTCCTATGCTGCTTCCATAGCCCAAAGACTTATTGGAATCAGTTGTTTCAGACTCATAAAATATACATGACTTAGAAAAAAAAGAGATTATTCTACTAAGAATTCCACTAGTCTTTCGAAACTGCATCCTTGATTATTTGTTGAAAATTCATTTCATTTTTTTTTACCATCATCCCAGTGTATGTTAAGTTCTACCACAGAGTGTAAACGTGCAATCTGCTCAGGGAGGCAGTTTGTAATAAGATAGCATGAAACAATGTTTTCGGTGTTATGGTTTGTTGACTTTTTTTTTTTAAAGAAACTAGCGATCATAAAGCAGAAAGTTTGTTTGAAAGTGTGATTCTAAAATGAGCCTTTTTCTGAAGCAATCCCATCTAAAATTTAATTAAACTGCCCTGTCTTTATCAATAAACCATCTACATTCTACAGAGTAGACATTTTTAACAGGAAGATTGATGAGTCTATAGAAGCAGCAGGGTTGAAGAGAAAATGCAAAATTAAGAAAAAAAAAAAAAAACAAAAAACCCTGCAGGTTGGAATCAATGCCTGGGATGTCTTCCTTCAGCCCTTTCAAACCCAGCCCTCTTTCTCTCCACTCTGCACTATGCAGACTGGTGCATGTGAGCTTGCAGCTGAGGCCCTCATCTTCTGCCTTCCACTGAGTTTGACAATTGGGAGGTGGGGGTGAGAGATGAGGATGAGGGGTGGATGGTGAGCTTGGGGGATTCCACCTCCCTTCCTGGCAGGTTTCTGCAGGGGGGTAACTCCCTCTACCAGGGCCCAGAGTTCTTCTCAGGGGGCTCTTTCCACATGGTGCCTTCTCTAGGGTTTAGTATCTTCCCCAGAGTGGTACAGCTTCCCATCTCAGGACCTGTTTCCTCCTTATTTTCTCTAAACACTGCCCACATCATTGTAAGCCATCCCTTCTTCAACTCTGCTTGCTATTCCATTGGAACGCACCAATTACCTTTTGTTTTGTTTTTGTTGTTGTTGTTGTTTTTGGCTGCATTGGAAGAACAGAGTCTTAACCACTGGACCACCAAGAGAGTTCCAGAATGCATCAGTTATTTTTTTGCCATGACCCAAGATGGCGCAGTGATGGTCCTTCAGTGTCATTTGCAATCTCTCTATGTGTCTCCTCTTTTTCCTGTTCTAAAAATAAGGGGGCAATATTCCTGCTCAAACAGCTCCATAAGCCTTTAAGGAATATGAAACGTGAAAATGTGTGGTTAGATGCTCTTCAAGGTTTAATATCGCCATTGAATACGTGTCTACCGAAGAGTTAGTTTGTGCTAGGAGGGTGGAGGTCACTATGTAAGACACAGAAATAGATCAGGTGTCATCTCTGTGAGCCGATAATTGTAATAGGAGGACTGTGGGGAAACTGATGCTGAGACTGACAAGAGGCCTCCCAAGTTCAGCGTAGCTCAGATTCCAGCTGGGAGAAGAAGTTCGATGGATGCTTCCAGCAGAAAGTACCACTCGAATTGGATATTAAAGGGTAGGTGGGATTGGGATACAGGGATTGCTGTTCCAGGATGAGAGAGGATGGTGAGAAGGAGCAGGGGGCTTTGATAAGCAAGTTACCTAAGGAGAGTATTCAAGGCACTTCTGGGTCTGTCAGTTTCAAAACAGGAATCACTCTCACCACAGGCGTTTTCTGTGCTCTGGCTCAGTGGCTAGTTCTCAGAGTGTGGTCCTGGACCAGCAGGGCCAGCATCACCTGGGAATTTCTTAGACATGCAATTTTTCAGCCCCACTCAGACCTGCTCAATCAGAAACTCTGGGAGTAGAGCCCAGCAACCTTTGAACTAGTCCTCTAGGCGAAACCCAGGCTTGTGGAAGTTTGAAAGTTACCTGTGCCTCTGCATGGGCATGGCTGCAGGTGGGGAACAGTGCAGCCTGGGATAAGTGCAGGGGCCTTGAGGAAGCGGGCTGGACCACAGAGGACACCAACATGGAGGCAGGAAATCACCCTGTGTCTGTCCCAGACTCCATCTGTGATGCAAGTCTCTTCTCTGATCTCAGTTCTTTCATTTCCAAACAAAACATGAGACACAATGATCTCTTCTTTTAAGATCGCTTCTAGTTAGGACACCTGTCACCCCGAGTCACTACTCTCAAACAAAAATAGTGATGAGGTCGTCAAGACAGATCAGGACTCACCAAAGACCAGGGTATGAGTCCAATTTGCTACTTCCTGGTTTGTGACCCTTAGCCTCAGATTCCTCCTCTAAATCAGTGATAATATCCTCCACCTTCCAGGGTCACTGGGAGGATAAAATGGGACTTCCTACTCCAAGTGTGAAGACAAAATACTGCTTCTGCATGAGTTGCATCCTAGTCACTGCTGTGGTCTCAGGGCACACGGCACAGTTCACTAACCTTCTCTCCAACATCCTGGTTGGGTGAGATTTCTCTTTTATACCTTGTTATCTCTCATGGCCATCCTCCACAAGCAGGTGGTCGGTTCACCTAGATGGGGGATTCTTGGTTAACTTCTATTTACCTATTCCACAGTAGGCCCTGTGATGGAGACACCATGGCATTTTTTAAACCACAGCCTTTGCAGTAACTATAACATAGAAGGCATTCAGGAAATATTTCTTGAGTGAATGCATGAGAAGTTCTTGCAAACAATTACCAAGCTTTTGAAAGAAACCAAAGGACTGTAACGAAGTTACCTCTGAATCTGTACCCAGCAAACCTTTCTGAGCACCTGGCATGATGGACGTTGTGTCCTAAATCACTTTCCTCGGGGAATTTTTCACCAATAAAACACGTGCAGGGGAGAGCCCAGGTCTTCACATAGTGCTTCGGCCAGCCCAACGCTCAGCCTTAATTTAACCACGTCGCCCTGTGTTCCATCTGTGTCTCCACCTCCCTGCCATCTGAGACGTCTTGCTGAGCTCCAGCTTTAACTCTGGGATCATTGCACCTGTTCTGCCACCTGCCCCCATGGTGCCTTTGCTGTTTCTTATGGTCCTATGAAAGTGAAGTCAAAGTGAAAGTCTCTCAGCCGTGTCTGACTCTTTGCTACCCCAAGGACTATACAGTCCATGGAATTCTCCAGGCCAGAATACTGGAGTGGGTAACTGTTCCTTTCTCCAGGGGATCTTCCCAACCCAGGGATCACACCCTGGTCTCCCGCGTTGCAGGCAGATTCGTTACCAGCTGAGCCACCGGGGAAGACCTATATGCAATATTCATCTCTATATATTGATGTATTTTGTTGATCAATAAATATTATCTAGCTCCCTATCTACCTGTATCAATAAGAAATGGCCATGGCCATGTTTCCCTTCTTACTTCTCAATAGTAAAAAGGCCAGGACTTTTCCACTGCACTTCTGTATGTTAGGAGATTCTCATCACCAAACTACTTACTAACACGTTAGCAATGATCAAAAGGCACGTGCATCTTTCAGCTAAAGGACTTCAAAATGCCAGATATACTTCGACCTGCTTTCCCAGGGCTTGAGAAATTGGGTGTGACATGGAGTTGCAAGGCTGCCCATCCACACTGGTATCGTGTGCTCAGGACAGTCAGGCTTTGGTGCCTCCCGGGGAAATGTCAACCATGCAGAACTGCAGGGTCTTGGGGGTCTTACTCAGCCCAGTGGTTCTTACCATGTGGACCTAGACCAGCCACACCAGCATCACCCAGAACCTATCAGAAGTGCAGACTCAAGGGGAGCACAGGGAACTATGTTCCATATCTTGGCATAACCTATAATGAAAAAGAATATGAAAAAAATACATATATATATTTGTGTGTGTGTAGCTAAATCATTTTGCTGTACAACAGAAACATTGTAAATCAACTATACTTTAATTTTAAAAATAAAATTAAAAAAAAAAAAAGAAGTACAGGCTCCAGGCCATTCTCCAGGCCTACCAAGTCAGATACTGTGGGGCTAGGCCCAGGCCAGAACATTTGTCTCCAGACAGGGCTGACTCGGGCTCAGGTGTGAGAGTGTCAGCCTAGTGGTGTTCAGTCCTGGAGAGCATCCCACTGGCCTTGTCCGTGACGCCAGATCAAGTTTCTGCATACCATCTAGCTAACTATGCCAAGATGGGAGGGATAAACTGACACCCACACGGCCTTTAGCAGATTGGCCCTGACCTCAGTGCCCTTCTCCACCGCCCTCTCACTCCCAGTCTTACTTCTGCAAAAGCTTTCCAGGTCACCTCAGATTAAACCATTGCTGCACATGGAATTTTATATCCCCCCTCTTCCCCACCAAGTCCCTATGTTGAAGCCCAAGCCTCCATTGTGATGGATGTGGAGGTGGGAACTTTGGGAGGTAGTTAGGATTAGAGATCATAAAGGAGGGGCCCCCTTGATGGGATTAGTGTCCATGCCAGTCAGAAGAAGACAGAGAAGGGGACAACAGAGGATGAGGTGGTTGGATGGCATCACCAACTCAATGGACATGAGTTTGAGTAAACTCTGGGAGTTGTGATGGAAAGGGAGACCTGGCGTGCTGCAGTCCATGGGGTCGCAAAGAGTGGACATGACTGAGTGACTGAACTGAACTGAACTGAGAGAGCATGCTCCTACAAACACTTTATATGTTGCCCAGGCTGGAGTGCAGTGGCTATTCACAGGCACGATCCCACTACTGATCAGCACTGGAATTTTGACCTGCTCAGTTTCCAATGTGGGCAGGTTCACCCTTCCTTAGGCAACCCCATGGCCCCCCAGTTCCCAGCAGGTCACCATACTGATGCTGAAATTAGTGCAGACACCCGATTGGCATAGCACACTAGAGCCCAGGGCTCTGGGGCTCAAGTGACACTCCAGCCTCAGCCTGCCAAGACCTCTGGCCTCCAGGACTGTGAGAGACGAAATCTCTGATGTTTGAAGCCACTCAGCCTGAAGTTTTCTGTTAAGGCATCCATAGGAATTTTGTCTTATGCAAGTACAATGAATATAAAATATCCTCTATATAAACAACTGTAAAATGTCTATCCTTTGATAAAACTGTATTACGCATCCAACTTTTATTCCACATATATTCTTGCAAAATTGCTATATCTTTGAACAAATAATTATTTTCTTATCAGGTGCCAGACATTAAGGACATACAACAGTAAGTCAAGCATCTATTTTCATTCTCAAAAATAATAGACTGGCAATGGAATTAGGGCCTCTGTATAAACCAATCTGGGCTTCCCTGGTGGCTCAGATGGTAAAGAATCTGCCTATAATGTAGAAGACCCATTTTCAGTCCCTGGGTTGGGAAGATCCCCTGGAGGAGAGCATGGCAACCCACTCTAGTATTCTTACCTGGAGAATCCCATTGACAGAGAAGCCACAGGGTTGCAAAGAGTTGGACACAACTCTTTGTGTTGCAACAGTGACTAAGACACACATAAATGAATCCACATGAGAGATCGTATTAAGTAGTCAGATCAAGTGTGACAGGAGTGCCTACTGGGAAAACCATGGAACCTCAGGGAGGGGGTGACACTGGAGATGTCAGCAGTGGCAGTTGGTTATGCAGAGGTTAAGTAGAATAGGTTGAGAACATCTATTGTAGGGACAGGGGTCCAAGGCTACCTAGAGGAATGAGGAATGTTCTGCAAATGAGAGAGGCTTAAGCTAGCACTTTAGAAGACGTGACACTTGAGAGAAGGTGGTGGTATTGCTTGTCGCCATTTCATTTCAGGTAAAATGGAAAAAAGGGAAAAAGTTACATGTAGAAGCAAAGAGGCGAGAAAGCATGCAGCCCTAAAAAAGAGTGAGCAGGTGGTCCAGTGGTTAAGAATTCACCTGCCAATTCCAGGAACATGGATCTGATCCCTGATTCTGGAAGATTCCACATGCCATGGGGGCAACCAAACCTGTGGGCCACAACTCCTGAACCTGTGCCCTAGAGCCTGTGAACCACAAGGGAAGCCGCCACAATGAGAAGCCCATGCATCACAGTAAAGAGGAGGCCCTGCTCTATGCAACTAGAGAAAGTCCATGTGGGTAGCACTGAAGGCCCGGCACAGCCAAAACAAACACATAAATAAATAAAGAAGAGTAAGCAAAGGCCAGTTCATGGAAGTCTTCAGGGAAACATCAATTTTCTGAATCCTCATGGAGCTGATGCTGAGCCTTTTTAAGCACAGTAGGTGCTTTCATGATGGTTGATAGGTTCCCATGTTCTTCCGAGTTGCATAATGTCCTGACATCCTTTCTAGACTTAAAACATTTCTACATCCTTTTTTTTTTTTTAACACTAAATATCTCAAACAGGTAAATAGTCACATTTTGTGCCTACTTCATGAGCACCTAACCTCCGGAAGTAGCAGTTGCTTCTTCATCCATTCTATTGCACTTATCCTACTACGGGCGTAGGTGCTGGCCTGAAAATGATCATTCTTGACTGAGGTGCGATGAGCCTTAAACGTACTTGAGTCACACCTCCAACTCAACAAGACCACCCCCTCAAGCTCTCCACCCCAAGCCTCGCCCACGGGCCCACTCTCCATGCCCTTCCACATTCTTGGTAGCTGGTCATCCAGATCCTGTGATAAAGCCATCACCACTTGAACTGATTCATCTCATTGTTGGTTTTCTAAATTGAGAGAACAGGCAGGGGAAAACCAGAGCCTTCCAAGTCTTCCTCTTAGTGGCCCAGCAACATCACTCAAAGTTGATTTCAGTAAAAGCGGCAAGCAGGTCATCCTTCCGGAGGGAGCATGGAGGGACACTGGGTGGACATCACGGGAGGAAAGTGGACAGCAAGACAGTCTCCCCCGCTCCTTTCCTTTCTCCTCCGTAACCATGGCAGTTGCCATGGAAATCACACCCTGTGATCGTTTCTTTTGACTCACAGCTGTTGAAATCACTAACATAGCACGGGAGAGTGGATTTTTTTAAAGTGTGTGTTTAAAAAAAAAAAGTGCTCTCTCCTGTTAGAACCATCCTACTGGAGGCAGGAGCAAGCTGTTAGATCGAGAAGAGGTGTCTGCCTACTCAGCAGCCCCTTCTTGTCAGGGAGGAGTAAGGTGCAGAAAGAGAGAAAGAAATGGGAGGGAAAGGTTGTTTATTTAGCCACCTGTTTGGTGCCAGGGACTATGGTAGACACTTAAAAATCAGCTTCTAAGCAAATCTCACAATTTGATACAGAAACATTTTCTCCAGTTTGTAGATGAGAAACTGAGGTTCAGAGAAATGAAGTGGCCAGTCTAGAATTTTCAGTTGGCAACGGGCTGACCTCCACCTCAAATCTTCGTCTGTCTGGCACTGAATACACTATTATTTCCACCACATTGTGTTCTTCAGGCTATGTCAAATTTTTCCTGAACACTATAACTATGGGCTCTTACAATGTTCTCTTGGAGTAAAGAATTTGGTCTTGCCCAAAGATAGGTGCAGTAGACCTGGGTTTGATCCCTGGGCCGGAAAGATCACCTGGAGAAGAAAACACCAACCCACTCTATTATTCTTGCCTGGAGAACACGAAAGAGGAGCCTGGCAGGCTACAGTCCATTGGGTTGCAGAGTCAGACACAACTGAACACACACACAAAGATATGCGTGGCCTTTGCCTTTGGCTTCTAGAAGGTAATCTGTCGTGTTTGATAGGACCATCATCGATTAGGGAAGAGTCTGGCCTGAGGGTGGGCCAGCTACACCTTAGGATGGAAACTAGCCACACATGAAGAAAACCATGAGATGTAGGTGGAGTTTTGGACCACAGAGTAACCCTGAATCTGGAAGCTGAGATTAAATCTAGGGGCGATCAATCAGTTATGGTTACTTAAGCACCAGTGAGAGCTCTGAACCTGGGGCTTAGGTAGCTTACCTTGTTGACAACACTCCCTGTGTCTTGTCATGTATCCATATCAGGAGGTAACATATTCTGCGTCCACGGGGAGAGGGGAATGGGAGCTTTACCTTGAAACCCTCTCACACTCTGCCTTGTGCATCTTTCCCCTTCACTGATTATACTCTGCATTCCTTCTCTTCCATAAACTATACAAGGATAACATCTATCAGTGAGTTCTGATTCCTTCTAGGAAATCACTGAAACTGAAGGTAGTTTTGGGAATTCTCCCCAACCTTGCAGATGGTGTCAGAAGTAAGGATGATCTTGGGGACTCTGTTCTTGAACTTTCTGTCGGTCGAAACTCTCGTATACCCCTAAACCATTTTTAAAAGACTGGGTATTCTTGATTATTTCTCCATCAGTAAGGCAGACTGAGGAAGGAGTTCCTGTGCTCTTGTCCTTCCCCAGCACACATGTTGGAGGACACCTGGCATTCAGCAGAGATCATTGTCCAGCTCCTAGTATGAGGCAGGGACTCTGGTCTGTGGGCTCATCTCAGGGTCCTTGGCACATGGTGGAGGACACCTGGCATTCAACTTAGATCACTGTCTAACTCCCAGTACAATGCAGGGACTCTCGTTTGTGGGCTCGTCTCAGGGTCCTTGGCACCTAACCCAGTGGCTGGAAGAGAGCAGGTACTCAGGAGCTTCTGTGAACATGACCCCTGATAAAGCTCTGTTCGGCTCAGAGCGAGTGCTGCAGGGGCTCTCAGAAGCAACGTGTAGACGTGCACATGGAGACATCTGGTTTCAAGAGAATGATGACTGTCTTAGTCAGCTCTGCCTGGCATAACAAAATGCCCTAGATTGGCTGGCCTAAACAACGGAAATGTATTTCTTGCAGTTCCAGAGGCTGAAAGTCCAAGCTCAGGGGGCCAACCTGCTTGGGTTCTGGTGAGATTTCTTTTGAGTGAGTAGATGCTGTTATTTCACTCTGTTCATAGAGTCTTTCTTTGGTGTGTTTGCATTTAGAGAACAAGCTCACTGGTATCTCTGCCTGTTGCTGTTGTTCAGTTACTAAGTTATGTCTGACTCTTTGTGACCCTATGGACGGCTGCATGCCGGCTTCCCTGTTTTTCATTGTCTCCAGGAGGTTGTGCAAATTCATGTCCATTGAGCGGGTGATGCCATCCAACCATCTCATCCTCTGTCGCCCCCTTCTCCTCCTGCCCTCAATCTTTCCCAGCATCAGGGTCTTTTCCAATGAGTCAGCTTTTCGCATCAGGTGGCCAAAATATTGGAGCTTCAGTTTCAGCATCAGTCCTTCCAATATATATTTGGTGTTGATTTTCTTTAGGATGGACTGGTTGGATCTCCTTGCAGTCCAAGGGACTCTCAAGAGTCTTCTCCAACAGCACAGTTCAAAAGCATCAATTCTTTGGCACACAGCTTTCATTACAGTCCAACTCTCACATCCATACATGACTAGTGGAAAATCATAGCCTTGACTAGATGGACCTTTGTGGACAAAGTAATGTCTCTGCTTTTTAATATGCTGTCTAGGTTAGTCATAACTTTTCTTCCAAGGAGTAAGTGTCTTCTTATTTCTTGGCTGCTGTCACCATCTGCAGTGATTTTGGAGCCCCCAAAAATAGAATCTGCCACTGTTTACACGGTTTATCCATCTATTTGCCATGAAGTGATGGGACCAGATGCCATGATCTTTGTTTTCTGTATGTTGAGCTTTAAGCCAACTTTTTCACTCTCCTCTTTCACTTTCATCAAAAGGCTCTTCATTTCTTCTTCACTTTCTGCCATAAGGGTGGTTTCACCTGCATATCCGAGGTCTCTCACAGAGGCCTGCAAAGGACTCCCCTTGTCTCTACCAGCTGTGGCAGCTCTAGGCTTCCCTGAGCTGTGATGCCTCATGTGCATCTCAGCCTCTGTCGGTACAAATCCACCTTCGGCCTGTGCCCTTTCTTTTTTCTTGTTTTTAATTGTTATTGGGGAATAGGTGGTTGACAATATTGTATTCGTTTCTGCAATAGAGCAAAGCGAATCAGTTACACATGTACATAGATCCACTCTCTTATAAATTATTTCCCCAGATAGGCCATTACAGAGTATTGAGTAGAGTTCCCTGTGTTATGCAGTAGGTCCTTGCTGATTATCCATTTTATATATAGAAGTGTACACACGTCCATCTCAATTTTCCAGTTTGTTCCCCATGTCTTCACATGGTCTCCTCTCTGTGCCTGAGTCCAAATCTCCCCTCCTCTTATAAGGACACATCATGTTGGATTAAGGGCCCATTTACTTGATGGCCTTATTTTAATTCAACCAATTAAATCTATATCAACAACCCTGTTTCCAATATCTCATTTTGAGGTCCTAGCAGTTAGGACTTCAATAACTCTTCCTAGGGGACACGATTTGACCCATACACCTGTCTCTCTCTGCACGAGGACACAATGATTTGTGCACACTGGTAGCATATCTGTAGCTCAAAGCCTTAACCCTTTAGGATCAGGAGCATTTTGCTGTGTGTTTTTTATCTTTGTCCACTTGTTTTCCTTTCATTATTTTAAAACCATATGTTAAGGTTGGATCCTAATCTATTTTCAGTTGTTCCTCAAGTTTAAATGTAGGAAAGCCCCAGTTCAGATGGCCTCCTGGCAGCTGGGATGGGCAGGGTGTCAGTGGTGATGCTCAGAGAAGGCAGCCACTGGCACCCGCAGGCCCTGCCCGGCCCTACCTCAGTGCAGAGAGGCAGGAATATCCTCTGAGCAGATGGAGAAGCGGGGAGGTGCAGAGGTGCCCGGGGAGCCAGGCTGCTGCGAGGAGCTTCTCAGGGCGCCGGCGTGCAGGGGAGGGGACCGAAATAGCCAGCAAATCCCTTCTCGGGGGAGAACCACCCATGAGAAGGCTCAGCAGACGACTGACAGGAGCCGACAGGACGCAGATCTGGGCTCGCAAGCCGGACAGGTTGAGGCTCCAGATGGCAGAGAAAGAAGAGAAGGAACCGTGAACGATGACAGTTTTATTCAGCTTGAGCGTTTTCAGAGTTTGCCTGAAGAATGATGCCCTGCTGAGGCTCCAGCGGCAGGGACTTGAGGGGCAGACTCCGGACGGAGGCAGAGGGCAGGATCAGGCTGACTGTGGCCCTGGCCGGCTCAGGCTCCAGGTGGGGAGGGTGGTCCTGGCTGTGTCTTCTGAGGGGCTCGGGGGACAGGCTCTCAGGCCTGCGGCCTGGGTCTCTCCCTCCAGGTACGAGCGACCAGATGGCTGGGCTGGGAGACGGTGCCTGGTTCCTCAGCCAGGTGCCACCCTGGGAGCAGCTGTGGACACGGCCTGGCAGGACCGTCCACGGCATTGGCCACCAGCCAGAGCCTGAGCCTGTTGGGAAGGAGTATAGACACAACAACGGTGCACGTTTTCAAAATATCCTTCTGCAGAGACAGAACGGCCCAGGGTAGTGTGAACTCCCTCACCTGGAGCTGTGTGTGATGACATGTGAGAAGCGCACCTTGAAGGAAGCAGTCCGAGGAGGGACGGCCCGGCCTGTCCCAGCTGCGGACCCGGGAAGGTCCTGGGCCTCTCCGAGCCTCAGTTTCCCTCGTATGCGTCAAGTCCCTTCTCCTTTGGAGGGAGACGCCCAAGGTGCACACACACACGCAAAGGACACAACTGTGACAGGCACACGCAGACAGCACACACCTTGCCTGCACGTGGTGGGTCTCCTGATGGGCCTGGGCCTTTCTTTCAAGGAGGGAACTGCAAGTCACGCTCACAGGGGTGGATGTCAGCTCACGGTAAACCAACAAGACAGCCCTTCCTTCCCTGTCAGCTCTACAAGGAAACATGCCCACCTACCCTGCCCCTGGGGTATCTCTGAGGCAGGCACCAGACCATCATCTGGACGTTACACCAAGCTGTCCCAGCGAAAGATGTGGCAAACACACTGTCTTCCTGTGTATTTTTTCATTAGAAGTGAAAGTGAAGTCGCTCAGTTGTGTCTGACTCTTTGCCACCCGTGGAATGTAGCCCACCAAGCTCCTCCATCCACGGGATTCTCCAGGCAAGAGTACTGCAGTGGGTTGCCATAAGCAATCCAGTAAATATGACAACAAACTTTCTAAATCCACTTTGTTTTAAACATAAATATATATATATAAACATAAATATATATATATATATATATATATATATATTAACATTATACCTACTGGGAGCTCCAGTATTTTGGCCACTTGATGTGAAGAGCCAACTCATGGGGAAAGACCCTGATGCTGGGAAAGATTGAGGGCAGAAGGAGAAGGGGGAGACAAAGGATGAGATGGTTGGATGGCATCACTGACTCGATGGACATGAGCTTGAGCAAACTCCAGGAGACAGTGAAGGCCAGGGAAGCCTGGTGTACCTCAGTCCATGGGGTAAGGTGCTGGGCCCTGGGAGATGCTGACTCAATGCAGAGTGGGAGTGTGGAGGGAAGGCTGGGGGTCCCACTGGCAAATTTGGACTATCAGCCATGCCTGTCTCCAGTGGCAGAATCAGCGATCTGGAGTAAATCTCCTGTTCCATCAGGAAAGATGTCACAGGTAGAGAGACTACCCGGAGAAAATTCAATAAGCATCATTTCTGATGGGCCAATAAGGAGAACAATTTGTAAAAGTTAAAGGAGTGTGTCAGCTCCAAGCAGAACCTTTTCCACCGAACAGGGCAGACTCCCCATGCCTCCAAGTGGAACCAGCAGAGCCTGTTGGACCTCCTTGATGAGAATGAATGAAATCACCACCTCAGCGATGCTCATTCTCTTTCAGCTGAAAATTTAAAGTGAAAAAGATAATGGGATAAGATTTCAAGGAAGCCTTTGTGAATGGCAAGTCATTCTGGCTATCATCACAGAAGGCTCCAAGGATCTCTGGGAGTAATGGATGGTCTTAGGAGCCCTCCACCCTGGTTCTTTAGAGAAAAGAGAGAAAGGCCATCCCAGGACACCTGATGGACCTGTCATGGAGTGGGCTTCACAGCGGGCCGGGCAACTCCAGTGTGGACTTCAGTCCTGGAGTCCTGTCCCCCACAGGCTCTGGAACTCAAGCCTTGTGACCTCCTGTTAGCCTTCCCTGCAGGCCAGCGAGGGTGCCGGCTCAGAGCTCTGTTCTCCCACCATTATGTCAGATAAACTGGGGTCCCGTCAGCTTAAATTCCCCAGAAATGATGGATGCGTTCTCCAGGCCAACCCGTCAGCTTCTCTATCAGCAAACAGATGGTGAAAGTTAGAAGCTGTGTCTTCACAAAGTAAGTGGAGACCACGAAAGCACAGATGCCCCATGATCACGCTGAGTGGAAGGCAGGTGGCATCTGGATCCTGCTTGCTGCCTCCCAGTGCAACGGCTTCCATTCCAGATCATCGCAAACACGTGCTCGTGGAAAGCACACCGCTTCCAGGAAGGGCTCCTGGGCATTACAACTAATAGAAGGGCCAGGAGGTTGAGGGGTCGGCACCGAGCTTCTAATGATTCTGACATTTGTCCAGATTCAAGATAATCTGCCCATTGTTGTATCAGAGATCGTCCTGGGACTCTCTGTTCCCTCAGTGATCCCAGTTTTGATTGCACTTTTGCTGGACTAGCAGCGTTTTAGCCCCACAGTGAAACCCGGCCAACAATGCAATTGGGGTGGATTAGAATATACCTGAAATTATTCCATCCAATTCCAGGCTCCATGTGACTTTCCAAAGTGGGGAATGGTTTGCCCTAGCTGATCACGCTGGTCAGTGGCACAGCTGAGACACAGTCTGGCTTCCTGCCCAAGGCTTCTTCCTTTAGGACTGTGTTCACTGGACTGGCCCTGGTGCTGTGAGGTCAGCGGGATAGCATTCAGTGGACACTGTCTGGAAGCACATCACACCATGTGAGTGTGTGAGTAGCAGGACAGTCAAGGGCAGGGTCGTGCGCCTACAAGAAATCTCCTCTTGAGCCTCCCTTTAAGGCCTTTATAACTTTCAGATTCACCTTTGAGGGTCACTAGCTTATAAGAACTTCTGAATTCTTTGCTATGAACCTAATAGCTAAAACAAGCTACCCCAGGCACCATTAATCATGACAGAGTAAACAGCCGAGATGATGAATGAAGTAGTAAATGAGTAAGCGTAAGTGAAGCAGAGCAGCCAATTACAGGTGAAAACAATGGGTGTCTTTGGGGTTCCAAGGAGGACTATTCAACAGATCAGTATGGTTTCATATAGGTAGGGATTCACTTTAAGCTACATTCTCATTCCACATGAGAGCACCTCATGCCCAGACTCAGAGAAAAGTTAATTAAGTGAAGTCAGAGGAAGCAAAAGGCATAGTACACAAACTGTAAGGAGACAAACACAGACCAGGAGTCTCTGAAAATCAGAGGAGGTCACAAATACGGCAGCGACAATCACAAAACACGTTGGCACCGTGGGAGTGCTTTCTACTTGAAATAATCCAGGTTACAAGATTTGCATCTTCCAGACAGTTCCTAAGATCATCTACCATGTTCGCAATTTTGCAAAGCACGCTTCGATGCTTCATTCATTCATTCATTCACTCACTCCACATCTTTAGAGACCTCTTTTAGCCTGGATGCTACATGGAGTACTGAGTATATGCAGATAGGTTAACCGTTATCTCTGCCTCAACAAGGTAACAGTGCACTGCAGAACCCAGGAGTGAGGGGTCAGCATTCAATTCTCATTCTCTTTAAACGCTTCTTTTCTTCTTACTCCATACGACTGACTGCATTCTGATGGGAAACAATAATGATCTGGTATTTCAAACAGCTGGTTATCTTTCCTTAGAAGAGAGTTCAAGATGGAGATCCTTATATTATTACATTAGGTATAATAAGTGATAATTTGGTTTAACTTTGCAATAATATCTTGCCACGTGTAAACAGTACTTTATAAATTGCCTTTCACCTTACTATCCAGAATGCTAAATCCCGTGTCATACACTTCTATCTCCATAGTGTTTCTCATGCTGCAGCATATTGGCCATAAGATTATGACAATCTCTTCCTTTGAAATGATGTTTTTCACCTCCATTTTTATATCACATTATCAATTTGATTATCTCTTTCAACATTTCCACTCAATGTTATTGTTCAATTTCACCAACTCTATTAGAATGACAAGCTAAAATGTGTTGCTAGAATCAGGGAAGTGTATAAAATCTGTTTAAAAAAAACTCATAGAAATATTGACAGAATGGGGTTTCATACTCTCTGTCACTCTCCTCCACATAATCGATTCCCAGTTGATGTCACGTTGCCACATATTCCAGGAACGTGCCAATATTTTCCTTCATGTCTTTTCCTATGGTTTAGGTTTGATATAGGCATAAATCTCATATTCTTAGGTATTTTTAGAAAACTGTATTTAAAAGCTTTCTGTTTTCATTTTTCTCATCTTAGATGTCATGAGTGCAAAATTGGATAAACTTTTGTTGGCATTGCACTTGTGGTTTTTTTTTTTCGTCTTCTTTATTTCCAATTTGGGATCTGCACATACACATTTGATAAGAATCTATGTAAAATTCTCATCACCCATTGTCCAAATGATAGTTCAGTATAGCTTTCCCGTAAAAACACTTGGAGGTATTTTACTGTGTTTTCATTTATTCTCGCCAGAAGTAAACACTATCCATTATAAAGGCTTCAAGGCTTGCATTGAACAAAACATAAATAAGAGCACCATTAGCGTTTAAGATATCTTGACTGGATTCACATAAACTTAGAGGTTATGCTTACCAAAACTCAGTTTTAAGCTACTAGTAATGTATATAACAGAATTTAATAAAGTTACCTGTGCGCATGCACAGTCAATTTGGTTGTATCTGACTCTTTGCTACTCTTTGGACTGTAGCCCATCAGGCTCCTCTGTCCATGGGATTCTCCAGACAAGAACATTGGAGTGGGTGGCACGTCCTTCTCCAGGGAATTTTCCAAACCCAGGGATCGAACTGAAGTCTCCTGCATCTTCTGCACTGCAGGGAGATTCTTGACCGCTGAGCCACCAGAGACTCTCCGTAACCAAACACGCATGCTTTCATGCTAAATTGCTTCAGTTGTGTCCGACTCTTTGTGGCCCTATGGACTGTAGCCCGCCAGGCTCCTCTGCCCATGGGACTTCCCAGGCAAGGGTACTGGAGTGGGTTGCCATGCCCTTCTCCAGGAGATCTTTCCCACCCAGGGATTGAACCTGGGTTTCCTACTTTGCAGACAGATTCTGTACCATCTGAGCCAGCATGGAAGCCCCATGAATAAACAAGCATAAACTCATCCGAAACATTAAAGTCGAATCTTCTGGAGATGACCAGAATCTTTGGTGGCAGAATTTTCTGTTTCAAAGTGCCTACAAGAAGCTTTGTGCATAGAAAATAATCTCAGGTTTACCGTTTCAAAGCTATATGCCTTTAACCAAGGTTCTCAAATTGTCTAAGGCAATTTCCTTCAACCTGAAACACTGGTATTTCTCCCCACAGAGTTGTCGTGAGGAATAAATACATCATTGAAAATGTTATAGGGTGCATGTACCTAATGGTCAACAAATGGGTTTTGCATAAAGAAACAAAAGGATGAATAAATGCATGCTTGTATATATGATCTTTTCTTTTTGTGACAAGGTTGTGACTTTCCTCGGAGCCCCTATAGGCCCATGAAGCTACTGTCGAACAAGGCATCAGTAACAAGAGTTTATAGACTGCAACATTGGTTGGAAATTCTGATCTGATCCTCACTCTTCACCAACAGATAGAGGTTAAGACAGATTTCATTTCATGCCTTACAAACTTGTTGCAATAACTTTATTGAGAAGTCTGGGGGTGGGAAATGGAAACTTTGAATGTTCCCGATATATATGTGCATGTATTTTTAAATTGTATGTAAGGCCGACAGAGCGTTTCCTTATAATTATTTTCATAACTAAACTTCTTGCACTATAGATTCTGTTCTTTATAGATGGGTAATTTAAAATCCAATTATCGCTCATATACATCAAAATAACACATTTGATATTTATATTTATCACAGATCTGCCATTTAACACCTCCATATTATGCTCTGCTTCCCTCCCATGATCACATTCCAAAATACGCTCGACAGTCCAATCGCTTCTTTCTTATCATGGATATGACATTCATATTGGAAAATAAGTATGTTCTATAGAATACCAGCTATCTGTACCTTCTAACTTAAACTACACAGCTTAGGATAGAGAAGGGACATAACATATACCCTCTCACTGCAGTTAATATCATTCTCATATCAGTATCAGCAATAGTCACCCCCAAGTAATTGAGGAGTTGGTCCTGATTAATTGACCGATGTTGCTTAACTATTTTTTGTTCATTGGCACCAAAGAAAGCTTAAACAGAATAAGGTTTAAAATAAAAGAGGAGGGGATTTTTCTCCAGAGCTAACTTCAGTAGCTAATTAAGTACTTATTCAAAAGACTTCATGTAATTAGATGTTCCAGAATAAAGCCCATGGTGCTGGATAAGAGGTGTACATACACAGCCTGTGCCTTCTAAGAGCTTTGCTGTTCTTCAGTCACTAAATCATGTCTGCCTCTTTGCAACCCCATGAACTGCAGCACTCCAGGCTCCTCTGTCCCCCACTGTCTCCCAGAGTTTGCTCAGATTCATGTCCATTAAGTCAGTGATGCCACCCAACCATCTCATCCTCTGTCGTCCCCTTCTCTTCCTCCCTTCAATCTTTCCCAGCATCGGGGTCTTTTCCAATAAGTCAACTCTTCGCATCAGTTGGCCAAAATATTGGAGCTTCAGCTTTCAACTCTCTTTATTCATGTTAGTCTTATACTGTGTTTGTTTGGTTTTCTAACACCCAACCCCTACCAGAAATGCTGTACATTCTTATAAACAATGGTAGAATTATAAGAACTATTTTTTTTTCCATGATGGTTTGGAGACTGTCACAGCACCACTTGAGATAATTGAACCAAACTTCTTGCACTATAGAGTCTGTTTTCTATAGACAGGTAATTTAAAATCTAATTATCGGTCATATACATCAAAATGACACATTTGATATTTACGTTTATCACAGATTTGCCATTTAACACCATTTCAGACCAAATCCGCATCCTTAGGTAACCAGGGATTCAGTGTTCAAGCTCACAGATGTCTTTATGTCATTTAGGGATTCAGAAGCCGTGAGCTGCGACCAGAGGGAAGATAGGGTTTCAATTTGTTTCCTGTGCTCCTTTCAAAGATCAGTACTTTACATCATCTCCTCATGCTTAGCTCTTAAATACTCTCACAGCTACTCTCCTCTGTTTGCTAAAGTTTAAGACGTGTCCTGTGATCAGTTTCCAGCCAAGATCTGTGGCTGTGAGAATTCAGGGATGTCCACCTTTAAAGTGTAACTTGACTGGTCACCGAAAGATCAGGATGATGGCAAAGATAAGACTTATAAAAAGACTTGAACCAACATGACTGCAAATGTACGTGACTCACACCCTTAAAGAGCTGTCACGTAGAATCATGTCCAAAAGGAAAAATATGTAGCAAACTGACAGTACCTTTATTTTAAAAACATGAACTGAAGCTAAGACAAATTGTTAATTTTCTTTCTAAACGACACGTGACGCCACAGTCCTCCTTAAAGAATCGGTACAGATGAACGTGTCTGAAGGGAGGGAATGGAGATGCAGAGGTAGACGACAGACATGTGGACGCAGAAGGGGACGCGGAGGGCAAGTTGAAGAAGTAGCATTGACATATAGACACTGCCACGTGTGAAACAGGAAGCAGCAGTGGGAAGCTGCTGTTCAGCACAGGGAGCCCAGCCTGAGGCTCTGCGACGGCCTAGGGGCGTGGGATGGGGGGAGGATCAAGGGGGAGGTGATATATACATATATACACACATGCATGCAGATGGGGCTTTGCTGGTAGCTCAGTAGTAAGGAAATCTCCTGTTCTAATGTTCTAATGAGGTGGATGAAACTGGAGCCTATTATACAGAGCGAAGCGAGCCAGAAAGAAAAACACCAATACACCATACTAATGCATATATATGGAATTTAGAAAGATGGTAACGATAACCCTGTATGCAAGACAGCAAAAGAGACACAGATGTATAGGACAGTCTTTTGGACTCTAGGAGAGGGAGAGGGTGGGATGATTTGGGGGAATGGCGCTGAAACATGTATAATATCGTATAAGAAACGAATCACCAGTCCAGATTCAATACAGGATGCTTGGGACTGGTGCACTGGGATGACCCGGAGGGATGGTACGGGGAGGGAGGTGGGAGAGGGGTTCAGGATGGGGAACACGTGTACACCCGTGGTGGATTCATATTGCTGTGTGGCAGAACCAATAAAATATTGTAACGTAATTAGCCTTCAATTAAAATAAATAAATTTAAATTAAAAATTAAAAAAAAAAAGAAATCTCCTGCAATGCAGGGGAGCCCAGTTTGATTTCTGGGTTGGGAAGATCTCCTGGAGAAGGGCATGGCAACCCACTCTAGTATCCTTGCCTGGAGAATCCCCATGGACAGAGGAGCCTGGAAGGCTATGATTCATAGGGTCACAAAGAGTCAGACATGATTGAGCAACTATATATATATATCTATATATATATATATATATATATATACACATATATATCTGGACACAGACAGTGGTTTTTGTTTGTTTGTTTGTTTTTATTTTTTTAATTGGAGAATAATTGCTTTACAATGTTGTATTGATTTCTGCCATACAAAAAAGTGAATTAGTCATAATTGTATGTATATATATATATATATATATATATATATATATACACAAACAACAACAACAAAAAAAAACCACTGTCTGTGTCCAGATACAAGATGCTCTTCTTAATAACCTTCCTTTCAGAAGGCTCAGTTGCTGATACCCAGATGTAAAAGTTGGCGTCTGCACCTGCGTCTGATGAGTTTTCAGAGATTCTGCTCCTCTCAGGACCACTCTCAGGGCGGGGCTTCTAGACTCACCCAGGCTCTGGACACAGACTAGATTTCCTCTGGGTTCTGTCTTGTCACATATCTCTCACTGGAAGCAAGTTATGGACTCTCTGTTTCTCGTATTTATAAAAACGAGATCTTGGTGTCCCCCATGTGTCTTTTTTATTGGGGTCTACTTGCTTTGTGATGTTGCGTTAGTTTGTGCTGTACAGTGAATCAGTTATAGGGGTACGTGTATCACTTCTTTGTCACCACAGAGCACTGAGTAGAGTTTCCTGTGCTACATAGTAGGTTCTTATTAGTTATCTGTTTGTTTTATAGATAAAACTGCATAACATGCTCAGTCACTCAGTCATGCCTGACTCTGCAGCCCTTTGGACTACAGCCTGCCAGGCTCCTTTGTCTGTGGGATTTTCCAGGCAAGAATCCTGGAGTGGGTTGCCATTTTCCTCTTCCAGGGGATCGTCCCAATCCAGGGATCGAACCCATGCCTCCTGCATTGGCAGGCTGATGCTTTACCCGCTGAGCCATCCAAGATGTATATGTCAATCCTAATCTCCCAATTCATCCCACCCTCCTTTCCACCACTGGTGTCCACGTCTATTTCACAACTTAGAGGTAGCCGATTTGAGGTAGCTAATTGCTATGCTCAGAGACCCTCTTCTCCTTAATTCTGTGGATTCCAGAAAGACCAGATTGCCAGAAACCTGACATCTATGAGCAGGAGGTAGGTATCTATGTGAGATGCAATGAGTACTTATGCATTCTATATGCATATGTATATTCAGGCATACATATATTCTTCAAAATTGATTTTTCAAAATGTTCCCTAAAATTCTGTTCTCTCATCTTTTAATTCTGTCAAGAGCTCGGTCCCTTCACAATTGATAAATCACCCGCATTAATCTGTCTTCCACCTCCTCCCTTCACATCGTTCTCTCAGCCACAATAAGATTTGAGCGTGTGCCTGTACACATGGCGTCCCAAATTATAACCTCCCCAGTCTCAGGATTGTTTTCAAAGGGCTAAAAATTGCCATGCTCATAAAAACAAAACAAAACAAAAATGGCAACCTTGTTTGCCTTGCCAGTCTGTCAGAGCTTGAAAAACAAACTTCATCCCAGAAAGACAAACACACACACAGCAAACATGGAGAAGGAGCTGCTAGGAGCCGAGAGCATCTCGAGACCAGGGAACAATGGGAGAGAACACAGCCTGGCAGGGTGCAGAAAGGCATGTCCTGCCCTCAAGGTGAGCAAGAAGGAGAGAATGCATCCCTCGGTGCAGACCTTAACGGGGTTGGAGGGAAGACTTCTTTGCACCCACCCTTCTCCAAAGCCCCAAACATCCCCACCATCAAAGCTCATACACGTGAAGCTACGTCTACACTCAGCTCTCTTTCTTATCATCACCCCCTTGAGAGGCAGTGGTGACCCTAGGTTAACTCCCTCGGGTGTGCCATGTCAGGTATATAAAAACACATATCCAAACAGACACTGAAACGCCAGTTTCACGAATCATTGTTGGGATGAATCAAAGCCAGTCAACTGCATATTTCCTGGAAGGCTTCACTTTACAACCTCTGATGCGATACAAAATAAAAAGGCGACTTTGGCGGGTGTCTATAACAACAGTTTATATTAATATTCTCCAGTGATCCTTTCTTCCAAGGAATCTAAAGTGCTTGCAAGGAGGTTGGATTCTCCGCCAGCTCTGGTTCCAGCAGGAATAAATGGCAGTGCTTGGCAGCCGCAGTGCAAACCTTAGCGATGTCTCTGGGGATGGGCACGCTCAGCCGCACACGTTATATCTCTCAGTCTTCGTTCACACACTGTGGCCTGTCAGAGCTTAATGGCTGTTAGTCCCAAGAGGATCAGGGCAGATCTATTCCCAGTCGAGTGGTTAAGTCAGTCTCCGTGCAACTAAGTCCTTTTGGTGGCAGTGGACTTAGCACAGCTTGGAGGCGCCCATCAGTGAAGCTCTTATATCTGACATGTGCTATCCCAGGCCTTTCCCTGCATCAGACAGTCTCACTGCAACACTCTGAAGTCTGATCATGCCCACTGCTCACCTGAGAAACACAGACTTGGGGTCCAGATTCTCCAGGGACACAGCTGGTCAGTGGTAGAGTCAGATGTGTACAGTTACCCTTGGGTCCAAAGCCCATGTTTTGTTGCTCCACTGTTTTCACGCAGCCTGATCCCAGTGATGGTGTGAGATGAGTCATAGTGTTTGCTTACAGGTTTGCATTCTTCTCACTTCCCTACACCAAGGAAATGGGACTAGGGATCATTAGAATTTATATTTTCCAACTTGTACACAATCATTCAAGTTCTCTGCCCCCTCATTCCATCAGTGCAAGTTCTTGGGTCCCCTTGGTGCTAAGAGGGGCGTCTCTGTTAGCTCAGTTGGTAAAGAATCCACCTGCAATGCAGGGGACCCTGGTTTAATTCCTGACTCTGGAAGATCTGCTGGAGAAGGGATAAGCTAACCACTCCAGTATTCTTGGGTTTCCCTGGTGGCTCAGCTGGTAAAGAATCTGCCCACGATGCAGGAGACCTGGTTTTGATCCCTGGTTTGGGTAGAAGGGAAAGGCCACCCACTCCAGTCTTCTGGCCTGGAGAATTCCATGGACTGTATAGTCTATGCAGTCGCAAAGAGTCAGACACGACTGAGCGACTTTCACTCCATTTCACTTGGTGCTAATATGCCTCACAGGATGGGACCCGCCTTTGGTCCTTCAGGTGAGGACCTCTTAGGACACCAGTTCTAGTATATGATGCAAATACCATCAGGCTCCTCACCTTCAAGATGGGAAATACAATTTTTACTTTAGAAGAAAAGTGCTAGAAATATATTGAATGACTGAGTTAGATTGGATTAAACTTCATTTTCTTGCTGTGAGAATGGGGTTGAGCATGAGTCGATGATGCCATCCAACCATCTCATCCTCTCTCGGCCCATTCTCCTGCTTTCAATTTTTCCCAGCATTTGAGTCTTTTCCAATGAGTCAGAAATTTGTATCAGGTGGCCAAAGTATTGAAGCTTTGTCTTTTTACTTCTCGTTTAACTGTCCTCCTTCAGGAATCCGTTTTCAGGGTCTTCATGTCCTCAGACTTGGCATGTTCTTGCCTTAATGTCTCTGCTACAGATCCTTCCCGTTACTGTAAAGGCCTGATATTTGAAACCAAAGAGTTAGAATAAAGCACTGTCCCCTTCTGCTCTTTGATGTAAGTTCCTTCTTTGCGGCAACAACTGAAGTTAGACTAGCTGGGGCCTGGGAGCAGTACAGAGGTTATTACAGGATGAAATAAACAAAGAAGCACCAATTAGTATTTCAAATGACATCCTGTCCTGGTGGTTTATAACACATGGCAGTTCACAAAGGACTGATAAGTTTTCTCTCAGTTAATTTTTCAGTGAATCTTATGAATTGGATGCTATTATCTTATTTAGAAATGAGGAAGCAGAGGGCTTAATTCAGTATCTCAGTTACATTTATTAGATGACAGTGCTCAGTCACTAAGTCGGGTCTGACCCTTTGCAACCCCATGGACTGCAGCCTGCCAGGCTCCTCTGTCCATGGGATTTTCCAGGCAAGAATACTGGAGTGGGTTGTCATTTCTTCCTCCAAGGGTTCAAACTCATGTTTCCTGCATTGGCAGTGGGATTCTTTCCCAACTGAGCCATCAGGGAAGCCCCTAGTGGCAATCTATATTCTCTGTCTTATACTACACATGGGAACTATTCCTCAGCGAAACATGCCTATCCTGCAATATAATTAAACACAAGAGATGTGACCATCTTATATAAAGCACGTTTAAATATACCAATTTTACATACTTTCATAAGAACAAACAAGTCATGGATTTGTAACTGGACTGGACTGTGAGTAATTTGAGAACAGGGCTGTGCCATGTTTACATTTCCTTTTCCACATTATCTGCTACGAGCTTAATTACATCTCCCCAAATTCATATGGTGAAGCCCCAGCCCTCAGTACCTTAAGATGTAGCTATAATTGGAGAGAGAGTCTTTAAAGAGGTAATTAAACTCTTTGAGATACTTTCTAATCCAGTATTGGGTTTCCCTGGTGACTCAGATGTTAATGAGTCTGCTGGCAATGCAGGAGACATGGGTTCAATCCCTGGGTCAGGAAGATCCCCTGGAGAAGGGAATGGCTACACACTCCAGTATTCTTGCCTGGAGAATCCCATGGACAGAGGAGCCTGGTGGGCTATATAGTCCATGGGGTCTCAAGGAGAATGAGCAACCAACACTTTCAGTTTTTTCCCCACAGTTACTGATGTCCTTATAACAAGATGAGATTAGGACACACACAGACAGGCAATGATGTGAAGACATCAGGAGAAGATGGCCAACAACAAGCAAAGAGAGACCAACCCCACTGATACTTAATCTCGGATTTCTAACCGTAAGAACTGCAAGGAAATAAATTTCTGTCATTGAAGCCCCAGTCAGTGGTATTTTACTATGGCAGCCCTAGGGCACTAACACACTAGCTCCCCGCCTTGGTCAATGGTATATGTCTTGGTATATATCTGTTAGATTGTGGAATTACAGCGGAACAAGAGCTGCTTTAGTTTTTTCCTTCCACAAGTGCCTCCCATTTGCTGGGCCTTCTGCTAGGCTCTGGTGACAGGGATGGAAAGAGTCCCTTCCTGCCTTTGAGGAGGCCCTCAGTCCCGGGCAGCACGTGTGACCTGGTGACTGTCACACGCCGATGGGGACGAGCCCACAGTGCAGTCACCTGCAGGAAGCATAACGGCTCCGTTGGGTTTGCTGGGAAAATTCCCAAGGAGGCTTGTTTCCTGACAACTGAGGAGGAACTGTGAATAAGAGCTTACAAAGGGAATTTGGGGTTGAAACTGTAGAAACTGCAACTGACTACCAAAAAACATCTAAATTCCTCACTATGACTTGAAAGACTCTCAGTGGCATACCCCCTGCCTTCTACCTGCTTTGTAGCTTCAACTCAGCCTCACTCTCAGATCCCACCCTACAGTCCCATTGGATTGTTTGCAGCCTGTAAGACACCCCAGGATGCCCCAAGTTTGGCCTTTGCTTGAGATGCTTCTTCTGTAAAGTCCTCCCAGCCAAGGTCCCTGATGAATAGCTTCTCAATTCCTCGAGATTTCACTCAAATGGTCACCTCTATATCCGTATATCCCCGAGTGGAATGAACTCCTCCCCACTTTGTCTTCACGACAGTCTCTGCAGACAATTATTTGTAGCCCATAAGACACTGTGTTTCTCTGACTTATGTATAAGTCTGCTTCCTCTTACTATACTGTGAGCCTCTTAATAAAAGCAGTCAATGTAGACCACAGGGAGCTCAGCTTGGTGCTCTGTGATGACCTAGAGGGGTGGGATGGGGGGTGGAGTGGGAAGGAGGACCAAGAGGGAGGGGACATGTGTATAATTATAGCTGCTTCATCTTGTTGCACAGCAGAAACTAACACAATATTGTAAAACAATTATACTCCAATAACAAAATTTAAAAAAAATAGCAGCCAAGACTTATTCATGTTGTATCATCAGTACCCCTGCTGCTGCTGCTAAGTCACTTCAGTCATGTCTGACTCTGTGCGACCCAATAGACAGCAGCCCACCAGGCTCCCCCATCCCTGGGATTCTCCAGGCAAGAACACTGGAGTGGGTTGCCATTTCCTTCTCCAGTGCATGAAAGTGAAAGGTGAAAATGAAGTGCCTCAGTCGTGTCCGACTCTTAGCGACCCCATGGACTGCAGCCCACCAGGCTCCTCCGTCCATAGGATTTTCCAGGCAAGAGTACTGGAGTGGGGTGCCATTGCCTTTCTCCCATCAGTACCCTTAGTAGCTGCTTAATACGTTTGTTGCCTCAGTGTAGAAACAAAGACACAATGGTTGCAAAGAACACTGCCTAAAGGCAGCCACTTGTTTAGTATGGAAGGCACGTACAAGATTAAGACCTGGGAACCAATGCCGGAGTGTAGGCTGGCCTTGTATGTAGGGCTACCAGATTTAGTAAATAAAAATTCAAAATACCCATTTAAATTTGAGTTTCAGATGAGCAGCCATCAGTGTTTCAAGTATAAGATGCCTCATGCAGTATTTGGGATGCACTTATATTAATTTTTTTTTCATTTTTTTGTCTGAAATTCACATTTGACATGGCATCCTGTATTTCACCTGGCAACCCTGCTCACATATCATGCTAGGAAGCTTACAGGGCCAACGGCATGTGATAGAAACAAAGACTTCATTATTTGGTTCTAATAGATCTGCAGTTTGAAAGGTACCTCTTCTCCAGGTGATAGGTTAGGTAATGGTATGGCCACTTCTCTCCCTGTGTTCTTAATTCTGGAATCATCATTAGAGTCAGGTAAAGTAGAATTAACCTCTAAGACGAAGTGAGATTCTGCACAATGGAATCGTAAATGCAGAAATGCTAGACAACATGGAGAAAAGAGAGAAGAGGGTGGGGGAGATTTAAAAAAAAAAAAAAAAAAAAACAGCCAATATGGTCTTGGCCCTCATCAGAGATTCACACAGCTTTGGGGATATATTTCCAAAGCTGAAACTTGAAGGGAAATCACATGGATATTATGCCACCCTTCCCAGAATTTTAAGCAGAGGCCAAATGAATGTTTCCCCAGAACCCCCTATCAATTGCAACTACTGACATTCACGTCGGTCTCGTGGCACCTGCTTCCACCAAATGCTAGTGTTTAACATTTCTCACAGTGTTTCTAAACTCGAATTTGTTCACTGCTACCAGCTAGGAACAGATGCACCAGAGAGAACCTATTTGAAAGTGGGTGGCTTATTATGAACAACTTAGGGTCTATAAAAAAAAATCCCAACAAGAGCTGGAAGAAAAAAATAAAAACTGCCAGAAGCTCTAAAAAATCTCTTCAGAAGAGAACAGAATAGTTATCTGGAAATTCTGCAAATATGTAAAGGAAACTTGTTTTAGCACCACTTTGCACTTCAGTATAATTTCCTAAAAGTTACCTCTAACTTGGGCTCTCTCACAGAATTGAGTCACCACCCTCCCCAAAAGGACTTCTTCTTAAGGCCAGTGAAGAGATCTTGTAGCACAAACCTAAAAGGAGCGCCCTTCTACTGGATGAAAATATTCATCCTTTGCTTGGCTCTAACTATCTATGGCTGATGACATTATAATTCCTGCACTTTGGTTGGTTTTGTAAAATTGTTTCCCATGTTTATGGAGATTCTAGTCCAAAATGGTAGCCATTAGAAACACAAGGCTAGAGTGCACTTGAAATGAGGCTGCTTTGAATTGATAAGAGCTTTGCATAAAAGGGGGCTTTCCTTGTGGCTCAGCTGGTAAAGAATCTGCCTGCAGTGTGGGAGACCTGGATTCAATCCCTGGGTTGGAAAGATCCCCTGGAGAAGTGAAAGGCTACCCACTCCAGTATTCTGGCCTGGAGAATTCCATGGACTGTATGGTCCATGGGCTCACAAAAAGTCAGATATTCATAAAAGGAAAAGGCAACCCACTCCAGTATTCTTGCCTGGAGGCCTCCATGAACAGAGAAGCCTAGAGAGCTACAGTCCATGGGGTCACAGAGAGTTAGACAGGACAGAGCAACTGGAAATCAACAGCAACAACAATATAAAGATACAAACCAGACTTTGAAAACATAGTTAGAAATATATGAGATCACTAATGACATCATCGACTCAATGGACATGAGTTTGAGCCAACTCCAGGAGATAGTGAAGGACAAGAAAGCCCGGCATGCTACAGTCCATGGGGTTGTAAAGAGTTGGACACAACTGAGCGACTGAACAATGATTTTTATATTAGCTACATGTTGAAGTCAAAAATACACATTTTTGCCTCATCTGCATGACTCCCATTAAAATCCAAGGCACTTTTTTTCTTTCTTGGCCATCCTGAGACAGGAGGGATCTTAGCTCCCCAACCAGAGATTAAATCCATGCCCCCCAGCAGTAGAAGCATGGAATCTTAACCACTGAACTACCAGAGAAGTCCCCCAAGGGACTTTTTAATCAAAGTCTAGCAATCATTTTAATGCAGTGAAGAAACTGTGATACTCAAGTTTTTCCACCTTTGATTTGGGCTCCAGGAGTCTCTGATGTAATCGAAATGTCTCAGTGTCAAGGTGGAGGGAACAGACCTAGGAGGAAATGTTTCCAGACTCTTATCAACAACCAAAGGAGAAATTCACAGGATTATTTAAATTCTCCAGCTGGCCTGACCTTGAACTTTGATTTGTACTACCCCAGCTCAGAATCCTTCAACATTCTCGGAAAATTCACTGAACAACTTGCTATCTTCATGCAGAGATTTCCATCTCAGTGAAATCTGAGGGCTAGATTTCAACACGTGCTAGAGCAAACTTTTTAAGGCACTTTTGTCATCAGTTTGTCCAGGGGACAGACCCTGAGTCTTCTTCCCCGAGGGCCAGGAACTGGGTGCTAATTAAAGTGGAAACGGGCTGGAGGGCGGGGTGGGGGTGTGTAAGGCTGCTAGGGAAGCAGATGGGTGCAGGACCACACAGACGACTGGACATCATATGCCAAAGAATGAACGACACAAATATTCATAGCAGCATTATTCAGAATAGCTAAAAAGTGGAAACAACCCATTAGCTGATAAATGAATAAACAGAAGTGATCTGTCCATAGAGTAGAATATCATTCAGCCACAAAAAGGAATGAAGTATTGACACACGCTACATACAGCATGGATAAAGCCTAAAAATATATAAAATGAAAGAAGCCAGACACAAAAGGCCACATGGTATACAATTCTATTTGCTTGATATATCTAGAATAGGAATATCCATCATGACACAATGTAGGCTAGTGGTTGCCAGGGGCTGCCAGGTGGGGGTAGGGAGGGTAGAGAACAGCTTTTGCGTATGAGGTTTCTTGAGTCAGTGATAAAAACATCCCAGAGTTTTTTTGGTGAAATAGTGGTGACAATTTCACAATTTATCACTGTTTTTATCGCTGTTCTTAAAAAGAGTGAATTGTTTATAAAGGCAACTTTATGGTATGTGGTTATTATCTCTATTTTAAAAAATGTGACTTCAGAAAGTTTGAGGTTTGGGGACCCCTCCACAAACTAAAAATGAATTTATATATAAAATATATACACATTCTCAACATCTATTATTAAGATAAACTGTGGCCTTTTCTGAGCTCGTCACGTATATTCTTGATCCAGTTTATTCTGTACCGTATTACAGAAATTAGGCTAATGCCTACATTTCAAAAATAAGAAAACTAAAGCTCAGAGACCTAGCTCTATGGAGAAGAGATGAACAAGTAAATAAACAGAAAATCTGAGTAGAACATGTTCTTGTTCTTACACGATTCTGAATCCAGTCCAAACAGTTCTTAATGACAATGACACAGACCTCTTCCAGCCAGCACCTTCTCAAAGCGGCTTCTGTCACAGCCCTTTATCTGAGCATCTCTGTCTGGGCAGCCCACCTACATCCCCTGCTTGCTCCCTGCTTCTGACTGAGCTGCTCTGCATCCTGACCACAGCGTGCCACCACCCGTCCTTCCATCAGTTTGCCCGGATGGGCATTCATGCTGGTCACTGTCAGGTCTCCAAAAGGCGAGGTCCCCTCCCCACGTCTAGGAGCCCCACAAGGGCCCCCGAGGAACCGCGTCTGCTGGGGGCAGGGGAGACCCAGCAGGAGTGGTCCATCTTTTAAGGTGGGACCTCAGGTTGGGAGTTGGCTGGACCTCAGCTCTCCAGTTGCCCTGGGTTCTTCGCTGGTTACTAGGTAACCACTCATCTCCCTCCTGCCGACCTGTCTCTTTCTCTAACTCTGACGCTGACCCCGTGTCCTGATTGTGGGCACGTCTCTGTTTCAGTGGGTCCCTCACTGATGACTCTGCCCAAAGCCCCTCTCTGCTGACCCTCCCCAGAGACCGAGTTCTCACACATAGTTGATGCCTCCCTGGTCACACACCTGCCCGGAGACCACCTTCCCCCACAGAGGCTCTGCATCCAGAGGCAGCAAATCACACCATCAATCAAACGTTTTCCACAAAGGAGCTTCTGACACCTGGAGGCTCTGCAGTCCCAGGAATGAAGGCCATATCCCTTAACAACAATGTTAAAATCTCTGTTTTTATATGTTTCAAATAGCCAGTGGATATTGCTGTTTGATGCATGGAGCTCAAACCCTGTGCTCTGTGACAACCTAGAGGGGTGGCATGGGGTAAGAGGTGGGAGGGAGGTTCAAGAGAGAGGTACATGTATTCCTATGGCTGGTTCATGCTGATATGTGGCAGAAATCAATGCAACTTATTAAGCAATTATCCTCCAATTAAAAATAAATATTTTTTAATAATGTCTGGTTTTCCATAGAGTTTAAAAAGCCAAGGCAACACTTCCATAAATCATCTTGTCTGGCACTCATAAAGATTCGGAGAGAAAGGCACTTTATTTCCATTTTACAGATTTGTAAACTGAGACTAAGACAGGTGATGTCACATCCTCACAACCATGTATTCACCCCATCAATCTTGTCAAGGTGTGACTCAAGGCAGCTCTGAACTAGGGAAGGAGAGGGATGGGTCTGGGAGGTGACCTGCTGAGGCCTCTATAAAGCAATCCTTAAGGACTGAAAAGGAATGAAATTATTTAAAGTCATGAAACCATGTCTCAATGATGAAAGATACTATAAATCAGATAAAATATTTGTGAGTGTTGGGCTTGATGCTTTGGGGAAGAAAAGTAAAAGAGAAAACCACGTTGAACAGGGCAGTTGTTCCCTGAGCACTGCAAAACTGAAGACAGACTTCACAGATTTAGAAAAACAAAAAATGTAGGGGAAAAGAAGGAAAAGAAAGGGAACCAGAATGAAAAATTCTTGTAGGCAGCTGTGCTTCTCTGCAAACATGGTGGTGTCTATGGGGGACAGAGAGGTTTCAATTTTGGTTAACTTCATGTCACATGGCTACTGATGAGTGAAGTTCACGGGGAGTCCCTTTGCCCTCCCTCTATTTAATGAATTGTAATGAATGGCTGGCAGAAGCACAGGCTGGAATCAAGACTGCCGGGAGAAATATCAATAACCTCAGATATGCAGATGACACCACCCTTATGGCAGAAAGTGAAGAGGAACAAAAAAGCCTCTTGATAAAAGTGAAAGAGGAGAGTGAAAAAGTTGGCTTAAAGCTCAACATTCAGAAAATGAAGATCATGACATCTAGCCCCATCATTTCATGGGAAATAGATGGGGAAACAGCGGAAATAGTGTTAGACTTTATTCTTGGGGGCTCCAAAATCACTGCAGATGGTGATTGCAGCCATGAAATTAAAAGACGCTTACTCCTTGGAAGAAAAATTATGACCAACCTAGATAGCATATTGAAAAGCAGAGACATTACTTTGCCAGCAAAGTTTCATCTAGTCAAGGCTATGGTTTTTCCAGTAGTCATGTATGGATGTGAGAGATGGACTGTGAGGAAAGCTGAGTGTCAAAGAATTGATGCTTCTGAACTGTGGTGTTGGAGAAGACTCTTGAGAGTCCCTTGGACTGCAAGGAGATCCAACCAGTCCATTCTAAAGGAGATCAGTCCTGGGTGTTCATTGGAAGGACTGATGTTGAAAACGAAACTCCAATACTTTGGCCACCTCGTGCAAAGTGTTGACTCATTGGAAAAGACCCTGATGCTGGGAGAGATTGGGGGCAGGGAGAGAAGGGGACGACAGAGGATGAGATGGCTAGGTGACATCACTGACTTAATGGGCATGAGTTTGGGTGAACTCCAGGAGTTGGTGATGGACAGGGAGGTCTGGCATGCTGTGATTCGTGGGGTCGCAAAAAGCTGGACAAGACTGAGCCACTGAACTGAATGAATAGTTGGCAGTTAGTGGGTCAAATATTTGTATCATAATAACAGTCTCTCAAGTACTTGAGAACAGTTGGTTCTATATGCTACAATGAATATTCCCATGCCTGCTATTATTAATTTTCATAGCAATTATATTTCTGTTTTTAATGCCAATGTAAGCTTAGCTCACCCTTGTCAGAATTAAACTTAATTAAACAATAATCATTCCCATTACATGTTAGATGCTGAGTTTAGTGATGGGGCGCAGAAGTGAGTGCTCTGTCTTTGCCCTCTAAGGTGTCATTTTTTAACAAAACATTAAATGCTCAAATTTAAATGTGATAAAAATTGCAAATTAATTGATTGTTATTAATATTATGAAAGGATTTGCATCTATATTTCACCAGAACATTCATTGTAAGGCTATTTCAAACAATGAAACATGGTTGATTAAAATTTCACACAGATGCCTAACAGAGATGTTTTCAAAAATTCATCTATTAAGTCACTTCTGCACATGAGCTATTTTTTACACTTGCTGTTAACCTAAATACCAAGAAGTGATAAGGCCTTTTTTCAAGAAATTTAAAGTTCATTAGAGATCTTCAGTTCATTTCAGTTCAGTCGCTCAGTCATGTCCGACTCTTTGCGACCCCATGAATTGCAGCACGCCAGGCCTCCCTGTTCATCACCAACTCCCAGAGTTCACTCAAACTCACATCCATCAAGTCGGTGATGCCATCCAGCCATCTCATCCTCTGTCGTTCACTTTTCCTCCTGCCTCCAATCCCTCCCAGCATCTGTCTTTTCCAATGAGTCAACTCTTCGTATGAGGTGGCCAAAGTCCTGGAGTTTCAGCTTTAGCATCAGTCCTTCCAAAGAAATCCCAGGGCCGATCTCCTTTAGAATGGGCTTGTTGGATCTCCTTGCAGTCCAAGGGATTCTCAAGAGTCTTCTCCAACACCCACAGTTCAAAAACATCAATTCTTCAGCACTCAGCTTTCTCCACAGTCCAACTCTCACATCCATACATGACTACTGGAAAAACCATAGCCTCGACTAGACGGACCTTAGTCAGCAAAGTAATGTCTCTGCTTTTGAATATGCTATCTAGGTTGGTCATAACTTTTCTTCCAAGGAGTAAGCGTCTTTTAATTTCATGGCTACAATCACCATCTGCAGTGATTTTGGAGACCCCAAAAAATAAAGTCTGACTCTATCTCCGCTGTTTCCCCATCTATTTGCCATGGACTGATGAGACCGGATGCCATGATCTTCATTTTCTGAATGTTGAGCTTTAACCCAACTTTTTCTCTCTTCACTTTCACTTTCATCAAGAGGCTTTTTAGTTCCTCTTCACTTTCTGCCGTAAGGATGGTGTCATCTGCATATCTGAGGTTATTGATATTTCTTCCAGTAATCTTTATTCCAGCTTGTGCTTCTTCCAGCCCAGCGTTTCTCATGATGTACTCTGCATATAATTTAAATAAGCAGGGTGACAGTATACAGCCTTGACATATTCCTTTTCCTATTGGGAACCAGTCTGTTGTTCCATGTCCAGTTCTAACTGTTGCCTCCTGACCTCCATATAGGTTTCTCAAGAGGTGGGTCAGGTGGTCTGACCATCTTTCAGAATTTTCCACAATTTATTGTGATCCACAGTCAAAGGCTTTGGCATAGTCAATAAAGCAGAAATAGATGTTTTTCTGGAACTCTTTTGCTTTTTTCCATGATCCAGCAGATATTGGCAATTTGATCTCTGGTTCCTCTGCCTTTTCTAAAACCAGCTTGAACATATGGAAGTTCATGGTTCACGTATTGCTGAAGCCTGGCTTGGAGAATTTTGAGCATTACTTTACTAGCATGTGAGATGAGTGCAATTGTGTGGTAGTTTGAGCATTCTTTGCATTGCCTTTCTTTGGGATTGGAATGAAAACTGACCTTTTCCAGTCCTGTGGCCACTGCTGAGTTTTCCAAGTTTGCTGGCATATTGAGTGCAGCACTTTTACAGGATCATCTTTTAGGATTTGAAATCACTCCACTGGAATTCCATCACCTCCACTAGCTTTGTTCGTAGTGATGCTTTCTAAGGCCCACTTGACTTCACATTCCAGGATGTCTGGCTCTAGGTGAGTGATCACACCATCATGATTATCTTGGTCTTGGAGATCTTACTATATATTAAAAATTGAAGTCTCTTGTCTGTTTGGATATATACATATTAAAAATGACTGCCAGAACATCAGGCAAAATTAGAGTACTGATATGAACAAGAGAAAGTTATCTAATTAAATTTTACTGACACTTTTATTATAGCCATCAGAAAATACTGTATGTTTAAAATAAAAACCCTCAAAGGTGAAATAGACGTAAGAAACTTCTGTATCTCTAGAATGGAGTCTACTCACATAACTTTGGTACAATGCAAAAGTAAATAAGCGAGACACATATCTATCTATTTAAAATAAAGGTATTTTGCATAATATATATATAATCTACATATATATTTACACATATGTAAATATAGTCCAAAATCCATCTAGCAATATGTATGGATAGATCATATATATATATATGTATGTATGTATATATATATATATATATATATATATGTCCATCACATGACATAATTCTAAGTGCTGCCAAAGAAACGAAAAGTCACATCTCATCTGTCTGAGCAGCATATAGCTAATATGGGAGATGAAGCCCATCAGGGGACAGCAATGTGCTAACTTTCAAGCAATCGGCATTCCAGTCACCTGTCTGTTCCAGGTGAGAGTCACCAGGTAGCAATCTGACATTCACACCTCACACCTGCTAGAGCCCAGGCCGCTGGACCCATTCCCAGGCATTATTTATGCATCTTGTGTTTAAACATTTCTTTTTTCCTTTTCAAACCTCCAACTTCTAGGTTTGCTATCCTCAAGTTCATACCATCTATGGATCTTAAGCTCTGGTTCAACAAAATGCTTCAAATCGACCATCAGCACGCATGGCAACTCTGATTACTCACTTCCTCCAGTCCAGGAGGTCTCTTTGACCTCTCCCTCTCCCCCTCAGCACCTCCCCCACAGACAGGCACACAGCAGTCCTGTGTGCTACTCTCCCACTTGGTGGAGAAATGCAAGCTCTCAGAATTCTTCCATATTCCTATCTTTTCAATTGCAATACAGAAAACTATGCATTGTATATTCTTGCTCTGTTCTTTTCAGAGAGGCTGTCCCTTCCTCCTTCTAAATGGTCCCTTTACCAGTTTATGCCTGGCTGCCTAATTTGACGTCTGTATCATAATGTTTCCTTTTCTTTTATATGAAACCTTACCCTCTCACCTGGATCCTTCCCACTGGCATACTTAAATCTCCTTCTTTAAGGAAACCCCTCACCCCTTTACAGCTGCCTCTTTCACCTCTCTGTTCATCCCCCTCTCATTTGGAATCCAGGTTGCTGAGGCTTCAGGTGTCATCTTTCTTGACCTCTCAGGGACATCTGACAGTTCTGATCTGAACCTCTCTTGCTGGTTAGGGTTGTGTCCCCACAGGCATGTTGAAGCCCTAACATCCAACCCTGTGAAAGTCACATTTGAAAACTGGGTCTTTACAAGTGTAATCCTATAACCTGAATTTCCTGCCTCCTCAGACAGAATTCAAGAAGCATTATTCCTTAACACTTTGAACCTTAAATTAGTGCATGCCTGAGTCTTCCTTGTAGAGTAATTTCCTTCTTTAAAGGGAAAGAATGGATTGTTTTTTATCACTGATTTTCTCTTTTGCCAGCACAGTACCCAACACACAATAATTATTCAGTAAACATTTGCTGAATGAAAAGGTAAGTAATAGTGGAGGGTTTAATAAATGCTCTAAAGGCGTTACATTTTTACTCCTTTAAGCCTTGCAGCAACCCTGTGAGTCAGGCACTATTGCAACCCGCATCCCGTAGATGAGAAAATTGAGGCACAAAAAGTGTGAGTAACACTACAGGGCCACTTAACTAAGTGATCCTTAAGGGGACACTGCAGAATCCAACCTCTTACTGCAACAAAGAGTCTCCCAATTAAATTTTTTACTTTGCAACAAAGCTTTTAAAAAATCAAACCCAGAACAAAGATCATTTCTTAGAACATTTTGTTTCTCTTTGATGAACTCTAAAAAATGAGTAATAACATTATTAGACCTGAACATCCTATAATGCTATTGCATGTTTTGGCTTTGCTGCTTGGTTGGATGAAAACAATTCCCAGAGGAGCTACGAGTTGGTCCTGGAAGTCCCTCTGCACCTTGAACCATCCCTGTACAAGAGGCAAGACTCTGCTTCTGCTCTGGACATTCTGAGAAACAAGAAATAGGATCAGATTCAGTGCCTCAAACTCCGGGGTGATTAGAATCTCCGTTCTCCCAGAGTCATCCAAAGCGAGGCTCCCTTATCTCTCAGTCAGTCGGGGATGATTTATTACCCGGGATCCAGGCTCTGGGGAAGCACTCACGAGGCCGTCTCTGCAGGGTCTGTGGCACAGCTCGCTCCGGTACACTGAGCGGAGATGAGGACATGAATAATTGTTTTGATAATATTTAGCAGGCGTGTGTGATGTCGCTTTGCAGCATCTGCTATTAACAAAACAAACAAAAGGAGCCTTTACCCTGCTGTGTTACTCTGCTTTCAGGAAGATGCAATGTGCTGATCTGGAGCCTTTGAAGATACCAGAACTTCAATCCTTTTCTGAACATCTCAGGTCAAGTGGGAACACCGGTGCTTATTTAAAGTAAGGCGGCTGGATAACTGAATCGTTGTGTTGTGGACCTGAAACTAACACAATATTGTAAATCAACTCTGTGTGTGTGTGTGTGTGTGTGTGTGTGTGTGTGTGTGTGCGCACACGCGTGCGCGCACATGTGCTCAGTCATGTCCGACTCTTTGCAACCCCATGGACTGAAGTCCACCAGGTTCCTCCGTCCATGGAATTTTTCAGGCAACAATACTGGAGTGGGGTGCCATTTTCTCCTCCAGGGAGAAAGTTCCCGAATCAGGGACTGAACTCTTGTTTCCTGTGTCTCCTTCATTGCAAGCAGATTCTTTACCCTCTGAGCCAGCAGAAAAGCCCACTCAAAGTCAGTTCTTCTGTATGTTTCCTTCTGGCCGATGAAAGCTGGAGTTGGTGCGTTTTTCTTCTGTTATTCTCAATCCTACCATACTTCCCTTGGCATAGCCGGGGCCTATCACTTCAGGTACATTAGGATATGTATACCTTCTTCATAACATGGGGCACTGAATTATTCTCTGTTACCCAAATACGAGCCCAGCTATTCTCTCTCTCTGAGCACAATTTCATGAGGTAGCTTGGAACATCAGCTGTTCTTATAGCAGTTCCAAAGATAATACAAAATAATAATGGTGGCTTAGATGCTAAAAGAAACTGCCTGCAATGTGGGAGACCCAGGTTCGATCTCTGGGTTGGGAAGATCCCTTAGAGTAGGAAATGGCAACCCACTCCAGCATACTTGCCTGGAGAATTCCGTGGACAGAGCAGCCTGGCGGGCTATAGTCTATGGAATCGTAAAGAGTTGAACACGACTGAGAGACTAATACTTTCACAAAATAATAAGCCAGGTAGACACATAATGGAAACACTTACTATGTGAACAATCCATTCTAGGTCCCACAGCAGATACTAATGGACACACATGTGGTTCTGTCCTAGACAGTCTAGGGCCCAAACTATACTAACTGATCTGACTAATCATGAAGCTCTACTAAAAAGCTATTTTATTTTTATCTTCATTTTATTTAAAGTCAGGGTAACGATAGGCTTCTCTAGCAGAGACTCTTGCAAAGAGTCCTATCGCTTAAAGAGTAGAACAGTTTGCTTTTTTCATGACGGCATTCCTAATGCTAGCAGAACAAGAGGTTAGGGAATCCTTGTCCCTCAGGGTCCACCATAGAACCAGATCTTTTCCAAAACTTTGCTCCTCCAACCTCTGCCCTCCATCCCCTGGGACAGGGGTCAGCATACAGCTTTCCCGGTATGCTGCTTCCGTAAATAAGGTTTTGTTGGAAAACAGTCGTTGGTTGCACATTGTCTGTGACTTCTTTCTCGTGGCAACAACAGAATTGATTATTGACTGTAAAGAATGCACATCCCGCAAAGTCTAAAATATTTACTCTCTGACCCATTGCAGTAAAAGCTGGCTGACCCTTGCCCTACATGTTGCCATTGTCTTCCTGGTGGAAGCCAGGCCACTGCCATATGTGGGTTCAGTTGGCACAAACAGGAAGGGAGCCTGGGAAATGGGGCCAGATCTCAATAGGGCCAGATGCAAGCATGGCACAAGTCCCTTTTGCTCATAGAGGCTCCAAGAGACCTTGGTCACTTGGCAAAGCCAACCCTGGAAGTCTGTCCATGCCTAACAGAAACATGAGGAGCATGGCTCTACCTTAGTTCATAAGCACTTCAGTCCTTTGCAACAGAATACATTCTGTCAATCAAATTTTCCCCTTTGATTTAATGTCTGTGTTTATTTTAAAGAAAATATGTATCCATATGTTTCTGCATCATTTATACCTCTCATCAAAATGCTGTTTTTCAACAGCTGTTTGTCATTCACAACTCCTGGTAGAAACTGAACAAGCAAGTTTGGTTTTGTGGTAGGAAGCTTGGAAGCACATGGACATCTAAGCTCAGCATGTCACCATGTACCTAGGTAGTCCCTAAAGAAAGTGACGTTTGTACAGATTCTGAATGGAGTTGATTGCTATAGAGACTTTCTTCTGCTCGCATCTACCAAATCACATTAGTTAAATCTATTGTCAGGTAATCATATTCAAAACAAAGACACCTTGAATATACAAGGACTCATACATTGTATGAAATTAATGTTTATGAAATGACTTCACATTTGCTATAATGCATTTGGCCAGCATTATACTCTGTAGGGTAGCCAGCGGTTGTCAGCAACCTCTCGGGTCCCCTATTCCCTAGATTCCTGACCTCTCTTGGCAGGATACCTTTAGCCCCTTTTTCCTGCTTTAGGAGTTCAGAAATCCAGAGCATAACCAGTCAGCAGCATCTAGGAATCCCAATATTGAGAAAGCGATAGCAAAAAATAGAAGGGGATCTTGGAGGTCAGGGCTGATACAATGTCAGTGCAGAGAGCCCATGTGTCATGACTCAGTTTCTCTTCCTAGTCCTTGAAAGCTGCAGCAGTGAAGAATCTGCCTGCCAGTGCAGGAGAGGCCAGACACACAGATCTGATTCCTGAAGGGGGAAGATCCCCTTGAGAAGGAAATGGCAACCCACTCCAGTATTCTTGCCTGGGAAATCCCATGGGCAGAGGAGCCTGGCGGGCTACAGTCTATGGGGTCACAAAGGGTCAGACATTGACAGAGCATGAGCGGAGTCCTTGACAACTCCCTTGATTTTTTACATTTATTTTTTATTAAAGTATAGTTGTTTATGTTTTTTTAAATTACTGCTGTGTGGCAAAATGATATATACAAATATATTCCTTTTTCTAATAATCTTTTCCACTATGGTTTATCACAGAATATTGAATATAGTTCTTGGTGCTGTACAGTAAGACCTTGCTGTTTATCCATCTTATATATACTAGCTTACACACGCTAACCCTAACCGCCTTGGTTTTTGTCTTACATGATTCTCCAGCCATTTATTGATTCTGGGAGCTCCCCTCCAAATGTCTCTCTAATAAATGTCCTTTTGATTTAATTTGTTGGAGTCAGTGTTGTCTAATTGAAATGGGCTGCTGCCATCCTATTGAAGGTGAGGATATTAAGAGTCAGGAATACTTGCTCACCACCTCAAAACTAGTAAATGGCAGAATTGAAGATAATTTCTTGTCTTTTCATTCTATATGCAGTGATATTTTTCTATCTGATGAATACTCTTAGAGTCTCCTTTGTCTTCTAAGAAATGAAAGGACAGTTTCCAGCTCAACCAGGAGTCCCTCTTCACCTAAGAAGACCAGATTTGAGGACTCTCTGAAGCTTTCTGCTGTAGTACAACCACACAGCTCCTTTTCAGCTGTTCCCAAAACAATTCCCTTACATTTCTGTTAGAAAAGTTACATGGAGTTTATTAAGGAGCTGCACAATTTTCTATGTAACTTATACAACAAACTATAAAAACAAAATAGGGGAAACCAAAATTGAAAAAGACACATGTACCCCAGTGTTCCTTGTAGCACTATTTACAATACCTAGGATGTGGAAGCAACCAAGATGTCCACCAACAGATGAATGGATAAAGAAGTTGTGGTACATATACACAATGCAGTATTGCTCATCTATTGAAAGGAAACACATCTGAGTCAGTTCTAATGAGGTAGATGAACCTAGAGCCTGTTATACAGACTGAAGTAAGTCAGAAAGAGAAAGACAAATATTGTGCATTAATGCATGTATATGGAATCTAGAAAGATAGTACTGACGATCGTACATGCAAGGCAGCAAAAGAGACACAGATATAAAGAACAGACTTTCAGACACTGTGGGAAAGGGAGAAGATGGGGGGATTTGAGGGAATAGCATTGAAGCATGTACCTTACCATGTAAAACAGATAGCCAGTGGGAGTTTGATATTTGAAGCAGAGAACCCAAAACAGGTGCTCTGAGACCAGAGGGATGGGAAAGGGAGGGAGGTGGGAGGGAGAGGACTCATGCTGTATACCTATGGCCCATTCATGTTGATGTATGGCAAAAGCATCACAATACTGTAAAGTAATTATCCTCCAAGTAGAAAAATAAATAACAAAAAGTAGAGTTCTTCATTAGAGGAAGAACAGTTTCTTCTTCTGATTTCTACATTTTCATTATTGTTTAGTTACTCAGTTCAGCTCAGTTCATTTCAGTCACTCAGTCCTGTCTGACTCTTTGTGACCCCATGAATCGCAGCACGCCAGACCTCCCTGTCCATCACCAACTCCTGGATTTCACTCAGACTCATGTCCACTGAGTCGGTGATGCCATCCAGCCATCTCATCCTCTGTCATCCCCTTCTCCTCCTGCCCCCAATCCCTCCCAGCATCAGGATCTTTTCAAGTGAGTCAACCCTTCACACCAGGTGGCCAAAGGATTGGAATTTCAGCTTCAGCTTCAGTCCTTCCAATGAACACCCAGGACTGATCTCCTTTAAAATGGACTGGTTGGATCTCCTTGCAGTCCAAGGGACTCTCAAGAGTCTTCTCCAACACCACAGCTCAAAAACATTAATTCTTCGGCCCTCAGCCTTCTTCACAGTCCAGCTCTCACATCCATACATGACCAGAGGAAAAACCATAGCCTTGACTAGACGGACCTTAGTTGGCACTCAGTCATGTCCAACTCTTTGTCGCCCCATGGACTACCACACACCAGGCTTCCCTGTCCTTCACCATCTCCTGGAGTTTGCGCAAACTCATGTCCACTGAATCAGTGACACCATCCTACCATCTCATCCTCTGTCACCCCCTTCTCCTCCTGCCTTCATTCTTTCCCAGTATCAAAGTCTTTTCCAATGAGTCAGTTCTTTGCATCTGTGGCCAAAATATTTCTATGTTACGATACCTTGTATATCTTGGGTACTTAATAATGTTTGTTAAGTAGATGAGTGAGGAAATAAGGAAAAGAAACTAGCAGAATAAGCTGCCAGCACTCTCAAGGGGATTTTCTGAAGCATTAGGGTTTTAGAGAATCAGATTTACACATAACCTTTTTCACTGTTTAGTAGCAAGCTCCCATCAAGATCCAGGAATTCTGCTGCAGCATCCGTACCTGGGAGAAGACGATAGTGCTACACTCATGGAAGTAGGAGGCTTTGTCAGCAACATTTCTGTTCAGATGTCATAGAGAAAGAAATATGCAGCCTGCAGAGGGCTCATATCAACCTTGTCCTGTGACTAAAGATGCTAAAAGGCCCAACTACCCAGAAGTGTTTCTTCTGCTATAGTCTATTCAAGAAAGTTTTAGTCACTCAATTGTGTCCAACTCTTTCTGAACCCATGGACTGACTGTAGTCCATCAAGCTCCTCAGTCCATGGGATTCTCCAGGCAAGAATACTGGAGAGGGTAGTCATTCCCTTCGCCAAGGGATTTTCCCTACCCAAGGATAGAACCCATGTCTCCTGCATTGCAGATAGATTCTTTACTGTCTGAGCCACCAAGGAAGCCCTATAGCTTTCTAAGGAAGCCAGCTAAGTGGTGCAACTTCTTCACTTGGACACAATGTCTCCAGAAAGCTACATATACTTTAACTATCTTAACTGGTAGGATAACCAGTGAGCCAGTGTTGGCTATGGCAACGTTGGTAGTTTGGTAGAAGCTGAGGGGCTCAAGGAGAGAGAGAGATGTGCTACCTGAGACCCATCTGCAAGGGCAATAGGATTTAGGTTTGTTCCAATAGAATCTGACCTGGAGAAGGAAATGGCAACCCACTCCAGCACTCTTGCCTGGAGAATCCAATGGACAGAGGAGCCTGGTAGGCTACAGTCCTTGGGGGTCTCAAGAGTCAGGCACAACTTAGTGACTAAACCGCAGTAGAATGTGAGAGCAGTGTGCTGTGGTGGGGGAGGGATGGTACCAAGAGAAGCAGAACAAAGAGCCGAGCAGAGAGAGGACAGGCACAGACAGAAGGGAGATGCATGCAGAAAGGTGCAATGAGAGACGCCGAAGACAAAATGCCCAGGTTTTCACCCAAAATAGACAGGATAGGTTTTCCCGACTTCTCTGAAATGGTTCCCAGAATTCTCTGTCCTAGAAATTAATTCAGAAATGAACACTTCCCAGGTGCCAGGCTGGATCCATGGAAAGAGAAGTTTGTTTTCTAGGGTAGGTAACTCAAAGAGTTCACAAGAAAGACAAAAGAACTTTATAGTTTTGAGTGAGATAATTAAATCAGATTCAAGTTGACTCCTACAACACATCTGTGGGGGGTGAACTATAGATGTCATCAGCTAAGCCTAAATGTCCTTTCCTTCCTGCTCTACATCTCCCAATATCCAGGCTTAAAGTTGTGCCATTACATACAGAATGCTTGCCTGGGAAAGCCAATTGGCAGAGGAGCCTGGAGGGCTAGAGTCCATGGGACTGCAAGAGTTGGACACAACTAAGCAGCTAAACTACCACCACTGCAAACAGAAGCCTGGCTCACAGCACTCCTGTGGCTGCTGCGCAAGACTCTTCCTCGAAGACTCAGTCTAGAGCTGCTTGGCTGTCTTGATGATATGAGCAGCGATGATTTGAAAGCCCACATGGAAAGGAACCGTGAGAAGACTCTAGGAACATCAAACAGTCTCTTGGTGCTGAGAATAGCCTCTGACCCATAGCTAGAAAAAATACAAGAGCTGTCAGTCCTACACCTACCAGTAACTGAGTATGGGCGGCAAGCATGTGAGCAGGGAGCTTCTTCCCCAGTGGGGTCTCTAGACGAGAGCCCAGCCTGGCCAGGGACTTGACTGCAGCCTTCTGAGACCCTAAACTAAGGAATTAGCTAAGCTATGTGTATCTTTAAGCCCTTGAGCTTATACTCCACAGCTCAGAGCCCAACAGGTCCTGCTGCCTTCTCAAGGCAGCCACCATGCACCTGTTATGTGGGATGGTATTTTCATGGGCTGGAAAGAGACATCAGGACACAGAAGTATTTCATTTAGATGATCCGGGACCCCAACCAGACAGAGAAAGCTTCCAGAAGGAAGCAGAGGCAGCTGGCATATATAGACATAGCACACAGGCCACTGTGTCACCCTAAACAAAGATGATATAAGTAAAGGGAGGTCAACTCAAGAACACTTACTTTGCAATTGATCTTTTTTCCAAGGAAACGATCTATCATTCTTCTGGGGGATTTGCCACTGAAGTATATTTCAAAGAAAAATATGTAAAATGAAAATTTCTAACTTGTTTTATAAGCTTGGAGAAGGCGGATCTCAAGGACATACATTCTTCCCTCCTTACTTCTGTTTCCCCACCTTCTTGCACAGAGGAGAGTGAAAACATTGGCTTAAAGCTCAACATTTAGGAAATGAAGACCATGGCATCCGGTCCCATCACTTTGTGGCAAATAGATGGGGAAACAGTGGAAACAGTGGCTGACTTTATTTTGGGGGGGCTCCAAAATCACTGCAGATGGTGATTGCAGCCATGAAATTAAAAGACACTTATTCCTTGGAAGGAAAGTTATGACCAATCCAGACAACATATTAAAAAGCAGAGACATTACTTAGTCAACAAAGGTTCATCTAGTCAAGGCTATGGTTTTTCCAGGAGTCATGTATGGATGTGAGAGTTGGACTGTAAAGAAAGCAGAGTGCTGAAGAATTGATGCTTTTGAACTGTGGTGTTGGAGAAGACTCTCGAGAGTCCCTTGGACTGCTAGGAGATCCAACCAGTCCATCCTGAAGGAAATCAGTCCTGAATGTTCATTGGTAGGACTGATGTTGAAGCTGAAACTCCAATACTTTGGCCACCTGATATGAAGAGCTGACTCATTTGAAAAGACCCCGATGCTAGGAAAGATTGAGGGCAGGAGGAGAAGGGGACAATGGAGGATGAGATGGTTAGATGGCATCACTCAGTCAATGGACATGGGTTTGGGTGGACTCCGGCAGTTGGTGACAGACAGGGAGGCCTGGCGTGCTGCTGTTCATGGGGTTGCAAAGAGTCGGACACGACTGAGTGACTGAACTGAACTGAACTGTAAGTATTGACCCTCGTAGCATCACAATCTGAACATATCAGCAGCATGGAACAGTTCAACAAATTCCAAGTTGACAGACTGGAAACCACTATTTAAAGGAGTAGATGTTGACTGAATACTCACTGTGCGTTAGGCACCCATACAGAATCTCTACATATCTGGCCCTCCCAAGAGTCCTTTGAAAGTGAAAGTGAAGTCACTCAGTCGTGTCCGACTCTTTGCGACCCTGTGGACTGTAGCCCACCAGGCTCCTCTGTCCATGGGATTCTCCAGGCAAGAATACTGGATCTTCCCGACCCAGGGATCGAACTCAGGTCTCCTGCATTGCAGGCAGACGCTTTAACCTCTGAGCCACCAGGGAAGCCATATGTTTAGTTGGATGAAGCTGTCACTGGGACTGAGGATCCTTTATTTTTGCCATGAGGAAACTGAATGTCATAAACAGGTCCCGTTCAGGGACTTGCACAGGCTCTCATGGAGCTGCAAGCAGAGCTGGGGCCCTGATCAGGACCTGAATCCAGCAGAACTCTTACCTCCATCACTGCTGTGTGACATGTAGAGTAAAACAGATTGGAATGTGTTGTGTCCACAAGGGCAGCATGTTCTCTGGAAAGAGCTGACATTTCAAATCCTGGGCACAAAGGGAACCGAGTCAGGAAGAGGCAGGCGTAGGCCTGAGCATAGGCCACAGCTGCAGGGAACGGTCCCTGTGGGGTGGCCAGGGCCTGGCTGCTTCAGCTTCCAGGGAGCGTGAACTGGGGTGAGCTGGCCCACTGACGGTCTCGTCTCTGTACCGCATGCTGAGCAACACTAGAAAGACACTCTAGACACCCCGAGGAAGTAAATGGCCTGAGAAGTCATGTGTGTAGAAGCAGGCAGTATAAAGAGAGATTTATCACGTGCTGATAAATTGACAGTGAAATTAAAAAGCTTAATTATTTCAGCATGAATTTTGAAGAGGCATCTTTTCCCACTGAACGTATGAAAAAGTTTCAAAGCATTTTGCAGCCATAAAACATCTGTGACCCAATTTACCAAAAAAAAAAAAAAGGCAACAACAACAACAAAAAAGGATGAAACTGAGAGTTGTTCAGGTAGCAAAGTACAGCAAGATGATTGTGAACCCCTATTCCAATAAGGTCCATCAATAAAGAGACCCTTGTGCATATAGCCGCCATTCAAAAGCGTGTCCTTTTACATTTTGAGTGTGTAGGGAGGTGGAAGGCATTGCAGGGACCCAGAACACCACTGAAATGAACATGTGAAAGTTCATGACAGATCAAAGACCCAGGGAAGAGATGCACTGAGAGTTCACTAATGGAAAGGTAGTGGCCTTCGGGAGCTGTGCAGAAGACAAAACAGAATGAATGAATTTTAAGGACAAAAACACACTTGAAAAAAAATATGCCACAATTACATCATCTGAAAGCACTGAATTATAATAATTCCAAGATATTTCTTTTGTTTCATGTTGTATTCTGTATCAGAGAAAGAAGAAAGGTATAGTCCAAAGGGTTTAATGGTTAGTTTTTAAAGGGTTTTGGCAATGCTTGAATTTTAATTACAGTGAATCAGGCAGAACTTTAAAAAAAAGTATCTTTTGAAGAAAACTGAAATCAGATCCAATGAACTCAATAAATATTCACGATTCTTGAATGATTTGAAGTAGATTATTTTAAACTGATGTAAAACGTGACAAAAATCTGTTCTAAAGAATGTATAGAATATTGACATATGGTAATTTACTAATTGGAAAAAAAAAATCGACAACTCTTACTTCTCTAAGATGTGAAACTTAAATTGTGCAAAGGCTTAACTGGATCAAATGAACAGGGAAAATTTTTTTGACTTTGTGTTTTTATCATTATTTCATTCTGATTCCCCAGTGCCCAGGCAATTTCATGCATAAGAAAGTAGCCACTTCTGTAAGCATATTCATTTTTAGCAAGGATCCATTTGGTAGAGAAAATTTTAGATGCCCCAAAATAAGTACACACCTGTAAGTATTCTCTGAGGGAACTATTTGGTTAACGAGTCCTAATTAAGAGAATATTGGTTTTTAAAAAGTAATTGCTTGCATATACCTTTTAATGAACATTTTTACATGAAACCATTAATTCATTATACACTAAGAAGTGATTCACAAAGGACAGCACCATTCTTTAGCTGGTGGATGGGAACATACCATCCCTTTCCATGTATACTTAGTGATGTTGGACTCTATGACCCCATGGACTGTAGCCCACCAGACTCCTCTGGACATGGGATTTTCCAGGCAAGAATGTTAGAGTGGGTTGCCACTTCCTTCTCCAGGGGATCTTCCTGACCCAGGGACTGAACCTGCCTCTCCCTCATTGCAGGCAGATTCTTTACTACATCATCCCTTTGGGACTTTTCAAAATATAGCCCTACCCGCCACCCAACTCCCCTGACCCTGGAAGAAAATCCTAGAATGTATCCCCAAAGTGACACTGTTTGTCAACAACTCTGCATCCCATCCTTATTAGAAATCAATGCCTTGTTGAGTCACTGCTGTTGGTAAGAACAGGCTATTTCTCTCAAGTATGTGGGGAACATGAATCAGAAACAAGTTCTGTGATTGAACACTCTAGTCAACGCTACCTGTGCTGAGGACTGGACTCTACCAGCTCTGCTGAAGCTGGGAACAGAGGTTCAGACTCAGCTGGCAGCAGGTCTGGGAGCTGAAGGAGGAATGATCTTAGACTCACAGTCATTCAAAACCTTTACAGAGCTGGGCAGAGAGGAACAGTGTTAATAAAAGGTCATCAACTTGAAGCTCTACTAGGGCAGAGGCCATGTGGTGAGTGGCGTGTGTCTCTTCTGCACTGGGTGTGAAGAGATGGACCCCCAGGCCAGCAGGGGAGTGTATGCAGGCCGGATGCAATTGGAGGAGCTCTCCAAAAGGGGTTCCTTTGCGAGAACAAAAACAGTGTTGTCAGTGTTCACAACAGTTGCTGAAAATCTGGATTTTTTTTTTCTTTTGTAACTATATTCAGTGACTGGTGGAGCTCCCCAGGTGGCACTAGTGGTAAAGAACCCACCTGCCGCTGCAGGAGACATAAGAGGTGCGAGTTCGATCCCATGGCTGGGAAGATCCCCTGGAGGAGGGCATGGCAACCCACTCTAGTATTCTTGCCTGAAAAATCCCATGGACAGAGGAACCTAATGGGCCACAGTCCATGGGGTCACAGAGAGTCAGCCATGACTGAAGCGACTTGCACACAGTGACTGTCGTTTACTAGACTTATTATGGTGATCATTTTGCAATATATACAATATCAAATTGGTAGGTTGTACGCCTGAAACTAATAAAATATTGCATACCAATGATACGTTAATTTTTCTAACAGTAAAAATAAATTATTTACTTTAAAAATACCTGGATTTTTATGTAAACTTGCCTGGTTTATATTTTATAATCTAATTTTTTTAAGGGACACTATAGGAACCAATCTTATAGCATAAAGACACCCTGTCTGTGGATTCGGTGAAGCCCTGTAGTCTGGGATCTCAGCTCCAGGTACCCTGAAGTCCATGGAGCTGAAGACCCAGAGATGGAGATCCAACATACTTCCTCTCCTTCCTAACAACCCAGATTGCTGTTCCCGAATCGCTGGGCTTTTTGTTTTTGTGTGTGTATTTTGATTTTTTTTTTTTTGCTTTATTTCTCATGTGGTGGAAACAGCTGAAATATATTATTAAAAGTAACCCTGCAAAAATTAGCCTTGTGTTTATTGTAAAGATGTCATCATGGACTTTGCTGATTATGTGATACCATGTGATCTGTAAAAATAATGGAGACATCTCTGCTCAAGTTTCATTATCAGAAACAATGGTGTTTTTTAGGAGCAAAGACTTTGTTTTTCTACCTTTTGGGCTCTGTGACTCATTACAGATCGTGTTTGCATCTTGGCACTGGATGCCCAGAAGCTTAATGTGAATCTGTGTGTGAACGCTTCTGAATCCATCCTGCTTCCCTTTACTCATTTTCCTTTTGTTTAACCCGATTCACATTCTTCCTCATTTCTATTCAAGGTATCTTGTTATACTGACTGGGTTCTCGGTAACATGAGTCACATCCATCTCAAAACAGAGCAGAAAGGGAATAAGGACAGGCATTTTAAAAACAAAATTTGAATATTTATAGTCTGCCTTATTCTAAGGAGCAAGTTGGGTTTTACGTGAAGTGGGATGAAGAGTGGAGGAATTCTTATGTAGCCTCATTCTGGACCGAGGGCCTGGGATTGGACAGATTCAAGCTCAAATTTACCGCATAGAGGGTGAAGGGGTTGGGTGAGGATCAGGAGAGGGAAAGCAAGACAGATACCACCAAGACTCCAGATTCATCTTTGCGCCAAGTTTTGGCAATTATGAGTAAAGCTTCTATAAACATCTGTGTGCTGATTTTTGTGTGGACATAAGTTTTAACTCCTTTGGGTAAATACCAAGAAACACAATTGCTGATCATATGGCAAAAATATATTTAGTTTTGTAGGAAACTGCCAAACTGTCTTTTAAAGTGGCTGTACCATTTTACATTCTGGTGATGTTGGTTTTTGATTAGATGGTTTTAAATAGGAATTACCCTGGGGTTACATATTCACAATTAAGTTATTTTTAATACTAACAACTACTACTTGCACGTGGATTAAATATGCCTGTAAACATACATACACACACACACATATACAGATATTTTTATATAAACTGAAAGACGCTCAGTAGTATCCAACTCTCTGTGACCCCATGGACTGCACCCCACCAAGCTCCTCTGTCCATTGGATTTCCCAGGTGAGAATACTGGAGTGGTTTGCCTTTCTTTCTCCAATATATACACTGCTATGTATACAATAGATAACTAATGAAAACTGTGGGAAAAAAATGCAAAAGTGAAATTGAAAGTAGTTAACTAGGAAAACCTGAAAAGCCATTACATGGGAACTCATCAAAGAAGTCCTAACAACAGGGGCAGCAGTAGAAATACCATCTTTGCCTGCACTTCTTGGTTTCTGGAAATGGAAACCAAAACGTCTTTCACCACCACTTATCTTCACAGTAAACGAGGCTACAACAAAACAGTTCAGGAACCATCTTCTCATTCTGGCCATCCTTCAGCTTTTCCTTCAAAAGATGTCTGGTTTGCTAAGTTGAATGATGTCCATTTGAAGTTACTGTTTTCTTGCTATTTCTGATTCATTATTCTCCTCCATAATCTTGCAATCTCCCTTAACTTCACAAAATTGTAGCTTTTCTTTATCTCATTTCATCATTATTCCCTCTATGTGCTTCTAGTTCAAGGTTTGTGAGCCAGTCCTATGAGAAAAAGTGTTGATCACAGTAGTCTGAAGAGCTATGGAAAGTTAAGGATAACTTGCAATATAAATATCTTGCATTTAAACTGAACTAAAACTTGAGCTGGTTTGCGGCAGCCCCTTTGTCTTAAGTGAAGACAGTCTGACCATTTTGAGGTCAATCCATCTCTCTATCCAAGTTCAGGCTTCCATATATTGAGGGTAGCACAGATAAATTACAACTTTGTAATTTCTACTGATTGCGCAGTGTGTCAAACCACAGATCCAACAACTGTAGCAATATGTATTGTTTGCTAGTTTGCTATCATTTGTTGGCAGACTGATCTGTTTGGGAAAATTATCCTTTTCTGGAAATGCGATGGAAAAAGATCAGCACAAAAACAAATATATTTATATACACAATGCAAAGTGCACGGTTTGGGGTTAGGATGGTGATTTAGAATATCATAGTGGAGATACATCTATCACATGTAATTTCACTTCTCTCCAGCCATCATGGGTTTGTTTCATTTTTGTAAACTATAAGAACTGCAAAAATCCCACTACAGGCTACTCACCAGGGCTTAGTGATTCACACTTGGGATATTTACAAATATATGTTTCCATCCAGGCAACCAAATTTAAAGGAAAGAGAAAGACAAATGAGACAGACTCACCTGAATGCTACAACGAATCTGGCCACTGTGATTTTGCCAGGTGGAAGCCTGTGAAGGAGAACCTCAGTGTCATAGACACAGAGTGAGCCTGGTGAAGTTTGCTGATGCCATAAAATGGACAAAGAGCATATGACTCAGAGATGATGAGCTAGAGTGCAGGTCCAGACAAAGAGCAACAGGAAATACAGAGTTAAGGACAGGGCCGTGATCCCATGAAAGCACAGAGGCAGACATGAGGATTCGGCATGTCTTAGAAAGAAACACTTCATCATAGAAAAGTGACTCATGCTGGACCCTCTCCTTAATACAGCTGGTGTCAACAGTCTTTGTATTCATCTCACATCTCAGAAGTCTACCTCATTCCTAATTCATGATAAACCTCGATACTTGTCTGATAAGCAAAGATCTATTGATAGAAAGCAAGAGACTCAGGACAAACTGAAAGACTGCTTCAGGGAAAGATGGATACATCCTTTTTGTTAAATACTCTTAGAGAATAAAAACAGTCCAGTTTTAAGGTTGCAATCAATATTCATCATTTTAAAATCCCTCTGTTTCTCAGACAATAAATAGATGCTTTTTTCACATGTATTAAGAATTTGACCCTTAATACTGATATCATAAGGTTAAGTGGGCTTCAACAGCAACAAGTAGGAAATATCAACTATGTTAAAAAAAAAAAGACAAAATAGCCAGCCAACAAAATCTTCCTGAACTCACACCCTGATGGTCACTAGGATTCTGAGCTGATCAAATGCCTACTTTTCTTAGTAACCTCTAAGCTCTTTGGGTGACCTTCCACATACACCCACCCCCACCTCTGGAGTTGTCTCTAAGCTTTAATGTCAGGTCACCAAGTTTGGTGCAGGCCCTCCAGCTACTTCTGTTCCTTTTTTTTTTTTTTCTTACTCTCATACATACTCCATTTTTTCTTCTTTATTCCCTACCATAACCTTATTCTGAAGCAAATAATCCACAGCCATAGTGGGTGCCAGGACAGCAGTATAATTATAAGGATGCCTTAAAGCCTTTGAGTTTTCAAAGCACTCCCCTATTCAGTTTTACACAACATCATCACACCACGGGTTTCGCTGATGGCTCAGATGGTAAAGAATCTGCCTGCAATGCGGGAAACCTGGGTTTGATCCCTAGGTTGGGAAGATCCCCTGGAGGAGGGCATGGCAACCCACTCCAGTATAATTGCCTGGAGAATCCCTATAGACAGAAGAACCTGGTGGGCCACAGTCCATGGCGTTGCAAAGAGTTGGGCAGGACTGAGCAGCTAAGCACATCACACCATGCCATAAAGGGAGACATCCTACCTGCTTTGCAGGTAGACTGTGAGGTCCGGTGACCTGAGTTGATGTACTTACATAGTAGCAACAGGAATGAGACTTACATCTAAGACCAGCGTCAAGAAACAACTGTGAAAAATACTTGAACTCCACTGAATCTTGTTAATGTTTGACCTCTTTGTATTAGATTCAGTTCAGTTGTATTAGATTACCAGCCATAAATTTGCGTAAAGTATACTGACAATAACCCCTACCTCATGATATGTAAATAATACTTTGTTGTACAGAAAAATAGACAGTGCATGTGCACACACAGGCTAAAACATTTACACGCACATCTGTTAGACAAATTTGTACTAAGAGTTGACTCTTGTATCACTTGAGGATGCCTTTAGAAGGAGGAGGTTGGCGAGAGGAAAAAAGAAGCCTGCAGTTGACGACTACGGCTGGATTGTCCGAGGGCTTTAGTATGATGCTCTCTAGGTTCATTCATGTTCCAATGATTCTTAATATGTCTGCTGCTTCCATCTTATTTGGCGTTAACTGGGTGAACTGAGAAAGACTTGTAGGAGCCTGTAGAAATACCACTGTATTTCTGCCGGACAACATTGTAGAAACTCATGGAAGAATGAGTTGAGCTGCCTCCGAGAGCTATTACAGAGCTTGTAGAAAGACCAGGATGAAGCTCTTCCTATAAAGACCAATTTAGGCTACATTTCTACAAGACCAGCAGATTTAACAGCTGCATTAAATTATACTTCTTTGAGGCTCACAGGTATTTCTTCTACCAAAACCAAACTAAGTCGAAGAAACAAAAGCCTTGGTCTACTGAATTCTATATAAAATGACAATTGTCACAGCTGGTAAAAGACAGCAATTTAAACAAAAAAAAAAATGAGATTGGGAGAAGGGAAGAGTCTATACATTTTAATTTTTTTTTAATTGAAGAGGATCCAGGTGGGCTACAGTCCATAGGGTCACAAAGAGTCGGACATGACTGAAATGACTTCACACATGGTTGATTTACAATGTTGTGTTAGTTTCAGGAATACAGCAAAGTGACAGTTTATCTATTCGTTTTGTAGAATGTTTTCCATTGTGGGTTATGATATTGAGTACACTTTCCTGTGGTGTATAGTAACTCCTTATTGATTATTTTATATATAATAATGTGTTTATATTAATCCCAAACTCCTAATTTCTCTCTGCTCACCCTTTCCCCCTTGGTAATCATGTTTTGTATGTCTGTACATATATTTCTGTTTTGTTTATAATTTCAGTTGTATCATTTTTTTTAAAGATTCCACATATAAGTGATATCACATGGTATTTGTCTCCAATTAGTATGATGCTCTCTAGGTCCCCTCATGTTCCAGTGACTCTTAATATGCCTACTGCTTCCATCTTATTTGGCGTTAACTTGGTGAATTGAGAAAGACTTGTAGGAGCCTGTAGGTTATATACATATAAATGCACACAAACACATGTATATAATTCATAATTTATGAATTGTCACTAATTTATACGATACTATTATAATATGCAAGTCATATACAACCATATATAACACATAATTATGAAAGACAGTATGCAAAACAGGGTAGGGATTCACGTTGCAGTCCCCAAGGACCCTTCAGACAGAAGGAGAGCTCAAGTTAAGCTTGCAAATGGTGCAGTGGAGATAGGGCAACCACCATAACAGAAGATAGAGTGCTTTAAAATTATTTTAAAAAATAATTTTTGTTTTGCTGGAAAGAACTGTGGAAATTATGGAGGGTTAGAAATTTGTGTTCTTTTTTAATTTCTCATTTGCATAGAAGAGAACTGTGAATTTAGCATAAATTTTATATGATGAAAAGGCTTAGACTTGGAGAACTGGTGAGTTTTGCAGCACCTACGGTAAATTGAGTCTGAGAAAAGCCGTTTCCTTGATGAGGAACCTCGTGGCGCATCATACAATAAAACAGGCTCTCTTCTCACGGTGAAATGTCGTTATGGTTCCTGTGAAATGGTGTGTTCTCGAGAGGTAATTGCAAATTTCCTTCCCAAGCTGAAATTTAGGAATAACCAAGCAGGCCTTGAAATCGAAAGCACCAGTTGGCTCCACGTCCCTTAGCAAATTTTTTTCCAGAAGTAAATAATTGTTACTGGCTGAAATGACATTCAGCCGAGGCAAAATAGTCCTTCTGAGGCCCAGCGGGGTGCTAATGGTCAGATGGTATGTCCTTAACTTGCTGGGATGCGGAGCAGTGCCTTGAATCTTGCCCATCCTATTTGAAACACTTAGCTGTTCTATAGGGAGCGCTCAGAAGGAGATGCAAATTGCGCTGGCATCCGAATGAAAACAAAGAGGAGAAAATGAAAACAACACTGGCTAGCGGGCCTCCCAGACGCTGAGGCTTATTTCTTCATCACTGTTAAAATTTCAGCAATTTGGTTTTGAAAATTTCTGTTGTGAAATACCAGGTTCAGTCACAAACAGGGGTGTGTTTAGTGACGATAAACCAACGACAATCGGAAGAATAGATGTGTTTCAAAATGGAGAAGGCAGAAGGAAGGAAAGAAGGAATAGAAGAAGGGTGGGTCTGAAAGGATCAGAAGGTCAGGAAGGAGTGAGGGACGCCGTCCCAGAGGCCACAGCACTGGCAAAGGCCCTGGGGCAGGGAAGGGTTTGGTGTGCTCCGAAACACTTCACTGGTTTCAGGATCATTATAACCAGTTCTGCTGATTTCTCCTTGTCTCTTTGAGCTTCATTGGTCATTCTTTTAAAAGATGTGATGCTATCTCTTGATTCTTCTAATTCGTCTATTTCCATTCTCCATGGGGTTGAGTTTGTTATAAGCAACCTTTAGTCTTACAGTACAGGGGAACCCAGCATGCTGCAGTCCATGGGGGCACAAAGAGCCAGACATGACTTGCAACTGAACAACAACAAATCTTCAGTCTGCTTCCTCAACTCAGAAATCACTGAGTGAAAAGTTATGTGTGCAGCCAAAAAGCATACAGTGAAATTTTCCTATCCATGTATTTGGTTGTTGCACTTATAAAACCTTTCAAACAAAGGAACTTTTGAAGCAAAAGTACTTTTAAGATTATGTTCAAAGATGCTGGTGGAGAACTAACCAAATTTTAGTATAATATTTAAAAAGAAAATAGGTTTGAAAAGAAAGAGAAGAAGAAAAAGGAAAGAAGGAAAGAAGAGGGGATAGTGGAGAAGGGGAAGGAAGGCCTACAACTGTCCAGAGTCTGGGTGCCCACCGAGTTCTTCCTCCTCTTCGCCAAAACCTTTATTTCCACCACCAGGTGGGCAGTTCATGAGCACGCACTTGATACGCAAACAAACAAACAAACAAACAAAAAAAAAAAAAAACCCTCACCCACAAGCTTCCAGAAACCTATGGATTTTAACAAAAGATGTGGGGATCATCAGTTCCTTTCTTTGGACTTGGGAATTCAGCAGCCTGAGAATGACCTGGAAACTGTGTCCAGAGAGAAAGAGAGGATTCCAATTGAAGAGACACCACAGGTAAGATTCTAAGGTGTTTGGGGATTGGAGGCATGTTGAAAATGTTCCCATAACCTGAGAAATTAGATCTTTTCCCACGAGCACTAAAAAGCCATCTGAAGTTATTAATCAAAGCAGTGTCTCAGCCCATTTTATGCTTTGAATAAATTACTCAGAATGAAGAGCAAATGGATGAGAAGGCCACCGATTAGAGATAGGGGGTCAATAATGAGGATCCTGCAGTGACCAAAGCCAGGACTAGAGGCTTGTGCTGGGCACCGGGGGTGGAGGTTGGGAAGAGGAGGCACAGATGGAAGACACGCATTTAGGAGGTGAAATTGGCAGAGTTCAGGCAACCCATGGTCATATTTTGAGACTTTCCGAAAGACACTCCCAAGGTTTAATCCTCTGATTGCCAGTTTCACACGTGGAGGTTGACATGTGTGTCATTATTTTCTCATGGCTCTCCTGAGAGGAAACAAAATGCAGGATCAATGTCACAGCACAGTTCTCTGTGCCTCGGAGGTTAAGAAGGTGGAACAGATTTACGGCTTATCTTGACAATCACTGACGCCTAGCTTTCTTCTCACTCATTACCTCTGGTAAGGACCCGAGGGCTCGCCCAGAACACAGAGTAGTATAACAAGACCCCGGAGTGCGAGCCCTCCTGCTGCTACTAGACAGCCACACAGGTCTAGCTTTGACAGTTTTGCTCACTTAGATCCAGCCTGGCCCACAGACAAGCCACGTGCCTGCTTCCGGAAGATTCTCAACTGCGACTCAACCTGTCTCCCTGTTCCTGGGACTTGTCAGACGTCCTCAGCAGGACTCCTAGCAGAAGTGATGTGAAGATGCAGGGGATGATGGCTGGAGAGCATGAGAGTTGTAGCTGAGGGATTGTCATTGCACCCCCTCTCCTAACCTCCAGCTTGAGGTCTGCCCTGGTCCTTTCCACCCTTCAGGCTGCAGTGGCACCTGGTCCCCATCCTGACGCACCATGGATGTCGTTGAACTTCCCTCTCTGGCCTGTGATGGAGGACCCCCAGCCAACTTCCCGCTGCTGGTCAGAGAGGTTCAATCAGCCACACAAAAGGATCTGGTAGATGTGACCCTGAACAGTGAGACTTACCACCCTTCTCAAAGCCTGTCTCCTAGAGATAGCAACTGTCACAGTGCGATAACTCATCAAACAGTGATTTATTCTCAATTCAATTCAACAAGCATTTATGAAGCATCCACTGTTAAAGGCACAAAGATATAAGTAAAACTGCCCTAAGAATCTAAAAGTTTATCATCTAACTGGGAGCATATAAATAAAACCAGTTAATTATGGAGACATACAATGATGTAACTGCTAGACAGAAAGCAAACACGAAGCTAGGCCAGTATCAAGGGTGAAGTATATCATTCTGATGAGCAGAAGTATGAGAAAAGAGTGGATTAAGGTTTCATTTGTTGTTTTTTTTCAATCAGGTTTACCGAGGCATAATTTCATTTACAACCAATGAAGCATATATTAATCATCATAGAGTTCAGTAAATTTTAATGAAACAAAATCACAGTCAAAATGTACAATGCCACCATTATCCCCAAAGTGTCTCTGTGCTCTTCCTAGTCAATTCTTACCCCTTCAGCCAAGACACTGCTGATCTGCTTACTAGTAATACAAATCAGACCTGTGCAGACCTGTCTTTCCTAGAATGCAATCACCGAGGGTGTTCTCTTTTGTCTAGCTTCTTTTGTTCAGCATATTTCTGAGATTGATTCATAGTCACATAACTACTTAATTTCTTATTATTGTCAATATCACCCTATTGTATTGTGTCTTGTTTATCCATTCATATGATGATGGGCATTTGGGTTGTCTCCAGTTGAAGGCTGTCATGAATAAAACTTATGCACATCTGTGTGCACATGGATGTGTTTTTTTGTGGATGATGTATTTGTGAATGTATGAATTTTGAGGATGTACTTTTATTTCTCTTGTGTAAATACCTAGGCTTTGCATGGTTGGGTCACGCAATCAGTTTCGGATTACACTTATAAGAAACTGCTAAATAATTTTCCAAAACGCTGTAATCACCAGCGATGTGTGAGACTTCTACTGCTCCTTATCTTTGATAACGCTTGGTACAGTCAGTTACAGTTACATTTTAGCCATCCAAGTGGGTGTGTAATTTTCAGTTCAGTTCAGTTCCTCAGTCGTGTCTGACTCTTAGTTCATTACAATTTGAAATTCCCTAATGATTAATGATGTCTAACAGCTATTCAAGTGTCTCTTGATCATTAACATATCTTTTTTTGGGGGATTAATTGTCTCTTGAACTTATTTTGATTGGGTTATTTGCCTCTTTATTATTGCATTGTAAGGGTATTTTTGTATATTCTATAGATAAGTTCCTTAGAAAAAAGTATATAGCTAATATTTTCTCCCAGTATGTGGCTTATTTTTGTTCTGTTTTGTTTCTGTAACATGTCTTTTAAAAAGCAGATGTTTAAAGCATCTTATGCATTTTTCTTCAATGGGTATTGCCTATTGCATCCTATCTAAAAATCTTTGTCAACACCAAAGCCTCAAAGATTTGTTTCTTAAATTTTCTCTAAATGTAGTTTTAACTTTTAAATTTAGTTTAACAATATATTTTGTGTTATTTTTGTGTGTATATCATATGGCACTGAGAGTTAGATATTTTCATATCATTATCCAGTTTTCCCAATCCCATTTCTTGAGAAGACTATCTATTCTCCATTAAATTGATTTTATCCCTTTGTTGAAAATCAATTAGCCACATATGAGTGGTTTTATTTCTAGATTCTCCTTTTTGTTTGAATGGCCTTTCTCCATCTCTTTCTCTCTCTCTTGCTCTTTCTTTTTCTCATATACATGCACACACACAAATATATATATATATATATATATATATATATATATATATACACACATACTATTTTGATTGCAGCAGAAGATCTGTAGTAAGTTTTTAACATAAGTAGTTAAAGTTTTCCAACTCATCCCACCTAAAATAAGCACATTTGAATTTGCAATATAAGCTTTCGTGTTTGCTTGTCAATGTCTGCAAGATATTTTCACTGGGTTCATACTAAACCAAATAGATCACTTTGCTGAGAACTAGCATATTAACAATATTGAATTTTTAAATACATGAGTATGTGTACATATTAGTTTGCATAGATTGCCATAATAGACTGAGTGCCTATAACAAGGAAGCTTTGTTTTCTCGCAGTTCTGGAGTCTCGAAGTCCAAGGTCAAGACGGCGGCTGCCTAGTTTCTGCTGAGGCCCCTCTCTGTGGCCGTAAATGTCCACCACCCCATGTCCGCACACAGTCCTTCTTCTGTGTACACTCGTCTCTGGTGTCTCTTTCTCTTCTTACAAGGACACCAGTCCTATGGGATTAGGACACCACCCTAATGGCCTCATTTTAACCCAGCTACCTCTTTAAAAGCTCTGTCTCAAGTACAGCCGCATTCTAAGGTATTGCAGATAGAGTTTCACACATGAATGTTGGAAATACAATTTGTCTATGCTTTACACAAGCTATTCATATTTTATTCAATCTTTCTCTTAGAAATATTTTCAGGTTTTCAAGATATAGATCTTATACACAGTTTAGCTAAACTTGCCCCAAATTACGCATATCTTAAAGAACTGTATGTATTTGTCAGCCTCTAGTTATTGTCCTATCTTATGACACTGCTGAATTCACTTTTTAGTTCCAGAAGCTTTTTTTCAGTTTCCTTAAAATTTGCTACCTAGATTGTGTCACATTCAAGCAAAGATGTTTTTTATTTTTTTACTTTTCTAATTGAGAGGTAGGCTGGATCTATATCAATGCCAGGTTTCACACCGAGATTTTATTTGAAAAGCACAACCTAGAAAAAAAAAATCAAAATAATATTTTTGAATTTAATAAGAATCTTATAATCCTTCTGGAAAACTACATTATCTCCCTATGAATAACTATTTACCCCCACAGGTTTACATGTTTATTATAATAATAAAAGTGAGGACCACAAGCATTAGTATAACATTGTTATGCTCCAGGTATAATTGTAAACATTTTATATACATGTCTAAATATGTGCATCCACATAGAGAACACTTTTATTTATGTGTAATAACATATGTATTTATATATAATACATGGGTTTGCTCTCCTTATATTTATATTGTTTCATCATGTTGGAGTCATCATATATCCTCTGCACCGTCACGTTTAGACGGTTGGTAAGTTAAACACTCACTATTAGGCTCAAGTGTAAGGAAGGAAACACACAGAGGCATATCTTGCTTGTCTGGTCCTTCAGATCACAGACAGCAAGCCCATTCACAAGAACAGAATCTGGCCCTTGGAGGGGATCAGTGTCTGTAACAGGACACAACCAGAGTCCCCTCACAGCTGGCCTGGCAGTGCCATTTAACTGGGTTACAGAGACGGGCAAGACAAATCACAGAAGAGCGTAAGACAAATTGAGTATCTCTAAACGGCAGAGGAAAAAAAGGGTGCAGGTGTTTTTCCCATCTTTGTTTGCAGTGTTTCTGTACTCATCTGATTATTCATTGCAGGCAAGGTAAAAAATGAATATTCTGAGTAAGAATTTGCTCTTGCCAAAGAATAAGAACAGAATCTGTGATGCCATAAACCCCTGCAGGTCTGATATTCTCTGGTGAATTCAGATGGCAACATAAAGTAGGTGTCAGATTGTCAAGACTTTTATCTTTCACAGGGCGAGGGGGCTAGTGGATCAGTATGGCTAGCTAGTCTACTGATGTCTGAATATATTTTTATTAGCGCTAAAGGATAAGGGATTCTTCTTATAAAAATTAATAAGCGTACTGAAAAAGCAGTCATACCCACTGAATTGTTCAGTCAGAAAATATTAATACAAAATCATTGATGGTGTCTCTGCATCAGGTAGCTTGCTCTGCAGGCTGCACGACAAGGGTTTGCCAGATAGAACTCACCTCTGCCTTCCTATGACACACAGCTGAGCGGCGGAAGTACAATTAAGTCAGCAGTGACAATAGAGCACCGCAAGTGTTCTAGGAGGTAACGCCCTGTGATCACACATACCCACACGCACCTTCTGGGTTTGGAAGTATTGCTTTCACACATGTCTTGAGCTCCACAAGCCCTGTTATTGTTTTGTGTAATCAGTATTTATTCACAGTTGCCCACTTCTTCACCTTGCTTCTACTGCGGACCATTTTGTGCATTTTTTCATTTCTTTTCTGAGGTCGTTTCCTTTTCCCTTTTGTGCTTATTTTAGTGAAGGTATCCTGGCAAACTAGTCTCTCAATGTTTGTTTGTGGGAAATAGCTTTAGATAGCCTTGATTTTTAGGATGTTTTAATTAGCTGTGGAATTCTAGGCTAGCAAGTTTTGGTTTCGTTTTTGTTCATTTCTTTACAAATATCTTCCCATCGACTTCTGTATTCACTTGTTTTCTTTGAGAAGTTATCACTCAGACTTATATTACTGCTTTGGGGAAAAAGTATTTTCCTCTTCTGTTTTTAAATTGCTTGTAATATACAAGTTAGTTTTACTGTAGCATGATAGATATTTCTTCCTACTTGGGGATAGCCAAGACTCATAAATCTGTAGGTTGAAGTTGCTTATCTGTATTGAAAATTCTTAGTCATTTTCTCTTAATTCTCGATCTTTTTTCCCCCAGAAACTTCAATCGCATCATTGTGAGATCTTTTAAATGTGCTTGGCATTTATCTCATGGTGTATTCATATATTTTGATGCTTTTTTACTCTCTCTACTGTCACTCTTCAGGTCTTTAGAACTAAAGATTCTTTAGGTCTTTAGAACTAAAGAACTAAAGAGCCTCTTGGAAAAAGTGAAAGAGGAGAGTGAAAAAGCTGGCTTAAAACTCAACATTCAGAAAACTAAGATCATGGCATGTGGTCCCATCACTTCATGGCAAATAGATGAGGAAACAACGGAAACAGTGATAGACTTTATATTTTGGGGCTCCAAAATCACTGCAGATGGTGACTGCACCCATGAAATTAAAAGATGCTTGCTCCTTGGAAGAAAAGCTGTGACCAACCTAGACAGCTTATTAAAAAGCAGAGACATTACTTTGCCAACAAAGGTCCGTCTAGTCAAAGCTATGGTTTTTCAAATAGTCATGTGTGGATGTGAGAATTGGCCTATAAAGAAAGCTGAACACCAAAAAATTGATGCTTTTGAATTGTGGTGTTGGAGAAGACTCTTGAGAGTCCCTTGGACTGTGAGGAGATTCAACCAGTCCATCCAAAAGGAAATCAGTCCTAAATATCCACTGGAAGGACTGATGCTGAAGCTGAAACTCCAATATTTTGGCCACCTGATGTGAAGAACTGACTCATTTGAAAAAACTGATGCTGGGAAAGATTGAAGGCACAAGGAGAAGGGGAAAGATTAAAGGTAAAAGGAGAAAGGTGTGGCAGAGGATGAGATGGTTAGATGGCATCACCGACTCAATGGACATGAATTTGAGCAAATACCAGGAGATAGTGAAAGACAGAGGAGCCTGGTGTGCTACAGTCCATGGGACTGCAAAGAGTCAGACATGACTTAGCAACTGAATAACAAGAAAGGCACTTAATCACCCTGCATATGAACTCTAACTAGCAAAGCTGACTTCTGCTTATCGGGGGTACAAAATAAGTCACATCTTAATCTAGATCATTTTACACAGAAACTCCTTTTGTATTATGGTTATGCTAACCCAGGTTCTCAGATCAGGCAAGGAGAGGACTGGGGCACAGTCAGTTGGCAGTTCCCTTAGGCTGAAAAGAACCCACTTTATTTTTGCTTTCCTTCCATCAGCCCGAACTAGTCTCATGGTCTCACCCAAATGCAAGGGAGATAGGAGAAAGTAGTCCTTGGCTGGGAAGCTACTTCTCAGACAGATCTGCAAGGTCTGAAAGGGACCCATGGATCTGCAGTGTCCAGTGGGCCATCCCTCTACAGCAGACACTTAGGAAAAGGGACTGATCTCTAGGGGTAATATATGGGAATGAGACACGGATGAATGGGAAGGAGAAGGGAGAAGATATGAGATAAGTTGTCTATTTAGAATGAAAGAGAAACCAAATAGTTCAATTAGAAATCAGGCTTATAAGGTAAAACACTTAGCAAATTTAAGATATGGTATATGAAATCTTTACAAGGTTTGTGTACCAATAAGAAAGAAAAGAGCTTCGCTGGTGGTTCAGTGTAAAAGAATATGCCTGGCAATGCAGAAGACGTGGGTTTGATCCTTGGGTCAGGAAGACCCCCCTTGAGAAGGAAATGGTAACCCTCTCCAGTATTCTTGCCTGAATTCCCCTGGACAGAGGAGCCTGGTGGGCTTCAGTCCATGGTGTCACAAAAGAGTCTGACATGCCTTAGTAGCTAAACAATAAGAACAAGGAAAGAAGAAAGGTTACCGGTGAGGTAATGACATAATGCTTTCTACTAATATCAATTAAAATGAGCTGATCAACTTCAAAGTTATTAAAGTGTTAATAAACTCATTTTTAAAGTGTATTGGTGTATATTTGATTTACAATCTGTTAGTTTGTGTTGCACAAGAAGTGAATCAGCTATCTGTACACATATACCCCTCCCTCTTGAACCTGCCTCCCATCCGCCACCCCACCCGCTAGGTGATCACAGAGCCCCGAGCTGAGGTCTCTATGCTATTCAGCAGGTTCCCTCTAGCCAGCTATTTTACACAAGGTAGTGTATACATGTCAATCCCAAGCTCCTAATTCATTTGACTAAATAAAGTATGGTAGAAGAGAGTTTAAAAAGTCTTACCTTCCTTCTCCCCCAGTAGGCCACCCCACAGCTGAAGGTTACAGTAAATTTTACAGTAAATCCTGGAGTCCTAGAGCTGGTCCTCACAAAGCCTACGAGAGAGGGACATTTCACTTCATTTATCGTGGCCCCAATCACAATTTTCCTTTTAAGTGCTTCACTTCCCGTTCTGCTTCTATTTGGATTGTTTGTTGGGTTTGGTCTAAATGACACAGTCTATTTTTCTATTTTGTGCCCCTATACCTCAACTCCCATAGCTCTGCAGAGATCGGTAGAAGCCTCTTCTCACCCCTGAATGTAGGAATTTTAAACTCATCCAGTCATATTCTTCCTCATGGATTAAATCATATAACAGCTTTATAGAGCAAATCTAGGCCCTTGCTGGTAAATGCAGCCTACAATTAAGAACACTGTATTTAAGTATTCCATGATAAATAATGTAAATCCCTTAATCATTTTATATATATGTTAATTTCTTGGCTCTTAAATGTTGTAAATGTTGACTTGACTCAAATTCAGTTTGATTTTTAGTTAGTGTATGATACAGGAAAGAAAGAATGATATGAAAGTCTTCTTGTTTTGACAAATTTGGCAAGTCACAATAGAGGACAGTGCTGCTGTTGTTACAGCTAGCATTAAAATCCAAATGAATGTGCTATCAATCAATAAACATATTTTTCTGAATATATGCATAATAAATATGAGCTCATTCTTACCATATGGGCTCCCTGGGTCAAAATCATTAAAATCCTCTGTCCTCAGGAGATAGAATCTCTTGGTGATGTAACAAACATTTGGAAATCCCGCACTCTCTATTTTGTTGCCAATATACGTTATTATTACTCAGATTAATCAGATCTTCTCACATAAAACAGTATTAGTCATCATCCAAATACATTAGCATAGCAAATATATTGCTATATAAATTGTCAAGGATGCATTTGCAGTAGAACATTTCAGGGTTGGATGAGTCTTCAGAAACATCGGATAAATCACCATCCCTGGCCGAATGTGTCAATCATCTGTTTCAGCTCTCAGTTTATTTAGCCACCACTTGAGTTCTTCCTGAAAGCGGGAACTCACCATTTCTCAAGCAGCTCACTTTGCTGCTGAATAATTCTAATTAGTCATCTTGCTTCACTTCCCTCCTCTCCTCTCCATCCACCGTCTGCTTGTACCTTCTAAGACCACAACAAGGTTTAAGGAAGATAATGCTTGTCAAATGCCTGCTAGAGTCTCTAGGATGTAAGAAATCATCAACTGGAATCATCATTTATTAATTTTATTGTCCTTCTATCCAACTTTCATCCGTGGAAACTTGACTTACATCTAGGATTTTTGTTTAAGGGTAAATTCCTCCCAGAAGCCTGGATTTCTGAGACTAGGTTATCTTCTATATCCTCATTTTTATTCTGTGTCTACTCTCAGCTTCCTTGGGACAGGAATTTCACCCTGCTGTGAAAAGAAGAGAGGCGAAAAGCAAAGGAGAAAAGGAAAGATATAAGCATCTGAATGCAGAGTTCCAAAGAATAGCAAGAAGAGATAAGAAAGCCTTCTTCAGCGATCAATGCAAAGAAATAGAGGAAAACAACAGAATGGGAAAGATTAGAGATCGCTTCAAGAAAATTAGAGATACCAAGGGAACAGTTCATGCAAAGATGGGCTCGATAAAGGACAGAAATGGTCTAGACCTAACAGAAGCAGAAGATATTAAGAAGAGGTGGCAAGAATACACAGAAGAATTGTACAAAAAAGATCTTCACGACCCAGATAATCACGATGGTGTGATCACTCATCTCGAGCCAGACATCCTGGAATGTGAAATCAACTGGGCCTTAGAAAGCATCAGTATGAACAAAGCTAGTGGAGGTGATGGAATTCCTATTGAGCTATTTCAAATCCTGAAAGATGATGCTGTGAAAGTGCTGCACTCAATAGGCCAGCAAATTTGGAAAACTCAGCAGTGGCCACAGGACTGGAAAAGGTCAGTTTTCATTCCAATCCCAAAGAAAGGCAATGCCAAAGAATGCTCAAACTACTGCACAATTGCACTCATCTCACATGCTAGTAACTGCTAAGTCACTTCAGTCTTGTCCGACTCTGTGCGGCCCCATAGATGGCAGCCCACCAGGCTCCCCTGTCCCTGGGATTCTCCTGGCAAGAACACTGGAGAGGGTTGCCATTTCCTTCTCCAATGCATGAAAGAGAAAAGTGAAAGTGAAGTTGCTCAGTCGTGTCCGACTCCTAGCAACCCATGGACTGTAGCCTACCAGGCTCCTCCGTCCATGGGGTTTGCCAGGCAAGAGTACTGAAGTGGGTTGCCATTGCTTTCTCCACATGCTAGTAAAGTAATGCTCAAAATTCTCCAAGCCAGGCTTCAGCAATACATGAACCGAACTTCCTGATGTTCAAGCTGGTTTTAGAAAAGGCAGAGGAACCAGAGATCAAATTGCCAACATCCGCTGGATCATGGAAAAGCAAAAGAGTTCCAGAAAGACATCTATTTCTGCTTTATTGACTATGCCAAGGCCTTTGACTCTGTGGATCACAATAAACTGTGGAAAATTCTGAAAGAGATGGAAATACCAGACCACGTAACCTGCCTCTTGAGAAATCTGTATGCAGGTCAGGAAGCAACAGTTAGAACTGGACATGGAACAACAGACTGGTTTCAAATAGGAAAAGGAATATGTCAAGGCTGTATATTGTCACCCTGCTTATTTAACTTATACGCAGAGTACATCATGAGAAACACTGGACTGGAAGAAACACAAACTGGAATCAAGATTGCTGGGAGAAATATCAATAACCTCAGATATGCAGATGACACCACCCTTATGGCAGAAAGTGAAGAGGAACTAAAAAGACTTTTGATGAAAGTGAAAGAGAGTGAAAAAGTTGGCTTAAAGCTAAACATTCAGAAAATGAAGATCATGGCATCCGATCCCATCACTTCATGGGAAATAGATGGGGAAACAGTGGAAACAGTGTCAGACTTTACTTTTGGTGGCTCCAAAATCACTGCAGATGATGACTGCAGCCATGAAATTAAAAGACGCTTACTCCTTGGAAGAAAAGTTATGACCAACCTAGATAGCATACTGAAAAGCAGAGACATTACTTTGCCAACTAAGTTCTGTCTAGTCAAGACTGTGGTTTTTCCTGTGGTCATGTATGGATGTGAGAGTTCGACTGTGAAGAAGACTGAGCGCCAAAGAATTGATGCTTTTGAACTGTGGTGTTGGAGAAGACTCTTGAGAGTCCCTTGGACTGCAAGGAGATCCAACCAGTCCATTCTGAAGGACATCAGCCCTGGGATTTCTTTGGAAGGAATGATGCTAAAGCTGAAACTCCAGTACTTTGGCCACCTCATGAGAAGAGTTGACTCATTGGAAAAGACTTTGATGCTGGGAGGGATTGGGGGCAGGAGGAGAAGGGGACGACCGAGGATGAGATGGCTGGATGGCATCACGGACTCGATGGACGTGAGTCTGAGTGAACTCTGGGAGTTGGTGATGGACAGGGAGGCCTGGCGTGCTGTGATTCATGGGGTTGCAAAGAGTCGGACACGACTGAGCGACTGAGCTGAACTGAACTGAGCCACTTATCCAGGCTTTCCTGATGACTCAGAGGTAAAAAATCCATCTGCAGTGCAGGAGACGTAGGCTTGATTCCTGGGTGAGGAAGATCCCCTAGAGAAGGAAAGAGTAACTCACTCCAGTTCTTGCCTGGGAAATCCCATGGAGGAGAACCTGCAGTCCACGAGGTCGCAAGATTTGGACATGACTTAGCAACTAAACCACCACTGCCAGTCACTTATTTGGGACACAATAGATGGCTAATATGACTTTTTGAATGAATGTATAACTGGTATAGATATTAGGTGAGATGGCAAGTTCTATAGCCGGCTGCTGCTGCTGCCAAGTCGCTTCAGTTGTGTCCAACTCTGCAACGCCATAGATGGCAGCCCACCAGGCTCCCCCGTCCCCGGGGTTCTCCAGGCAAGAACACTGGGGTGGGTTGCGATTTCCTTCTTCTATAGCTGGAGCTACTTCAAATACTGAGTAATATGGCACAGCATGAAATATGAAATTATTACAGCTTTTTTAGGGTCTCACATTTCAGTATATCAGCAGATAAAAGCAAAGTCATGCTTATATTATGCACTTTCAAGATTATTCAAATATGTAGTAGTTGGGAGAATGAAGGCCAAGCCAGGACTTTAGTGTCTGAGATTCTTTGCTCTGGTAATGATGCAACACGGCCCTTTCATAACTTTCCCAACAAAACTGTTCTCTTCTTGGACAGGCCTACCACTCCAAACTGAATAGTCATTGTTTAGTTTTGTAGGCTTTCTCTTCTCCAGATTTGATAGTTTCCCGGTTCACACATATCCCTTAACAATTTTTCCTTTAGAAAGGCAGGTTAGATCTAGGGATACAGTAAGAAAGCTTTGATTTTATAGCAAATATAGATTATTTGCACTCGGGTCTATTGATTTGTATCTGGTCTTATGTTTGTCTAGAAGAAGCAGCCCTTCCTGGGCTCACATGAAGCTCTCGTCCTATCTCAACACTTCCAGGCTGTAGACGTAAGGGACTGATGTCATATCTGAAACTGATGTTTCCCAATCTTAGCTCCTGCTCCTTTCAGAATTCCACTCACTTCTCTTTCTTGTAGAGATCCTGGCAAACAATATTTTTGGTTTTTAATTTTTATTTTGGACATTATTTACTTACATTTTTCTTGGGGATATTAATCAAAAGAAATAGGTACAAACTCAAACTAGATTAAATTAAGGGTGAAGGACGGGTCCCCTGCATTGAGAGTGCAGTCTTGGCCACTGGATCATCAGAGAAGTCCCTTATGTTTTTTCTTTTAATTCTCATTTATTTGCCAATGGGGAAGTGTTGGTGGGTGGAGCAACATAGGAATGGAGAATTAAGAGCTACAAACTGCCATATAAAATAGGCTATGAGGATATATTGTACAACACAGGAAATACAGCCAATATTTTATAATAACTGTAAGTGGAGTATGTGTGCTTCTGCACGCTTAGTCACTCAGTCATGTCCGACTCTTTGGGACCGCATGGACTGCAGCCCACCAGGCTCCTTTGTCCATGGAATTACTCAGGCAAGAATACTGGAGGGTTGCCATCTCTTCCTTCAATGGACCTTCCTGACCCTGGGATGGAATCTACATCTCCTTCATTGGCAGGTAGACTCTTCACCACTGAACCACCTGGGAAGCTCCCATATAAATGGAGTATAACTGTGAGTCACTCTATTCTATAACTTATATAATAATGCACATCAATTGTACTCCAATAAACAAAAATTTTTAAAAAGAGTGAAGGAAAGGAAACCATCACATAATATCAGAAGAATCCCATGGAACAAATTCTCTTTCTCTCTGATGATGTGACCTTGCGCAGACATCCTGTATAGTGGTTGCTTTCTCCTCTGGGTCCTAGCTTTTCCTTGGCATTCTGTTGTCTTTGTGTTCCATATTAAATGCTAATATCTGTCTTTGAATTGCTATGGCAGTGACTCTGTATTGTCTTAAAACTCCAGAGCTCAGCACCACTGGATTCAGTCTCTCTCTTTTTTTTTTTTTTTTACCATTTATCCTCTTGGCAGAGAAAGTTTTTTGTTACACATACACTTTAATAATCGATTATTGGCAGAAGTGTGAGGTTGTCTGGTCCAACAGGGATACCTATGACCATGTCCTCTCGGGGTGCAGCCCACCCTTGACTACTCTGCTGCCATAGCACACCCTTACATTTTAGATTTTTTTCCCTTTAAACATCTACTAGATAAGAAAACTCCATTATGAGACCTCAGCACAAAAAATTCCTTGATATACACCCCACTGATAATTCTGTGTACCTCATTAAAAACTTCAGCTGCTTGAAAGATCAATTCTGTTACCCAATTTAAAGGTTTTAATTATTTTAAATTAAATATTTAAAACTACATAGGAAGCTGAGTAATTTCTAAACCGGGAATTTTATATGCCAGTGAAGCACTGGGTCTTTAATTTGTCCTGTGGATGCATGGCAAGTGTTAGTACCAGATTTCCCTAGCTGTGTTTTCAGGAATAAAACAAATATTGGGCAACTTATATGCATAGGCATTTATAAGTCCATTAAAATACAGACTAACACAAGTTCGTCTAATTCTCAGAATCTCATCTAAAACTCATATATCTCCATTCTGAAGCAGGCATGTGTCCTAACATAAATCTTCATTTTAAAAATTATTATTTATGACATACACATGAATACACTGATTAGACATATTTATATATAGAAACTGCATTATCAGCTACATTTTATTGAATTGTATGTTTTTCTTTTGCATGTCATTTTTATTTCTCATCTTATAGAAATTTTATATTGCAAGGTTATAATAAATGCAAGGATAGTAATATGCATTATTTTCACTGGTTAATCGAAACATATATTGGTTGATTATTCACCAATTTTAACTCGAGTTGGCTTGTACATCAATCAATGAAGTAGTTAATTCTTTGCATCCTTATGGAATCTTTCCTGCTTTTATTTTCCAAAGTGTAAAGACTCCACCCATTCATACATTTCTTTCCCAGGCAAAGACTATCTGATCTCTGTTCTGATTCTTCCTTACTGGGAAACTTTTAAGTTTTCCTCTCCTTTCTTCTGAGAGATATTTCATGTTCATTATAGCTTTCTCAGGCCTCCTTTACTTTCTCATTTAAAAACCAGGAATTTATTTTCTTCTCTCTAATATTTCAGGTTAAAATGATACTCCTTGAGCTTGGGATGAGGGTGTATGCACTGATAAAATGACAATGAATAACCAACGAGGCCCTGCTGCATAACACAGGACCTCTCCCCAGAGTTGTGTGGCAGCCTGGATGGGAGACAAGTTTGGGGGAGAATGGGTGCATGTATGGCTGAGTCCATTCACTGTTCACCTGAAACTACCGCAACATTGCTCATTGGCTATACCCCAACACAAAGTAAAAAATTTGAAAAATCAGTTCATGGGGTCAGACAGACTGAGAGTCAGACACGACTGAGCGACTGAACTGAACTGAATAATAAATAGAAAAAACATTTTTATTTATTTTGTGTGTGTGTGTAATAATTTATTTTATTATTTTTTCATATTTTATTTTCTATTATTATTATTTTTTACTTTACAATATTGTATTGGTTTTGCCATACATCAACATGAATCTGCCTTGGGTATTAAATAGAAAAAAACATTTTTAAAGCCAAGGTAGATACCTTCAAGGAATTCATGATCTAGCAGAACAAAAATATCAAAGATAAACTATAATATTTCAAGGTAGTAAGTGCTTTAATTGGGATGAAACAAAGAACTATCAGAATACAGACAAGAAAGAAATCAGCCTTTAAATATGTGGGAAAGTTGGGAGACATAAGGATAAAAAGCGTCGTCATCTTTTAGGAAGGAAAGGGTCGACTAATCTGAATGTTACTATACTAAATAAAGTATTAGAGTTTAGGAGTGCAGTAGCAATAGTAGCATAATTAAATGTGGATATGTTAATAAAAATTTCATAGAGTCTACAGCATACATGCTCCTTTCAAAAGAAAACAGACATGATAAAATGCAGTCATTGCCCCCTGTGAGGTTTCAGAAACACCTTAATGGCAAGCAGTAGACAAACTTGTATTTTTCACCAACAGAGAAGGTGAAAATACTGCAAAAAAAAAAAAAAAAAAAAAAGACTTAAAAGGTTGCCAAGCTGCTATGCTATTTGTTTGATGAATCCCAGGCAGATCTGATTTTAAAGGACTCCTGTCACTTTTATCAGTTATCATTCCTGTGAGAGGACTAAAATCCTTCTAGAACTTTTTACCAGACTTTCTGAGCTATATCTCCATCTTCACCAACAACTGGTTTCTACTTTTGGCGTTGCTGCCACCTTGTTGTCTGACATATTGAGGTTCTGCTAGAAGAGTTTAGCAGCAGCTTAAATTATTGTGTGTCCTGTTAAAGTCTGACAGCTTGTGAAACTGAAGAGAGATGTGTGCCTGTGGGTGACTGCTAACTAGCTTGACTGGCGCACATTTATTGCGGTTCTTCTCCGACATCTACTCCGGTGGGTTCCATGTTGAAATATTAGTTCTGCACAAGTGACCATAGGAGTCTGTGAAAAGTTTCTGTTTGGTAACAGCAAGCATAATTTTTATTTTTATTAAGAAATTTTTAAGTTTCCTGTTGTTCAGTCACTAAGTCATGTCCGACTGTTTACAACCCAATGGGCTGTAGCACATGAGGTCCCTGTCCTTCTCCATCTCCCAGAGTTTGCTCAAACTCATGTCCATTGAGTCGGTGACACCACCCAACCATTTCATCCTCTATCACCCCCTTCTGCTCCTGTCCTCGATCTTTTCCAGCATCAGGGTCTTTTCCAAAGAGTCAGCTCTTTGCATCACATGGCCAAAGTATTGAAACTTCAGCATCAGTCCTTCCAATGAATATTCAGGACTGATTTCCTTTAGGATGGACTGGGTTGATCTCCTTGTTCTCCAAGGAGTTCTCAAGAGTTTTCTCCAGCACCATAGTTCAAAAGCCTCAACTCTTCAGCACTCATTCTTCTTTATGGTCCAACTCGCACATCCGTACATGATGACTGAAAAAAACATAACTTTTACGATTGCTTCCTACCCTATGAGAAAACATACTGTAACTTCTTCAGAGGTACTGAAACTGAGAATTCCTCCCCAGAGTTGGCAGCTAAAAAGTTATTGGTGAGCAGTGGGAAGAGTTTAAGTATGATGATAAAGACTACAGACAGAATTCTGAAAGCGGTTCCTTCTCCAACTTTTCCATGACACAGTGACATGGAAAAAACCCATGTCCCTCCTCTTGAAAATTAATTACTCAGGGTAGGTCTTGGGATGGAACATCTGTGTTTGATTTCTTGGTTAACCGCTAACTGCCTTCGGGATCTCAGTACTGTCTGCACATGAGAATCACCTGGAGCTTTTAAAACTCACTGACCCCCAACATCCCAGACCAGTTAAATCAGAATCTGTGGGGTTAATACCCTCAAAACAGCATTTTTAATGCTTCTCAAGTGATTATAACATATAGCCAAGTTTGAAACTAGTACTGACTTTTTGTCCTTGGTAAGTCGTCTCATCTGTCTTCACCTATGCTTTTCCATCTGCAAAATGAAATGTTTTAGATGCTCCAACCTCCTCCACTTCATATCAAAGGAGGGGTCCGTGAGAGTGTTTAGTGAAATGGACTTCCCACATCCTTCTCAGTAGGAACAGCCTGTGTTTATGATTCAATGACAGAGCTCATAGCCCCAAGGGACAGAACCCTTGGGCATCCACAGAAGGTAGAGAGCTTAGTCTCAGGCTACGACTTCCATCCTGAGGGCCACAGAAGAGCAGAGGAAGTATCAATAATCCACTAATTCACTGGTCAATATTCCTTCTACCAGGCCAAACCACACTCGTCATCTTGTCTTCAACACTTTACTTCCTGGGGTTGCAGCCAGTGAATAAGCCAGACCAGAAGATGCAGGATTTTAGCTACCAGTTTCTTTTTAGAGAAAAAGTCATGACTGTGCTCCTGAAATTGAGCCAGAAAAAGTCAAGTGCAAAAGAGTCCATGTAAGCAATATCAAGATCGGGAAGACCTGGAAGAGAAAACAAAACAAAACAAAGTTTGATTCCATGGCCCTGATGCCCAAGATGGGGTGGGTACCACTGGCAAGAGGTAAGTCGTGTGGAGTGAAGATGAAGCTCAGGTTAAGGCATTGGCTCAATCTAAGGATGCATCTTAGGGTCCCCAGACTTCAAGTCAAGCGTGATTTGGCAGATTAAGTTTAGCATGTCTAAGTGACGGAGTTTCCTCCTTAGGGACGTCCAGGAAACTCTCTTTTTCAGTTGGGATCCCAGAATTTATTGCCCTATTCACTTGGAAATGAATCCTGAACAGTCAAAGCCTTGCCCTCACACTGCACCCTCATCCTTGTGTCTTTGTGGTCCCTTCTTGAGACCTGATTCATCTTTTGTTTTACTTAGCACCAACCATAATGCTTGGCAAACCAGAAGCTCTTCATAAATCTTTTTCTTCCTATGCAGTAAAAACTGGGGGAAAAGGATTGAAAATGTGGTGGAGAAGGAAATAGCAACCCACTCCAGTATTCTTGCCTGGAGAATCCCATGGACAGAGGAGTCTGGTGGGCTACAGTCCATAGAGTCACAAAGAGTCGGACACAACTGACGTGACTGAGCAAAGGAGAAATGGATGTCCAAATGGGCAGGAGAAAATCATACGTGAAGTCGGGGCAGCACAAAGAGTAGCGCCTACTCTGCCTGAAGCACAGGCTGCAATAGGCAGCCTCTCTTCATTATAGGTTCCTCCCAACGTTGGCACATTGGAGCATCTGTTTATAGCTCTATTACCACCACTAGTCTGTGAGCATTTAGTGGGCAGTGTTGGACCCTCTTCTTTTTAAATTAGCTAGAGACTAGCTGAGAGGATGGAAGTTATTAGAATAGGGATGGCCTTGGACATCAATATTCCAAAAGAAGTTCTTGGCTTTCATTTGATAGACTGTAATTGTGAATGTGCAATTGTTTATACTAAGAGCCAGGCACATGAAAGAGAAAAACATTCCTCTAAAATATATGGCACCCACTCCAGTACTCTTGCCTGGAAAATCCCAGGGACAGGGGAGCCTGGTAGGCTGCAGTCCACGGGGTCGCTAAAAGTCGGATGACTGACTGACTTCCCTTTCACTTTTCACTTTCATGCATTGGAGAAGCAAATGGCAACCCACCTCTAGTGTTCTTGCCTGGAGAATCCCAGGGACAGGGGAGCCTGGTGGGCTGCTGTCTATGGGGTTGCACAGAGTCGGACACGACTGAAGCAACTTAGCAAAATATATTCAGAACATGGGGACATAGCTCAGATGTCTATTCCATACCATTCTCTGTAAGAACAGGCTGTTGAGATAAGAAGCTCTCCCACCTCTGGCGAGGGCCCTCAACCATCAGCCTCCTGATGGGAGGAAGGAAGAGCAGAGAAGATACAACTGAAAAGCCAAGAGTCTTGCTAAGATCCACAGTCCTAATGCTCTTCAATTGTTCAAGGCCTGTAGGGGAAAGGAGGCCAGGACAAATGGGGTCCCTAGGTAATGGGGGGTCCCGCAACAGGAGGGCACTGGACAGCTTTCCTCCCAAGAGACCTTTACTCTTCTGGAAAGTCCTGTCTCACCCACCATGACATATGAACAATAGATTCAGGCATTTTTGTCTGAGCCTCACCTCTCAGGATCCATGCCAATCATGACCTCTGGGGGAAGCTGATGAGTTCCACCCAACCATACTCACCTTCTGCAGAGTAATGCCTGAAAGCTGGCCAGCAATCTCAAAGAAGCCATGGTCACTGAAAGAAAGTCAGAACATATAGATTTTGGAATTTCAGGGAGTGGGGGAACTGAGGAACAGTGTAATGAGAAGAGTCAACCAAGTCTGTAGTGAACACAGAAGTGTGTCCAAGGATAACACCAACGTGGGAGCCAGGCAAACCAGGAGCTTGGTCTGTAGACCCTCATGTAGAGCCAAGGTAATACCTTATCCTCTTAGAGAAATACAGGGAAAGACAAGGACCGTGAACTTGGCCAAATGGTTTTCGAAGAGAAAGTTCTAAACTGAGGGCCTCCTAAGATCCATGTGTTAAATATCCTGTTATAAATAGAAGTGGAGCATATAAGCACCATTGTCCATAAAGCTTTTCAGTTTGGGTGTAGGGAAATAAAGCAAGTTACATTTTTATGCCCCTGAATGTTGAACTAACATTCCTGAGACTTTGTAGTCAGTTGCATTTTGTGATCCCAGCCTTTAGGACTGGAGCTGGTTTTCATCCATGCTGAAGTGCTTGGTCATACGTTCTATGCTTTCAGCCCTGTGCCAGGTCCCCAGGATGTAGATTGTTGAGGAATATGACTCAGATTCTACTTTTACGAAGCCGAGAGCCCAACAAGGAAGGGAGAAGTTGTTGGCGAGACAGGGTAACTAACAGGGATATGCAGGATGCCAACAGGGAACAGAGCCAGGAGACCTCACTTTATATGGAAGTCCGGAAATTCTCTTTGAGGAGCCATCTTTAAGCTCAGACCTGATCAAGTCAGGGAACAGGAGAGAAAAGAGCATCCTAGGTGAAAAGAATTTCCCAAAGCTTTCAAGTCCCTCATGTCACACAAAGAGGCCAAAGTAATCCTGATTCCAGCTAGAGAGCAATTACAGACACAATGGACTCCAAGGCTCAAGGAAAAAGACCTTTCAAGTTCAAAATATTCATGGTATCTGCTACTGGAGCCTGTAGATGATACTTTATTTAACACATATAACTTAGTATGTTTCTGGAAACGTAGACTTGAACCCTCTCAACTAAATGCTTTCTGAAAGTTTAGTCAGAAAGTCAACATATTTGGAAGATTCTTAACTATTCTTCCAGCCAGCATGTTCTGTAAAAGGGAAGTGGTAAATACTCTCAGCTTCGGGGGCCATCACTTCTCAGTCACCACCATGCAACTCTGCCTCTCTAGTGTGACATCAGCCATAGACAATATGTGAATGAATGAGCCTGTCACACATTCCAAGAAAACATCATTTACAAAAATAGGTCATGACAGACCAGACTGGGCCTGCGACCACAATTTGCCAATGCCTGTTCTAAACAGTCTAAATCTAAAAATATTCTAAAATCTGTTCCTGGACTAACCTGGAGAATAGGGAATTTGACTGAAGAGTATATGCTTTTTTTTTTTTTTCAAGTTATTGATCATTTTATTTGTTTATTTATCTTGGCTGTACTGGGTCTTCTCTAGTTTTGAGGAGCCGGCTCTAGGGTGTGTAGATTTCAGTAGCTGCAGTGTCTGGGCTCAGTAGTTGCAGTTCCCCGGCTCTGGAGCACAGGCTCAGTAGTTATGGTGCACGGGCTTAGCTGTTCCTTGGCAGGTGGGATATTCCTGGACCAGGGATAAAACTCATGTGTCCTGCATTGGCAGGCTGATTCTTTACCACTGAGTCACCAGGGCAGCCTGAGCCTATGATTTTGCTTGGCAGAATTACTTAGCAGTTAGCTGGAGACACCACTATTGAATGCTGCTGTAGTTTCATTGCTGGCAACATTGTATTTGGCTAGGACCCAATGACATGCCCTTATGTAGCTATAAGAGAGATAAGAAAACAAAGTAATTGATACTTTGAGAAAACAAGTAACTGACACAGGAAGATGTGGGAGGGGGGCTCAGCGTGATCTGGTAGTTGCATTAGTGGGGATGAGCTTCAGCAACAAAAACACCCATGTCCCTTCCATGCTAACTGTCCCTCCTGCTTCTGCAAGGACTTTCCATCATTATTGATGTCACTCAAAGACCCTAAGTGACAGAAGGTCTCATTTACTGCTGGTTACCATGGCAGACAGCATATTATAAAGCAGAGACATTACTTTGTCAACCAAGTTCTATCTAGTCAAGGCTATGGCTTTTCCAGTAGTCATGTATGGATGTGACAGTTGGGCTATAAAGAAAGCTGAGTGCTGAAGAATTGATGCTTTTGAACTGTGGTGTTGGAGAAGACTCTTGAGAGTCCCTTGGACTGCAAGGAGATCAAACAAGTCCATCCTAAAGGAGATCAGTCCTGGGTGCTCATTGGAAGGACTGATGTTGAAGCTGAAACTCCAATACTTTGGCCACCTGGTGTGAGGAGCTGACTTATTTTAAAAGACACTGATGCTGGCAAAGACCGAGGGCAGGAGAAGGGGACAACAGAGGATGAGATGGTTGGATGGCATCACCAACTCAATGGACATGAGTTTGAGTAAACTCCAGGAGTTGGTGATAGACAGGGACGCCTGGCGTGCTACAGTTCATGGGGTTGCAGAGTTGGACACGACTGAGTGACTGAACTGAACTGAAGAGAAGGGAAAGTTACCAGAGTGTGGTAAGTTACACAGTAGACCTTTATGTTTTTTTCCCAGAAGTGGTACACGATTGTCTCTCACATTTCAATGACATAGCAAGTCACGGATATGCTAAGTTTTGATGGTGTGGGGAATGCAGACGTATCCTAAGCCTACAGAAAGAGTGAGACAGAATCATTCTGCAGAGCATGGAGGCTATCAGAGCACAGTCCGCAGCTGGCCTGAGAGGCTGGGACATGAGGCAGGGGAGATGGGATGAGAGCTCAGAAGGCAGATGGAGATGGAAATCCCAGGGAGAAGAACAGACTGAAAGGAGGCCCCTTTCTCTCAGAGGAAAGGACCACAGCCACAACAGGCAGGCATCAAGAGGCTTCCGGAAGTCTCTGGCATGGCCATTACCCAGTTCAGTTCAGTTCAGTCGTTCAGTCGTGTCCGACTCTTTGTGTCCCCATGGACTGTAGCACACCAGGCCTCCCTGTCCATCACCAACTCCCGGGGTTTACTCAAACTCCTGTCTATTGAGTCGGTGATGCCATCCAACCATCTCATCCTCTGTCATCCCCTTCTCCCACCTTCAATCTTTCCCAGCATCAGGGTCTTTTCAAATGAGTCAGTTCTTCTCATCAGGTGGCCAAAGTATTGGAGTTCAGCTTCAGCATCAGAGTTGTTGAGTAATTTGCCATCACCCAGGATTCCCACAAATTTCTAACTGGCTACGACCCTAACTGAGTGGTCCACGTCTATTAGGTGGAGAAGAGTCCTTCTTGGACTCAGCGCTACCCAGCATGACTCTCAGAGGCATCCCCCAGCAGTCAGGGAACGTGTTCTTATCCCAGAAGATCAGTTTTTATGGAAAAACACCTGAAATTTCCTATGAAAACATGTGAAAAGAAAACTAAAGTGCTTGCCACACACCTGCATGCTGAGAAGGGTTTTACTTCATCACACATTTTTTTGTCAAAACACCCCCATGATTCTATCCCTTTCCTATGTTTACTTCTCTCCCTGCTGGTGGCCAGGCCGGGCAGGGGTCTTTCTTCTGCCAGGGCAGGGGTATGGCCACCATCCTTTGGACAGCTGGCTCCAGGTTCCCCTCAACAGGCTGGGTAAGTCAGCTCTATCTGGCTGCTTCATGCTTCAGTAACTAAACCAGAATCAGCACCGCTGTTAAAAACACCAGTTGTAAAAGATGAAAGAGAGATGAGAGCAGGTGGGCTGTGTGGGCTGAGATGTTACACCTACAAAATCTGCAGAGAAAAAAAAAATTTCTCTGTGCAGCTCACTGCACTTTCAAACACACACACACACACACACACACAAACACACATGCATCTACTTGGAGCCAAAAAACAAAGACAGACTGAGCCAGAAAGGGAGCGGTCCTACAGTACAAAAGCGCACACGACATATACCCCTGGGCTCTGCCTGAGGATGCTAACATGCAAAACCCTGAAAGACGCCCTTGTGGCTTCTCTTTGTTGCTGCTATTCCATCCCTCAGTCGTGCCCAACTCTTTGCGACCCCATGGATTGCAGCTTGCTAGGCCTACCTGTCTTCACCATCTTCCAGAGCATGCTCAAACTCATGTCCATTGAGTCTCTGTTCCACTCTATATGCTTCTGGAGGCAGAGACCTTGAATTTTCACCATAGTAGCCTGCACCCAATGCATTTCCTTTGGGTACACAAAGCAGGCTGATTAAGGAAAGAAAAGAGAGTGAAGAAAATAAATAGAACTAAAAGCAAAGAAGAGGCATTTCTATTTTGCTTCCACAAAAGATTTGTTTGTGGTTCCTTTAAACAGTGTATGTCTTGGGGGGCATATCTGGATATCTCTTTGGAGACCATTGATAACCTGACAGGTGGGCAACAATCAGAAAAGAAATCATAAAAACAGTGTCTGTTTCAATAGGACTTTTTTATTTGCTTTCTCATTCAGTTATCAAGTCTCCCCTGTTTTCAGCTAACGTAGAAGAGGTTTTGTCTGTTTGGTTTTCTTAGCTGACATTTATAATATCAAAATAGGGATAATAAAATATGGCACTTTTTTTCCAATCAGGAATTGGAGAGTATGACTCAATATATAAAAATTCATTCCTTCTTATATTTATTCATTGCTTTGATAAATATATTTCAAGTGCCTACCACGTGCTAGACTTTGTGGTGGTGATCTATACTGACTTAAAATTGCAACCTGTAGTAGAAAGCATTGCATTTTTTAAAATATTTTTGCTTTTAACTGAAAGATAATTGCTTTACAATATTATGTTGGTTTCTACCATACATCAACATGCATCAGCCATAGTTACACATATGTCCCTTCCCTCTTGAACCTCCCTCCCCCCTCCCACCCCATCTCATGCCTTTAAGTAATGAAAACTTCAACTGAAGTGATAGCTTAAATCTCTATTTTGTAATCACAGAAAAAGCCCTTATCTTTCTGGTTACCTTCGCTTTATCAAAGGTGAAACAGGAATAGTGTTACGTGCTCAAAGCACTAACATGAAGGAAAAAAAATGAGAAAAAAAAAATCCTGTGCTGGGCACAGAGGAGGCACTGGATAAGAAATGTTTTGTTTTCTTTTTCTTAAATAAAGGCCAGACTAACCAATTAATAATCTATATAGTCTTTTTATTACAAAAGACATAAGTATCAGAATTTCTGAGGTAAGATGTCTACCTTCTATTTTTTGAACAAATGTAAATATGACTAAACAGTCAGCACACACACAGTTGCTGGCTGGACTCTGAGGTCCACAGGAGATTCGGAGTGAGTACTGTGATGTTCCACAGGGTTACTCTCTGAGGGCTGGGCTCGCCAGAAAATTTTTTTCAGAGCATGGAAGATTTGACCTGCACATGGAAGGTGGGGAAGGTTCATAAAGACACAGAGAAGGATGGAAGGCTTACCTGGTAAGGCTTAGGTGGTAAAGAGCTGAACGTGAACCAGGTTCCAGGGGTCAGGGTGCAGGAAGAAGCCCAGCACCAACCTTGAGCCTGATAGCAGGTTTCCATTGCTTGTCACTGATGGCCAATTTCTGACCATGAATACTTTGGGGGAATCTCGTGTGCTAACCTTTCCTGGGTTAGGACACGAGGGAGATGAAAAATCCCAGTCACATTCACTCCGCAAGAAGCATATGCCACATTTCATAAAAGAGAATTTCAGTGCTGTGTCTTTCAGGCACAAAATTGATGGAGGGCAAGTCTTTGCTGGATGCCATCCAAACTCCAGATCATTGATGCATCCACTCTGTAACTTATTTATTAAACATGCCAGCCACACCATATTAGGTTAAAAGCAACCTATAACTCAATTATTTCCCATCATTGCCTTTTAAACCTGCTCTATTCTCTCTCTTCCTCATCAAATAAAACACAGTCCCATAACTTACTGGATCACTTTTAGATATTAACATACCCTCTCATCCTTAAGTTGCCAAAAACGAGTCCAATATGGAAACTTCAGTCTGCTGTACAATATAAGGTTTTTGTTCCCACCTCCTCACACAGGCCAGGTCTGTGTTTCTGAAGATGAGCATGTCTTCTTTCTTCTTTGCTCCCAGTCTCCCAATGTATGTGTGTGTGTGTGTGTGTGTGTGTGTTGTTGCTCTCACTGTCGTTCAGTTACTCAGTCGTGTGTCTGACTCTTTGCAACCCCATGGACTGCAGCAAACCAAGCTTCCCTGTCCACTATCTCCCAGAGTTTGCTCACTCAGGTCCATCGTGTTGGTGACGCCATCCAGCCATCTCATCCTCTGTTGTCCCCTTCTTCTCCTGCCTTCAACCTTCCCCAGCATCAGGGTCTTTTCCAGTGAATCAGCTCCTCACATCAGGTGGCCAAAGTATCGGAGCTTCAGCTTCAGCATCAGTTCTTCCAATGAATATTCATTGTGTGTGTGTGCAAAACCACATATTTGTGTATTAGTATACAGATAGAATTATATATTGTGTGTATACTATAACCATATAGAATTATAAATAAAATACAGTGCAATCTTGACTTCCACAACTTCCTCTGCCATGAGCTTCTTCCATGCAGTAGATCTTCGAATGTGTACTTTTCATATGGAGCCCATCTGTGGGTTTTCAGACATGCTCAGTGTTCCTCCACGTCATCTTTCCCTTAATGCAGGTAATGCATTCTTCATCAGACCCCCTCCAACTCTTCCTGAGCACCTGTTTGGGATCAATCATTTACGTATGGGTTGCCTTGCCCTAGTGGGTAGGTCCTTGGGGTGGACACTTTTCAGAATTGCCCAAGCCTGTTTATGAAGGTACCATTCTGGTTCAAGGGAAATACTTCATACATTTGTGTCCCCAGTAGCAGAAAATCAGTGTGCCGTCAAAGAAACCTGCTAAGAGCTCTGCCGTCAGGGGCATACCCAGCTAGCTTTGTCCTTTTATACCTTTCTAGTCTGGAGACCGGGATCTTCTGACATATTGCATGGTCTCCATTCTCCAAACACCAGGAGACATATGGACCCTGCTATTGCAGGTTTCTCCTCAGAAATTCTCATTACTAAGGTGACCTATCTTCTCTTATTAATAGGCTGGTGATGTACCATCAACGTGTACTGAGTCATTCACAGACGTTTTCAGCTCTATGATGAGATAGTGAGTTGCCTGGCAGTGGAAGCATTCAAGTCTTGGTGTCTATCAGCTGAAAGCACGAAAACCATGATGTCTGCATCGGCAGGGAAGGTGGTTGGCCTCTGAGAAGAGGCTTTGGGTCGGCAGTCTTCTGCATATGCTGTCGATGAAGTACTGTCGTCTCCTCTGTTGTCCTGATAATGACCTCAAAGCAAATAATCCCAGGTAGCGCTAGTGGAGAAGGACACGGCAACCCACTCCAGTGTTCTTGCCTGGAGAATCCCAGGGACGGCGGAGCCTGGTGGGCTGCCGTCTATGGGGTCGCACAGAGTCAGACACGACTGAAGCGACTTAGCAGCAGCAGCAGCAGCGCTAGTGGGGAAGAGCCAATGCAGGAGACCTCAGAGACGTGGGTTCGATCCCCGGGTCAGGAAGATCCCCTGGAGGAGGAAATGGCAACCCACTCCAATATTCTTGCCTGGAGACTCTCATAGAGAGAGGAACCTGGTGGGCTACAGTCCACAGGGTCACAAAGAGTCCGACATGACTGGAACGACTAAGCACGCACAAGCTGCAAATCTGAGGCTCAGAAAAAAGTGAGCAGTGCATCAGTGACGTGCCTGTTGCCCATTCATGTGGCACAACCGGGCACTCTGCCTCCTGACTTAGCTCCCAACCTCTGCCACACCGGGACCCTCCACTGCCAGCAACATGAATCAGCAGGAAACCGGCATTTGTTAGGTCGGGAGCCAAGTGTCAGGAAAGGCTAAGTCATTATGCGTTTCTTATTCCACAAATCAGAAAGGATCCTTTTCATGGAGGGGATAATCGAGGCCGAGAGAACTGGAGGCTTCCCCGGAGGTGCGCAGAGGATACATCAGAGCTGGGGGTGCGGGCTCAGAGCAGGTCTGGGGGTTCCCGGAGCCCACCGCCTCCGCTCAGACTCCGCGCCCACTCATCACGGTCAATGGTTCCGCCCCAACATCCCAGCCACGCCCGGGTGCTTCTTAGACACGAAGACAGAGTGCGGGGAGGACGCGAACATTAATCAAGTGTCTGGTGCCTCCTTCCCCTGACACCTCGCTGGGGGACCCCTGCGCCGGGAACTAGCAGAGCGCGACGAAACGGCACGCGCAGCGGTCACGAGCAGCTCGGCCACGCAGACCCCGCCCCTGGTTTGGTGACAGCAGCGATTCCTAAAAGAAACAGAGGGCAGCAAACAGCCTGTTTTCTGATCCCAATCTGACGCCGAGGCGGCACATTATAAAAGCATTAGCACTCAAGCAAGGCTTGCGATCCCGAGTGTCTGGAGGGGCGGGGGAGGGGGGCGGGCGGACATCGGTGGTAATTTATCAGAACCCAGGACCGCAGGCGGAGGCCAGCGACGCTCCGATGTCCACGTGCGAACCAAGGCGTATGCGCGCGAGGTCGGAGCCTGGCAGCTCTCTGAACTCACCCGTCCTCTACTGTTGGGGGCGAGACTCAGGCCTGGCTTGGGCACAGGGGATGGGCTCAAGATCTCACTTCCAAAGTGAGCAGATGGTGCAGCCCGTGTTCCAGGCGCGAGAGAGATCACGCCCAGCTCGCACGAGCATTTTGACAGAGCCCCAGATAACGCATTCATCAATCTGACATGGGATCTGACAGGGTCTGCCTGCTGGCCCCAGGCCTCCTTCACAGCAGGGCGAAATCCTCCAATTATGGAGGTCCCAGATGTCAGAGCCTCCCTAGCACATAACCTAAAATGTCAAAGTCACCCTCTGCAACTCTTGGGCGGGTTCTCTAAATAAAACCTCCATCTCATCACATATTGAAAGGTCCAACTGAAGACTGGATCTTCTTTTGAGAAAATAGGTGATTCACCCTCTGGTTTTCAAGTTGCCTGGGTGTCCGGTTCTTCATGCTTCCTGCTTCAAAACACCGTGCCCTTTGTCTGGCTTCTCGCTGGTGAGCAAGTTCCTATTATCAAAACAGGGAGGAACCCTGAGCTGGGAATTAGAAAACCTGATTCTCTGTGTTGCCATTGCTTTGACTTTCTAAGTCTTGGTTTTCAGAGCTTTGAAACAGAGATAGTGGGCAAAGTGAAGCCTAAGTTACAGGTACTCAAAAGCATCAGCAAAACACGAAACAATCTTCACCATGATTAAACTGAATTTACTAGAAATAAATCAAAGTATGCTGCTGGTTCCCTGAAGCTATCTTCGCTGTGGGACGTCTCCCCGGATGTGGATCCCTGGGGGTCAAGTTTAGGTGAAGATTGTGTCAAGCCAGGAGCAAGTGACAAGCAGCAGTGGTGAATATGTTGGAAGCACAAGAGAAAGGTGACAATGCAGGGAGGGGGACAGCAGGGACGAGGACCAGGTTGTGGCGAGCTTATATCAAGTCAAAGAGTCAGAATCTGGAGAGGAGAGGAGCTTGAGATGTGAGGTCTGCAGCCAAAGGTGATGCATTATCACAACACCTGACATTTTTATAGAGCACTAAGAGTCACACAGCAGTTTCATAGGGATTGATTCAGTTAACAACTGCTTTTCGATTAAAAATGTTCTCAGGCCCTGGGGATTCAGCATGGCCATTACATCTCATGGAATCCTTTTCTGGTTCTGTCTCACCCGTCACCGCTCCTGCAGGCTCTGTAGGTTCTGGACTCCACCTGGCCGAGGCAGCTACCAGATTTCATTCAGCAGGTCTGAGCCTGGCTCTTCCCACCCCTTCAGTGTGAGGAGATCGAAAGGAGGGACTTCCTTTCTGCATCCTTATTCCCTTGAAAATGGAAGTGTTAGTTGCTCAGTTGTGTCCAGTTCTCTGCGACCCCATGGACTGTAGACTGCCAGGCTCCCTTCCATGGAATTCTCCAGGCAAGAACAGTAGAATGAGTTGCCATGCCCTCTTCCAAGGGATCTTCCTGACCTAGGGATCAAAGGGTCTCATTGACCCAGGGACCCAGGGTCTCTTGCATTGCAGGCAGATTCTTTACCATCTGAGCCACCAGGGAAGCCTCCTTATTTCCTTACTAGATGCTTAATAACTGCTGATTGATGGACACCTTTCTAGAAATATGACCAGTGAATGGGCACCTTAACCACTCGTGTACCTCAGCCTCTCAGGTCACACAAGGCAAATGCCACATCAAAAGTGTGTGTGTGACAAACAGCAGGTGATAGCACTTACATATGGGATCTAAAAACATAAAAGCATGATTCAAATGAACTTATTTACAGAAAAGAAACAGACTCACAGAGAAAACAAGCTTATCATTACCAAAGAGGAAACAGGGAGACAGAAACTAGAAATTTGGGATCGACAGATACGCACTACTATATATAAAGTAGGTAAACAAAAAGGACCTACTGTATAGCAGAGGGAACTGTATTCAATATCTTGTAATAACATTAGAGAAAAAATTGGGAAAATATCACATATAATATATGTAACCGAATCATTTTGCTGTCACTTGAAACCAACACAACTACACTTGTAAATCGATTATACTTCAGTTAAAAAAGGTGTGTGTGCACAGTTTCTGGTTTATTGACGAGCATAGGCACAATAGAAATCAAAAGGCCTTATCAATTGCATCAGTAAATCATGCTAGCCTCTCCATTTATCAAACTACTGGTGGAAAATTCTACAATGTAGCATACATTGCAATGTAGTCCTTAAGAATTATATTGATTAAAATCACTACTTTGAAAAAAATAGTTTTAAAAATCCTTTTGACCACTGGAAACATTACAGTTTCAAGACTTCACTTTAATTTCTCCTTCCAAATAATCCAGATATAATTATGGATCACAGACACACAAAAATTTCTGCATATCTGATTGTCAATTGCCAAGTCAACCATCTTCACTTTGCTGAAGAAAATGTGGCCTCTTGGCAGCATTTAATCACGACAAACCTTCACAGCTTTCCCCATTACAGGTTTCCTGCTGCAAATTTCGGCAGATTGGACACACAAGGTGTCACTTGATTTAAAAGTTCATGCTGAACATTTTGCTCAGTTGGAAAAGATTAAGATCCATGAATGATGCGGTGCTTTTAGCATATGTTCAGGTAAATGGGGGTATCGCTGACCCTCCAATGTGCACCCTGCCGGCAGAGACAACCTTGACACTTTTCTTCTGACTTCACTGAAAAACAGTTAAAAATAAGCCAGACTGCATCGTTGAGGGGCAATTTCTCTGCATTGTATTGCTTCTTTAGAATATCCCAAGCTGCCCACACAAACAAACAGAAACCTACTTGCTTTCTGTCTCCAAAGGGAACTCTCCAAACAATAGATTGTGTCCGAATGTACATATTAATGCAATAACCTGAAAAGTAGAACAGAGTAGTGAATCAGCTGGTTATTTTGTATTCCTCTTGCCAAACTATTCAACTATTATTTTGTTTCCACTAAGCTGACAGGAGGGAGCAGTGATTTTCTCTACATCATTTCAATTACAAGTCCAAGGAGAATGCATCAGCTTTAAGCAGCTGTTATATAAGATCCCAGAACTTCCTTCCCCTCCAGTTGATGAAATCCTATATACCTTGTTGAGTTTGTTCAACTGATGCTTCTTCCAAGGGGCCTTAAATTTCCCAAGTCAAAATTACTTAATTTGGAAATCTGTGTGTTACACCTCTGATAGAGCCTTTATTTCAGTCTATACAATAAAAATTGCATGCTTGTCCCTCCACAACAGCAAAAACCATGTCTTATTTATTATATAATAGATGCCAAGTAACCATTGATTGGACATCCCTGGTGGCTCAGATAGTAAAGCATCTGCCTACAGTGCGGGACACCCGGGTTCGATCCCTGGGTCAGGAAGATCCTCTGGAGAAGGAAATGGCAACCCACTCCAGTATTCTTGCCTGGAAAATCCCATGGATAGAGGAGTGTGGTAGGCTACAGTCCATGGGGTCGCAAATTCTGCAATGCTAAAGAATAACAGTGAATCCAAATAACTATTTTGCTTATCTGTGAAAAAGAAGTTGCCCTTGCACGCATGCTCAGTCTTATCCAATCCTTTGCAACCTCATAGACTAGCCCAACAGGCTCCTCTGTCCCTGGGATTCTCTAGGCAAGGATACTAGAGCGTGTTGCCATTTCCTCCTCCAGGGCATCTTCCCAACCCAAGGATCGAACCTGAGTCTCCTGTGTCTCCTGCATTGGCAGGTGAATTCTTTACCACTGAGCCACCTGGGAAGCCCAAAGTTGCCTTTGACTCTGTCCTAAAATGTGTCCTTTCCGTGACCGAGTGCACACATCATGATCAGCACAGCTTCGGGTGCTGGGCCTCCATCGGTCCAGCTTTGAGGAGCATGGGAAGATGGAAGGTCCATCAGACCTGCTCCTCACCAGCTGTGATGGATGGCTCCCTGAAGACCGGTATCTGGAGCTGCTACCTGGGAGCCTGCTGTGGGAACACCACGTTGAGGCAGATGCTATGTCTCAAGACAAAGGTCACCTAATGTTTTGATACTCGTGAGGTAGGAGAGGAGGAAGTAAACAGGATCACCGTGCGTAACTGGGGCCTGGGTAGCGGACTAGAAATCACTTCCAGCCAAAGCATGTAGGTGATGGGGATTTGCTTTGAAATATCTCCTCTGAACAAGTGAGAGTATTTTTCAAGTGTACAAGGTCTGGAGGTAGATTCCTGGACAACAGTTATGAATATTTTTAACTTTAGCAGGCAAGACTACTCCTTGGTGGCTCAAATGGTAAAGAAACTGCCTGCAATGCAGCAGACCAGGGTTCCATCCCTGGGCTGGAAAGATCCCTTGGAAAAGGGAATGGCTACTCACTGTGGTATTTTTTCCTAGAGAATTCCATGGACAGAGGAGCCTGGCCAGGTGCAGTCCATGGGGTCACAAAGAGTTGGTCTCGACTGAGCAACTAACACATACTTAGGTTTAATTCTCTATCGCTTATTCAGTATTTTTGGTGGGATAACCTGGGTTATCCTATCCTTTCAAACCCAACAGTTTTGAAGCTACTATTAATCTTTGGTCCTTTGATTCTTCTTCTCTTTGGGCTCCTTCTCTGTGCTCTTGTGCCAGTATCAACCCAGTCATCCAAGTGACAGGCTGAGTCATCAACCCAACGCTCCTCTCTTGCTTCCACTCCATCCTTGGTTACTCTTTCCTATTAATTCTATCATCACAGTGACCTTCTCACTCACTGCTTTCCTCTGTGTGCACCAGCACTCTCACAGCCCAGCTTCTGAGAATGCCTCATCTAAACTTGTGCGATAGTTAATCTCCCCTCCTCCAGTCCTTTCTCTGTTTCGTTGGTAGATCCATCTTTGTTATAATAGCAGCAGTTGTGTGATTCCTGCTGTCTCAATAAGCCCCTGATGGCACTCTGGAGCCCACTACAGCTGGTCCAAACTGCCTCCCAGGAAATGAGGTCCTGGCTACTCTTAGCCCTGAACCTGTGCACCCAGGCTGTGGCCCGAGACTGTGCTGTTTTGTGAAAACGGCCATGCGATCACTTGTTCTCCCTCTGACCTTCCAAGGCATTTCTGCACACTTCTGTTTAATAGAAAATTAGAGATTTAGAAGAGACACTGAAGAGAAGAGTTGCAGGCCTCGACTGTACGGCAGAAGCCAGGGAAATTGGTGAGAGGGGAATAGGTTTCAGCAGTATTACAGATTTAAAAGTGCTTAGAATTCGATAATCAAGTTACCAAGGTGGATGAAAACAGGCAAGGGAGTTTAAGGTAGCAACACGGCTTCTAGCTTGGAAGACTGGGTGAAAAATGTTGCCAAATGGAGCAAGAAACCCAGGAGAAGAGCTAAATAATTCAATAGCCATGATTTCCTCTGCTGTATTCTTTGACATACTATAGTGAGTTTCAAAAACACACAGAATTCCTGCTCAGCTAATAAGGAAAGACCTAAAAGAAGAAATGATAAAACTGCATCCTTCCTCTGCCTTTGTTACATAGTTTCTTTTAGTATAAAACACAGAGCCCTTGTATTCTGGCTTTTGGAACTGGGTGCAACACCCATCTGTTCAGTCAATCACAGAGCAGATGGAAGTGGGTGGATAAGGAAGTGTATGACCACAATCTCGGATAATAATAAATATTTAAATACGTATTTGTTCTTTGTAATGGATTTTGAAGCTGAGTAATGAACACACTTTAAAAATCAATAAAAACAACAATAATGAGGAGTCTTAATAATCGGGGATGACATATGCATTTGAGTACTTCCCAGTTGCAAGAATTGAGGGTGGGGGCATTCAGTCTTGATGAATCTCACAGGAGCCCATTTCCTGAATAATGTCAAATTCCCCTTGAGCTATAAGAAGGCACAGGCGATGATGCCTGGCCTGTGTTCCCCTTCTGAACTGGAACATAGATGTCAGCTCTGCGAGCCAGGAGGGATTGGAGGGAATGCCTGATCCAAGTCCCTCCCCACCCAAGTAAGAAACTGAGATCCAGAGACCAGTGATAAGCCTGCCTCTCAGGGACAGCCCACCTAGCCCTACCTTCCTGGTTCCTGGGGCTTTCTCCTCTCTGGGGGAGCAGAATAAAAGATGAAAGTGTCTGGAGAGAAAATTTCAAAGGAAATGAATCACAAGAGGATAGGCGATTCTGGAGACATAGAATTACATGGAAGATTTTAGTAATGATTTTAGGAACTAGGGGTTTAGGAGCTGAGTATGTCTTAGATAAATTACTCTTCTAATTTTGGTCCCTTATATTTGAATCCCTCACAAATGTTAAGCTGACAGCTCCTTCATCCAATCCATGCCTTATTCCTTGCAAGGTACGGTACAGGATTTCTGGTAGGTGACCTGAAATTTCAATCAGAGTGGCTCATGTTTTAAAATCAATTCAGAGCATGCTGCAGAATCCATGCATTACTGTATTTAAAAGCAGCTGATCCCCAAACATCAGCCATATTCAAGAAAACCCATTTGTAACCAGGCTATAAAATGTACACAAGGCTAAGATTATTGAGTTGATCTGCTGCATCACCAGAGAGAGAGAGAATCAGTTATCATATCTCATGATGTCTATGAATTCAAAGATGTTAAAATACCAATAAAACTCTGTGCGTGTGTGTGTGTGTGCTCAGTCATGTCTGACTCTCTGGGACCCCATGGGCTGTAGCCTGCCAGCCTCTTCTGTCCATGGGATGTCCCAGACAAGAATACTGGAGTGGGTTGCCATTTCCTCCTCTGGGGGATCTTCCCGACCCAGGGATGAAACCCATGTCATCTGCATTGGCAGGTGGATTCTTTACCACTGAGCCACCAGGGAAGCCTCTCACTTGCTAATCTAATGCCAGTCTCACAGACACACCCAGAAACAATGTCTGCCCAGCTACTTGGACTCCCTGAGTCCAAAGATGTCGACACATGATAGTAAACTTCATACCCACATCGTCTGTTTTTAACCATGCCAAACCCAGAAACCAAGACTTGGAGTCTCAGAAAGTTCCAGAAACTGGAGTTGTAAGCTAAGACTCCCTGACATCTAGAAGAAGGGCCCCAGCCAGCCACTTCCTCTGTCTTTTTCATGCTCTTATAAGCCAAGGCTCTTCCATGAGGGTTCCCAACCCTATTCTAGTCCCTATTCAGGAGAAAATGTGTCTCGTTGAGTAGACGGGTGAATGACCTTGATTTTATTATTCTACTTGCTGTTCTGACATTTTCTTAACATGACTATTTTTTAAAACTGTTGAAGCTAGCTAATGTGATATGAAGTCTATGAGAGCGTTACTTTTTTTTTTTTTCTGGTATATCCCTCAAGCCTTCTTAAAACTGAGGTCAAATTTTTCTGTTATTTTTGGTTATTGTTTCTTCCCCTGAACCTTGGAATTTCTCCAGACTAAGGACAAGTTAAGATTCTAAACTCCACCCTAAGCCCGAATGCCTATTGACAGTTCATTCAATACCAGCTGCCATGGCAGGGGCTGTGCTCAGAATATCAGCCCCCTCCTCAACTCTCTGCCTTCCGCATACCCCTTCCCCTCCCCTGCAAACACAGGTACACACACCGATTGTTCAGCAATGTTTGTCCTCATCCAGTGTGAAGGTGGCCCTGGGCTGAAGGTCCCTGAGGATTCCTCCAGGCATCTCTGTGGTCTCACAATATCCAGGACCCCCAGAATGTCCCCACTGTCTGGCCCGGTCCGCTTTCAAAGAAAACCCACGCTGAGTGTGAGGCTGTGGACAGTTGTCAGGACGGAAAGCACTACTAGATAGAACTTGAACTTCATTTCTGCCCTGACTGTTTCCCAAACAGGAAAGACCTCCCCAGGAAGTCTTGACGGGCTTCTCACGCAGCCTCTTAAAACTCCCCTCTCTCTTTCATGCTCCCCACCCCGCCATCCACCCTCTCTCCTCTTGACATGAATTCAACTCAACTGCCACCTTTTAAAAATAGGCCTGCCTGTCACATTCTCTGTGCCGGCTGGAGTGAATGTCACTGAGTGTCAGAGTCCTTGGGGACTGATTGCAGGAAGAGGTTGGTCCAGAGTGGAGCCAATCCCTCTGGCGACCTTACCCAGACATATGCCTCAGAGAAAGCATTGGTTTTTTCTTGCCATTGTCTTCTTTCCCATTACATTCTTTCCACAACTATTTAAAATCTCCATCTGCTCTTTTCTGAGAAATTTAAGTCACTTCAGCACAATTTTTTGATTTTTACCCCCAATTGTAGATAAGCCATATGTGGGGAGATCAGGTTAAATGCCAAGTTTTTAAAATGAGGTAAGAGGAACTGAGCAAATGGTCCAACAGTGTCTTTGGGGCCGTTCATCTGCTGCTGCGTAGTCATCCAGCAAGCATTTACGAAGCGCCAGCTAGTCACCAGGCATTTCTCTAGAAAGTTCAGGGGCTACAGAGAAGAGTGTGAGTTCCATATTCCCAACCTAATCCCGAAATTTAGGATTACTGAATGAACACAATAGACTAGCCACTATGGCACAGTGGGGCACGTTCTACGCTCTGCATCCAGAACGTTGTCATTATTGTTGTTGTTCATTTGCTAAGTTGTATTTGACTTTTTCAACCCCATGGACAGCAGCACGCGAAACTCCTCTGTCCTCCACTGTCTCCTGGAGTTTGCTTTAATCCATGTCCATTCAGTTGATGATTCTATCTAACCATCTCATCCTCTGCCAGCCCCTTCTCCTGTTGCCTTCAGTCTCTCCCAGAATCAAGGTCTTTTCCAATGAGTCAACTCTTCACATCTGGTGGCCAAAGTTGTGGAACTTCATCATCAGTCTTTCCAGTGAATATTCAGGACTGATTTCCTTTAAGATTAACTGACTTGATTTCCTTGCATCCACAATGTGACTTCTACTATTCCTCCACATTAGATGATATTTTCCAGATTACCTGGAAAATTCCTACTTCAAAATATGGTGTGATTGTCTCATCTGTGCAGATTACTGCACCTTTCTGAGTAGATTTAACTAACTCTTCCTTGGAGATCCCGTTAGGCCAGGTACCTATCATAGTTCACTGAAAACTACAAACAGAAAATTGATTTGCATCCACTAGAGGATGAACTCCATTAGGCAGATGTTTCATGTTACTTACTGTGAAAGCACCAGCAAAGGATTGTCTCCAGGTAAACTTCGTAATATTTGTTAAATGGTTGAATGGTTCCCTTTACTTAAAACTCTTCTGAGCACCAGTGTTGCACCAGGACTATGTCAGGAGAGGGCCTGTGTGTGCCTACAACTATATGATTGGGGAGAGCTGAGCATGACAGCAGCTATGCAAAGATGAATGGCAAGACTCCTGATGTCATGGAGTTCCTGAGCTAGTGTGCAGGAGACACAAGAGATGTAAGTTCGATCCTGGGTTAGGAAGATCCCTGGAGGTGGAAATGGCAACCAACTCCAGGACTCTTGCCTGGAGAATCCCATGGACAGAGGAGCCTGGCAGGCCACAGTCCATGGGGTCCCAAAGAGTCAGACACGGCTGAGTGACTGAGCTCATGATAATTATTACTCAAGTATCTGCTTTTATCCCCTGCAGTAATCTTTAGGAAGGATTTGAGATAGTTAGGGCTTCCCTGGTGGCTCAGAGGTTAAAGCGTCTGCCTGCAATGCGGGAGACCTGGGTTCGATCCCTGGGTTGGGAGGATCCCCTGAAGAAGGAAATGGCAACCCACTCCAGTATTCTTGCCTGGAGAATCCCATGGACGGAGGAGCCTGGTGGGCTACAGTCCACGGAGTCGCAAAGAGTCGGGCATGACTGAGCGACTTCACTTTCACTTTCACTTTCACTTTCATAGATATAAAAAGGAATGCCTGTGTCTCATTTCAAGATTTATTTTTAGTATTCTGTTCTCAAATCTTGACATTGAATTATTAATTTTTCCTCTGCTAAGAAAATAATATTTGACACGTGAATATACCCTTCTTTCATGCCTTTCATCCCATCTGCGGCACTTACTGTGAGGGTTTTTGAGTTGCCTTGGGGGGATTTTTTCTGATCAGTTGTTCTTTGCCTGCATGTCTCATCGTCTTTGCTCTTCTAAAGTTCACTGTCTCTAAGTGGGGAAGCTCAAACACTGCGTTTCCAAGAGCTCTTCCATCATCGGCATTCAAAATATCCATGGTAAAATCACCTCAACACTCTCTGAGCTCCTACTCTGTGTACATGACTGTACCCACTCCAGGATGGACTCCAAGAGGAAGAGAAGAGTGCCCCAACCAGGTGTGGGCCACAAATGTTCTCTGAATGACATAAGAGCCTTCCCACAGAGACAGAGCTTATCTTGGATGAGTAGAAGATTGATTCCATTTTGAGAACTGGAGCAGGTTACCTCATTAAGTTAGACCTTGAAGAATAATTCAGGAAGGAAGGGCAGGAGCAAAGTCATAACCTCACCCGTAACTTAATACCTCTGTTCAGGAATATAACTTTGCACCTCCACTTTAAAGACCAGCTTCCTGCTCCAGAGGCTTTCAGCGATTTCCAAGAAGGTTGAATACCTAATTATTCCTTCTCTTCAGGTCTTACTTTCCCTTTCTTCGAGTCTTCCTTTCTATCAAACCTCCTGTTCCCATTCCAGAGTTTTCTTTTCTTATTAGTAATTACCCTTCTATTCTGCAACAGGTCAGTTCACCCACTCAGTCGTGTCTGACTCTTTGCGACCCCATGGGCTGCAGCACACCAGGCTTCCCTGTCCATCACAACTCCCGGAGTTACTCAAACTCATGTCCATTGTGGTGGTGATGCCATCCAGTCATCTCATCCTCTGTCATCCCCTTCTCCCACCTTCAGTCTTTCCCAGCACCAGGGTCTTTTCCAATGAGTCGGTTCTTTGCATCAGGTGGCAAAACCAATGAATGTTCAGGACTAATATCCTTTGGTAGTAATATTAGAAGTAATACCATTCTGTGCCCTGGCTGAGGACTCACATGGGTACAGCACAGAAATGAACATTATCAGGAAACCAGGTGCCCACAAGCCCAAATCCCAGACTATAGCCCCTTCTCTCCACGCCTGTCGAGTAGCATTCCTCCACAGTCCCCGTCTGCAAACCTTTGATAACATTGCTACCCAGCCTTTTGCTTGGAAAGAGGCTGAACCACAGCATGAACCTCTCCAACAGACCAGTTTCTCTGCCACTCGGAGGCTATCAAAAGCAATTAACCCTTCATCACAGCAGGTCTCAGTGAAATGTGTGAATCATGAAGCAAGGCGGTCTCAAGGAGAACCTTCTGAGCGAATGGTGTCCTCAAACCCCTTTTCAGATAGCAGCACCTCACAAATAAGTGGGCTAAGATATTCACAGTGTAAACATAGGCAACAGAGGTGCAAGGGAAAACGCATTTTTGGGTGGATTTCAAAAACACACACTTCTTGGAAAGCAGATGTTATTTTTTTTTTTTTGGTATTGTCAGGAATATTTTAGTAGCAGAGTGGGCTGTACTATAAATATTGAGAATATCACGCTTGGTTCTGGGTGAGGAAGGCCCATGTTGAAGGTATAGTCATTGGGGAAGTGTGAGAAGACGAGAGAAGGTGGGAAATATATGTAGCGAAGGACTCAGAGTGAAAGACTCCCTGAATTAGGGTTTTAATCCTGGAAACAGGAGTCTAAAGGCTGGGAGGACATGAAACAAACTTCCTTTGCCCTGGGTTGCCCACAGTAGGTGAACAAGGAAAGTTCCCAAAAGGTTAGTTGGTGGGAGGACTTCAAATCTAGATGTTCTTCACTGCTGGACCTTGAGAAGGGAAGAAAAGAAATAATAAAAAGAAATAAAGCACATTTTCTAAATTGAGATATAATTTATATGTAGCATTTTGGGAATACAACATGTCAACGTGTTACATTTATATATTGTAGTATGATTACCACCATAGCTTTAGTGAACAGCTTTATCAGAGTCACATAATCGTTCTTTCCTTTTTTTTAGCCTTTGTTTTTTGTTTCCACTGGGTCTTCATTGCTGCACACAGGCTTTCTCTAGTTGCGGTAAGTGAGGCTACTCTCACGGTGTGGGGGCTTCTCATGGCAGGGGTCCTTCTTGTTGTGGAACTCGGGCTCTAGGGCACGCGGGCTTCAGCCCTTGCAGCTTTTAGGTTCTAGAACACAGGCTCAGTAGGTGAGGCTCACGGGCTTAGTTGCTCCGCAGCAAGTGGGAATCTTCCCAGATTGACTGATCCTGTGTCCCCTGCATTGACAGGCATATTCTTTTCCACTGCAATACCAGGGAAGTCCCATCCTTTCCTTTTTGTGGTGAGAAGATTTCAGATCTAGTATCTTAGTAATACTGAAGTGTGTAGCACAGTCTCGTTGACTATAACCACTCTGCTTTGCATTGGGTCTGCAGAACCTAGGCATCTTCCAGTGGCAAGGCATCTTGCCTTCCAGTGGCAAGTGCAGTCTTGACTGCATTCATGCCCCAGCATTACTGAAGACTGACCTCACAGGCAAATAATTCATGGGAAGAAAAAGAAGTTTCCTATTTCAATGTGTTCAGACTCAGAGATGAACTAGTATAATATTGCTATCTGCTTAGAAAGTAATAAAAAATGTAGAACCCACCTGATTACCTTGGTAAGTTGACATTCAAAATGAGTTATATAGTTTGATTTGAGATAGTTTCTCCAAGGTCATTTCTCAGATGTCCTCAGCATTCTTTTTACACTAGAAAACACCCTAAATGGGATTGTACTTTTACATTTAACCTTAATTTCTTTTCTTTCTTTTAAATCAATTTGTGTGTTAGTCACTCAGTCATGTCCAGTTCTTTACGACCCCATGGACTGTAGCCCCACCCGGCTCCCTCTGTCCATGGGATTCTCCAGGCAAGAATACTGGAGTGGATTGCCATGCCCTGCTCCAGGGGATCCTCCCAATACAGGATTCGAACCCGGATCTCCTGCATTGTAGGCAGATTCTTTACCATCTGAGCCACTGTTTATTATATTCTAGGTCCTTAGAAGAATCAAGGGAAAACTACAGAGCTCCCATACATACTTGCCCCCACACGGCACAGTTACCCCCATGATCATGTCCCCCACCTGCCACCAATGGTCGATTTGCTATAATTGACGAGTCTGTGAGGCACAGTTTATCACCTCAAGTCCATAGTTTCCATTAGGGTTTACTCTCATGTTGCCAGGCTGCTCACAGGGTTCTGGATCTCACAGCTGGATCATGTGACATGGAAATCTCACCACCATCCTGTAAACACACTCTGTGTGGAAGACAGGCTACGCCCACCTTTGCAACCTCAGGCCTCAGATTGCCGGAGTCCAGGACTCACTCCCAGCTCTGATGCCCTCCAGCCTCCTACATATCTAGTTACAGGCAGAATGACTGGCAAGGCACACCTAAATCAAACATTTTAATACTGTACTGAATTGTTGGATATTCTTTGAAAAACTGGCTTCAAAACCCAGGTTTTCCTTAGTGATCCTTTAACTTTTTCTCCAAAGACTGGAGGCAGTGACTGTGTGTGATGGTTAATTCAAGCTTTAGGGGTCTGCGGTCTCAGATAAACCAAGTATCCGCTCTGAACCCCAGTTCCTCCATCAGTAAATTGCAGATAATTATACAAATAGTGAATATTGTATTTTCACATTATTATCTCTAACATGTTTTACTTTGCTTAGAACTATACACTTCTATATCCTTTCATTATCCTTGTTGCTGTTGTTTCATCACTAAGTAGTGTCTGACTCTCTGTGACCATATGGACTGTAGCTCCCCAGGCTGCTCTGTCCATGGGATTTCCCAGGCAGGAGTACTGGAGTAGATTGCCATTTCCTCCTCCAAGGGATCTTCCCCATCCAGGGATTAAACCTAAGTCGCCTGCACTGGCAGGCGGATTTCTTACCTCTGAGCCACCAGCATAATCCTACACCATTTATCAATTTAAGACTCAATTTCTCATTTCCAGTGATGCACATTCCCAGTAAAATTCTACTAGCATCCCATCTCTGGCCCTTGCTCGTTGAGTTCAACCCTCCAATGATGTCACCTCTAAATATTTGAGTGGTTTAATCCTCGTTTTCTCAGCACATTGAGGAGCATAGGCAGTGAGAGTAATTTAAAATCTTCCCTTTAATACACCTGGATATCGGCTATTGGTAAAGTTTGGACAGGTGCGGTTTCACGAAGTAAATGGATTTGTTTCCATAAAACAACATCAGTTTATGAATGTTGGGAAGTAAAATATGTTTTTCAATGTATATTTTATAAAAATGAGCATTCTTAAAATTATTTGCTTTGTCCATTTTTCAAGGCTTACACATAGATGTACATTAATATTTTCTTTGCCTTGGGAGCTTCAACTAAATTCTCAGGATTCTAAAAATGACTAGCCAATTTCACACCAAAAATGTAATCCAACTCCTTAAGTACCCTTGGAAGCTTCATTATAGAGTTATCCTCAGGCCTTATGGATGACTTTTAAAAATTACTTTAAAAGACCCAGCAATTCATCTGGAATGGTTAAGTGTGATAATAAGGGCTTTTTTTGCATCCCCACTATGAAAAGCCACTGAGGAGTGGTCCAGAGGTGACATCTTTGTTAAAGGTGACCCGTTTGAGAATCCAAGAAGGGCAGCCCTTCTGAGAGGCTGACAGGATTGACCTCACGGCAAAATCACTGCAAAGGGTCTCTCTTGTGGGCTTCTCTGGTGGCTCAGGGGTAAAGAATCTGCCTGCAAGGCAGGAGACGTGGGTTTGATCCCTGGGTCAGGAAGATTCCCCTGGAGGAGAAAATGGCAACCCACTCCAGTATTCTTACCTGGAGAATCCCACGGACAAAGAAGCCTCACAGGCTCCACAGGGTCACAAAGAGTCGGACATGGCTGAAAGACTGCACACGCACATCTCTTGTTATCTTTCTCTGCCATTGACCAGAATTTTAACACTTCAGGTGAAATTCTTAATTTTCAAAGAATAATGAGTACAGCTCATTCATTATGTGTTGACTTTATTGGTAAAATCCAGACTGAAATAAGAACAAGCACTCTCAACCCCAAATCAGATTTCCCTTCAGGATATGGTTGTCTTCTTAGACATTTAGAAATGAAACAAAGAGCAAAACACCAAAAATAAAAAGGCCAAATTCAAAGACTCAACTGTTAACACCCCACTTTGAGATTTGGGTGCACGTGATTCCCCTCATCTACGTTTTCTACCACCAGGCCAACTCAAAATTCCTCACCTGCCTTGGAGGGACTGAGAGAAGGGAATGGGGAGGGTAGATGTTCTGGATGTCGCTGGGCACTGACATTTGCAGTTCACTATGGCTTCTTGGTCCCCAACTGGTCTTGGAAGGCCAGGGCATCCCAGAGGCCAAGAACACCTTCTGCCCTCTGATTTGGGCACAGCGGTGGCCACTTCACTCAGATGTGTGCCTCCTGGCAGCAACGCCTGCCTCGGGCCTGCAGACTGGCAGGCTGCAATATGCTTTACCTGGGGCTACACCTGAGACCATATGGGCCTTCAGCTGCTGCACCATACAGGGGCCCGCCTGCAGCAAGGCGAGGACCAGATGGAGCAGACGATACCTGCGCGGGGCCGTCTGACTCGGCGCTGCTGGGGACTTGGTGTGTGGAAAATGGCAGACTATAAACATTTAAATAATAATACCACAACACATGCTGATGCTTTTCCACCAGGAAGAAGGGGAAGGAAAAAAAAAAAAAAAAAGAGCCTTTCTGGGAAAGATAAACCTGAAGAGTACTATGGACGAGCAATGAAGTTAACTTCTTTAAAATAAAAGCTAAGTCAGATGATTAAAACCGAAGACAAATCTAAGAAGGAGTCCAAAGGGTGGGTGGGAGCGAGGAGTGACAGACAGGAGTGCAGCAAACTGCTCTGTGATTATGCAGGTTATGTGACTCTCGTTGTGCCTCAGTCTCCCCACTGATAAAATGAACAATAAAGCGGATGGTGCTGTTCAAAACACGAAGATGAGTTTGTGCCGCGATGTAAATCGTCAGCAAAGTCTGGTTACAAAACCCGTGGCAGCTAAACTGTGAACAGCCTTGGAGCATGAATGCCATGCGTTTGGGTGATTGTGCAAACTCCTTGTCTCACTGAGGACACAAAGCCGGTGGTTCAGAGCCTGGTCACAGTCTATGAACTGGTACCTGCAAATGGATACTGTGAGTTGTGAGCAGTTTCCTCTTTAAACACTGGCAGTCCAGTGGTTAAGACTCCCCACTGTCAATGCAGGGGGCATATGTTTGATGCTTGACTGGAGAACTAAGACCCCACATGAAAGGAGGCACGGCCAAAACAACAGCAACAATAAAAATGAACATTCAGGACTTGCATTCTTGGATTGTTTCAGACTAACTAGAGTGATATAAAGTACTGTTTTAATCTTATTTCCTTTTCACTGACTTTCCAATATAAAACTACCCCCCAAAAAGTGAGATATGTCTTAAAACATCTTAGTTTGCTATAAGTTAAATTCACCCAAAGTGTAAAAAGAAAAAGCCCAATTATTCAATTACTATTACTCCATTCCAATATATTTCTGATCTACTAAAAGTTTAATAAAAAAAAGAATTTGCCCTTGGTGTAAAGTGTCAACCGTTCTAGCATTGGAAGCCTCCTGGAAAATAGGATTATTCTTCAATAGAGACTTAATTGATGAATTGAATGTTGCTTGACAAAGAACTGGGCAAAGTGATGAGGGAGGAGAGGCAGTTCCAGCTGAGAGAAGACAAAATAACGTGACAAAGGGCATCCCAGAAGTGGAAACACACAGATCGTTTTCTGCTGCTGAAATGTAAAGCAAGGGAGTGGACCGTGAGCGGGGACAAAGAGAGGGTAGGAAGTCTCCAGGTCATAGACTACCTTGAAGCCCAGGCTGATGTGTGTAAACATTGCGGGTGATAGGGGTACCCCCTGTCAAGCCGTCAGCGAGATGATGAGATAAGATCTGCATTTTAGATTAGCTGCTCAGACAGTCATGTGAAGAATGAATTTGTATCTGGTCTCCAGGACTCCACGCTGCAATGACTCTCCTCCTTCTCAGGCTGCTTTCCATCTCTCCAACCTGTTAGTCATTGAATGCCCAGGGTTTAATCCCCAGACCGTCTCTCTACCCATCCCTGTGTTTTAATGATATCATTTACCCTAAAGGCTTTAAATATCAATCAAAAACCAGACTTCTTTCAGATTTAAAGGACTAATTCACCTGTCTCATTTGAATTCCTGACTCATCTATCTGACTGACAGTCCGACATCTCCAGTTATTTCTCCAACTTCACATACCCAAATCCAGATTTCTATTTTTCCCCAAAACCTGTTTCATCTGAAGTCATCTGCCATCTTGGTTTCTGGCAACTCTATTCTGGTTGCTAAGGCCAAAAACCTAGACATTACTTGGATTCCTCTACTTCTTTCAGAATACCTGTTCAGCCTGTCAGAAGATCCTGTCTTTCAAAATACATTAGGAATCAAACACTACTGCACCACCTCCATCACTAAATGCTCTGGTCCAAGGCACCTTCATCCTTTGCCTGGTTATTACAATGGCCCTCCCACCTGAAAAACTTAAAACTTAAAAACTTAAAAACTAAGATCATGGCATCTGGTCCCATCACTTCACTGCAAATAGATGGGGAAACAGTGGGAAAAGTGGCAGGCTTCATTTTTGGGGTCTCCAAAATCACTGCAGATGGTAACTACAGCCATGAAATTAGAAGACACTTACTCCTTGGAAGAAAGGAGTAACCTAGGCAGGAGTAACTTATTACCAACCTAGACATTATATTAAAATGCAGAGACATTACTTTGCCAACAAAGGTAAAGGCTTTGATTTTTCCAGTAGTCATGTATGGGTATGAGAGTTGGATGATAAAGAAAGCTGAGCACCAAAGAATTGATGCTTTTGAACTGCAGTGTTGGAGAAGACTTTTGAGAGTCCCTTGGACTGCAAGGAGATCCAACCAGTCCATCCTAAAAGATATCAGTCCTGAATATTCATTGGAAAGACTGATGCTGGAGCTGAAACTCCAATATTTTTGCCAACTGATGCAAAGAACTGACTCATTTGAAAAGACCCTGATGCTGGGAAAGATTGAAGGTGGGAGGAGAAGGGAACAACAGAGAATGAGATGGTTGGATGGCATCACTGACTCTATGGACATGAGTTTGAGTAAAGTCTGGGAGTTGGTGATGGACAGGGAGCCCTGGCATGCTGCAGTCCATGGGATCACAAAGAGTTGAACACGACTGAGTGACTGAACTGAACTGAATTGACCTGATAGCCCTTTGTCCTGATATGGTGAGTGATTCTTTTAGAACTTAAATCTGACCTTGCAGCACCTCTCCTCAAAACCAACAGTGGTCTCCCTTCTCATTCAGAATAAAGCCCAACTTTTCAGCCCTGTAAACCTTTATAATATGCTCCCCCAACTCTTCTGGAGCCTCACCGACTTCTCCTCTCCCTGTTGCTCCCTCCCTTTCAGCCACTCTGGGCTCCTTGATATCCCCTTGATAAACATCTCCCACCACAACTATGGGGTGTCTTTCCCCTCTCTTGGAGATGACTTCAGTTTATTTATAAGGATTAGGTGCAGGCATGCTAAGTCGCTTCAGTAATGTCCAACTCTTTGCAACCCCATGGACTGTAACCCACCAAGCTCCTCTGTCCATGGGATTCTCCAGGCAAGAATCCTGGAGTGGGTTGCAGTGCCCTCCTCCCGGATATCTTCCCCACCCAAAGATCAAGCCAGCATCTCATATCTCCTTCTTTGGCAGGTGGATTCGTTATCACTAGCTGCACCTGGTGGTGTTGCTGTAAAAAAGAAACTCCGTATGACCAGACAGTGCAGATGACACCACCCTTATGGCAGAAAGCGAAGAGGAACTCAAGAGCCTCTTGAGGAAAGTGAAAGAGAAAAGTGAAAAAGCTGGCTTAAAACTCAACATTCAAAAAATGAAGATCATGGCATCTTGTCCCATCACTTCATGGCAAATAGATGAGAAAACAATGGAAACAGTGAGAGACTTTATCTTCTTGAGCTCCAAAATCACTGCAGATGGTGACTGCAGCCATGAAATCAGAAGATGCTTGCTCTTTGGAAGAAAAGCTATGACAAACCTAGACAGTATATTAAAAAGCAGAGACTTTACTTTGTCAACAAAGGTCCATCTAGTCAAAGCTTTGTTTTTTTAGTAGTCAAGTATAGATGTGAGAGTTGGACTATAAAGAAGGCTGAGCACCAGAGAATTGATGCTTTTGAACTGTGGTGTTGGAGAAGACTTTTGAGAGTCCCTTGGATTGCAAGGAGATCCAACCAGTCCATCCTAAAGGAGATCAGTCCTAGGTGTTCATTGGAAGGACTGATGCTGAAGCTGAAACTCCAGTACTCTGGCCACCTCATGTGAAGAACTGACTCATTTGAAAAGACCCTGATGCTGGGAAAGATTGAAGGCAGGAGGAGAAGGGGATGACAGAGGATGAGATGGTTGGATGGCATCACTGACCCAATGGACATGAGTTTGAGTAAACTCGGGGAGTTGGCTATGGACAGGGAGGCGTGGTGTGCTGCAGCCTACAGAGTGGCAAAGAGTCAGACACAACTGATGTGATTGAACTATGCTGAACTACCAGACAAGGAGAAGGAGCTGACCAGCCGAGCATGAGGCTCGAGCAGTATCACTGGTGTCATTATGGAGCCTCTGCAGCCCCAGGAGAGTCCTGAGCCCTCATGACCACACACATGTGGGGGACAAAGCTGGAGCCCATGAGAGGTGGGGGACCAGAAATAATGTCCTTGCACAAAACCAGGACTCCCGAAGTGCCACTGACAAAGAGAAATGAAAACCAGTGAAATGTGCCCAACAGTCTTAAGAGGAAAAAAAAGAGAAGATGAGCTTGCCCTCAGTGGAAGAACAGTGTATTTCTTTAGAAACGTCCACTAGAAACTAAGCCATGCCTTCACATAGACTTGGGCTCCCAAATTATATTTCCCTCATTATGAAAGAAAACTCAAATTATGAATCAGTGTTATTAAAATAGAAAATGTAGCCCAGGATGGTGACACCCTCCATAGAAACGAGTTGAAAATCATTCAACAGCGTCTTCCTCATGAAGATTCCCATTGGAGGCAGAACCAGGACCAACATCTACCTGAGGAGCTCATCTACACAGTTTCACACGTGAGGGATTCCACCAGAACATGGGCAGCAGACACAGAAAAAGGACCATTAGCATCTCAAGTACTTGAAATGATAAGACAAGATGCTGAAGGAGGTCATAAACTTAGTGGTTAAAGGATAAAAGAAGGTTCCAAAACTACCTGAAAAGAATGAGTCAACATGCAAAATCAGCAAGTGAATTGGAAGAAAGAATCAAGTAGAATTGTGCTAATAAGTCACAGTAATTAGTATAATTTCAAAAATATTGACAGATAATAAGTGCCTTTTTATTTCACAGGATGAAAGGGCTACGTGCTGAAATTTTAGACTTCTCAGATTTTAAAATATCTCAGGACTGAGCAATGATCCCTTGCAAAGCATCTAACACAAAACACCCAACTCCCCATTTGACTTACGTATGTCATCTATTTTTATCACGATGGTGACAAAATCTAGTTCAGGTGACTATTTTTGTCCTTTTGCTCATAGGCTGTTGAGTGACTCCCAGAAGGAAAACCAAACAAGATGTGATATCCCAATGTACCACCACCACCCCCTCCCATGCCTGCCCCTTGAAAAATCATTCAGGATCTAGACCAAAATCTCTATCTTGAGTTCTAGCTGCTCTGACAGCCATTTACCCAAATCAGAATTTTTCAACTTTCTTTCCACTTCTTCAGTTCTTTATCTAAGTACCAAATCCATTTATGTATAATCTGCATCCCTCATTAGACTGAAAACTTCCCTGAGCCTGGTACTGACCTGTCTTACCCTGGCACTTGAATAAGCAACAGCTATGGTAGCAGCCCAGTAAGATTTTATCATAGTAAACTGAAAAGAGAGGGTTTCCCTGGTGGCTCAGTTGTAGAGAATCCACCTGCCAGTGCGGGAGACACAGGTTCCACCCCTGATCCGGGAGGATCCCACGGGCCGCAGAGCAGCTAGGCCCCTGTGTTGCAACTGTTGAGTCTGTGCTCTAGATTCGGGGAGCCACAGTTACTGAGCTCACGTGCCACAGCTACCAGCCCACGCACTCAGAGTCCACGCTCTGAAATGAGAGAAGCCACCGCAATGAGCAGCCCACACATCGCAACTAGAGAGTGGCCTCCACTTACCACAGCTAGAGAAAAGGCCCATGTAGCAAAGAAGACCCCGTACAGCCAGAAAATAATAATTGTTTAAGCTTAAAGAATAAATAAATTGAAAACAGAACACACGTTCATTACAATTCCAAGTTTACACCATAAAATATTCCAAACTTGGCTTAAGGCAAGAAATTAATAAGCTAAAGTAAACTTAGGACAATAAACAAATTATATTCATTTAAGTTTCTGAAGCTTAAAGTGTTCAAGATGGACGCTCAAATTAAAAACATGTGTGGGTGAGAGCTTTTACATATGATCATCAAATCCTCCCTTCAGAAACTGCTGTCATAAAAAAAATTTAAAAAATCACCTGGGAAGGTTCTCTAGCTCTGAGCTTGTAAACACGTGAGGGTCTCTAGGGCAGTGGGTCCCATTTGCCTTAGGACCATGGGGATGCTCTGAAACAGCTTGGTGTGCAGACCTCCCAGGAGGTAACAGAACGACCCCTCAGGCCAATCCTCTATTTGCGGCAACATTGACCATCCTAGAACTTCTGGAGTATTTACATTTGATATAAAGAAGCAGGGATGAAACTAAAGAAAATAAAAATACGCTGAGCATTTTATGAAATTTGATCACCCCATCCCCCCACCAACCTTGTACTCTTGCTCTGAGTGAGTCAGTGAATCTGTCTAGCAAATAAGTCGTCCTCGGAAACTGTCTCCTCTGGGTCTGCAAGCCCTCAGTTCTGAGTCTCTGTACAGTGCCTGAACCTAAGGTATTCTTGCTGTATACACAGCAATAGCAAGACATCTTCACTTTTGACTCTGAAATAACAAGCGAGCAGATTAACAAAATGATGTGCATTTACTCAGATTCACAAGATTCTTCCATATATCACATATGGCCAGACTTACCCTCAGATAGGTAGTATTAATAACATGTTTTTCTGTTTAGGAGCAGACCTCTTTGATTTGAGATGAGACAAACCATGAAAATGTTCTATACCTTATTTCCAAAAATAAAGCCTTGGCTCTATTTGATTCAGCTCATATCAGTAATTAATTAAGAGAGTAATTTAGACCCATAGAATATTGTATTTAATCCCAACAAAATATAATCTTCAAGGAAAACTATTTGATTAGCAAGAGTGAAAGAAGGGTTATTAGCATTGTTATTGAGGCTGCATTTAAAGTCACACAATATGTATGTTTTCTTTAATGCATCTCAAGTAACACTGCAATTCCTCAAATGGTTCATTCCAGAAATAGAGCTTCGGAACATACATTTGTATTTCATTTGTCGGGAAGCATTTTAGTTTCCCATAAAGCTAATGAATTTCTTCCAAAACCCTGACTCGCCTTACCAAATACAAATGTCTTCCCCTTGAAGCAATTACTCCCAAATGGTTGATTTATACAGCCTCACAAATCATAAATTTCCAGGCAAATAAATCACTTTGCATTTGGTTTCAACAAAGATAAAATAAAAGTTTTTTTCAAAAAGGTGCTGACTAAGAACTTTGTGGAATTTGCTTGAATATTTCATCCTTTAATTAAAATATATATTGATGTGTTTCATTTCCCTGAGAGCAGCAATATGGTAATAAGATCTTAACAGTTCAAATCTATGCCTTTTCATGGTTTGCTTTGCAATTCTATCCTACTTTTTTTTTTCTTTCTCTAATCAGTAATCAGTACTTTTTGAGGTTTATGTGTACAGTATGTAATTTGATTTTCTTCCCTGGCGAGTTGTTACAGAGACTGAATACAGAGATTAAAAGTACATATATTTAGAATCAAGAAAAGCATAATATATGTTTTTGCTGCTCTTCAGTGATGGGCGCTATACATTAATCAAGGTACCAGGCTTCCAGCAAAGCACTGCCGTTCCCCCAGCTCCAAGGAAATAGCAGCAATTCTCTAATCAGCGTTTTGATGTCAGATATGGAACCCAGAGGAAGATCAGGAACGTGTGGTCTGTAGCCACAAGTGACTTAACCTCACAGTAAAAGGGCTCCTTTTGGTTCCCAGCCCCAAAGCCTCAGGTAAAGGTGTGATAGATACTGAGAAATCTCTGCCTGGTGATAATGACATTTCATTCTTGAATTCTGAGTTAATTGGTTCTATAGTATACAAGGATTACCTTTATTTTCTTTTTTTCTGTTTAATGTACCTGTTGCTTTAAATGCTAAACCTGGAATCCATCTTTAGTAAAGCCCACCTGTTGGGTTGATGCCCAGCACTGTTGCCTGGGCACTGTTTGTGTGCTGTCTGATGGGTTGCAGTGAAGTGCAATTGCACCTGGGTTACTATGGCATGAACACAGGGTAATTCACCTGGAGGTGAGACACGATAAACAGGTTTCACAGAATCACTGGAGTCTGTAGCAATGGAACCGGCTGAAACCTGAGAGTTTTTAATCTTCGGCCTCCTCGGTTTACAGATGAGAAAACTGAAGAACAGAGAGGTAAAGGGAAAAGATCAAGTTTATCTGATCAATTGGTTAATGGAGCAAAAACAAGAATAAAATTATCCTGGGCACGGAAACTGGGTGATTTTTCATACGGCACAAACCCAAGTGATTTATATATACCTTTGGACATGTTAGGGATATTTTTCCAGAAAATGTCATGTTTTGATTTTTGAATTTGTAGGGGAGCCAGATTTGTAACCTTCTAATAGAAATACATTTTTAAAAGAAATTAAAAGTGTTTCAAATAATGATCACAGAGGAGTTCTTTTCATATCTCCTTGTATCTCGTTACTTTCTCTAAACAAGATATAATGTGATGTATGCAATTTCCATGATTCAACAGGAAGAATGTCAGTGGACTGATTTGGAAAGATAAGTGGTGTCATTCTATGTCTGTGAAGAACATGATCTGTGACTGAATCAGATGGTACCACTCTCATTGGCATGAGACTTTCCAATGCACAAAGTGGATTTAGAATCAACATTCCCTTTCATCCTTCCAATGATGGTGATGACTAAGAATGTGTTGGATGCCACACATTCTTCTAAGTTCTTTTCACTGGGATCTTATTCAGTTGGTACCAATGCTATTATTATTTCCACTTTATAGCTAAAATCTTCCACATATGCTATGATCTGTCTGCTACCCCATTCAATTTTGGGTCTGATTTGAGCACAGGAGTATTAATAAGTCTATGCCCATATTAACTATTGTTGCCCTGTGCTCAGTCAAGTTTAACTGTTTGTGACCTTATGGACTGTAGCCCACTAGGCTCCTCTGTCCATGGAATTTTCAGGAAAGAATAATGGAGTGGGTTGCCATTTCCTACTCCAGTAGATCTTCCTGACCCAGGGATTGAATGCACGTCTCCCATATCTCCTGCAGCACCAGGCAGATTCTTTACCACTCTGCCACCTGGAAAGCCATATTAACTATTACCTGAGCATAAATAAGGGAAATCCAGAAGCTTCACATTGGAGCTTACAAGGAACCTTCACTCTAACAATTATATTTGCCAACAAAGTTTCCCAGCTAGGCTGGATGGCTGATATCAGTTCAGTTCAGTTCAGTTCAGTCACTCAGTCATGTCCCACTCTTTGTGACCCCATGAACAGCAGCACACCAGGCCTCCCTGTCCATCACCAACTTCCAGACTTTACTCAAACAAATGTCCATAAAGTCAGTGATGCCATCCAATCATCTCATCCTCTGTTGTCCGCTTCTCCTCCCATCTTCAATCTTTCCCAGCATCAGGGTCTTTTCAAATGAGTCATTTCTTTGCACCAGGTGGCCAAAGTATTGGAGTTTCAGCTTCAGCATCAGTCCTTCCAATGAATATTCAGGACTGATATCCTTTAGGATGGCCTGATTAGATCTCCTTGCAGTCCAAGGGACTCTAAAGAGTCTTCTTAAACACCACAGTTTGAAAGCATCAATTCTTTGGCACTCAGCTTTCTTTATAGTCCGACTCTCACATTCATACATGACTACTGGAAAAACCATAGCTTTGACTAGACAGACCTTTGTTGGCAAAGTAATGTCTCTGCTTTTTAATATGCTGTCTAGGTTGGTCATAACTTTTCTTCCAAGGAGTAAGCGTCTTTTAATTTCATGGCTGTAGTCACCATCTAAAGTGATTTTGGAGTCCAATAAAATAAAATCTCTCACTGTTTCCATTGTTTCCCCATCTATATGCCATGAAGTGATGGGACCGGATGCCATGATCTTAGTTTTCTAAATGTTGAGCTTTAAGCCAACTTTTTCACTCTCCTCTTTCACTTTCATCAAGAGGCTCTTTAGTTCTTCTTCACTTTTTGCCATAAGGGTGGTGTCATCTGCATATCTAAGGTTATTGATACTTCTCCCGGCAGTCTTGATTCCAGCTTGTGCTTCTTCCAGCCCAGCGTTTCTCATGACGTACTCTGCATATAAGTTAAATAAGCAGGGTGACAACATACAGCCTTGACATTCTCCTTTCCCAATTTGAAACCAGTCTGTTGTTCCATGTCCAGGTCTAACTGTTGCTTCCTGACCTGCATACAGATTTCTCAAGAGGCAGGTCAGGTGTTCTGGTATTCCCATCTCTTGAAGAATTTTCCACAGTTGACTGTGTGGATCACAGGCTTTGACGTTGTTTATAAAACAGAAGTAGATACTTTTCTGGAACTCTCTTGCTTTCTCGATGATCCAGTGGATGTTGGCAATTTGATCTCTGCTGTGGCTGCTATCACAACAATGCAAAACATCTCCTCTATCAAAGGGCCCAGGTAACCATCCCTGACTGGGCACAAGAGGATTCTGAGTCTAATGGAGATGATGCCCGCTGCTTGGTATTAACTCTAAGGAAGAGGATGGACCCAGGGGTACGATTTATTAACAAAATTTGAACCCTGGTGTATCTATAAGAAAACTGTGGCCTTGGCCCTCAATATTTAATGATACTTCTCATGAGTTTAAAGAAGGAGTTGGAAGCTGGGAGTTAAATTCTCCCTCAGAGACCACCATTTTTTTGAGCCTGAAATCCTTTTAGAATATTTTTCATGCCAGATGCTAAAGACAGATCATTCAATACTAGGGATTGCCCTGTCTTTTTGTCCTGAGGTACTTCTAAGACGGAGAGTTTGGTCAGATTGAAAGTCCCCTGTATTATCTTTGGTGAAATTACAATTGATGACACTACTTTTTCAGAAGCTTCCCACGTGGCACAATGGTCAAGAATCTGCCTGACAACGCAGGAGATGCAAGAGAAGTGGGTTCAACATCGGGGTCAGGCATCCAGCCTGGCTAAGATGTAGAAGATCAGCAACTGGCCGAGTGTGTCCTTTAGAGCCTCCTGTTTCACGCCAGCTGAGCAGAAGAGGACCGTTTCTGGCCACAGACCTGACAATCTACCTTTTCTCGCTGAGGCATTTTTAAAGACTTCAGCTTTTAAGTCAGCTCTCAGGAAGGCAGACAGGAGGCAAAACAGACACCCTACAGTTTTCAGACGGTGGCCCGAGGCTCTTTGTCCAAGGAGGGGCAGCAGGCTGATGAGACCTTCAACTTTTCAGCTCTTGGGATTGATTTTGTTAAACCATTGGCATTTATCGGCATTCTCTCTATGGACTGTTCTCTTTTCAACGATGTTCTTGACAATATAAGGCAGGACAAAGTCAGGTCGGGTGCACAAAATTTCACCAAAATAATTCCGATCAGAACAAAGACTTCCACAAGTGAAATATGGCTTTCCTGGTACAAAATAAGGTGTCAAAGCTTCAGCAAAAATCAAAGCAGAGACCCCACATACGGCTCATCTCTACTGTGGGCCAGGGACCTCAAGAGGAAGAGATGAACAAAGTCTGGAGAAACACTCGCACAAGTTCTCTGCATCAAAAGTTGTGGTCCAAGTCTCAGCTGGGGAGACGCAGCTAGGTTTTGCTGAATTCTCCAAATGATGGAACATACCTTCCGCAAACAAAGCAATCTGTTGTGATAGAGCTTAGTTTTATTGACGTAGTGAGGGACGACTATATAGACAACTTATAATTCTTTTCTTTTCTTATTAAGGAACATGAATGCCCAGCTTTGATTGCTGATGGGTTGGGCTCAGACATTCTTAAGGGAGGACAGAAGGAGGGGACCCTTGGCATAGGCTAATATTTTGAGACAGGGTCCATGTGAGTGAATTGAGGTTCTGAAAGAAGAAAGAGTAGTGTAGTCAAGTTATGCTTGGCTGTTTTTGCAGCAGTGTAACTGGTGGGCAACTCAGTCACTCCAGTTTCCGGTTATCAGGACAAGCCTCACCTTGTTCCCCAGTGCACAGCCCTTCTGGGGATCTGCAGGTGGTGCTGTCAGAATGTGAGGCAGGGGCTTTGTGCCCTGTAAATGCCCCCTGTCCCTCCTGGCATCTAACACAGTGCTGGGCAGAACTGCAATAGATTATTTGGCCAGACGCACTGACCAGGCCCCTCTTTGGAATTAGACTCAGAGCCTGTTTCTAACTACACAGTTGAAGGGGTCAGTATTTGGCCTTCTCTCCCACCCCTTGGAGGGTCCCTGCCCCCTGAGTCCTTGCTGGGGCCTGGTGTTGCTTCTGCCCCGTTCCTCTCACCTCCCTGCAGGCAGGTGACAGGGTACCTCCCAGCTATTGCCACCATGCCCCCTTCCTTTGTTTCAGCTCCAGTCCCCACCAGTCACAGAGCCATTTTCCCCCAGTGCTACAGACCCTCACTCAGGAAGACACACGAGTGCTCCAGTAAAGTGCTTATTATGTTTACAATCAGGTCAGTTATTTTCAACACAGGTGCATTTAATGGATTAGAGCCACATGCTCTAAAAATGAACCAGGCCATCCCTTCTGATCTGAAAGGAGCCAGCCATGCTTCAAGATAAAACCAATAAGACTCTGCTCAGCAAAGTACTAGAATGGCGTGGCTTATTGCTAGGATATAAGCAACATGGGCTGGAGGGATGGAAAAGAGGCAGATCACAGACTGTAAATAGGACCCAGTTGTAGCAATGACCCCAAAGGATTATATTCAACACACCGAGTCCAAAGGAGGAGATAACGGTCACAGTTTCACAGTATTCGTGGGAAACCACGTCATGTGTGGGGACACAGGCAAGGAGCTCAGGTGACAGGTGGGCCCTGAATCACCTTCAGTATCTGGCCCAGAATGCAGCTTGTAGTTGGCAGGCAATAAATCTGTGGATTAAGGACAAATAAGCAGACGACAGCCGCCTAGGGAGAGGTTTGACAAGCGATGTGCAGGTCATCAAAGGTCAGTAGAAGGACCTGGGGATGAGGCAGGTACTGAAGTGCTAGGTGTGCTCTCCGAGATGATGGTCTGGGAGAAAGCCTGGGTAGCTGAGGGGATGCTAGAGGGAGGCTAAGACTCAGACAACGGTAGGTAGACAGGCTGCCCTTAGTCCCACCAGGTAATAGACTTTAACACGGATTCCAGGGCCTCCCTCCTGGTCAGACCTTCTTGACTGGTCAGGAGAAGAGTGTGACCGAGTCTTCAGGTAGCAAGCATGACTGATTACAGACTGCATGGAGGGCCAAGGAAGGTAAGAATTGGCATTTTTGTGCTATCATCCCTCCTTGGAGAAGCCCAGCTAAAACAGAAGAGATGCCACTGATGGCTGCTTAAGGGGCTTGTTCTTTTCCGGTGTTTCCATTTCAAGCTCAGTTTCAAGATCTTTCCCTCCAGTGGACACTCCATCGGGTATGTCACCGCATCTTTGAACACACAGTTGTCCTGAGGTTTGTGCGTAGGGGAGGTGTTCTCATGGGTAATTGGATGGGAGCTGAACAAAGGCATGTGGCCCCTGGGTATTTCTTCCATTTAGAGAACCAGTATTTCTTTTTAAAAAATAAAAAGTTTTTTATTTTGTATTGGGGTATAGCTGATTAGCAATGTTGTGATAGTTTCGGGTGAATGGCAAAGTGACTCAGCCATATACATATATCCGTTCTTCCCCAAACCCCCCTCCCACCCAGGCTGCCACATAACATTGAGCAGAGTTTCCTGTGCTGTGCAGTACGTCCTTGTCGGTTATCCATTTTAAATATAGCAGTGTGTACATGTCCATCTGAAACTCCGCAACTATCCCTTCCCTTTGGCAACCCTAAGTTTATTCTCTAAGTCTGTGAGTCTCTTTCTGTTATGTAAGTGAGTTCATTTGTACCATTTATTTTTAGATGCCACACATAAGGGGCATCATCTGATATTTCTCTGTAGAGAATGGGCATTTCTGGAGCTGGCGATGTACAAAAAAATTTACAATACATTGCAAGTAACTTTGACGTGTTAGTGGTATGTCAGCTGGGATATATGGTTGCCTGTAACAGAAAACCTTAAACTTGGTGTCTTAAACCCATGAAATTTAACGTTTTCATGACCAAGACATAGCCCAGGGTTGATATGGTGGTTCTCCATCATCTTCAAAGACGAGATACCTGTAAACCATCGTTCTGCCTTCCCAAAGGTGTTTTCCCCATCCTCATGGTATAGGAAGTATGTGGGGGACAAGATGGTAGAAGGAGCTTTCCTCCATAGGCCATACCATAACCCCAAATCACACAGACCACGTGCTTGTGCCCCATTGTGTGTGTATGTATGTGTGTTCAGTCGCCCAGCCATGTCTGATGCTTTCTGACCCCATGGACTGTAGCCTGCCAGACTCCTCTGTCCATTAGCCAGAGTTTAGCAACATGGCCATCTGCACTGGGAGAAGGCTGGGAAATAGGGAGATTTCCTGGAGCATACTGGTATTAGGCATTCTGATTTTTCAGAAAGGGATGAACAGGTGCTATGTTGTCCTTCAGTGGCTGTCTGCCACAGCAACATTTTCCTGTACCAACAACTCTGGGATTCTTTTCCAAGTCCACAATGAAGACAGGATTCCACCGTCTTAAAACTGACATCACTCTCAACTGCTTTGCTACAAGGAGCAAAACAAAGCAGAAAATAAAAACGAAAAGAGCACAATAAACAACAGAATGGTAAATAAAAACCTGACATACAGTATCCCACAAAAATAGGAAATGTTTTCCTTCGAAACCTACACTCACCCACCAACACACCTCCTTCAAATTTAGTTGCGTTAAACAAAAACAGAGTCGAGCTCTGTTGCGATTTTCGAATCCATATTGACGTGCACCAGAATTCCACAGAGGAGCAGAAATGGGTAAATGGCATCACGGGGTCAGCTCAGCACTTTATCCACTGAGAATTCAAGCTCTGGATGAGCCACTGAGAGATGCTTCCCAGAGTCTCGGCCGGGAGGGGAAGAACCAGGTCCTGGAGAGGGCCTCGTGGTTCTCTTTGCTGCTTGGCTGTGAAGCTGGATTGGCAGCTGGATGGATTGAGGCCTGTCACACCTTAATGGGAAAGGATGACAGAGTGGCTGTGAGCAGCGTGTCGTATGTGCGGTATGGCTGGGGCCGGAGGTCTGGGAGATGGAGAGTGAGGGGCCATCTGTCACCCGAGGCAAGGATGTTCTCCAACCTGAGGCTACGCGAGACACCTAGGTCTCCACCTGATGGTAGACAGCCTGTTTCTTTATTCAAGAGAAAAATAACCAGGGCTGGATGCCAGGGAGGAGGCCCTGGCTGCCCACCATCAACCGCAGGGAAGCTCATTAGCTTAATCTTCAAGCACTTGCCGTTGAAAACAGGGCAGCTCCAGGATGAAAGGCCCTGGCTCAAGGGCCCCCCGCTCAGCTCCCTGGGGTCAAGAAAGCCAAGCAGGGGACCCTGCCCGGGGGTCTGGCTCGGGTGGCCCGTACTTCTCTGATCACTGGGGCTCAGGGAGCACGCTCCCCGCTCCAAACTCAGAGCAGTGGCTGTGCACTTGTGACCTTACCTTGGAAACGCCCTGCCTTACCCCATTCCAGTGATTTTTCTGTGCATCCTCCAACTGCATTATTCAAACATAAGCCTATCACAGCTCTTCATAAAGCCTGCCGAACTGGAGTGTATTTGGCACATGGTAGTTGTTTGCTTCAGAAAGTTGTGTGAGCAGTTGGATGAACCATCATGTTTGATACCTGCCATCCTCAATCCAAATCTACAAAAAATCTTTTGATGCTTGGTTCCCCGGGTGAGAACTAGCTCAGCTGCAGCTCTGGTCAACCACCAGCCAACTATGGTTTGGGGGTCCTGCAGCCCTACCCAGGCATTTCCCTTAGTCTTTGAGATGGGCCCACTGTAGGATATCACCAGGAAGAAAGAGCCCCCAACACTGAATACAAGTTGATAAAGGCACATTCCTGCAGTTTCTTTAGCATTCCAGAACCTGCCTCATCAGTGCATGAAAGTGTAGTATTAGTCACCCAGTCATGCACAACTCTTTGCAACTCCATGGACTATAGCCTGCCAGGCTCCTTTGTCCATGAGGTTCTCCAGGCAGGAATGCTGGAGTGGGTAGCCATCCCCTTCTCCAAGGGATCTTCCCAACCCAGGGATTGAACCTGAGTCTCCTGCATTACAGGCAGATTCTTTACTGTCTGAGACACCAGGGAAGCCCCCATCAATGTACGACCCACCCTGATTAACTTATCCAGTAAAGTTTCAGCCACTTCTGATGTTATCATGATGGTGAAACTATAGTTCACTGGAAGCCCAGAGCAGTCTCTGGCTCATCAGCTGTGCTCCTGCATCTAAATTCAACCCAAGTTCTTCTTGCCCCCAAAGCTTATATTCCTGGTAAGCAATGAGGTCACTTTCTCATGTCCAGTTTTCATCCAACCTGGCTCCCCTCATGTGTATGGGAAGATTCCACAGCAAGAATTGGGGCTAAACTTGAGAGAAATCGGGGGAAGGAGTAGCTGTCACCATAGCGCACCAGAAAATATTGTGATGAAAAATGTCGTAGCCTCAGAAGACTTCAGTGGGGTGCTTCTTTGCTGTGCATTCATACGGCACGGCAGCCTGAGTTTCTGTCTGAACACAGATGGTCAGGTTGAGATGAAACATCAGACTGGCAAGAGTTCATCTTTCTGTTCTGTGAGATTCTGTTGCTGTGTGTCCAGGGAGATTTATGGTTTCCTCCAAAGGGCCAACATGCTTACACCTTTCCAAAATAAGATTCTGTAGAGGCAGCCAACAGTTTTAATGATGGACATACAGGACAAGGGGCCCCTGAATGCTAAAGCACCTTGGCCAGCAAGGACCATCTGCCCTGTGGTTTGCTGGGGTCTCACTGCTCCTGGGGAATCTAGTGAATTAATGGGTGCTGGGGACACGGGAGAAAGACAGGAGATTTTCTACCTGGGTCTTCCCATCTGTCAGCTCATGAAATGGTCTCACATGACACAGACTGGATGGAGGGGACCAGGTACCTGGAGCATTGACCAAGCACAGATCAAAACCCAAATGTTATCTGCTATTTTGTGCGTGTGTTTTTCATTCTTCAGAGTGGGGCCAGATTTCCTTTTCTAAATACATGTTTCTTGGGGAGAGGAGTGGTTTGGGGGAGCAGAAGATTTTGTAGAGATGAAATAATGGCAAAGTGCTATGCTTAGTCGCTCAGTCGTGTCTAACTCTTTGCAACCCCATGGACTGTAACAAACCAGGTTCCTCTGTCCATGGGATTTCCTAGGCAAGAAACTGGAGTAAGTGGCCATGCTCTCTTCCAGGGGATCTTCCCATCCCAGGGATTGAACCTAGGTCTCCCCCAACTTTCTTTAACAGCAGGAATATGTTGAGATATTATAAGATGATCACACAGTAGAGGGAGGATTTTGTTTTCCTTAGAAATCATATAAAGACTGACGTGGAGATGTAGTAAGGAAGATCTCTTAGTAGGTGGCTCGGCAGGTAAAGAATCTGCCTGCAATGCAGGAGACACAGCTGAGATGGGTTCGATCCCTGGGTTGGGAAGATCCCCTGGAGGCGGGCATGGCAACCCACTCCAGTATTCTTACCTGGAGAATCTCATGGACAGAGAGGCCTGACAGGCTACAGTCCATTGGGTCACAAAGAGGTGGACACAACTGAGTCCACACTCATGTGCACTTAGTAAAATAAGTAAGAATAGTAAGCCCTCCCGAAGTGAAGCTTTAGTGGGCTAAGCAAACATCATGCCGAGGCTGAGGTTCCCTGACTCCTGGGTGAGGGTCACTGTCTGCAGGGCCTCGTGGAAAGGACCCCTGTGTGGAGTAGAGTCTGAACTCCAAATTCAGTGCCGTCTCCTCTCCTCTACAGGTCTGTATAGTTGTGTCCACACATGGAAGTGAATGGGCAAGATGCTGCTGCACTGGACAGAACCTAGACCACACACCCATCAGGTCAGCATTACTGTTAACACACCAGCTCGGGAGAGAAATACAAGGGAACCAGCCACACACATAGAACATGGACTCTGTCACCAGCCTGTGTCCATGTATGTGCTCATTCACAGCCAGCTCTTTGCAACCCCATGGACTATAGCTCCTCCGTCCATGGGATTTTCCAGGCAAGAATACTGAAGTGGGTTGTCACGTCCTCCTCCAGGGGATCTTCCCGACCCAGGGATCAAACCTGCATCTGCACTGGCAGGCAGATTCTTTACCACTGTGCCACCGGGCTGAGCACTTAAAAGCTTACTTACTCATTATTGCAGAGACTGGCTCAGGTCACAGAACTAGTAAGAAGAGGACCTAGAATTTGACCTCAGGATGTAAGACCCCGAAAATCTACGCTCCCATGTTTTTCCTATACAGCCCAATAGAGGGATCTTTGAACCACACACTAGACCATCTTTTCTAGAGTCCTTGGTGTCATCACTCACCCACCAGAGAAGCAGGCGGAAGCTGCACTTTGGGGCCGAGGGTGTCCCTGACACTCGGTACATAGCTACTGATGGGCAGAAGGGGGAGTGTGCAGGGGTGTGTCCAGAAAATATGTCACTGGGGCTCCACACAGAAGACTTCTCAGTATCCGCGGGGGGCGTTCATCCTGGGGGTCAGCACAGCTGCGTGCCGCTGCCCAGTCTCCCATAACCAGCCCCTTAGTCGTAGAGAAAGCAGTGACCTTTCTGAGTAGAGCACTCTCCTTTGGTGGAAGCAATTAGACAGGCACCACTTCGGTTGTGTTGGTGATTTAACCCAGGCAGAGCAGCTGGGACAGCCCCTTTATGTGGGCCCCATGGGTCAGTGAAGGGAACTCCACTTACTTAATCCTCCCAACTTTGCCAAGCCTCCCTTTGCCCACAAAGAAGCTAGCAATGAGAAAGATGAAAACAGTTTGCTTGATCGCTTTTTTCTTTTTTTGCCTAAGTCTGTCTCCATAATTCAACTACTGGCTCCATAGAGAAAAAGACTTCAGAGCTCACGGCTGCATCCTTTCTGGTACCCACCACAGTGTTTAGCTCTAGGAGTCACATTAATCAGTCAGAACATAATGAACAAATAAGCGTAAAATTACAGTAGTGACCATGAATGGTTCATGAGCCTTCAGTAGAGCGGTCCCCAAGCTTTTTGGCAACTGGGATGGTTTCACAGAAGACAGTTTTTCCAGGGACTGAGGGGCTGGGGGATGGTTTGGGGATGCTTCAAGTGCACTATATTTATAGTGCACTTGATTTCCGTTATTATTTCTGTTTTTTTATCTTATTGTGTTATTATTCTGTTTTATTACATCAGCTCCACCTCAGATCATGGAGTAGCCCTCGTTGTCAAGAAAAGAGTCCGAAATGCAGGACTTACTTGGGCACAATCTCAAAAATGACAGAATGATCTCTGTTCATTTCCAAGGCAAACCATTCAATATCACGGTAATCCAAGTCTATGCCCCAACCAGTAGCATTGAAGAAGCTGAAGTTGAACGGTTCTATGAAAACCTACAAGATCTACTAGAACTAACACCCAAAAAGATGTCCTTTCCATTTTAGGGGACTGGAATGCAAAAGTAGGAAGTCAAGAAACACCTGGAGGAACAGGCAAATTTGGCCTTGGAGTACAGAATGAAGCAGGGCAAAGGCTAACGAGTTCTGCCAAGAGAAGGCACTGGTCAAAGCAGACATCCCCTTCAAACAACACAAGAGAAGACTCTACACATGGACATCACCAGATGGTCAATACCGAAATCAGATTGATTAAATTCTTTGCAGCTAAAAATGGAGAAGCTCTATACAGTCAGCAAAAACAAGACCAGAAGCTTACCGTGGCTCAGATCATGAACTCCTTATTGCCAAATTTAGACTTAAATTGAAGAAAGTAGGGAAAACCACTAGACCATTCAGATGTGACCTAAAATAAATCCATTATGATTATACAGTGGAAGAGAGAAATAGATTCAAGGGATTAGATCTGATAGACAGAGTGCCTGAAGAACTATGGACGGAGGTTCATGACATTGTACAGGAGGCAGGGATCAAGACCATCTCCAAGAAAAAGAAATGCAAAAAGGCTAAATGGTTGTCTCAGGAGGCCTTACAAATAGCTGAGAAAATAAGAGAAGCTAAAAGCAAAGGAGAAAAGGAAAGTTATACCCATATGATTGCAGAGTTCCAAAGAATAGCAAGGAGAGATAAGAAAGCCTTCGTCAATGATCAATGTGAAGAAACAGAGGGAAACAATAGAATGGGAAAGACTAGAGATCTTTTCAAGAAAATTAGAGATACCAAGGGAATATTTCATGCAAAGATGGGCACAATAAAGGACAGAAATGGTATGGACCTAACGGAAGCAGAAGATATTAAGAAGAGGTGGCAAGAATATACAGAAGAAATATACAAAAAGGATCTTCATGACCCAGATAACCACGATGGTATGATCACTCACCTAGAGCCAGACATCCATAAGTGCGAAGTCAAGGTGGAACTTAGGAAGTATCACTACAGACAAAGCTAGTGGAGGTGATGGAATTCCAGTTGAGCTGTTTCAAATCCTAAAAGATGATGCTGTGAAAGTGCTGCACCCAATATGCCAGCAAATTTGGAAAACTCAGCAGTGGCCACAGGACTGGAAAGGTCAGTTTTAATTCCAATCCGAAAGAAAGGCAATGCCAAAGAATGTTCAAATTACTGCACAATTGCACTCATATCACAAATTTGCAAAGTAATGCTCAAAATTCTCCAAGCCAGGCTTCAATAGTACATGAACTGTGAACTTCCAGATGTTCAAGCTGGTTTTAGAAAAGGCAGAGGAACCAGAGATCAAATTAGCAACATCTGCTGGATCATTGAAAAAGCAAGAGAGTTCCAGAAAAACATCTATTTCTGCTTTATTGACTATGCCAAAACCTTTGACTGTGTGGATCACAACCAACTGTGGAAAATTCTTCAAGAGATGGGAATACCATACCACCTGATCTACTTCTATAGAGAAAACTGTATGAAGGTCAGAAAGCAACAGTTAGAACTGGACATGGAACAACAGACTGGTTCCAAATCAGGAAAGGAGTATGTCGAGGCTGTATATGGTCATACTGATTATTTAATTTATATGCAGAATACATCATGAGAAATGCTGGGCTGGATGAGGCATAAGCTGAAATCAAGATTGCTGGGAGAAATATCAATAACCTCAGATATGCAGATGACACCATGTTTATGGCAGAAAGAGAAGAACTAAAGAACCTCTTGATGAAAGTGAAAGAGAAGAGTGAAAAAGTTGGCTTAAAACTCAACATTCAGAAAACTAAGATCATGGCATCTGGTCTCATCACTTCATGGGAAATAGATGGGGAAACAATGGAAACAGTGACAGACTTTATTTTGGGGGGCTCCAAAATCACTGCAGATGGTGATTGCAGCCATGAAATCAAAAGATGCTTGCTCCTTAGAAGAAAAGCTATGACCAACCTAGACAGCATATTGAAAAGCAGAGACATCACTTTGCCAACAAATGTCTTTATAGTCAAAGCAATGACTTTTCCCATAGTCATGTATGAATGTAAGAGTTGGACCATGAAGAAATCTGAGCGCCAACGAATTGATGCTTTTGAACTGTGGTGTTAGAGAAGACTCTTGAGAGTCCCTTGGACTGCAAGGAGATTCAATCAGTCTATCCTAAAGGAAATCAGTCCTGAATATTCATTGGAAGGAATGATGCTGAAGCTGAAGTTCCAACACTTGGGTCCCCTTGTTGGAAAAGCTGACTCATGGGAAAAGACTCTGATGCTGGGAAAGATTGAAGCTGGGAGGAGAAGGGGACAACAGAGAATGAGATGGTTGGATGGCATCACGGACTCGATGGACATGAGTTTGAGTAAACTCTGGGAGTTGGTGATGGACAGGAAAGCCTGGCGTGCTGCAGCCCATGGGGTCACAAACAGTCAGACATGACTGAGCAACTGAACTGAACTGAACTGAACCTCAGATCATCAGGCGCTAGATCCCAGAGGGTGGGGACTCCTGCCCTAGTATGTTTTAGGTTTTGCTCTGGACATGAGGAATTGAAAACAGTATGTCCTATGTGGTTAAGGAGATCAAAATACAGCAGTTAAAAGTATTTTATATCAGTTATCTCTGATTGGGGATTCAGGTTTGAAGATTTTGAATCTTTTATCAGTGCACATATATATAAGTATATATATATATATACATATATATCTTTATATACTTATACATGTATATGTACATATACAGGCATTAACTTAGGAGAACATCAAACCTGGCAAAGAGCAAGTATTTAAATTTTGGTTTCTCTCAAATGTGGCGCAGAACAGGCATTTAAATTTTGGTTTCTTTTTTGCCCTTGCATTTGAGAAGGTCCTGAAATAAAAACAGCGAGCTACAATAGTTTGATTCCATCGTATAAATCACTTTTAAACCTGCTTTCCTCGCAGGAATGCTGCCTGTTTATACACTGAGACGTATCAGCGATGGTCTTATCCTGTCTGACCAGCTGTTAAGTACACTTTCAGAGCAGCAAAAAGGACTAATGACCTTGGTATTAAGGATGCATAAAAGCAAATGTCGCTGCCCTTCCCTGCGTCTTGAAGGCAACAAATATGTGTAAGAGGGTGTTTTGTCTTCAGTCCTTTCAAGCTGACTGCCTCCCTGCAGAAGTGGTCGTTTCAGTGCAAGGGACCTGGAGTTGCCATCAGTCATGATCCTTTCATCCAGCTGCCCCTGCCTCCTCTCACCCGAGCAGGTAAACTTGTCAAGGGTATTCAGCTCACATCAAATCCAACAAATACATATTGACTCCAAGACTTTCAGAAACAGTCATTGTTTAAATGAAACCTTAGTTTTAAAAGTTTGCTCACAGTTATAGCTTCATCTTTTAGTTGATGGCTTAGTGGATCCTGTTTTTCAGAAACTGTTCACAACCTATACTAGTATGAGGAGGCTTTCCCATGAGAGAATGAGGGATTCTGTAAGAAGTATATTTGTTCTCAAATGCAAAGATGTTGACTGCATTTACACCAGAGAACAAAGAAGCAAAAAAACCTAAATTCAGGCAATGACATTTTCCTACATAGAACTCTGTGTTTAAATAGTATTTACTCATCAAAGATTAGTTTATTTTAAAATGCATTCACTCTTTTCTCTATATTGGAGGCTGAAACAATACATTAATAAATAAAAACTAACCAAAAAATACTTGAAAAAAAATTTTTCCAGGCAAAAAACAGAGCTTCTATCATTTTATTTTTGTGATGCTATCTTAAATGGGGGGGGAAGGTTAAATTATTCTGAAAGCTATGAACCATCTACATATTTATTCTTTTTAAAGGTTCTGTGGTGTGTTAGCATCTGTATTGCCAGAAAACAAAATTTTCTTCAAAGTTATTCTTGGGCAGGCCTGGGACTCAACCCATATGTCTCACAGTTAGTTGCAGCTCAAGGCTTGAATTTTATGTGACTTGTTCCAAACTTGTTTGCAATGTTATTTGTTTCAGTGAATGCTTGGCGCCACCTATGGATGGACTCTCAGAATTTCACTTCTCTTTATCAGAAAACCACGTCTCACAAAAATGGTTTTTTGAAGCCCATCAAGATTTCAGAACATATGGGTAAAAATAAAATATTACTTTGATTAAGTTATTTTATATGTAATAAGTGAAATGGCATCATCCTTCCACTTAAGTCCTTGGGCTGGGTGATGTTGTAGAAAAAGACAAGGACTCACTTTCTTATCAGCTCCCGCTATCTCTTAAAATACTTCCCTTGGCTGTTCTTTCTGAGGCATCTCTCAGGGAAGTCAAATGCATGTCTGTGCATCAGCTTTAAGAAGAGAATTATGTCAGCTCAGCAACAAATGATCACTTAACACAAAGCTGAGCATGGCGCTCTCTTCTTCCTTCTGTATTACCTGGAGATACAGACAATTTAGACTCAACATTCCCTACAGAGAGAAGTCCAGGGGGAATTTCAGGATGCATTATCCTGATGTAATAAATACATTTCAGAAAACACTTTTAGCTTGCAACAGCCCTGGAAAAAGTGATGTTTCTCAAACACACTTCCCCATTTACAAAGTAACCAGAGGCACTAACTGGAGTTGTATGTCTCTTTCCTGTGAATTAGGGAAAAATCAACAAAAGCAAAAACACCGTTCCTATTGGTATTAAATACCCCAATTCATATCTCCATTGTGTCTCCACAATGAAAATCGTGAGGCTTAGATGAGAGAGGCAACTGACTTGTAATATTTCTACTAATCCATCTGCCCAATGCTAAGCCACTTCTTGCTTTTTTCATCTTCACTGTAACAAAGAACAGTTGGGCAGCTATTGATGGTGAAGCTCAGCAGTCAACTACCTTGTAAATTAGAAGCCGTGGCTGTAAAAACGGATTTGTATATCACCGGGAGTGGAGAGTGTGTCTGCCTTGTAAATTTAATTAAACAGCAGGTGCAAAAATCAGGTCATATGGCTTTGATGTGCCCCGTGCGAGGATGACAACGAGACAATGATTCTAATAGGAAGAAATTTGCATACATTTGCATTGGGGAGCAGAGAGCACTGCAGCTCTCATCCACTTTCATATTTAATTTCTAGGAAGTTGAATAAGATTTGAACAAACGCTTTCTATTTAGACATTGCAGGAAAACACAAGGAAGGTTTTAGCCCTGAAACAGACTCGGTGGTCTGAAGACTAAGATGCCTTGATGTGCATTTTTAAAATACAATTGGCCATACTGGAAACTGGAGTACACCTTCTAGGAAACAGAACGAGAAGAGAGTGTGAAAATATATCCTGTCTCTATTTTTTAATCTTTTGCAGATAGTGTAACACTGATTGCCTCTTCCTTCTCAGTCATCTGTTCAGGAGGGATCACAATAGTTCTGTGCTCCAAGAGTCAGAACTGTTAAGTGAAATGGCTGATGGATGAAAGAAGATGAAATGATGAAAGATGGGGAAAAAAAGACTTTTGGGGGTTCAATCCCTGGGTCAGGGAAGATCCCCTGGAGAAGGAAATGGCACCCCACTCCAGTACTCTTGCCTGGAGAATCCCATGGAGGGAGGAGCCTGGTAGGCTACAGTCCATGGGATCGCAATGAGTCAGACATGACTGAGGGACTTCACTTTCACTTTCACTTTCTTCCACATACAGGTATTAGCACTTTAGATACATTTTTAAAACACATATACTTTCAACTTTGCTGCCTTATTGAGTAGACCAACCTAACAGCAAACCAGAATGTTTAGTATAGACCTCTTTCCTCTCCCTGTGATTGCCTGCTCAGGTATTAGAAAATAGTACACAAGCAAACACTGCTAGAAATCAGTATTATCTTTAAGGCTGCCCTGGAAAGCCCAGGTGGTGGATAAAGAACTCGCCTGCCAATGCAAGAGACATAAGAGATGCAGGTTCCATTCCTGGGTTGGGATGATCCCCTGGAGAAGGAAATGGCAGCCCACTCCAGTATTCATGCCCGGAGAATCCCATGGACAGTGGAGCCTGGAGGGCAACAGACCACGGGGTGTCAAGGGCTCCCCGGTGGCTTATTGGCAAAGAATCCACCTGCAATGCAGGAACCGCGGGGGATGCGGGATCAATCCCAGGGTTGGGAAGACCCCCTACAGTCCATGGGCTTGCACAGATTTGGACATGAATGAAGAGACTTAGCAGCAGCAAGAGGAAAGCCTGTCCAGGTGAGAGGGACAGGACACGAGCACTTGAGCCAAGAGGTCCAGGAGAACTCACCTGCCGAGCCTGGCCTCACCTCTCCCCTCATCTCAGATTTACTGAAACCTCCTTCTAAATGTTTCTGCTCCCCTTGGAGAATTCATTCTCTCCAACCCATCTGCAGATCTGAGACTGCCCGGGGCTCTTTTCTCATCTTTCCAATCCCTTTCTTTTCCCGAGTAGAGCTAAGGTTATCCCAGACCCTGCACTTCTGGGTATTAACTTGGAATTCTACCCCTTTTGTGGACGTTATGATAAGATATTGTCAGCACAAGTGTGTGTGCCCGACGCACAGTGGCCAGGCACATCAAAAACGTCTGAGCTTGGAGCAGAGAAGGGTTTACTGCAGGGCCCTGCAAAGAGATGGTGGCTCATGCCCTAAAAAGCCCTGGGCTCCCTCAGGGATTTCAGCAAAGCATTTTTAAAAGCCCGGTGAGGCGGGGAGTCACAAGGTCAGTGATCAGCTTGCGCATAGTTCTCTGACTGGCTGATGACAAGGCAACAAGGTGGTGTCACAGGGTCTCCAGCAGGCCTGGGACTTTGAGCTCAGGGTTATGAAGTAGTTAACCTTTTCCACTGGTTTGACGGGACTTTCACATCTGCAAAACAACTCAGGAAATGTGCATCAAATACTTTCGATGTGTTCAAAAGCTGCTCAGTTATGATATAGTGTTAGACAAAAAGATGTGACTTCAGGTTTCCAGTAAATTTTGTTGCTATATTTATTAAAACTAAATTCTACCATGTTGTATATTTGAGATACTTCAGAAAGTCAGCTTTTAAATAAACAATGATTTCGTTGTGATATCCTATAATTTATTCTTTGTCCTAATTAACTTGCTTACAATTCATCAACGTGGTAAAATATCCTATGGGTGTGCTAAGTCCCTTTCAGTTCAGTTCAGTTCAGTCGCTCAGTCGTGTCTGACTCTTTGTGACCCCATGAATCACAGCACGCCAGGCCTCCCTGTCCATCACCATCTCCCGGAGTTCACGCAGACTCACGTCCATTGAGTCTGTGATGCCATCCAGCCATCTCATTCTGGGTCGTCCCCTTCTCCTCCTGCCCCCAATCTCTCCCATCATCAGAGTCTTTTCCAATGAGTCAACTCTTCTCATGAGGTGGCCAAAGTACTGGAGTTTCAGCTTTAGCATCATTCCTTCCAAAGAAATCCCAGGGATGATCTCCTTCAGAATGGACTGGTTGGATCTCCTTGCAGTCCAACGCACTCTCAAGAGTCTTCTCCAACACCACAGTTCAAAAGCATCAATTCTTCAGCGCTCAGCCTTCTTCACAGTCGAACTCTCACATCCATACATGACCACAGGAAAAACCACAGCCTTGACTAGACGGACCTTAGTCGGCAAAGTAATGTCTCTGCTTTTGAATATGCTATCTAGGTTGGTCATAACTTTTCTTCCAAGGAGTAAGCGTCTTTTAATTTCATGGCTGCAGTCACCATCTGCAGTGATTTTGGAGCCCAAAAAACTAAAGTCTGACACTGTTTCTACTGTTTCCCCATCTATTTCCCATGAAGTGATGGGACCAGATGCCATGATCTTCGTTTTCCGAATGTTGAGCTTTAAGCCGACTTTTTCGCTCTCCTCGTTCACTTTCATCAAGAGGCTCTTTAGTCCCTTTAGTCCTAGTCAACTCTTTCCGACCCCATGGACTGTAGCCCACCAGGCTCCTCTGTCCTTGGGGTTCTCCAGGCAAGAAAACTGGAATGAGTTGCCATGCCCCTCCTCCAGGGGATCTTCTCAACCCAAGGATTGAACCAAAGTCACCTGAGTGTCCTGCATTTGCAGGTGACTTCTTTACCACTAGTGCCACCTGGGAAGCCTAAAATATCTTACAGGAAGCAGGAGACCACGTGCTCTTATCTTTAAGTAGGCTTTGCAGGCACTGCCCCTACTGAATTCTAATTGCTTATCGCATCGCTCATCCTCCCCCACTAGGCTGCCAACTCCAGCAGCACAAGAAGGGGTTCATTTTGCCACCACAATGTCCTCAGTATTTACTCCAGTGTCTGGCTTACGGTGCTGTTTGCTGCTGTGCTCAGTTGCTAAGCTGTGTCTGACTCTTTTGTGGCCCCATGGACTATATAGTCCACCAGGCTGCTCTGTCCATGGGCTTTCCCAGGCAAGCATACTGGAGTGGGTAGCCATTTCCTCCTCCAGGGGATCTTCCCGACCCAGGGATCAAACCCACATCTCCTGCTTGGCAGGTGGATTCTTTACCACCGTACCACCTGGGAAACCTATATGTATATCTATCTTTGAATCACTTTGCTGTATACCTGAAACTAACACAGTATTGTAAATCAGCTATATTTCCATTAAAAGATATACAAAAACAAACCTGCAACCTATCCTGGTTACACAAAAGAGCCCTTTCCAGCCAGTGAGCTTCTGCCTAGGGACACACACACAACTTTACCCAAGGAAAAACAAGGCACCCCAAAACATCAAGATAATGGTCTAGAAAGTAGCTCTCTAAGGAATCTAATCTCTAAGGAATCTTGACTTTAAAGCAAATGCAACACACGGATTAAGTTGCTGTCACAATGAAATCATTATGGAATGCCTATATTGTATGAGATTTTGCTATTCATCTTGAAGGATGACTTTTGACACTATTGAAGACAATAAAATTAGCTAATGGCCAAATAACATTTACTTCTCATCATATCGCAAATCCTAAGACTAATGCATCATTCAGAACAAGCCAGCCAATGAGACATCTCTGAGTCGGAATTTTCTCACCTGTCAAATAGCAGGTAGTGGTAAAGATTATAATACAGCAGCAACATGTGAGGGGGCGACACGGACGCTCGGCACAAACTTCCCTATAAAGCCACAGACAGCATTGTTCCTGTTGTTGACTGAAAGAAAAATACACAACACGAGAGTTGTGAGTTGGGCTTTATTTGGGGCAAAATGAGGACTGCAGCCTGGAAGACAGCACCTCAGATAGCCCTGAAAACTGCTCCAAAGAGCTACTGGGGGAAGGTCAATATATGTGATATTGGTGAAGGGGGAATACATGTTTATATATCAAGCACATATTTTTCCAGGTCAGTAGGAACAGGCATCATCATGAAGGACTTTAGTGCCCTTCTAAATATGAGGAAATATAAGAATCGAGCTCATAAAATCAGCTCCTGAAAATATCTAATTATCTGAAGACCTGTCCTGCCAGTTTTTTTTTCCCCAGAGCACAGAGCGCCTCCTTTCTGCTCCCCTCCCTGAACTCCTTTCAGGGGGTGTTGCAGGTCAGCAGCTACAGCAGCTCATGATTTAATCCTTGTAGAGGTAAATGGCAAGTGCCAATTTATAGTTGACACTATACACAGGAGGAGCTGTGAATGAATGCACGCATGCCTTTATAACACATCTCTCAAGACATCTCTCATCTCCTGTGTACTGGTAGGTAAGACCCGTGGATCTCCATTTTGGATGCAATTTAATCCAGTATGGGCTCTTTGCAATTTCCCTGGTGGCTCAGTGGTAAAGTACCCACCTGTAATGCAGGAGACACAGATTCAGTCCCTGGGTGGGGAAGATCCCCTGGAGGAGGGCATGCCTACCCACTCCAGTATTCTTGCCTGGAGAATCTAGTGGACAGAGGACCCTGGTGGGCTACAGTCCGTAGGGTCACAAAAGAGACAGACATGACTGAAGTGACTGAGCATGCACGCACACATGGGCTCTTTGTCAACAGTTTCTCAATCCTGCCTTAAGGGCCAGTCTCCCCATTATGGTGGGCCACCTGATGCTTCCTCGGGCTCTCGGGAGGCTGGGGTGACATCTGGAAAACACTTGAAAGTGAACGCGTGCAGACCCCTCCCCTGGATATATTGTGAATTACGCACACTGATAAGAGCTGCAGAACTTCTCAGCAGAGGCCCAGACAACGATGTGGGTCTTTAGTGGGATGGGTCCTAATAAGCTGAAAAGTTAATGTACTTCTAGAATAGAGACAGATCTTAAAGAAAATCTGATACCCTGAGGAATCCTGCTATTCTTGAAACTCGAACGCTACTCTCGGGCTGCCTTGCCAAATGCTTGCTTTGACAGCTGCATTTTTCAAGACAAGTCGAATCTCACCATCATGTTCGCATTCAACATTCATTTTTATCCTTTGCTTTTCACTGCCTCATAAGAAAGTCCGCTCACTCTGCAGGCTCATCGAGTTCAAAGCGACTATTATTTCTATTTTACTTCACAAAGGCCTTTGGTTCGGGGGGTGCTGATTTTCCCTTCTTCCCACAGTGATTTTCAACAGATTTTTATCAGTTGAACAGTTATAGAGACACCTGGGGCCATCTCTCATCCCTACGATATACGGCTTCCTTCTTTAAAACTCCACTTTCTCTTCTGAGATCTTTAAAATGAAAATTATACTGTGCAGTCATCTTGTACAACTTTGTTCATAATTGGAATTTTAAAAGTGGGTGCAGACAGATTTTTTTATCACCAGCTTACTTTATAACCAGTTTTCTTACTCAACATAGCAGGGGAGGTAAGGAGAATAGGGTTGCAAAAAGGTTATGGATTGGAGAGACATGTGTGAGCCAGAGACTGGTATTTTTGCTGCTCAGCCCTCAATGCAGACCCAAAAGCCCTGCCCACCCTGCACTTGCACCCCAGACGCACAGGCTGCCCTCTGTTCCTCCAGCCGTTGTCTCCAATGTGGAGAGGGTGAGAACATAGCCTCTCTGGGAAGATGGATTGACTGCAGATGGTTGCTACAGTAGAGTCATGCTCACCTTACAGCCTCTTAAACCTTGAGACTCTGAGAGCATAACAGGCATGGAGAAAGGATGGAAGGGGGAAATAATATCTAATTTCTGGTGTAAATGGGGAAACAGTGAGTTTGGGTGCATCTCATGTTGCTTCTCCATGTTCTCCTCCATCGCAAATTTCTGCATTTATAACTCTAGACGGCTTCTTGAAACTCAGATGTGGCAAAGTATCTGATCCATGTGCCCCTTTCCATAGGATCTTTTACAGGAAGGTGGAGTGATGAGCCTAATCCCAATCCATTCCAGACATGCTCGGAAGCAAACAGAAATATGGAGATGAGCAGTCAACCTCATCTGAGTCAGCTCCAAGGACATGTGACTAATATGCCAGCGGGAGCCTCTAAGCTGACAGATATCTGATCACAGCAGAGGGCCTGGAACAAACTTTGTAAGAACTCCATGCTTTTGGTTTGTACTGAATACTTTTCACTCAAGAGGGGAACATCTGTGATGAGGGACCTAAAGGACCGTTCCACCAGATTGCCAGCTGAGATGGCCACAGGGCCATTTGGTGATCCCTCTGCCCCTGGAGATTTGCCCCAGGGCTTTCCTGGTGACTCAGATGGGAAAGAATCTGTCTGCAATGCAGGAGACCCAGGTTCGATCCCTGGGCTGGGAAAGATCCTCTCCAGTATTCCTGCCTGGAGAATCTCATGGACAGAGGAGCCTGGCCAGCTACAGTCCACAGGGTTGCAAAAAGTCAGGCATGACTGAGCGACTGACTCAACGAACACTTTCACTTTTTTTTTTTTTTTGCCCCTGGAGGGTGAGGCTAACATGAATACAGTTCAGGCTAGTGGTTAGGGCAACAGATCCCATGATGAAGGAGAGAGGTGACTGCTGAATGATGGGAAACTCGGTAACTATGGAGATGAGTTGTCCTCAGCCTGTACCATAAAAGCATGTGCATGTTCACAGCAACCTCCATGGACAGATGATTGTACCAAGCGAGGATGTGGCTCCCTACCCAGAATGCTACTCCAAAAGGTGCTGCCTTCATGCAAAGGGTACTAGGAAAGCAAATCGAAGAAGACCTCAAATACAGTTGGCCTCGGACCAAGTGCAGAATCAAGAACCATAGCCTTTGCATGGATTCCTTTGCTCTATAATATGATTTTAAAATATATATATATTCTACCTCATGCTCGTTTCTCACCTTGTGCTTCTGCGTGTTGGATGTATTGGAACCAGGGAAAAGATAGATTAAAGTGTAGAGAAGTTCAGAGGGCTACGGATGCGAGGACGGGAAAGAGACTGTAGCAGGGGCTTATCTACCAGTCCCACTGACTGGTGATGAAAATTAATGGATGTCAGAAAGTTTCTACCTTTACAATGTTAAACGAAATGGAAGCAGCTGTTCCTGTGAATTTTTTTTAACCCATACCAAAAAAAGACAGTTCAAAGTCCTTTTTCCCTGGGTCAATAACACAACTGAAAGTCCTAGGCACATTTTTGTTTATTTGTTTTTCCAACCTGTGTGAGAAACTTTCTGTCTGAGAAAACCTTTCAGTTCTGAAAGGGCTCCAGGGAGAGACAAAGAGAATATTGCCCGCTGAGGTTTAAGCACACAACAATTCTGTCATCTTTTGTTTAATCATGTTTTTCCTTTAAACCTTTAGGGAAGAATATTCAGGATCCCTCATTGCACATGCAAAAATATAGACAGTTGAACATGAAATGTCCAACTCTTTACCCATAGGAATATTCCAAGAACAAATTCATTTCCTACTCTGATCTTAACTTCCAACAGATTTTTTAGAATATAAGAAAAAAAATGTTTCAGTAAGAAGGTTAATTTCCTATGACCCAAATGAATGCCACTGAGGCAAGTTAGCAAATTCATTCTTATATCTAAGAGCCCCACTTATTTCAACTGAAGGGCATGGTAATTAATTATATCAATTCCTAAAGAGAAGTGTCAATTACAAAAAAAATGACACTGTCTATTCTATATTGCTCTAAACTGCACGGCACTTAATTATGTCTGAGCCATGTGCAGTGCACAGATGTACAGAATTAAATATAGGAGGAAATGGGTTACCACATTTTGCCTCAGTATTGAGCAAGAAATAAAAGCATCTTTACAATCCTCAAATAATTGCTGAAAGGCAATTTCTCTAGAGAAAGAATTCAGGTAACTGGACCTGTTCACATTGGGTAAGGTATTTAGAGAATTAACTCACATCTCTGGGTATTTGTCTTTACAAAATGGGGATGATAAATCAAACTCAGTGAGAAGTTATGAGAACTCATTAACTCTTGTAATGTTTGTTACTCATCTATTGAGACTGTGATGAGAAATATCGATAGCCTCAGATATGCAGATGACACCACCCTAATGGCAGAAAGCAAACAGGAATAAAAGAGTTTCTTGATGAAACTGAAAGAGGAGAATGAAAAAACTGGCTTAAAACTCAACATTGAAAAAACGAAGATCACGGCATCTAGTCCCATCACTTCATGGCAAATAGATGGGGAAACAATGCAAACAGTGACAGACTTTATTTTTGGGCTCCAAAATCACTGCAGATGGTGACTGCAGCCATGAAATTGAAAGATGCTTGCTCCTTGGAAGAAAAACTATAACCAACCTAGTCAGCATATTGAAAAGCAGAAACACCACTTTGCCAGCAAATGTCCTTATAGTCAAAGCTATGACTTTTCCAGTGGTCATGTATGGATGTGAGCATTGGACCATAAAGAAACCTGAGCACCAAAGAACTGATGCTTTTGAACTGTGGTACTGGAGAAGACTCTTGAGAGTCCCTTGGACTGCAAGGAGATCCAACCAGTCCATCCTAAAGGAAATCAACCCTGAATATTCACTGGAAGGACTGATGCTGAAGCTGAAGCTCCAATACTTTGGCCACCTGATGCAGAGTTGATTCATTTGAAAAGACCCTGATGCTGGGAAAGATTGAGGGCAGGAGGAGAAAGTGGATGACAGAGGATGAGATGGTTGGATGGCATCATCAACTCAATGGACATGAGTTGAGCAAATTGTGGGAGATGGTGAAGGACAGGGAGGCCTGGCGTGCTGTGGTCCAGGAGGTCATAAAGAGTCAGAAGAGTCAGATATGACTCAGTGACCAAACAACAATAACTCACCTATTGTCTTACGTGCAACACTGTTGGCTCATGATGGTTATTAATTTCCAATGTCTAGCACTTTTAACAACTTTTCTCCCCTCCAAAGCCTTAATTTAACAAATGAAAGTTCCAAGCCTGGCTTCATGGTGCATTGGCACTGATTCCCCCTTCACAATGGCCTCACAAAGCCATTTTATCCCTACTATTAAATATACACCGTCATGACTGAAATCTCACAAAGAACCCACAAGCCAGCTCTCCTGACCATTAAAGAAAGGCAAAGGAACATCCCTGGTGGTCCGCTGGTTAAGACTTCATCTTCCAATGCAGTGGCTGAAGGATTCAATCCCTGGCTGGGGAACTAAGATCCCATATGCCTCCTGGCCAAAAACACAAAACATAAAACAGAGATAATATTGCGATGAACTCAATGAATTCTTTAAAATACTTTAAAAGACACCTAAAAAAAAACTATATTGGGTGCCCTTTCTAGCAAAGAAATGACATCCAAATGCTCTGAAAGGAACTTGGCCCAAAGTCCCACTGTGTGAAGTGTATTCTTTTCTAACTGCTGGAGAGAGGGGAAATGACTGTCATGATTTTCAGAGGAGGCCTGGGGAGGTTGGAGGAACAGATGTCACGATGGCCTTTGGCTGACAGACCATCTCCCGTGGGTCCACCCTGCCTGTGTTCGGCAGATTCTTTACCACTGAGCCACCAGGGAAGGCCCTGAGGAACCTCGCTAAAGACGTGTTTGAGCTTTGCAGTGACCTCTGCGACCAGTGTCTTCAGCAAACAGCTTTGCCGTAGAGGGTGTCCAGGTAGGAATCCGAGGATCACCATGTAAACTGGCAATATCTCCAAATCACCAAAGAGAGGAAGTCAAAAGCAGATCTTTAAAAAAAGAAATTCAGCTTTACTGAGGTATACTTGACATTTAAAATTGTAAGATTATTTAAATTATATGAACAGCTCTCCTAATGTTTGCCCTGGAAATCATGAAACATTAAGTTGGGGTAATAATGTGCTAGTAACTTAAGTACAAATATTCTCAAGTCTTCTCATGCTGCAAAGTAATCTTCTTCTTTTTATTTATTAATTTTTGGTGTTAGTCAAATACTGTTGTATTATATTATCTTTTAAAAATGTATTTTGAAAGATAGTACATCTCTTAAAAAAAAGATTATGGGTTTAAACACTGCTTGTGGAAGCCATCTATTTGTCAGAAAGCATGTGGAAATAGATAAGTATGTGTTCCTAGTAAATACAACAGTAGTAATAATGAAAACTATAGGTGAATATTCATCAAGAGTTTGGTGATACGCCTCCACTTTCCAGCATTCTATGCTTCATTTCAGGGAAACATGGATTACAGCTTTTTCAAAGTAACTTGGAAGCATATTTGCTCAAGGGGTTGACTTTGGGAAGCAGGAAAGTGTGCTTCTCTGCTTACTTCCTTTAGTCAATAATTCAAAAACGGGTTCAGGGGAACAAAGCATGGTAAACTTGGCCTCCTTGCAAGAAGAATCTTAAGCAAACTGTGTTTTCTTAAGTCTCAGTTGCTTCTGAACTGCTGAGTGGCAGCTACGGATTTACCTGAAAACTTCCTCTGATTATAAAATTGAACTCTCCCTTTCTGCTGTAGGGTTTTGCCTCCCAAACCATTCCTGTCCAACAAGGAGGTAATTGCATCTCTGTCCCCGTGGGCGCCCTCTGCTGCCCACAGCTGGAGAGGCACTCAGTTCAGTTCAGTTCAGTCAACCAGTCATGTCGGATTGTTTGCCACCCACTGGACTGCAGCACGCCAGGCCTCCCTGTCCATCACCAACTCCCGGAGTTTATTCAAACTCATGCACATCGCATCGGTGATGCCATCCAACCATCTCATCCTCTGTCGTCCCCTTCTCCTCCCACCTTCAATCTTTCCCAGCATCAGGGGCTTTTCAAATGAGTCCGTTCTTTGCCTCAGGTGGCCAAAATCTTGGAGTTTCAGCTTCAACATCAGTCCTTCCAATGAATATTCAGGACTGATTTCCTTTAGGATGGATTGGTTGGATCTCCTTGCAGTCCAAGGGACTCTCAAGAGTCTTCTCCAGCATCACAGTTCAAAAGCATCTGTTCTCCAGTGCTCAGCTTTCTTTATAGGTACAGCTCAGACTTAACGGAAAGGACTGCAGAGTGCATTGTTGTTCAGTCACTCAGTCATGTCCTTCTCTTTTGCAACCCATGGACTGTAGCCCCCCAAGGCTCCTTCATCCGTGGGATTTCCCAGGCAAGAATACTGGAGAGGGTTGCTATTTCCTTCTCCAGGGGATTTTCCCAATCCAGGGATCAAACCCACATCTCCTACATTGGCATGCGGGTTCTTTACGACTGAGTCACCTTGAAAGACTCACTGTTACTAGTTAAGCCTCTACTAGTTAACTGGTAGAGGGCTTCTTAAAGTCTGGCTTCACACGCATGGGTACCTGAAATCCTTCCTTCTCTGGTGTCCTCTTCCAGGGCGTCCCCATCCCCCCTCCAAGGTCGCAGGATCACTGGCCACAACAGCTAAATTCTGGAGCATGTCATTTTGTTCCGTTTTTTTGCCTTCTGCAAGATGGGCAAATCCCAAATCCTGTTCTGTCCTGGACCTTCTTATTATTCACCAGTAACTTATGGTCTGCAAGATGTCTCCTCTAAGGAATGCCCTCATAGCATGACATTAGTGCACTGTTTGAAAGAAAATCTTCTAACCTATCAGGGGTGAAAATAGGAAAGAAAACAAGATGACGTAAAGAATCCCTGATATAATCTTTGAGGTTTTCTCCTTGGAGAGCTTTCATAATTCCTGCCCTAAATTTCTCATCAGTAAAGTGAGAAATTTCAACTAAAATGATTCTCCTCTTGCCCCAACCGTCTTTGATTCAGAGGTTGATCATCACTGAGTTTCTGCCCCAACCAAATACACCTTCTGTGCCTCCCATTCTTCTGCCCCTTCTTCCATCACCGTTTTTACTGTGTTAAACCAGAGTAACTTTCTGAAGGCTGAACACACACAATGAATAATCTGTATCAGCGTGTTAGAGATAGGGAGGAGACACACACTGTAGAAATGTTGTGTAAACCACACTGCATGCTGCTGCTGCTGCTACTGCTAAGTCGCTTCAGTTGTGTCCGACTCTGCGCTACCCCATAGATGGCAGCCCACCTGGCTCCTCCGTCCCTGGGATTCTCCAAGCAAGAACACTGGAGTGGGTTGCCATTTCCTTCTCCAATGCATGCATGCATGCTAAGTAGCTTCAGTCGTGTCTGACTCTGTGCGACCCTATGGACAGCAGCCCACCTGGCTCCTCTGTCCCTGGGATTCTCCAAGCAAGAACACTGGAGTGGGTTGTCATTTCCTTCTCCAACACTGCATGAGAACATGTCAAATACTAGCTAGAACACTAATTCCAAAATGTTTTAGAGGCAGCACCGTCAAGGGCAAAAGATGAAAAATCAATACAGTAAAGATTTTCCACAAGTAACTCATGCATTCAAGGTGGCCTCAGACTTCCTTCTGGAAAGTTCTGAGCTCCATGATCTCTACCTTTTGCTTTTAGTCTTAGTATCTGCCAGTGGGCTATCACAGTCTCTCTTCTTCTTATTCTCTCCTTCCTGAATTTACCTTCACAGTGATTTTAATTGACATCAAGGAATCACACAGAATGTCACCTCTGCAAAAGTAACTTTTTCATTTATAAAGACCAGATCTAGGTGCTTTGTCACAATTGAAAGTGTCCATCTCTTTTCCACTCACATGCAAAAGCTCATAGAAAGGCCAGAAGGGGAAAAACTAGGCATCTTCCCCAGCCAGTAAGGTCCACATAAGCGACACCCAGACCTAAGGCTAGGGAAGCCTTGCTCAGCTCTGCTATTTGACGGAAAGGCAGCATCCGCAGGTGGCGTCCCCTCTGAGCAGAGCCAGCCGAGGGCCACAGCCCCTGCCCTGCTCAGGAGCCTCGTCCTACGATGCTTCTGCTCCTGCCTCCCTCGTGTTTCTGTTTCAGGCAGAGCAAACATGTGTAAATGCTTTATTAAAATTAAAAAAAATGAAGCGCACGATGTGAGAGCTGTTCCCCTCTGATTGATTTTTCAAAAGCTCCCTAGACTGCTTCTGCTACAGATGTTTGCAAAATGATTGGCTGCAAAGGGGGCTTAATTCATAAAAGCAATAAAATGTTGCTTATTGACTGAACAGATGAACTAGCTGGGGGTGGGGGTGGTAATTTGGAGTGTTCTTATTGGAAGTGCTTTGAAGAAATGTAATGATAGTGGAGAGACAGAGTCCTATTAGCTGTGGTAAATATATTTTCTTACAGAAAGCTTGGGAGGTTTTTGGAATAACTGGAAAATAACCCTCAGATTTTCCGTTTTACTGGCTTTTCGACTAAATGTGTAACTCTCAGCTTTGTAAAATCGTATAACTCTTGATGTGCAACATTTAAAACCGATAGGTACATTTTTAGGGTAATGGGGAAACGTTTAGGGCTGGGAGTCAGGACAGCTGGGTTCAAGGTTTAGTTTTACTACAGACCCTATCACAGTTCTCTTCAATAAATAAGTGTTGGAGAAACAGAGATGGGGAAGCCTGTACTCTTGCCTCCAGGAGCAGGGAGTCTAGGGTGGTGAGTGGGATTCTCAGCAGACCCTAAACATTCCAAGGAAGTACACTGGGGGGCAACTGGGGAGCAGTGAAGTGAAGGGGTGACGTGGGGTGAGCTGGGGTGCTCTGGGTCCCCCACCTCTGCTTCAGCAAATGATTTCTGCTTTTTCCAGTCATATCAGGCTACAAGAGTAACATTTCACCTGCCTAAACTATTGGCTTCTTTAAAGTTTTTTCGAAAACCAGTAGTTTCATGATGAGTCATGTCTGTCTTTCCTTCCAGGCAAGTGTACCTAGAACGGTAAGGGCCAGTGGTAGGTACGCAAGACTGTTAAATCTGAGTCAGGAAGAAGCAGATGTCGTGTTCTCTGCTGCCACCTCTTCCACCAGTTCATGGATCTTCTTGGATTAATACTAATATTTTCGTTACTGCAACTCTTTATTTTTACAAAACCTAATCTGTATTTAGAGATACATGAATAAGGATAAACACATGCTATGAATGGTACTCAGCAGAGAAATGAAATGGATGTTGGCCCAAAGGATGGTCAGACATAGCGATGCCCACCCCACCCCCTCCCCGACCCACGGGAGGTCAGTTCGGAGGGAACCAATGCCAGGCTGTGTTTGGAGGCCCATGGCCTGTGATGTCTATATCTTGACCCCACAACACTCTTCCCCCATGGAGTACGGGGTCTGTGTCCTGAAAATCAATATTTAATTTGTTTACAGCATCAGATGAGACACTCGGTAGCGTATATAAACGCTGGCATCTTTAAAGAACACAGCGTTTGCTGGAACCTCTGTAACAGCCGTCCCCAACCTTTTTGGCACCCAGGACCAGTTTCATGGAAGATAAAAATTTTTCCACGGACCGGGGTGGAGGGGTTGGTTTGGGGATGACTCAAGCACGTTACATTCATTGTGCATTTATTTCTAGCATTATTACATCGGGGCCACCCCACAGCATCGGGCGTTAGATCCTGGAGACTGGGGACCCTTCCTCTACAGCCTCCCGTGAGACTGCTGCCTTCCTCCTCTGCTCTCCATCTGCTGTCACCCCTTGTGGTCCTTGACGCCCACCAGGTAGGTCAGGATTCCATCCTAAAACACCTCCAGTGTTGTCTCTCCTTAGTTTTAGTGGCTATACAATAGCTTTGGGCATCAAATGGAGGTAATGAGAACAGTTGAAAAAAAAATTATGACTTCCAATGTCAATGACAAGAATGCATACTTAGCCATCAATGGATAATTACCTATATTTCATTGCACATTTATATTAGCTCTGAGTTCCTAGTGTCTGACACGTGTTAGGGATTTAAATCATATCTGTAACGAGTAATTTTTGCACATACCTGTGCTCAGTCACTCAGTCATGTCTGATTCTTTGCATCCCATAGACTGTAGCCCGCCAGGCTCCTCTGTCCATAGGATTTCCCAGGCAAGAGTGCTGGAGTGGGTTGCCATTACCTTCTCCAGGAGACTTTCTTGACCCAGGGATCGAACTTGCGTCTCTTGCATTTCCTGCATTGGCAGGCAGATTATTTACTGCTAAGCCCCTTGGGAAGCCCTGTGTATACCTCACAGAGCTTATTGCCTCCCAAGTTTGTACACTCTGAGTTCCCTCAGGGCTCAACTTTGGGAGTGGTTGCAGTTGATGGCTGCTGCATGGCAGGTATTCTTTGTTTCCTTCCTGCATTCCTCCAGGGACGCAGTTCCTCACCAGCTGGAGGAGACTGCAATTGCTGATGACTGTGACTGGCATGACTTAGGGACGGAGGCCAAGCACAGTCTGTCCTAATGAAAGCTCTTAAACATTACCTACAGTCATTACTAGCTTCTGAGGTGGCACTAGTGGTAAAGAACCTGCCTCCCAATGCAGAGATGTAAGAGACACAGATTCGATCCCTGGGTGGGCAAGATCCCCTAGAGAAGGGCATGGCTGCTCGCTCCAGTATTCTTGCCTAGAGAATTCCATGGACAGAGGGGCCTGGCAGGCTATAGTCCATAGGGTTGCAAAGAGTTGGACATGACTGAAGCAACTTAGCATGCATGCACACACAGTCATTCCAATAAAGCTTCCCAATAAACCAAAACATCTACACCTTATGAAGTGTTTTTACATATACTTGGGTGAAAAGCAACACATTTGAACTTAAACTGGAAGCACATGCATGGTTTAGGTGTGCCCAACGCTTGGGGCTCTGGGCACAGTGTGAAGAGGCAACAGTCCTTCTCTGCCTCCTTCAGAAAATCTCACACAGAGGAGATGCTTTACCTTCAGCTCTGCTCTCTGCACAGCCAAGAGCAGATGCCAGCTCATTCAAAGAGCATTGCTTGAGCAATAAAGACGACAAAATGTGTAAATGGGTTTTTCTTCAGAAGAGAAAAGGAAAAAATTAATGAAACAAGACTGAATACCAAAGTGGACGGTAGGAAAATGGAAGCAGTCTAGACTGAGAACAAAGAAATATAATAAGATTTTTTTGTTGAAATGACTGTATGGCAATTTTGGGGGCACTCACCCTGCAGCAACTTTCATTAAATATAAAAATACCTTGGGAATTCCCTGGCAGTCCAGTGGTTAAGACTTTGCCTTGCAAAGCAGGAGGTGAGGGTTCAATCCCTGGTCAGGGAGCTAAGACTCCACATGCCTCAGGGTCAAAACACCAAATAGAAAACAGAAGCAATATTGTAACAAATTTAATAAAGAGTTTAAAAACATGTCTACATATAAAAATTTTTTTTAATTAAAAAAACAAAAAACAGACCCTGATGCATATGGCACAGACTTATACAGTGAGTTACAGAGTGACGGCCCTCCTGGAGGAAAATGGCACCTGAATACTTGATTTTTCCTAAAAATTTTGCAGAGAACTCTTTATTAGACGTGGGGGCAGATTACAGAACATAATAATGTCTCAGGGCAGCTACTTCACCAGATGTAGGCCCATAGTGGCACCAGTGGTAAAGAACCCACCTACCAGTGCAGGCAGGCCTAAGAGAGGAGGGCTTGGTCCCTGAGTCAGGCTGATCCCCTGGAGGAGGGCATGGCTGCCCACTCCAGTATTCTTTCTGGAGAATCCCATGGACAGAGGGGCCTGGAGGGCTAAGTCCATATGGTCGCACAGAGTCAGCTGCAACTAAATCAACATGGCGAGTATGTGTGTTTGCATTTTCATACCTTACAAGGCAATGTTCTTTCTATGGTGTTTCATATTATTAGATCCAAGTTATCTGAGATCTTGAGTCCAGAATAAGCCATTGATCTGAATGGATAATGGAAACGGAATTGGCCTGAGTGGGATCATTTCTTTCAAGTTCTATCTCTACTGCTGACCAACTGTGCAATGCGGACAGAGCAGTGAACACCACAGAGGCTCAGTTTCCTCATATGCGAAATGAAGGGGTTGGCACACACCACCTCTAGTTTGCTTCCTAGTGTCTTTCCTGATGGATAATTCAGCAACATGAGTGATGTTGGAGCATTCCTGACTTCAGTCCTCCACACTGTCCATGACCTTCTTAGAACTCTGTTTGAAAGGACTGGTATTTCCTTGCAAAGAGAAAAACAGGGATTGTTAGGATTCTTGTCTAAGAGAGCCTTTAACTTGCCTTCAGATTCCTTTGAAGTTGAACAAAGATAGAAGTGGAGTCACGTCTCTGAAATCGGGCATTAGTCACAGCCCAGAGAGTAAATGACAGCTCCCTCAATTCTTGTCACCAATTTTAAGTGAGTGAAATGAGGAGAGGTGGGTGTGTTCAAGTCTCTTTTGAATGCATTTCATATTGTGGGGAACTTTCCCTCAGGTCAAGCACCCTTCTGTTAAATTTCACATGGCTATGCCTTTTAAACTATGAATATTCATTTGATTAATATTCCTACGCCCGTGAGTTTAAAAAAGAATCTATTCAAGCACAATAACCCAAGAACACTATGAGATGGACTTATTATTGGACTTGAATGGCCTACCAACAGGGCTCCCCTATTATCTGCTTTCATGTAAGAGGGAGAAAAGAAAGAAAGAAATCCAAAAATCAGGGGTCAGCTTTTCAACACGGAGTTACCGGCATTTCAAACACTGCAGCCAGCAGGAGAGCAAAGCAGAAAGAATAATACACCTTCTTTGAATGAAGGTAGGTGGAAGGTGAATTCAAGAATAGCCTTGACTCTGAAAGAATAATTATTTTCAAAAGGGTGCAATGAGGCAACTTTTCTCAGTGCTAACCATTGGGGACATAAATTTATATAATCTTTTAGAGTGCTATTAGAAAAATAAATATCATATGGGGGATGATAGAAGGGTATATAGACAATAGGAAGAGAATTAGGGAAAAAGGGAATATATATCAGAAGACTTAAGAAAGTGTATGTTCTTGGTTGTAGCAGTAATTCCCCTTTATCTGGAAATACATTTTAAAACTAATATTTGTATATACATGTGTGTGAATATTACATTTATTAGTTGCAAGTAGGTATGTATATTTAATGGAGAAGGCGATGGCACCCCACTCCAGTACTCTTGCCTGGAAAACCCCATGGACAGAGGAGTCTGGTAGGCTGCAGTCCATGGGGTCGCAAAGAGTCAGACACAACTGATGCGACTTAGCAGCAGCAACAGCAGCATGTATATTTAAATGTTTACATATAGGAGTATGTATGTACATACACATATGTACATGCAATGTATATGTAATTATATATGCATGTAGAATAGAAATCCTTCTTTCAAATGTCATTGTCTTTCATGCACATACACATATAGTAAATAATGTTGTGTGTCTGTATTTTTTATCAAGATAAAAAAAGTTAAGCTGTAATTGACAAATTGCTGTAGGTTTAAGGTGGAGAAGTTGGAGGTTTCAAATGTCCAGGGTCCAGTCTTGGAGGAAAGACTCCCATTTATGAGTTTTAACCCCAAGATTCCACCAAGGTTATCAATGTACCTAGGATCTGAGAAGACTCTGCTGATGACCCAAAAGGGAGAGAGGAAAGATAACTATTTTGAAATACAGCCAGAACATCCTTTTCTCCTAAAGGAATTGTCTCAAAAGAAGTAATTCTCCCAGAGCCTAATAACCTGGGAAACAACACCACAGGTGCCTCTAGCCTTGTCATCTCCCTTAAGGTGGGAAAAGCTGAGAAGATCTTGTGAAGGTCATGATATAGGGACACAGGCTCACTAACAGGCTGAGAAAAGCCCCAGGAGGTTGTTAAGAGAAAACAGGGCAGAAGACATAGTTGAAAATCCTTTAATTATGTTTCTCAAACTAAAGTTATAGCAAATGAAAATTTTGTTGTTATTCAGTCTCTGAGTGGTTTCCAACTCTTTGTGACCCCATGAACTGCAGCACTCCAGGCTCTCTGTCCACCACCATCTCCTGTTTTTGCTCAAACTCTTGTTCACTGAGTCAGTGATGCCATCCAACCATCTCATCTTCTGCCGCCCTCATCTCCTCCCACCCTCAGTCTTTCCCAGCATCAGGGGCATTCCAATGAGTCAGCCCTTGTATCAGGTGGCCAAAGTATTGGAGTTTCAGCTTTAGCATCAGTCCTTCCAACGGATATTCAGGGTTGGTTTCCCTTTAGGACTGACTGGTTTGATCTCCTTGCTGCCTAAGGGACTCAAAAATCTTCTCCATCACCACAGATCAAAAGCATAAATTCTTCAGTGTTCATCCTTCTTTATGGTCCAACTCTCATATCCATACATGACTACTTAAAAAAACCATAGGCTTATCATAATGAAACTGTTGAAAGGGAAAGGTCAAAGAAAAATTTTGAAAACAGAAAAAAATCACAGTCAAAAGAAATAATTATAATGATATCTGATCTCACAGCAGAAATGACAAAATCCAGAAGACAATACTTCATCTTTAAAGTGGCGAAAGAAAGGAAGAGCTAACCTAGAATCTTGTAGAATTTAATACCCAGCAAAAATACCCTTTAAATAAGAAAATTAAAGAGATATATTTCTAGCCAAACAAAAACTCAGAATTTTTTGCCAGTTGGCATCATTAAAGGAATCAGTAATTTCTGAGAAGAAGGAGAAAATATCCCAGATGGAAACATGGAAATGCCAGAAGGAATGAGGAGTAAAAAATAGTAAATATGTAATTAAATACAAGTATATATGAGCTATGCAAAGCATGAATATTAAAGCCTCATGGAGACTAAAATACATACAGAATTAAAATACATAGAAAAAGGACCAAAAAATATCCAGTGGGTATAAATGGAAATAAAGGTCCCAGTACTAAGTGGAAAGTAATAAAATTACTAAAATATACTAGGCAGCAATAAGTCAAAATAAACAATGTAAGGATCAATCTAAAATATAATAATCTAATTATAGCATAACAATATAATATAAACTTACCACACATCAATAGAAATGAAAATGTAATAATGAAATCTATTTACATAAAAGTCAAGGAAAGAGGTAAGTCTTAAACTATGTAAGTGTAATAACACACAACTTAAAAGAGATGAAGAATATAACAACTTCTGTTGATTCAAAAGAGCACAAGAAAAGAGAAAAAAGTGTAAGCAGAGAGCAATAATCAATGCAGAAGGTTAACAAGTGCTTTTGCTTCATGAAAACATAAAGATTGAGAATTACATATCAAGAAACAAAAAGGACATCAGTTACCAGGCAGAAAGAGAGGCACATTACTATAGATATCACAGGAATTAAAATTATAAAAAGTAGTAAAATTACTTTACGTCAACAATTCAAGAATGAAAATAAAATAAAGAAATTTTTGCATGGAAAAATCCTTTCTAAATGACATAAGCAGAAATAAAAATCTGAATATATTTCTATTTATTCATTTAATTTTATAATTGCATCAAAAATCTTAAATATAAAAATAACAAATGGCATGCAAAACCTCTTTCTAAGAAATAAAAAGCACTATTGAGGTAATTTAAAGGAAATGTAAATGTAAAGATATATCACATTCATAAATTAGAAAGCTCAATATTTCAGGGCATGTATTTCCCCCAAGCTGACCTATGGATTCAAAACCCCAACAGAGTTCAGCTTGAAGTGAATTCTAAAATGTATTTGCAAATGTATATGGAAATAAAAGAAATTAAAAGAGACAAAAAAGAACAAAGTTGGAGGATGTGCACTAACTGATGCTAAGACTTACTTTGAAATCCAGTTATTGGTTTGTGGATACAGATTATTGGAACAGAATAGAGACCAGAAATAGACCCACATATGTACATTCAATCATTTTTTACTAAGGATCTGAGGCCTCTCAGTAGAGAAAATCTTTTGAAAGAAAATAACACTTCACTAATTTACTAAACACCTGGGAAGTAAAAAAACTAATTACAGACCCCTAACTCACATTTTGCACAAAATTTAATTTGAGATGGATCATAGCCCTAAACCTAAGAGCTAAATTCATTAAAGTTGTATAAGAAGTCATAGGAGAATAACTTTCCAGGTAGATTTTTAAAAGACACACATACATCATAATCATAAAAGAATAAAGGCAAATTGGAACTGATGATAATTTAGATCCCCTACTCTTCAGAAGCTACAACTAAGAAAATGAAAAAAAAAGAAAAAGAAAAAAAACAAACCATGGGCTAGGAGAACAGAGTCTCGGTAGGTATCTGACAGTGGAGTGAAGGAACCATTCTGTGTGGTACTGGGGTGAGGCATACATGGGTCTATGCACTTGTCAAAACCCATATTGCTGTACATGACAAACAGAGAACTTCAATGCATGCAAGATAAAAAGTACAAATTAAACCAGGAGGCCTAGGAATCTAAGGATGGGACGCCAAGTGAGTACAAGTATCAGGGATATGTGACATAACTTCACTGAAGGGGACAGGGGCAGAGGACTTAACAGAGCCTCGAGACTATTGTTTAAACTGGTGACTGTGAAACTAGAGATAAAGGAACTGTACTCTAATTGTCAATTTGCTTCTCATGGCAAACTAGGTTAACGATTGTCAAACTCCTTCACATGTACACTGGTGTTGGACAAATAAGAAACAGATGGTAGAGGACTACAATGAAGCTTCTCGTTGTTGGAAAGGAAAATCCCAGGTAAGCAAGAAGGGAAGGCTGGGATGAACCCTGTAGTAAGTGTATGAGTCAGAAACTTCAGTATGAGCCCATCTTTGCTTGGGTGTGTGCATATACTTGTACTAACATATTTATAGAGGCAATATTTCATCCCACATACATCAGCTTGTACACATACATGTGTTATCTAACTTGTCCACTGAGATGGCCTTGACACCTGAATGCTAACATCCAGATCTTTATTTTTAAATATTATTCTCCTAGGACTTCCCTAGATTTCCCTGTAGCTCAAATGGTAAAGAATCTGCCTGCGATTCAGGAGACCAGGGTTCAATCCCCAGGTAGGGAAGCTCCTCTGGAGAGGGGAACAGCAATCCACTCTAGTATTCTTGCCTGGAGGATCCCATGGACAGAGAAGCCTGGAGGGCTACAGTCCATGGGGTCACAGAGTTGGACATGACTGAGGGCTTCCCTGGTGGTACAGTGGATAAGGATACACCTGCCAATGCTGCAGGGCAGCTAAACCTGTGTGACACAACTATTGGACTTGCATGCTCTAAACCCCATGCGCCTCAACGAGAGGCCACTGCAATGAGAAGCCCATGCAAGAGTGGCCCCTGCTCACTGCAACTTGAGAAAGTCTGCACAAAGCAACAAAGATCCAGCACAACCGAAAACAAATAAATATTATTGTCCTAGAACAATAATAATTGGAAGGACTGATGCTGAAGCTGAAACTCCAATAGTTTGGCCACCTGATGCGGAGAACTGACTCATTGGGAAAGACCCGGATGTTGGGAAAGATTGAAGGCTAAAGGAGAAGGGGTGGCAGAGGATGAGATGGTTAGATGGCATCACCAACTCAATGGACATGAATTTGAGCAAACTCTGGGAGATAGTGGAGGATAGGGAAGCCTGGCAAGGTGCAGTCCATGGGGTTGCAAAAAGTCAAACAAGACTTAGTGCCTGAAAAACAACAGTCTTCTAGAAAATACGCCAGGGAGAAATGTCAGGTTCTAGAACAGTGACAGGGAATAAGATGAACCTGGAGCATCTTATCATTCCAGAAAGTAAGGAAATGTTAAAAAAAAAAAAAATGAAGTGATGGAGACATAGCAAAGGTACACATGAACAGGGGTAGGAGATTAAAATAAGTAAGTTACACGGATGTATTTTACAAATCAAGGAATGTGGTCAACATAGTATAGTAGTTATAAATGGAGGCTAGCCTTTGCAAAAAAAAGGGAACCCAGGAGCCAACCTGAAAGAGTTACCAATGGCCAGAACTACTTGAGCAACAACATAAATAAGGTAACACTGGATTATCATCCATAGGGTGAAATAAATCCATAGTCATAGAAATAAGTGGTTGAATATACAAGTAAATGAAGGCAAGGAGGCAAAATCTCCCTTACATAAAACCTCAAACATATATAGACACTTTCCCCCTTAGATGGTCCAGGTAATCCACCTCCCACCCCGCTGAGAGTGCTCTGAGTTTTGCAACTCACTCCACAGTGTGGAGAATGGAGAGGAAAAATAACAACTTTCCCTGGAAGAACCAGCCATCACTCCTTCACCAGAGGATCCAGATATGGCATTGGTGCTCTGAGGAGGTCAGGTACCTAAATATGATGTAACAAGAAGGGCTCGTTGCCCGTGTCCTATTCTTTAAAAAAAAAAAAAATGTCTATTAAGGAAAAAATGCACCCGCATTCTTCAAAACACCTGCTGAGGATGCCTTAAAACCATCAAGGTCACCAAAACCAGGGCAATCTGACAGACTCACAGACCAGACGAGCAGAACTCAGAAAAGTAAGAGGATGACATTAGGGAGAGTGAAACTGGATGGAGAAAGTAGGGGCATTCTCTGTCCTACTTCTGTGAACCTGCAAATCAGAAATTACTCAAATAGAAAGTTTACTTTAAAAATTCGCATGGTGCCATGTTTAGAGCAGCATAGGAATGCAATACCACTGAATGAAAGAATTATATCAGTAAATGGCTTGCCATGTCTGGAATACAGTAAGTTATCAGTAATACGATAGTTCAGGGTAAAAATTAAAAATATATAATAATTTACCCTTGATTAGGAATCACACCAAATAAATGCTTTAAAGATAAAACCAAATACTGATTTTAATGAAGTTGGTTTATGTTTTCAACGTATGGGTCACATGCTGGCTTCCTTCTACAATATTCTCTTGGCCCATAAGATCACTCTAATTTCTCTAAGCAAGATTTCAGTTCACTTCAGTCAGTCAGTCCTGTCTGACTCTTTGTGATCCCATGGATTGCAGCGCACCAGGGTTCCTGGTCAAGTACCAGAGCTTACTCAAACTCATGTCCATCAAGTCAGTGATTCCATCCAACCATGTCATTCTCTGTCATCCCCTTCTTCTCCTGCCTTCAATCTTTCCCAGCATCAACATATTTTCCAATGAGCCAGTTTTTCCCGTGAGGTGGCCAAAGTATTGGAGCTTCCCCATCAGTAAATGAATATTCACTGATGAATGAATACTTCCATGAATATTCAGGACTAATTTCCTTTAGGATTAACTGGTTTGATCTCCTTGGAGTCCAAGGGACTCTCAAGAGTCTTCTCCAACACCACAGTTCAAAAGCATCAATTCTTTGATGCTCAGCTTTCTTTATAGTCCAACTCACATCCATACCTGACTACTGGAAAAACCATAGCTTTGACTAGATGGGCCTTTGTTGGCAAAGTAATGTCTCTGCTTTTTAATATACTGTCTAGGTTGGTCATAACGTTTCTTCCAAGGAGCAAGCATCTTTTAATTTCATGGCTGCAGTCACCCATCTGCAGTGATTTGGGGGCCCAGGAAGATAAATTCTGTCACTGTTTCCATTGTTTCCCCATCTATCTGCCATGAAATGATGGGACTAGATGCCATGATCTTAGTTTTTTGAATGTTGAGTTTTAAGCCAACTTTTTCAAGCTCCTCTTTCCCCTTCATCTTTAAGGGGCTTCCTAGGACTTCCCTGGTGGCTCAGAGGTTAAAGTGTCTGCCTGGAATGCAGGAGACCAGGGTTCGATCCCTGGGTTGGGAAGATCCCCTGGAGAAGGAAATGGCAATCCACTCCAGTACTCTTGCCTGGAGAATCCCATGGAAGGAGGAGCCTGGTAGGCTACAGTCCACAGGGTCGCAGAGTCGGACACGACCGAGCAACTTCACTTTCACTTGGTGGCTCAGACAGTGAAGCATCTGCCTGCAATGTGGGAGACCTGGGTTCCATCACTGGGTCAGGAAGATCCCCTGGAGAAGGAAATGGCAATCTATTCCAGTACTCTTGCCTGGTAAATTCAACAGATGGAGGACCCTGGTAGGCTACTAGGGTCGCAAAGAGTCAGACATGACTAAGCAACTTCACATACACATACATAACACTATTCTCTTTAGTTCTTCTTTGCTTTCTGCCAAGCAAGGATTACCCAGCAATAAAATTTAAGAGCACATTTTTAAATAATATATTTATCTTTAGATTTTCAGATGCAAAGAAGAAACCGATATCTTCAGTGTGCTCTTCTTTTCCTTTTGTGCTAAACTTAGTTTTTGACTAATGCTTATTTCCTGGTTATACACATTGACATGGGCAATTCCAAAAAACATTAATCTTTGTTTGGTATTACATTTCACATGGGGACAAATACAAGCTGAACTTTAGAATTATTCATTTATTAAAGTTGCAGAAGTTCTTACATGTTAAGTCAAAGGAACACAGAGTTCAACTTAAATCCCAATGTTACACCCTGTCTGAAACCCAAGTTCATAAAAAGAATAGGAACACAGAATTTTTAAGTGCATTTTTTTTTTCTCTTTTCAATTCCATGCCTCAGATTGAAGCCTCTGTAAACATAGTGTCGGAGTGAAAGATATCTTGTTTCTTAACTGCGATACAATTTCACAGAACGTGGAAATGAGAGACAGAAAAGAGTTATTAAATCATCGTGTCCGCTCCCTGCCAGCACAGGATTGCTCCCTGCAGTACGTTTTCCGTTGCTATGTCGATTTTGAAATGACTCAAGCAAGGAGGTTTCCATCACTTCCCCTGGGAGACTTTTCAATGGCTTAATAGCCCTCACTGTTAAGATTGCTTTAATTTTCCTTCGCTCAATTTTCCTCTGCTTAATTTTATTCTGTCTTTCCCAGTTATACTTCTCTGAATGTTCTCTTTCCATCCCCAGTGTTAGAGGAGCTCGCATCTGCTAGTTATCTAAGGCATGAATTTAGTCCTTTTAATCTCCACTCAGAAGCCCAAAGCTAGTTCTCCTTTAACTGTTCTCATTGACTTTCTTTGGAGACATCCGATTGGTTGTCAGCTCACACCAGATCGGTTTCAGCAGAATATAACTAAATTATAAGTACTCTGTTTATTCCAGAACTCTACAACATGTGTTTGATATATTCTTGGATCAACAGCAAGCTCTTCTGTAATCTTTTTTTTTTTAACACTTTAGTGCCACAGTGCATTAAACAGTGTGCAAAGGAGAATGGCCCATTACTTCCCATGGATTTAAACCCCAAATCCAAATATGGTCTGAGTAGAGGTGAACCAATTTTTGATTCATATGCTTCCATATTTTTCTAGGAGATTTGTAAAATTATAATAAAATTAGCTATGATTTATTTCAAAGAAAATATATGCTAACAACTGTTACAAAGATATATCTCAGTAATTTTAAAAATTCATCTTTTGATATTAGAAAACTTCAAAGGAAAAATTTACTAAATTGTGATACTGCTTACATTTGTAACATGGGAATTAGGGTCCTGTCCTCTGCCCTGTGGAAAGAAACACAGGATCAGGGGAAGAGACCAGGGGGCACTTATTGTTGGTGTTTGCTCAGTTGTGTCTGACTCTTTGCAACCCCATGGACTAGCCCCCCAGACTCCTCTGCCCATGCAATTTGCCAGGTAAGAATACTGGAATGGGTTACCATTTCTTCCTCCAGGGGATCTTCGTGACCCAGGGATCAAACTCACGTCTCCTGCATTGGCAGATTGGAGAAGGCAATGGCACCCCACTCCAGTACTCTTGCCTGAGAAATCCCATGGATGGAGGAGCCTGGTAGGCTGCAGTCCATGGGGTCGCTGAGTTGGACACGACTGAGTTACTTCACTTTCACTTTTCACTTTCATGCATTGGAGAAGGAAATGGCAACCCACTCCAGTGTTCTTGCCTGGAGAATCCCAGGGACAGGGGATCCTGGTGGGCTGCCATCTATGGGGTCGCACAGAGTCGGACACGAATGCAGTGACTTAGCAGCAGCAGCAGCATTGGCAGATGGGTTCTTTACTGCTAAGCCACAGGGGAATCCCAAGGAAAATTTAGCCTAAAGCAGTTGAAGCTTCAGGGCCCCTCAATTTTCTTTCATCTGCCATATTCTGAATGTTTGGTTCCTTCTAAAATCTGTATGTTGAAACCTGGTCTCCAAGGAGTTGCTATTAGAGGTAGGGTCTTTGAGAGGTGATTATGTCACGAGTGTGGAGCCTTTGTGAATGGGCTCAGAGTCTTGTAAAAACCACTTGAGAAAGCCTCCTTTCACCCCTTCCTCCCTGTGAGAACACAGAGAAGACAGCCATCTATGAACCAGAAATCAGGTTCGCAGCAGACACCAGATCTGCTGGCATCTTAATTTTGAACTTCCTAACCTCCAGAACTGAAAGAAATAAGTGTGCTGTTTATTAACTGCCCAGTCTCTAGTAAATTGTTGTAGTAGCCCCAGCTAAGACACACTTCTTCCCTCCATTAACACTCAGAGTTGCTGGTAATATTCTCAGTTGTGTGAGGTGGTGGACAATTTGCAATGGGGAAACATTTCCATGTCAGCATAGCAGGCCCACTGCCCGAAGGCAGCTCACAAAGATTGGAACCTAAATCTCTAAGGTTCCAGCAATTTGTTATGATGCATATTTTCATTCTAAATATGCACTCCTAACTGCTTTCCTAATGTATTTATATGAGTAATTCTGTAATTTTTTCTCAACAAAGATCACTCAAACTGTTTAGGTTTTAGCTCGCATCATTGTGAACCCACCTTGGCTGAATAAGAGATGCTGTAGGTCCCAGGCACTGACGAAGGTGAGCACAGGTGGTCCGTTCTATTCCTCTCTCTCTGCCAAGTGACCAGACACGATCCAAAGGTACCCTTGGGAGATCCAGTGATAAGTCAGTTCATCCAAGTTTGGCGGGACAGCCATTTTATTTACTAAATCATTATGAGCCCTGATAACTTCTGCAACTTTAAGCTTAAAAAAAACCAAACTCTTGGGGCTTCTCCGATGGTCCAGTGGTTGAGTCCACCTTGCAATGCAGGGGACACGGGTTCAATCCGTGGTCCATGAAGATCCCACATGCGGGTAAGCAACTAGCCCACGCGCTACAACTTCTGAGCCTGTGCTCTAGAGCCCAGGAACCACGGCTACTGAGCCCATGCTTCTAGAGCCTGTGCTCAGCAACGAGAGAAGCCACCACAATGAGAAGCCCGCACATCACAACTAGAGAGGAGCTCTGCTTGCCACAGCTAGAGAAAGACTGTGCAGCAACAAAGACTCAGCACAGCCAGAAATTAAAAATAAATAAGTAAAACACTTAAAAAAAAATCTCTAGTTGCTGTGTCAGTACTTCCTTATTTTGACTACAAACACAGCTTTTTCCCTTCTTAATACATTAACCCCCATTTCACTAAAGGACTTAGGGTCTGAGGAACACACGCTGGACAATACTCCTCTACTGCATTCCCTACAGATCTAACATGAATGCTCTTTACACAGCAGGACTTAAAGGACACGTTGAACTAAATGTGATTACTGAGTCCTGTAAAGAGACAGGGAAGGTAGACAGACATCTCTATGAACCTTAATGAGTAGTAATCTATTCCAAGGTTGCTGAACTGAACAAAAATCTTCTATAAGACAAGAGAAGTGAGCCGTCTCTACCTGGCCCTGAGCCCCCAGTCCTTGAAGATAATTTCCACCTGGAGTGTATTGGGCCAATCATTACAGACCCCCACTGGCTAATAAATCATGCAGAATTGCTGTCTGCCTCAAACCTTACCAGAGGCTTCTTGCAGCACCATCTGGGCTGATGTTACTTATCCAGCTGTATTTCTTAAATCTTTAATTAGCAACAGGTTCTTCGCGTGAGGACAGAATGCAACTCTTGGGCTAGTTCACGGGTCAGGGAGCCTCACACGCTCCTGGGGAGGCTTGGTTCCAAATGCATTCTCTGCGTACTCTTCTTCCACAACTCTCTGGAATCAGACAAGGAAACAAATTTCTCTGATGCCTCCAAAGTGAAAGTGAAGGTCATTGGATTGAGAAAATCCTAATCTCCATACAGTTCTTCCCACAAAAGCAGGTGTGTGGGAAGATGGACACATTCTTGCTGCCTTTAAGTTTACGTCTTTCATCAGTACTTTTTTTGTGGGGGGTGGGGGGTGGGGGAGGAGTTGATTGAAATCTCCAACCATCTCTGTCCTAAATTTCTGGTGTAAAACAGTCCTTTGCTTTTCTCACCTGTTAGTCCAGGGATTAAGAATCCGCCTGCCAATGCAAAGAACGTGAGTTCGATCACTGCTCAGGTAAGATTTCACATGCTGCAGAGCAGCTAAGCCCGTGCTCCGCAACAAGAGAAGCCACCACAACAAGAATACGATGCGAGGCAACTAGAGAGTGGCCCCTGCTCACCGCAACTAGAGAAAGCCCTCACACAGCAAGGAAGACCCAACACAGCCAAAAACAAATACAGAAACAAAATAAAATTGAATAGGCTCACAATCGTTATAGGAAAAAAAAAAAAAGCCTAATAATGATCCCATAGACTATCATAACCACTGTTCAAATTGGCAACTCTTCATTTCAATGTGCAAGTATGAAAGAAGCACGTGGTACCCAGAGGGTCAACTGCTGATCAAAACTGTATGTGTCCCAGGGGAAGTAGGGGAGTGGGGTACAGCTCTGTCTTAACTCATATTTCAGTACATAATTTTCAGCTGAGGAAAGATGGAAAAATACTGCTTCCATCTCATCTGGTCCATAGACCAGGCCACACAGATGTTAACCTTCTGAAAACCTTTTTCCTTCTTGATCTGTATGGGTAAAACTTGTCCACAGAAGCCTCCAAAGACACCAGAGGAGGCACCCTGTGACCTTGCTGTCTGGATCTTTTTCAACTATATGCACATGCTGAGTCGCTTCAGTCATGTCTGACTCTTTGCGATCCTGTGGACTGTAGCCCACCAGGCTCCTCTGTCCATGGGACTCTCCAGGCAAGAATACTGGAGTGGGTTGTCATGCCCTCCTCCAGGGGATCTTCCCAACCCAGGGATCAAATGCATATCTCCTGCACTGCAGGCCAATTCTTTACCTACTGAGCCACATGGGAAGCCTGTTTTTCAACTATAGATTTTGTTAAATAGCCAGAAAACTACAAACCCCAATCCAGTGATGGAGGCCAAACTTATCAACTTTTGGTCATTTGTTTTTAACATCCATAACATGTTTGGACCTGAAAATATCACCCTGTGATTTTATTGTAAAGCTTATCCAAACAAATGAAAAGCTAAATTAACACACAAGGTATGTGAGATTCCCCCCAAAAAGTCAGTATCCTCAATGCCATTGGCAGATACCTTCCCCAAGAGTATCCAGCTTCCATTCTAATTGGAGAACCGTGTCTCTCTACCATCCAGGTGTGGTCCTACATCTTCTTTCAGCCAACGAAGGCTGCGAAATGACATGCATCAGTGGTATAAGCTGTAAGAGTTGAGCGCACTTTGTCTTCTTTTATTGCTACTGTGGCTTTTCAGAACATCACAGTTAGAGGTAGACATGACGGCCTGTAGACAGAGCAGGGGTGCCAGCTGACCTGAGATGAATCTCTAGCACGAGCAAGATATAAACCTTTGGTGCTTCACACCCCTGGAATGTGTGGTTCCTCTGTTACCATGGCAAAGGCCAGACAGTCTGCCTGACATCCTTGACTTCTCAACTTTATATCTGCCCAAGAAGACAGCCCAATTCAGACTTAAACTGAAGAAAAGAAGGAAAACCACTAGACCATTCATTCAGATATGACCTAAATCAAAATCCCTTATGATTATACAGGGGAAGTGACAAATAGATTCAATGGATTAGATCTGATAGGCAGAATGCCCGAAGAACTATGGACAGAGGTTCATGAAATTGTACAAGAGGCAGGGATCAAGACCATCCACAAGAAAAAGGAATACAAAAAGGCCAAATGGTTGTCTCAGGAGGCCTTCCAAATAGCTGTGAATAGAAGAGAAGGGGAAGGTAAAGGAGAAAAAGAAAGATATACCCATTTGATTGCAGTACCAAAGACTAGGAAGGAGAAATAAGAAAGCCTTCCTCAGTGATTAATGCAGAGAAACAGAGGAAAACAATAGAATGGGAAAGACTAGAGATCTCTTCAAGAAAATTAGAGATACCAAGGGAACATTTCATGCAAAGATGGGCAAAATAAAGTACAGAAATGCTATGGACCTAACAGAAGCAGATGATATTAAGAAGAGGTGGCAAGAATACACAGAAGAAATATACAAAAAGGTCTTCACCACCCAGATAATCACAATGGTGTGACCACTCACTTAGAGCCAGACATCCTGGAAGGTGAAGTCAAGTGGGCCTCAGGAGGCATCATTACAAACAAAGCTAGTGGAGGTGATGGAATTCCAGTTGAGCTATGGCACCCCACTCCAGTACTCTTGCCTGGAAATTCCCGTGGATGGAGGAGCCTGGAAGGCTGCCGTCCATGGGGTCGCTGAGGGTCGGACACGACTGAGCGACCTCAGTTTCAATTATTTCAAATCCTAAAAGATGAGGCTGTGAAAGTGCTGCATTCAATATGCTAGCAAATTTGGAAAACTCAGCAGTGGCCACAGGACTGGAAAAGGTCACTTTTCATTCCAATCCCAAAGAAAGGCAATGCCAAAGAATGCTGTGTGGATCATGACAAACTGTGGAAAATTCTTCAAGAGACGGGAATACCAGACCACCTGACCAGCCTTTTGAGAAATTTGTATGCAGGTCAGGAAGCAACAGTTAGAACTGGATATGGAACAATAGATTGGTTCCAAATTGGGAAAGGAACATGTCAAGGCTATATGTTGTCACCCTGCTTATTTAACTTATATGCAGAGTACATCACAAGAAACACTGGGCTGAATGAAGCACAAGCTGGAATCAAGATTGCCTGGAGAAATATCAATAACTTCAGATATGCAGATGACACCACCCTTATGGCAGAAAGTGAAGAAGAACTAAAGAGCCTCTTGATGAAAGTGAAAGAGGAGAATAAAAAACTTGGCTTCAAACTCAACATTCAGAAAACTAAGATCATAGCATCTGGTCCCATTCAGTTCAGTTCAGTTCAGTCACTCAGTCGTGTCTGACTCTTTGTGTCCCCATGAATTGTAGCACACCAGGTCTCCCTGTCCATCACCAACTCCCAGAGTTTACTCAAACTCATGTCCATCGAGTCAGTGAGGCCATCCAGCCATCTCATCCTCTATCGTCCCCTTCTCCTCCTTCCCCCAATCCCTCCCAGCATCAGGGTCTTTTCCAATGAGTCAACTGTTTGCACCAGGTGGCCAAAGTATTGGAGTTTCAGCTTTAGCATCAGTCCTTCCAATGAACACCCAGAATGGATCTCCTTTAGGATGGATGGGTTGGATCTGCTTGCAGTCCAAAGGACTCTCAAGAGTCTTTTCCAATACCACAGTTAAAAAGCATCAATTCTTTGGCACTCAGCTTTCTTCACAATCCAACTCTCACAGCCATATATGACCACTGGAAAAGCCATAGCCTTGACTAGATGGACCTTTTGGCAAAGTAATGTCTCTGCTTTTTAATATGCTGTCTAGGTTGGTCATAACTTTCCCTCCAAGGAGTAAGCGTCTTTTAATTTCATGGCTGCAATCACCATCTGCAGTGATTTGGGAGCCCCAAAAATTAAAGTCTGACACTGTTTCCACTGTTTCCCCATCTATTTCCCATGAAGTGATGGGACCAGATGCCATGATCTTCGTTTTCTGAATGTTGAGCTTTAAGCCAACCTTTTCACTCTCCTCTTTTACTTTCATCAAGAGGCTTTTTAGCTCCTCTTCACTTTCTGCCATAAAGGTGGTGTCATCTGCATATCTGAGGTTATTGATATTTCTCCGGCAATCTTGATTCCAGCTTGTGCTTCTTCCAGCCCAGCGTTTCTCATGATGTACTCTGCATAGAAGTTAGATAAGCAGAGTGACAATATGCAGCCTTGACGTACTCTTTTCCTATTTGGAACCAGTCTGTTGTTCCACGTTGAGTTCTAACTGTTGCTTCCTGACCTGGATACAGGTTTCTCAAGAGGCATGTCAGGTGGTCTGGTATTCCCATCTCTTTCAGAATTTTCCACAGTTTATTGTGACCCACACAATCAAAGGGTTTGGCATAGTCAATAAAGCAGAAATAGATGTTTTTCTGTAACCCTCTTGCTTTTTCCATGATCCAGCAGATGTTGGCAATTTGATCTCTGGTTCCTCTGCCTTTTCTAAAACCAGCTTGAACATCTGGAAGTTCACAGTTCACATATTGCTGAAGCCTGGCTTGGAGAATTTTGAGCATTACTTTACTAGTGTGTGAGATGAGTGCAATTGTGCGGTAGTTTGAGCATTCTTTGACATTGCCTTTCTTTGGGATTGGAATGAAAACTGACCTTTTCCAGTCCTGTGGCCACTGCTGAGTTTTCCAAATTTGCTGGCATATTGAATGCAGCACTTTCACAGTATCATCTTTCAGGATTTGAAATAGTTCAACTGAAATTCCATCACCTCCACTAGCTTTGTTCATAGTGATGTTTTATAAGGCCCACTTGACTTCACATTCCAGGATGTCTGGCTCTAGGTGAGTGATCACACCATCATGATTATCCCTGGCAGATAGATGAGGAAACAGAGGAAACAGTGACAAACTCTATTTTGGGGGGATCCAAAATCACTGTAGATGGTGACTGTAGCCATGAAATTAAAAGACGCTTGCTCCTTGGAAGAAAAGTTATGACCAACCTAGACTGCTTATTAAAAATCAGAGGCGTCACTTTGCCAACAAAGGTCCATCTAGTTAAGGCTATGGTTTTCCCAGCAGTCATGTATGGATGTGAGAGTTGCACTATAAAGGAACCTGAGTGCTGAAGAATTGATGCTTTTGAACTGTAGTGTTGGAGAAGACTCTTGAGAGTCCCTGGGACTGCAAGGAGATCAAACCAGTCCATCCTAAAGGAAATCAGTCCTGAATATTCATTGGAAAGACTGATGCTGAAGCTGAAACTCTGATATTTTGGCCACCTGATGCAAAGAACTGACTCATTGGAAAAGACCCTCATGCTGGGGAAGATTGAAGGCAGGAGAAAGGGACGACAGAGGATGATATGGCTGAATGGCATCACCATTGACTCAATGTCATGACTCGACGGACATGAGTTTGAGTAAACTCCAGGAGTTGGTGATGGACAGGGAGGCCTGGCATGCTGCAGTCCGTGGGATCACAAAGAGTTGGACATGACTGAGCTACTGAACTGAAGAAGACTGCTACGATCGTCCAGCTATTTGTCCTGCTTCTCCCATTCCTTTGTTAAGCCATCATCTACATTGCTGCTGGTGTTCAGTTCAGCTCAGTTCAGTCGCTCAGTCGTGTCCGACTCTTTGCGACCCCATGAATCACACCATGCCAGGCCTCCTTGTCCATCATCAATTCCCGGAGTTCACTCAAACTCATATGCATTGAGTTGGTGATGCCATCCAGCCATCTCATCCTCTGTCGTCCCCTTCTCCTCCTGCCCCCAGCCCCTCCCAGTATCAGGGTCTTTTCCAATGAGTCAACTCTTCGCATGAGGTGGCCAAAGTACTGGAGTTTCAGCTTCAGCATCATTCCTTCCAATGAACACCTAGGACTGATCTCCTTTAGGATGGACTGGTTGGATCTCCTTGCAAGGGACTCTCAAGGGTCTTCTCCAACACCACAGTTCAAAAGCCTCAATTCTTTGGCGCTCAGCCGTCTTCACAGTCCAACTGTGAATAAGGCTGAGCTGCTGGTGTAGGCCTTATGAAATCCAAGTGTATTCATGCCTTATTACAATCCTTCTACGAAATACAGTCTAAAGGTAAAACCCAAATTATATAACCAGAGTCTCCTATGACCTGCCACCTCCTATCAGATTCCCTCCCACTCTTCTCCCTACATGTTAAGCTCTCACAAGAAGCTTCCTGCAGTGCTTGGATTGCTGATATTCATTTATATTTCTGAACTTGCTCATAAAATGTCCCCTACGAAGAGGACAGAACTTTGCCAGCTCTCTGATAAAAGCTCACCTATTCTTCAAAATTCAGCTCAGAAAGCTCCAATCCTATGAAGCTCTCCCTGGTATTAACTCTATAACCACCACCAACACTGTCATAGTCTCCTAAATATAACTCTAACACTGGATTTGGTATATTTGGCTTTGTAATTGTGTACTTATCTATCTAATTTGAGTCCCTCAAAGGCATTTTTTCCAAAAGCTCAAATATTATGGAACTTGTTTAAGATGAAGTAGTTCTAAATGCCTTTGAGGAACTCACATTTAAGTAGATAAGTACACAGACAACTATAAAGCCAAATACTAAATCCAAGTTTAAAGCTGTGTTTAGGAGAGTGTGACAGTGTTGGTGGTGACAAGACAGGGCTTTCCAGACAGTGCCAGTGGTAAAGAATCCACCACCAATTCAGGGGGCACAGAAGATGCAGGTTCGATCCCTGGCTCTAGAAGCTCCACTGGAGGAGGAAATGGCAACCCACTCCAGTACTCTTGCCTGGGAAATCCTACGGACAGAGGAGCCTGGCGGGCTACAGTCCACGGGATTGCTAAGAATCGGACACAGTTGAGCGCACGGGCACACACACACAGAACTGCAGGGTAAACCTGAGACTATAGTCCATGCCCTTTCCTGTAAGTGCCGCCTTCCACCTACTGAAGTCAGAAGAATTGTGTTCTAGTCCTTGCTCTGTGAACTATGTGCCAAAGTGGACTTTCTCAGCAATGTATGAGGTATTTGAGTCATGTTAGGCCTAAGTATCAGAGAAGGCAATGGCAACCCACTCTGGTACTCTTGCCTGGAAAATCCCATGGATGGAGGAGCCTGGTAGGCTGCAGTCCATGGGGTCACTAAAGGTTGGACACGACTGAATCAACTTAGCAGCAGCAGCAGGACTAAGTATTCTTCCTCTTTCTCAATGGCTCTTCGTTTATTACCTGATGACTCTCTGACAGGTTCCACATATCTGCAGAACCAGGGAGATATTTAAAAAAGACTTTGCATTTCTAGCCTGTCCTTCCCACTGCTCTTCAGTAAGACTTCTGTGATTTTCTGTTCTAATTCTGTAGTCTACTAAGGTTCGATTTGGAGTATCAGCAGGGCTCTTAAACTCTTTGATGGGGTAGACTGAGCTACAGAATCTTCTATGGAGATCATATGTTTTGGCTTGGGATCAAGGCCACACGTCTCAGGATTTTTAAAAATGACCCTCGTTTAGATGATCCCCACTGTCTGTTAAGGGACTCACTGGTGGCCTAGACTGTAAAGAATCTCCCTGCAATGCAAGAGACCCAAGTTCAGTCCCTGGGTCAGGAAGATCCCTTGGAAAAGGGAATGGCTACCCACTCCGGTATTTCTTGTCTGGAGAATTCCATGGATAAAGGAACCTGGTGGGCTACAGTCCATGGGGTTGCATGGAGTCGGACACAACTGAGCTACTAACACAACAATGAGGTTTCTTGTAGGGTAACATCTCATGAGTGTGAAGGTATGGTGCACCCAACCAACAACAGACATTTACTGAGGACATTCCAAGCACAAGGTCTTGGATCAGAAGCAGGGACCTGTTCACTAACGTAGAGTTGTTATACTAAGCGCTGAAGGTGTTGTTGATAGAACAGAATCTTCCCCTGCTACCCTTCTCCCTCTGTATTTCAGGTCCGTGATTCCAAAGCTTTACAGCCAGCATCTTCTTGTTTATTACCAATGGCACCCTTGGTGGGTCCCTGTGGAGTGACTGTGGGGAAATTAAATGTTTTCACGCTGGGCGCAATCCTTCAAAGAAAGTTCTTGCCTGAGACAAATTTTCTCCATAGGTTGTAGTTAGTAATTTGCTTCCTGTTAATAATTCCACGCACATTGATCTCACAGCAGCTGGTGATTATTTGGCACAAAACCCTCTGGATTTATTTTAAATTTAGAAAAAAAAAATTGTTCCAGTACCTGCTTCCTGCTTAGCCATTGCCTTGGGAGACCAGAATATTCTGAATAGCTTGATGAGAATGACCAGTGTTCTGACAACAACAAAGCCTCAAACTTCTCATCCAGCTGCCCACAGGAACAGATTTTGTTTTTCATTCAAGTGAACTTCTTCAAGCGGTTTCAAAAAAAGCTTTTTCTAGCTTCATCCCAGTTCACTCAGTAATAAACTGCTAAAATAAGGCATTTTCTTTCCATAGCCGGCTTCTCTTTGCCCTTCACACCATCCACCCCTCTCCATCCCCACAAAAAAAAAAAAAAAAAAAAAGTGGCTATTTCTCATTAAGCTCCTGATATCTGTATTGGGGACACCTTTAATGCCAGAATAGAAGCTCCATTAAAGCATTCTTGTGTTGTTCATTGTGGCATCTGGAGTAACTGGGACAGTGCCAAGTACATAAGAGATATTCAAACATTACCTATGCTAATTAATCAAGAATACCAAATTGCATTTTCTATTGCATAAATATTATTATCTCTTGCCAAAAAGCAAAGGTGAGTTAAGATTTCTCTGAGTATAATGTGATGAACATTTTTCTAAACATAATTTTACTACAAATGCACTCCATTTTGTCCGAGGTAATCACAGTGGAATGCATTCAGATCCTCTGTCTGGTTATCTTATCCTAGGAACCATCAATAATGGGATGAATATCCCATTTGTCACCTCCAAATTGGGACCTTTGGTGTACCTCCTTCATCATTTTGTTTTTCTGTTCTGAAGCCATTAGAGCTCTTATTGTTACCAGATCACTTAAAACTCTAGGAAGCACTTAAAGCTTTCTGAAATTAACCCTAGTCAGAAACTTTATGCCCGGAAGGCCACGTGTTCATTCTTTCCTCTTTTTGTAAAAGAGCTTCTCACTTTTACCCCAGGTTTTTTTCTAAGCTTCCAGGGATGTTACACCTTGTACATTCAACAAAAGCAAGCACTCTTCTCTGGCCAGAGGCTAGCAGCAGAACCACATTCTATCAAAAGTGAAGTCCCAACTTAGCTTTCTCATTAATCCTTCTATTAGTTCAAGGGACCGCTCCTGTAGATCAATTCTGTTTTACATGAACATGAAATGAAACACAAGACAGCAAGTGAAATGAAGACGTTTCCCTACTCATTCTTGACCCAAGTCCACTTGCGTAGTATTTTCTAAATTCTCACATGAAATAAATAAATATGATACCTCCTTCTTTGTGGTAGATACTCTGAGAGGTGATGCCTGATGTGATGACTGTTCTTCCCTGGAATGTGGACAGGTCCCCTGACTTGTGTCTAATAGAATAAGGTAAAGATGGTACTCTATTGATTGGGTTACATTACATGACAACAGTGGATGCTATCCCTCCAGGATGACATTACATTATCTAAGATTATGACTTAGCAAAGAGAGGGCTTCTCTTGATGGCTTTGAAGAAGCAAACAATCCTGCAGGGAAGTGCCATGGAGAAGGCCAAGTGGCAGGGAGCCACAGTGGTCCAAGACCTGAGGGCAGCCAGTGGGAAGCCACGGGTCTCAGTCATAAAACCATGAGGAGAAAAATTTGACCAACAACCTGGAAGAACTTGAAAATGGATTCTCCCCTAATGAGCCTCTGAGTCAGAACGCAGACCAACTGACACCTCAGTCACAGCCTGGTGAGCCCCTGAGCAGAAGACTCAGTTAAGCTGTGCCTGGACTCCTGACCCACGGAAACTGGCCAGAAGCTGGATGCTGGTGATAATTTGTTGTGGAGCAAGAGAAAACTAATACATCCTTCTTTCTGAGATTTCATCCTATGAGATTTAAAACCAATGGAGTAATAATATTTACTACTAGGAAACTAGGATGATTGCATCAAATATATATTGAAAAAGAGGAATTTAACTGCCTCTGAAGTGAAGTGAAGTGAAGTGAAGTGAAGTGAAGTCTCTCAGTCATGTCCGACTCTTTGCGACCCCATGGACTGTAGCCTACCAGACTCCTCTGTCCATGGGATTTTCCAGGCAATAGTCCTGGAGTGGATTGCCATTTCCTTCTCCAGGGGATCTTCCCAACCCAGGGATCGAACCCAGGTCTCCCGCATTGTAGACAGACGCTTTACCATCTGAACCACCAGGGAAGTCCAGCCTCTAATACCATATATTGATGTCCCAGATGCTTTGCTAAACACAGAGGATGGACTAATAGAAGAAGGATGCAAGCTTTCTGGCTTCAATGAACCCACAGTTCATTGGATGTTTCTCTCTTCATGGATGAAAGAGACACAAACAGCAACAGGCAGCACAGAGATTTCCACTGCCAGCCCCGAGGGACTGGCCACAGCCCCTCTCCCACTGATGACAGCTGAAACTGGACAGAATACAACGAAAAAGGTACTTGAGATCTCTGAAAAGTAAGGTATATCAGATGAACTGGAAACTGAAGTATAACAACTTAGAACAGAATGACTTTCATAGAGATTTTTTCCCCTCTTGTATTCTCAAGGGCGGAACTGCTCCCAGATTGCAAAACTATGCAGGCTATTGTGACTATGCAGCAGTCACCAACTGCAAAAGCAACAGAGAAAAATATCAATAAAATCAAAAGCTCATTATTCCAAAATTTGATGAAATGGATAAAGCATTCCCAAAAATGCCCATGAAAAAAGAGAGAAGATGCAAACTGCCTAAATCAAGAATCAAAGAGGAAACAGAACTAGAGACCCTCAAGACTTGAGAAGGAGAATAATGGAATTCTATGAGCAATTGCAGGCCCTTCAGTGGGAAAAATGATAGTGACCTCAGTATCTCTTATAAACGACATGAAGATTTTGGTCTTTATTTGAGGACCAGTGCAAAGACATTGAATAATGTTCAGCACACATAGAACAAAGTTCCTCTGTCTCAGAATGGATTTGGAGAAACAAACCATAATTAGGAGCCTATGGTGCTACTTGAGACAAGAGACCATCAGGTTCCCACCTGTAGTGTTACAGTGGTGATAAACGGAACTGAAAAGATTCTGGAACATCCATTCAACTAATGGATGAAATTTTTCATTGGCTTGGATATGGCACACAACTACAAAGTGTCAAATATCAGTCTAAATCTGGAGTCCCTGAACATTTTAACATTTCAAGCTTTGAAGGCCACACGTGGACTCTTGCATATTTTTGTTCTTGGTTGATTTTATTCTGCTTCTTACTTTTTAGCAAAGATTTTTAAAGTGTTTGGCTCATCCTTAGCTCATGAACAACACAGAACTAGCCACAGGCTGGATCTGCCTCATGATGTAGGAGATTCTGGCTTTCATATGACAGTAGGTACCAGTGCCTTCTGTGGAGCAGGTGAAGTGGTTCAGAGTAAACCCATCAGGGGATTACATTTTAAAATGTTGATCTTGAGCTGTTTTTGAGGTACCAGATGGAGATATCAAGTCATCACTTGGGTATACAGAATTGATGCTCAGAGGAGAAATCTGGGCAAACACATCATTCAGCACCATCTATGACTGCGATCATAAAGGCAGAGATATGGATAAAAATGACTGAGGAAAAGTTAGATGGAAAAGAGGAGAGAGTTTGGGATTGAGTCTTGAGCAACTGCCTAAGTTAGTGTCTCAATTAAAGGTGATGAACCTGCAGCAGAAACAAAGACAGTGGGCAGAAACATTGAAGGGAATTAGATCAGGTTGTGTTAAAAAAGAAAAAAAAAAAAGGATTCCATTCACATGCTCATTTCTTTTCCAGAATTACAGTCAAAATGGGGATTTAAGCTTATGAGTGTGTGTGCATGCTCAGTCATGTCCGACTTATTGAGATTCTTTGAAATCACTAGGCTCCTCTGTCCATGGAATTTTCCTGGCAAGAATACCAGAGTGGGTTGTCATTTCCTCCTCCAAGGTATCTTCCCGATCCAGGGATTGAACCCATGTCTCCTGTATCTCCTGCACCGGCGGGCAGGTTCTTTATCACTGTGCTACCTGGGGATCCCCAGGCTTATGAAAGTCCTCTCCAAAAGAGCCTTCCAAATCCATGATGTCCCTACGTTGTTTCACACTCTATTTAGATAATACACTGCATTTTTATTAATATGTGAAAGTGACAACAATCCTTTAAAATCAAATATCTATAATACGATATCGATTATTTAGAAGAATTACAGGGTCTTGTTTATTTAACATTCACACTTAACCTCTCTGCACCTCAAATAATGTTACCTTCCCCATGAAAAATACAGAGATCTTAAAACATTTATTTTTCACTGCCTGTCTGCTGACTTCTAAGCCATATCGTTCTCATTGATTTTAGTTTTTTCCTGTTCCTTTTACATCGCAGACTTCATTGTTACTGTAGGATATAAATGATGATAGTTTAGATTCTTTTGCATGTTTATTACTCTCTTTGTCCAACACTTCACTCAACATTTCACGATTCTCAGAAATTCCATGGGTGATCATTTTCCTTTTGCCCAAAATATATCCTTTAGAAATTTCTCTAATATTGCCTGGAGGAAATTTAAGAGTTTCTACTAAAAGGAAATATTTATTTTGTCCTCATTTTAAAATATATTTCACAATATATTCAATTATAATTACTATATAAAAAATAATTATATAATACATATAGTTACATACTGATAATAATCAAGTTAGTCACACAGTCATGTCCGACTCTTTGTGATCCCATGGACTGTGGCCACCAGGTTCCTCTGTCCATGGAATTCTTCAGGCAAGAGTCCTGGAGTGGGCTGCCATTTCCTTCTCCAGGGGATCTTCCCGACCCAGGGATCAAACCCGGGTCTCCTGCATTGCAGGCGGATTCTTTACCATTTGCCTTGTCATTTGTTTCCTCTTAGTATATTGAAAATTTTAATAGTTTTTGGCTTTCATTGGGGCTTTTGAGAAGTCAAATATTGATCAAACTGTCATACCTGTAAATGTAATATTTCTTTTTCTGTTTTAAAGATACTCTTTTTACCTTTTTTTTTTTTCCCAGTTTTATTGTAATGAGTCTATGTAAGGATTTCTTTTTACTCACCCTGCTTGGGATTTATTGGGATTTCTGGATCTAAGGATTGATTTCTTTCAAAAATTCTAGGAAATTGTAAGTCGTTATGTCCTTTAATATTGATTCTTCTCTCATTCTCTCTATTATCTGCTTCAGGAACTCCAATTTGATGCAAGTTTACAACTTCGATCTCCCCTGCATGTGTTTCAAACTCACTCTCCTGTGTGACATCCATTCATTTTCTCTATCAGATTCCACATGATGTTGTGATCCTGCAGCTGTCTGACCTTCTGTTTATTCTCTCCAACAGATTTTAATCTTAATTGTCATAGTGTTTTAATTTTTAGTTACTTTAGTTCTCTCATTAACCTTATTATTTTTCACTCTCTTGTTTTTGAAGATGTTATCAAGTTTTCTTAATATCTTACTATACATAATGTAAAGAAAAGTGAAAGTGAAGTCGCTCAGTCGTGTCCAACTCTTTGCGACCCCATGGACTGTAGCCTACCAGGCTCCTCCCTCCATGGGATTCTCCAGGCAAGAGTACTGGAGTGGGGTGCCATTGCCTTCTCCAGGGGATCTTCCAGACCCAGGGATCAAACCCTGGTCTCCTGCATTCCAGGCAGACACTTTAACCTCTGAGCCACCAGGGAAGTCCAGTGTAAAGAAAGCCCCTCCCAAAGATGCCCATGCCCTAATCCGTGGAACTTACAAATATATCACTTCAAATGGCAAAAGTGACTTTGCAGATGCGACTGAGATTGAAAAAGAAAGTGAAAGTGAAGTCACTCCATTGTGTCCGACTCTTTGTGACTCCATGGACCATAGCCTACCAGGCTCTCTGTCCATGGGATTTTCCAGGCAAGAATTCTGGAGTGGGTTGCTGTTTCCTTCTCCAGGGGATCTTCCTGACCCAGGGAATGGAACCCGGGTCTCCCACATTGTAGGCAGATGCTTTACCGTCTGAGCCCCCAGAGAAGCCAGTAAACCTGATTAGCCTCAATTATCCAGGCTGATCCAATCTAATCGCATGCAGCCTTAAGAGGGGAGAATTTCTTCCCATAAGAAGTAGAAGAACATAGTGGAGGGGAAAGCAGGGAGACCCCAAGTGGGAGAAGGGTTCAGTATACCTTTCCTGGCTCTGAGATGTAGGTGCTCCCAAAAAAGTGACCAAACCGAGGCCCCCAGACAACAGTCAGGAAGAAAATGGACCTTAATCTTACAACTGCCAAAACCCACATTCTTCCAATAACCCTGTGAGCTTGGAAGTGAATTCTCCCCCAAACCTTTTCTTCTGCCAGAAACAGCTACATTTTGCATTCCTAAACCTGGAGTAGAGATCTTGGCAGAGCTAACTCCCAGAGCGAGATAATAAACTCTGTTGTTTCAAGACCAAATTGTGGTAATTTTTATAGCAACAATAGACAACTGATACAACACATTAAATGACATATCAAAACTTTATCACTTAATGTGTGATCCAAAGACTGGCAACAGTGGCAACCTCCTGGGAGTTTATTAGAAATGCAGGATACCAGGGCCAACTCTCAGACTTACTGAGTTAGAATTATAATCAAAATATAACTAGGCGACTCCCCAGGTGGCCACTAGTAGTAAAGAACCTACCTGCCAATAAAGGAGACATAAGAGACCCCAGTTTGATCACTGGGTTGAGAAGATCCCCTGGAGGAGGGCATGACAACCCACTCTAGTATTCTTGCCTGGAGAATCCCATGGATAGAGGAGCTTGGCAGGCTACATTCCATAGGGTTGCAAAGAGTTGGACACAACTGAAGCGACTTAGCATGCAGATGACTCATAAATGCCCAGAAGCAGTATTCTAAGACATCCAGTATCTGGTTATGTCAACATCAAGGTGTTTGTGGTGAGTCTTGTGTTTTTTTTTGTTGTTGTTTTTTGTTTTTCTGCTCATGGTGACTGGATCCTTTGTGTTTTATAACTTACTGTGCATCCCATTGATTGAAATTGTATCTATGGGATTTCCATATATGCATATGTTGACTGATTTTTAACTGAGTGGATCTGGCATGGATTGGGAGTATCTACATTGCTAACCAAGGAAGTTCCTTCAGAAAGGAATTGTATCTGTTCTCATCTGGTGCCCAGGGACCCTCAGCTCTGGCTTACATCTTTCACCTTCACAAGGAGGTGAGTTTGACCGCTAGACCTCTGTCAGCTTCAGCTTCTGGCTTTGATTCTCAAGTGATATGTCTTTGACCTTCAGCCTAGAACAAAACGTAGTTCTCCATTTAGGGGACTGGACAGGGAGTTTATTCTAGTTCGTTCATAAGCTAAAGTCGAGGCTACTCAGAATCACAGGTTAGGCGGGGAGACCTATTGGCCCTCCCAGCATGGGCAGGGCTTTGACTCTGTAGGACCCTATGGTCAGTGTGTCCTTGAACACGGAGTCTTCTAATTACCCTGCTAGCAAAGGGCACATTTGCTTTACTGTTCCAATTCACTCACTTTTCTGAGCTTTATCTTTCACACACTCTATTTGGCCTCTGAGAAGGTCAGGAAGAATTTCTTAAGGGATCATTGATGCCATTGAAAAAGATGACTTCTATATATTTACAGAAAAAAAAAACAAAAAACAAAAACAGGCCTCCCCACATGACACAGTGGTAAAGAATCCACCTGCCATTGCAGAAGACACAAGAGACATGGGTTCGATCCCTGGGTAGGGAAGACCCCTTGGAGTAGGAAATAACAACCCACTCCATGGACAGTCCCATAGACATAGGAGCCTGGCAGGCTACAATCCATGGGGTCACAAAGAGTCAGACTCGACTGAGCCACTGAGCACAGAAAAACATCTCTAAGAATTGTAAAGTGATGGCATTTTGAATGTTTTCATCAATAAAGTCATTTGAAGAGCTTGTTTCATTGTGCTGCTATAAACACAACTCTCCAGTCACCAGGGTAGGTGACACGTTACGTACAAGGCAGGAAGGTGGCCCAGCAGAGGGGTGGGGCTTCCTTGGTCCTTATCCCTGGGGCTAGGATACTGTGGCATTTTGTATCTTATTACTTAACTTGTTAGGTTGAGTCTATGTCATGTACTTGCATATGTTAGGTAAACGAGAATAAAGTCATACCTGGTTTGTATGAAGTTTTCAAGGTAAAAGAGTTGCTAACCCAAATGAGATCCCTTGGGATGGATACCCATGTCATACACTGAAATACAACCGGATTGAAGAGGAAAACTTCACGGGGAAAGAGTGAGATGTTTTCTCTTGAGGTTTCCCAGTGGCAATGTCAGCTATGCTACTGGTCTGGGCTCAGAGCAGAAATCTGGGCTGGAGACGTAAACACGGAGCAATTTGGGGCAACATTAGGAAGAAACAGTATTTCACATTTTCAGTAGATAGGGCAGCTGGCTGGTCTTAGGGGAGAATACATACTAGCTAAAACTCACAAGGAAGGCTTCCTGGAAGAGAAGGGCTGTGGGAGCCACGGAGACTTAAGAGAAATATTTGCAAGTGAGAAAGAATGATGTGTGCTGAGTGGTAAGATTGCTCTAACAGGAAAATTCTGACAGCAGGCCCACCTGAGAGGGGTGGGCAGGAGACAGCGGTGTTTGTTTTCACAAGGAGATAATGAGGTAAACAATCTCAGATTCATGTTATGTTCGAGTGGCATGATGTTATGTGAGGTTACTTAATCTTCCTCTAAACAAACAAACAACCCAAAAAGAACAGAAGGGGAATACCGTAAACATAAGCTGGAGGAACCTCCGGAAAGGTAATCTGTTAGGCTGTAGCGATGAGCGTCAGCCCTGCCTCCCCCAGCTTCTCTGGCTATGGGTGCTGCCTTTCAGCACCTGCAGAGTCCCAGCCCCCGGCACTTGCCTGTGGTCCAGTGGTTAAGACTTTGCCTTCCAATGCAGGGGGTGCTGGTTCTGTTCCTGCTTGGGGAGATGAGATTCCACATGCTTTGTGACCCCAAAACCAAAACATAAAACAGAAGCAGTATTATAACAAACTCATAAAGACTTTAAAAATGGTCCACATCAAAAAAAAAAATAAATAAAAGAGAGAGAGAGAAAGAATCCCAATGCCAGAGGGGAGAAGCTATAGGACCTGGCTCCTAGGAGCATGGAAGTCTGCATTTAGCTGAAGAGGTGTCTGCCCAGACCAGCGTCTAGTCTGTGTGGACAGAGTCCTGTCTGCCCTCTGCCATCATCCCCTGTTTTCATGTGGATCCAGCAGTTCAGGACCCTCCGCATCCCTACTGCCTCGCTGGTCTTCCCGCCTGGCCGCTCCTTCATGACCCCATCCTGCACTTGTCACTCCTAGACTCGGTCTCACACCTCACGCTGCTCCAACTCAACTCAACTCTTTGATATCTTCACTGCAGATGTTACCTCCTGCATCCAGCTTTCAGAGTAGGTCGCCCTGGATGCTGACACTGGCCTGGATCAAGCAAAAGTTTGTTCCACCCCAATCCCCCCTCCCTACAGCGTCGCTATGATGTTGGAACACTGTTATTCAGGCTCTGGGTCTCAGGGTCTGAAGCCAGCTCAGCACTATGTCTGACCTGGTTCCAGCTTTCATTCCTAATGTCTTAGCTCAGGTCACCATTGGTTTTTCATCCCTGTGGCTGAACCCAGGTGATTCTGCTCCATGAAACATGGAAGTTTCCAGAAAGCCATTCATTATTTTATACTACAAATACGTATTACTTGACTACTACGGGCCCTATGGACCCCTTACTGTCTGAGCCACCAGCGAAGCCTGGAGATTCTGCAGCACTAACAAAAATAAAATCCCTGTCCGTGGGAGATGTGTCCCACTCATTTGTGACCACATGGACTGTAGCCCACCAGGCTCCTCTGTCCATGGGATTTCCCAGGCAAGAATGCTGAAGTAGATTTCCGTTCCCTTCTCCAGGGGATCTTCCCCACCCAGGGATCGAACCCTCATCTCCTGCTTCGCAGGCGGATTCTTTGCCACTGAACCACTGGAGGAGTCCCATGGGGCATTAGACGGTGCTGAATGTGATGGAGAACAATAAAGCAAGGTGAGGGAAAGAAATTTCCAAGGGAGGTGAGAGAGGGGGTCCCTATTTTCAGAGTGCCTGACGATGGGTCTCTCAAATAGAGTGATATTTAAACAAAGGGGTAAGACCCCACGAACAGTATGAAAAGGCAAAATGAGAGGATACTGAAAGAGGAACTCCCCAGGTCGGTAGGTGCCCAACACGCTACTGGAGATCAGTGGAGAAATAACTCCAGAAAGAATGAAGGGATGGAGCCAAAGCAAAAACAATACCCAGCTGTGGATGTGACTGGTGATAGAAGCGAGGTCCAGTGCTGTAAGGAGCAATATTGCATCGGAATCAAGGCAAATTCAGTTCAGTTCAGTTCAGTTCAGTCGCTCAGTCATGTCTGACCCCATGAATCACAGCACGCCAGGCCTCCCTGTTCATCACCATCTCCTGGAGTTCACTCAGACTCATGTCCATCGAGTCTGCGATGCCATCCAGCCATCTCATCCTTGGTCGTCCCTTTCTCCTACTGCCCCCAGTCTCTCCCGGCATCAGAGTCTTTTACAATGAGTCAACTCTTCGCATGAGGTGGCCAAAGTTTTGGAAGTGGTCAAACAAGAGATGGCAAGAGTGAACGTTGACATTCTAGGAATCAGCGAACTAAAATGGACTGGAATGGGTGAATTTAACTCAGATGACCATTATATCTACTACTGTGGCAGGAATCCCTTAGAAGAAATGGAGTAGCCATCATGGTCAACAAAAGAGTCTGAAATGCAGTACTTGGATGCAATCTCAAAAACGACAGAATGATCTCTGTTCATTTCCAAGGCAAACCATTCAATATCACAGTAATCCAAGTCTATGGTCCAACCAGTAATGTTGAAGAAGCTGAAGTTGAACGGTTCTGTGAAGACCTACAAGACCTTTTAGAACTAACATCCAAAAAAGATGTCCTTTTCATGATAGGGGACTGGAATGCAAAAGTAGGAAGTCAAGAAACACCTGGAGTAACAGGCAAATTTGGCCTTGGAATATGGAATGAAGCAAGGCAAAGGCTAACAGAGTTTTGCCAAGAGAACACACTGGTCATAGCTCACACCCTCTTCCAACAACACAAGAGAAGACTCTACACATGGACATCACCAGATAGCCAACACTGAGATCAGATTGATTATATTCTTTGAAGCCAAAGACAGAGAAGCTCTATACAGACAGCTAAAACAAGACTGGGAGCTGGCTGTGGCTCGGATCATGAACTCCTTATTGCCATATTCAGACTCAAATTGAAGAAAGTAGGGAAAACCACTAGACCATTCAGGTATGACCTAAATCACATCCCTTATGATTATACAGTGGAAGTGAGAAATAGATTTAAGGGACTAGATCTGATAGACAGAGTGCCTGATGAACTATGGACAGAGGTTCGTGACATTGTACAGGAGACAGGGATCAAGACCATCCCCATGGAAAAGAAATGCAAAAAAGCAAAATGGCTGTCTGAGGAGGCCTTACAAATAACTGTGAAAACAAGAGAAGTGAAAAGCAAAGGAGAAAAGGAAACATTTAAGCATCTGAATGCACAGTTCCAAAGAACAGCAAAAAGAGATAAGAAAGCCTTCCTCAGAGATCAATGCAAAGAGATAGAGGCAAATAACAGAATGGGAAAGACTAGAGATCTCTTCAAGAAAATTAGAGATATCAAGGGAACATTTCAGGCAGAGATGGGCTCAATAAAGGACAGAAATGGTATGGACCTAACAGAAGCAGAAGATATTAATAAAAGGTGGCAAGAATACACAGAAGAACGGTACAAAAAAGATCTTCATGACCCAGATAATCACGATGGTGTGATCACTCATCTAGAGCCAGACATCCTGGAATGTGAAGTCAAGTGGGCCTTAGAAAGCATCACTACGAACAAAGCTAGTGGAGGTGATGGAATTCCTATTGAGCTATTTCAAATCCTGAAAGATGATACTGTGAAAGTGCTACACTCAATATGCCAGCAAATTTGGAAAACTCAGCAGTGGCCACAGGACTGGAAAAGGTCAGTTTTCATTCCAATCTCAAAGAAAGGCAATGTCAAAGAATGCTCAAACTACTGCACAATTGCACTCATCTCACATGCTAGTAAAGTAATGCTCAAAATTCTCCAAGCCAGGCTTCAGCAATATGTGAACTGTGAACTTCCAGATGTTCAAGCTGCATTTAGAAAAGTCAAAGGAACCAGAGATCAAACTGCCAACATCCACTGGATCGTGGAAAAAGAAAGAGAGTTCCAGAAAAACATCTATTTCTGCTTTATTGACTATGCCAAAGCCTTTGACTTTGTGTATCACAATAAACTGTGGAAAATTCTGAAAGAGATGGGAATACCAGACCACCTGACATGCCTCTTGAGAAACCTGTATCCAGGTCAGGAAGCAACAGTTAGAACTCAACGTGGAACAACAGACTGGTTCCAAATAGGAAAAGGAGTACATCAAGGCTGCATATTGTCACCCTGCTTATTTAACTTCTATGCAGAGTACATCATGAGAAATGCTGGGCTGGAAGAAGCACAAGCTGGAATCAAGATTGCTGGGACAAATATCAATAACTTCAGATATGCAGATGACACCACCCTTTCAACAGAAAGTGAAGAGGAACTAAAAAGCCTCTTGATGAAAGTGAAAGTGGAGAGTTAAAAAGTTGGCTTAAAGCTCACCATCCAGAAAACGAAGATCATGGCATCTGGTCCCATCACTTCATGGGAAATAGATGGGGAAACAGTGGAAACAGTGTCAGACTTTATTGTGGGGGGCTCCCAAATCACTGCAGATGGTGATTGCAGCCATGAAATTAAAAGATGCTTACTCCTTGGAAGGAAAGTCATGACCAACCCAGAGAGCATATTGAAAAGCAGAGATATTACCTTGCCAACAAAGGTCTGTCTAGTCAAGGCTATGGTTTTTCCAGTGGTCATGTATGGATGTGAGAGTTGGACTGTGAAGAAAGCTGAGCGCCAAAGAATTCATGCTTTAGAACTGTGGTGTTGGAGAAGACTCCTGAGAGTCCCTCTGGCTGAAAGGAGATCCAACCAGTCTATCCTAAAGAAGATCCGTTCTGGGTGTTCACTGGAAGGACTGATGCTAAAGCTGAAACTCCTGTACTTTGGCCACCTCATGCGAATAGTTAACTCATTGGAAAAGACTCTGATGCTGGGAGGGATTGGGGGCAGGAGGAGAAGGGGACGACAGAGGATAAGATGGCTGGATGGCATCACCGACTCGATGGACGTGAGTTGAGTGAATTCCAGGAGTTGGTGATGGACAGGGAGGCCTAGCATGCTGCGATTTTGGGGTCACAAAGACTCAGACATGACTGAGCGATTGAACTGAACTGAACTGAAGACCCTCTTCAGTGCTGTGGGGCATCCATTCTGGATTGTGAAGTACACATGGAGTGGCCAGACACTGAAGAAATTCCAGTGCAAAAACTCTACTTGGAAGAGAACATTACGATGAGACTGCACACCAGGCCACGTGGAAGGGCTGTTGCACGAATCATTAGTGAACTGGCACTCACTCAGTCACCGTTTTGAAAATGATTACCTCTCTGTCTTTAGCAGGTCCCGAGGGGAAATATTTGATAGCTCTAATTCTCTCAAAATATTTGTTATGAGTAAAAAGGTGAAATTGAAAATAGAGTTGGTCACTGAGCTTTTTTTCTTTCAATGACATTTACTTAAATAATATAAAAGAAGTGTTGCCACTATGGTGTATTGAGAATCTGGTTTATTCAAGCTCATCACCTACTCTGTCACTCAGGAAAAACAGTTCCCATTTTACCCATAGGGCCCAAGGTCACATATTCAGTTTGAAACTAGAAATTAAATATAAGCTTAATTGAATTTTAAAAATGTTGACTTTTTCAACATATAATCCTTACTCCTTCTCACGGGGTTTAGTCTGTTAAAATGTCCCTTATTCATATGGAAATACTAAATAATCTTGGGATTTTCCCCATGGTAATGCAAATATAAAGGGTTAATTTTGAAGACAGAACCGGTTGCAAAATTTCTAGGTAGTTGAACTAAAATTCAGGAAAAAAAATTTTTTTTTTCTTTAACCAAGTCTCTAGTCTCTGGTCCAAAATGAGAAGGCTTTGTCATTTAGATGAAAAAAAAAAAAATGTTTGCCAAATTTGATTTGAGGTGGTAAATTTTCAGCTGTAGGAGACCCTGTCAATTATCTGGATATCATTAGAACCCAAAACAGAGCTAACAAACGTAGCACATTTCCACAAAACTGCAGAAGTTTGATTTAATCAGTGAGAATTTCTTCTTCACACAGATTTTTGTTATCTCACTTAGCTCCAGGGGCCCCTTAATGACAAATTAGCAAGGTGCTACTGTATTGTAACTGGAAGACATTTTATCACATTGACATTCAGCATTGTGACCTGATTCTTGCTAGACAGAGAATTAATATTTGCACTGGCTACAGAATTAGCTTGTTTTTTAGATTATTTTATACTTGAAATCAGCCTTCATGTGAAGCAGGTTTTCATCTGGAAGCCAACTTTGTTTTCATTTTGAACCAGTCCATCCTAAAGGAAATCAACCCTGAATATTCATTGGAAGGACTGATGCTGAAGCTCCAATACTTTGGCCACCTGATGCAAAGAGCCAACTCAAACCCAACTCAGGAGAAGAGTCTGATGTTGGGAAAGATTGAAGGCAAAAGGAGAAGGGGATGACAGAGGATGAGATGGTTAGACGGCATCACCAACTCACTGGACATGAATTTGGGCAAACTCCAGGAGATAATGGAGGACAGAGGAGTCTGGTATGCTCCAGTCCATGGAGCTGCAAAGAGTTGCAAACAACTTAGCAACTGAACGGCAACAAAAACAATTACTTGGATGAGATGGGTTTTTGCTGGCCTTGCAGACATCTTGATTACTTATATGACTTCCAGGGCACTAAAGTGGGCAAGATAAATAACATTACCTCCATTTCATGGCTTAGGAAACTAAGCATCAAACAAAAGCTGGACTAATTTGTGCAAGCACATGCAGATGACGAGGACTGCAAGGAGATTCAAATGCCCTTCTGTCAGAATCCAAAGATGCTCCTGCGTGGACCAGACCATCAGCATCAAACTAAAGAAGGTCCACTCAGAAGCAAAGCAGAAATCAATCAAAATTGCAAGGTGAAGCCTCATCTTAGCAGGTGTCCTGCGCTACTATAGATCTTCCAGCTGCAACAAAGAGAAAATGCTCTTCCAAACCATATGATCTAACTGGGAGTTAGATGAATACACCTGAGCTCCCCAGGTATTCCTCTAGCATGCAAATATGATCCCAAGTACCATTAAAAAAAAAAAAAAGCATTCATTTTGATAAGTTTATACTCAGAGCTGAACCAGCTTTGTATATATATTGAATCACATTCCAGAAGAACAGAAACTGTATCTTCATGTGTTTCTTCATGAAGACAGAACAGTTTTCTTAATAGTAAGAAAATATAGTTGATGATAAATAAAACTATTATCCTGTTTTATTGACTACATCTTTGTAGGAAGAGCTAACAAAAGTAAAATCACACTGGAGGGCAATAGGAACCAACAAGCAAGCCAAGCCACCTGAGTTTACTCCCAGGAAGGGCTATTTGTTTGGGGCCTTGACTGTAGTTGAAATCTCAGGATTCTCCTCAGTGTTTCTTTTCTAAGCACAATTTTACTTCGCCAATGACTGAGGTCAGGACTTGAACAGATGGCAGCTGGCATTTCCAAACTGTTGCGTTTTGGAAAGATTTGGGAGAAAGACTTGAAGGGTCCTAAACTGAAAAACCTAAAATTTATAAAGAAATCACCTTTAAAACAAAGGTCAAATAAGCGTTGATTTCTTCTTTTAAGGAAAGGATGTTCAAATTCAGATAGACCTTTTATTCATTTTTACTTTTAGAGTGTGAAAGTGTTAGTCTCTCAGTCATGTCTGACTCTTTGTGACCCCATGGACTGCCTACCAAGCTCCTCTTCTGTCCGTGAAATTCTTCAGGCAGGATACTAGAGTAGGTCACCATTCCCTTTTCCAAGGGATGTTCCCAACCCAGGGATCGAACCTGGGTCTCCTGCATTGGCAAACAAGTTCTTTACCACTAAGCCACCAGGGAAACCCCAGTGTACAAATAATGAATGCTTATTTGGACAAATGGAAACTACAGAGAATAAGAAAAGGAAAAGAAAGAAAAAAATATGTACAATCGCTTTAGAAATAAGGGAAAGAAAGAAAGTGAAGTCGCTCCATCATGTCCGACTCTTTGCGACCCCATGGACAGTAGCCTGCACTAGGCTCCTCTGTCCATGAGATTTTCTAGGCAAGAATAATGGAGTGGGTTGCCATTTCCTTCTCCAGGGAATCTTCCCAACCCTGGGATCGAACCCAGGTCTCCCGCATTGTAGACAGATGCTTTACCATCTGAGCCACCAGGGAAAAAATAAGGAAACATTACTATCAACTTGATTTGACTCATGTTAACCCAGCTGTGGGGAAGAAATATCTTTTTTAATTTCTTCATAACCTTCTTGGAGCTTGTCTTTTTTATACCCTATAGACTTATAATAAGCATGTTTGTATTATACAATGACATCGCACTGTATATATACTATCTGTAAAGTATTATCAGGCTTTTGTATTAACAATTTCTTTACCATGTTCACTATAGGTGTGTTACAATGTTTAGATAATGTTCATTGTTGTTTCAGTGGCTGGGCCATTCCATCAAATGGGTGTCATATTTTTCTTGATATAGTCTTAAATAAGATTGCAGTTGATTAATTTTTGTTGTTGTTTTTATTTTAAGAAACACTTCAATGAACATCTTTGTGTATACATATTTTGGCACTTCTAATAATTTTCTTAGTATAAATCCCTAGAGTCAGGTCAAAGCAACAATATTTTTAAAGCTTTTGATGCAATCTGTAGAGAGGTTACAGCAAATTATTTTCCTACAGTCTGCGTGCAAGCATGCCATCCCTCCTCACCCTCTTCGACACTGTATATTTTTATTCTGTCTCCCCACTGTCACGTTCAGCAGTACAAAAAAAGAGTAGCTTGTTCTTGTCTTAATTCCGCCTACCCCTTTCACGCTGTCCTCAACACCATACAAACTCAGCACAAGACTTTAGGATATTTGGACTTTATGCTAGACATTTTACCACCCTATATCTTTAAATGTTTTCTTTCCAAGCTACTTTCCATTTTCTGCCTCACTCGCTTCTGAAAGACCAGCACTTACTTCAAACAGAAAGCCTAAACAATGGAACTTGAGAACTGCAGTTTGCTGGTTGTCTCTCTGCTCAGTAGCTGAGAACAGCAGAAAGAGAAGAGACCGTGTCCCAGACCCCCGCCTCATACAGTTCCTAGAAACAGATACTGAAGTTCAGAGAAAAACATAATTCAACAGGATACAAGCACCCCAGTGTCCATTGGACTGTTGACAATAGCCAGGACATGGAAGCAACCTAAATGTCCATTGACAGATGAATGGATAGAGAAGGTGTGGCTCATATATACAGTGGAATACCACTCAGCCATAAAAAAGAAGGAAATAATACCATTTCTAGCAACACAGACAGACCTAGAGATTCTCATACTAAGTGAGGCAAACCAGACAGAGCAAGACAAAATATATATTATCACATATGTGGAATCTAAAAGAAAAAAGAAATAAAAGATGCAAATGAACTTATTTCCAAAACAGAAGTAGACTCACAGACACAGAAAGAAACCTTTTGTTGGTTACCAAGAGGAACAAGGAGATGGGAGGAAGGGTAAATGAGAAGGTTGGGATTAATACATACATGCTGCTGTGTATAAGATAGGGAGCCAAAAATGATCTGTAGCATAAGAACCTAGACTCAATATTATGCAACGATCTGTAAGAAAAAAGAATGTGAAAAAGAATATATATGTATGTGTGTATATATATATATATATATATATATATATGTATGCCATAAAGAAGGCAGATCGCCAAAGAATTGATGCCTTCGAACTGTGGTGCTGGAGAAGATTTCTGAAAGTCCTTTGGACAGCAAGGAGATCCAACCAGTCCATCTTAAGGGAGATCAACCTTTAATATTCACTGGAAAGACTGATGCTGAAGCTGAAGCTCCAGTATTTTGGTCACCTGATTCGAACAGATGGCTCGTTGGAAAAGTCCCTGATGCTGGGAAAGCCTGAGGGCACAAGGAGAAGAGGGTATCAGAGGATGAGATGTCTGGACGGCACCTCTGATGCAATGAACATGAACTTGAGCAAACTCTGGAAGACGGTGAGGGAAAGGGAGGCTTGGTGTGCTACAGTCCATGGGGTCACAAAGAGTCAGACACGACTGGGTGACTGAACAACAACATCAAATATACATGTGTATATATATATATGCATTACTTTGCTGTACACCTAAAACTTACATGATATTGTTAATCAACTATACTTCAATAAAAGTTTTGAAAATATAAATAAATAATATGTTTTAAAAATGGAAAAAAGAATGGATACCCAGGTTTCTTGGCACCTAAATTTCTCCATATTGAACAAGGCACAGGCCAGGCAATGTCTGAGCCCAGCAGCTCTGTGGTAGTCCTTTTATTGGAAATAATTGTCTATCTTTATTTTCTGTTAGTGGTTATCCATTCAAAATGTATATTTGGTGGTTTTGATAATATTGACCCATTTTCCAGAAGATGATGTAGTGGGTGCATTTCCCTTCACTTTCGATGAAGAGTTTCTCCTGAGAAGGTTGCTCCTCTTTCAAGGATTCCTGCCTCAGGAGTGACTGAGAAAATGCATGGACGGTTTGGCAATTAATGTGCAAACAAGCCCCGTCAGTGAGGCTCACAGTTAGGTGAACATCTCTAACTTCAGCTTCAGCCTCGCGAAGATCAGCACGTGAGGAGGTGAGGGGATAGAGGACTTGGAGTTAGGTAAATACTGCTCCATCCTGGAGTAAAGGATACGGCCAGTCAGTTGACACCTGTGGTATCTATCTGGTCAAACGTTGAAGCCCTGGGCTACTTCCACCAAGGAAGATTGTTAATGTCCCAGCGGGGCTCCCTTATCATTTCAGAACTGAACTTATTTTTTCAAGCTCTAACACATAGAAACAGGTTAAATCCCACAGATTTTAAAGAACTCTTCCAGTATTTACAGTATAGGAAACGGAAGGTTTAGCACGGGTCAAGTAGGGGCCATTGGAGAAAAATCCCCCCCCAGGGATGCTTGTCTTAATCACACTTTAGAGAGGAAATTGACTTTAGAACCACTGTATAGATGGTTGTACCAGAAACTGTACCTGAATAGGGTTAATAAAATGGGTTTTTCATATTTATAATAACCAAGACTTGGAAACAACCTACGTGTCCATCGACGGATGAATGGATAAAGAAGATGTGGTATTTACATTACCAGGGGTTTCCCAGGTGGCCCAGGAGTAAAGAATACACATTGGAATATTATCAGTCTATCAGTCATAGAAAAGAATGAAATGTTGCCGTTTGCAGCAACATGGATGGTCCTAGAGACTGTTATACTAAATGAAGTAGTCAGACAGAGAAAGACAGACACCATCATGGAATCATTCTATGTTGACTCTAAAACATGATACAAATAAACTTACCCAAGAAACAGAAATAGACTCACAGACATGGAGAGCAGACTTGTGGTTGCTGAAGGGGAAAGGCAGAGGGGGAGAGAGAAATCAGAAGCTCGGGTCTAGCAGGTATGTAGCACTGTGCATAGAGCAGATAAACAACAAGGTCCTACCTTATAGCTCGGGCAGCTATACTAAGTGTCCTGTAACAAGCCGTAATGGAACAGGATATAGAAAAGAATAGATACGCATGTGGTCCAGGAGACGAGGGCTCTGTCTCGGTTCCTCTCTATCCCTCCAGGATGAGGAAGCAGCTCTGGCTCCAAGACATGCCAGCCCATTGCTGAAGGATGCTCCTCAGTGGTTCCCCATGAGGCCCAGGCCCTCTGGCTTCCAGAAGGATGGGCACTCAGCCTTTCAAGACACGTGGACAATTTATAGCACTTACGAGGTTTCGTACTTATTTTAGGCTTCCCTCGTAGATCAGTTGGTAAAGAATCCGCCTGCAATGCAGGAGACCCCAGTTCAGTTTCTCAGTCCAGATGATCCGCTGGAGAAGGGAGAGGCTACCCACTCCAGAATCCTTGGGCTTCCCTTGTGGCTCAGCTGGTAAAGAATCCGCCTGCAATGTGGAAGACCTGGGTTTGATCCCTGGGTTGGGAAGAGCCCCTGGAGAAGGGAAAGGCTACCCACTCTAGTATTCTGTCCTGGAGAATTCCATGGACTAAGTCCATGGGGTTGCAAAGTCAAACACGACTGAGCGACTTTCACTTTCAAGCTCATCTCAGAGTTTCTTTTGCCAAGTCTGCGTCTCTGGTAGGGCCTCTCCTCCCTAGGGTGTAAGTATCCTTGGGCTGACCTGGGCTCTGGCAGGGCTTTTGCTGCCCCGGTGACACCTGTTGTTGAGGACAAAGATAAGGATTTCTCCTGGAGGAGACCTTGGGGGCAGAGAGGGCTTTCAGATTCCCAGCGTCTGGAAGGAGAAGCAGGCTCACTGTGTAGAATGGGTACTGTTGCACTGAACAAGCAAGATCAAACGCAAGGCCAAGGACCAGAAGACAGAAACAAAGAGGAAAGAACGGTTTTCCATGTTGAAAAGCAAAGAAATCAAAGAGCCCTCTAGCCTGGCACAAAGCCTCCTGACAAGGAAAAGCAGAATAAGAACTGGCCCTCGCCTGGGGAATTCGGAGAAGTTAGAGTGAAGGGAGCATCTCCTCGGGAACACAGAGCAGAGTCTCCTGGGAGCCAAGCCCAGCACGCTCGGAGCAGACCCGGGTCCACCAGGCAACTGGTTTCTGCTGATGAATTTCTCCAAGCAACGAATCGTCCCAAGGTCACCCTGCCACGCTCCTCAGGAGGGTGTGCTCTTTCTTCCCTCTTCCCAGCGCTGGGAAAATGAATGCTTGCTGTCACAGGCCTGTCAGGCTTACTTTACAGTATCCTCATGTTCAAATACACAGGCCCCTGATTTCCTTAAAACCCTAGAAATTATAACACGAAACACATGATGAATGCCCATTTCATATGTGCTGGTAATCTTAGCAAATAATTCTACTATTGCTGATTTTAATTTGGCTTGACCCACTCCCATATTCTTGCCCGGAGAATTCGATGGACTTGGAGCCTGGTGGGCTACAGTCCATGGAGTCATAGAGTCAGACATCACTGAGCAACAAACACTTTTCACTTTTTACTTTAACTTTTAATTAAGGCAGGATTTGAAGTATTGATGACATATCAAATTCTTACCTTGTATTTTTTTCTTAAAGTAGACACATGTTTTAAGTGACCTGCTCTCCAAGTAGTTACATAAATACTTTCAAAATAATTATTTTGGGGTCCCAAAATTCTTTTTTCTCACCTATACAGATACAAAATTCTTTTGACATTCAGAGAAAATCCATCAAATGGGAATCACTAATGCCTGAAAAGGAAGAGTTTTGGTTTGGCAGGGGGTGAGGGGGTGTGCCGGTCTAGAAGTTAGCAGAAATGGTCTGGGGAGGATGAGTGAGCTGGGCTTCCTCAAATAAATGTCTTTACCTCTCTGAGTCATAGTTCTCTATGTGTTAAATCAGGGAATCACAGCATAACTCAAGAGTTTTCAAACTTTCAAAGAAATCTTTAACCCTCTTTGCATATACCAAAATATCTGCAGAGAAGTCTAGTTTTAAAATGAGGAACTGTGGGGGCTTCACTTTTTCTCCCAGAGCAGCCTTGAAAAGACTCCTGGACAGCTGAAAGACCCCCACGTAGCAGTTTGCCAAGCACAGGGTAGCTGCCTTGACCTCTTGTCGGGGAGTCTGTGGTGCATGGTCAGGGGCTACATTCCTGCAAGAACTACAAGCTGCAGATCACTGCGTGTGCATCCCCCTCTGAGACAGGAGGGTGACCAGCCTGAGGAAGTGCTCCTGGTCATTATGAGAGTCGAGAGTGACAGATCACCCAAGAAAACTTGCAGTAATGGGAAAGAGTACGTAACTCCTGCTCTCAAGTAAAACTAGAAAGAATTTCACTTCCTTAGGCTTTCCTCTGCCGAACTCTAAAGTGAGAGATCAGATTAGGTGATCATTAATAATATCTTGTTACTCTAGCACAATGCATTAAACATGACGATTTCATTTGCTTTTTCCATCTCTATGGTACCATTCCTAGCTTCATTTTCTGGCTGCAGAGACAAGCTTGGAGGATTGGGAAGGTTGACTGGCGACACCTCCCAGATGGTTCTAACCCCCCATTCCTGTAATTCCTGACCCAGTGCTCATCTATCACTCTCAAATACTTCCCCTCTCCACCATGCACGGTAGCTTCAAGCTCTGTAATTCTATGATTCTCCAAAATATTGTCCTCACATTCTTATCATGGAGAGTTGCAGCTTTGCACATGGATGTGAAACCAATAAATTTGCAGATTCCAGCATATTGTGAGTGACCACAGCACTCCCTTCTTGGGCGAGCACACATGAAATACGAGCATTCCTAACACACAGCAGCTGGACCCCAGAGCAGACTGCATCTTTAGGCAGGCTCTTCAAGGTGTTTCTGTCACATCTTCCAGGGCCCTCTTGATCCCTCTACTCCAGACATGGTGGGGCTTCCTCCGTTCTGTTGAGATCTCTCGGGAACACGCTCTCAATCCTCATCACACCTGGACTGGATATTACAGCACAACTTCAGTTTCCCGTTTTCCTCTCTTGTTCATGTTAATTTCACTGATTGCCCCCTTATCACTTAATACATTTTCCTCGTTATTGGCATCTGGGCTGATGGCTGTAACACAAACACTGAAAGACCAAATCAAGATTTAAAAAAAAAAAAAAAAAGAGCAAAATATTCCTGTTTCAGATGGAGAAGCAGATGGGGCTCTTGGCACTTCAGAGGATTTAAATTGACCCTCTGCACCACTCAGGGGAAGACAGACTGTCACTGCTGACAAGGAAGCATGCAGAGACCTGCTTTCCAATCGAACATAGCAGCATTTCAGAGCTTTTTTCTCTTGATAGTGCAGGACAAGAAGAAACCATATGATTTATCCTCACTCTCTGGGAACCTGCAAGTGTGGCGGTGAGACCAAGAAAACCCTGGGTGCAGACATGGCACTACCCCTGCTTCTACCTTGGCAGTGTGGACCCATTGACCTCCAAGCCTCGGTTTTGCCATGTGAAGATGGTAATAAAAACACCTGCCTCTCATCAATATTACTTGAAGGGAGATGAGTGCAGGTCAAAGTGCCCAGCACATAATATAATATACTTGGATTCTTTTCCCTTTTTTCACATGGTCAGAGATGTGAATTTTTGGAATCTCTCTTTTCACAACTTTCTCTTTCACAGCTGGTAAAGATAAGGACCAGGTGGGTAGTTCTGACCTTCCCTTGGATGACATTTATGAAATAAGCATGATCTATACATAGGACAAGTGTGATCGGCATTTGAGACAGGAGTTCCTTATTTTAAACAGGTTTTGAGCTTGCCTGAAAATCTTTAAAATATGGGAAACTTGGACAACCTTTAGTAACAAATCTTGAAGCTGTCCTCCTGTTCAGTTATCAAAATATGTTCCAAATCTCGATGTCTATCCATTTTCAGCTATTCTGAGCACTGACTTCTTTTGATTGGTGTGAACTGTTCATTTTAATAATAAAAAAAAATTTTTGCTTCAAACAAATCATACTCTTTGTGCTGTTACTAAAAAAAAATTGGCATACACCAAGATAGCTAAATTAGTCAAAGGATTACTTGGTGATAAAATACTACAAAGAAAGAAAATCCATTTGGGAGATTTATAAATCAAAGTGTTTATTAGAAAGACTGTGAGAGAAGAAAAAGGGGTACAAAGAGAAAACGCAATGAGAAGAAGAGAGAAAAACCTGGTGAACGCGTCCTCTGAACTTGCTGCTGGACATCTTACTTCTCTGTTCCAGCCCCTCCGTAGGTGCCTTGCTGGCCACAAGATGCATTCAATTCCCAAGGTACAGCGCACAGTGACTTTTCTAATTAGTCTGCCCTAACCTTGTGCAGCTCAAATTTTTGCTAAAATGTATTCGTTCTCACTAGCTCTCAAATAAATTTTTAAAAAATTTAGTTGGCTGTGTTGGGTCTCAGTAGTGGCGTGCGGCATCTTTGGTTGTGGCACAAGGATGAACTCTCTAGTTGCCATGCCTGGGCTTTGTTGCACCATGGCATGTAGGATCTTAGTCTTTCCACCATGGAGCAAATCCCCTGCGTTGCAAGGCACATTCTTAACCACTGGATTACCAGGGAAGTCCCTCAACTCAACTTTTAATAATTCCCCACATGTTCCTTCAGTGATGATCTAAGTCTCCAAACCATTCTCACTCCCCAGATGACACTCAGCCTAGTAACTGCAACTTGTACGTGTGTGTCTGCTGTTTATTCAAACAAAAAGCTTAAAAATCATTGTGTGCAAGTCACTAGGATACAGACCACATAAAATCTCAGAAGTTCCACTTACTTCAAGAAACAGCAGTAAGAAGAGAGGCTAAGAATAGAATGATTAGATACTCACACAGAGAGCTAGACCTCTGTCCACTCTCCCTAAGCCTGAGGCATCTACACCCCTCTATCCACATAGGATACGGGGTGTTCATCTGATGGCGAAATCAAACCAGAGTCTCCAGACCTAGGAGTAAAGAAGATATGAAGGTAACGTAGGAGACGGGAGACAGAAAGAGAGAATGAAGTCTGCATAATGGAGAGAAAGTCCTCCCAAGACCCTTCTCTCTTTGACTCCCAGCATACCACAGGAGGAGATGGGGAAAACAAGCTCTTGAGAATGGATGTGCCTGAGGGAAGAAATATAGCTCCAAGGACACAATCCTAGCACTGATTACTCTAAGTGAAACTTGCTAATTACTAAGCCATACACTCAGAATTTCAGATCAACTGTTTAGTACATGACTCTTAAACCTAAGCAGAACACCAAGAAACACTAGATGTTTGAGGAACTGGAGACAAATCAAAGCTTCAGAACAAGGGAAAAAATATTAAATAAATTTTTAAAGTTTCTTCTGCAATGAGCAGAAAATATGTTTAATTAATATTCTCAAAGAGATAAGACATTACAACAATGAAACAAGAACAGAATGCTGTTAAATAAGATCAGAGAACAGAACTCTTAGAGAATAAAATAATTCAGAAAGTTAAAAACACAAAGGATTGAAAGGAAAATTTGAGAAAATCTCCCAGAAAAATGTAATAGAACTTCCAGGAAATGTAAAATAAAAGATAAGAAATTAAGAAGATTTGTCTGAGAAACCAAATTTTTCAATAACATGAGTTCCAGAAAATCCAAGTAGAGTAAATTGAAGAGAAGAATTATTAAAGAAATAATAAAAGAAAATGTCTCAGAACCAAAGAACTTCAGTTCTTGTTGAGTAGACTGTGGTAGGATGGATAATAGCAACCCCTGTCCCCAACCATAGATGGGGAAACAGTGAAAACAGTGACAGACTTTATTTTTTCGGGCTTCAAAATCACTGCAGCTGGTGACTGCAACCATGAAATTAAAAGATGCTTGCTCCTTGGAAGAAAAGTTATGACCAACCTAGACAGTATATTAAAAAGCAGAGACATTACTTTGCCAATAGAGGTACGTCTAGTCAAAGCTATGGTTTTTCCAGTAGTCCTGTATAAATGTGAGAGTTGGACTACAAAGGAAGCTGAGCATTGAAGAATTGATGCTTTTGAACTGTAGTTTTGGAGAAGACTCTTGAGAGTCCCTTGGACTACAAGGAGATCCAACCAGTCCATCCTAAAGATCAGTCCTGAATATTCATTGGAAGGACTGATGCTGAAGTTGAAACTCCAATACTTTGGCTACCTGATGCAAAGAACTGACTCATTGGAAAAGACCCTAATAGTGGGAAAGATTGAAAGCAGGAGGAAAAGGGGATGACAGAGGATGAGATGGTTGAATGGCATCACCGACTCAATGGACATGAGTTTTAGTAAACTCCAGGAGTTGGTGATGGACAGGGAGGCCTGGTGTGCTTTAGTCCATGGGGTTGCAAAGAGTCGGACATGACCAAGTAACTGAACTGAACTGAACTGAACTCCCCAAGCAATATCTGTATCTTAATACTTAAAACAGGTTTTGGTTTGTTTTGCTTTTAAGTGTTTGAAATGTGACTGAGTTAAGGACCATGACTTGGGGAGATTATCCTGGATTTTCTAGGTGGCCCTAAATGCTGTCACCAGTGCATGCATCAGAGAGAGGCAGAACGCCTGACACACACAGAAGAAAAGGTGTTATGACTATAGAGGCAGAGACTGGAGGGATGCAGCTGCAAGCTGAAAGACTAAAGAGTCAAAGCCTCCGGAGAGAAGGAACAAATATCTTCAAAGGAAAAAGACTCAGATAAGAACCCTAATAATTACTACAAACCAATGCAGCAATATCTGTAGAATATAGCCTTTTGAGATTAAAATAATTTCTGATCTAGAATCCTATATCCAACCAAAACAAAATAGTGTCCCAATTAATTATATTTTGACAAGTAGTATCTCACCGGGTGAATGTCTTCCTGCACATTTTCTTGGGAAGATCCTGGAAGATATACTGAAAGGAAGATGGAAACTCAGAAAATAAACAAAAACAACAAAAAAGAGGAAATCATGAAGTGAAGGAAAGTAAGCCGAATTAGGTGTAACAAAAAAGAGACCCCAGGAAATTGGTGAAGCCAGGTTCCAAAACAACAGCTGGGCCATAGACTGAAGGCAGAATTGTCTGTGTTAGAGAAGGAAGGTTAAAGTTCTCACAGGGCATCTCAGCAACAATCCCACAATGGAATCCATATATTGTCTACACATTGGATGACACTGGGTGGGATTCTAACCCTCCTTTCAAAAAGAATTATTGATAGCTTAATTGAAAAAGAATATTTTAAATCAAAGATGTATATGGTAGACCTAAACTATGACATCTAAACCCTCACCTTCATGATTCAAATCAATAGAGAAGATTTTAAATTTTAAAAATAGAATAAGTATGATTTAGAATTCAGAATGTTGAAACCAGAAGAAATAACTAGGAGAATTTGAAGCAGTTGGTTCTGGGGCCCAGGTCCCAGTTTTTCCTAAGTATTTATGACTTTGATTTTTGTAAGCCATACACACTTTTTACTATGATTTTAAAAAAAAAAAAAAGGGAAAAATTCATGGGCTTTCTCTCTACAAAGAGAGGCCTAATCCAGTTTCTACATGACAGTAATTGTACTAGGTATTTATATACATATACATATGTTTCTCTCTACCCTGACAAAATGTAGCTGGCCAATGCCAATTAAAGATGAAGAAACCAAAGTTTGGAGGAATGAGGTCTGATATCCAAGGTGGTAGAATAAGGAAGCCAATGACCCATGATCTTCTAGCACGATGTATGGTATCCTGTCAATCCAGGTCTCCTTGATCTGAGCTCTGTGCAGCAAGACAGGCCTCTTTCTCTTGATTCCTATGAGCTTGCTCCTCCCATTACACACGCTTTCCCCACTTCACTGTATGAGGATAAGGGATGTGTACAGATACTAACTTCAACAGGATGGCCAGCGTTCTCAAAGATGTTTTGCAGGCAATGAATTCAACCTCCACCATCCATCTGTCCAGATGGGTCCTGGGCTGGCCAGGTTCTGAGACTGAAAGTGGGGGGCCAATGGCACACGGACCTGAGCCTGACCTTAAGTGAGCCTGATTCCCACCAGGTTGTCTATTCAGGCAAAAAAGGCACAGATCCTCTTCCTCTGCTCTGCTGAGTAGACGAAGTGAGAGTACAAGGTGAGTCACATCCCATCCATGTCCTCAAGATGTCCAAAGGGAGAAACTAGATATCCATTAAGAGCTAGTGAGAACATATCTTAGAAGCTAGAACTGTGGCTCCCGTTCAGAAGAAGGAAAGGGACTTTCCCGAAGGCTCAGTGGGTAAAGAAGCTACCTATAATTCAAGAGACACAGGAGATGTGGTTCGATCACTGATTTGGGAAGGTCCCTTGGAGAAGGAAATGGCAACCCACTCCAGTATTCTTGCCTGGAGAATTTCATGGACAGAGGAGCCTGGTGGACTACAGACCATGGGGTCGCAAAGAGTTGGACATGACTGAACAACTGAGCATGGAAGGAAATATCCCTTTTGGCCGAAAGCTCAGAAAAGGCTCCATAGCAAGAGAAGCATTTAATCTGGGCTCTATTGAACAGGCAGTTTCAGTCATGTCCCTGAATTCCCACATCATGAAATGCCTCCATCCTGTCTCATCCTGACACCCATCCCCAAGACAGGTCTGTGAGCTCCCTGCCCTAAGCCCTGTGCCCTCTGCAGGTAACCTAAACATCCAAGGCACTGTCGGGCTCTGGGTCCCTCAGCAGTTGGGATTCGTCTTAACCAAAGACTAAAGGCCGCTTGGCATTTATTAACCCCTATTAAAAATACTTGCTGAATGAAAATGCAAGCATGTTCTGGCCATTAGCTTGGCTCCTATCAGAATCCCTGCCAAGGTGAAGGGCTGAGGTCCATTTCCAGCCTCCGGAGTCACCACACTGAGCCATAAGAACACAGTTTCCAATAACTGACAAGCGCTGCTTCCTATCTGTCATTTCAAAGAATGTTTTTGAAATTAAAATCTAATGTAAGTGGAAATGAAGGTGTTTTGCCTCTTAATTCAAACCCTAGCTCTTTCTCTTGGGACTTCTAAGTCCCTTGGAAGCTGGAAACTTGAATACCAAGCAACTTTGATATATTATGGGGGTTCAAAGGCTCCCAAGTGAAAAGACGTATCTTTGCAAGTAAATATGTCAAATCTTGGGGCTGGTGCCGCAAGTCTGAGAACTGCAACCAGCATGGAAGACCTGAGGGGTGTGTGTGTGGGGAGGTCGGGGGAGCCTTTTTCCTGATGTTAGGGAAAAGAAGGGCTTATTTTTCCGCTGCCATTCACACCAGCTGCCATGAAGCAGCAGTAAAGCCCCCCTGATGCAGCTCTCCGGCCATAGATCACGGCACCAGCCCCAGCTGCAGATGGACCCGGCAGCTGGCCGGAGAGGTGCTGGGCTCACCCCCTCCCCAGGCTCCCCCGCCTCCCTCCCCAGATTTATGAAGCAGGAAGCAGCCAGCCAAAAAAGCTAAAGACAAAATGCCCAACTGCTCTTCTTTTTTTTCTTAAAGCCAACGCACCTAGCACTGTTCTTAGCCACTAACAGATGCAAATGTCCATCACCTGCAGGTGTTAGGAAGCCAACACCTTGGACCCAGAGGGCAGCATCGTGTGCAGATGCTGTTAGGAACGTCCAAGTCCTCACAGTTTCCTGTCACCGAGGTCTAGGAACAGTTGGGAGACCGTAGTCATGTTTACTGCACCCACTCTGAGCTGATGGATTTCTACAATACACTGAATCACCAAGTGATATTTGGAGATAAAAGATTAAGAAATGCTGAGGTTGCTCTCAGGTTTATATAGCTCAGAGATGCTCCTCATTGGGAGCTAAGAGCTGCTTTTTATGGTTATATATGCTTTTGTATATATATATATATATATATATATATATATATATATTCTTTTTCAGATTATTTTCCCTTATAGATTATTACAATATATTAAGTACAGTTCTCTGTGCTATACAGTAAGTCCTTGTTGGTTATCTGTTTTACATATAGTAGTATGTATGGGTTAATCCCAAACTCCTAATTCATCCCTCCCCTCTTTCCTATTTGGTAACCACAAGTTTGTTTTGAAAAGAAAGTTCTAGAACTTCCTAGAGTCCTAGAAAGTTCTAGAACTTCTTTACAAGACTTCAGAATAAGCCATTGAATTGTTGATGCTTCCATCGTCTTTCATTGAGACTTAGATGGATTTTTTTATGGTTTAACATTATACCTGATATAAAGCTCAAAATCTCAAACTAGGTCTGGGGTGGAACTCCACCCTTCCACTTCACAGGTGAGAAAACCAAGGCCAGGAGATTCCAGCAGTTGCCCAGCCTCACCCAGTGACTCCGAGGGAGAGCAGAGAGGACAGCTCAACCTCCCAGTAAGTACTGTTACTCTTTATCTAGATTTTAAAGATAACTACCGTCAAAAATACCTAGACATGACTGAGTGACTAAACAACAACAAAAATCCCCCAAAATAATGATATGTCATATATACAGCATAAGTGCCCAAATTCCCTAATACGAACCCATGGGTCAGAGTCATGATATAAAGACCTACTTAGGTGAGTTCCCTGTGCTATACAGTAGGCGCTGTTGGTAATTAACCTTGTATACAGTAGTTCAGTTCAGTCGCTCAGTCGTGTCCGACTCTTTGCAACCCCATGAATCGTAGCACGCCAGGCCTCCCTATCCATCACCAACTCCCAGAGTTCACCCAAACTCATGTCCATTGAGTTGGTGATGCCATCCAGCCACCTCATCCTCTGTTGTCCCTTCCTCCTGCCCTCAATCCCTCCCAGCATCAGGGTCTTTTCCAATGAGTCAACTTTTCGTATGAGGTGGCCAAAGTATTGGAGTAGTGTGTATGTGTTAATCCCAACTTCTTAATTTATCCCTCCCCCCAACCTTTCCCTTTTGGTAACCATAAGCTAATTTTGTATGTACGTGGGTCTGTTTTGTAAATAAGCTCACTTGTATCAGTTTTTCAGATTCCACATGTAACCTGCTGTGCAGGCTAAGTCTCTTCAATTGTGTCCAACTGTGACCTTATGGACTGTAGCCCACCAGGCTGCTCTTTCCATGGGATTCTCTAGGCAAGAATACTAGAGTGAGTTGCCATGCCCTCCTCCAGGGGATCTTCCCAATCCAAGGATTTAACCCACGCCTCTTAAGTCTCCTGCATCGGCAGGTGGGTTCTTCACCACTAGTGCCACATGGGAACCCCATCCACATAAAACTGCTATCATATGGTATTTGTCTTTCTCTGTCTGACTTACTTCACTTAGTATGATAATATTTTGTAATGATCTATAAGAGAAAAGAAGTTGAAAAAGAATAGATATGTGTATATAGGTATAACTGAATCACTGTGTTCTGCATCTGAAATTAATACAACACTGTTAAACAACTGTACCCCGGTTGCTCAGTCTCTAAGTTGTGTCCGACTCTTTTTGACCCATGGGCTACAGCACACCAGGCTTTTCTGTCCTTCACTATCTCACAGAACTTGCTCGAACCCAAGTCCATTGAATCGGTGGTTATCTAACCATCTCTTTCTCTGTCGCCCCCTTCTCCTCTTACCCTCAATCTTTCCTAGAATTGGGATCTTTCCCAATGAGTCAGTTCTTCACATCAAGTGGCCAAAGTACTGGAGCTTCAGCTTCAGCATCAGTCCTTCCAATGAATATTCAGAGTTGATTTCCTTTAGGATTGACTGGTTTGATTTCCTTGATGTCCAAAGGACTCTCAAGAGTCTTCTCCAATACCACAGTCCAAAAATATCAATTCTTGAATGCCCAGCCTTCTTTATGGTCCAACTCTCATGTCTGTACACTCTGACTGAGAAAACCATAGCTTTGACTATATGGACCTTTGTCAGACTATATCCTTAGTTAGTTAGTTAGTTAGTTCAGTTGCTCAGTCCTGTCTGATTCTTTGCGATCCCATGAATGGCAGCACGCCAGGCCTCCCTGTCCATCACCATATCCCGGAGTTCACTCAGACTCACGTCCATCGAGTCCATGATGCCATCCAGCCATCTCATCCTCCGTCATCCCCTTCTCCCCCTGCCCCCAATCCCTCCCAGCATCAGGGTCTTTTCCAATGAGTCAACTCATGAGGTGGCCAAAGTACTGGAGCTTCAGCTTTAGCATCGTTCTTTCCAAAGAAATCCCAGGGCTGATCTCCTTCAGAATGGACTGGTTGGATCTCCTTACAGTCCAAGGGACTCTCAAGAGTCTTCTCCAACACCACAGTTCAAGAGCATCAATTGTTCAGCGCTCAGCCTTCTTCACAGTCCAACTCTCACATCCATACATGACCACAGGAAAAACCATAGCCTTGACTAGATGGACCTTAGTTGGCAAAGTAATATCTATACTTCCATTAAAAAAATTTTCAAAAAAATCACATTAGTCAGCTTCGGAGCTTGGTGGTTACAGTTTAACTATGAGACTCTTCCTATTGTCTGTCTCCAGCAAGGGAAGGGTTTAGAGATCCTGGAGAATCAGATGTGCAGTTATCAAAATTCACTATTTTCTCAGCATCCCAGGGCAGGCAAATCAACAGCGTTGGTATAAAGGAGATCATGCGCTTCCCAGGTGGTGCTAGTGGTAGAGAACCTACCTGGCAATACAGGAGACTTAACAGACACAGGTTCAATCCCTGGGTCAGGAAGACCCCCTGGAGAAGGAAACGGCAACCCACTGCGGTATTCTTGCCTGGAGAATCACATGGACAGAGGGTCCTAACAGGCTAAGGTATGTAGAATCACACGGAGTCAGATACAACTGATGTGACTGAGCACACGGCACATGGCACAGCGACCAGAGCAGCAGCACAGGTGCTTCAGACTGGCCCCTGTGTGCACGCGCTTTTCTGTGTCTGCACAGGACACCCCACAAGGCCAGACCCAGTGCTCACCCGAGGAAGTGACAACAATGATGCTGAGTCCACTGGACTGGTAACAAGACAGTGCAAGCCCAGGGGTGTCAGTGGAGCATTCTACTGCTTGTGTGCTTTGGGGTTTCTCTCGAGGACTCCCACACTTCACCCTCGTGTACACACACAGTCACCTGCTCATGAACCCAGACACCAGATTTAATCATGAAGAGGAGCACCAGTGTTACAGCCAATGACTCTGTGATCATTAACCAATATCTCATAAAATGAGACCAGGCTGGAGAGAGACAGCTGTTTCCAGGGCTTAATGAAGGGGAATCACACACCATCATCATATGACAGAACCCAGCCCCGCCTCAGCCACGTGCATCATAAAGCGCTCAAACAGCATCGTTGGCTGTTTGGACGAGCTGGGTGAGAATGGTCCCTGGCTCACTTAGGTTGTGCCCAGAGCTTGCTCAGCTAAACCTCACACTCTCACAAATACACACCTGTCTTGTTTATGTGCGTGCACACCCACCCAGGGCCCAGGCTGCCCGCAGGCGACAGTTAAATAAACACAGCACCATGAAGGACTTTCAAAAAGGAACCAACCCACTGCTGAGACAGGAAGCCTGGATACATGGTGTGCAGTCAGTCAAGGGTTCCCGAGGAAAAAAACAAGGTCTGCAGCCAGTCACACCTGGGCTTCCCGCATTGTGAGCTCCAGGAAGCCAGGCATCATTTATCTCGAGGCTCTACCTTTTTGTGTGGAATTTGATGGGCAAATATTATAATACCTAAAAAGTTCAACCTGTGGATTGCTGAGATGTGAAACCCCATCATCGTTTAGGGGATCTTCCTGACCAAGGGATCAAACCTAGGTCTGCTCACATTGCAGGCAGACACTTTACCGTCTGAGCCACTAGGGAAGCATTATCATTTAAAGCACATGAACACTAAGAAAGGTTTTCAAATGACCCAGGAGCTTATGAGTCGCGATAAAGTTCTCTCTCATCCATCTTATTGCCTGTTTTCTCCTTTCACGAGGGAGCCCTCAGCCACTCGTCCCTAGTTCTTCACCAGTTTTCCAGAGTCACCCTGTGGATCTGGGATGCTCCTGCCTGGGCAGGGCTGCACTGACCTGTGCTCCAGGGCGTGCACGGGGAGCAGGTGGCCTCAGACTCAGGGGGACGGCACCTCCGCCAGCCGGCCTTGCCTTTTCCCTCTCACTTTGGTCCATGTGGCCTCCTAGCCTGTATCCAGACGGCTCATGAGGTCATGAACCAAACCCCACCCCCCTCGCCGCCAAAACCCTGCACAATGTCTGGGCTCCTGGTAAAAACCTGGCTTCACAATGTTTACCAGAGCTCACAGTTTCCCCAGGTGGGTTCTCTCACCTGCCCTTCATGCTTTCAACTCTCTTTAGCTCACCTAGCCTCCCACCCCAGCGGACTCTGATCCTTACAACTGCAGACAGCCTGGACAATCCATCTGCCCATCTGGTCTCGCTTCTCTGAACTCTGCCATCTTAGATCACTTCCCTTGACTAGACCATCAAAGCAGAGACCCAGCATCACCCACACAGACTCCAGCTCCCGTTGAGGCTCCTCTGGCCTGGCCAGCAGTCAGGGAAGCCTGACTCTGTGAGACAGCATGGCTGTTCCAGAAACCAGCAGGCTTCTCATCCAAGCCAGCTCCAAGTACACAAACTGCTCACCTCTCATCTTCAGTATGATAGCCATTGCACTGTGTGTGTGCATGCGTGTGACTGTGTACACACACCTGTTTCAATGTCTATGTGAAATGAAAGCTGTTCAACTCTTGATTCTCCAAAATGCCAGTGCTCTGTCTGGTTCTTGTCAGCTCCAGGTTCATCATCTTTTCTCTGGTGCTCAATCCTTATCTCTCCTAACAGAACACCTAAGGGGAAATGGGAACATTTCCAAAACACCAAAAATGCAGGCCTATGGTCACTCCCTTTTTATAGCTGTGGACCTTGCAGGGTACAGACCGTGATCCTCACTGTAATCAGAACATTGCTTGAGTGTTTACTGTGAGCACGCGCTGTTTCAAACATCTTTGCCTGCCTGCCTGTTCTCTTTGAACAAACACCAGTGATGGACGTTCAGAGAGGGCCTGAGGGTGCCGGAGCAGCTGTGTAGGAGGGATCCCACCGGGCCTGAAGGGCCTAACTTGTGCATAACACCACATCCTGCCACAAAAGGCCTAGACTTGAGAACACTTCTATCCTGCTGCTTGGAAGGCCTGGGGAACTTTTAATTTTTTCATTATTTTTTAAAATTGAAGTTTAGTTGATTTACAATGTTGTGCCAATTTCTGCTGTATTGCAAAGTGACTCAGTTATGCATGCATATATATACATTCTTTATCTTCTTTTCCATTAGGTTTATCACAAGATATTGAGTACAGTCCCCTGTACTATAGAGTAAGACCTTGTTACTTATCCATTCTATATATCACAGCTTGCATTCAGGAGGTTTTTTAAGTGCATCTTTCTCTGAGATGCAACAGGCTTGTCTGTGACCTCAGAACTTCCAGCCCCAGTGAAATCCCCACAGGATTCTTTCTTCCAGAAAATCCTTATCCTGCCGTGTGGGCTGCTCTCCTGGGAACCTCGACAGCAGCACTCTTCCTGGCCTCATTAGGAGATAATAAACCTTGAGACCTAAGCTAGATTATTATATCTATGGGCACATACATTTAGCTTGGAAGGAGAAGAAATGCTAGAAATGTGAGTTTCTCCATCTAAAGGGCAAAGTGACACATTGTGTCCCCTGAGCATCTTCTTTCTCTCCGGGAACAGCATAGAATCGATGTGGTTCCAGAATCAACCTGTGACTAAATGTGGAAACTGAGGCACACACACGCACACACACACACACACACCAAATACACACATACCACATATACACACACACCACATACACACACAACACACACACAACACATACACACAAAACACACACAACACATACATACACCACATACACACACAACTCATACATATAACACATACACAACACACACACAACACATACACACACAGCACACACCACACACACACACAACTCACACGCATAACACATACACACACAACACACACACAACACATACACACACCACACACCACATACACACACAACACACACACAACACATACACACACCACACACCATATACACACACACCACATACACACACACAACACATACACACACCACACACCATATACACACACACCACATACACACACAACACATACACACCACACACACATAACACATACACACACTGCACATACACACACAGCACACACCACATACACACACACCATACACACACAACACACACACAACACATACACAGACAAGACACACAACACATACATACACACAACACACACACAACACACACACAACACATACACACAACACACACAACACATACACACAACACACACAACACACACAGGACATACACACACAACACACAACACGTACATTCACAATACATACACACACCACATGGGCACACACAACACATACGCACACATGACACACACACACAGGGCCGGGTCTTTCTGGGACGAATGAAGACAGAAGCCAGGACGTCGGAACTTCCCAGGTAACCTCTCAGGGCTCAGGGTCTTTGCAGAGCATCGTCTCATCTGAATCTCAGGGTGACTCTCTGAGGGGACTTGGAACCAGGTGGCACCGCCTCTGTCAGGTGGAGAACCCTACTCAGACGGTGAGCGAGCTGCTCCGGATCCGTGGCCAAACTGGAATCACGCCTTGACCTCTGGCTTCTAGTCCCGGAGGTTCTTTTACACTAAGGTGCTCTGACATCATCGAAATTCCCAAGCAGCGGTCGAGGTGGAAACAACGGTGCAGCAATAACTCCGGGAGAAGCAGTTGCACCGGCAGTGACGCACAGCAGAAGCAGCAGAGGGCGAATCACCGAAACGCCGCAATACTGCAGCCTAGGTGTGAGCAGTGGCGCCGGGAGCGTAGGAACCAGCAGTGCTGCGGGAGCAACGGCGTGGGCGCAGCGTGAGCCACATTGACAGTCGCCTTTGTACGCAAGTATTTACATGAACAACTTCCAAAGAACTGGAGAAACCACTAGAAAAGTGTGTCACCATCACACCTTCGTGAGTAAAGCTGCTCATTATGCTTGTTAAGCCTCTGAGGAGGCTTTACAAACAGCTGAGAAAGAAGAGAAGTGGAAGACAAGGGAGAAAGGGAAGCAACTGAAAGCAGAGTTCCAGAGAACGGCAAGGAGAGAAAAGAAAGCCTTTTTAAGTGAACAGCACCAAGAAATAGAAGAAAATAATATCATGGGAAAGACTAGAGATCTCTTCAAGAAAGTCAGAGCTATCAAGGGAATGTTTCATGAAAAGATGACCATGATAAAGGACAAAAACGGCAAGGATCTAACAGAAGCAGAAGAGATTAAGAAGAGGTGGTAAGAATACACAAAAGAACTGTACAAAAAGAAGTCCTAATGACCTGGATAACCGCAATGGTGTGGTCACTCATCTAGAGCCAGACATCCTGGAGTGTGAAGTCAAGGGGGCCTTAGGAAACATCACTATGAACAAAGCTAGTGGAGGTAATGGAATTCCAGTTGAGCTATTTCATATCCTAAAAGAAGATGCTGTTAAAGTGCTGCACTCAATGTGCCAGCAAATTTGGAAAAATCAGCAGTGGCCACAGGATTGGAAAAAGTCAATTTTCATTCCAATCCCATAGAAAGGAAATGACAAAGAATGTTCAAACTACCACACAATTGCGCTCATTTCACATGCTAGCAGAGTAATGGTCAAAATCCTTCAAGCTAGGCTTCAACAGTATGTGAACTGAGAATTTCCAGCTGTACAAGCTGGATTTAGAAAATGCAGAGGAACCAGGAATCAAATGGCCAACATTTGTTGGATCATAGAGAAAGCAAGGCAATTTCAGAAAACATCTACTGCTTCATTGACTATGCTAAAGCCTTTTACTGTGTGGATCACAACAAACTGTGGAAAATTCTTAAAGAGATGGGAATATTCAGACCACCTTATCTGTCTCCTGAGAAACCTGTATGTGAGTTAAGAAGCAACAGTTAGAACGAGACATACAATAACAGACTAGTTCCAAACTGGGAAAGGAGTATGACAAGGCTACATATTGTCACCTTGTTTATTAACTTATATACAGAGTACATCGTGAGAAATCCCTGGCTGGATGACTCACAAACTGGAATTAAGATTGCTGGGAGAAATATCAACAACCTCAGATAAGCAGATGATACCACTCTAATGACAGAAAGTGAAGAGGAACTAAAGAGCCTCTTGATGGGGGTGAAAGAGGAAAGTGAAAATGCTGGCTTAAAGCTCAACATTCAGAGAACTAGGATTGTGGTAACTGGTCCCATCACTTTATGGCAAATAGATGGGGAAAAAGCAGAAACAGTGACATATTTTATTTTCTTGGGCTCCAAAGTCACTTTGGACAGTGACTGCAGCCAGGAAATTACAAGACTCTTGATCCTTGGAAGGAAAGCTATGACAATCTTGACAATGTATTGTCTGGATGCCAACAAAGGTCCGTAGAGTCAAAGCTAAGGTTTTCCCAGTAGTCATGTACAGATGTGAGAGTTGGACAATAAAGAACGCTGAGCAGAAAATAATTGATGCTTTTAATCTGTGGTGCTGGAGAAGACTCTTAGGATACCCCTGGACCTCAAGATCAAGCCAGTCAATCCTAAAGGAAATCAACCTTGAATATTCATTGTAAAGACTGATGCTGAAATTCCAATACTTTGGCTACCTAATGCCAAGAGCCAACTCATTGGGAAAAACCCTGATGCTGGGAAAGTTTGAGGGTAGATGGGAATGGGGTGACAGAGGATGAGATGGTTGGATGGCACCACCAACTCAATGGACATGAATTTGAGCAAACTCCGGGAGATAGTGAAGGACAGGGGAACCTGGCTTGCTGCAGTCCATGGGGTCACAAAGAGTCGGACACGACTGAGTGACTTAACAATAACAGCCACACAATCTTCCGTTTAAATAGACCAAAGGGAAAAAAATGCTTATTATCTTTTCTATAAGTTTAGAAGAGCTTTTGATAAAATTAAAATTCCATTCTTGACTTAAAATTCCTAATGAAATAAGACTGTGCAAGAGTGTAAAACTTTTTTCCACTTACAAGCTTAAGACCTTTCTGAGACTGGATGAGAGTTATGTTCTAGGACAAAATTCCCTCCCCTCTGCTGGATGTTGCAGGTGTGGGTGTGGTGAGGTGCTCAGACTTGAAGCGCTTTATAAATGTATAACAAACCTCACTGGGCTTCATAAATGCAAGAAAGGTGAGTTTCCAAGGTAGTGATACAAAAAGAGTCATAATTATGATGCGGGGGGAAGAAAAGGTAACTCAAAATGAAATTGGGAGAAAAATTGGCAAATTTGTGCACACAGATAGAAGGAAAACATAAATCGGGGATGATTTTTAAAAATGAAGAAGGGACAATACCTGTATTAAAGATGTCTTGAGACTTCGCTGGCAGTACATTGGTTAAGACTCTGGGCTTTCAATGCAGGAGGCATGGGTTCAATCCCTGGTGGGGGAACTTAGATCCCACGTGTTTCATGGCATGGCAAAAGAGTAAAAACCAAACAAACAAACATGAAAGATGCCTAGTCAGTGGACAACAACTAGGAAACATTAATAGCACCGACTTTGTATATGTTCTAGCCTGCTGTGTGTCAGAAGAGGGCCAGGAATGTTCCCAAAGTTGAAAAACCACAAATAATTTCATGGATTCAGCACTCTTTCAAATCAGTACAACACTGAGTTAAAAATAGGGAAAACACTCACTTCGTTAGCTAGAAAGAAGTTCACAGCAATACTCATTGAGATTTTCAAGGCAAATAAACCTACTTATTTAGACAAACGAAGCCCAGAGAGAGTCATCAATACGCTTTTTTTTTTTAAGCTTTAAAATGAAATCACACTCCTGTTTGGTGGAATTACCTTTGGGAAACGGAACTTTAATCCTTGCCCAGTCATTTTTTTTTTTTTAATAAATAAATGGTCTTCAAATTTTTCAAGTTCAAGGGGCTCCACAGAAGTGGCTTGAGGGAGGAAAACACGCCTTGTCCACCCCTAAGGCTCCATCTCAGGCTGTTTCCTGCCAGGCGCCCTGGCACACGACCAAGATACAAAGGTTCTCAACAGGCTGAACATTAAATGGCCCACTCTTAGCAGCTCCAGCTACAGAGTATTCTCAAAATCCCCCATCTCTGTTTGGTCTTCTCAACAGCCTTCAGAGGTGTTTTACGAAGGGATAGCCTTGATTCCAAGTGAAGAAATGTTGGCGAAAGTCATGAAGTGAGGTCCCAGACACAGTGAGTCAATGGTTTCAATGCAGCAGCGGAACATAGGGTCTTCTGACTTTCTCCTGCTAATATCCCGCTGGCAATAAGCCAACACACTGCATCTGCACCCAGAGGCTCGACAGAGCCGTTCAGAATGAGCGAGGGAGACCTGGAATCACTCTCCTGGCTATGCAAGGAGGTCTTTTTACTTGTGAAACAAAGAGCTTGTGTCACAACTCAAACATCTCATCCTTAAGACTGGTGAGCCAATGATTCTGATGCCATATTAAGAGTAGGTTCTAGCAGTAGAATGAAAAATCTTAGGTCCCTTCATTAAAGTTTTAAATAGATCTCCTTGTCATCCAGGCAGGTGAGTAATCAGGCGAGATCCCAAGACACAAGGCTGATCACTGCAATAACTAAACCCGGTTAATATGTACATGTTTATTTCAATGAATGGAACCCTTAGGGGGTTTGTACTCTTGTTCACACTTGGCTGATGAAGAACAGAGGTGGAACCTGAAGTTCAGAGACAGAACATAGGGTGTCCAAGGCATTAAGGGGCAGAGAAGATGGGCTGGCAAAGCCTACTTCGAAGGGTTAAATGTGGTTGAAAACCCTTTCAAAGGGAGACAGCAAAGCCTGTTGCATTTTTCTCTTATCCTCACGTCTTGGGGGAGAGGGCACACTGAAGATGAGGGGGGTTGAGTGACTTGCCCAAGACGACTGGCCGACCAGGGGTGAGACCCCGCTGAGTGGCTGTGTCTTTGGGGTCCCTCTCAGTCTCTTAAGGAAGAAAGGGGGTCTATGGGGAGAAGTCATTGTCGGGGTTAAGAACAAACCTCTTGCCTGAAGATCTCAGAGAGAAAGTGACTGCTGGAGAACTCCTCAGGAGAAGGTTGATTTTTATATCGTCTTGAAAGGAGACCTCATCAAACAGGTGTGTCCACCTGGGATGCGGGATGAGGAAGGCCATGTGCATGCGGTAGGGGTACCTGTCCATCACCAGTCTCTGGACCCCGGGATTCCACCTACCTGAGGTCTCTCCTGCCAGCAGGATGACCCCAAGGGACCAGGCAGGGCAGTGGTCACAGACGCCAGGTCCCCATCAAGCATGGGTCTGATCAGCGACTCCCAATACCACCCTGTCCTTTCTGAACCTAGCACTTGCTTACTCTTTCCTTGCAGCCCTTCTTATTTTGATTAATTTCAAAGGAAAAAAAGAAAAGTATCTTAAAATAAGCTGAAAAGAAGGTAGGCGGGTACAGGTTGTTCAAGAACAGAAAGTGAAAATGAAAGTCTCTCAGTCGTGTCCGTGACACTTTGCGACCCTTTGGACTAGACAGTCCATGGGATTCTCCAGGCAAGAATACTGGAGTGCAGACACAAAATTCACAAACACACATGGCAAACAAAACACCAAAATAAAACAACAGAAGACCTCAAAACACAGACCTCGGCGAACCTGGATAAATGAAGCGCTGCACCGCCACCTCCTGGCTGTGCCTTGGCACTGCATGCTCGTGGGCTTGGAAATCAGTGACTCAAACCCCAGTTCCAGCAGCTGTGAGCTCCACGCTCTCTGCCACACTTTCCCCTTACAAATTTCTGTCGTCCTCAGTGGTTCACGCTCTTCAGATTTATCTTGTGTTTCCCTCCATCCAGTCCAGACCCTGCACCAGGTAAGTCCCGCGAGTGTGTACATGCGTGCACACATTTCACTTTCTGCACTTTGTGAAGTTAATTAATAGCCCAGAAATGAGCACATCGAGGAGATGCCCTGGGACTATGTCCTTGCTTCTCTCTCCTCTTTCTGCTTCCATGTCTCTGGCAAGAACTAGCCACTCTTCTCCAGGCCTCTGGGGTTGGGGACAGCCAAGTCTGATCTTCAGCTTCTACCTTAAATAAGTTCATCAATGACAATTTTTCTAAAAAATTGTAGCAATGCTCCACAGAGAAGGAGTCTCCTGAAAGTGTTTGATCCTTGTTATTCCACTTCATAACCAGAAAGAGCCTCAATGTCCCAGTGCAGAAAGCTCCCTAGGACCAGACTCCCCTGCAAATTTGGGTCTCATCCCTTCCATCTTCTCCTCTATTTTCCATGGGTTGGTCCTTCTATCCCATCTCCCCAGCCCTCTCTCTGCTATATCTCAGGTGGGGATACCCAAGTCTATCTGGCTGTGTGAGCATTAGTATGGCATGGGACTTCCTTGAGATTCTTAATGGCCTGCCATGGGTTCCTGCGCACTGCACGTATTTTTTAAGTGGACAGGAGGATGTGGAATGTCATACTGATGCAAGATGCTGGCCACGCTCTGCAGCCCTGGAGAGGCCCTTGGCCTCGCGTAGATGCTTGGAAAGTCTACTGTGCTATATCCTCACAGGGGCTCCTGTGGTCAGTCCCTCTGCCTCCTTCCCACTCACCCCTGCACTCAGAGCCAGGGAATAAGTGACCAACAAGTAAAGACAAGTTCCTGCCACTCTCCCTAAATGCTCACACTGTTTGGAATCCAGTCTGAGAGCATGGACCACACACCTTCAAATCCAACTGGCCCTACTCGCTCTTTACAAACTGCAAACCAGAATAAAATACACTCATTCTAAGGCAGCTCTGCAAACCAGAATAAATACACTCATTTTAAGGCATGGTCATGTAAGCAAACAAAATGTTCATACTCAGGGCTGGGGCTATGATTTGAGAATCAGTTCAGTTCAGTTCAGTTGCTCAGTTATGTCCAACTCTTTGAGACCCCATGGACTGCAGCATGCCAGGCCTCCCTGTCCATCACCAACTCCCAGAGTTTACTCAGACTCATGTCCACTGAGTCGGATTTGAGAATAGATCTGGGAATTAGAGACATAAAGCTTTCTCTTGAAAAATCTCCACCCATATCTGTTTCTAAATCTTTCAAAAGCTGTGCTGGAGCAAAGCTCTTGGCAATAGTCATTAATATATATGTTGCTTTCTTCAAAAGGATTGCATCTTTGCCTCAGCTGACTTAATCATGAGGAGAAGTCTTTCTGTTAGGAGAAAGATGTGGTCAGTGTGTTTAATTTTAACTTTTCTAATGGGTATGTGATCATATTCCCTTGTGGGTTTAGTTTGCAATTTCCTGATGACTAGAGATGCTGAACACCTTTTCATGAGATTGTTAACTAACCATGTATTTTCTTTGGCGACATGGCTATAGAGGTCTGTGTTCATCTTTTAAAATTGAGTTTTAAAACTGAAAACTGAGTCTTTCATTATTTTCCCCTTTCGTTACTGACTTAAAGGAGTTCTTTCTATAGTTTGGATTTAAGTTCTTTGTTAGATACTATAGCACGATTACTTTCTCCCAACATGTGGCTTGTCTTTTCATTTTCTGCATAGCTTCCTCACTTGAGCTTTAGTTGCGATAAAAACCAATCTATCCATCTTATTCTCTTACAATAAAATTTTTGCGTCCTCTCGAAAAAAGAAAATGTATTTGCTTACCCCAAAGCCACTAAGATATGTGCCTCTGTTTTCTTCCAATAACTGTAATGTTAAATCTGTGATAAACTTCAAGTCATTTTTGTGCAGGTTGTAGGGTAGGTACTGAGGCTCAGGGCTTCCATGTGGAGTCGGTCGGGAAACTCACCATCAAATTGCCTGGGCACTCTTAGTAAAAGCCAGTGTATTAACCTAGTTAGGGCTTCCCTGGTGGCTCAGTGGTGAAGAATCCACTTGCAGTGCAGGAGACACAGGTTTGATCCCTGGGTCAGGAAGATCCCTTGGAGGAGGAAATGGCAACCCACTCCAGTATTCTCGTCTGGAGAATTCCATGGACAGAGTTGCCTGGCGGGTTACAGTCCATAGCGGTAGCAAAGAGTTTTATGTGACTTAGCAACTGAGCAACCACAACAGTCTGGAGGCTCTCTATTGCATTCTTCTGATCTCTTTGTCCAAAGACGAATAAATTTATTCTGTAAAGGGCCAGCCAGGGAATATTTTAGGTTTTGCTGGCCACGTGGTCTCGATTGCAAAGACTCACGTCCCTCCATGTGGTGTAGAGTATGGCTGTGTTCTGAAACTTCCGTAATGGACACAGAAAGGTGAATTTCATGTCGTTTCTGTGTGTCACAATATACCATTCTTCTTTTGATTTTGTCAAACTTTTAAAAATGTGAAAGTCTCTCTTGTAACTGTACAACAGCAGGCGGCAGGCTGTTTTTGGCTCACAGCTGTGGTTTGTCAGCCCATTTTGGTCCGGCCTTATTCCCAAACCACAGGGTCTTGATTACTGTAGTTTTATAAGAAATTTTGAAATCATGATGTGAGTAGTCCAACTTTGCTTTTTCTTTTTCAAGATTGTTTTGGCTATTCTAGGTTCTTTGCATTCCAGTATAAATTTTTGAACCAACTTTCAATTTCTATATAAAACATCTGATGGGACTTTGAGAACACACTGAATCTATGGAGCAATTTGGGGAGAATTGACATCATAACGCTGCTGAGTTCCCTAATTCACAAACACTGCACATCTCCCTCTCATTCAAGTCTCCTTCCACTTCTCTTACCAATGAGTTAAGGTTTTCAGAGTCAAGTGTCTTATATAGATTTTGAGAAATCTATTTCTAAGTATTTTGTATTTTGCTGCTGTTAAAATGGATTTCTAAATTAATTTCTCAAGTGTTTTCCGTGAGCTTAATGAAATACAATAAAAACCCAGGTTTGTGTTCTGAAGTCCCCTATGAGTATTCACTCCAGATAGAAATGCCCTTCCTAAACTACAAAGCTGATCAGGCCTCTCTCCTGCTTACAACTTAACCATAGAATAAATGTCAAACATTTTCAGCTTTTCTATCTGCTTAGCACTTGAACTACAAATAATTCCAACTGAATTTTTTTCATTGTTATTTTTTAAAATATTATTAGTATATTGGGCATCCGTGGTGACTCAGCTGGTAAAGAATCTGCCTGCAATGCCGGAGACCTCGGTTTGATCCTTGGGTTGGGGAGATTCCCCTGGAGAAGGGAAGTGCAACCCACTCCGGTATTCTAGCCTGGAAAATTCCATGGACTGTATAGTGTATAGGATGGCAAACAGTCGGACACGACTGAGGCAACTTTCACTTTCCTGAGTATATATTTTTGCCAGCCTCCAAAGAAGAAGAATTTCTAGACAAAGGAGGGGATTCATAACACACACAGGGACCTACCAGAAACTATCCCATCCCTATCACGACCTCTTCGATAGGTGGCGGGATCAGAAACACCATATCTGAGCTGATTTGGGATTGAGGAGGCTGTTTACAGGGTTTCACCATGATCAGTCCTTCAGCCAGAGGACAGGGTTTGCCTCCAGATTAGCGGAGATCCAGACCAAGAAAGTGGGTGTGCGCCTCTCCTCCCTCCTCCGGTCTATCTCACTGCACACCATGCAGGCTGGCATCATGGTAAGATTTCGTCTTTCTTTGTTTATCTCACTCTTTGCCTGTGTTGTCTGAACTTGAGACCATAATGTCCTTCCTACCACAGAGGCAATGCCTTTCGTGGCCTTTCTTCCTTGAAAGTGAAAGCCCCTTGCTGATCTCTTTTTTCGTTGAGTTTCCCATGTCATCAACTAAGAACACATCTGTGGCTGATTACACAGGGGCTGCCCCCTGATCCCCCTCTGCAATGTGATTTTACAGCCACTGACATCAGGAAGCAGAAGGTATTTCCCTACTTCTTAACTCTGGAACATTTTTGAGATTTGCCCTGGCAAAAAAGAAAAAGGAAAAAAAAAATACCAAAAATATGTAGCAGAATTAAGGTGAAACTCTTTCAAGCCTAGACCTCCAGACACCCTGCCTGTTTCTTCTCTTTGTTCAACCTCTGTTCAGGTTGGCCTGAGGACAAGACTTGCCGATCTTGCCAGAAATGGGAAGATGGCATGAGGCACAGCCAAGCTGGCCGTCGACCAGCAGAACCTTGTACCAGAGTGACCCAAGCCAATCACGGTGCTTGACTGAGCTCTGGGGAGACAGGAAGAAGAGCCTCCTGCATGACCACTAGACTCATGACAAAGATGAATGCTCCTTGTTTTAAACCACTGAATTCAGGAATAATTATCAATAGCAAACAGATACAGTATCTCTTTTTTATGTTACACAGTCAAATGGAGAAAAAGCCTATTGTTTAATATGTACTTGATAGGTTGTTCTCATTGTTCAGTCACTCAGTCGTGTCTGACTCTTTGTGACCCCATGGACTGCAGCACACCAGGCTTCCCTGTCCTACACCATCTCTTGGAGCTTGCTCAGACTCATGTCCATTGAGTCTGTGATGGCATCCAACCATCTCATCCTCTGCCATCCCCTTTTCCTTTTGCCTTCAATCTTCCCCAGCATCAGGATAATGCCTGTCAAATGCTCAAAAGCCTCTTGATGAAAGTGAAAGAGGAGAGTGAAAAAGTTGGCTTAAAGCTCAACATTCAGAAAATGAAGATCATGGCATCTGGTCCCATCACTTCATGGGAAATAGATGGGGAAACAGTGGAAACAGTGTCAGACTTTATTTTTGGGGGCTCCAAAATCACTGCAGATGGTGACTGCAGCCATGAAATTAAAAGACACTTACTCCTTGGAAGGAAAGCTATGATCAACCTAGATAGCATATTCAAAAGCAGAGACATTACTTTGCCGACTAAGGTCCGTCTAGTCAAGGCTATGGTTTTTCCTGTGGTCATGTATGGATGTGAGAGTTGGACTGTGAAGAAGGCTGAGAGCCGAAGAATTGATGCTTTTGAACTGTGGTGTTGGAGAAGGCTCTTGAGAGTGCCTTGGACTGCAAGGAGATCCAATCAGTCCATTCTGAAGGAGATCAGCCCTGGGATTTCTTTGGAAAGAATAATGCTAAAGCTGAAACTCCAGTACTTTGGCCACCTCATGCGAAGAATTGACTCATTGGAAAAGACTCTGATGCTGGGAGGGATTGGGGGCAGGAGGAGAAGGGGACGACAGAGGATGAGATGGCTGGATGGCATCACTGACTCAATGGATGTGAATCTGAGTGAACTCCAGGAGTTGGTGATGGACAGGGAGTCCTGGCGTGCCGCGATTCATGGAGTCGCAGTCGGACACGACTGAGCGACTGAACTGAACTGAACTGAATGCACAAAGTGGGAACTCCCCCATATCAACCTTTGAAACTCTATAAACGGTTCTCATTCTGGGGTTGGGTAATGTATGAAGAGCTATAACAGCTTTACCAGAAATAAGTGTGAGATACAAGTCTAGGATCAGCATTTGGCCTAAATCATGAACTCCAAAGTGCTCAGTTTTATCTGACTCTTTGGGACCCCAGACTGTAGCCCACCAGGCTCCTCTGTCCATGGCATTCTCTAGCCAAGAATACTGGAGTGGGTTGCCATTTCCTCCTCCAGAGGATCTTCCTGACCCAGGGATCAAACCCAGGACTCCCGCATCGCAGGCAGATTCTTTACCATCTGAGCCACCAGGGAAATCATAGGCGGCACTAGTGGTAAAGAATCCTCCTGCCAATACAAGAAACATGAGACCCGGGTATGACCCCTGGGTTGAGAAGATCCCTTGGAGGAGGATATGGCAACCCACTCTAGTATTCTTGGAGAATCCCATGGACAGAGGAACCTGGTGGGCTACAGTCCATGGGGTCAAAAAATGTCAGACACGACTGAAGTGACTTAGCACACACATGAACTCCAGAGAGCAGGCTCACAAAATCCACAGCAGAACACTCACACCTAAACTCCCTTCTTCAGCTGACTGAGTGGTCATGGATTCCCACCTTGGCCCACGGAAATGGGTGCAGATTCATACAGGAGATAAGCAACTTGGGGAGAAAACTTTGGCTGAGGTTATTACTTTGCTCATCTGGGGAGGAAAAGCCATCATAAACCTCACCATGGAACTTGGCTCCTGCATTTTCCCTCAGAATATGATTAATTACTCTCTAAACAATAAAAGCCTTCCAGGAACAATAGAAGGCAGCTACTACAGAATAGTCATAAATATTCAACTAAAGCCTGGTGGGAATGTTATACTCCCACCAGGGCTCTGTGCTGACATTGGAAGTCAGACCCCCAACTCAGAGACATTAAACTGTGCAGAAAAATATTTACATAAGTGAACCTGGTATGACTTGTCAGAGTGCCACGCTCTGCTTTTGCCTGGACATTGGGAATTAATTTGGACCTGATGATGAAACTGAGGTCTGAAATGCTGGCAGCCTCTTTATTTCTGTGACCAGCTCACATGGATGTCAAGGGTGAATAGAACAGGGCTACTCAGGCCACTATGTTAGTAGAGCCCGGGTCAACAAAATATTGTTTTATTTGTCTTTGGGTTCTTTCTTTTGCAGCCACTCTTTTAAAAATCACTTGGTGCCCACATACTAGACATTAGGAAAAACAAAATGTAAACTCAGGCCCTGAGTTCTCCCCTGGAAACTACATCCCAGAAAGGAATCTTCATTCAGGCCAAATAGGACATTGCAATGCATCTTAAGTGCCATCTTGATGAAATATAAGGGGTGGGGACATGGAGGGGCTTCAGGTGCTGGTCAGGGGTGTGGGAATGGGCTGGTAGCTGGATTGACAGAAAGCCTTTATATAGCATGGGACATCTGAGTACAGTCACCAGAGGAGGTCAACAGTTCTTCCAGGTGAGAAGACAGAGCAGGAGATTCCTGGCATAGCCGGTGTGGCTTGGGAAACAGTGAAGGACAGTGAGGTTGTGGTTAGAGAGCGAGAGCTGGAAAAATCAGAGCTAAATCTGTAGCACTCATTTGGAGTCCCAGAAAAACGCTGTGAGCTTTCTCCCTCTGTCTCACTGTTGGTTTATTCTGGCTGAAGTTTCTGCACTAGGGAAAGGCTCTAGAGGGTCTTGGAGTATTTGTCTGGCCAAATCCTTTGTAATTTGTGGGGAACAAAAGAGTCATCCAGCACCCTTGGTTACCATGGGCTTTGAGAATGACTGAAGGTCCTATAAGGAAAGCTGAGCACTGAAGAATTGATGCTTTTGAACTGAGGTGTTGGAGAAGACACTTGAGAGTCCCTTGGAGTGCAAGGAGATCCAACCAATCCATCCTAAAGGAAATCAGTCCTGAATATTCATTGGAAGGACTGATGTTGAAGCAGAAACTCCAATACTTTGGTCACCTGATGCGAAGAACAGACTCATTTGAAAAGACCCTGATGCTGGGAAAGATTGACGGCAGGAGGAGAAGGGGACAACAGAGGATGAGATTTTTGGATGGCATCACTGACTCAATGGACATGAGTTTGAGTTAACTCCAGGAATTGGTGATGGACTAGGAAGCCTGGCATGCTGCAGTCCATGGGGTTGCAAAGACTCAGACACGACTTAGCGACTGAACTGAAGGACCTACAGACCCTGCATCCACTGGGGACACCACCAAGCTTCCTTTGTGAGGCTCCTTCAGGGATAGACCTGTCTCTGGGAAAGCAGAATGGAGACTGCATGGACTGAGTGGTCACTGGTGACTTCAGCAAGAGATGTTTGGATGGAGCAGTGGGTGTTGAAAAACAGCAGAAAAAAAATCAGAGACATTACTTTGCTGACAAAGGTCCATCTAGTCAAAGCTATGGTTTTTCTAGTAATCATGTATGGATATGAGAGTTGGACCATAAAGAAAGCTGAGTGCCAAAGAATTGATGCTTTTCAGCTGTGGTGTTGGAGAAGACTCTTAAGGGCCCCTTGGACATCAAGGAGATCAAACCAATCAATCCTAAAGGAAATCAACCTTGAATATTCATTGGAAGGACTGATGCTGAAGCTGAAGCTCCAATACTTTGGCCATCCAATGTGAAGAGCCGACTCCTTGGAAAAGACCCTGATGCTGGGAAAGATTGAAGGCAGGAGGAGAAGAGGATAATAGAGGATGAGATGGTTGGATGACATCACTGATTCAACGGAAATGAGTTTGAGCAAGCTCTGGGAGATGGTAATGGACAGGGAAGCCTGGCGTGCTGCGGTCCATGGGGTTGCAAAGAGTTGGACAGGACTAAGTTACTGAACGACAAGTGGGTGCAGAAGCTGGTGAGTGTGGTGTGAAAGCAGATGAGAGGATTGGAAACCCAGCTCTGTCAGTTACGAAGCGCTTCAGGTGCCAAGCTTTAGGTCCTTGCGTCTCTGAGAGTGTGGTCACAGATGAGATCTGATCATTGCTTCTCAAGTTTCTGTTTACATGGAAGAAAGACCCTAGGGTCGTACTCACGCTCACACCCTGTATAATTCAACACCTGGAACTTGCTTCTAACCAAGGCAAAGACGTCACTCCTATGATTAATCTACACACTCACACACAGTCACACACACATACACGTATTTATACACATATGCTGCTGTTTAGTCACCCAGTCATGTCCCAGTCTTCGCGACCCCATGGACTGTAGTCCATCAGGCTCCTCTGTCCATGGGATTTCCCAGGCAAGAATGCTGGGTGGATTGCCATTCCCTTCTCCAGGGGATCTTCCCAACTCAGAGATGGAACCTGCGTCTCCTGCATTGCAGGTGGATTATTTACCCGCCTAAAGAGTCACCTAGAAATCGCCCTGAAATCCAGATCCTAACTCAGTAGATCTGAGGTGAGGCCTGAAATTTTGTTTCTAGCAGTTCTCAAGCACCTTTCATGCCTCTGGTCTAAAAAACCACCTTTTCAGTGTAAAGGAGATAGACACCTAGTGAGATTCCTTCCAACTCCAGGAATATACCAGCTGGAGGGAATCACATGGGCATCAAAGAAAAGAAGTTATCACCGTTTGCAAATATCTAAACTGACTTTTGCAATTTCACTAAACATTGAAAAAGTATGTTGAACAAGTTTAAAGGCATATGGAATTATTTCACAGAAGTCATTTTCAAGAAATTCTTAAGGCCCTACAGGAGAAATGAAAAGACTAATGAAATAAATGTTGGAAAGAGAAGATTACAGAAAAGTGCTAGCTCTAACCAGATATTCCATACACAATGGTACACGTGGGTCCTTATGCAGGACGTAACCTGTTTCAGCAGAAGCCTGCTTCTGTGGCTCAGATCACCGTGGGGATGGGAGGAGGCTCTTCTCTTCCTGTCTGTGCTGACCCCCCCTGTCCCCCCACAATCCCATCTCTTCCAGGAGTTTGTTCAAGCAGAAAGCTGCTCCTCTCTGCTCTCACTGAGCTTCGGGGCAGGTGTAACCTTCACATCTCTGCACCCCGTGGCTGCAATCCCGGAGGAGAGAAACCTGCTCATGTGCTCTGGTCTGTGTGCAGAATTCAGGTGCTGAGGAGAGAGAGATCTGCTGAGAAGATGCTGCAGGCTGGGAGTGTCTCCCCTGGCCACCCCCCACCCTAGGGATTCCCCCCATGAGGTCAGAGGAGTCAAGAATCTGTTAGTCCTTCAAAGGCAAGTTCTTCTATCTCTGCCTAAAGCTACACCAGAGAATCCACACTCCTGGGAGATGATAATGTCTTAGAATTTTAAAAGCATAAATAAGGAGCAGTGTGGGAGGGCTGGGGTCAAAATCTAACTCTTAAGAAATTAAAAATTAAAAAAAAAAGTAGAAAGGATAGTGTAATGAACACCCATGCACTTTTCAGCTATATTAAAAATAAAAATAAAGCCTGAATGCTATAGAGCTCAGTTATATATCTAGTGTGTGAAATAAACATTACAGGTGGGGCTGAGGCATCTCCAAAGGGTGTCCCCTTCCTTCCCTCGCCCTGCCCCGCACTTTCCGAGAAAGTAACTGACTTTGTTTCTAACACTTTTACCGCATATATTATAATAGACTACGCAGTGTGATTTATGGTAATATAGTTGCAGTATGTTACAATACACAATATATACATAATACTTTCGTTTAGAGTGGATCAAGAAAGGAAAGATACGAAAACGGTGTGATGGGCAACACATGAGTCCAGCAGGCAGACCCGTCCCCCACCGGCTGCCATGTCCTACGGGATGGCCAGTTCTCCCAGAGCCCCTTTCTCACTGCGCCGTGGGGATCACAGTCCTGGCAGACTTGGGAGCACTCGAATCAACACCTGCATGGAGAGAGCAAACTGCCTGGCCTATTCATCACCCAAGGGGCCTGATTCCTAACACATCTAGAGTGAGACTTCCGCCTCTAGACGGTCTGTCCATCTCCAGTTCAAATTCAATGGCTGATTTCTTAACTGAGTGACCCAAGCAACTGACACTCCTCCAATAAACACACACACACACAGAGGGCAATTTATTCCTCCATTTGACAAGCTCCTAACAGTCTCTACTACGTCAGACTTGATGCAAACAAGAAAAAAAACCTGTATTTACAATCTTAATGTCCTAAATCCCTGGATAAAAGTAACAATTGAATCCACTTTTCTGAAACTTGAAAAGCTGATTTCTTTTGTATAAAAATTTTGAATAAATAAATACTGAAAAAAGCAAGATAAAAATTCCCGGATAAGACAATTGAGTCTACTTTTCTGAAACTTCCCAAACTGATTTCTTTTGTATGAAAATCTTAAATAAAGACATATTTTAAAAAGCAAGATAAAAAAGTCCTGTGAAGGATTTTAACCCTCCCTTTCAAATGAAGAAAAGGATGCCCTGGTAAGACACAGGCCTAAGAATTCACCCACTGGAGACCGGAGCCCAGGGTGCCCTGCAGGCCGCGGCCACCCTCCTGACCATGATGCTCAGCCTCCCACTGGACATCGGCCTCACCCCTAAACACGTGGCTTCGTAATGCCAGAAAGGGAGGAGTGGGTTGTGAAAGCTCCAGTAATGAATGGGAATGGCCATTTTTAAATGACAGAGCATTTGACGCTGTCTGGGGTCTGACCACATCAACAGCTATGCTCTCCCCCAGGACCCGGGCACAGCAACCTTCCACACACACACACACACACAAGCCTGCGGTCAGTACCCACACCTGCCCACTCCCCATAATTTGAGTCCCCTAAGAGTCTGTGATGTGCGCGAGTGCAGGCACAGAGAAGAGTATTCTTTGTGAGGAGAACAAGTCCATGCACCAGTGTGCACACACACAGACAGACACACACACACCATGTACAAACACACACACACAGATATATTTTGCTTAAAAGCAGTTGCTCCTCAGCAGAGTGTCCTCTGGGGCGATTCCCAACTTCCAGGTCAGCTTGAAGACCTGAGGTCCAACTGGAGTGGGGCAGGGCTGTTTTGGGGTTGGGGAAGCTCAGCAACCCCCTGCCTCTGACTCTTGTCTGCCTTCTCGGGTTGGCCTCCACTTGAGCAGGGTCGTCCCACCCACAGACCATGCTCCCTGTCACGGGCTGAGCAGTTGCCCCAAAACATGCTGGAATCCCCATCCCTAGTGCCCGTGACTGTGATCTCATCTGGAAACAGGGCCTTTGAAGACGGTCAGCTTGAGGTCACCCTGGACTTGGGGAGGGGGCTAATCCGACGGCTGGGGTCTTCACAGAAGCAAATGTGGACACAGAGACGGAGAGGCACACAGGGGAAAGGGCATGAGAAGATGAAACCAGGGGGTGGCCCGAGATGCTGGCAAAGCCCAGCTGGGAGGGAGGCTGGCACGGGTCCACGCTCGGGGTTCTCAGGAGCCACCCTGCTTCCTGCGGACCATGGGCCCCTGGCCTCTAGAAGCAAGGGAGAAGACATTCCCGTTGATTCAGCCCTGTTTGTGGGGCTCTGTCGTGGCAGCCCTAGAAAGCTGACGCGTCCCCCCCCACACACACAGCTTTAGTATGAAGCCCTGGAGCTTTGCAGGCTGTGCCTCCCGAGCGGGGACCCCTGAGTGGCCATCCAGCCCCAGCGCGCCCATCAGTGTCCTCACACTTGCTGGACTGGGCCACTCCCTCATTTCTGCTTGGCCGATGCTTCCTCATCTGCTAGACCCAGTGCACACACCTCACCCTCCCCACAGCCCTCCCTGACCACCCATCCTGGCTGCAGTACCACGGGGCAGCCACCAGGGCCCTGACCACACCTTGCCCCGGTCTCTGACCCACAGATCGGCCTCCCTGCAGACGAGGAGCCCCCGTGAACAGGGACACCGCGTCTTCAATGCCAGCATCGGGCACCCGCTCACAGAATACTCCTTCCTGCACCCGCATCTCCAGAGTCTAAGGATGGCTAATATTTACTTTTTAATTACTTATTTTCGGTCATGCTGGGTCTTCGTTGCCGTGTGGGCTTTTATCTGGCAGTGGCAAGTGGGGAACACTGACTCGCTGCGGTGGAAGGGCTGCTCATCGTGGTGGCTTCTCTTGTTGTGGAACATGGGCTCCAGGGCGCCTGGGTTCATCCGTTGTCTCTCCTCGGCCCAGAGTTCGGGCTCTGCTGTGGTGTCTCAGATGCTCCGCGACACGTGGATCTACTCGGACCAGGGATCGAACCCACATCTCCTGCATTGGCGGCGGATTCTTTATCACTGAGCCACCAGGGAAGCCGAGATGGGTTTTAAACTGTAGCCACAGGACAGGTAACTAACTGCCTTTTCCTAGCCTTTCATTTTATGTTAATAAGTGAAGTATATATATTCTTCCGGGAAACTTAGATGAAGCAAACGAAAATCAAGGTGGAATACTCAAGAGTTGCTATTTTCTTCTCCTATGAAACACAGCACCCACGTTTACTCTTTTTTTCTAGCAATGACAGGATGATCCCTGATTCTTACGACACTCCCATAAACTTTGGTAGTTTCCTAAGTACTTGTCTCCATGGATGGAGGCCGAGAACCGAGGCTGAGGGGCTTTCTGATGTCATTTTCCTGGAGAAGGCACAAGTGTGGGGCTTACTTACCCAGCACCCCACATGATTTTGGCTTTGAGAGAGTTGAGGACCTTCCCAAGACAGAAAACCTTGGCATACACAGATGTGTCTGAAGGGTATCACGCTAAGTGAAATGAGTCATAGACATTGAGACCCAAAGACTGTGTGATTTCACTTACTCGTGGAATCTACAAAACAAAAGCAATGGGCAAAGGAGACAAAGCAGAAATAGACTCATAGTTACAGACAGCAATTGTAGTTGCCAGAGGGAGGGGGCTGGGGGGAGTAGATAAAACATGTGAAGGAGATGAACAGGCACACACTTCCAGCTGTAAGGCAAGTTCTGGGATGTAATGTAACATAGAGAATATAGTCAGTAAGACTGAAACACCTTTACAGTCACAGGTACCATGTGACAAATGGTTGCTGGTGTTACTGTTGGTGATCATAATGTATAAAAATACTGAACCACAATGCAGTACACCCATAACATTATCCTACTGCATGTTAATTATAACTCAATTTTTTTTAAAGCTGTGTTCCCAGTGGCACAAGGACCCTCTCCCGTCCACCTCCAATCCTCACAATATTTTCAATCTTCAAGCCGGCAGTCAACTAAGAGTGTAAGAAAGATGGAGCCAGACAGGATTTACAAAAGTAACCTGTATTCCAGCCAAAATATCTTTAAAAAGAAATCCCTTCTAAAGGGGTGGGGGACAAACTACATAAGACACAATACACTTAAAATATGTATTGAAATTACAAATCAAACTTGTCTACACGATTCCAAAGTACAAAACACGACATTAAAAGGCGTTCAAACAGCTCTTTTATACATCACAGTGTGAGTGGCACAAAATGTACTGACATTTTGAAAACACAAACCAAACTTGTTTGGGTTTTTTTTGTTGTTTGTTTGTTTTTACCACCACTTGTCAAATACATAATGTATACATGTGCATGACCCATTCATGCATGTTTTTACACAAGAGTAGAATACACCCACGGCAAAATGAGCGCGAGATGAGGGAAAGGTCGGGTACCTACCCCTCCCTGAAGGCTGCTGGAATCTCGGAAGACAGGATTGTGCAAACTAAAGAGGGGTGAGCATGGGCTTGGTGCCCCCAAACAGCAGGCTCTCCGGGTCGGGACGCATCAGTCATTCTGCTTTCATGCACCCCCTTCTTTCCAGCTGGCATTTTTGACAACACCAGTCACAACTCTTCATTTTGTTTACTTTCATAAGGGCTTGGGTTAATGATAAGGAATAAACAAGCTTTGGTATTTTTGAGAGACCTTCAGGAAGCTTTATACATGCAAAATGTTTTCCCTTGATGATTTCACTGTGATTTATATATACATAGACAGGTATTTATTAATCAATGAGAAGGTGAGAAATAGACCAAAAAAAAAACAAAAAAACAAAAAAAACCCACCCTGGTTCTTTCCAGAACTCTCATTTTTAAAGACAACCAAGGGAAAACACTCTCTTCTAATTTGCAAAACAACTTGTAACTTTTGGAACACAGGTGAGAAAGATAAAATCATCTTGGAGTAATTTCTGCATATCTGATAAGCCCCTTTCCCTGGGTCCTATGTGCTAATCAGGAATTGGTCTGGTTCTTAAACTGGTTTTAAGAAACAGTATGTTGTAAAGAGAATCTGTTCCCTTTTAAACAGATGCCAGAGGGAGCAGACGTTGTTCCTTAGCTCCTCCCGGGGGTGGAGGAAGCACTGATGGGCCAGCATTCGGGCCTTAAAAGGTTCTCTTTATGCTCAGGTCCTGGGTTGGTCTCTGCTGAGTGACCATCTACAACGATGCCCCTGAAGGCGCTGGTCCCCGGTGCTGATGGTGAAGCTGGGCTGGCCACGCTACAGGACACAGGGTGGAGCCTCGCTCAGAGCCCAGGCATGGCCAGTGAAACCTCACTGCGCCGTCCGTTCCCAAAGGACTCAGATCACCACACCCTCCATCGCCCCCACCTGGCCAGGGGCACTCAGCCACGGTCCATCTCCATGTTCTTCTTCCCCTCCCCACCCCCTCCAGAATTAAAGGCCTCTAAATGAATCAATGGATGTGTGCTTGCAGAGGGCCAGTGTGAACACCACCTGTCAAAGGTTATCTTCAATTAAAGCCACATCCACACTGTCAAACACCCAGGCTTTCCTGGGAGTGACGGCAAGGTCAGAACCCACAACGCGGGCCATCTTCCCACGTCCCATGTACACCTGACGTCAGGCCCAGGCCGTCCTGCGTCCCCACGAACAACAGGGATGGCATTCCTCGCTCAAAGGAGAGGAGTCGGATGGTGATGCTGCACATCTCCGAAAGGATCTCAAGGCGACCCTGCCAGTGTCTTTCTAGGGAACGGACAGCTTTATTTTTTCTTTTCCTAAATCACACCGAGCACTCTCAGGCAGGCTTGATGTAAAAACTCAGAGCAAGCAGGTGTGACTCAGACCCCGGGTGACCCCGGAATCCTGGTGTGTCCTACCTGGGTCGCACCATGTGTGGCGAAGTGTCAGGGCTAAAGGCACAGGGCTGGCAGGGGCTCTGTGTGTGCAGGGTCTACCCATGGACTCCCCCAGGAGAGCAGGCGGCCCAGCCTGCTCAGAACAAAAGGACCTGAGCTCTGGCCCAGGGAAGGCAGTGTTTCCAACAGCTCTGGTCCCCACCTTGAAGGAAGGGGCACTACTGCCTGGACCCCTGGGCGCGACGGGCAGCAGCAAGTACAGACAGGATGATCTGGGATGGGAAGCTCTGCCCCGTGGACCACTGGACACAGGCCGCGAGCCTGCTGTCTTCCATGAGGACTTTAAAGGGCATTCGCAAATCGTAGTAAGCTCTCAAGCCTGGGCCACCCAGCTCATCTTCAGGCCCCAGGGCACTGTCACTCTCTCCAGAAAAGCCATTTCCCACCCCCAGGCCTGACCCTGATGGCAACACCTCCAGCTACAGAAACTCAGTGCCCAGGCTTCATCCAGGCAGATGGCCCTGGGCATGTTTTTATTGTTAGTGAGTTTTCAAACTGCAATTATATGGAGGCTGTTCTGCACATAATTTTGACACAGACTGGCTCCCTAAAATGGCTTCAGTTTTAAAAAGAAAATAAATCCTAGAGGGAAAGAGTGATCCTATTTCTCCTAAGCTGATTAAATGTTAAGAAATAAAAGTCATTTCTCTACGAGAAGGTAATCGAGGACCTGAGATGGATACACGAACGCAGAAGTCAAGGATACAAACCACCACGCTGTACAAATATGCCTGACATAAGCAAACAGCAGAGATAAAAGACTTCATTTTCATTTTACTCTTTCGCGGAATGCTTAGTAAGTTTTAAAAAGTTCCACCGTGATAAATCCACAACAATCGCCCACTATGTTTAGAAGTCCTAAGCTGGATGAAATCAGTGTGCTCTTTAAAGCCACAGTAAAGTCAACGGTTTGTAAAGCACACATAACCCAAAGTTAACTTGTGGAGCCCGGTATGTGTTATTGATCCGGGCATCCGCCTGCCCTGGTCACGGTCACACGCAGCTGTAAAAGTCCAAGTGCGAACGCCGCCTCAATCAGAGCAACTAAGTGAAGCGGAAGATTTTTTTTCAGCAGGGGCAAAAGGGTAAGCAGCGGGACTTGGAACTGTGTAAGAGAGATGATTTCTCCAGAATAACTCAGTCATTTCAAAAACTGAACATCCAGAAGCTTGTCCCCCCAGCCCCCTGCCAGGAAGCTCTTCCCCCAGAATTCAGGGTCACTATTTGATTGGTTTTGTCTGCTTGAGGGCACTGACGCTACAGCCAAACCACAGGGATTCTCAACAAAACTATTACCAAGTAAAACATTTGGTTTCTGAAGACATGAAAAAATATTTGCTGATCCTTGGGTGAACAGAGAGGAGCCCTGTGAGCCGACCTGAATCACCAGAGAGAGGAAAACAAAAGGCGAACCTAGGGTGGAGATGTTCCTTTAAATGCATCAGTATGTTTAAAGAAACGCAACTGTTTAAAGATACAGGAAACGCGCTGATAACAGTACACAGCGTACAGCAATCCAAAAAGTCTCCACGAGCGTCAAGAAAAGACAAAAAGAGCACGCAAGGCTTCCTAAATCTCCTGCAAAGTGGCCGAGCCAGAAAGGCCATTTAACCATAAATTCTTAAAACTGCACATCTCAAGAGAAGGCATACAATGGTTTCGATGCACCGTGTTGATTTTTCACTACTCGGTTGGGGGTGGGGTGGGGGGGTGGGAAACGCCTTCTAAAAAGGATTTTACTAAATGTCATTAGTAATAAAAAGAGTTGTCATAAACAGAGTGCTTTTCTCAAGTCAGAACACTCGGATTCTGTCTGAAGTGGAGCACAATCCTCAAAGGACTTCTCTCAGCCACGAGGAGGCGCCAGCTCGAAGCCAGGGAGGAGACGGACTGCACTCTGCATGAGGAAGTCCGCTCGGCAACATGGAGGGTCCCGATCCAGCGGGACAGGGAGAACGTCGCCGGGGTGGGGGGCACTCTGCACAGCACCTCCCTCAGCGAGTCTGCAGAGACCCACCCTGTGCGACATGCCCCACCCATGCCGGCCTTGCCTCCCATGCCGGGGGTGACTGCACCTGGGGCCTCGGCCGACGACCTGACATCAGTCCCTGGAATCACGGCGTCCTGGCGTGACACTGTGAAGCTCAATGGGGCACATAAGGCAAGAGAGATGTTTAGTGAGAGGGAGACAGCGGGGTGGGGTGGGGGAACCACGCTTCCCGCAGGCAGGGGTCCTGCTCCAGCATCGCGCCGCTCTCTAGGTGGGCAGAGGGTCGTCGTCACCTTTACTGCACTTGCACTTGCAGCAAAGCACAAACGGAGTGGCCAGGAGCAGGAAAGGGGAGGCCACCAGGAGCAGGAGCCCGAAGCCAGCGAAGATGCCCACGACCTGCAAGGCGGAGACAGGAGCAGAGGGTGAGGGGGCTGGCCCGCAGGCTCCACAGGTATGAGCCACACAACCACCCACTCAGCCACCATCCACCCACCCAGCCCTCCATCCACCCGCCTCTATCCACCCATCCACCTATATCCATTCGTCTATCCGCCCATCCATCCACCCGCCTCTATCCACCCATCCACCTCTATCCACCTATATCCATTCGTCTATCCGCCCATCCATCCACCCGCCTCTATCCACCCATCCACCTCTATCCACCCATATCCATTCATCTATCCATCCATCCATCCACCTGCCTCTATCCACCCATCCACCTATATCCACCCATATCCATTCATCTATCCGTCCATCCATCCACCCATCCATCCATACATGCATACATTCACCTATACCCACCCATCTATCCATCATCCACCCACGTATATCCACCATCTATCCAGCCATCCATCCATGCACCCACTCATCTGTCCATCCAACCATCCATCCATTATACACACAACATCCATCCATCTTTCCATATGTCCATCATCTCTCCTTCCACTTGTCCATCCATCTATCCATCTATCTACAACCTGTATCATCCATCCATTCATCCATCAACCCATTTATTCACCCACTCATCGTCCACCCACCATCCATCTATCCATCATTCACTCACCCATCCATCCATCTGCCCATAGTTCTTTCCCTTCACTTCCTTCCTTTCATTCTCCCTCTCTTTCCCCCTTTCTTCTTCCTTTCCCTTTCCCTCCTTTCGTCAAAGTAACCAAACATCCATTCAAGTACAGATTCAATTAGCTATCAAGCATCCTCTGAGCCCAGCACTGTATTAGATGCTGAAAACACAGAGGCACATAAGACCTTGGCTCTCGGCTACCACCCAGTCTGGTAGAAAGACAGCATGATTACAGCTGATAATAACACAGTTTACAAAAACTGCTATCAGGTTCCAGGTGTAAAGGAAACCCGCAGCCAGACACATACATGAGCCATGGGAAGAAGTGTGTGCAACGGGAAACGGCTGAGATTATAAGGCTTACGAGGAGACAGGTGGTAAACAGGAATGACTGGGAGAAGGCACTCCATGTGGGAGAGCAGAAAGGCATACCCCGGTGCATTAGGCAGTGACCAGAAATGATATGGCATGAGTTTGAGCAAACTCCAGGAGATAGTGAAGGACAGGGGAGCCTGGCATGAGGCAGTCCATGGGGTCACCAAGAGTCAGACATGACTGAGTGACTGAACAATAAGACCTGTGTTATTCCTGGAGTTTAAAGTCTAACATGTACTGTTACAAATGTTGATTTAGTTTAAAACATGCGTTTACCCCTAGGGATGAGTACATATCAAAGGAAATAAGCCTCAAGTGTACACAGGCTGTCATTCAAATCAGGGAGGGAAGCTGGACAAAGAAGCTGGGAGGTTGCCCTTTACCTGGCTCCCTCCATCAGCTGCTACAGCAGGAATCTGAACTGAAGGTGGAGTTCATCTGCCACCTAGTGTTCAGAGCGGTAAATACGCAAACCCAGGGGCTCGTGGTTCCAATTCTGACTCAGTGTGTTCACCTCTCTGGGCTTCGTGCTAAGTCACTTCAGTCATGTCGGACTCTTTGCGACCCCATGGACTGGAGCCTGCGAGACTCCTCTGTCCATGGAGATTCTCCAGGCAAGAATACTGGAGTGGGCTGCCATTTCCTTCTTCCGGGGGATCTTCCCTAGCCAGGAATTGAACCCGTGTCTCTTATGTCTCTGGCCTTGGCAGGCAGGTTCTATACCACTAGCGCCACCGAAGAAGCAGTTTCTCAATGATAAAATAAACAAATGAAGTAAAACATCTCTGAGGGTTAGTATTAGCTCTGAAATATGATAATATGCTACAGTGCTACAGCATCACAGCGGGGTGAGCAAAAGTGTCCCTTGACTTCTGATTTTACCTGAAAACTATCACAGGCACATGCACACACCTGCACACACACACGTGCACGCACACCACACACACACACACCACATGGTGTTTATAAATTAGACTGTGCTCATGATAACAGTCCATGCTTTCTGAAGAGCTAAGGCCATTTGTCTGAATTTAACGTCAGTACTGCAATTGTGAGGTCTGAATTCAGATCACACTCTGATAAAATCACGCACATGGCTATTTCAGAATACGTAAAACTCACAGGAAGGCATCGCTGATCTGCAGGGCACTTTGAACCACCTCGGCCACTGGGAACACACTCTCATTCTCCAGGGAGCCAGGGACGCTTGCATCAAAAACAGGCCAAAACCCTTGGCCAGATGCTCACATTCTTGGTCAATAAGACACCCCCGCTTTCACTCCGTCTACCTTGCCTCTTTCTCGGCGTGCTGTCGAACCAGCTAGGTTACCCAGTCATTCCCAATTGGTGACAGTGAAACAAAGCAGGACCCTGAAGGTCCTCGCCCCAGCCCTACATCCTCTGTCTGCCTTTTGTTTGTGGAAATATGTTAGCCAAAGAACACGTTTGATCAGAGAAGTGAGACTACGCAGAAACAAAGAGAAACAATGAAAGGAGACCAAACAACAACAATTTAAGGCATTAAGCAAAGTCAAAGACCTTCAGTTCCTCCTCAAGGGCTAGAGATAATATTCGGAGCCGTGTCCTGTGAGCTGTCTTGTAGATACTGACCCTCCCACCTGGTGGAGGAGTTAATTACATGATGACTGGACTGCAGTCATGACCTGAGCTGCCACAGTTCTGACAACTGTCCTCAAGGAGATGGGAACCAACCAACCTTGGAACTAAAGATTAACTGTACTTAGAACAATCAAGATGACGCTGGTCAGACCACCGATGACCAACGTGAAGGTGACAGATAGAGCTGACTATGCTGTTTCTGCTCCCTCCTTCTGTGTATAAGAGCTCGTGTCGCCTGATTGCTGAGGGTGGGGGGAAAGCCAGCTTTTGGACAGGTGTCCACCCTTTGCCCTCCCACCCCACCCTATTGCCAGCTTCCAAAATAAAGCAAACTTTCTTTCCAACCAACCTGGCCTCTTTATCGGCTTTTGAGTGGCGAACAGCCAGGACCCACTTCCATTATAAAAGGAGGAAACAGGTATAGTCAGAAGGAAGTCAGCCAACAGAAAAGAATTGGACAGGAAGCAAATATCTCACAACAAAAATCATCACTTAGCATTTTATAAACATGTCAGACAGAAATGATATACTGTGGGGACAGAGGATAAAGAGGGAATCATGTGAAACAAGGACCCTTCACCCCAGGCAAACCCTGATTTAAAGGAGTGGTTAACCACTCAGACTGTTTCTCAAGGCACCCACTCATCAGGGCAGAGCCTGATCTGTGTGACCATCACCAGCCCCCAAGCAGAGCCCAGAGTCTCTGCCTTCACAAATGTCCAATGTGTGAGTATGGGACGAACTGGCCCAGTGGAGTCCAGGAGGTTCTGAGTCCTCTCCCCTAGAGAGAGTTCTTCAACACAGCTCCAGGGCTTGGTAGCGGTAAGCCAAGTCAAAGCGAGGGTAGAACGATTGGAACACATTACGTTCATTGAAACTGGGCACTGAACGTGGCCTGAGTGTCGGCTGCACCATGGCCCGAATGCTCGGAGGTCAGGTCAGAGAGGCTGTGTCTGAGGATACAGGGGGCTGCTCCCACGCCTCTCCCCAGCTCTCCATGCAATGGCATCACCCTGGCAGCTTGAAACGGCTATCCCAGGAGAGCTGACACCGCAGAAGAGACCAAAACTACAATGTAGCCTGCCCCCCGCCCCCGCCCCACGGCCCGCTGATAATTCTCAGAACACTGGCCGCGCGTGTGTGTGTTTCAAGGCAGGGGGTGGATGAGTTTAGAGGGCTGGCAGCCTGCCTTCTTTACACTGAAGGTGCCTCTGCTCAATTTCACCAGCCCTGAGAGGAGCCTGAGATCAGGGGCATGTCCCTCATCCACGTGGCTCCAGGGGTTGCTCAGAGCTGGCGCTGAGCATTTGCCCCTAGAAGGTGCTGACCAATGAGGGCAAGAGGAGCTGGTGGGAGGTGTCCACAGGCTTCTTCCTCAACAATGATGGAGGCTGGGAAGCCCTGTCCATGTTTCTGCATTTCTTCAGGGCCTGTTCTCCAAGTGCCTGTTATCAGCTCCGCTCACAACCCCAGAAACACGAGACTCATTCCTGAGAATTAACAGGCATGAGGGCTGAGGTGTGACCACACAGCCCAGCCTTGTAATCAGACAGGGTGACAACCTCCACCGGCGCTCAGGCACTCCTGGAAAGCTTTCTGTGGCTCCAGCCATCGGGAGAGACGGCAAGGAGAGAAAACAGCTCCTTGTTCGGAAACAGGGTCTTTACGGAGATTGCTGTTGTTCAGTCTGACTCTTTGTGACCCTGAACTGCAGCACACTAGGCTTTCCTGTCCATCACTAACTCCTGGAGCTTGCTCAAACTCATGTCTGTAGAGTCAGTGATGCCATCCAACCATCTCATCCTCTGTCGTCCCCTTCTCCTCCTGCCTGCAATCTTTCCCAGGATCAGGGTCTTTTAAAATGAGTCAGCTCTTCACATCAGGTGGCCAAAGTATTGGAGCTTCAGCATCAGTCCTTCCAATGAATATTCAGGGTTGATTTCCTTTAGGATTGACTGGCTGGATCTCCTTTCTGTTCAAGAGTCTCTAAAGTGATTTTGGAGCCCAAGAAAATAAAATCTATCACTGTTTCCACTTTCTCCCCATCTATTTACCATGAAGGGAGGGTACCGGATGCCATGATCTTAGTTTTTTGACTGTTGAATTTTAAGCCAGCTTTTTCACTCCCCTCTTCCACTTGCATCAAGAGGCTCTTCAGTTCTTTACAGAGGGAATCAGGTTAAGATGACATTCCCAGGATGGACCCTAATCCATTACAACTGGTGTCTTCACCAAGAGGGACATCTGGACACAGAGACAAGGTGAAGTGCCGGAGGGACACACCTGGGATCGCAGGGCCCCATCTGGAGCTGGAAGAGGCAGGGGGACCCTCCTACAGGTTCCAAGGGAGAGAGGCCCTGCCCACACCTCGACTTCAGCCTGCTGGCCTCTAGAACTGCGCAAGAGTCTGTTTCTGTTGTTCGGTGTCTTATTCCAGTGTAGAGAGGGCGGGGGAGCCCTGGAGCTGGCCGTGCTGGCCCGGAAGGCAAAATAAAATGCAGCTCAAATCCACTCTCACACCGAGGTCAACAGACTGGCCCTCGGGCCGGATGGAGTTCACAGTCCATTGTGCTTTGTTTTGTTCTTACAACTTTATGGAGCTATAACTTACATACCTTACAACTCAGCCACTTAATGCCCAATTTATGGGTTTTAGTGCACTCAGAACTGCCCAGCTTGCATCCCAGTCAATGCCACCCCCTGCTTTTTAAAAGCGATTTCCTGGAATGCAGCCATGGGCCTTTATTGACACACTGTCTGCAGCACCGGCGTCTCTACCAGGCGGAGAGGACAGGTGCAAAGCCAGACTGGCTACCATCGGCCGGCCAAAGACCCGTTGGCCCTGCCAGGGGGTCTGCAGTGGAGATCACGGGAGAAGCACAGTTACAGGCAGCCCGTCTCTGTTCCTAGGAAACCACCTGAGACTCGGTTCCTGCGACTCCCAGATGGCCTGCCTTGGGGCTGCGCTGAGACGTGCCGGGAACAAGGCTGGAGTCCACTGAAGCTCTTCCCTACCCCAGGAGCTGGCCTGCACTGACGCCTGCCTGCTGGTCCCCTCAGGGGCTTCCCTCCACGCCCGCAGCATACCTGAACATCATACCGTGGCCTGCAATGCCCATGGGGTCCACCCTGATCATCTCTGACCATTGCTACCTCCTCCTGCTCTGTCCGCACGGACCTCCATGCCACACTTCTGCCCTTCAGCCCAATTCTATCCCCTCTGCCTAGACTGTCCCCCTGTATGAACTGTCCCTCCTCTGGCTGGACAGTCCCCTCTGCCCTGTCCCACCTACTCCCACCACCAGCTCCCCATCCCTCAGTCCTTGGCCATAGGCACCACCTCCAAGAAGCCTTCTGGGCCGCACCATCTAAAGACCCCTCCCAATCACCCCTTCCCTACATTTGAATTCACACCATATGTTGCTCCTGGCTCACTGTCCCTACAGAAGATGTGCGGCCATAAGGGAAAGCTCCATTGATCTCCTTCACTAGAGTTTCCAACTCTTAGAACAGCGCCAGGCACACAGGAGGAAGTAAACATCTGCTGAAAGTATGAGTAACCCCACCGACCAGCTGCACAGACATCACGGTGCGGGGACCTTTCCATCCCTTCCCTCTCACCCTTCCCTGTAACTAATGCGCTCACCAGGCGCCTCTATGGGAAGCTCTACAATAAGAGCCAGAAAGGACGGACCATGCACAGTAGGTCATGAGCAAGGCCAGGAGTAGGCACAAGCAATTGGATGGCTGATGTTGAAGAGCCACCTCGTGCTAAAACATGGGGCGTATTCATGTTAGGTAAGGAATCTGCCTGCAATGCAGGAGACCTGGGTTCGATTCCTTGGTCAGCAACATCCCCTAGAGAAGGAAATGGCAACCCACTCTGGTATTCCTGCCTGGAGAATCCTATGAACAGAGGAGCCTGGAAGGCTATAGTCCATGGGATCGCAAGAGGTGGACATGACTTAGCGACTAAACCACCACCACCACCATTCATGTTAGAAAGGCCTACCAAAAGCATAATCTCAGTCCAGGAAAAACTCTGGCAGCTACCGCATTTACTAGCTGTTTTTCTATATGGGAGATCTTTGTCCAGCTGGCAAGTCTTCTGGAAATGACACACACAGGTCCTGTTTCTCTCTCTCTCTCTCTCTCTCTCTCTGTGTGTGTGTCTGTCCCCGAGATCAAAACCCCAGGCATGCCGCCTCCTACCTGTGTCCGATGCCAGATGACAGACGCCCTGGAGTGGCCCAGCTTGTTCCTGCAGGGCCCTTTATCATAATGGATCAGGAGGAAGTCGTCCTGTGGAGGGAGAGAAAGAACAGAGGTGGATGGGATGGCACGTTCCACTCAGCGCATCCTGCCTGCTCCTGAAGTTTGCAGCAGGCTGTCATATTCCTTCTCTTTCCTAATATTTAGAACTAGAGTTCCTATCTCAAGTATCTGATTGAGAGGAAAGAAAACTGACTGACTGATTCTGGCTGGCCATTCCAGACTCCTCTCTGCTGAGTACTCCAGAGTCTGAGTTCAAGTGCGGTGAGAATTCTTTACAGGAAAGAAGCTGCTTATCTTTTTGAATTAATACAAAGACTAATTAATACACTAATGAATACAAAAAATTACTTAATACAAAAATGAATACAAAAAACTAATTAATACAAAAATACAAAAAATAATTAATACAAAGATTACACGTTTTCAATAAATGGTAAAGAACATTTTGTTTATACCTGTGCATTCCCCAGAAAAAAAATATAGAATTATTAAAACAAAGAACTAATTAATACAAAAACTAATACAAAAAACTAATTAATACAAAAATTACTACAAAGACTACACCTTTTCAATAAATGGTGAAGACCGTGTTGTCTATACCTGTGCATTCCCCAGAATAAAAATGTAGAATTATTAAAGAAAATTATTCCAAATAATGAAGGAGGAAATGGCAACCCACTCCAGTATTCTTGCCTGGAGAATCCCAGGGACAGAGTAGCCTGGTGGGCTGCAGTCTATGGGGTTGCACAGAGTCGGACATGACTGAAGTGACTTAGCAGCAGCAGCATTCCAAATAAACCTTATTTTGAAATGAAAAAAGAAAAGAAAAGAAAAGAAACACTGGAAACAAAGGAACACAGACAACAGCATAGGAAGCGAGTTCACGGGAAAGGGCTGCGGTCAACCCAGCCTCCTGGGCCCCCTCCCTCCTCCAGGACCGAAGGCTCACAGACCACGAGAGGGAGCCCTGCTCCCACTTCGGCCCCTGTCCAAGCCTGGCTCCGGCTCCAGGAATCCGCGCTGATGCAGGGCTTCTGAAGAAGTAGGTCAGAGGCTGGCCGCTCCGGGAGCCGTTAGCAGCCCTGGGGCTTTCTTCCTCGGAGTCCCTGCCTTCCCGGCTTCCTGCCACCCTGTCAGAATTACTCCCAGATGAGATGATTTCCGGTGTGTGTACGGTCCATCCTCGGCCTCTAGCCCCAGCCTTCTTGCCCGGAAAGTGCTTCTTCTCTGCTCAGACCAGAAAACGTTCTCACGGCTCAGGAGCTGGCTGGAGACCAGTCTTCTGTCCACAGTTCACCCGACTGTCTAGAACGGAGAGGCGACTCCCTTCCGATTTGGCGGAAACGTCCTGCCCACCCATTGCACCCACCCCCGCCACACCCCCACCTCCACCTCCAATCACCTGGGAGTCTTCACCTGACCGGCAGGGGCTCCTGGAGTCGGGCCCCTGAAGCAATGTCAGCCTCGTTAACTACATCGCCAAGCAAGCAGGAACCGAGGTGCAGGAGGGCATCTTCTCTACAAACCGCTCTGCTCCTCCATTAACAGGAGCACCAGCAAGGAGCATCGAAGGGAGGCCCATGCTGCTTCCTCATGTAACCGAGAGCGTGAGCAGAGCCTCTTTCTGAGAGAAGAGCAATAAGCCCCGGCCCAGCGTGTCTGAGACAGGAGGCCATTCCTCTTGGAGCTGGGCAGAGCTGGTCACAGTGGTGTCCCTTAGCATCCCCGTGGGTGGCACTGCCCGGGAGCCCTCCTCTGGTCCTGGGAACCGTCAGCCTCCAGTCTGATGACCTCACAGGTCAGCCTCCTGGAGCCTGAATGGGTCCTGGAGTAGCAGGAAATTCTGGTTTTGGGGGGGTGGTAGTGAGATGCCTTCCAGGGAGGTGGGCGGCCCAGCCTGCCACCTCCCACCTCACCCCCCGGTCCCAGCCCCTCAGCTGTCCAGGAGAACATGGGCAGAGATGAACACACAGCTCAGCCGGCTGGGGATGTCTTCTCAAAGCCGTTTCTGATGACTTGTGTCCACTGAGCACTCTCTCTTCCTTGAACTCCTCATTCTCTTTTCTTTCACTCACATACCATGGAGGTTAACTTTTCATCCGGGGTCTCATTTTGCCAGGCTGCTCTTCATAACGTCTTGCTCCGGAGGCTCTCGGATATTCTCTAGATTTGTCTTATGAAACACAAGGCGAACTGTGCTGTCTCGCCCAGCTGTGAAGTCTGCAGGGATCTCCTCTGGCAAAGTTGCACAAACCCTGTTGCTTGTTACAGTCACTGGGAGCCTTTGGGGACTGCAGCTCCTGACTCGGGGTCCAGACGCCCCGCGTGACCTTCATCAACCTGCCGTGGACCAGTGCTTGGGGGCCATGAGCCCCTGTGATGGAGGTCAACCTCTATCTCGGCCCAGAGACCCCGGTCACGGCCCCCACCTCGGCCAGGCCCAGGCCATGTACAGCTCACGCTCTTCCTCACATCCTGTTCTCTGGAGGCAGCCCGCCTCCCACACTCTGCCCTCTGCCTGGTAGGTGAACTCTCCATCAGCTATGCCCACACCCTTGACGCCCCTGGACCCAGGGACCAGCCCCCCACCCCTGGAGGGGCTGCCGGAGACCCCACACGCATCGGCTTGTGGCACCGCCCACAGGGACCTAGTGCTACTGGGGGCTTCTCGACTGGGGGGTCACCAGCTCCTCGGGGTCACAGACTCTGCTGGCCTCAACTTGGCAGTCCCCCCTGACCCCCTTCATGCAGAGCGGAGCTGTTGACACTCACGGCACGTTTCCTGAACAAAACGAAAGCTTTCCCCCTGACAAAAGCGCTGGAAGATGCTTTCACAATGTAACAGTGACTTCATTGTGACCTTAAGTTCCTGAAAGAAGGCCTGGGGAATAACCACCGCAGGGCCTGCCAGGAACCCAGGTGGACGCTGAGCGTGAACATTTCCTTCACATTGTTCAGAGGAGCCACATCAAGCTCCTGGGTGGATGCAGAAACAATGGAGCTGGCCACAGAGCTCAGGCAGCCAGATGCTCAGAGATGGATGAATGGACTCAGAGCAGCCCCACCACGGAAGGCCTGAGACTTCCTGTCCCACTCTGAGTCGGGTCTGCCTGACGGAGGCTGGTGTAACCCATGTGGTGGGGTTTGGAGTCTGAAAGGCCCGAGAATGGATGCTGGGTCTGTTCCTCACTCCTTTGGGGCTTTGGGAAAAGATCCCTAACCTTCATGGGCTTCTTAAAAACAGGAAATAAGCATTCTACCTGTCACGTCCGAATCTGATGCCTGATGATCTAAGGGGGAGCTGATGCAATAATCATAAAATGCACGATAAATGTAATGCCCTTGAATCATCCCCAAATCATCCACCCTCCCACCACAGTGCACGGAAAAACTATCTTCTACGAAACTGGTCCCTGGAGCCAAAAAGGTTGGGGATGGCTGGATGAAGTAACAGGTATGCAGAGCAAAGCACAGAGGCTGCATATGACCATCACTTCATACACAGTAACTATTCACTCACCCCAAAAGAAAGAGAGTGAGTGGGCCCCCCGCCGACTGTAAGCAGTGACTGTGGGGCCAGCGGTGCAGCAGATGAGCGGGTGTGGTCCAGGGCCTCCCCTTTGAGGACTGGGGGCCGGGCCCAGCTGGGTGGGCGGTTGAGGACCAAGATGGAAGGCAGCGCCAGAAGATGAGGGGTAACTCCGTGAGGCACAGGGGTGCTCAGGAGCTGGTTCAGGGAAGGAAAACTCCCCAGGAGAGATGGGAGACCTACCAGCTCCGCCTCCACTCCGGACATGCTGTTGTTTCCAGACCTGGTTCACACACTTTCATGGCTACAGTAGTCATGGCTACTGTCCTTGACTGACCTTCCCAGAGCAGATTCCCTGTCCTTCAGGGTCTGCTTTCTGTGGCCACAGGGTCACTAGGCAGCAGCTGCTCATCTATAGAGAAAAACAGGACACTCCTGGCCCCAAGGATGCCGGCTTTCAAGGAGGAAATTGCTGTCTTGGTCCTTGGGAGCCTGGAAACAATGGGGTCTCTTGCTGGCAGGAAGTGTGCTTTAGAACTGAGTCAGAAGGACACACGGAGGGACAGACAGGGTGTCTCTCCAGAGACCAGAGCAGAGAGCGAACAGCCTTGGGCTCAAAGAAGACAGATCGATGGGATGTCAAGGTCGCAGGAGAGGTCACAGCAAAGCTATGGTCTCTCTGCAAGTCAGGCTCTGTGTCTGTCCACATCTAATACTTCCCCCCAGAATCCACTGGGAGGTTTGATAACGTGTAGTTAAAACTGGTGTTTCACTTCCTTTCCCTTTTAGGAAAAGTTGACAAGGAATGGGAAATAGCAGGACAGACAGTAGATAATATAATAGAAATTAATGATCAGTTTTCAAAAAAAATACAGTTAAGTGTAAAATTATATATCATATATTTATATAATATAGAGAGACTATGTATGATATATAGAATTATATAATATAGGAGACTATGTGCTAAGTCACTTCAGTCGTGTCTGACTCTTTGCAACGCTGCGGACTGTAGCCTGCCAGGCTCCTTTGTCCATAAGATTCTCCAGGCCAGAATACTGGAGTTGGTTGCCATGTCTTCCTCCAGGGGATCTTCCCGATATACAGAGAGACTATGTCTAGACTGAAAAGTGTTAGTCGCTAAGTCATGTCTGGCTCTTTGCAGCCCCATGGACTGTAAGCCTTTCAGGGTCCTCTGTCCATGGAATTCTCCAGGGAAGAATACTGGAGTGTGTATCCATTCCCTTCTCCAGGGGATCTTCCTGACCCAGGGATCGAACCCAGGCATTGCAGGCAGATTCCACACCACTGAGCCATTAGGGAAGCCCCATATATGTATACATATATATATATATATATATATACACATATACATGATACATAGAGAAACCATATACATATAGACTTTGAAGACCCTAAGGACTTGGTAATGCTTCAGATATCATTTTAAATATCCCCTTCCCATTGCACAAAGTCAGTGAACAAACCTATTATTGGTTTTAAGTTGAAGAAAATTAACCTTCCCAAGTGATTTATTAAACTTGCTTAGGAAAGGAAAAGGAAACCTCCAGGACAGAAAGACGGCAATATACTCCCCAGATTTGTTCCGTTACACAATGATCTCCTATACATTTAGTGATTTTAAGTTAACAAAGGGACAACAGGCTTTTCGAAAGAAAAAACCAGAAAGAAGCAATCTGTGTAATATTTTTATAGGTGGCCTTTGAATTACAGACCTGTTAGCTTATTCAAGCGTCCATCTCAAACAGATGTTAATTGTCTTCTTGACAGTCTCTAGACCTGTGCATCTTGGGACAGGCAAACTTTCAAAGTTCTGCCACTTTGCACACTGTTAAGAATTCTTTCTCCTTCAACTGTGAGGCCTGAGTTGACCCTTCTCTGCAAGGATGTATAAAGCTGAATCACCTGCAATAACCTCTCAATAGGAGACTCACCCAGACATGGTGCTCTGACTGCAGATGGTCAAGATGAGAAGGAGCTGCTGTCAGACAAGTGAGCTCCCATTAAGGTAAACATGGGGCCGTTCTGGCCTCCTTTTATTCTAACTAAATCTTAATACTATTATGGGGTGGGCTGGATCCATCCAGGACACACCTTTGCTGTAAAGGACTGCTGCTGCTAAGTCGCATCAGTCATGTCCAACTCTGTGCGACCCCATAGAGGGCACAGCCCAACAGGCTCCTCTGTCCCTGGGATTCTCCAGGCAAGAATATTGGAGTGGGGTTGCCATTTCCTTCTCCAATGCATGAAAGTTAAAAGTGAAAGTGAAGTCGCTCAGTCGTGTCCGACTCTTAGTGACCCCATGGACTGTAGCCTACCAGGCTCCTCCATCCATGGGATTCTCCAGGCAAGAGTACTGGAGTGGGGTGCCATTGCCTTCTCTGGCTGTAAAGGACAGAGAAATATAAAGCCAGCCCTTTATGATATATGATTCAATAGGCTTTGACTGTCACCAACTACAGTGATTTTAATAGATGATTAGTTCTATTTGATCATGGGTGGCTCAGACGGTAAAGGATCTGCCTGCAGTGCAGGAGACCCGGGTTCAATCCCTGGGTCAGGAAGATCCCCTGGAGAAGGCAATGGAAACCCACTCCAGTATTCTGGCGTGGAGAATCCCATTCTCCAGAAGCCATAGTCCATGCGGTCACAAAGAGTCGGACATGACTAAGCCACTAACACTGTAGGAACAGATGTACAAACAAACTCTTATAAAATTGGAGTCATAATGTCATCATGTTGGCAAGATGCCCACTCCTGATACAGATGAGAAAGTGAACAGGAAGCTGGAAAAAAGTATGGTCTGCCTTAGGCCTGGGAGCTCCAGCAAAGGCAGGGACTTGGGATGGAGCGAGCCTAGCACCCCTGGCAGGATCTCCCTGTGAAACAGACAGCACAAGGTACATCTGGGAGAAGGTGGCCACATGAGGCCAGACGGCAGAGGGTCCTGTGTTCCTCGGCCCTGCAGGTGACAACTGTCACTGAAGCAACTGCTCTGTCCCTGGCATCCACGGCCCTCTCATCCTTGCTCTTCCAGGAATGGTCCCTGCGATGGACTGCTTGTGTTTCCCCCTACCCAAAACTCCTCTGGGGAAGCCCTAATGCCCAGTGTGATGGGATTTGGAAGCGGGGCCTCTGGGAGGTAACCAGGTTCAGATGAGGTCACGAGGCTGCAGCCCCCATGATGGAATTCGTATCCTTGGAGGAACAGGAAAGGGTCCAGAGGGTCCTCTCTCTGCAAGGTGAGGCCGCGGCAAGAAGGCGGCCACCTGCACACCAAGAAGATGGTTCCAAACCCGAGCCCGCCGGCACTCAGACATCCAACCCCCACATCCAAGAGATCAGCAACCAGTTTCAGCTCCCTGGTGGCGGGGATGATTCTGGTTCAAGCCTGAGCTAAGACAGCCCCACAGTCAGAAACCTAAGATGCTGAGATCTACCCACTCCTTGAAAACCGAGGCTGCGCTCTCGGAGCTCCTGCACCAATTCCCGTCTTCTGACACCACTGCATCTCAGGAACTCGTATTTTCACAGGCACAGAATAAGCACCTGACGGCGTGACTTCCATGGCCCAGGAGCGCCCCCTGGCGGCATGACTTCCATGGCCCAGGAGCGCCCCCTGACGGTGTGACTTCCATGGCCCAGGAGCACCCCCTGGCGGCATGACTTCCATGGCCCAGGAGCGCCCCCTGACGGTGTGACTTCCATGGCCCAGCAGCGCCCCCTTAGTTGCTGTGCAGCGGCTGGGCCACACCTCCTGCTCAGCCTGCCCCGTGAAGTGCCCCGCCACCCAACTGGTACTCACATCCAGGGACTCGAGGCAGTACCAGCAGAAGGCATGTTTGCAGTTCTTACACATCATCTGGGCACAGCCTTCGTCCCGCTCGATGTAGACCTTGCACTTGGGGCAGCGCTTGATGGGCGCGTCGTCCTCGTCCAGCTTGAAAGCAGAGCTGAAGCAGGAGAGACCCTGTCAGGCTGTGCTCGGAGGCTGCAGGGTGACCTGCCAGCAGGGGCCACCCCAGAATCACGAGCTCAACTAGCTAGGGGCTGAGGTTGGGTGTGCTCAGTCGTGTCCGACCCTCTAAGACCTCAGGGACTGTCAACCACCAGGCCCCTCTGTCCACGGGATTTCCCAAACAAGAATACTGGAGTGGGCTGTTATGAGGTCACTTGCTATTAAGTGAAATAAGTCAAAACCAAAGAATCTCAAACTCTGGAAAATAATCACCAAAAAAAAAGAAGAGAGAGAGAAAAAACTGAATCAGCAACTATGGGGGAAAAAATGAGCAATGTCAGCACAGATCTAAATTTAGATGTGTACAGACAAACCAAAGAAACAGGGCAGAGGCTTAGAAGGGAGGTCTAATTTTATGTCCTTATTCATATATTCATATACTTTCCAAAAGGTTAATAATACATAGTATGCTCTTTGTTATTATCAAGGAAAAAAAATGTTTAAAACACACACATGCTAATCATTTACTTAGATCTACTTGGTGTCTGTACAAAATCGTTTTCCTGAAAGGTCTGGGCAGGCCACAGAGGTGAGCGTGGACAGACTGAAGCCTGAGTTCAAGTGCAGCTCTTCTGCACACAGGCTGGGTGGCAACCTCTCTGAGCCCCAGCTTCTGGTTGGTGTGAGTTTGGCAGACGGGATTATGCATGAAGGGCACTGGGCAGGGCAAGCCTGTGTGAAGTGCCCAGTAAGTGGCAGCGAGGGTTCTATGCTGCTCACAAAATGACAACCTAGGTATGCTTCTAGGTTTAACTGTAGAAGGATACCCAGCCCATGCTGTTAAATTTTATGTCAGCTGAAAATGCAGAGTCATCTGAAGAAGTGGTTCAGATTCACCGATTATGGGGTGAATTTGCTATATTGTTATGAACTCATGGCATTTACCAAGGGGAACGTGATTCTCCACAGAACTGAGCAGATTGTGCAGAACCTAAAGCATTTATGAGTAGAGATTCACTGAAATTGAGAGCAAATTCCGGCATTTTGAATGCATTCTGAGTGTCATAGTCACTGTAAGGGTTAAATACATCATCACTTTACACGGTTATCTGAGGACCAGTGAGCTTCCAAACAATTACCCAGCTTTCCCTGGTGGCGTAGCAGTAAAGCATCCGCCTGCAACACAGGAGACCACCTGCAATGCAGGAGACGCAGGTTTGATCCCTAGATCGGGAAGATCCCCTGACAAAGGAAATGGCAACCCACTCTGGGATTCTTGCCTGGGAAACCCCATGGACAGAGGAGCCTGGCAGAATACAGTCACGGGGTCACAAGAGTCAGACACAGTGACTAAACCACCACCAACAACAAACGATTATACCCTTGGGGTCTTCCTAAGCTTGAGACTCTTGCACTGCGAGGCGTGCACCAGTTTAACAGGTTCTGTTTCATTCATTAGTACAAGGTGACCAGGAAAGACACGCTGGAAGGTACCTGGTCTCCCCGGGAAGGAAGGTGATGGGCATGGTCTCCGGGCAACCCTGGCCGGGGTGCCAGCTGGTTTTGCAGGCAGAGCAGAACTCTGTGTCACAGGCTTTGCACTGGACCAGCTGGGGGGTGTGCAGCCCCATCTCCTGGAGCTGGCACACCGCCTGGCACGTAGACGCTGGGCACCAAGTCCGACAGGGGTCCAGGAGCACCTCTGACACAGAAAAAATGGGCGAGTCAGAGTCTGCAGGACCAGGGAACTGGCGTGGCTTAGGACAGATGGACACGTCAGCACACAGCTTCTTGTATTTAAGGGAGAAAAGAAAATCAAGGTCAGACATAACATGAACTTTAGGATCTGGGACCCACCTGGGGGCCCCTTGGCCCCTCCTCCCTCCAGCCACTCCCCACTCCCCAGCCCACTCACATGGGGGAAGAGCAAACCCCCAAGTACCCCAAGAGCAAACCCCCAAGTACCCCCAGAGTCCTCAAGGCTCCAGAGCCCCATCCTGGGAACCCCACGGTCCAGCCAGTGCCTCCTGCCCCTACCTGCCTGCCCTGAGACACGGTGTTGCCACAGCAACCCATCTGAAGTCTCACAGCCTTGGACGGGATGTGCTGTGGGCACCCCAAAATGTTGGGTAAGGATGGAAGGATAAGATGAATAGGAGATGGCTGGCTCTTCTCATTGAAGGGCCCATCCGCCTACAACAGTTTCCATCCCAAATCACATCAAAGCCCTGAGCTAAGGACTGTGTGAAATTCATTCTTCGACAGCCAGTCTTCCCTCTGAAGTGGAGCCTGATTTAATGAAATTAGTGAGAAAGCTGATTTTGAAAAACAAGACCCTGTGACACTCACATGCCTTCACATCTGTGTCCACATCTCACGTTTCTTTAAATAAGGGTCCTGAGCTGCCCACACCACCACAGTGAGCCTGATGATGGGTCCCCTGGGCCCTCTGTCCAGTGTGACTGGACTCTCAGTGCTGGGCGGCAGGAGGGAGCACCCAACCGGAACCCACACAGATGCTGATGCCAGGCCAAAAGGCGAGGAGGCCAAAGGATTACAGGGTGTTTGCAAAGGCCTCCAAGTCGGCCACTGATTTGCAAGCTGTTCCCAGGGTCACTCTTGAGAAGGAACGGACTGTATTTCGCTGTGAACCTAGAAGCAATGAAAGGCTCTTCTCGGCCATGTGACTGGCCAGTGCCAGAATGGGCCGGTTCACCCACATCAGAGACGGAATGTGTAGACATTGGGACCCCCAGCAGGCTGCGGCTGTCATGGGCTGCAGGTGGGCTGGGCTGCCCCTCAACAGGCGTGTGTTTGCCACGTTCCCTGAACTGGAAGCCAGATTCAGCCCTCAAGTTCCTGTCGGGTACCAACAGACTGAAAACCACCTTATCATCTAATTCTGATGGTGAGTATTTCAGTCTTTAAAGGCCATGAGGTCTCCATCCAACTATTCAGCTCTACTTCGGAAGTACAAAAGCAGCTGTGTTGATCTGTAAAGGAGTGTTTCAATAAAACTTTATTTACAATGCCAAGCCAGGGGCCAGGCAGATTTGGCCCACCAGCCATGGTTGGCTGACTCCTACCCTATTTTAAAAAGGTGAATTAATCAATAGCACCTAGGGGCTTCCCGGGTGGCTTAGTGGGTGAAGAATCTGCCTGCAATGCAGGAGATACAGGCAGATGCAAGTTTGATCCCTGAGTCAGGAAGAGCGCCCAGAGGAGGGCATGGCAACCCACTCCAATGTTCTTGACTGAAGAATCCCATGGATAGAGGAGCCTGATGGAGTATGGTCCCTAGGGTCGCAAAGAGTTGGATAAGACTAAAGCAACTGAACGCAATCAATAGTACAAAAACTATCAAACCAGTAGGTCCAGCAGAAGGTTTAGAAGACTTGCTGATACAAAGGAACTCTGGCATCCAGGAAAATGTGATACTTTCTCATCGATGTTCATGTTAATAAGGTAAAATCTTCCTGAGGCCTCAGTGGTGAGTGAATGTGTAAAACGAAGCCTTGTCATGAGCTGAGAGTGTTTGCTTTTGTAAGACTGTTTCTGGCTGCTAGATCCGAGGAGGTGGCTTCGTGGGGAAAATGCACGCGTGTGGGGACAGCGGTCTGCGGGTTCCTGGGCTGAGAGGGCAGGAGAAAGAAGGACGGAGGGATGAACGGTACCCTGGGGCACAGGGGGTAGGGGGGAGAAAATGCTAAAGGCTGCTCCCCCAGAGCGCTGTGCCTTTTACCTGGCGGCCCTCCCCTGCCCCTATCTGGATTTCTCTACCACCAGTTCTGGCTCCGGGCTGGGTGAACCCAGACCTGCCTCACCTACATCACAGGGCCCCCACAGGCACGGCCCCTGCAAGGACGGCATTGCAGGATGTGGGTGTTCAGTCTGCAAAGACGGCAGGACGCGTGCGGATAAGCTACATCCTCCGCTGGGTCGGCTTCCTGGCTGACTTGACAGAGGGTACAATGCGGGTCCACCCGAGCCCCTAAGGGGACTGCCCAGTTCAGGACCTTCCAGTGTCCATGGTGCCCCCTTCCTGCTCTCAGCAGCCTGTGCCAAGAGGAGGCAACCAGCTTTTCCAAGGTCTCTTCCTGCCTGTCACCGTTGGGCAGCATCTCTCGGTCACTCCTCTCAGGGCCGCACATGGAGCCCTGATTATAGGATGCGGTGCGCAGCAGAGGAGACCTAGTTAGTGTTTCCATGGTAACTACTTGCATCGTGTGACTTGTGTCCTCTTGGAGCTGTGAGAGGACGCTGCCCATCCCCACGGGAGAGACTCCCTGCGGCAGGCGGAGGGCAAACACCCTGCCCCACTGAGCTGCCAGCTCAGAGCCCCCCTCTCTCAGTGCTGCTGGCACCCCCCACCCCAAGAGCACAGCCCGGCTCTGCTCTCGGACGTCTATTAAAATTCTACAAGATCCCTCTGCTGCTGGAGTCTGCCCGCTGGGTGTGCAAGATGGGACACAACCAATAGGAAGATCCACACTGGCCACCAGCACAGCTTTTCTTTCCAGGATGTGTGTATGCACACATATCGATGTCTGTCTGCCTATCTACCTATTTATCTATCCATCACATCTATGTATTTATATATACTATATATACCACATATATACTATCACATCGATATACTATACATTAGATACATTATAGCCAATATGTTATAAATATTATACACATTGTATCTAGTATGCATACATGCACATATTTGTACCTAATATATTTTCAAACAAAGCAAGAAGTATATTTTCTGGCACAAGATGAAGAAACAAATCTTAGCTCCCCTCTCCCCAAGATAGATACATAAATAAAAATAAAGTAAGTCCCTAACAGTCATACTCATCAAAAAGCCCAAGACTCTTGTAAAAGGTGTTCCTCTTTCTTAGACACGCTGTGCAGGGCAGTGGGTCCTCCGTTCCTTCTCATGCTGCTCCAGCTCCCACTGACCCGGAAATGTAAGCAAACAGTGCACCAAGGCCCAGCCAGTGTCCAAAAAGGAACTCGTGTGTAACGCCATGGGGCATGACCTTCCCGGGGAGCCTGTAGCTCCCAGCTTTGGAGATCTTACAGCTGGCAGACAGAGTGTACACAACAGACCTCCTCCCAGAACCTCCCTCTCAGCGTCCTGCTCCCCAAGGACCCTGGCTGGAAGAGTGGGGACACTCAGGTTAAAATAAGGCTCTGACGTGAGATGTACAAATGGAGGGAGTATTGGAACCGTGACCATAGCACTTTTTAGTAACTAAACATTGTCAGAAGATGATATAGACTGTCACTTTTCCACTAGTCACCATCCTCATTTGAAGGTGACTTCAAAGGGCTTCCCCGGTGGCTCAGAGGTTAAAGCGTCTGCCTGGAATGTGGGAAACCCGAGTTTGATCCCTGGGTCGGGAAGATCCCCTGGAGAAGGAAATGGCAACCCACTCCAGTACTCTTGCCTGGAGAATCCCATGGAGGGAGGAGCCTGGTAGGCTACAGTCCATGGGATCCCAAAGAGTTGGACATGACTGAGCGACTTCACTTTCACTTTTCGAAGGGAGAGAGCAAATTGAAAACTGCTTCACTGATCCCATCTAGAATTTGCTCAGTTCAGTTCAATTTAGTCACTCAGTCCAGTCCAACTTTTTGTGACCTCATGGACTGTAGCACGCCAGGCCTCCCTGTCCATCACTAACTCCCAGAGTTTACTCAAACTCATGCCCGATGAGTTGCTGATGCCATCCAACCATCTCATCCTCTGTCATCCCCTTCTCCTGCCTTCAATCTTTTCCAGTATCAGGCTCTTTTCAAATGAGTCAGTTCTTTGCATCAGGTGGCCAAAGTATTGCAGTTTCAGCTTCAGCATCAGTCCTTCCAATGAATATTCAGGATTGATCTCCTTTAGAATGGACTGGTTGGACCTCCTTGCAGTCCAAGGGACTCTCAAGAATCTTCTCCAACACCACAGTTCAAAAGCATCAATTCTTCTGCCCTTAGCTTTCTTTATAGTCCAACTCTCACATCCATACATGACTACTGGAAAAACCATAGCTTTGACTAAAAGGACCTTTGTTGGCAAAGTGATATCTCTGCTTTTTAATATGCTGTATAGTTTGGTCATAACTTTTCTTCCAAGGATCAAGCATCTTTTAATTTCATGGCTGCAGTCACCATCTGCAGTGATTTGGGGGCCCCCAAAAATAAAGTCTCTCACTGTTTCCCCATCTACTTCCCATGAGGTGATGGGACCAGATGCCATGATTGTAGTTTTCTGAATGTTGAGTTTTAAGCCGACTTTTTCACTCTCTTCTTTCACTTTCATCAAAAGGCTCTTTAGTTCTTCTTTGCTTTCTACCATAAGTGTGGTGTCATCTTCATATCTGAGGTTATTGATATTTCTCCCAGCAATCCTGATTCCAGTTTGTGCTTCATCCAGTCCAGCATTTCACATGATGGACTCTGCATATAAGTTAAATAAGCACGGTGACAATATGCAGCCTCGATGTACTCCTTTTCCTATTTGGAACCAGTTTGTTGTTCCATGTCCAGTTCTAACTGTTGCTTCCTGACCTGCATACAGATTTCGCAAGAGGTAGGTCAGGTGGTCTGGTATTTCCATCTCTTTCAGAATTTTCCACAGTTTGTTGTGATCCACACAGTCAAAGGCTTTGGCATAGTCAATAAAGCAGAAATAGATGCTTTTCTGGAAGTCTCTCACTTTTTCGATGACCCAACGGATGTTGGCAATTTGATCTCTGCATCTTTTGCCTTTTCTAAATCCAGCATGAACATCTGGAAGTTCATGGTTCACACAGTGCTGAAGCCTAGCTTGGATATTTATGAGCATTACGTTGCTAGTGTGTGAGATGTGCAATTGTGTGGTAGTTTGAGCATTCCTTGGCATTGCCTTTCTTTGGGATTGGAATGGAAAGTGATCTTTTCCAGTCCTGTGGCCACTGCTGAGTTTTCCAAATCTGCAGGCATATTGAGTGCAGCACTTTCACAGCAGCATCTTTTAGGATCTGAAATAGCTCAATAGACCACTAGCTTTGTTCATAGTGATGCTTTCTAAGGCCCACTTGACTTCGCATTCCAAGATGTCTGGCTCTAGGTGAGTGATCACACCATCATGATCATCTGGGTCATGAAGATCTTTTTTGTATAGTTCTTCTGTGTATTCTTGCCACCTCTTCTTAATATCTTCTGCTTCTGTTAGGTCCATACCATTTCTGTCCTTTATTGTGCCCATCTTTGTATGAAATTTTCCCTTGCTATCTCTAATTTTCTTGAAGAGATCTCTAGTCTTTCCCATTCTATTGCTTTCCTCTATTTCTTTGCGTTGATCACTGAGGAAGGCTTTCTTATCTCTCCTTGCTATTCTTTGGAACTCTGCATTCAAACGGGTATCTCTTTCCTTTTCCCCTATGTCTTTCGCTTCTCTTCTTTTCACAACTATTTGTAAGGCCTCCTCAGACAACCATTTTGCCTTTTTGCATTTCTTTTTCTTGGGGATGGTCTTGATCACAGCCTCCTGTACAATGTCACAAGCCTCCATCCATAGATCTTCAGGCACTCTATCAGAGCTAATCCCTTGAATCTATTTCTCACTTCCACTGTATAATCATAAGGGGATTTAGGTCATACCTGAATGGTCCAGCAGTTTTCGCTACTTTCTTCAATTTAAGTTGAATTTGGCAATAAGGAGTTCATGATCTGAGCCACAGTTAGCTCCTGGTCCTGTTTTTGCTGACTGTATAGAGCTTCTCCATCTTTGGCTGCAAAAGTATAATCAGTCTGATTTCAGTGTTGACCATCTGGTGATGTCCATGTATAGAATCTTCTCTTGTGTTGTTGGAAGAGGGTGCTTGCTGTGACCAGTCCATTTGCTCAGTGACTGGTTATAATTAATAGCCATGTTTCAGGTCTAACATTTTCATATTCCATTCAGACAGCCCTCTGGTCCTATTAAGTCTGAGTCCTTTTTTTATTTTTTTGGTGCTTTGAACACAACGCTAGCAAAATATTCTAAAGTGATCGTTTTGAGAGATATTTTTTTAACTTAAGTCAAGTTGGGTTCATTACTATGCAAAAGAAAAAAAAAATCTTCTTTGACTAAGCCAAAGTACAGAAGAAATAACAACAGTTAAAATTATTAGGTAGGAACATTTACCCAGCTGCATTTTAAAATTCAATGTCACAGAAAGTTCATTTTCTTCTAACCCAAATAACTGCCAGTTTCTGTCAAGATTCCCTCTGGAAAATGTTTTCAGAAGAGGCTCACAGCCTCAGAAATCCAAATTTATAGCTCTACATACCAACTTTTGTGTCATATGGCCATATATTTAAGCTATAAACTGCCCCAAACCAAAGAATATATGGCATTTCAATAAAGAAGCTCTTGAAAACAAGTTTCAACGTTATCAGAACTCCTGTATGATATTTTTTAGGTTGGCCACACATTACCTTTTCTTTTTCTTTTTGCCTTGAAAAGTGAGTCTCAAGAGGAAATGCAGCTATCTTTAGCATTTCTTAAAAAAAAAAAAAGGAGAAAAAAACTTTCCACATTCAGCTAAACAAGTGTCTCTGGACACACTGCTCTGGTCTATTCCGCATTCCATTCCCATCCTGACAGTGTTTTCCTGTAAACACGAAGCCCGGGGGTGTGCTCATCTCTCATGAACGCCCGATTCAGGAGATCACTAAGAACCCATCCAGGAAGAGTGGGGAGCAGACAGCAGTTGCTCAATAACCCATCCGGAAATTACAGAATCCAGATACAGCATCTCCACTATAAAGTCTTACATACAGAACATTGTCTACACATGTCTGTTATTCTGCTTCTTTTCAGATGAGCCCAAGATCCAGAAGAGATATGAAAACAAGATCAAACAAAATCCACAGAATAATACCATCTTATGAATCCGGCATGGGGCTTCCCTGGTGGCTCAGACAAGTAAAGAATCTGCCTGCAATGTGGAAGATCTGGGTTCAATGCCTAGGCTGGGAAGATCCCCTGGAGAAGGGAATGGCGACCCACTCCAGTATTCTTGCCTGGAGAATCCCATGGACAGAGGAGCCTGGAGGGCTACAGTCCATGGGGTCGTAAAGAGTCGGACATAACTGAGCGACTAACACACACACACGGACATGGCGCATTTCAGATAGCAATGACAAAGATCCACCAGAAAATCAATGTGCCTTAACACTGAAGCAGCCTGGCTGCAGCCAGGAGGAGAGGGTGGGACCCTGCAGGGGCGAGGGGGGGACCTGGTCCATGCCTTTCCACCCACCAGAGACGGAAACCAGGGCACATTAGTTAGCCTCTGCGGGTGTCAGCTAACAGGCTGTAAGGCTTAGTGAGACAAGACCCCAGCACCTACTGGCCCCATCGGCGTGCAGTAGACAGTGTGGGCAACAGACCTGTGGTCAGGGTGGTGACCATCACCATTCCACCCTGTCCGACCTCGGGACTTCCTTCCAAGGATTCCTATCATTTAAATTCTGTGACGGCCTAAGAATTACTCCTCAGACTGTTAGGCCTTAACCTGGCTGGAGAATAACGCTCCATGAGGGTTTCTTTAAACCACCCCCATAATCCCAGATCCCTAGAAGCAAGCTGTTCCATGGATCTTTCCTGCTACCAACTAGACCCCCCCCCAATAGAGGCCATTCAACTGTGAGCTCTGCAGAAAACTCAAATGACAGCCAAGCTTCAGAAGGCTAATTTACATCAGTGTTTTCACGTGTACTGCATCCAATGATGCAGAGTGGCACCCACCCGAAGCACTCCCCCCAGTTTATACACCGGATTCAGTCACAGGAGTTGTAAGTGTCTGCAACACCGAGGCACCTACCTCTTTCGAACTGTAGCTTTTTGTATCTTTGCATAATTTCAGCCGCCACCATGCACTCAATCTAAGGGAAGAAACAGAAGAAAAAGGAGTCTAACCATTTGAGGGCTAGCACACAATGCCAGGTCATCCTGGACAGAGCCTGGGACCCCCGACTCACTGGGGAGCCCCCGCACGTGCACCCCGATTTCCCCAGCCATACGTGCCTCGTTCTCCTGCAGGTGGCCCTGTTTGGGGCAGGCAGCATCTGGACAGCTAATCGCAGTTTCTAATCCTTCTTTGATCAAGAGCTCCACATACTGTTTCAGGCACTGAAAAAAACAAAACACAGAGAAGTATCTGTAAACATCTTCCTTAAGGCTGAAGGAGCAGTGATGCATTTAAAAAAAAAAAAAAGAAAGAAAGAAAAATCAAGCGCATTGTTCCAGTACAGTTTTTTTTGTAGTTTTGCCCTGTAGTCCATGGCAACGACCAAATTAGAGGTTATATTCACTCGACAAATATTTGTGGGATACCTCTGCTGCACCAGGGCTGAGGATGCGGTTGGGTCCCTGTGCCCGACCTCGGCAAACACCACGCCAGTATGCTCGGTGGGAGGAGCGGGGAGGCAAGGGAGGCTGGGGACCCATACTCCTCAAACACACACCAGACATCAGGGTTCTGCTCAGTCCCCTGTATGCTACTGTTTCACGTGACACTTAGAATGTTATCTAAGGAAAGATATGACCACGCCGTCAATCGGGTGTGAAAACTGAGACTCAAACAAGGAACTGCCAGCTTCCCCAGACAGCAAGGGCAGAGCCCAGACTCCAGCACAGCCTCACCTGCCTCTTGGCCGCCCCTGCGCCCCCACCGAGAACCCAGGTCAAGCTGCCCACCCTCCTTCAGTGACCTCTCACGCAACGGTCAATGACTGGCTGCCACTCCCCACCCCTCGACTTGGCCATCTGGCTGAACATCCGAAGTAAGTCAGAAAAGTAAGTAGGAGACACAACCCAGAGTTCACGCCAAGGTGAAGCGGCCTTTCCCAGGGCCGGTCCACTCCTGCATCACTGTCTGCCGGTCTTGAAAATCCAATGCTCCCTGAAAAGCACTTTTTAAACAAAAAGTAGAAGAAAAGTGATGGTCTTCTCTAGGCAAGGTCACTGCCCGATGTGACTGAGACAGACATTAAAGGACTTACATCAGATGACATCAGAACTCAAAGAGGATAAGAAACCAGACCTCTCAGTGATGGGAACACAAAGTGAAATGTCTCAGCAGCATCTCCAAGTCCACTTCCTGTCATAGCCCAGGCTGCAGAGCTGCAGAGACACCTGGAACCCGGGTCCCTCCAGGCAGAGCTGAGGATCGGTCTCACGATGGGCTCGGGCCACAGCTCTCTGGACAAGAGACCAGAGATGCCCATCCTGCTGGGCTTCTGAGACGGTAAGAAAGAAAGTGTGGAAAGTCACCTGGCGTGATTCCTGATACACACACCAGCTAAGTAAGAGTGGTGGCTGTTATCTGATGCATGTGTATCTTGGTAATTGGTGTCTTACAGTCATAGGTGTAAAATATCACAACCTTAGCAGCAAGATCATTCTTTTACTTTTTTATAATTAAGTCTGTCTAAATCGAGTCTCTGGGGGACACTAGAATGCCATAAAGTGATAAAACGCTGAAAACTCTCACAATATTGTGCAAAGAAGTACAATGTGCAGAGAAGGCAATGGCATCCCACTCCGGTATTCTTGCCTGAAAAATCCCATGGACGGAGGTGCCTGGTAGGCTGTAGTCCATGAGGTTGCTAAGAGTCGGACACGACTGAGCGACTTCCCTTTCACTTTTCACTTTCATGCATTGGAGAAGGAAATGGCAACCCATTCCAGTGTTCTTGCCTGGAGAATCCCAGGGACAGGGGAGCCTGGTGGGCTGCCGTCTACGGGGTCACACAGAGTCGGACACGACTGAAGCGACTTAGCAGTAGCAGCAAATCGAGTCTCTGGGGGACACTAGAATGCCATAATGTGATAAAACTCTCACAATATTGTGCAGAGAAGTACACAATGAGGGGTAGCTGACAAAATGCAACAGTTAAAGCTGGTGTGATAGGTACACTCAGGGGACATTTCTGTGCAAGGACATCGCTGTGCAAGGACTTGCATGTATCAACAAGCAGTGCATCACACCTGCGGAGGGCTGCCTGGTGGGTGAACATTCTATGCCACCAGCAGGCTCTGCACAATCTGCAAAATAACTGTTTCTGGAAGCATCTATTTGCACACTATATAAAAGGGATGGCGACTTCCCTGGCGGCTCAGTGGAGAAGAACGCAAAGACCTATGCAGGAGACACCAGTCTGATTCCTGATCTGGGAAGACCCCACGTGCCACAGAGCAGCTAAGCCAGCAAGCCACACTCCTGAGCTTGTGCTCTAGAGGCCAAAGCCCACGCACCCTATGGCCGTGCTCCACGACAACAGAAGTGACCACAGGAAGAAGCTGGGACATCACAACTAGAGAAAAGCTTGCGCAGCAACAAAGACTCAGCACAGCTAAAAATCAATTAATTAGTTAAGTTGAAAAAAAAAATACACAAAGACTAGCAGAGCATGAAAGCCCCTTTAAAGGAGAGAGCAGTGAGGATCTGTATCTGACCAAGCATCCATGGAAAACAAGACCAGTCTTCTTCCAGATAGAAACCGGGCCATGACTCACAAGCTGTGTTTTTCAATCTAATAGCAAAAAGATGTCTTGAAATGAGCACCCGAAAATGCCACAGAAACCTCGGTGAAAATAAACATACAGGACAGAGGCAGACACTGATGTATTCCCGACTATTGTATTAATTACAGCTCTTCTTAACCGAAGGCCTCAAGACTCCAAGTTAATCACCACCTGTGTTAGCCAACTAAACAAACAAGACTCTTAGGAGGTGTTAATCGCTCCCCTTAGACAGAGGAGAGAACAAAGCTCAGGGAAGTCAGAAACAGGACAAAGTCGGGGTCTGTAAGTGGAGGAGCTTGGCTCAAACCCATGTGTGCCTGACTCCGAAGAGGGGGCGGTTTTGTTTTTTAAATTCTGGCCTCCTTCCTCCCCAGTCAAGAATTCTTCCATAAGCAATCATTTCTTACTTGTTTTCTGTTACCTCGTGTAAGTTTTCTAATGAGTACAAAGAATCGTATGCATTTCAGACCCGCAAAGTCTGAGTCACCCCAGAGCGTGTCTCTATGTGTCCCTGATGCTTGGGTGCTGAGACCCTCCAGGACATCAAGACCCCCAGTTTAGTTCAGTCGCTCAGTCATGTCCAACTCTTTGCAACCCCATGAACTGCAGCATGCCAGGCTTCCCTGTCCATCAAGAACTCCAAGCCTCCCGGCAAAGACGCACCATGCTGAGGTTTCAGGGTGTGTGGGGGGTCACCCACCCTGGGGAGGGGGGTCAGGAAGGTAGCAGAGATGGAAAGCTGGCCAGAGGGACAAGGCCTCTCAGGAAAGGGCCGTCCACTGCACAAAGCACAGGAGGGTCCAGGAGCGGTGAGGCAGAGTATGGAGAGCTGCAGAAAGTTCCAGACTGTTCATTCTCCACTTTCTCAGCCAACCCTTTGAAACCCGGGTCCAAAGATGCAGAGCGGGGGCTACCGATCTGCTGGGATCCCCGTTGCTTCGGAATCCTTCGCAAACAGAAGGGGCCGCAGAGAGATGGCTGCCTGGTGCGGAGTCTGCAACAAGCCTGAACTTGGTCTGTTTTCTCCCTGGGAGGCCTGTCGGCTACTGATGATGCTAACAGCAGGGAGAAACCCCCAGAAGCAGTGCTCAAAGGTGCCTGAGTGGCTTCTGCTTATCAGGGATCCGTGTTTACAAATGGCCCACACAGGCAGATCTGAACGGCAGCCATGGGACTCCCGTGGACCGGGTTCAGGCAAGACCCTGGGACCACTGCCCTGGTGGGAATGCCAGTGAACCGTCGTGCCAGATGTGAGCCTGCACCCCTCTGAGGCCCCTGGCCCCCCACAGTGTGGAAGGAAACAAACCCCGAGGACAAAAAAGGATGCTTCAGCGGCTAGGTGCCTGCCCATGTACCATGAGTTCTGCCCAGCCCCCCACAGCCTCACTCAGGGAGGGTCTGCTTACCCCCTCCTCTGCTAGGAGGCAGGCTCTTTGAAACCCAGGCTGTTTATCCTCCCAGGCCCTGGGCCTGATGGAGTGCTGCTGAAAAGCAGGGCCTTAACAACTCGGCAGGAGAGACAGAGGCTGACAGCGAGGGGAGTGAGTGGTCCGCACACAGACCAAGCCAACACCTCCACAGACGTGAACATGGACACGCATCCCTGCAGAGGAGGGGAGACCTGGGGTACGGACCTCAGGTCACTGTCAGAGAGCTAGCTGGATGGGCACCCCGGGCCCCTTGGCGGGCGAGGAGGGCAGACACTTCCTACAGGGCTGTCCTCAGGCAGCTGGAGCCACCACCCAGCACGGCGGGCGAGACAAGGATGCTTCATGCAAACCCCTCGTCCAACTGCTGCCAGGGGCTGGAAACTGGAGCAGACCACCCAGCAAGCCCCGCCGTGTATGTTCTGGCAGCAACACCACTCCAGGCTGCAGGGATTGACTTCACCTAAACCAGGGACTCCAAGAGATGAAGGCTGCTTTTGTATTAACAAAATTTTTAGAGGGAAAAAAAAATCAAATTTACTTTCTACTGAGAAAAAAAAAAAAAAAAAAACACCAAAAACCTCTCATCTACGTGTACTCTCGGTCCAGTGGTCTTGCCAAACCACCAGCAAGCTGTCTCCTGGACTCACCTCCTCTGAGTTCTCTGACCCCTTGGGTGCTGAAGCCCAGGTAGGCCCCACAGTTGGGGGGCACTGGGTAATGTCAATGCTCAGCCCGCCGTATGTCCCCTGGGCCTTTCCCTCAGGGTCCCTCAGGGTTTCTAAGAGTCAAAACCCAGTCAACCACTGGATGGGGAAAATGGCTTTCCATGCAGGCAGTGTCCATGTTGGAAGGACACACAGAGAAGGTCTCAGTAATACCAGTTCCTGCCACTCTGACCCTGTTAGCCTGCACCCACCAGCCTCTCTCTGTCCACATGGACGTCTTCCCACTAAAACCCTGCCAGTCTACCAGTCCAGACTGGGGTGCCCATCCTTTCCATGGGCCCCCCAACCAACCTGCAGCCTGGTGTCCACGCACGGCTGACCCCACAGGCAGCTGGGGCAGACGCGACCCCTTCTGAGGCCCTGTCACCCCACAATGCCCCCACCCTTGTGGGAGAGCGTGTGACCACAGGTGCAGAGAAAGACACAGGCTGAGCCCGTCTGATGGGCTCTCCTTCAAGAGCACGGAGTCGACAGTTCTTAGCTGCGAGTCTGTCACTTGCTGGGATTTTCCAGGTCGATTAAACCAGCAGGCACTGAGCACCCGCTTCTCCGGAGGGCGCCATGGGGAGCTGTGATGGTGGCCGTCCCCGCCTCACTACAACAAGCGCAAAGAGGCAGACCGGCCGGCCCGAGGTGTGGATGCTGCTCACTCAGTATCGCCACCCAGAGAGGAAGTTGTCCATCCCAGGGCTGGGTCCGCCCTCGGCACAGAAGCTCCAGGAGACGGTGCACAGGTGTGACAGCACGTGGAGTCGAGAAACAGGGCAGGTGGTCCGGGGGGACTACGAAGCCTGGGGGCGGGGGGGATGCGAAAGCGCCCCAGAGCTGAGCCGAGTGGCAGGTGTCATCTATGGAGGCCGTGGGCTCCAGGGTGCCCAGAGTCGATCCATATCACCAAAAGATGTATAAGAACCTGGTCTCCAAGTGTGAAGATGAACCTGACGGGGCAGGATGACCAGTCCCAATCAGGGCACCAGGACGGCCCTGGCCATGGGTAGGGAACCGGACCCAGCCTTCGCCCAGCCTGCAGCTACACCAGGATCTGAAAAGCCAGCCATCAAACGTGGACCTGCCTTGGGAAGCCCTGCCGGTGCGGTCACACGCCTGCTGATAAAAACGCAGGATGCCCTTTGTTCTGGAAAGAACTGCCCTGTTCTAAGAACTGGGCCATGGCCACAAGGACCCAGAGGACGGGAGATGCCTGACCCCAGGGGCCAGTCTCAGGGTGACACTGGGAGGTGACCAGGAGGCAATAGTGGGGATGTTCTATGGATGACTCAGGCCAGCTCTGATGACCCGGGAGCACTCTGGCACCGAGCCAGGCCTTCCCCTTGCTCCCCCAGCCTCACAGAAGAACATGAAGCTGAAGCTACTCCTTCTGCTCATCCGCAGAGACCAAAGCCTGTCCGACGCTGCCCGTCCCCAGTGTGCTGGCCGAGAGGTGGAGCTCCTAGAGGGTAGGCGCCATCCGCCCCCCTGCCTCCGCAAGGAGGGTGCTCTCCTCGGGCTTCTGACAAAGCTGCAGGAGAAGCCCTACATGCAGGACACGGTCTGTCTGCTCCAGAGTCGTGCAGGATCAAGAATGAGCATGTTATCCGACTACATCTTCATCATGAAGACCTCCCGGGGGAAGGGAAGACAGGAGGGGTTGTGAGGAAGTGAAGCTGCTCGGTCGGGTCCGACTCTTTGAGATGCTTTGGACTGTAGCCCACCAGGCTCCTCTGCCTATGAAATTTCCCAGGCAAGAGTATTGGAGCGGGTTGCCATTTCCTCCTCCAGGGGATCTTCCTGACCCAGGGATCAACCCCAGATCTCCCACATGGCGGACAGATGCTTTGCCATCTGAGCCACAGGTAGGAGGGGTTAACATACAATAATTCAGGGAGCTGCAAGTTAAATCAACAGTTGTCCCTCCTGTGGATTTCTGGGGCTTCCTCTGTGTTCTCGGGCACCCAGAGTGTCCCAGGGTGGGTACAGAGAGGGACCCGGCACATGGTGCTCAGCAAATCCACCAAACCGTGATGGTCATCTGAGTGCATCTTTTAGGACAGATGTTCCCCGGGACGCATGGCTGGGGAAAGCTGCTCTTTTGGATTCTTGCAGTTCTAACCCTGAACTCAGAAATGAGCTGAAGGGGTTAAGGGCCTGCAGACGGCCTGCCATGGAGCAGCTCCTCCACACATGTGCCCTGAGCCTCGGGGAGAACTCCGTTCATCTCCATTACACGGGTGAGGCCCACAAGGACGGCGGAGTCGGAAACAGCCTGCATTTTAGGGCGCTGATGCCCGAGCGCAGTTCCAGGCTTTCTCTGGACCCTCTTCCTCCTCGAGGTCAATCTTCTTCTTCTAACCCAAAGCCTGTAATTTTCTGATCATTTTTTTTATCTTAAGAGAGCCTTCTCTTCATTCTTCTCTTCTCAGGTCTGTCCCCAAGAAAAAGACACAGGCACTTCTGCTGGTGGGGGCCCTGGGGCCTCCATGAGGGGATGGGGCCTTCCCCCACCCCCCAGGCTGTGGGCACACAGGTGTTTCCTGTGCTTCAAGCCACACGGAGCTGCAAACCCAAGCAGGCCTGGTCTCAACATCTTAATTTCTAATAAACGGTTGTGGAAAAAAAAAAAAATCACAACCATCCCCTGTTTCTTAGTGCTCCCAGCAAGCCCCCTGTGAGAAAACAGTGCTCTTTTCCTCTGTTCACAAGCTCTGACTTAAATTAAGTATCTGATCTGAATTAGAGCTGCTATCCGGTAGAAATAGGAAACTAAAACGACAAGGACAACAAATGAAAGGCGGGGTGAAACCACGGCCGGGTGAACGAGCGACCTTACAGAGGAGAGCTGTGGTCTCGGGAGGCCCTCCCCGCGATGGCATACTGGGGGCGACAGGGAGTGGCTGGGAGCTTGCTCCCAGGCACAGCTGCACAGGGAAGCCAGCCAGTTAGCTGAGGCTGGAAAACTTCCCTTCAGGCAAGAAAAGAGGCGATTTTGCATAAAGGGGATTCTTTAATCCAGCCAGACACGGCTGGACCATTCCAGTTCACCCTTCAGAAATGAAAATGCTCTGTGTTCTTCTTGGGCTGGAGGTCTGTCTGTCCATCCACCTCCCCCTGGGCCCTCTGCCTCCCATCCTTCCCCAGCTCAGAAAATGCCCCAAAACAGCTTCTTGTGCTCCAGGTTGAATTTCCTTTCCTGGGGCGTCAGTGAGGCAACATTGCTTGGCCACCAAGCACGTAGCTGAGGCCGACTCTCTGCGGTTCAATTCATCTATCAGCATGATTAGATAGCATCATCGACTCAATGGACATGAATCTGAGCAAAGCCTGGCATGCTGAGGTCTGTGAGGTTGCAGAGAGTGGGACACGACTGGGCGCCTGAACAACAGCAGTCACGGGTCCTGCTGTAAACCAGGTATTTGGGGGCAGAACTGTGCCCTCAAGAAGGCAGGGTCTAGCATAAAAGGAAGCTGGACACACAGACTTAAATGACTGCAACCTCCGTCTCCTTATCCGTAAAATGTAGATGATGCTACCAAATGAGCCTACATTTCAAGAGATCTTGATCTTGACCTTGGTCTTGTCTTTCAAGATCAAGAGACAAACAGAGCAAGGGGCAGGAAGGGAGAAGCCTCTGGGGAGGCAGCTGTGAGGGGACAGAAACTAACCAGGACATCTGAGCAACACACAGGCAGGCCGTCTGGAGAGTTTACTTGTAACAGAAACTTTTTTAGTTGTTCACAGTTTAAAGAAAAATATTTTTTCTGGACTTTTTTAAATTTTGGAATTCCTTGAATGGGAAAAAAATAAAATGCAATGAGACAAACTGAAAATAAATCCTACACCCGCACTTTCCTTTTCTGATGACTAAAATGTTGGGTCTGAGTGAGGCCTGATGGGAACAGAAGGCCTGCAGCCCTTAAATCCCGTACAGCCTTTGGCTCAAAATGATGCTGGCGGCATCTTCAGGAGATCCAGGTGTGATTTCAACACTCTCACGGGAGGGGAGTTTGGGGGAGAATGGATGCACGTGCATGTATGGATGGGCTGCTTTGCGGTGCACTGAAACTATTCATAGAGGCTCCCCTGATGGCTCAGCGGGGAAAGAATCCACCGACAATGCAGGAGACATGGATTCGATTTCTGGGTCAGGAAGATCCCCTGGAGAAGAAAACAGCAACCCACTCCAGTGTTCCTGTCTGAAAAATCCCATGCACAGAGGGGCTACATTCCAAAGAGTCGCAAAGAGTCAGACACGAGTGAGTGACTAAGCATACTGACATGTCTAACTATCACAACATTGTTAAGACTATACATCAATATAAAACCAAAAAAAAAAAAAAAATACATCCTCTTCAGTTTAGCGCTAAGGCAGTGCCAGGGGACACACAGAGCCAACTCTGCTGTGGGCACACTCGCCAGGATGGCACCCCGACCATCTCAGGCACACCACTGTTTAATTAAATCGGACGCAAGCTATGGTGAAGGTTTCTTTTCCAGAAAGGAGCGTGCACACCACGGCAGGGTTTCTCAGCTGCGTTCCCAGCTCCCAGGCCTCTGTGTAACTGGCCACTTCTGCACCACGGGCACCTGCAAAGGAACCTGCCTGGGGAGCCCGATGAACTCAGAAGAGAACCCTTCCAATAAAACTGCATAATGGTGAGTGACCCTGCATGCTGTCTCTAAAACAAAAGCAGAAGGCTTATCCCGAAATCCTTTTAAGCCGGCGTTCCCGGCGAGACCAACCAGGGTGCAGAAGACGCACTGGCACTGGGCGATGGTCGTCATCTGCTCCACGGGGTACTCCCCCAGGCACAGCTTGCAGGACACCAGTGGGTCCAGGGCCAAGTCCCAGGACGGCCGGCACGCGCGCGCGGCGCTCATGGCAGAGCAGTCTGAAACGAGAGAAGCACAGGCCATCAGATCTGCGTGGCCTCCACAGAACCCGGGCAGGGCCACTCCTGGCTGAACCTGGGGCCCCGGGGCTGGCCGAGTGACCGCTGAGGGGCCAGAGTTTCATAGGCCTCATCGGGTCCTCCAAGAAGTTTTAGCCAGAGGCCCCTGACCTGGTCTGTGGGTGATGCTCCTCTCCTGTATTGATGGTAATATGCCTTTCCCATATTGATGGTAATATACCTTCCCCATATTGATAGTAATATTCCTTCCCTGTACTGATGGTAATATTCCTTTCCTGTATTGATGGTAATATACCTTCCCCGTATCGATGGTAATATTCCTTCCCCGTATGGATGGTAATATTCCTTTCCTGTATTGATGGTAATATACCTTCCCCGTATCGATGGTAATATTCCTTCCCCGTATTGATGGTAATATTCCTTCCCCGTATCGATGGTAATATACCTTCCCCGTTATCGATGGTAATATTCCTTTCTCGTATTGATGGTAATATACCTTCCCCGTATCGATGGTAATATTCCTTCCCCGTATTGATGGTAATATACCTTCCCCGTATCGATGGTAATATTCCTTCCCCGTATCGATGGTAATATTCCTTCCCTGTATTGATGGTAATATTCCTTTCCCGTATTGATGGTAATATACCTTCCCCGTATTGATGGTAATATTCCTTCCCCGTATTGATGGTAATATTCCTTCCCCATATTGATAGTAATATTCCTTCCCTGTATTGATGGTAGTATTCCTTTCTCGTATTGATAGTAATATTCCTTTCCCATATTGATAGCAATATTTCTTCCCCGTATTGATGGGTAACGAGGGATCCACCCACCCCCATCCTTCCTTCCATCCCTCCGATGGGTCTTGAGGAAGACACAACCCCACCAATCAAGCACCCAGCCCAGGAGGGCAGGACCTCAGCAAGTAAGCGAGAGAAGCTTTTGTTGATCAGGTCAAGCTGTTGACCTGATCAGGTCAAAATAGCTGTTGATCAGGTCACGCTGTTTTCTGCTGTAGGAACACCACAGGGAAGCCAGTGTGTGAAGCTCTGGCCTCAGTGCTCTGTGTCTTCCAGGTGGACGGTCTTCCCACACCGTCTCTGTCCTCACTGCCCAGGTGTCAACTGACCTTCCAGAAACATGCACCACTGCCTCCTAAGAAAATCCTGGAAGACTGTCTAAACTGTGAGCTTCAGGGAGGCGGGACCTTGGGCAGGCTTGTTCACTTCTGTGGGTCAAGTGCATCCCGCAGTGTCTTGGGTGAAGTGGACATTACACAGAGCCATGGATGAACAGCCCTCACCTCCCCAGCCTCCCCAACATTCCCCGGCCATGTCCCCCCTGGTCTGTGCTCCCCTGACAGTATGCGTCTTCCTATTACTATGTTCACACACTGATCTCCACTGTCTGTGGCTCGAGGGGGCAGAGAAAGGGTCAGCCTCCAGCTCTCAGCTCAGCTCTGACCCACGTGGCCTCCATAACTGTCTGCTGATGAATCAGATGCTTGCATCCAGGGATGTGCCTTCTCCCATCCTGCCCCTGGCACTGGATTTAAGCCTTAAAGACATTTATTTTGCACCTGCGTTGGTAAGTATGTGCTTTATTCTACCAGCACCCCTTGCTCCCCAAATTCAGAACTGGGAAATATTCATATAAATTTCACATAAAATTCCTGGCCATCTGAACTCTTACCACTTGCTATCCTAATCTCAGGACCTAAATTGATTTAGACAGCGGGCATCCTTTCCTACGGAACCTCACTGTCTGAACTGAGGAATGAAAAGGTTTGGAGAGCAAGCTACATCTGCATTGCCCCCAGTCTGTGAGGTCGTGAAAAGAGGGTTTGTCTCATTCAACTCCATACATACGGCAGAAGACTGTTTACATGTGTGCGTGCTAAGTTGCATCAGTCGTGTCTGACTCTTTGCAACCCCATAGACTGTAGCCCACCAAGCTCCTCTGTTCATGGGATTCTCCAGGCAAGAATACTGGAGTGGGCTGTCATTTCCCTTCTGCAGAGGATCTTCCTGATCCAGGGATCGAACCCGCATCTTTTGTGTCTCCTGCATTGGCAGCTGAGTTCTTTACCACTAGGGCCACCTGGGAAGCCCAGAAGACTGTGTACATAGTGACAAAGATACAACACATCAAGGGGAAGAAAAGAAGACAGAACAGCACCAACCCATGACCAGAATGTACACAAGACGGCTCTCGGATCTTAGAAAGTCTCGAAGATACATGAGAGAGTTCTCCACCTTGGGGTATTCAGTTTCAACTCAAGAACATTCTCTGCCAAATAAAAAGCTAACTGATAACACAAGGGAGAGTTTAGGATTACGTGTGAAATCAGTGCTCAGGAACTTCAGAAAAACTAGCAACCAGCCTGGGTTAGAATTCTCAGAAGAGGAGAACTTTGCAGGGGAGAGGTTTGAGTTTTAAGGGGAAGTTGCATTTCCTATAGTTGTGAAAAGGGGGTGGATATCAAAATAGGAGAGAGAAGCGTCTGAGCATCTTTCACCAGACAACAGAGATGACCCCACAGGGACTCTATGCTTCCAGGGCCAACAGAACACCCATAGCTATAGGGTGCTGGGTTACCTGACCTCAGTCTGCCCATCTGTGTGATGGCGCCATAATCTCCATCTCCCAGGGCTGGTGCAGCATTAGGAGAGACCGTATGAAAGGCCTGGCACACCTGGCAAGGCTCAGTAAACCCCCTCTGCCTTCCCCTGCGATGCCTCATGTAGTCACAGCTCATCCGCCTGTGAGAAACACTGATGACCCCGGTCCTTCCTACAGTCGGGGCCTGGATGTGGCCACCACCCGTGTGAGTCATTCTCAAGGTCACAGTGTGTGCACGTGTGTGTATGTTCAGTCACTCAGCCACGTCTGACTTTTGCAATCCGATAAACTGTGGCCCGCCAGACTCCTCTGTCCATGGGAGTTTCAAGGGAGGAATACTGGAGTGGGTTGCCATTTACCCCTCCATAAGACTGACAGCTTATGGTGAACGAGGTCAGATTTGTGATCCCCGAAGAAGAAGATTTAGATTCAGGACCAGGGACCAGGCTTGATCACTCAAGAGCTTTTATGTAGCAGAGTTTTATTAAAGTGAAAGATGACAGAGAAAGCTTCTGACAGAGACATCAGAAGGGGGACAGAGAGAGCCCCACTAGCTAGTCTTTTCAAGGCCTTATATACTTTTACCAGACCCATTCCCACAACATGCATCTTAAAATAACCAGATTAGAACTAATAGTAGAAAGATCTCACCAGACTCACTCCACAACCTACATCTTAACGGGACTACATCTAACAATAGAAAGGTCTTACTAGACCCACTCCCATAATATACATTTTAAGACAACAGGATTAGTCAGAAGGTTCTTGTTAAGCAAAAACATGTCCTTGAGCAAGATACATTGTTATATTGACTAAGGCAAAGCAATGTAGGAAAAAAACACACACACACACACATTTGTAGTTTTCTCCTCCTCGGGAGCTTCAGATAGCTTTCTCCTCCTTGGGGACCCTGGACTTCTTATCAACCTGCCTAGGAATTGACTCTCTCCGGATCTTCCTGACCCAGGGACCAAATCCACGTCTCTTGCATCTCCTGCATTGGCAGCTGGATTCTTTACCACTGCACCACGTGGTAAGTACAAGGGTTATGATACTTCTCTTAAAAAAAAAAAAAATCCTCTTCTTGTGTTTTGACAGTCATAGTTCACTGGGTATCACTAAGCAAATATTTAGTTAGGATGAAGCACTGTGGGTTCCAGGCAGGGCACCGGTGGAATGAAGGCACTGGGACTCATGGGAAGAGACCATAGGATGATCGTGGAAACTCAGAGGAGATAAGACACAAGGACTCAAGAGCCAGGGTGTGAGTGACGCCAGGCTGACGGAGCAGCAGAGGGGACCCTGACCTGTGGGAGCTCAGACAAGCAAGGGGAATTACTGAATTCCAGCTGGAATGGGCTTTGGCGGGGAGGACAGAAATCAGAATTCAGAGCAGTGGCCTCTTCCCAGGTCAGTTAATATCCGAGACCAACTTAGTCTGAAGTAAGTGTAACTTCCATTGTTAGAAGAGAACTCTGAGGTGGTCTGTGGCTAAGAATCTGCCTGCTAATCCAGGGGACACGGGTTTGGTCCCTGATCAGGGAAGATCCCACATGCCAAGGAGCAACTAAGCCCGTGTACCACAGCTACTGAGCCGGTGCTCTAGAGCCCGGGAGCTGCAACTGCTGAGTCCACGTGCCATACAGCCCCTGCTGTGCAACAAGAGAAGCCACTGCAACTCCAGAGCAATGCCCGTCCCGGGTAATGAGAGAAAATCCACATGCAGCTATGAAGACCCAGTGCAGCCAAATATAAATAAATAAAATTGTAGAAGAAAACATCAAAAAGAAGAAGAAGAGGACTCTGATACAAATTCAAGTAGCTTTCAGAATGGTTGGAACTTCCAGATAATTAAAACAGACATGATAATCTGAACTTAAGTCAAAGGGGCCAGAGCAACTTAGTTGATTTGAGGGGTCATTCAGCAATCTGGAGGGTGCAGAGGGTACCAGAGCCAAGACTCCCCCACTCCCTGAGTCTATTTTCTTCTGTAACATTTCCCTGCACCTTGAATCTACGATTATTATTATTTTAAATGTCCACTGTTGTTTGAATCCCAGGATCATGGGCCAAGATGCTTTTGTTTATATTTCCCAGTACCTTCTTCTGTTTGAATCCTTAATGTCTCTTAAAGCTCACAGGACGGAGCACCAACTATATTTTGACTAAGTTGTTGTTCCGTAGTTCAGTTGCTCAGTCGTGTCGATTCTTTGTGACCGCATGGACTGCAGCATGCCAGGCCTCCCTGTCCTTCACCATCTCCCACGGCTTGCTCAGTGTCCATTGAATCAATGATGCCATCGAACCATCTCATCCTCTGTTGTCCCCTTCTCCTCCTGTCTTCAATCTTTCTCAGCATCAGGGTCTTTTCTATGAGTCGGCTATTCGCATCAGGTAGCCAAAGTATTGGAGCTTCAGCTTCAGCATCAGTCCTTCCAATGAATATTCAGGATTAATTTCCTTTAGGATTGATGGGTTTGATCATCTTGCTGCCCAAGGGACTCTCAAGAGTCTTCTCCAACACCACAGTTCAAAGGCATCAATTATTTGGTGTAAGAATGTTAGCTAGGCCCTAACAGGGATCACAAAACTTTATTAGAAGCACTGAGAAATCACTTAAGACTGGAAGTGTCCCCAAGGAGGCAGAGATTGCTCAATTGGCTTTTCTGTCCTGGAGAGCTGCGGACAGGCGGCAGTGGACACTGTCCCCAAGGTCTGTGGCCCAGATTCTGCAGAGATGTCACCTGCCAAGCATCGGATGACACGGTATGTCACCCTGAGACCTGGGTTCAAATTCCTGTCCTGACACTTGGTCATGTGATTTTGGAGAAACTACTCAACCTCCATGAACTTTAACTAAGTTGTTTTTTTTTTTTTCTCTCTGTTAAACCTATACATCATCACCTCACATGTACAGTTGTGAAGAGTGAGTGAGAAATAATATATTTAAAATTCCTGGGACATAGTGCCTGCTTGGTAAGCAGAGGTCATCGTGCTAGACTGAAGAGCCTGAACATTAACTGATGAGAATGAGAGTGAGGAGAGAAGCTGAACCAAAAAATAAGATCGGCTCAGGGTCAGGAAGTTCACGCTGATGGGCCCAGATTACTTTGGAAGAAGGAAACCAACCCAAACCTCAGAAGCCTCCAGTTGCGCAGGCTGCGGTAAGGCTGGACATCACCCCAGCTGGCAGAAATCGGGAGCTTTACCCTTGTACACTGTCTTGAAGCCCACAGCCCCACCCCACACACTGCCTCTCACCCTGGGCCGCAGGTCGTCCCTGGCTAGTCCCTTCCTAGACGCCTCATTCTCCTGCAGCTTGGTGCCTTTCCTGTTTACAGTCTGGCCAAAGACACGACTCTCAGTCCAGCGCAGAGGCCTTGACCTCTTGCTTCCTTTCTTCCTGGACCACGGTTTCCACTTCACCTGAGACAGTGCGGCCTTCTGCTGCCCTGGGCACAGGTCAGCCGCGGCCCCTCACTTCCGTGTCTTCCAATTTAGCCTTGGAGCAGGTCAGACATGATTTCCTGGCACCTGGTCAGTATTCTTTCCTCCAGAGTAGACCCTCTCTGAGGTGAGCTTATCATCACGATTAAGAGCGAACAACAATCGGGCATATTTTACCAAAAAAAAAAAAAAAAAAGAAGAAGAAGTTACATTGTCTAAGCCCACCACGACCTTCCCAACACACAGGATGGGCTGAATATGACCTTGCAAACATTGAGCAGCTGCAAACTTGAAATAGGAGTTGGCAAAGAAACTCACAATGCACAATGCAAGAAAAAAACAGTCTTTGTTTTCCTAATGCGAATGTCAAGATGAATGAAACAACAAACTATTTTAAGAACATCTGGTCGATTATAAGTATTATTCAATCTAAGCAACTCAAAATGTTTATAAGGCAAGTCCCTCATTAAGCACCATGGGGTTATGCAAAGAGGGTGGATGGTGAAGAGAGGTCTACAAGGATGAGAAACAGCCACGAGGGAAAAGAACAGTCATAAAGGTATGGTGTGGTTATTTGACCAGAACCATCCTAGCCCTGGGGCATTCCAGGTGACTCAGTGGTTAAGAATCTGCCTGCCAATGCAGGAGATGAAAGAGACTGGGGTTCGATCCCTGGGTTGGGAAGATCCCCTGGAGGAGGAAATGGCAACCCACTGCAGTATTCTTGCCTGGAGAATCCCATGGACAGAGAAGCCTGGGAGGCTACAGTCCAAGGGGTCCCAGAGAGTCTGACATGACTGAGCGACTAACACACATCCCAGCCTCGGGCTTTGGGGCTATGGATCCTGCACGTCCCTCTTTACCTTCAGTCACCCCTTCAAAGCACAGCAGTGAAAGGGAAACCAAACCAGGTGGCCAGCCAGTCACACCCACCCTTTACTCTCAGGACCCCCCCCCCCCCCAACAAGCCCTGCTGCCCTAAAGCCAACTGAGGTGTGTTCATGTTCTTCCCTGGCAGAGGGAGCAGGAGAAGACATAGCAACCTGAGTCTTCCAGGGAGTTCCCATCGCAGTATATCTGAGAAGCACTGGTCTGTGATTCCACAGGATTGCATTGCCCCCGGCACCTCCCAGCCAGAAGTCCATGGCAGTAGAAGCTCAACACACGATCAACTCTGAAAACCGTGGCACTGGGCAATCCGTGTCTGCCAGGCACTAGGTTAGACTCTGTCCGGATCTTCCTTTATTCTTTGCCATCACTCTCTCTGGGGGAGCAAGCGAGGATCAGGGGGAGGCAGCCCCCTCTGCCAGCCCCAAAGATGATGTGTCAGCACGCAGGTGTAACACATGTGCCTCTGGTGGGGGCCGGAAGTCAGCACTGGTGGGGGCTGTGTGTTGGGGGAGGAGGGGAGGGCGAGGGCTATGCAGGAACTCTGTATTTTTATCTCGATTTTGCTGTGAACCTAAAACTCTTCTGTATGGTAAGTCCCTAGAGCTTTGCATCAGTTTTATAAATCTAAAAAGTCAAATCTGTTCATCTAAATCTAAAAACCGAATCTGTTCATCTGAGCTGCCCTAAAATAAAACATTTATTTTAAAATTTTGTTTTTATTTAAACCCAAATAAAGCTATTAAAGGGTTTCCCTGGTGGTACAGTTGGTAAAGAATCTGCCTGCCAATGCCAGAGATGAGAGAGATGTAGGTTTGATCCCTGGTTCGGGAAGATCATCCCCTGGGGGAGGAAATGGTAACCCAGTCGAGTAAAATTCTTGCCTGGGAAATCCATGCATAGAAGAGACTGGAGTCCGGGCTACAGTCCATGGGGTTGCAAGAGTCAGACACGACAGCCCTATTATTAATAAAATGCAGAGTCAACTGGAATATTTTAAGAGTCTAAAATTTTAATCTGTTTTAAGACTGTATTTTCCCCAAGCAGCAATATTTTTGTTTTTAACTTTTTTTTTTTTAATTGGAATACAGTTGATCTACAATGTTGTGTAGGTTTTGGGTCTGCAGCAAAGTGATTCATATATATGGATACATATTCTTTTTTCAAATTCTTTTCCTTTACAGGTTATTATAAGATATTGAGTCTAGCAACCTGTGCTATGCAGTAGCTCCTTGCTGGTTATCTATTACGACATGTGTGTGTATGTTAATCCCAAACTCCTAACTTATCCTTCTCCACCCCCTTTCCTCTTTGGTAACCATAGTTTGTTTTCTGTCTGTGATCCTATTTCTGTTTTCTAAATAAATTCATTTGTATCTTTTTTCTTTTAAGATTCTACCTCAAACAGTACTATTAATTGTGATACTAAAAATCAGAGGCCATGGGATTAACTATAAGTGGGCAGATTAGTGTGTATATTTTTAACCATCCAACCCCATGTGGGTCTTGAGGTGCTAATGAACGCAGTAACACTCCAAGAAGCTGTACTACAGGCTGTCTCCACTGGACAAAAAAAAAAAAAATCATGTCTTGTTTTGTCCACACATCATCAACAACATAAGCACAACCACACAAGCACAACCACACAGCATCAAGGTTAAAAAGAAAATAAAAACAACTTTTAAATCATTTCACTGTCACAGGCTCCCCAGTAATCAGACAAAAGACAAGGGGCCCACATAGCAGGGAGCGTGCTGGCCTGTCCAAGTGCACTCGGCACAGAACGAGGTCTTAGATTCATTGAAGAAACAGCTGCAGACTGTCCTGCGCAGGGAAGGGTGTCCAGGCTGCACGGTGCTGAGGGGATACTCCGTGGTCCACGGGTCCCACACTGCACTCAGGGTAAGGACACTTGCCTTCATCTACCCTGGGATCTTCTGTCTAGCTCCCTCCTGCCTCTGAGAGATTCTGACCATTTTACAAGTGCTATGAATTCACCTCTGTTAACAGTGGCTCAGAAGCTTCTTTGTGCTAAAGCGTGGATGGCTGAAGGGAGCCAGTCATTCCCCGGGAAGCAGAGCCCCTCCCACTTCATTTGCGGCCCCGACCCTGTCCTGAAGACTCCCCCGGCAGGGCTACTCCCTTGCCAGGCTGCTCCATCACCCATGTCCCTGCAAGACCCTGTGTTTGAGGAAGGTAAGGTTGGAGAAGACTCTTGAGAGTCCCTGGGACTGCAAGGAGATCCAACCAGTCCATCCTAAAGGAAATCAATCCTGAATATTCATTGGAAGAACTGATGCTGAAGCTGAAACTCCAATATTTTGGCCACCTGATGCGAAGAGCTGACTCACTGGAAAAGACCCTGATGCTGGGAAAGATTGAAGGCAGAAGAAGGGGACAACAGAGGATGAGATGGTTGGATGGCCTCACTGACACGATGGAGATAAGTTTGAGTAAACTCTGGGAGTTGGTGATGGACAGGGAAACCTGGTGTGCTGCAGTCCATGGGGTCGCAAAGAGTCGGACAGGACTGAGCGACTGAACTGAACTATACTTTTAAAATATCTGTATTACTTACAATTAGTCAATAAAAGTGACAAAAGTGGGTTTAAAAAGCCAACCCAGGAATGGGAGCTCTGTCCCTTTCAAAGGTCCCTGCATAGGTGATGGGGAGAGGAGTCCCTTCGTGAAGCATCTATTATTGGGCACCAAAGTTCATGGCGTGGGGTGGGGTCGGGCAGGGGAAGGGTCGAGGCTCGGGGGTGAGCGGAAGGGGGACTTGAAGGAGCCGCTTCCTTCCACAGAGCAGCCTGCCCCTCCTCCAGCCCCATCTCAGGGCCCTGAGTCTGCACTTCCCCTGCCAGAAAAAGTCTGGGCTGGTCCGAAGCCAACAGAGCACACCTTCCTGCCGCTGCCGGGGCTGTGACAGAGAGGGAGCCCCTCACGGACACGACAGAAATCTGGCTGAAGAAGGCCTCAGGGACATTTCCAACACCGGCCAGGCTCGGGCCTGGACACCCTCCCTCCAGACCTGCGGACTTGCTGCCGGGAGCTGTATCTCTCTCACCGGAGGCTCCTCTTCAGAAATAAGTGGCCAGGAGCGCACTCTTTCCCTTCTAAGTCAGACAAACACACTGCAGGAGAGCTCAAAGGGTTCCCGTGGCTTCCTGCTCACAGTCTGCTTCCCGCAGACACGCTGCCCTTCTGATCTCCGTCCCGGAACGGGGTGCAGCGGGACACCCAAAGAAACAATCACTCCCACTGCGGATGGCACACTCCGGCCAGCAGCAAGCAACCCTTTCAAAGCCAGACACAAAGTCACCATGTTTCAAGGCTGATGGGGGTCAGCATTATGTGTCCTTTTAGGGATGACTTCCTTACTCCCTGCTGCTTAGGGGCCTGCCCAGAGGTTGAGTGGCCATCCCACCCCACCCCACCCCACCCAGAACTTTCTATGTGGTCACATGCCACCCCGAGTGCACCATCACCACATTTTGCCAGGGACACAGTGACCCCTGGTCTCCACTCCTGTTTTTCAGACAAGGACACACAGACAAGAGCAACAGCACATGTCAATACACGTATGATAGAGCATGACCAGCATGGGCCAGCCCCTGCTCTCATCCATCCCGATCACCCTCTGCCAATCAAAGGGCAGTCTTCAGGGCACAGGCGTGTCACCTGTGTCCTCCGGCCCCTTTAGTCAGTCCTGGGTGACGGCAGGTGGTCGGGGAGCAGCTCTGGCCAGTTCAGATGGCAGCAGGATAGACTCAGGGCTGTTTCCTTGCAGGCAACCAAGCGGAGTTCTTGTTGCTATGACAAAGAGCCTGGGAAAGTCCTGGGTATGCAGCTTGTCAATCCTTTGGGTTAACAGAGCAGGACATCACGGAGTAGGGACTGTGCGGGGGCATGGACACAGGCCTCTGTGAAGGTTCTAGAAGCCAGGGTTCTGGTGTCAGCACCGCTGCCCACTGGACCCCCTCCACACATCGCCCCTGCCCTCCCAGGACCTGTTCTGGACCTTCCTGGGCCAGCAATCCTCATCTGAGCACTGGCTGGGACCTGGCCCCAGGATTCCCCAAGCTTTTAATCCTCCCTTCTCCACCCTCCCGGGAAGGTGTCACCCAGCTCTCAGTGAGAAGCCTGGCTTCCGTGTCTACAGCAGCAGAAGAGGGGCTTCAGGGCAGTGAGGATACATCTCAGAGAGCGAGCTAGAGGATAAAATAATCTCTTGAAGGATCAGCCCTGAAGCCACAGATCCACCTGGGAGCTCAGGCATGCCTGCGGCTGGGAGCCCTGTCTGTCCATGAAACCATCTAAACATTCTCCGCCCTCCCTTTCTAAGAACTCCCCGAAATTCCACCTCCAGTCCTTCCCATGGCCACGCCTATGTTTACACTCGAATCCCTCCACCTACTCAGGAGCAGCAGTGAGCCAGCTGGCATTAGGTTTCCCTAAGGATCTAAACACAGCTCTAGACTCCGGATTACAAGAGTCAGAGGCACTACCCACACAGCGCGTCAGAAAACAACCAGAGCCTTTTCTCTGGGCAAGCACCTGCCTTTGAGGATCTCATTATGAAGGGAAAAGGATTCAATAAAGGTGGTGCTAGTGGTGAAGAACCCACCTGTCAGTGCAGGAGACATAAGAGACATGGGTTCAATCCCTGGGTCGGGAAGATCCCCTGAAGGAGGGCATGGCTACCCACTCTAGTATTCCTGCCTGAAGAATCCCATGGACAGAGGAAGCTGGCGGGCTACACTCCATGGGGTTGCAAAGAGTTGGACACAACTGAAGCGACTTAGCACAGCATGCACGCAAAAGGTATAAAATGACAGGGAATCAGTTTAAAGGCAAGTGGATTCGCCCTTTTATCAATACTGAGTTGCAGATGGTTTTAGCTTCCCTGACATACTTTAGTCAGATAATTAAGCAAAATCTGGGACTTCCAAATACATAGAGCAGATTTCTTACTGCACCACTCCAAGATCTAAGTTTCTTCTAACAGGTTTATTTGCTTTTTAAGGTCTTTGCTTTTTAAGACCAGATGAGAGAAGGGAGTATTTCTAAAAACACAGAAGTAAGTGGATACAATAAACTCCACACAGGTGGTAAGAATTGATGACGGTGTGGACAAATATCTGCCAGGTTCTCTAAAGACAAAACCAGGATGACTGGTGACATGCCAGCGAGGACTCCTGGGTGAGGCTCAGAAACAGGAAACCCCTGCTAGTATCATCCAGGAGAGCAGGTTCAAGGTCAGGACCAAGGCCAGGGCCCAACAACCACATCCTGGAAATGTCGCTTCAAACATGTGTAACCACGAGCAGCCCTCCAAAACCTCCTGAGATCGGAAGACAGGAAGAGACAGAACTAGAGGTTTGGGCCCTGTCTCTGCCTTCACACACGACAGCAACATATAATGGCCAGAGGATGGGCGCTGCCTGGACAAGTCAGCTCTGAGTGCCCCATCCTTGGTGCTCCAGCTCATGGACACCCACGGGCTTCTAAGGATTTCTTCTAGAAAGACGGTAGCAGGTGCAAAAGAGGGGGCCCAGCAACACACCCTCAGCGTCCAGGAGACTTCTCGTGGGAAAGTAAACAGGAAGCTTTAAATTCCGCTTCTCCTGTTAGCAGCATGCCAAGGAAGTAGCTCACACAAGGACCAGACATACACAAGTGCAATCAGCTCATGGTCTGAGCCTCTGTGTCCTTAGATCTGGAAGAAGTGACCTCTGACATCTAGCAGCACAGACAGGGGAGAGACACACACCTCACATGGGAAGAGCTAGAGTGGTCCTCATTGCAGGGGACACTGTAACACCTTAATGACAAGTACCCTCCCTAGGCTGTCTCACACTCTCACTTATACCTTTGGGTATACTCAGGGTTCACTCTTAATCACCAGGAAATTATAACCCGCTGTGCCCCGAGACAGACAGAATCCACGGGCTCAGCTATACTCTCAATGTAATAATTGAGTAACGGAAAACTGATGTTTCAACCTAAGAATGTTGACAGTGTCATTTTTTGCACCCAAAAGCATCTTTTTTCATCACTGGGAGCTATTAAAGGTCTGGGAACTCTTAAAGGACTGCTGTGTTTAGAAAACAAGAACTTGTAACAAGCCTAAAGAATCCCACGTCAATTCATCTGTAGGACAATTCTGACACTAATATCACAAATCTTTGTTTCCCAGAACCCATGACCTGTAGATCAATACATCGCTCACCATCTTTCAGTCATCTGATCACCTACATAAAACTGCCTGCATCCTATCCCCGCTGGTCCCCTGCCCCTCCTGATGTTACCCCAGGAATTGTCTATAAGCACTTCTTCATTTATTTATCATTTCCTTCCCCCTAGAACATAAGTTGCATGAGAACAGTGGGTACTATCAAGCTAGAGTTTAAAATACCTACCCAAAGACATACATGGCTGCATTTTGTTCTTTCCTTTACTGCCAACTTAACTAGGTAGAAAAAACAAAACAAAACAAAACAAAATACTAGCTTCAGTGGGGCATTATCTATTTCATTGGGGTGAAGAGGACAGATCTATTTTCTGATAAAACAAGGCTGACTAGCATCTCCAGATAACCTTGCGATTAGCTGTGATGTTTCTGAGTACCTGTTCAAAACTGCTTTCTATTGTGTAGCTGCTGCTGCTGCTGCTAAGTCACTTCAGTCGTGTCCGACTCTGTGAGACCCCATAGACGGCAGCCCACTAGGCTCCTCTGTCCCTGGGATTCTCCAGGCAAGAATACTGGAGTGGGTTGCCATTGCCTTCTCCGATTGTGTAGCTGGTAACCAACATATCAGAGACAGGAAGTCAGCTCAATTATCTTCATGTAACAGATGAAGAGAAGAGGCCCAAGAAGGGTAAGACCATTTGTCCAAAGTCTCAAATGGTAAATCCAGGCTTCACACCCAGTCTCCTGACTTCCCAAGCCACATTCTCTTCCTGCACCAACATCCATACTGCCCTCGGGTCCACCGAAGGCTCTCACACGCCCATGGCTCGGACAGTTGATGGGCTGGTGGGGGCTCCCAAGAGCCTGTAGAAACCCCTCTGCCTCTGTCTAGTGCACAGAAACGCCAAATGCCAGGGGCTTCCCCAGTGGTCCAGTGGTTAAGAGTCTACCTGCCAATGCAGGGGACACAGGTTTGCTCCCCGGTTCAGGAAGATCCCATGTGCTGTGGGCAACTAAGCCGGTGCTTCGCAACTACTGAAGCCCACAGTCTAGAGCCCTGCGGTCCGCAACAAGAGAAGCCTCCACAATGAGAAAGAAGCCCGCGCACCACAACAAAGTGTGTGTCCACTCACCGCAACTGGAGAGTTTGTGTGTGCAGCAATGAAGACAAGTGCAGCCAAAAATGAATAAACAAAACAAAAATAAAGTGTTTTTTAAAAAGCCAATTGCTAACCTGGCTCTTCCACCTTCTTATGACAAAAGAGGCCAGCCACCCTCTGGGGGCGGGAGGGAATGTCATATTTTTTACCTAAAAACATGTTTTTGTCAACGAGAGCCCTCTGGTTACAAGATGAGGTGTCTGGCCCCCACGAGGGGAAGGATAGTCTATCGAGTTGGCTGAGACACCGAAATCAATCCAGAGCTCAACTCCCTTGATGAGACAACGAGTCACAATCTCACAACCTTCTCTGTCCTCCCTGGGCTCAGTGCCATGGCACTGTACTTTCTAATAATTGGGAAAAAAAAAAAAAATCTATCATCCTCCTGGTCTCTGTGAGGAAGGCTGGGTCGTCGGTGTGTCCTTGGACTTGGACAAGACTGAAAACTCGGGGTCCAGAGGGTCCAGGGGTGTGGCCAAGATTAGGAGGTCAGGAAGGGCCGTGCTCCATCCCACCCAGCCCTGAGCCCCTCCTCACTCCCCCACGTCAAGCTGCCTTCTCAGCCCTCGCCCACCAGTCTAGAGCTCACATTCCAGCAGGGACTCAGAGCACACCACGACTGCTCTAGTCTCACTTTTCTGATGCTGGCTATAAGGAGACCCCAAGCGCCAATGGGCTTACTTGATGAAGAGAGAGAAACCCAAGTCACAACAGAGAGATGGGATCAAGGCAATGCCACAAACCCCGTCTCGTCCCCTTGTGCCAACAGTTTGCCCATCCCCTCTCTCCATCCCATAGCAAGACACCACTGGGGGCTCTGTTAGATAGAAAAGCCACAAAACTTACTCAATATTAGTTCTGACATGGTAACAAAGATCCCCCGCAGGTGTAGACACAGGAGTTTTCATTTAGAGAAGATGCACGCAGAGAGAAGGCCCCGGACCAACAGGGCCAGGGCTCCGCCTGCAGACCTAGCTCACTGTCTACCGAACACGCAGCTTTGTTGGAAGCCCACCCGTGAGGGAATAGGAGGTAATCAATAAACTGACGCAACCACCCCTGCAGGGAAACAGAGACGCAAACTTCCAATTATTCCCAAGAAAACACCAGCTTCCAAGGTGGGGAGCATTCCTGCTGGGAATACCCATAATAGAGCAAGTCTAAACAGTGTATTTATTTCCAGCCCTGGGTGGAAGCTTGAGTTGGACTCCCAGGACCGGCTCCTGGTGTCCCTGTGCGTGGAGCCTTCCTTCACGGAGAACACACGTGGAGGAGTCTGTTTCAGGGAAGGACCAAGTTGTTGACATGATAATGGGTCTAAAGGGACTACGTTCTCTCAAGGATGTAAAGCTCTGGCCACTTGAGAATCGTTAGTACAGAATTACAGCACCAACAATAACAAGACCCACCAGGTCCAGCCAATGTTTTCCTCCTTCTTAGGTTATCACAGGACTCCAGGGCCTGGCATCCGGGGCCATCTGCCAGCTTCCTGACAATCCAAGAATGAGCAGGTCCAGGTGCCCCCGGGCCATGGAAGACCACTGACACCCTCACCCGCAGGCGCCCAGGTCTCCTTTCCAGATCTGCTCGCCACTTATCCAGAGATGCTGAGGGATGAGGGGCTGGGGTGGGGGGCGCTGTTTCTCTGGGCTCCGCAGCAACCTTGTGTCTGCAAGACGCTGCTTCATCGGGTCTCGCTCTCCTGCTTATAAACTTCTGATCACCCCCCAGCGGTGCAGGAGACATACGAGACCCTCAAGCCCACGTGAACACACATGCTTCCATCTTCTCTTCCTGCCAGCGCCCATCAGTGTCTGCAGCGTAATTTGCTTATCTCGTTTATTCTGTCGCCCGGTCGGGAAGACACATTCCTCAAGGAAACTGATTTTCACTGGCTTTGCTCTCTCTCAGGTCCCACAGCCCTGGCATAGAGGAGGTGCTCCATAAAAATGGGTAGGCACAATCTATCTAATGAACTCATACCTGGGAGAAAGCCAGGGAGGAGGGGGCCTGGTGGGGGGGGACATGTGGGAAGGATCACTGCTCTACCAGAGATGTAACCAGGACAGAAAGGATGCTATGTCCAAGTCGTATCACTACCTGGTATTACAGGCTGTATGTGAAAAGGAAATACTTACTGAGTGGATGTCTCAGTAACTACTAAATTAGCAATTAGGTGTGATTTTCTCTGCTGGGAAATAAAATTTCTCATTTTGGCCCAACTCAATGTATGTGAAAACTGTCCAAAGAACCAATTCCAGTCACCTGTGCCTCGGTGTGAATTCATGTAGAAACGTGCCAGCTTTCTCTTTCTTCCTGGGGACCAGGACACTGGCTATAGCCAGCTCTGCGACCCTGACACATTTGCTAAGCTCTCTGCAGCTTGAGTTACTTACATGGAAAATGATAACGGTGGATTTTCCACCTATGAAATCAGCTGCATTGTTTTTAACTATAATAATCTGATCACAGTCATGGTTGTTGTTGAGTTGCTCATTCGTGTCTGACTCTTTTGAGACCTCACGGACTGTAGTCCCCAAGGCTCCTCTGTCCATGGGATTTCCCAAGTTCGGAGTACTGGAGTGGGTTGCCATTTCCTTCTCCAGAGGATCTTCCCAACCCGGGGATCGAACCCATGTCTCCTACACTGGCAGGTGTATTCTTTACCACTGAGCCACCTGGGAAGCCCAAACTCTGCAGTCGTGGAGCCAACAGGAAAACACACATGACTAATGGTAACACACAATGATAGTATGCTATTGAGAGGCAGCAGGCAATATTTATCAAGGACCTTAAAAACATTCAGCTCCTCTGATCAAGTAATCCCATTTCTGGGAATCCACCCATAAAGCATGAAAAAAACTATGGGCATGAAAATATCTGTCACAGCATTTCCCATAATAGATAAAAGGCTTTCAGACCATACATGTAATTTTTAAAAAGAAATATCAAACCAGTAAAAGCAGAAGAGTGGAAAACCATGAGTCACAGGAGGATATTCTATAGTCTTAACCAATGCCTTAGTGCAATTTTGGTGAGTGGAAAAGGAGTATAAAAATCATAAGCTATGTTAGCCTCTAGAGACAAAGAAAGGATACACACTCACACACGTGGAGTCATTGCCTCCTTACAATGAGGAGACATTCTGCTCTTCCTGAAACGGTCCCACCAGGCTCCTCTGTCCATGTGGTTCTCCAGGCAAGAACACTGTAGCGGGCTGCCATTTCCTTCTCCAGGGGATCTTCCTGATGCAAGGATCAAACCCCTTATCTCCTGCGTCTCGTGCACTGGCTGACTGATTCTTTACCACTGAGCCACCGAAGCGAAGATGAAGTGAAGTGTGAAGTGTTAGTCACTCAGTCGTGTCTGACGTTTTGTGACCCCATGGACCATAGCCCGCCAGGTTTCTCTGTCCATGGGATTCTCCAGGCAAGAATACTGGAATGGGTTGCCATGCACGCCCTCCTCCAGGGGATCTTCCAGACACAGGGATCGATCCCACATCTCCTGCGGTTCCTGCATTGCAGGTGGATTCTTTACCAATGAGACTCTGAGGAAACCCTTACGACCCCATGGTCTGCAGCCCTCCAGGCTCCTCTGTCCGTGGGATTCTCCAGGCAAGCATACTGGAGTGGGCTGCCATTTCCTCCTCCAGGGGATCTTCCTGACCCAGGGATCAAATCCGTTTCTGCTGCCTTGTCAGGTAGATTCTTAAGTGTTGAGCCGCCCGGAAAGTCATACATATAATTATATGACCTCAAAAACTTCTACAAACCCAAGGCAAGTCAAAATAAATAGTTTCAGGGAACAGTTGCAAAACTTATCCCAAACAGTTAATCTCCTTTATACAGAGTTTTAGAAACTGAGAGATGAAAGAACAGTAATAGAAAATGATCAAAGAACAAGAGACAGTTCACAGGGAAGAAAGATGAGTATCCCCCAGAGGGACACAGTCCTAAAACATGCAAAGTCACAACATAAAATGCCATTTCTCGATTTTCTACCCAGCAAACATTCAAACGTTTTGCAAAACACTCATCCACGAGGCTGCTGCTCTCCTGACCCACTGGAGTTCAAAATGATACAACACATCAAAAGGTACCCTGTTTTGTTTTGTTTTTAAAATTTACCAACACTTTATCTATATTTGCCCATTGATCCAGAAATCCTACTTCTAGGGCACGTGACCAGAGTATGAAGTTTGTCGCTGTGGTGTTGTTTGAAATACCAAAAGATGGAAAAGAATCCAAATAGGAGACAGGTTAAATAAACCAAGGAAAACAACCCTGGAATGCAGTACTAGGTGGTGGCAGAAAGGAGGAGAATCATCCTACAAGTTAAAAAGGGAAGATCTGCATGATGTAGTAAATTAAAAACGCGAAGTATAGAACATGCATATTATATGCTGAATTTTGTGTATATTTGGACTTATTTATATTTGCAAAAGAAACACCAGATGTACAGGTGTAGCCACCATGGAGAACAGTGTAAAGGTCCCTTAAAAAAATTAAAATAGAGCTACCATATCCCACTCCTGGGTATATACAGAGAAAAATTTATAATTTGAAAAGATACAAGCACCCCAGTGTTCTCCACAGCACTCTTCAAAATTAACCAAGACATGGAAGCAACTTAAATGTCCATCAGCAGATGACTGGATAAAGAAAATGCCTTATAAGTATACAAGGGAATATTGCTCAGCCATAAAAAAGGAAGTAATGCCATTTGCAGCAGGATGGATAGACCTAAATTCTGTCATAATAAGTGAAGTTAAGCCAGATTAAGAGGGACAGCTCTTACAAGATATCGATTATATGTACAATCTAAAAAAAAAATTATACAAATGAACTTACTTACAAAACATATAGACTCACAGACATAGAAAACGAACTTATGGTTATCAAAGGGGAAAAAGGGAAAACTAGGAGTTTGGGATTAACACATATACACTGTGCTATGCTATGCTCTGCTAAGTCACTTCAGTCGTGTCCCACTCTGTGCGACCCCATGGACGGCAGCCCACCAGGCTCCCCCCGTCCCTGGGATTCTCCAGGCAAGAACACTGGAGTGGGCTGCCATTCCCTTCCCCAATGCATGAAAGTGAAAAGTGAAAGTGAAGTCGCTCAGTCGTGTCCGACCCTCAGCGACCCCATGGACTGCAGCCTACCAGGCTCCTCCGTCCATGGGATTTTCCAGGCAAGAGTACTGGAGTGGGGTGCCATTGCCTTCTCCGCACATATACACTACTATATATAAAATATTAATAGATAATCAACAAGGAACTATTGTACAGCGCTCGGAACTATACTCAATTTCTTATAATAACCTATAATGGGAAAAGAATCTGATATAGAATGTGTGTGTGTGTGTGTGTATGTGTCTGTATGTGTAACTGAATCACTTTGCTATACACCTGAAACTAACATAACATTGTAACTCAACTACACTTCAATTTAAAAAAAAAAAAAAAGAACACCTTAGGAATACCCAAATCCTAACTAAAACAGTTACCGAACAGGTTGGACTGGGCAGGGGTGGAGAGACTGAAAAGGCCCAGCTGGCAAACAGGACTCCTCAATTATTACCTTTAAATAAAACTGACTGTGAACTACATGGATAAGCTTACAGAGACTTTAATAAAACAGACTGTACTATCATAGTCATTTAGCATAAACAGGATCTCTTGCTCGGTGTTAATTCAATCAAGGGATAAAGCCTGTTCATTCTACACATTGCCTAGGGATGTCAAGGTCAGGGGATGCATTTTAAAATTATGTAAGAGAAAAGTTTCAAACGGTTTTAAGAGTGTTTTTCTTCTCTGAGCTAGCTCAGAATTCCCAAAATGTCAGTGTATATCTGCTCTACTCCAAATTTAAAATCTGCCACTTATTGTCAACATTCTCTGATCCTCTGCCTGTCAGAGCTAAGGTTTTAGACAGAGACCTGTCAGCTCACAGAGGAACAGGACTTTCACAGTGTTCACAGTGTCAGCCTCTAGGGAAGGGTCTTATTTTTCTCACAAAGAAAACAAAGCAACATCAATTCAAACAAAGATTGTGCGTGTGCCTGTTCAGTTGTGTTGGACTCTTTGGGACTGTAGCCCACCAGGCTCCTCTGTCCGTGGGATCTCCCAAGCAAGAATCCTGGAGTGGGTTGCCATTTCCTCCTCCAGGGGATCTCCCAGACCCAGGGATCAAATGTGTGTCTCCTGCATTGGCAGGAAGATTCTTTACCATTGTGTCACCTGGGAAGTCCCAAACAAAGATTAAGAAATACCAATAACAGCTAACATCGACTGAGAACTTCCAAGGTGTACATATTCATGAGCCACTTAATCATACAACAGCTCCAAGAAACACTGCCCCTCCCTTGCGGGAGGGCTGGGGGTCCAGGAGGCTGAGTGATGGAGGCAGGGGTGGACTCAATCCTGCTAACTATAAGGGTCCACTTCCTTATTTTCTGAACAGAACTGGACTGGGTGTAGCTCAGGTTGTCCTGAAGCAGCAATAACCTCAGCGGCATGAAAGCCCACACTCCAACCGCCGTTCTTGCTTCTTACGAACTCTGTGTGTTCAGTTAAGACACTCCTGGTGAACAGGGGTGAGTGAACTGCGCCAGGCCATCCCACAGAGTGTCAATGAGATGGAGCTGATAAATGAGCAGACTCCAGGCTGCCCTCAACACACAAGCACGACAGTGGCCTGGAAGCTGTGGGATCCAGGGTTCCCACACAGCTAAGTCCTGCCTCCTCCCTTCCACTAGCGAATGACATGCTACAAAAGCCCAGCGAAGACGTAGACCAGATGCCGGAATATGCTCCCCACAGGGGATCAGACAGTTCCTGCCCTGAGTTTTGTTTCAAGGGTCTCCACAGCAAAGGCTAGACTCTACCGCCACATCCCCCAATCAGACAGAAGCAGCTCCTCACCCATGGGCAGGCCGGGCATCAGGGAGACCAAGGGTCACATCCTGGCCCTGGTGCAGGCACCTACGGGAGCACCCTGTCCCCACCTCCCCCGTTTCTGACCCCCGGCCTTCTCTAAACATGGTTGAAGACGGTAACAAATCTGTCATTGTTTTACCTTGCTTTTTTCATTTTTACAGTGTTGTGTTGGTCTCTGTCATACCACTCTAATCAGCCATAATTATGACTATAACCCCTCCCTCTTTGATTAACATACCGTTTTTTATCATTTTATTTATTTACTTACTTTTGGTTGCGCTTGGTCCCGTACACCTGTGATGAGCTAAGGAAGTGCAGCCCAAAGACCCCGCAGTCTGTGGTTGAACAGCTGGCGGCACTTCTGAGAAAAGATCCCAAGTCTCTTTATCCAAGGGGCCCAAGGCACCATGGGGACCTTGTATGCCAGACAGCAGCCTTTCCTGGAAAGCAGACAGTGTCTAGGATCCGAGGCCATCAGGTTTGAATCCCAGTTCAGCCCCCCAACCACGGGATGGCGGCAAATCAGTGAAGCTGAACATCACTTCACAGTTCCCAGGGCACGATCTTAGGCTACATAATATGCATATCGCTTCACTCAGTACTTCCACCAACCGTGAAGTACACGCACTCTTCTTCCCATTTTACAGAAAAGGAAACTGAGGCACTGAAGCTCCACAACTGGTTCAATCTTAAGTGTCAGAGCCTAGGTATCCTGGCTCCAGAATCCCACTCTTCCAACCTATAAACTCTAGGGTCCTATAAGCACTGCCAGCAATGGTGTCTGCGGTCACTGGCTACTCAGCATACGCTGCTTTGTGCTGATGCATGGCAGAAACCAACACAATATTGTAAAGCAGCTATCCTCCAATTAAAAATAAGTAGATTTAATAGTAAGTATAGCCCTCAACTCCAATACTTTGGCCACCTCACGCGAAGAGTTGACTTATTGGAAAAGACCCTGATGCTGGGAGGGACTGGGGGCAGGAGGAGAAGGGGACGACAGAGGATGAGATGGCTGGATGGCATCACCGACTCGATGGAAATGAGTCTGGGTAAACTCCGGGAGTCGGTGACGGACCGGGAGGCCTGGCATGCTGCGATTCATGGGGTCACAAAGAGTCGGACACGACTGAGCGACTGAACTGAACTGAACTGATAGCCCTCAAAAAAAAAAAAAAAAAAGATGCTGTTATTATGATTGTTCTCTCCAGACTGGTTCAGGAGGCACATCACTCTAGCCAAGGGCGGTTGGAGAACCGACCCCACCATCTCTTTTCTGCCCTATCATCTGCTCTGCCAGCCACAAGCATCTACGAGAGGTCTTCCTCTGGGAGTCTGGGCCTGGACACAGCCCAGGGATGAGTCCCCTTCAGCCTGGGGAGATGTGGACAGCACCCCCACAGAGGGTTGGACATGCCCAGAGACACAGCTGGCTGCCTTTTCAACCAAGGGCACAGCAACATAATAAGATGGTGGGTAAGCTAGAAAGGCCAGCAAGTGGCAGGAGGGAGCACAGAGCAGGAAAGAGTTGCCAAGAAGCCTGATCCCAGGTTCTCGTCCCAAAAAAGAGCAATCAGCCCACAGAAGAAACCACCTGGGGCTGTGTCCGCTTAGCCCGACCCACTCGGAACTTGTCTAAAGGGAAAAATCAGCTACACACATAGGAGCTTGTCTAAAAGGGAAAAATCAGCTACACACATAGGAGCTTGTCTAAAAGGGAAAAATCAGCTACACATATAGGAGCTTGTCTAAAAAGGAAAAGTCAGTTACACACATAGGAGCTTGTCTAAAAGAGAAAAGTCAGTTACACACATAGGAAGACGTGCAGCTGAAGGTGGTGAGGGGTGGGGTGAATGCCAGAAGTTACGTAACATCACTTCTGTAGGCTGGGGGAAAGCTGTCTCCCAGAGTTTGACAAGTGAACAAAGAGACATGGCAGCATTAAGGACTGCCACCCAGTCTCGCTGCGGAGCTGACGTGCCCACCAGCAAGCTCAGCCCAAACCCGGCCTTGGGATGAAGAGGAGGGGGAGGCGGGGTGGAGGAGGCAGATCAGTAACTTTAGCATCCTCTCAGCGATGTGCCATGCTGGGCCTTCCAGGAGAGTGGGCGGGTTCAGCGGCTCCAGCCTGATTTGTGGTTATTGCATAAGGCTGTGGGCTGGGGGTGGGAGCTATTCCTCCCCAGGGGCCCGGACACAAAGAAATGAGACTCCTCCTCCAGGGCCCAGGGCTCATGAACCAGGCTGCAGTCTCTCTTGGGCACAAACAAGTAAGAACAGACCAGAAAGAAAACGGCATTAAGTTCAAAAGAAGCAAATGAGGAATCTAGAAACATACTTTCTGTACTTTTTTTTTTTCATATATATATATATATATATATATATATTTTTTTTTTTTTTAAGTAGTGGGTAAAGAATCTGCCTGCAAATGCAGGAGATGCAAGAGACACAGGTTCAATCCCTGGGTGGGGAAGATCCCCTGGAGGAGGAAATGACAACCCACTCCAATATTCTTGCGTGAAAAGTTCCATGGAAAGAGGAGCCTGGCAGGCTACAGTCCATGGGGTGACAAAGAGTCAGACACGGTTGAAGGGACTAAGCACACACATACGCATAGTTGATTTACAGTGTTGTGCCAATCTCTGCTGTATTCAGCAATGTGACTCAGTTATACATTTATCCACACACACACACACATATATATAGTCTTTGCTTAAATTCTTTTCTATTATGGTTTATCACAGGCTACTGTGTATAGTTCCCTCTGCTATACAGTAAGACCTCCTTGTTTATCCATTCTAAATGTCATAGCTTGCATCACTTACATGTGGAATCAAAAATATAACATAAACGAAACTGTATACAAAACAGAAATACACTCACAGACATAGACAACAGACTTGTGGTTGCCAGAGGGGAGGGGAGAAGGAGAGGGACTGGGAGTTTGGGGTTGGGTGGATGCGAACCATTCTGAACTTTCTTAACCTACAGAGAACATGCTAGGCCTCATGCAAAAGCAAAGCTGCAGTTCAGTAGAGCAGAGTCCATACTGTAAACACAGTAAAAGAACAAGGAGAGCTTTGGGAATCCCAGTGTCCAAGCCCTTTTCAGGGACAAGTGACCTCCAAGGCCACAGAGTGGCAGAATCTAATCAGAAGACCAGACTCACTCCTAATCCCCAGGTCAGCGTAGGTGCCAGGACAGAGACTGGAGGGCTGTCGCCGCTTACAGTGAGCTCTCTGCACGGCTGCAGAGAGGAGTTGAAGGCTTGGTGTCTGCCAGAGAAGGGTCAGGGAAACACTCAGTAACCCTGACGCTGTACCTTGTCTTAGCCAGAGCTACCCAAGATCTCTGTCTGTTTCCCAGTCTTCAGCATCACATCTCAGAGGTGGTTTAATTTTGCAACATTCACCATCTTCCTGGCATTTATATGGAACGAGATAAGAATTACCATGTGTACCGGATGCCAGTCAGTGGGACCTGCTTTCCGGCCACCCCCACCACCCACCCTTCCCAGGCTCACAGAACCAAAGAAATGAGGCCAACTGAGGAAACCAGAAAACTGGAGGAATATTCAGACCAGTTTACAAACTGAAATCGGGGAGTTGAAAGAACACTGCACAGCCCTCCCAGGGGCCCCCGGATACTCCTGGGTCACCGTGAACCTCAAACGAGCTGCAGCTTCTGTGGCCAGGACGATGGACAAGGATGGTGGGAAATCCAGTGGCACCAGCAACAAAGTCGAATGAGGTGCGAATCAGCGATCCTTTGTCTAGGCCTGCCAGATACTTCACAAAGTGTGTGTCACGTCACGTGGGAAGAAAGACAAGAAACGCGGCAAAGACAAAGATGTTCAGGAGTGCGCACAGAATTCACGGCCTCAAGGCTTCTGCTTGTCATTCTGGTTTTTTGTTTGTTTTTCATAAATGTTGCTGTGCAATAGGTTTTTTTGCAGGCCATGTTTTAGGGGCAATACATTTGGCTCAAAAATTCAAACAGGGACAAGATCTTGGGAGGAAGGCAGGGAGCACAGGGCCACTTAAGAAGTCACTGCAGCCTGACAAAACTCAGCCCCTGAGGTTACATGGAGAAGGTCACATCACCTGTCCCCGGAACCTGCAGGCTGAGAACATAGGCTGGGACCAGATGACCTTGGGTCACACCCACCTGCAGCCCCTGCTCTCCGGGGACCATGACCAAGCTACTCAATCCACCCAGCCTCAGTTTTCCCATCTTCAGAAGGAGGATAATGAGATTTGCATTAGTTAGCTAAGGCTGCCTTAACACTGCACCACAGACTGCAGCTTGAAAAGTGTTAGCGGCTCAGTCGTGTCTGACTCTGTGTGACCCCATCGACTGTAGCCCACCAGGCACCTCTGTCCATGGAATTTCCCAGGCAAGAATACTGGAGGAAGTTGCATTCCCTTCTCCAGGGGACTTTCCCAACCCAGGGATCGAACCTGCATCTCCTGCCTTGCAGGCACGTTCTTTACCACTAAGCCACCTGAGAAGCCCCACAAAAGCAATTTTTTGTGTCACAGTCTGGGGGCTGGAAGTCAAGGATGAGGTGGTGCCAGGCTGGTTCCTCTGCAGCCTCCGTCCTCAGCTTGTGATAGTTGCCTTCTCCCTGTGTCTCTTCCCTTTTGAGGTGTTTCTCTATCTCCATTTCCCCTTTGGATGAGGAAATTCATGATACTGGGTTAAGGTCCACCATAAGGACCTCCTTTCAACCTAATTCCATCTGTAGAGACTCAAATCCAAACAGGTGCAATTCTGATGTCCTGGCTCTGGGGACACACTTCAGCCCCCACAATACTTATGTCAGAGCTTTGCTATTATTGTTAAAGGTCTGGCAACTCTTAAAGGACCCTCACATTTAGAAAACAAGAGCTTGTAACAAGCCTAAAGAATCACGTCAATTCATCAGTATGACGATTGCTGTTGTTGTTGTTCAGTTGCTAAGAGTTGTGTCCAACTCTTTGCAATCCCACGGACTGCGGCACACGAGGCTCCCCTGTCTTTCACTATCTCCTGGAGCTTGCTCAAACTCATGTCCATCGAGTTGGTGATGCCATCCAACCATCTCATCCTCTGTCATCCCCTTCTCCTCCTGTCCTTAATCTTTCTCAGAATCAGGGAAAGTAGCCAAAGTACTGGAGATTCAGCTTCAGCATCAGTTCTTTCAATGAATATTCAGGATTGATTTCTCTTAAGATTGACTGGTTTGATCTCGTTGCAGTCCAAGGGACTCTCAAAAGAGCTTTCTCCAACACCACAGTTCAAAAGCATCAATTCTTTGGGGCTCAGCTTTCTTTATAGTCAAGTCTCACATCTGTACTTGACTACTGGAAGAACCACAGCTTTGACTACACGGACCTTTGTCAGCAAAGTGATGTCTCTGCTTTTTCATACACTGTCAAGGTTTGACATGGGTTGATTCTGCTGAGGGGCCTGAACTTAGGCAGGGTTCTACATAGAATGATTGTCATTGTCATCATCATGCCCAGAGCTCCATCCCTGGTGACAGGCTGTCACCACGGCCATGTCCACCCCCTGGACCAGAGGCAGGAGGCAGATGACCCCATCTGTCCGACAGGGTGAGTCATGCTCTGCCAGCCTCACACTTTCTCTGCAGGGGACAGGCTGGCCTGGAAGGGCCAGGCTCAGAGACACAGTGTGGCCACCATCACCCCTTCTGATGCTGGAAGGAGGAAGACTTGTGGAGGCGTTGCCTACGGCCCCCCAAGTTCAAAGTACCTCCTTACTCTTAAAGAAGTGCGAATTAATTTTTGTAGACATTACACCTCAGTTGACTTGTAATGAACAAACGTGCAAGGAATTCTAGATGTTATTTTGCATGGGGGGAGAGAATGACCTTTTTTGTCAAGTGTGTTTGTTTCTGGTGATGAGAGCAGGCTAAACTGGAGAACTTGAGACGGGTCTTCAAGGCCAGGAGGCCCCCGTTCCAGCCGCTGCCATAGGACACGTTTGAATTCCTGGCTGGGCTGGTGTGTTCCCAGAATAAACCACTGTGTGCCCAAGCGAGAAGGGAATAGCAACTGGCGCAGCAGGTCCTGTCAGCCAGGAGCAAGTCTTAATTCCAACCTGGCTTCCTTCAGTGTCCCGAAAGTTCCCCCACACTCCTCCTTCAACCAAAATAAAATGAAAATGCACTCTGCCAACATATTTCAACTTGTGAATCATCCTGGAGGATTTTGTGATCCTGTATTTTCTCCTGCAAATAAGGAAAGCGGGAGGGCCCCAGAGTGTCTCTGTGCCAGCCTTCAGGACAGTGGCCCAGAGAGCGGAAGGGACCACACAAAACACACCCTGGGGGTTGCCAGGGCCATGCTGCCGGCCGACTGCAAGTCCAGCGCATCTGCCCCGCCTGCTGTCTGTCTGTGCACCACCCCGTCCCAGGCTGTAACATCCTGTCTTCATACAGAAGTTCCCTTTGATCCCTGTCACAGCTGCAATACCCGGGGAACAGCAGGGCGGTGCGGGAGGGGTCACAATTTAACAGCAATTAGCAGGGGCTTGCCCTGGTGCCTGAGTGGTAAAGAACCCACCTGCCAATGCACGAGACACAGGTTCCATTGCTGGTCCGGGAAGATCCCACATGCCTCGGAGCAGCTAAGTCACAACTGCGGTGCTAAGAACCTGTGCTCTAGAGCCTGGGAGCCACAACTACTGAGCCCCCACGTGCCTAGAGTCTGGGCTTTGCAGCAAGAGAAGTCACCGCAATGAGAAGCCCAGGCACCGCAACCAGAGTAGCCCACCCACCTCCTGCTCACCACAACTAGAAAAAAGCCCACAGGCAGCAACAAAGTTCCAGCACAGCCAAAATAAATAAACAAATTGGAGAAAAAAAAAGAAAAGCTAACAACAAATCCCAGAGAACTCAGACTCTTTTCAAGAGGAATCGTTTCTCGGACCCCACATGACTGTCTGCAGACATGACCCGACTCTGCAAAGCATCAGGGTTCCCCTGAAATGCTCACAGGAGGTCCACCAACACACAGGCCAAAGTCAAATAGGTTAGAGCTTTGAGTTTAAAAGTACATCCCTGGCTTTTAATCCGTCTGATTCTCCCAGCTTGCAGGGAAACTGCCTCTGGGAGCATTTTAGCTTGGCCTCCCTGAGAGGCAGTCTATTGGGGTAGTGATCCCGGGGACACAGTTGTAAAGGAGCAGAGGGAGGCGGGAAGCGAGGGATTCATCACCGAGCAGCTGCCACTGGGGTTCATGGGAGCCCTGTCCCTCGGGGAAAGTGGGGGGGCTGCTGTCACACCCGCTCAGTGTCCCCCCACCCTGGAGGCAGGCGCTGGGACAGCTGCCCCCCTTAGGTCACTCGAAGGTCAGGGAGGCTCCCACCCAGAAGAAGAGAGGGCTCATCTCTACACCTGCAGGCTCCTCCGAGGAAGGTCTCAGGTGGGGAGAAGCAGGCACCCGTGGGTGGGCACTTCAGATGGGGGCAGGCACAGACCATAGGAGGCACCACTCCCCGGGGGTATCTGTCTCACCCCCTCGTTGTGACAGCCCAGCTCTGCACTTCAGGAAGATTTCCCAGGGCAGATGACAAATGGCTGTGTCTTCCTGGACTGGAGGAATTCCATGTTTCATATAACATTTTCAAAGCTTGATTTGGGATGAGCTGTCAGGTAAATGAAACTCTAAATGGAGGCGGAACAACCTAAATGCACAGAGATGGGCTGGAATTTATTAGACCATGGGTATGAACTGATGAAAGCTGATGGCAAAATGAAGGAGAAGAGGGTGGACGGGACAGTCGCTGAGAGAAGATGCTACGGGAATGGTGGAAGGGTGGGGGGCAGGGGCAGAGGCAGACAGTGTCCTCCTACTGCCCCCTAGAAGGTCCTGAAGAAACTCATGATGCAGTAACAGAAGTTAAGAAACCAGGGTTGATTTGAGAACATGAGTCTATGCAGGGCAGAACCATGGACATTTCAAGGACAGAAGAACTTCCAAGTGGACACAAACACCAGGAGAGGCAACTGAGGTCTATCAATAGGGAACTGGGGAGCTCACATACACCTCTTGGCACCCACGGTCCAAGGACCCCCTGCCATGTTGGAAGCTGCTCAGCGGCCTCACCACTCACCTCCCAACTATCCTGTTCACAGAACAAGCTCCTCAGTTGTTATTCTACAAGACAACCTTGAGGTTCTTCAGACCACCCCAAAATAGCCTCCAATCACTCACCCTTTCAGACCAATATTGACTGTACCTCCCAAACGCAAGGGAAGAGGCCTGTTATGGGAAAGGAATTTAGCTACTAATAGCCTCTCTCTGAAAAAAATCTTTTCAGAATAGACTCTTTGAGATATTTTGGGAATTGGGGATTTCTCCAGTGGCAATTTACCCTTCTCCCAAAACAAACCTCAAAGCACAGCCCTTCCAGGCTCTGGGAAGACGGGGCGGGGCGAGGAGGAGGGATGTTGACTGGAGACCTTGCAATCTGACCACTGTGCTTGCTGGCTGGATCCTGTACCCCGGGGCAAGGAGAGAAAACACACACTGTTGAGAAGATGCCCCTAAGATTAAAATATTCCAGAATGCTTCTGGCCAATTTGTCTCCATGAGACTCACACCGTCAGTTATAATAAATCCCCTCTTTTCTTACTATACATGAAATAAAAACAAGGTAAACTCATGGCCACGTGAGACTAGGCACAGCAAGTGCTTGGTGACAGAGACTCCTAATTCTGATCTTGGAGTTTGGGTTTGGGGGAAATTTTCTATTTTCTTCCCTTTTCTTTTTTTTCCTTTTTAAAGTTAACATTAAAGTTTCAATTCTCTTAAAGCTAAAATGCAAATCCTATTTAAAAACTGGAAATGTAATAAATGAAAACTCTAATAAACATATACCTGGTAGTTCAAATATTCTCTTCTACAATTACAGAATTACTTGCACAAAAAGAAAAAGGCTATGTCTATTTCACCGTTGATCTAGAAAGCACAAGGGAAAGGCTTCATACAGGAAACTCTAATGATAGAATTCTAACGTATTTTCCAAGAAGCAGGGCCACTGGCCTGTCAGCCCTGCACATCCAAGGAAGTCAAGCATATGGATCAGCCACCTGTGCTTACATCTCACATCCTTGTCCAAGACTTTGGGAGAGTCTCTCTCTTACAAGACGCTGGACCTCAAAACTTTATCAAGGCCCTAAATGTACAGAAAATGAAAGTCCCTCAGTCGTGTCTGACTCTTTGTGACCCCATGGACTGCAGCCCACCAGGCTCCACTGTCCATGGGATTCTCCAGGCAAGAATATTGGAATGGGTTGCCATTTGCTTCTCCAGGGGATATTCCCGACCCAGGGATTGAACCCAGGTCTCCTGCATTGGAGGCAGATTCTTTACCTACTGAGCTGTGATGTACAGACCTTTCTATAATCTAGAGAAACCTAGCTTCCCCATGGAAGGGGGCCTGGTGCTGCCCACCTGTGGACCCCAGGGCTCCTGTCACCCTTGGTAGTCATGGTGTGGGGGGCGGGGGGCGGTGGGGAGGGCCAGCAGGGAACCTGCAGACCCCTCTGAGAGCCTCAGCCTCCCCAAGAGGGTCAGAAACCTGTCTCGTGTCACTGCCTCAGACAACCATCTCCAACAACCACGGACACATCCCATTCCCCCAACGGCCCCATCACAACCCATCTGTCTGCAGAGTAGGTGCGCTTCTTGTATTAATAACATCCTCACAGCAGCCTCATCAGCCAAGGTGAAGGAACCGTCCCCCACCTGAGCCCACGTGTCTACATGCAACTCTAAAGGAGTGCCTTGCAGAAACACGCACACAGGACTCCTTCCTATGCAGAAATATAGCTTTTCTACCTAATCTCTCCTCGCTGCCTCCTTGATCTCAAACTGTGAGCCTGGCTCCAACGAAGGAGAATTCAGACCAGAACTAATATGTTCTTTGTCCCAGTTTTTGTTTGTGGTGGCGGTGTTCTTCCTTTCCACCTCCGCTCCTCTCTCAAAGGTTCTTCTTTAACATTATTCCTTTTTTTCTGGGCCACTTCACTGATTCTTCTACTGTACTACTTGAGCTGGTGGGCCAGTTGGTGAACAAGGACAGTTCTAGACTAGACCAACCACGTGTTAGCACAGCTACCCGCGAGATCCTGCTCCAGGGACAAGCCCCCTCATTGGATGTGAACTGTGTACCCCACGCCCTCATCCAGGTGAGGACCAGGGCCTGGATCAAATGCATCCCAGTGACCCCACTTCTTCACTCAGGGACTAGAACTTATTGTGGTATGAGGGCATGAGCCAAAAACCCTGAGTCTCACCCTAGATGGGTCAAGAACCAGTTGGAAGACTTTTACCCATCAAAAGAAGGGAAGGAAGGAAGGGAGGGAGGGGAGGAGGGGGAAAAGAAGGGAAAATGGAAGAAAGAAGAGAAGGGGAGGAAGAAAAGGAAGGACGAGAGGGAGTTGTTGAAACCACATGGTTTATCTGGTCCTCTCCTAATTTTTGGAGAAGGCAATGGCAACCCACTCCAGTGTTCTTCCCTGGAGAATCCCAGGGACGGGGGAGCCTGGTGGGCTGCCGTCTATGGGGTCGCACAGAGTTGGACACGACTGAAGCAACTCAGCAGCAGCAGCAGCTTCTAATGTTCTTTCATTCTGTCATTTTCTCTTCGGACATGGGGTTCAGGCAGTTGACATCTAAGTGGACATCACATGCTTAACTCTACAGATTCTGAGAAGGAAAGGACGCAAAACAAAAGGCTTAACTTAGGAGAACAAGGCGCTGAGGAGCCGTGTAACATGGGAGGAGGAAGGTGGGGTGTGGAGGTTGCTGAGCTCAGTCAACGCCTCCGGGAACAGGACAAAACCAAAGGGACAATGCATCTGATCAGAACGTGCTGCATGCTAACTCGGGAGAAATTCTTTCTTCTGTAAAATGCATGGACATATTTCGACCCAAAGACCCCTTGCTTGGCCAGTGAAGGTGAAAAATACACTTATGCAATTAGTCAGGCTCGCCTTGTCAGATATTTAGAGTCTGTGTCATCGGAGAACCGTAGTGCCCTTTGACCCCGCTTCTCCAAACATCAGGGAGGCTCTGTGGAAGGGACAGCTCAGGAGAAACATCCTTGCAGACCTCAGACAAAGAAAGCTTAGTTCCTGTTGTTCATTGCTGTTCAGTCACTCAGCCGACTCTTGGCGACCCCACGGACTGCAGCACACCAGGCTCATCTGTCCTTCACTATCTCCTGGAATTTGCTCAAACTCATATCCACCGAGTCGGTGATGCCATCCAACCATCTCATCCTCTGTTGTCCCCTTCTCCTCCTGCCTTCAATCTTTCCCAGCATCAGGGTCTTTTCCAGTGAGTCAGCTCTTCGCATCAGGTGGCCAAAGTATTGGAGCTTCAGCTTCAGCATCAGTCCTTCCAATGAATATTCAGGACTGATTTCCTTTAGGATTGACTGATTTGATCACTTTGCAGTCTAAGGGACTCTCGAGAGTCTTCTCCAGCACCACAACACAAAAGCATCAATTCATCAGTTCAACCTTCTTTATGGTCCTGCATCTCCCCAATCAACCTGCTGCTCTCAAATTTGCTGCCTGATTCCAGACCACATGTACCTATTCCCCCATCCTCTGCGACTCTGTGTTGGAGATGGCCTCCTTATTCATCCATCTATCAAAATCACCATTATGATCAGGAGGTCTCCCAAGGCCAAGACAAACCAAAGACCCCCAAAGGTCCAGCATTGGCCTCATAATGGCACAGACCAAGATGAGTGCAGAGGGCCAACCAGGCTGTGTGAGAGGGTCTGTGCCAGGCCCGGGGGGGTTCACCCTCTGGAGGTTTGCAATGAAGGTGATCAATGCAGACATATGCACAAATAACTACACAGCACAGAAAGGAAAAGATGTGAGGTTTTACGGGCTGCCCAGTAAGTGTTCAGAGTTTTATCTGTTTACATGGATTTAGCCATGACTGCAGTCCAATGGGATATTTTTATCCTAACCTTACAGATGAGGAAACCGATCGTTAATGGGTTAAAGAGTTCTCACAAAATCTTATGCGTATTTGGTGACCGATGGGAGATTTCCAAATGCCAACCAGATGCCAGAGTTAATGCCGTCCACTACTCGCAGTTCCCAGAAGAAACCCAAATTTCCTGGTGAACTCATCAATCATGCTTCACAACAGAGGAGCTGTTTGTGTGGCTCTGAGAGACTGGTGGGATGCTAGGCAGTGAGGTGAGGTGCTAGGCAGAGGGACCAAGGAGTGATGGGAGGTCACACACCAGGTGCTGGAAAGGAAAGCCCGACCTCACTAGGTTGTGAGAAGGAGCCACCTCACCTGGAAGACCACCCTAGTTGGAACTCCCATTTCTTAGTGACATGTGTCTTTTGAAACAAAGTATTAACCAGCTTCTTATCACGCACACCTCATCTCTCCAAATGTGGTGACGTCTCCATGAAGGCTGGATCTCTGCCTAACATCTTCGGATCCCCAGAAGCTCTACTCACAGAGCTGCCAGTGTGGTTGACGCTTACCGCAGCGTGGTAAGTGCTCAGCAGCGTGTAACGTCGGCACTTACGTGAACAGATAGCATCCTGAGACCCACAGTGTACTTTTACAGGAATTCAGCCGCAAAAATAAAATACCCCCACCCCTTAGAAATACTTCGGGTTTTTTCCTGGTCTGATCTGTGCTGCCCATTATCATTTGAACATCTGAGTACAATGACAGAAATAAAACGTAATCTAAATATATATCAAATACCTATGAAGCAACCAACCTCTCTGTAACACAATAAGAGGCAGTAAGAAACCCACGGACTGTTTTAACATCAGACATAAAGAGAGAAATGCATTTATTACTTTTTTTTCCAATTACGAAAGAATAGCTGAACATTTTAAAGAGAAAAATACAAGAAAAGGCATAAAGAAGACAAGTGGTACATCTACAAACAAAGGAAAAAATGAAGGGGGACAAGTTTATTCTAAACATCTAGGCAGGCTCTTTTAAAGCTCTCTCCAAAAGCCCTCCTCCCCACCACACACATGCATACACACGCATGCGCGTGCACACACACCCGCCAAAGTGGCATTATACTGACCAATGGCTTCACACAATCCTATTACGGCCAAGTTCAAAAGCAAAGGCAGACAGTACTTTCCTCTGTTTTTACCCTCACGCTGAAGGAAGTAAACAAACCACTTGTGAGTATGAACACAGCAGAGATCCCAACACCCTGCCTGCAGCTCCTCGTCCGTCCAGGCCAAGGACACAGACACACAGTGGGTGATCAGCAGGCATGACTGCCAACCCCTCTGCCTCTTACAGACGAGGAGGCGGAGGGCAGGGGAGATGAAAAACACCCAGCAGAGAGCACGCCTGTGGCGCCTCTGATTTCAGGAGTTCTCTCCCTGCACGCGACAGGTCTGAGCTATGAACACTTTGTCTTCATATCCAAGACTGGGTTAAATGTCTGGTTATGGTCTGGTCACCCCTCTCCATCACGCGTGCCTGGCCACTCCCCTCGAGGAGTGGTCACCACAGAATGCAGGGATCCGGGTGGACTCGCCCCCACGCGACCCACTAACAACACAGAAGCAAAGGCTCCCTCTTCCCACTCTGTCTTCCGAGCATTGGAGCAGACTCTCGCTAGACTAAGCTTCAAAAAATAAGAACATAGGCCAGCATTTATCTGGAAACCTCAGAGGCTTTGGCTCTGCTGTAAAGACTCTATTCCAAAGACACAAACGTCACCATCTACGCTGAACATCTTCCCAAGCCCATCCCAGGGGAGAAACAGAAAAAAAAATTTTTTTTTAATTAAATTAAAAGGTTTCAATGAGCAAGAAACCAAAACAACACACAGTTAACTTTTCCTCCTCCCATGTTTCCACATAGTTTTCCAAAGGCCTTCACCGTCATAAAGCATCCTCTCAAGTAGGAGAGGCAGTCTGTATGTTTCCAAAGAAAAACTAATTATTAGAATCACTGAATATGAGGGCCGGGGACAGGGGCGCCGTGAGAAGCCAAGAGAGGAAGTGGCTGAGAACAGAAACCTGTGTCTCGGCACCTGCAGGAAGGTGAGATCAAGTCCTATTTGGTGCCACACACGTCTCAGGGGACCCACGGGCTTGGGGCTCCATGGGCTGTTGCGGCTGCAATACTGCCTGCATCTGAGTGTTCAAAGAAACCCAGGCCTCATAATTAACCATCAGACTGTGCAGAGGTTCCATGCTTACCAGCTCTCAACTCTTCCCCTCACCTTTCCCGACTCCTGGCAACCCCAGCCCTCTCACGAGGAGAGCATGTTGGGAATACCTCAGGGTGTCCTAAGATGTAGACTTATTCCGGGCATGTGGACTTTGAGGATCCCCCAGGTTCCAGCCTGGGGTACCTGTGCTGTATAAATGGCCAACCTGGCCCCAGGCTATGACTCCAATGCGACAGCACCCTTTACAGGGATAGGGTGGGGAGGAAGAGGTGTGTAGTCGAGGAAGTCTGTAGTCTGTGTGTAGGAAGAGGTGATAAGTCTCTGGGGACTCCCACATCCCTGCTCTAAGGGGAGGAGAGAGCGATCAGAGGAGAAGCCAGCCCGGCCCCATGGGGTCTGGGAGCCCTGCTCTGGCTCATCTAAAGTAGAATTTAGGAGGACTTCCCTGGTGGTCCAGTGGTTAAGCCTTCGCCTTCCATTGCAGGGGTTGCAGGTTCGATCCCCACTCGGGGAGCTAACATTGCACAAGCCTCATGGCCAAAAAAAAAAAACAGCACATAAACAACAGAAGCAGTATCTTAACAAATTCAGTGAAGAGTTTTTAAATGGCCCACATCAAAAAATATACATAGATTAAAAAATAAACTTTAGAAGAATTTAGGGAGGCTGCACACTGGATAAAGTAGAATTCTTAGTTTAGTGTTCAAGGGCCTCTGAGATGCCCCCCGGCCCCGCCCCAGACCTTGATCTTTGCACAACTCACCCCAGTGTCACCCTGAACCCTGGACACTCAACCCACGTCATGACCCCCGTCCTCCCCTCCCCTTCTCTTGTAAAGGTTTTGGGAGACATGTGGCAGTTTCTACATAGTGTTTTCATCCTTTAGGTCTTATAATATTTGCCTTCCCCCAAGTACAGGCTTGAGATGTGTATGCTGAATTGAACTGGCCTCAAGAGAATAGGCACAGGTGTATAGAAATATACAGAAATAAAAGACAAAGTGCCCAGACAGCAGAATGAGTGGAGTGCTGTGGGCGAGGCAAAGAGGGCAGCCATGGAGCCGGGCAAAGCCCGCCACTGCGGTGGGGTCAGCACTGGAGGCCTGGAGCACAGCCTGGAGCGTGGCCTGACCTCCCTGGGTCTCTGTTTCATCAGGATCAGGGTAATAAGGCCTATCTCGTGATTTTTCCGCGAGGGGGGAACCAGGCTCTTTGTGCACAAGCCCATCGGGGCCTGGACAGAGGAAACCTGCAAACGACCACTGCCTGGATTGGGTGCTTCATGACACGGTCAACACCAAACTGAGGGCAACCCGGCTTTGAAGTGATTCTTAGAGAAAATAAAACAAAATCCTAAGCTCCCTGATGTTTAATATAAATGCACCACATCCTAACTGCAAGTGTTTTTAAGAACTGGTCAGGGGGAGGGGGTGGCCACGTGCTGCACTGTCCCCAGTGCTGACCAAGTGAGTCCTCCTCGGCCCCCACAGCGGCCGCAGTCCAGAAGGACAAAGGTGAAGCCACAGCCCCCAGACAGCCCGCCCCTGCCACCTCCGCCGCCTGAGCCGAGCTTGGTAAGAGGCATGGGGGTGCTGAGTGCTCACAGTGAAGCCGAGCGCCAGCATCAGGGCAGGGAGACAGCACCCTGGCCTTCCTCCGCACTCTGCCGGACAGCCATCTGTGCCTGGACAGCCAGCCAGGCCCCTCAAACCCGACTGTCTGTGTGTCTGTGTGTCTGTGCATCTGTGCACATGTAAACCTGTGTGTCTGTGCATCCATGTGTCTGTGCATCTGTGTGTCTGTGTGTCTGTCCACCTGTGTGTCTGTCCACCTGTGTGTCTGTGTGTCTGTCCACCTGTGTGTCTGTGCGTCTGTCCACCTATGTATCTGTGTGTTTGTGCATCTGTCCATCTGTGTATCTGTGCGTTTGCGTGTCTGTCCACCTGTGTGTCTGTGTGTCTGTCCATCTGTGTATCTGTGTATTTCTGTGTCTGTCCCCCTGTGTGTGTGTGCGTCTGTCCACCTATGTATCTGTGTGTTTCTGCATTTGTGTGTCTGTGCGTTTGTGTATCTGTGTCTGTCTACCTGTGTGTCTGTGCATCTGTCTGTGTATCTGTGCATTTGTGTGTCTATCTGTCCTTCTGTGTATGTGCATTTGTTTGTCTGTCCACCTGGGTGTCTGTTGTCTATCTGTGTATCTGTGCATTTGTGTGTCTGTCCATCTGTCCATCTGTGTATCTGTGTGTTTGTACATCTGTGGGTCTGCCTGCCTGTGTGTCTGTCCACCTGGGTGTCAATGCGTCTGTCCACCTATGTATCTGTGTGTCTGTCCGTCCGTGTATCTGTGCATTTGTGTGTCTGTCCACCTGTGTGTCTGTGCATCTGTGTCTGTCCACTGTGTGTGTGTGTGCGTCTGTCCACCTACGTATCTGTGCGTTTGTGCATCTGTGTGTCTGCCCGCCTGTGTGTCTGTCCACCTGTGTGTCTGTGTGTCTGTCCATCTGTGTATCTGTGTTTGTGTGTCTGTCCACCTGTGTGTCTGTCCACCTGTGTGTCTGTGCGTCTGTCCACCTATGTATCTGTGTATTTGTGCATCTGTGTGTCTGTGCGTTTGTGTATCTGTGTGTCTGTCCACTTGTGTGTCTGTGCGTCTGTCCACCTATATACCTGTGTGTCTGTGCGTCTGTCCACCTATGTATCTGTGTGTCTGTCCGTCCGTGTATCTGTGCATTTGTGTGTCTGTCCACCTGTGTGTCTGTGTGTCTGTCCATCTGTGTATCTGTGTTTGTGTGTCTGTCCACCTGTGTGTCTGTCCACCTGTGTGTGTGTGCGTCTGTCCACCTATGTATCTGTGTATTTGTGCATCTGTGTGTCTGTGCGTTTGTGTATCTGTGTGTCTGTCCACTTGTGTGTGTGTGCGTCTGTCCACCTATGTATCTGTGTGTTTCTGCATTTGTGTGTCTGTGCGTTTGTGTATCTGTGTCTGTCTACCTGTGTGTCTGTGCATCTGTCTGTGTATCTGTGCATTTGTGTGTCTATCTGTCCTTCTGTGTATGTGCATTTGTTTGTCTGTCCACCTGGGTGTCTGTTGTCTATCTGTGTATCTGTGCATTTGTGTGTCCGTCCATCTGTCCATCTGTGTATCTGTGCGTTTGTACATCTGTGGGTCTGCCTGCCTGTGTGTCTGTCCACCTGGGTGTCAATGCGTCTGTCCACCTATGTATCTGTGTGTCTGTCCGTCCGTGTATCTGTGCATTTGTGTGTCTGTCCACCTGTGTGTCTGTGCATCTGTGTCTGTCCACTGTGTGTGTGTGTGCGTCTGTCCACCTACGTATCTGTGCGTCTGTGCATCTGTGTGTCTCTGCATCTGTGAGGCAGGTGGACTGGCCTAGAACCAGGAAGGGCCTCCCCAGGAAGGAGGAAAAGGTCTGCATGGGGGCGGTTGGCAGGGAGGGGTTGTGTGCTCTCCACCCCAGCACAGATCACACACGACAGCTGAGTCAGAGGAAAGTCTCACTGCCAGGACAAAAGCATGTGGCCTGTACTCCCTGCCAAGGGCCCGCAGGTGTGAGACCCTCAGACTTAAACCCCAGCTGTGGACAGGCTTTAGGCCTGAGAACATCACCTTCCCGACGACCGAAAGCAAAGACCGAAAGGCCCCGTTTTCCTTTGACTCCCACGTTGTCAGGCACTACCACAGGGAACCCAGGGTCAAGGACACCTGTGCCCGCGTGCGGGCCAAGCCCCTGCCACCCTCTGCCGAGACTCAGGAACACCGATCGGCCAGCCTGGGACCTTCTGGGAAGTCCACTGTGGTCACACGGATGATCTCGGAAGAGTGGACGTGGAAGCCTTGGCCTGGCCCTGAAAGCCACATCACAGGCCTGGGAACTCACCACTGACCGAGGAGAGGCCACCACGCCATCAGCTGAAGGTTTGGGTCTCGGCCCGCCTGTGCGACACCCAAAGGGGCTGGGGGCTCCCTCAGCACCTCCGACGGGTCCCCCGGCCACCTTCTCAAGGTCTGTGCTGAGCAGTCTGCAGGGAACTCAGGACCTTCCTTCTCAGCAGGCTGCTCTACCTGAGACAGGACTTTCTATTTTTTCTTTTTCTTTCTCCCTATTTCCTCCCACTGAGTGATGGAAGGAGAGCAAGCAGGGCTTGTCCATTTGTGTCCGTCTGTCTGTGTGCACTGTGTTCGTCACAGCAGTGAGTAAGCTGGCTTGGCTTCAACTTTCCATCCTGTCTTTTGTGCTTTCTGGGCCTTTCCCGGCTCCATGGGAGCAGCCATCCAGGGCAGGGGGCCTGCACAGGGCGGAGCTGACAGGACCAGCTGCGCGTCCCGGGAACCAGGGCCCAAGAGCCGCGCTGCAGCCAGGCCACGGACTGCGGACCGGCCCTCTGCAGGCGTCCATCACGGGCACCGCGTCCACCACGGGCGCAGTGGCCCCTGCAGCCCCACCAGTGTGTCGGTGCCTGGCAGGCACATCCAAGATTACATGGCCTCAGTCCAGGAGAAAAGCTGAGAAGCCAGAGTGGGCAACTCAAAACAGACAAGTCGGGGCTGGATGCTGAGAAGGCAGGGGGTGCCAGATCCCCAGGGTCCTCCAGGGTGACACACTCGGTGGTGACACCTGGGGTGACACACAGTGCCTACAAGGTGATACACAGGGTAACACCCAGGCGGCCTACAGGGTGACATCCAGGGTGCCTACAGGGTGACACATGGGGAACCTACAGGGTAACACACAGGGCAACACGGCTCAAACAGTGGCAAGGGTGGGAGAAGGCACTCTGCTTTCAAGGGAAGCGTTTGCAGAATCAGCTCTCTGAGCACCCCTCTCTGTGTTCTCTGGGATCTATGGAGGCCCAGAACTGAAAAAGGTTCAAAAAGCCTAAGCATTAAGAAGAGTTACACTGCTGCTCCATCCCATAAACATGCTGAGAGCCAGCGCCGTGCAGAGCTGCCTGGGAGTGCACAGAGACCCCTACCCCCGGGAACTGGGGGACCCTCCCAGCAGAGGTCACAGTGATTTCCGTACGTCAGACTCTGGGAGCTCAGGACCAAGGCCAAGCTGGACATCGGGTCGAGACAGGTCCCTCTGAAGGATCCCACGGCCAGCTCCCTCCCAACCATCACATCCTCTAAACACCCACAGAGCATGCACACACATCAGGGAATTCAGAAGGGAATTTTTGTAAATGCAGCTCCTTCAATGACTGACTAAGGGCACGGCCCTCCAGGGGATGTCAGAGTCCAGGAGATCCATAGCCCTCCCTGCCAAGCTCACTGTCGACTCAGCTGGGTAAACCCCAGTAATCACGGGAAGGAGGGATGCGGTCTCTGAAGGGGGCAGTGCGGGGATGGGGAGGGGGCATCTCCACGGACCTGGATCTTAGGAACAGCTTCCTGCAGACACCTGACCAAGGGGAGGGAACAACCACGGAGAACTCACTCCTCGGACACGAGTCAGGTGTGCAGGGGGGACCTCAGAGTGCACCAGGCTGAAGGGAGGCCGGAAGCTGGCCTTGCAGGTTCAGATAAAGACTCAGAACTTGGTCCTTGAAGCTCCAGTGATGGAGCTTTGATCAGAGCATGTTTATCACTTTAGAACAATCACTCTGTTGCAGAGATCCAGTTAGGTTAGAGAAACCAGTGGGAGCTTTGTTAAGATAGCTAGGGAACCAGTGAGAACGTTGCTGAAGACCACTAACGATTTGGAAGTGGCCTCCCTGTTTTCCATAGCGTATGTCCACAGCGAAAGGCTATCGGGTGTGAGGGCATGGACTCTAAACCAGCAAGCCTTCCAGAACGTGGTGCTAAGGCTGTGCAGTGAGCCCACATGCCATCAGATTAAAACATAGCATCTTTGAATACATACCAGTAATGAAACAGAAAGAACACTTCTCTCAATTTCAGGAGACCTAGACTTAAGACTTGATTGCCCCTTAAATTCACGAGCTCTTAGACACTTCCACAACCCCTTGGAAGCCTCAGCACCATCATCTATAATTTGAGGTAAATAGCAAATGCCCTGCTTCTCGAGGGGTGGTCATGGAGATGGCATAAAGGAAACAGGAAAGCATCAGGGGTGTCCCCTGATGAAGACAGGCAGCTGACGGCCCCTTCTGCTCTCGGCACCTCTGACTCTCTAGTTCAGCCACTTCACAACTATTTCAGGTACACCCATATGCCAGACACCAAAGTTACCAAAGCAATTAAGGAAAGCACCATCCTCAAAGAGTGTATAAGGCCAAGACTGGGCATCTTGTCCTAGGAACACATAAACAAGAAAGGAGTTTGCCAATCCACAGCCAATATGCAACCCTCTATGAATCAGACCCCCTTACCACGTAATCTGGGCTATTTTGGAACAGCCTTAAGAAGGTTCAGAAGGACCACCTCACTGTCAAGGTCTTAGAGTGCTCGTGGCCATGGGATATTTTTATAGCCTCTCTTGGAGTCAAGAGCAGTGCAGATTTTGTACTCATTCTGAATTCAACTAGTATTTAAGTGTGCTGATTATAGCTGCAAATACACTTTTTATTCCAGTTTGTGGTTGGAGAGGTGGCCAGGGAAGAAGCCTTGGAAATTTACAGCACAGAAATAGCATGTGGTCTGTCTGCTTGAAGGAACCAATCCTTCCATGAGCACCAGCGAGAAGGCCAGCAAAGGGCCTGAAGCAAAGACAAGACAATGAAACGAGGCTTTTTGTCACCACATCCCTGTTCCAGGGGCTTCCCAGGTGGCGCTAGTGGTAAAGAAGCCGCCTGCCGAAGCAGGAGACCTAAGAGATGTAGGTTCAATCCCTGGGTCGGGAAGATCCCCTGGAGGAGGAACTGGCAACCCACTCCAGTGTTCTTGCATGGAAAATCCCATGGACAGAGGAGCCTGGTGAGCTACAGTCAATGGGGTCTCAAAGAGTCAGACACAACTGAAGTGACTTAGTACACAGCACACCCTGTTACTATAGTCTGGGAGAGACCCCCGAAGAAGCAGGCAGCAGCCCCACGGCTGGGGTTTAAGAAGATCCAGGACACAGCAAGTCTAGCTGGTGAACTGGGGTCATCCAAACAACACATCTAGACATGGTCTGAATACGAAGAAAATGATGAAAGTGGAAATGTGGAAATCGCTTTCTAACTGGTGCTGCCTGAAGGAGCTTGTGGAGATGAGCTCCTGGTGGCAGAAGGGCCTAGAAAAGACTGCAAAACCTGAACTCGGGTCCAGCTGCCAGCATCCTGGGGACCCTCTGAGGTCACCAGATTCTCCTCTGCCAAACTAGGGGCTCAAAGGAAGGGCCTTTAACCTTAGGGGTCCTGCACATCCCCTGTTTTCTCCCAGGGCTCAAGAATGGGGAGATTTTAGCTGGTATGGGCCACAAGTGCCCCAAGTTTATTCCAGTCTGAGCCTGTTTATTTTTAAGACATCAGGCTTCCAGAAGACTTCTTTGAAGAACTGGTAACTCAACTACCTCCCCAATGTAAGTCTGGAAATCTGTGTGATGTTCGCAACACGACTTCCTTTAAGCAGAACACTCTGCAATTCCACATTGAGACTCATGGGTGCTGCCTGGCAGGGATGTGTGCAGGAGAACAGTGCATGGAGATCTTGCCCCATAGGGTCTGGCATGGCACCGGCCACCTAATACATGCTTTTGACAATGAAACCCTCAAATGTCCCAGAATTTTAACTCATTGAGAAAAACTTGGGACAGACAGGTTTCTTTTCAAACAAATACACTCCTGCCTGGCCTTTTTTTTTTTTTTTTGAGAGAAGATGGTGTGAGCTTCCTTATAAGTACATTAGAAAGTAAGGGCAAAATAAAATTATAGGATAAGAAAATCTAGAACATCATGGTGATAACTAATATTAGTGCTGTTATGTCTTTCTCTATAATGGATGAAGGAAGCCCCATGTTACACACAGATTAAATCTGGACCAGTCATCTAATCCAAACTGATCAACAAATATTTCTTTACACTAACACTTGTTGCTCCCATTTCACTGCCCATCGATGCAGGAGTCAGTTGGTAAAGAATCCGCCTGCAATGCAGGAGACCCTGGTTCAATTACTGGGAGGGAAAGATCCCCTGGAGAAGGAAATGGCAAACCACCCCAGTGTTCTTGCCTAGGAAATCGCATGGACAGAGGAGCTGATAGCTACAGAGAAATTTGTCATCTTAAATGCATTCACTTAAAAAGAAATCTGAAAATCACTGAGCTGTCTCTAGCCTAAGAAGTTAAAAAGTAACTGCAGAATAAACACACAGTAAGTAGCAGGAAAGATCTATTAACAGATAAAAACAAAAATAAAATACAGAATTAAAGATAGTCATGGAGTCTAAAGTATTTTTCTTTGAAGATAATAATAAAACATACAGTGTCTGGCAGGTTGGTCAAGAAAAAAATGAAAGATATAGCCCAATTAACATTTTCATAATGAAAAAAAGATAGCAGGGATTTCAAGCAAAATGAATAATTTTATGCTAATTGTAACCTGAAAAACAGGTAACTATGAATATACTCCTAGAAAAATATAATTTAAGAAAACTGAAAGAAGTCCAGTTTAAAAAGAAACGGGAGTTCAGAACATTTTAAACAGCTTGAAAAAATTAGATCAAAATCTGGCAACAAGGAAACCACGAGTTCTTGTTTTTAGCTGAGTACTACCAAAATTTCACGAGCAGATTAATTCAAATCATACACAAATTCTTGCAAGAAATACGGGAAATAAAGGAAAAATAGGAAATAAAAACCTCTCTCTAAATCAGACAAAAGCAGTTAAGGAAAGGAAAAATATAGGCCAAAGTTACTCATGAGTAAAGAAACAAAAATTAAAAAAAAAAAAGCAAATAGAATCCAGATGTGCACCAGGCACGTATTCAGGGGGGAAAGTAAAGTCAAACAAGCTAGATTTATTGTAGGCATAGAAGAGAGTTTACCATTGAAATAAGTCATATGTGTCAGATAACATAGTGAGAAGAAAATGGTGGAAATCATACCTTCATCCTAATAGATACAGAGCAGTCTTTGATAAAACTCAACATACACTTATGATTAAAGCAGAAAACAAAACTCTGCAAAACAGAATCATAACGGAACCTCCTTAACCTAATAAAGGGTATTTGGAAAAAAGTGATAGCAGACATCAGTCTTAATCAAATAAGAACCATTTCTTATAAAGATGAGGAACAATGAAGGGCTATCTTTTATTGCTTCAGTTCACTATTATATTAGAGTTCTAACTCAAACAAAGAAGACAGGAAAAAGAAAACGCCAGAAATGAAAAGAAATAAACCATATTTCAATTATTCACAAATGACTTTACTTCTAGGAGGATCTATAGACAAAAATACTAGAATTACTAAAAGTATAATTAAGTGTCTGGATGCAAGATATGTAGAAATATCAATTAGACTTTTATCCTTTGCAAAAACGACATCTCCTAAGGCATCCCAAAACTAAAGTGGCTGGAAATAAACATGTCACATGTACCTAGGAGTATTCAGAAAATGAGTAAGACCTATTCACAAAAGTATACAACTTTCCCCAAATATATGGATAGAACACAAATATATGGATAGTGATACAATGTTCATGGACAGGAGAACCCAACATAAGAAATAAAGTCAGTTCTTTCTCAACTGACCTATAGATTGAAAGCAATCCTAGCAAATCCCCCACTGGTTTTGTTGTTGTCTTTGTCATTGTTATTCCCGTTTCATAAATTAACTCTAAAATTTCTATAGAATGGCAAAAGTCCAAGGACAGCCAAATATCACCCCATAAGAGGAAAAAGGTGAAAGAACCAAATATGAAGGTGTCGCAGAGAATAACAATAATTAAGAGCAGGCAACACTGATACAGAAGTGGGCAAACTAAGCAAGACAGATAAAAAAGTCGCAGAAACAAACCCATGTACCTGGGGAAACAAGACATCACAGGCTGCGTGTCCCAGATACATGGGAAAAACGGATTATTCAATAAACGGAACTAGGAGAATTACTATTCATTATGGATAAAACCAACACTGGATTCCTAAATCACACACAAAAATTAACCCCAAGTAATTTTAAAATAGGTAAAAGAAGATAAGGGAGTAACTTTTAACCTTGGGGCACGGAAGAAAATCTTAAGGGAAAGGCTCTAACCGTAAATGGGCAAAGTTGTCTATATAAAATACACTAAAATCAAGAAAAGCACCTTGTGAAAACATACAGCACAAACGAGGAGGTGATCTTTTTTAACACATGAAACCACCATTGTGAGTCTCCTGAATATGTAAAGAATGCTTTCAAGTCGATGAAAAAACATAACCCAGTGAGAACCGACATCAAGGAGATGAGCAGTCTTTTTACAGTAAATGAAACAGATGATAACTAAATATGTGAAAGAAGCTCAAAACTGCTGGTACATTAAGTTCACTCTACTATTAATCTGTCAAAAATTAAGAAGGCCAATGACACCAAGTGTTGGGATAAGACAAGCGTGAATCTTAAAGGACACTTTTATTCACTGCTGATAATAAGGTGCATTGCTATAACCACTGTGTAAATGAACAGGGCGTTTTCTTGTAAAGTTGGTCATAAATTAGCCTTTCTTTCATCCCAAACTCTCCTCCCTGGTATATAACCAAAAGAAAAAGAAATGGCATATGTGCAGCAGAGATATGTGCAAGAATATAAATAGCAGGGTATTTTGTGACAGCCGAAGACTGAAAATAACTCAAACACCCACTGACAGGAGGAAGCATGCATGTTAACCTTATCAGATATTATGTAAGTGAGATGAGTAAATATAGCGGCACAGAACAAGGCTGTTAAATCCTAGAAACAAAACGCTGAACATCATGACACAACTTTTAACGAGTAGTATTATATATATTTTTAGGGATACAGACTACCAAAAACAGCAAGGAAAGATGAAAGGATAGTGCAGGGAAGGGCAGACAGATGAAAATGTCCACATCGGGCTCACAGTGTTGGCGATAATTTTGTTTGAGGCAGGTTCATTAATTATACTTCATAACTCACATATATAAAGTGTTATATATATCAGATCCCACCTATCAGATGTTTTTTAAAAGATATGATTAGAATGGTATTGTCGAATCTGGTTCAGATTTAAAATGGGTATCTCTCCAGTGAAATGGTATCTCACCATCTTTAGATGGTGAAACTAAAAAACAAACAAAAAATTATTAGTGTTATTTTCCTGGGGAGGACAAAGAGATGAAGCATTTACACGTGTGTTTAATAATTTTTCTGTATTTTAATAATTTTTCTATATTCATGTGAAGTGAAAGTTAAAGTTGCTCAGTTGTGTCTGACTCTGCGACCCCATGGATTTTAGTCCACGGAATTCTCCAGGCCAGAATGCTGGAGTGGGTAGCCTTTTCCTTCTCCAGGGGATCTTCCCAACCCAGGGATTGAACCCAGGTCTCCCGCACTGCAAGCAGATTCTTTACCAGCTGAGCCACAAGGGAAGCCCACTTCATGCATTATTAAAAATATTAAGTATTATTATTATTAATATTAAGTAAAAATATTAAGTATTAAAAATATTAAGTAACCAGCTTAAAGTGGTAAACTTCAGAAACTCAGAGGCTGAGAGCAACAAGAGCTTCTCAGTGGATTCCAATGGACCACTGTTGATTTACTGTCAACAAATTTAAAGAAAACAGGGATGTCTGGGCTGAGCTGGTGGCCAGATCTCTGAATGGATGTCTTAGACCATGTCCACATGCCACCCCAACCCAAAGCTTCCATCCATCTCCCTGGCCAGGGAGACACCTCTGGGTTCAAGAAGTCAAGAAGTTCAAGGAATCAAGAAGTCAGATTCAACTCCAATACCAGGTCTTAAGGTCTATGGATTTCATGATCCTTTTTAATTATACAGGACCTTTAAGTCCTGCCCTATAAAAGAACAGGGTCATGTACTTATAATTTCTTCTTTATTCTAATGGAAACTTTTCAATTCTCTTTAAAAGAAAAGAAAAGAAAAGGACTATGAAATGCTTTCCCTTGGCTATGCCCCTCTTCAAAGATTGTGAAATATGATTTTTTCCCCCCAGCTTGGAATAATTTATACATGAAACATCCTGCTTCTTGTTAGCCCTCACATTCAGTTCACTCACTCACACAGTACGCTCTTCATTCTGATGTTTCAAAACCCCACAGTGCATCTGATTTTCTTTCTAGGGGGTGCTGGTGGTAAGATTACACTCTGATGTCCACTTCAGCTTGCACCACAATGTTGAACTTGAACTGGGCAGAGAGGATCTAGAACAAAATTACAAAGTACCTTGCAAAGTATCTGGCAGGGCCGACACTTCCTAACACATCTAGGGATGGCTGCCCCAGAGCCCGCTGGCCTCATGTCAGCCTCATCTCTCCCCACACTAATCCTGCCCACTAATGGATTTAAAGTGATGGTCCTGAACTCTGCAAATAATTCATCAAGTTCAATATATATGGCCCTTCCCTCAGCTGGGTAGTGATATCTTTAGATTTCCATAAAGCACAGGCCAACCATTCTTTGTTAAAGAGGCTCTTTTAAAACTCCAACACCCAGAGAGGACACCATCTCACTGCCACCAACTTCTTGCTTGTAGATGTCTCGCAAACCTAAATAATGTCCATTTTTAACCAAGCTCTTTTCCAAGACTTCCTATTCCTCCCATCCAAAACCTTCTTTCCAGGCAGAAAGGTCAAGTGAGATGTGGAAGCTGGGTGTGCTGGATTAGCTGGGCTCCACCATTTCCCAGCTGCATCATCCTGAAGTCACTTTTGGTCTTAGTTTTCTCGGCTGGACCGAGGGAACAACAGCAGCTATCATCACGGGAGAGTTACGTAAGTGATCAGTGCACAGTGCACGTGGAGGTTCAAGTATAAACTCCAAGGCCTACACCAACGACAGCTGTGAGCAGACATCCTTTGTTATTTCATCTCTCCCTAGGCACGTGGACAGTGGCTTCAGGAGCCCGAGAATAAATCAAGGTTTTGGCTTCTTTCTGCTGTGCTGGAAGGCATCCCTCAGTTCCATCCTCCAAATTCCTACAGCCCTCCCTAGTAACCGGACCATCCCTCCCCTGAGCACAGAAGGCACATGACCATGGAACGCTTGGCCCTCCTCACAGCTGTGCGCAGGGTGCTTCCTGTCATCTTGTTTGCATCTTCTGTGCTCCTAAGGTCTGCCCTCTCCACACCCCCCCTTAGGTCCCAGAGGAGGCTGCAGGTGGTCATTCCATTTGCATTTGGTTTCTGATCAGTAACGAATAGCTTAATGTTGTTTACACATCATGAGAATCGTGCCCACCCTTCTGGCACACCTGGGACTTCCAGGTAGGTAGGGAGGCTCTGCTGTCATTCCCATTTTAACAAAGAAGAAATCCAGGCTCTGAGATGCCAGTGACTTTCCCCAGCTCCAATTTCCTGGTGGCTCGGATGGTAAAGCATCTGCCTGCAAAGCAGGAGACCCGGGTTCAATCCCTGGGTCGGGAGGATCCCCTGGCAACCCAATCCAGTACTCTTGCCTGGAAAATTCAGTGGATGGAGAAGCCTGGTGGGCTACAGTCTATGGGATCACAAAGAGTAGGACAGGATTGAGCGACTTCACCTTCACTTTCCCCAGCTCCTGGGCAGGAAGGGGTGAAGCTGGGCCTGGACCTGCCTTCTGACTCCCTGTGTCCACCTCTTCCCACCACAACACAGAGGTTTGAATCTACTCTATGTGCCCCAAAGGAGAGATTTTCTGGTTTTCGTAGGGAGGAACTGAGCTACAGCCAACAATAACTTTTTACAAGTACACAGGACTTTAGCACATTCCTCAGTTGTCATAAAATTATAGAAGAATTTTAAATAGTTGCAGAAGATACAACTTCTGGCATACTGAAAACACTGTCTTTTTAAAATGAAGTAGCAACAGTTGAAAGAAGTGTAATTTCTAGTGTATCACTTATTCTTTTAAATATCCATGAACAGCTAAAGCAATCCTGAGAAAGAAGAATGAAGCTGAACACGTCCTGATTTCAAACGATATGATGAAGCTACAATAATCAAAACAGTATAGTATTGGCATAAAACAGACACACAATTCAATAGAACATAGTAAAAATCCTAAAAGCTTCTGCATGGCAGAGAAATCATCAACAAAATGAAAAGGCAACTTGTAGTATGGGAAAAAAAAATATTTGTAACCCCCCTATCTGATAAGGGGTTAACATTCAAAATATAGAAAGAACTCATATCACTCAATAGTAAAAGTACAAATAATCCAATTTTGAAACGGGCAAAGAACTTAAACAGATATTTTTCCAAAGGAGATGTACAAATGGCCGACAGGTAAATTAAGATATATGCTCAATAGTGCTACGTATCATGGAAAGGCAAATCAAACCACAAGACGTCACCTCACACCTGTTAGAACGTCTGTTATCAAAGAGACAAGATAAATGCTGACAAGGGGGTAGAGAAGAGGGTACCGTTGGACACTGATGATGGAAAGTGTAAACTGGAGCAGGCCCTGTGGAAAACAGTATGGAGGGTCCTCAGATTATTAGAAATATAGCAACATGATCCGGCAGTCCCATTTCTGGGTATACATCTGAAGGAAACAAAATCATTAACTCAAAGAGATAACTAAAGTCTCACATTCAGCGTAGTTCTACCCTCCGTAGGCAAGATGTTAGAAACAACCTCAGTGTCTGTTGACAGAAGAATGGATAAATATATATATATGTGGCATATATACGGTATAAATACAATGGATTATTATTCAGCCTTAAAAAGAGAGGAAGTCCTGACATTTGCAACATGGATGAACTGGTGGCATTATGCAGGTGAAATAAACCAGACCACATGGTATCACTTATATTAAAATCTAAAAAAAAAAAAAAAAGGAAAACTTATAGAAACAGAGAGAAGAAAGGTGGCTGTCAAGTGCAGGGCGGGTGGGAGAAATAGGGAGCAGTTGGTAAAAGTGTGAAAACTTTCAGTTATAAGATGAATAAGATCTAAGGGTCTAACATATAAATGGTATAACATATAAATGACTATACAGGCCTCTGATTTAAACCAACACATTCAGAAAAAAATTTCAGAAAAAATATATTCACTTCAATACACCTCTCCTCAGAAAATACCTTAACACATCATTTTATCATAACCGTGTTTCAATTATATGTTTGTCCATATTATTTGCATATTTATCTCCTTCCAATAGTTTAACAGATGAGAACAGTTTTCACTGTTAAGCCAATGAACCGATAAGAATTCCTTTCCATCAGGAAGATTTTACCTTATTTTAAATTCAGATAAGTGTGTTTATACATAGTTGATACATAGAATAAATTATGGAATTCGATCATAAAATTAGCCACTAAAATAAGTAAATTCAGGACTAAAATGAGATTGAGGTAAGTCAATTATGTTATGCAGTTTTCAATAAATGATAATGATCAGATACTAAACATTTCCTCACTGACATTAATCAAGCATGTTAACTGTAGCAGAAACCATAAAGTATCATAAAGGATGGTATTTCTTTGGTAAAAGGGCTTGCATGTGTTTGTGAAGCTCTGTTGTTAAGCTTTGGGTAATTAAAAAAAGAAAAAAAAAAGTACTGTACGCAGGAAGAAATGGCAACCCACTCCACTATCCTTGCCTGGAAAATCCCATGGACCAGGGAGCCTGGCAGGCTGCTGTCCACGGGGTCACAAAGAGCTGGACACAACTGAACGACTGTGCACACACTCACTGTGCATTTTTTTAATTGAGGAGGGGAAAAAATTCCATTATTCCCTGTTTTCCATCTTTTCTTTGCAACAGTGGCCAATGAATCTGTCCAAATTACTTTAAAAAAATTCTATCACTATGCTAACAGCAGAGAAGGCAATGGCAACCCACTTCAATATTCTTGCCTAGAAAATCCCATGGACAGAGGAGCCTGGTAGGCTGCAGTCCATGGGGTCGCTAAGAGTCAGACACAACTGAACGACTTCACTTTCAATTTTCACTTTCATGTATTGGAGAAGGAAATGGCAACCCACTCCAGTGTTGTTGCCTGGAGAATCCCAGGGACAGAGGAGCCTGTGGGCTGTTGTCTATGGGGTCGCAGGGTCGAACACGACTGAAGTGAGTTAGCAGGATGCTAACAAATCCTGATGGTTCCAGACCAGCCACAGCAGGGGGTCTAATCCAGCCGTGCAGGGTCCAGCCCGAGGGGCCCTAATTACTGCCTTCTGCCCTCTGTCCCTCCCTTGTCTCCACCCAAGACACATCCCTTCAGCCATGAAGGGACCTAGTACTCAGCACCTCTTTCTCACAGTCTCAGTTCTGCTCCATCCTGCACTAAAGTTTTGGGAACTGGCATCCCACACCTGCTGTCTAACCTGCATCAAAGGAAAATGTCAGAGCAGAAAACCCACCCATGGCTCCTCCTCCATCCCTCTGGGACCTTGCACACAATAGATGCTCATCAGCTGTCTGCTGCCCGGATGTCCAGAGAAACTCACTGCATCCTGGCACTGAGGTCCTCGCTGCCGCTGGGCCCTGGGACATGCAGACAGTGAGGATGCTTAGCAGACTTACCAGCAAATGCTGAGTTGACAGCACAGCCTCGACAACAGCACATGTAGCTCTCAAAACAAAGAGAACAAGAACAATGACAGCAAAAGCCCAAGAAACTGCAATGGAGACAAACGTCGAAAATGTGACACCGTTACCATTTCTTTTACCGAGACCCACAGCCACGGGATCTCAGAGGAGCATCTTTACGTGTTTCTATTTCTAAAAATACTGCTGGCCTAACCGCCTCAGCCACTCTGAAACCATGAGAACAAAAGCCGGGTATTGATATTTTCGATTCTAGTTAGTGTTTTAGCGACCTTTGCCTTAAAGCTTCACCAGCCAAGACTGAGCCCCGTGTCCCAGCTGCAGCTCTCGGAATGCCGGCCATTCCCAAGGCTGCGTTAAGGCCAAGGCTCAGCTAAACTTTCTTTACAGAAGATTTCTTTTCTTATCGATGACATTCTCCAATTGGGGGTGGGGGGAGGGGGATAGGAAAAGGAAAAAAAAAACTCTTGTTTCAGATTTAGCTACTTCAATCACAGAAGCGAGACCTGGGGGTGGTTTATATCCTCTGAAGGCTGTTTCTCTTTATAAGTCCTAAACATTTAAAATAGCTTTGCCTGTGCTGGAATGTCATTTTCTGGTATTTGGGCTTCTTCCACACAAATCTTTTTGTGACTATGAAGCCATTTCAGTTCTTGGAACTTGCGGGAGACTGATTCCCAAACATAGCGTTCTGGGAGGTGGGAGTGGGCCGATGCAGGGAGAAAGCACAAGTCCACTCTGCTTCACAATGCGTTCTTTCCCAGGGTGCGTTCACGTTCCCCTCATACCTGGGGAGACTGTGTCTGAACCAGTCAGGGTACTGCAGAGAAAGCTGCAATAACCCTAAACCATTGCAGCTGAGGTCAAAATGCACACACACACTCACACACACACTCATACACACACTCATTCAGTACCCAAGGCCTGTGAAGAAGTGGGGGGCTGTGCTTGAAATGTCACTCATCACACTTCCTGTTTCTTTGCAGTGCTTATGAGCCGGCTGGAGACCTCCCTCAGCCTCAGCAAAAAAAATGTGTCAGTGAGAAATTAGCAACAGATTCCCAGGATTACTGGAGAAACACTGGTAATGTCAGTACGTGGTACACGGTCAGGGATTCAACAGGGATTTTCAAGCAGGCCCTTTGAGAGTGCAGGCGACAAGGCTGGCCTAATGGTTAGGACTCCACACTCTCACTGAGGCTTCAATCCCTGGTCAGGGAACAAACATGTTGCTTGCCAAAAAAATTAAAAAATAAAGTGCAGGAGGTGAAAAGGCAAGGCAAGCTGATGAGGACTTGAGGCTGTCAGGGAGGGAATGTTGGAATTTAGCTTCCCTAAACTGCCCCAACAACACAAGAGATGAATATACACATGGACGTCACCAGATTGCCAAATTCAGATTGATTATATTCTTTGCAGCCGAAGATGGAGAAGTTCTATACAGTCAGCAAAAACAAGACTGGGAGTTGACTGTGGTTCAGATCATGAACTCCTTACTGCAAAATTTAGACTTAAAATGAAGAAAGTAGGGAAAACCAATAGATCAATCATGAGTGTGAGTGAAAAGTCGCTCAGTCATGTCTGACTCTCTGAGACCCCATGGACTACACAGTCCATGGAATTCTCCAGGTCAGAAGAGTAGAGTAGGTAGCCTTTCCCTTCTTCAGGGGATCTTCCCAACCCAGGGATCAAACCCAGGTCTCCCACATTGCAGGTGGATTTCTTTACCAGCTGAGCCACAAGGGAAGCCCATGATATGACCTAAATCAAATCCCTTATGATTATACAGTGGAAGTGACAAATAGGTTCAAGGAATTAGATTTGATAGACAGAGTGCCTGAAGAACTAGGGACACAGGTACATAACATTGTACAGGAGGTGGTGATCAAAACCATCCCCATGAAAAAGAGATACAAAAATGCAAAACGGTTGTCTGAGGAGACCTCAAAAATAGCTGAGAAAAGAAGAGAAGCAAAAGGCAAAGGAGAAAAGGAAAGCTGTATCCATCTCCATGCAGAGTTCCAAAGAATAGCAAGGAGAGATAAGAAAACTTTTGTAAGTGATCGATGCAAAGAAACAGGAAAACAATAAAAAGGGAAAGACTCTTGAGATCTCTTCAAGAAAATCAGATATCAAAGGAACATTTCATGCAAAGATGGGCACAACAAAAGACAGAAACAGTATGGACCTAACAGAAGCAGAAGATATTAAGAAGAGGTGGCAAGGATACACAGAAGAACTGTACAAAAAAGATCTTCATGACCCAGATAATCACAATGGTGTGATCACTCACCTAGAGCCAGACATCCTGGATGAGAAATTAAGTGGGCCTTAGGAAACATCACTATGAACAAAGCTAGTGGAGGTGATGGAATTCCAACCGAGCTATTTCAAATCCTAAAAGAAGATGCTGCGAAAGTGCTGCATTCAATATGTCAGCAAATTTGGAAAACTCAGCAGTGGCCACAGGACTGGAAAAGGTCAGTTTTCATTCCAATCCCAAAGAAAAGCAATGCCAAAGAATGCTCAAACTACCGCACAATTGCACTCATCTCACGTGCTAGCAAAGTAATGCTCAAAATTTTCCCAGACAGGCTTCAGCAGTACATGAACCGAGAATTTCTAGATGTTCAAGCTGGATTTAGAAAAGGCAGAGGAACCAGAGATCAAATTGCCAACACCTGTTGGGTTATGGAAAAACCAAGAGAGTTCCAGAAAATCATCTACTTCTGCTTTATTGACTATGTTAAAAGCTTTGACTGTGTGGATTACAACAAACTGGAGAAATCTTAAAGAGATGGGAATACCAGGTATTCCTGAGAAATCTGTATGCAGGTCAAGAAGCAACAGCTAGAACTGGACATGGAACAACGGACTAGTTCCAAACTGGGAAAGAAGTACATCAAGGCTGGATATTGTCACCCTGCTCATTTAACATATACATAGAGTACATCATGGGAAATGCTGGGCTGGATAAAGTACAAGCTGGAATCAAGATTGCTGGGAGAAATATCAATAACCTTAGATATGCAAATGACACCACCCTTATGGCAGAATTAGAGGGCCTCTTGATGAAAGTGAAAGAGGAGAGTGAAAAAGCTGGCTTAAAACTCAACATTCAAAAAACGAAGATCATGACATGTAGTCCCATCACTTCATGGCAAATAGATGGAAAAAGAATGGAAACAGTGAGAGACTTTATTTTCTTGGTCTCCAAAATCACTTTAGATGCTGACTGCAACCATGAAATTAAAAGACACTTGCTCTCTGGAAGAAAAGTTATGACCAACCTAGACAGCATATTAAAAAGCAGAGACATTACTTTGCTGACAAAGGTTTGTCTAGTCAAAGCTATGGTTTTCTTAGTAGTCATATATGGACGTGAGAGTTGGACCGTAAAGAAAGCTAAGCGCTGGAGAATTGATGCTTTTGAACTGTGGTGTTGGAAAAGACTCTTGAGAGTCCCTTGGACTGCAAAGAGATCCATCCAGTCCATCCTAAAGGAAATCAGTCCTGAATGTTCATTGGAAGGACTAATGCTGAAACTGAAGCTCCAATACTTTGGCCACCTGATGCGAAGAACTGGCTCATTGGAAAAGACCTTGATGCTGAGAAAGACTGAGGGCGGGAGGAGAAGGGGACGACAGAGGATGAGATGGTTGGATGGCATCACTGACTTGATGGACAAGAGTTTGAGCAACTCAGGGAGTTGGTGATGGACAGGGAAGCCTGGCGTATTGCCGTCCATGAGGTCGCAGAATCAGACACAATTGAGCACCTGAATGGAACTCAAAGTGCCCCATATCCCCAGGTCCAGGCACACTGACAGCCCACTGCTCCTATCTTCCCAGCCAAGCCCTCCAGTGTCCCCGTACAGACAGCACTGGTCCTTCCCCTGTCCCTCCAGGCCACCCATCACCCAGCCTGACCTCCTCCTCACGACCTACGTGCTCTCTCAAGGAGGTTACATGGTAACCTCCCAGTGACCTGGGTCATCTCTCTCCTGCAGACACTGTTGTTCAGGCAGTCCTTTAATTTTACCCCTCTGCTCAGCCAAACAATATTCTTTTTTCTAAATTTTTATTGGACTATCGTTAATTTACAGTGTTGTATTAGTTTCAGGCGCACAGTAAAATGAATCAGTTATATATATATATCTCCATTATTTTTCCGAGTCTTTTCCCATATAGCTTATTAGAAAACACTGAGTAGAGTTCCCTTTGCTATACTGTAGGCCTTTGTTCATTATCTGTTTTATATATACTAGTGCGTATGAACCTAAAAATTATCATACTAAGTGAAGTGAGTCACACAAAGACAAAGAACACATGATATCACTTATATGTGGGATCTAATTTTAAAATGATACAAATGAACCTTTTTACAAAAGAGAAACAGACTCACAGATCTTGATATTTCAAGTCTTGAGCTACTGTGTGCTTAGTTGCTCAGTCGTGTCTGACTCTTTGCAACCCCATGGACTGTAGCCTGCCAGGCTTCTCTGTCCATGGGATTCTCCAGGCAAGAAGACTGGAGTCAGCTGCCATAAGCTCCTCCAGGGGATCTTCCCAAACCAGGGATCGAACCCACGTCTTCCTCACTGCAGGAGGATTCTTTACTGTCTGAGCCACAAGGGAAGCTCAAGAATACCAGAGCAGGTAGCCTATCCCTTCTCCAGAGGATCTTCCCAACCCAGGAATCAAACCGGGGTCTCCTGCATTGCAGGTAGATTCTTTACCAACTCAGCTACCAGGGAAGCTACTGTGCATGCTTTCAAGTCCCCAGCTGAACTGTCTAGATAAACACACAATCACACGGATGGGGGTCTTTCCATCTGTGGCCATGAGCTCCAGGTGGATTCATACCAGGGGATCACGCCGCATCTGCCTCTCCCTGGAGGTCTCCTCACTCTTTCTCTTTTCCCCCAAACTAACAAGACCTCTTGCACCATGGAAGTCTCAACTGAAGACTTCACTTTCAATCTCACAAAGAAAATAGAAGCAATCACAAGAAAATGCCTCTTCTGAGCGCCACATGTGTCTGTCATGTAGTCCATCCCCCCCAGTAACTATCTGTGTTCCTCTCTAAACAACCCCACCTGTATACAAACACACCTCCTTCACCTACTCAAGACACAGTCCCAGCAACCCTCTGTCCTGTATTAACATTTTTTCCTCTCTACTAGACCATCCCCACGGATGTATAAATAAAGCTAATGCATCTTAACTAAAAACAATTCTCTCAGCCTGACTTGCCCCACCAGATACCACCCCATATTCTGCTCCCCTTGGCAGCAAACCTCCTCCAAACTGTTGCCAACAATCTCTGTCTCAGATTCTTCCCTCCATCTTTCCCTTCAAGCCCACTCTCCTCGGCCTTGGTTGCCATAGCCACCAGACCCACATGACATTTTGCGGTTTTTACTGAAGCCATCAATGGCCCACATGGCACTAGTTCAAGAGTCAGTTCTCCGTCTCCACCTCACTTGGCCCGTCCACACACTGGGCACAGCTCATCATTCCCTCCTTCTGAAATGATTCATGTGGCTTTCAGGAAGACTCACCCCTGGATTTCCCCCATCTGCCTGGGGGTTGCTTCTTGGTGCTCCGAAAGCTGGAAAGTCCCAGGACCAATCTTGAAAACTCTTCTATCCCCAGGATCTCATCTGACCTTATTCCCTTAACAACCACAGACCAAAGACCTCCATTTTATCTCCAGCTCAGACCACTGTCTTCAACTACCAGATCTGGATATACCTGTCACTCAGCCTCTTCATTTGGGGGTCTTATAATCTCAAACGCAATCTGTTCAAAATCGAACCCCTTGTGGCATCACAGCCTTGCCACCACCCTGGCGGAGATTCCCATCTCAGTTGGTGACAACTCTCCAGTTATGCAAGCTAAAATTTTTGCTATCATGATGGACTTTCCCTTCTTCTCAAGCCTTACATCCATTCTGCCAAGACACCTTAAGGGCTCTTTCTCCAAAATATATCCAGAATGTGACCACTTCCTGCTTCTCACGGCTACCAATGGAGCAGGCCACTGAATTATCTCTTGCTGGAATTACAACAATGAATTTCTCTAATGACCTCTAAGTGGTCTCTTGGTCTTCCCCCATCCTTTATCAGTGCCGGAATGAGCCGATTAAAACAGATCCTGTCCCTTCTCTGCTTAAACCCCTGCACTGATTTTCAAACCTAGAATTCCTCTAACGGTCCACGATGCTAAAGCATGGTCAGTTCTCCACTGTCTCCTGACCACCCCACTCACAGCTCTAGGCTGGTTCCCCACCAGCCCCCCCGCCTCAGTGTTCCTGGACTCTGGGCCTTCACACACACATCTTCTTCTAACTCCAATTCTCTTGTCCCAGACGCTAACTGGCTAATTCCCAGTTCAGTTCAGTTCATTTCAGTTGCTCAGTCATGTCTGACTCTTTGCGACCCCATGGACTACGCCACGCCAAGTCTCCCTGTCCATCACCAATTTCCCGAGTTTACTCAAACTCGTGCCCATTGAGCCATCCAACCATCTCATCCGTCTGTCATCTCCTTCTCCTCTCACCTTCAATCTTTCCCAGCATCAGGGTCTTTTCAAATGAGTCAGTTCTTCGCATCAGGTGGCCAAAGTATTGGAGTTTCAGCTTCAACATCAGTCCTTCCAATGAACATTCAGAACTGATCTCCTATAGGATGGACTGGTTGGATCTCCTTGCAGTTCAAGGGACTCTCAAGAGTCTTTTCCAACACCACAGTTCAAAAGGATCAATTCTTTGGTGCTCAGCTTTCTTGATGTCCAACTCTCACATCCATACATGACTACTGGAAAAACCATAGCCTTGACTAGACGGACCTTTGTTGGCAAAATCCCATAGTTCCTTAAATCCCTGTTCAAATGTCAGCTGTTTAACAAGGCCTCCCAGAGAACTCCATTTAAAACTCCACCCCTCTAGAGCTGGTAGCTTTTTATTTTCTCCACAACACTTACGCCTGGGAATGAGATGTAAAATTCGCTCCCTCACACAGTGGAGCAGACACGGTCTGTCTCTCGGTGCCTGTCCCCACCCTCACCTTCCACTCATATCCTGCCATCCTGGATTTTCCAAGAAAGCAGAAGGGTCGGAGCAGCACCAGGCACAATGCGAGTGGCTCAGTCCATCTCTTCTAGGCGAATCCATGAATCATGGAAACCCTAGAGACACTGCTTTGATCTTCTAAACCTGTTTCCCAGTCCACAAAACCAGACTGGCAATATCAACCTCATGAGGTTGTTAAAAGCAGTAAACGAGGACTTGGGTGGAAATCTTCGTTAAATATTAATTACTATAATCACTAACATAATATGCTAAGGACCATCCTCAAAATTCATTAAGGGGAAGCAAACTAGGCAACAGCTTACATGGTATGGTTTAAGGTTAGAAAAACTCATTTGGGGTCTTTCCCAACAACTGCCTGAAATTTCACCTTAAAGACATAAATGAAGGTTTTCAAGCTTTCCTTTTCCAAATTCAAAGTTACCTCTGAAATGTCCTGATGGGAGGAGAGGAACGGTCTTCCGGCCAAATTCCAGGGTCCCCAGAGGCTCAGCTGGCTCGCCCTTTCATGGCAGGATGCCCTCCTGGAGAAGGGGGAGGAGGCCTCTGGCACTGGGGTCCCTGTAGACCTGGGGGAAGGGGAGAACACCAGACTCCGCCGAATGCCGACCACCTGGGGACAGGAGAAGGGTGCAGGAGCTTAGTGAGCAGGTCTGGGCGGGGGCGGCAAACATCAGCATGCCCACTCAGCACCCTCCCGGCATCAGCCTTTCCAGTCTCCAACCCAAGAGGGAAAGCCTGTGAAATAACCACTAAAGTCTAGGCAGATTAATTTATGAAAGTATTACAGTTCACTGGAAGAGGGGTTGAGGCTTATGGGGTAAGTAACCAAAATCCACCAGGAGGCTAACAGATACGTTTACCACCACAGACAATTTTCAGATGACAAAGTGTCCCTGGTCTTCCTTTCCGCCCCCTCCTTTCCCAATCACACCCATACAGGTTTGCCCCAACTGGACTCCTACAGGGAGAGGTTTAGGTTCATAGAATAGCAACATAAAGCAAGATTACACGAACTGCAGTTCCCAGTGAAACTCCTAAGGAGATAACTGAAAAATGAATCAAGAATGGACTACAGAATTAAAAAGGCAGACTAGAAACTAACACTAACGGAGGCAAAACAGAGGAATAAAGAAACACAGATGACACAGATCCATAGGGGAAAACAGCAAAACGGCAAGCATAAATTCTATCTCATCAGTAATTACACTAAATAGTCTAAACACTCCAATCAAAAGCAGAAATGGGTGCAATGGATACAGAACATACGCTGTCGAAGGAGGTCCATTTCAGAACAGCATCAAAGAGCAAAACACTTATAAATTCCACAAGCTCTACAATACTTACATGTTGAAAATTACCAAAACATCATTACAAGAAATGAAAAACTAAGTAAATAGACATCCTGTGCTCAAGGATTAAAGACAATATCGTTAAGACAGCAATACTTCCCAAACTGACCTTCAGGTTCAGTGCAATCTCTGTTAAAATCTCAGCTTTCTTTTTTACAAAAATTGACAAGTTGTTCCTAAAATTCATATTGAAATCCAAGACACATAAAGACAAAACAATCTTAAAAAGGAAAAGCAATGTTGGAGAATTCACATTTACTGATGTCAAAAATTAAAAAAAAAAAAAAGCTACCATAATCAAGATAGTGCAATAGTTGTATAAGGACACACAGAAAAGGAGAATGGCTTAGAACTGACATTCAGAAATATACCCACATATTTATGTTTAACTGATTCTTGACAAGAGTGCCATGACAATCCAGAGAATAAATGATAGCTTCTCAAGAAATAGTCCTGACATTCAAAAAATGAGTCTCTACACAGACCTCATACCTTCCACAAAAATTAACTCAAAATGGATCATAGACCTAAATGTAAGAACAGAAAATTACAAAACTCCTGGAAGAAACCATAGCAGTAAATCTTTGTAATCTTTACACGCTAGTTTCTTAGATATTTCTCCAAAAGTACACACAACAAAAGAAAAAGAGGTAAGTTGGAACGCAATCAAAATTTTAAAATTTTGTGTACTACTGACAACCATCAATAAAGTAAAATCAACCCACAGAAGGGGGAGAAAATATACACAAATCCATCTATCAGATATAGACGTTATACATATCTGATAAAGATGTTGTATCCAAAGTATATAATGAACACATTCAAATCAACAATAAAAAGAGAAATAACCCAAATAAATAATGGGCAAAAGATGTAAATAGACATTTCTCCAAAAAAAGTTATCCAAATGGCCAACAAGCACATTTAAAAAATGCTCCACATGATTATTCAGCTTAGGAAAGGCAAATCAAATGAGATATCACGTCATATCCACTAGGATGACTAGAATCGAAGACAGAAGACAACAAGTGTAGGCACAATTGTGGAGAATTCTGAACCCTTACATTACACGTTGCTACTGGGAAAGTAGTGGTACAGCTACTTTGAGAAACTGGCAGTTCCTCAAAGTGTGAAACACAGAGTCACGTATAACCCAGCAATTTCACACCTAGGTATGCACCCAAGAGGATGGAAAACAAACGTCTGCACAAACACCTGTATGTGAGTGTTTGCAGCAGCATCACTAAAAGTCACTAAGTGGAAGCCAGCCAAATGTCCCTCCACTGGGGAATGTGGTTTGCCCACACATGGAGTTGTGCTACGATAAGGAGGAACTATGAGCACGTCCCAGGTGGCTCAGCGGTAAAGAATCTGCCTACGATGCGGGAGAGCTGGGTCAGGAAGGGTCAGGAAGGTCTCCTAGAGAAGGAAATGGTAACCCACTCCAGTGTTCTTGCCCGGGAAATCCCCCAGATGGAGGAGCCTGGCAGACTACAGTCCACAGGGTTGCAAAGAGTTGGACACGAGTTAGCAACTAAACACACATGAATGCATCACGCTAAGTAAAAAGAAAAGAAAATCAAGCAAAAAGGCTACAAAATGCAAGAAAATGTATATATGAAATGTCCAGAACGGGCAAATCCAGAGAGACAGAAAGTAGACTGATGGTATCCAGGGGGGCTGGGGCACGCAAGAGTAAGCAGGGACGGCTGCTGGACTGGGGTTTGGGAGGGAACTGAAACTTCTAGCACTGGAATGGGCGTGACACTTGTACAACTCTGGGAGTATCCTGAAAATCCCTGAATTGTACACTTCAAAATGGTGAATTTTATACTACATGAATTACATCTCCAGGAAACTTCTGTTTAAAAAGAGTAGTAGTGGGCTACAGTCCAAGGGGTCACAAGAGTCAGACACGACTTAGTGACTAAACCCCCAGCAGACCTGAGATACATTCCAATGGACAGACCCACATCTCCTTGGGAGCCAGCCCTCCCTCTCTGCACTTTTCCTAAGATAACAAGTTTGGCCCACGTGAGGCTGGAGCAAGTGGATTCTCCCCCAACGCTCCAGATCAGCTCCCGAAGTCTATAGCCTTCGACATGGAGGCTGAGAGTTCTGAGTGACACTTGCCCCTGCCCTGGTCCCTGCACAGAGCAAGCCCCTTCCCCTGCAGGAAGCTCCTCCTATACCCCAAAGCATCAAGGTACCAACTCCAGAAAACATGTCCTGTGTTTTGCACCTCCTTTCTCTGCCTTTTAGTTCAGATCAGTTCAGTCGCTCAGTCGTGTCTGACTCTTTGCGACCCCATGAATCTGAACCCTTCAAACAAAAGGGACTACAAAACAGTCTGCTCTACTACCAGTTTCGGCCATTTTTCCCATGTACAAAGAGCCAGTAAATAAAATTATAATCTTCAGCAAGAAAGAACGGCTCGGGCTAAGCTGGTACAGAGACAACAGGCAACCAAGGAGGAGGTTTATGAAGACAGGCTGCACGCAGGGCTGTCTGCCCAGAGGCTGTGCTGGGGGCCTGGGTGTTTTCAGGCTGCCAGTAGGTTGGAGGGACACCTGCCAACTTTCCAGAGCCCCGCTCAGGGGGCAGCTTTGTGCTGGCATCATCTGGCCCCCACAAACAGGCGTGAGCACCACGGGGTTTCCCATTTCCTGTGGTAGCTCCTCTTCCACATGGGTCACGGAAGTGGCGGCCGCCTCCAGCCTCAGCTCAGTCGCCCAGGTATGAACCACGGGCCTCCGCAGAGCTCAGCTTACAAAGCTGCACAGGTTGTGATGGGTTCCCACAAGCCCCGTGAGTTTTCGTGTGCTATGCTGTATGTACAGAAAGAAAAATGAAAGTGAAGTCGCTCAGTCATGTCCAACTCTTTGCAACCCCATGGACTGTAGCCTACCAGGCTCCTCCATCCATCCATGGGATTTTCCAGGTAAGAGTACTGGAGTAAGTTGCCATTTCCTTCTCCAGGGGTATCTTCCCAACCCAGGGATTGAACCCAGGTCTCCCACATTGTAGGCAGACGATTTTACTGTCTGAGGCAGGGAAGAACTCGGAATATATGCACTAAGTTGTTAGTAAAAACATGTCTAGTAAATATTCATCAGCTATTAACCTTGTTTTGCAGCAGTCCTACCTTGTGCTGAGATGATGGGTAGGAATGATCCAAAAAAATGCTGATAAGATCCTGATCTCAAGGAGATCAGACTCAGTAGGAACCCTGATGCCCCCTTGTGACTCTCTGGACTCATTAAACGTAAAACGCACTACTGTTTGTCACTGGAAGCAAAGACGACAAACTACAGCCTAAGATGAGGCTTCTTGTTTCCTCAGTCTGTGCTCCTCTGGAATCTCAATGCCATTCTGATATAAATTTAATCAATTCATTCCTTTATAGGAACAAAGATGCTACATCAAACAATGAAGGTCTCAACCTGAGGAAGTCAACCTGGCACAGAGATATGCATTGAAGAAATTATTTCACCAACTGTATCATACGTGCATGCATGTGAGCTCAGTCCCTCAGTCGTGTCTGACTCTTTGCGACCCCATGGACTGGAGCCCTCCAGGCTTCTCTGTGCATGGGATTCTCCAGGCAAGAATACTAGAGTGGGTTGCCATGCCCTCCTCCAGGGGATCTTCCTGACTCAGGGAATCGAACCCACATCTCCCGCATCCCAGGCAGATTCTTTACCCACTGAACCACGTGGGAAGTCCCAACTGTGTGTACATCAATATATAAATGAGTCCTAGCACTGAGTTATATAGACTTCCCTGGTGACTCAGACTGTAAAGAATCTGCCTGCAATGCAAGAGATCCCAGTTCAACTGCTGGGTCAGGAAGATCTCCTGGAGAAGGGAACGTGTTCTTGCCTAGAGAATTCCATGGACAGACCACGGGGTTGCAAAGAGTCAGACACGACTGAGCGACTTTCCCTCACTCAGTGAATTATTATAAGATTATTTCCTGTTAAATTAACTCACCAAACAAAAGACAGCTGGAATCACTAAAATATAAGAAAAAAACTGGTGGTAGGGATATCCACTCAAAACCTTCAGAACTTTGTAACACATACACACACAAACACATCACACAGAGATGTGTACAATATTTATATATGGGCTTTCCAGGTGGCTCAGTGGCAAAGAATCCACCTGCCAGTGCAGGACGTGTGGGTGGGGCTGATCCCTCCGTCAGGAAGATGCCCTGGAGAAGGAAATAGCAACCCAGTCCAGTATTCTTGCCTGGGAAATCCCATACAGAGAGGAGCCTAGCAAGCTACAGTCCATGGGGTCACAAAGAGTCAGACAGTACCTAGCGACTAAACAGCAATATATATGTATCTATGTATGTGTGTAGATACATACATACACACACACATACACAAATATATACTCAGACACATACTGCAGAACTGGGCGCCCTGCTAAAGGAGCACTGTGGTCAGAACCAGAGCAGCAGGGGCCAGACGGAGCACCTGCCCAGCCCCACACCGCACCTCAAGGGCAAACGCACAGCAGCAGGAAACTGGACTTAGCCGAAGCTGGGTTTTACCAGGTGACTACGAAAGCGGGAGAAAGGGCCACGCTTTAGAAAGAAGAGGACTGACAACATAAGGGTGGCGGAGAACACTGGAAAGGGAGTGGGGCTGAGGATCCCGGGAGGATGGGGCATCTCTGAAGCCCAGGAGCAGAAGGACTAGGACTAGCTGCAGCGAAGGACGACAGTGATCAGAGAGGGTGCTGGACGTCAGGGTCAGAATGATCAGGCACCACTCCGGGAATGCGCAGGCGACGGAAGGCCTCGCAGCATTCCTTGAGAGACAAAGACTGCAAAATCCATCAAGAGGAACAAGCTGAATAAGATGATGTCCTCCACCCAAGAGACGAAGGAGCTGGACCTGAAGATCCTGGTATGAAGAGATGTCAGAGACATAATGAAGGGGGAAACAGACAGAACAGGCTCCGTCCTGAAAGCAGGACTCCATCTTGGGCCGGACTGTGGACTTTGAGCTATACGCCCAGTATCTATGGAAACAAAAAACCCACTGGAAAACCAGGCCCCCGGAAGGAAGAGCCCCAGGGCTCACACCTAGACTCTCTGCCGCCTAAAAGAATACCCTATTTATCTGTGTAACCGAATAGAATCACACATTTTATTATGCTTATTGGGGTATGACCACAGGCCTATTGATAACTGTCCACTTACCTACCTAGGCTTAAGGCATATGAATCACAGGTTAACTTTGATTGTATCTTGCTTTTCCTTTGTTCAGACTAGTTTCAGGGAATTTGGGGAGGTGGGTTTGGGCATGTATACTTAGGGTATATAAGGTTTTCACAAAAACTGGTCAGGGTCCTTGGCTAAGAGGAGACTCTGCCTTGGGCCCGCTGGTGTGATAAACTGCACTCCACTATCCGCATTGTCCTTCTGAGTGAGTTTGTTTCCCGGAACGCGTGGCTATCAACAATAAGAACAAGGAGAAACGCATAATACAAAACAACATATATAATAATCCCATTCACAGACATAGTTTAAGTTACACACACACAAAATTTTTCTAGAACGTAGAAAAAAACCTGTTAATAATCACTTTTATACTATAGGGAATTTTACCCTTCGTTTTATTCCTAATTTTTTTTTTTTTTTTGCCTTCTGCATTTGTAACTCAAGTTTTTAGAACCACAGATTTTTTTTATTTTTTATGTAGTCTATTAACAATGAGATGCTACACATGAATGCTACACATTCTTTGGCCTCTCCAAGGATCTTATTTTGCAAACTCTGAATTAAAATCCCACAAAAAGGCCCATTGCTTTGCATTCCAGGCTCCCTGAGGCAAATCCTTAGAGAGCAACAGGCTACCCGAATTGGGCACAGGGATTAGTTAGTGGGAGGTCTTCCTTCTTCCTGTCTCTCTGTCTCCCTAATGAATGGGCTTTAAGACTCAACTAGACATCAGTGCAGAACCCAGCTCACAGAGAGAAAGCCTCCCACTTACCTACAGTTCCACACACCTAAGTACACACAAGAGATTCAAAAACAATCCCTCTACCTTTTCCCAGTGTTTCAATTTCCAAATCAAGAATTGTCTTTGGGCTGCTGCTGGGCTTGCAAGTTCCTAATTCAAAAATCCGTGAGGCTACACGAAGCTCAGCTTCTGCAGTCCCAGCAAGCGGAGGCTTTCCTATGTGTGATGTGTTTGACTGTGATATGAATAGAGGTCTTGTCCCGCGTCTATAAAGCGAGCTCTGTCTCCGGACATTGTATACTAATAGTCTTGCACACTGAGAGACAGAGGGCCCCACAGTCAGCCCTCTAGAGCTGTCCTGCACTTACTTCTTATTTCACATTGATCTTCTTTGGAAAATAAAACTCATTCTTCAGCAATGGAGATATTTGTCAAATTATAGCTATGGAACAGATTCATGGGCTCATTAACTATCAATTAATTAAATGAGCTTTCTTTTCAATTCTCTTGTTGTGATAAAAGGCACTGGGCTGATACCATCATCTGTCCTGATTCTAAGAAATGACTCATAAAAATGAAGCTAATCCTTAGGCTTAAACCTGCGCACAAAGAACAGATTGCGTTCCCCAGTCTGATACCGAATTAGGCACAAATTAAGCAGCTTGTTATAGTAGAGGCATTACAACAGCAAAGAACAGTTTATTTGGATTGTGACATGAGACGTGTACCTTTTAAGAACTTAGAAAATAATTCCTTTGACTATGTAGCTCTGAAAAGGAGAAAGGTAGATTTTTCACGTGCCGATAGGGAAAAGCTCTGATTTAAGTGGAAGAAAAGCTGCATGCAGCATCCACATGTAAAGAGGGAGATCGGGGGCTGCTGTCGAAGTGCTGGCTCAGAAGACTAAGGGCCTGGGGCAGAAGGAAGAATCACTTTGCATGCTAAAAGGTTTTGCACTGTCCAACTGTTGAATGGCTAATGTACTCTGTGTAACTTTTACTAAGGTGAAATTCACATAACATAAATTCAACCATTTTAAAGTTAACAATTCAGTGTGTTCCATGCATCACAGTGGGGTGGCTCAGATGGTAAAGAATCTGCCTGCAATGCAAGAGAATTGGATTCAGTCCCTGGGTCAGGAAGATCCCCTGGAGGAGGGCATGGCTACCCACTCCAGTATTCCACCCTGGAGAATTCCACAGACAGAGGAGCCTGGGCTACAGTCCATGAGGTTGCTAAGAGTCAGACAGGACTAAACACGAACACACACAATGCTGCACAAGCAGAACCTCAGTCAAGCTGCAAGACATCCTCATCACCCCAAAACAGAACCAATTAAAGCAGTTAATCTCCTCTCTCACTCCACCCAGTCCCTGGTAACCAGAAATTAGCTGTCCCTACAGTTTTACTATTCCAGACACTTTACACAAATGGAATATACAATATGTGACCTCTTGTGTCTGGGTTCTTGCGCACTTCAATTTAAAAGCCAAAATTTAAATAAAATATTTCCTGGAAAAATTCTATTCAAGTCATTCATTATATTTTTCAAAAATATATAAATGCCTAATGTCTGTAAATCCATGATAGCATGTCCCATAAATGACAGAATGATGAAATTAGACAAGAAAAGATTACCCAGATAATTATATCCTGCTTCAAAGGGCAAAAAGTTATGAGGCTAATGAAGAAAAGTTTGAACACCCACCCTATGCAAAATATTCTGCAAAATACCATGAATAATTCAGAAGAAAGAGATGGTTAGATTTACAGCTGGAAGGGAACAGAAATTTCCTTTACTTATGGGCTTCCCTGGTGGCTCAGACAGTAAAGATTCTGCGTGCAATGCGGGAGACCTGGGTTCGATCCCAGGGTGGGGAAGATCCCCTAGAGGCAGGCATGGCAACCCACTCCAGTATTTTTGCCTGGAGAATTCCTGGGACAGAGGAGCCTGGCAGGCTACAGTCCAGGGGGTCGCGAAGAGTTGGACACGACTGAGTGACTAAGCACACAGGTTATAAACTCAAGGTCCAGACCAACAAAATTCCCCAGGCTCATGCCGCAGTTGAGTGCCCTGGTCTCCACTGGTGTCCTCTACATTAGCATGGCTGACACTCTCAGGAGGTTTGTTATTGAATGAACGAGAGTGAGGCAGAACAGCACCCGTGGGCAGAAAACTGTGAGGGTGGAGATCTGAGGTCTCATCGCTGACACAGAACAAGCTGTCACTCCCATTCTTGCATAAAGGTCTGAACAAACCCACAATCTGCTATTTTGTGGACTCATCAGAAAACTGAGAGTACAGGGCAAAGGGGGCAAATTTCCCCCCTGAAATCTGGAGAGGTCAGCAAGTCAGAGCCAAGATATGCTCAAGGGAAGGAGACGCCGCCAGGGTCAGGACAGACAGGATCGCCCACGTGTTCATTTTCATAAACTGCTGGATTGAGGATGTGCTAGCCTGAGTGAGAAAGGAAACTCCCAGGGACCACCATCTTAGGGGGCCCCACACTTTGGTGGGTCTGACCTCCAGGAAGTCCACCACGCTGTCACAGCGAGGAGCCAAGAAAATTCATTCCGGGCTCTGGCTAGGAGAGGGGAAGAAAAACCAGCTGAGATACGCCCAGGACTGTCTACATAACAAAGGCCTGGTCTTCAGGCCTCAGTGAACCTGAGGAGCCAGAATGATCACTACAGTCCGGCTCACCCAAGAAGGAGCAGGATACCCAAGGGACTCTTGTGAAGAACTCAGATCAAGTACCTTGCCTGCAAAGTCAGGTATGGGACTTTACCTGGTGCTCTCTGGTGGGCTAGTTAAGAATCCACCTTGCAATGCAGGAGACACGAGTTCGAACCCTGGTTGGGGAACTAAAATCCCACATGCTAGGGACCAACTAGGCCCACCTAGTGAGAACAGTGTGTGTACGCTCAGTCATGTCCAACTCTTTGCAACCCCCATGGACTGCAGCCCACAAGGCTCCACTGTCCGTGGAATTTTCCAGGCAAGAATACTCGAGTGGGTTGCCATTTCCTCCTCCAGGGGATCCTCCTGACCCAGGGATCAAACCCATGTCTCCTGTGTCTCCTGCGCTGGCGGGTAGATCCTTCACCACCGAGCCACCTGGGAAACCCCAGCTAAGCCCGCCAACCTCAACTATTGGGCTCACATTACAACTAGAGTCTGCACCCCACAGTGCAGCGACCAGCGAAGATCCCACAGGCTTCAACTAAGTCCTAATGCAGCCAAATAAATTAGAAAACAGTTTTTTAAAAGACTGAGGTTTAATGTTCAGCATACACAATGTTCCCCTGCCCCTCAGCTAACAGCCCCGCTAATAAGGCGCGTGTGTGTGTGTGTCTGTGTGTGTGTGTGTGTGTGTGTGTGTGTGTGTGTCTGGTGAAGAGAGCCGCGGGAAACAGACACTCTCTAACGAAGAGTTCTCAGGAAACCCCAAAGGCATCAGGGAAGACAAAAAAGGTCACGAGAGACTCTGAGGCCTCTGGCACCTACAGCTACCACACACATTAAACACAGCTCAGCTCCTATGACGTTAACACAAAACCTCACCCTCCAGGCCTTTTACCTCAGTTCCTACTAACAAACACATCATTCTCCGCTATCAACAGAAAACCCACAAAGCATACCGCCGGCAAGGGAAATTGCAATCTGAAGAGACAGAGCAAGCCCAAACTCAGACATGACACAGATATTGGAATTATCACACGGGATTAAAATAGCTATGGTTAATACATTAAGGGCTCTTTGTGGGAACGCAGACAAAATATAAGAGCCAATGGGATATGTCAAGGGACAAAAATGCACAGCCCAGAAGTTGAGAATTACATTTGATTTGGCAGATTTTCTGAGGACTTAAGCCCAGAAGACAGCTTCTCAGATAGCTGTGAGGGACTGCTCCGAAGAGTTAAGGGAGGAGCCAGAATATACAGAAGTTTAGCAAAAAAAAAAACAAAAACAGGTCAGTTCAGCTCAGTAACAGATTCAGTTCAGTTCAGCCGCTTAGTCGTGTCTGACTCTGTGACACCATGAACCGCAGCACACCAGGCCTCCCTGTCCATCACCAACACCCAGAGTTCACCCAAACTCATGTCCATTGACTTGGTGATGCTATCCAACCATCTCCTCCTCTGTCGTCCCCTTTTCCTCCTGCCTTCAATCTTTCCCAACATCAGGGTCTTTTCAAATGAGTCAGCTCTTCGCATCAGGTGGCCAAAATATTGGAGCTTCAGCTTCAACATCAGTCCTTCCAATGAACATTCAGGACTGATTTCCTTTAGGATGGACTGGTTGGATCTCCATGCAATCCAAGGGACTCTCAAGAGTCTTCTCCAACACCACAGTTCAAAAGCATCAATTCTTTGGCTCTCAGCTTTCTTTATAGTTCAACTCTCACATCCATACATGACTACCGGAAAAACCATAGCCTTGACTAGAAGGACCTTTGTGGACAAAGGTATGTCTCTGCTTTTTAATATGCCCTCTAGGCTGGTCATAACTTTCCTTCCAAGGGGAAAGTGTCTTTTAATTTCATGGCTGCAATCACCATCTGCAGTGATTTTTGGAGCCCCCCCCAAAATAAAGTCTGCCACTGTTTCCCCATCTATTTGCCATGAAGTGATGGGACCAGATGCCCTGATTTTAGTTTTCTGAATGTTGAGTTTTAAGCCAGATTACAGTTAATTAAAACAAACAAACAAACAAACAAACATCACATGTTAATTAATTTAGCGGAAGATGAAATGCAAGAGCCTGGGCTCGTTGAAATCACTCTTTTGATGAGCACCTGGCTATCTGGGGCCAGGGTCCTGCTTTCTCCATCCTAAATTCCCTCAGGGTGTGCAGTTGGGGTCAGCTTCTGTAGATGCTGGCTTGATGGCCATAACATCCTTCATTTACTGGCAGGTGATATTTTCCATCCACAGTTATATAAGCAGAAAGATGCTTTTTTTTTTTAAAGAAAAAAAGGAAATGCTAGAAAACAAAAACATTGTAAAGAATGAAAAATGTCTAAGTCAGGCTCATCAACAGAATAAGCACAGACAAGACAAAAGTCAGTAAGTTGAAGAGAGGTCAATAGAAAGTTGCCAAAGTAAAATGCAAACAGAAAAAATAATAATAATTAAAAAAAAACAACAGAACATCCAAGAATGGTAGGAAAATTTCAGAAAGTATGGCCTATGCATAATTAGAATGTCAGAAAAAGAAAAAAGAAAACAGAGGAGGAAAATATTTGAAGCAAGAATGGCTGAGAATTTTCCATAATCAATTACAGACACCAAACCACAGGTTCAGTAAGCTCAAGGCACACCAAACAGGATAAATAGCAAAATATGCACTCCTTAGCACATCATATTCAATTGCAGAAATCAAAGACTGAATTAAAATCATGAAAGAAAGCTGAAATGAAGGAGAAAAAAACACTTTACCTGTAGAGGAGCAGGAATAAGAAATCAGATCTGACTTCTGAAAAAGAGAAGGCTCTCCACATGCAAAAAGTGGAGTGAAATATTTAAAATGTTGAAAGAAAAACATCACCACACTAAAATTCTACTTCCAAGAAAAATATCCCTCAAAAGTGAAGGAAAAATAAATATTGGGTTGGCCAAAAGGTTCGTTCAGGCTGGTAGGCTACAGTCCACAGGGTTGCAAAGAGTCAGACATGACTGAGCAACTTCACTTTCTCCAATGCATGAAAGTGAAGAGTGAAAGTGAAGTCACTCAGTCGTGTCTGACTCTTAGCAACCCCATGGACTGCAGCCTATCAGGTTCCTCCATCCATGGGATTTTCCAGGCAAGAGTACTGGAGTGGGGTGCCATTGCCTTCTCCATATATATATATATAGCCCAAACTCTATGCAACCACAGAAAGATATTAAAAAGAAGTTTAACTGATATGCTAATAGAGGAGATAAAATAGAATGACACAAAATACTCAAAACCAGAGAAGTCAGAAAAATGGGGGAGAAAAAAAAATCAAAGAACAGATGTCATGAATAGAAAACAATTTCAAATATGTTGGATACTAATCCAACTATATCAGTAGTCACTTTAAATGTGAAAAGTCTAACTGCACCAGTTAAAAGTCAGAGATTTTCAGGGTGGATAAAAAAGTAAGATTAATGATATGTTGTTTAAAGAAACCAATTTTAAATAAAAAGACTCAGGTTAAAAATAAAGGAAAGGAAAGACCAGTATGTCAATGCTAAAGAAAAGAAAGCTGGAGCAACTATCTAAATTTCAAACAAAGCCGACTTCAGACCAAGGAAAACCATCAGGGGAAAGGGACACTGTGTAAGATACAGGAGTCAATTCTCCAAGAAGACATAAGAGAACTAAATACATATGCATGAGCAGCATAGTGTCAACACATAGAAGCAAAAATTAACAGACCTGCAAGGAGAAACGGTGGCTGAGATGGTAAAGAATCTGCCTGCAATATGGGAGACCTAGGTTCAATCCTAGTTTGGAAAGATCCCCTGCAGGAGGGCATGGCAACCACTCTAGTATTCTTGCCTGGAGAATTCCACGGACAGAAGAGTCTGGTGGGCTATAGCCCATGGGGTTGCAAAGAGTGGGACACAACTGAGTGACTAAGCACACAAACACTATTATAGTTAGAGAATTTCCACCCTTTAAAGTAATGGACATGGAGAAGACAATAGCACCCCACTCCAATACTCTTGCCATGGAAAATCCCATGGACGGAGGAGCCTCGTAGGCTGCAGTCCATGGGGTCGCACAGAGTCGGACACAACTGAAGCGACTTAGCAGCAGCAGCAGCAGCAGCAGTAATGGACAAGATTCAACAAGAAGAAATACAGGTAAGTACATGGCTGACCTCAATAGCACTAAGCAATCAACTTGATCTATTTCACACACAGAATAGTCCATCCAAAAGCAGCAGAATACACATTCTTCTAGTTCACATGGAACAGTCAAGGCTATAAAACAGTTTATCAAATTAACAAAAGCAGCAAAAATCATACCAAGTATGCTTTACATTAGGATGGGATGAAACTGGAAAATTCCCAACGATCTGGAGATAAGCAGCACACTTCTAAACAACACGCTGGTCAAAGAAGTCTCAAGAGAAACTGAAAAGTATTTTGAACTGAATGAAAATGAAAACATAACTTATCAAGATGAGCAGACTGGAGCAAATACACTGCATACATTCCGATCTGAAATCAATAACCAAAACTTGTGTTTAGAAAATGAAAGAGGGTAACTTAGGCCGAAAACAAGCAGAGGAAAAGACACTGTAAAAACTAGAGCAAAAATCAATGAAATCATAAACAGAAAAGCAACAGAATCAAGAGCTGATTCTCTGAAAGATCAATGAATTTGATAAATATTTAGTTAGGCTAATATGGTATTGGTTAAGATGGATACATGAAACACAAGGGTTGTGAACTTTGGACATAAAAATGCATGAATGACTAACCTCAGTCCACAGCTATAGTCTCTACTATATCTAATTAGCAATGCAGTACTTTGGGGCATTTTCACCAAAAAATTAAAGCAAAACAACAATTAAAAGAGAAAACTTTTGTAAAGGAAGAAATATGGCACGATTTCATTTAGGCTGTGCCAAACAGAAAGAACCTCCGTCCATAGTTCATCAGGCACTCTATCTATCAGATCTAGTCCCTTAAATCTATTTCTCACTTCCACTGTATAATCATAAGGGATTTGATTTAGGTCATACTTGAATGGTCTAGTGATTTTCCCTACTTTCTTCAATTTAAATCTGAATTTGGCAATAAGGAGTTCATGATCTGAGCCACAGTCAGCTCCCGGTATTGTTTTTGTTGACTGTATAGAGCTTCTCCATCTTTGGCTTCAAAGAATATAATCAATCTGATTTCAGTGTTGACCATCTGGTGATGTCCATGTGTAGAGTCTTCTCTTGTGTTGTTGGAAGAGGGTGTTTGCTACGACCAGTGCATTTTCTTGGCAAAACTCTATTAGTTTTTGCCCTTCTTCATTCTGTATTCCAAGGCCAATTTTGCCTGTTACTCCAGGTGTTTCTTGACTTCCTACTTTTGAATTCCAGTCCCCTATCATGAAAAGGACATCTTTTTTGGGTGTTAGTTCTAAAAGGTCTTGTAGGTCTTCATAGAACCTTTCAACTACAGCTTCCTCAGCATTACTGGTTGGGGCATAGACTTGGATTACCTTGATATTGAATGGTTTGCCTTGGAAACGGACAGAGATCATTCTGTCGTTTTTGAGAATGCATCCAAGTACTGCATTTCGGACTGTTTTGTTGACCATGATGGCTACTCCATTTCTTCCAAGGGATTCCTGCCTGCAGTAGTAGACATAATGGTCATCTGAGTTAAATTCACCCATTCCAGTCCATTTTAGTTTCCTGATTCCTAGAAAGTCGATGTTCACTCTTGCCATCTCCTGTTTGACCACTTCCAATTTGCCTTGATTCATGGACCTGCCATTCCAGGTTCCTATGCAATATTGCTCTTTACAGCATCGGACCTTGCTTCTATCACCAGTCACATCCACAACTGGGTATTGTTTTTTCTTTAGCTCCATCCCTTCATTCTTTCTGGAGTTATTTCTCCATTGATCTCCAGTAGCATATTGGGCACCTACTGACCTGGGGAGTTCCTCTTTCATAATCCAATCATTTTGACTTTTCATGGAGGTTCATGACATTGTACAGGAGACAGGGATCAAGACCACCCCCATGGAAAAGAACACAAAAAAGCAAAATGGCTGTCTGAGGAGGCCTTACAAATAGCTGTGAAAAGAAGAGAAGCAAAAAGCAAAGGAGAAAAGGAAAGATACAAGCATCTGAATGCAGAGTTCCAAAGAAGAGCAAGGAGAGATAAGAAAGCCTTCCTCAGCAATCAATGCAAAGAAATAGAGGAAAACAACAGAATGGGAAAGACTAGAGATCTCTTCAAGAAAATTAGAGATACCAAGGGAACATTTCATGCAAAGATGGACTCGATAAAGGACAGAAATGGCATGGACCTAACAGAAGCAGAAGATATTAAGAAGAGGTGGCAAGAATACACAGAAGAACCGTACAAAAAAGATCTTCACGACCAAGATAATCATGATGGTGTGATCACTCACCTAGAGCCAGACATCCTGGAATGTGAAGTCAAGTGGGTCTTAGAAAACATCACTACGAACAAAGCTAGTGGAGGTGATGAAATTCCAGTTGAGCTATTTCAAATCCTGAATGATGCTGCTGTGAAAGTGCTATACTAAATATGCCAGCAAATTTGGAAAACTCAGCAGTGGCCACAGGACTGGAAAAGGTCAGTTTTCATTCCAATCCCAAAGAAAGGCAGTGCCAAAGAATGTTCAAACGACCGCACAATTGCACTCATCTCACATGCTAGTAAAGTAATGCTCAAAATTCTCCAAGACAGGCTTCAGCAATAAGTGAACTATGAACTTCCAGATGGTTTTAGAAAAGGCAGAGGAACCAGAGATCAAACTGCCAACATCCGCTGGATCATGGAAAAAGCAAGAGAGTTCCAGAAAAACATCTATTTCTGCTTTATTGACTAGGCCAAAGCCTTTGACTCTGTGGATCACAAGAAACTGTGGAAAATTCTGAGAGAGATGGGAATACCAGACCACCTGACCTGTCTCTTGAGAAACCTATATGCAGGTCAGGAAGCAACAGTTAGAACTGGACATGGAACAACAGACTGGTTCCAAATAGGAAAAGGAGTACGTCAAGGCTGTATATTGTCACCCTGCTTATTTAACTTCTATGCAGAGTACATCATGAGAAATGCTGGGCTGGAAGAAGCACAAGCTGGAATCAAGATGGCTGGCAGAAATATCAATAACCTCAGATATGCAGATGACACCACCCTTATGGCAGAAAGTGAAGAAGAACTAAAAAGCCTTTTGATGAAAGTGAAAGAGGAGAGTGAAAAAGTTGGCTTAAAGCTCAACATTCAGAAAACGAAGATCATGGCACCCGGTCCCATTACTTCATGGGAAATAGATGGGGAAACAGTGGAAACAGTGTCAGACTTTATTTTTGGAGGCTCCAAAATCACTGCAGATGGTGATTGCAGCCATGAAATTAAAAGATGCTTACTCCTTGGAAGAAAAGTTATGACCAACCTAGACAGCATATTCAAAAGCAGAGACATTACTTTGCCGACTAAGGTACATCTAGTCAAGGCTGTGGTTTTTCCAGTGGTCATGTATGGCTATGAGAGTTGGACTGTGAAGAAAGCTGAACGCCTAAGAATTGATGCTTCTGAACAGTGGTGTTGGAGAAGATTCTTGAGAGTCCCTTGGACTGCAAGGAGATCCAACCAGTCCATTCTGAAGGAGATCAGCCCTGGGATTTCTTTGGAGGGAATGGTGCTGAAGCTGAAACTCCAGTACTTTGGCCACCTCATGCGAAGAGTTGACTCATTGGAAAAGACTCTGATGCTGGGAGGAATTGGGGGCAGGAGGAGAAGGGGATGACCGAGGATGAGATAGCTGGATGGCATCACTGACTCAATGGATGTGAGTCTGAGTGAACTCCGGGAGTTGGTGATGGACAGGGAGGCCTGGCGTGCTGCGATTCATGTGGTTGCAAAGAGTCAGACACGACTGAGCTACTGAAGTGAACTGAACTGAAACAGAAAGAGCAGAAAAGCTAAAGAAAATAACAAGCTTAATGGGTCTAATACTTTCCATTTTTGTGGACCAGATGGCAATATTTTATTCAACCAGGAGGAGCTTTCAAGATGGGATACGAGTGCATTAGGCAGTGTCTGTCCGAGTTCCCAGATGCCTCACCACTGGCTCGCATCTTACATCTGACTGCCTCCCTCGGAACTCGGAAGGGTTATTCGTGCATCTGCCTTCTGATGGATGTTGAATGTTTTCCTGCAGAGCTTCTCACTGTCAATGTATGCAATCCTCAGAGAAGCCTGTAAAAGAAGCAGCCCTAGTACTAGCCTCAGTTTTCGTGAATAAACTGGGACCATTTACAGAGAGGCTAAGGGTCTTTCCAGAAGTTTCCAATGGGACGTGAAGTCTGGAGAAGGATTCCAAGCCACTGTCCTTGTGGTCCTGCTCTGCTCAGCAGCAACAACAGCCACAGATGCCTGGACTTCATGCGGCCAGTGTCACGGTCCTGACTTGGACCGTCACTGCCCAGAGGCACGCACATAAGCTAAAAGAAGCCTTAAAGAGTCTCCTTTCAGGGAAAATGTCAGTGTTTACATTGCTTTATCTCTTCAACTGACTGGACTGGTGTCTACTAATGCGCCCTCATTTCTCTTTAAGCCCCGGCAGCAAAATGTCCACTTGACATACAAGGTTATTTGCTGAAATATATTTGCTGCATATGAAACAATAAAATGCTGGGGCAGGGTGTGCAGAATTTAAGGCTTCCCTGGTAGCTCAGCTGGTAAAGAATCCGCCTGCAATGCAGGAGACCCCGACTCGATTTCTGGGTCGGGAAGACCCTCTGAAGAAGGCAACAGCTACCCACTCCAGTATTCTGGCCTGGAGAATTCCATGGACAGAGGAGCCTGGCAGGCTACAGTCCATGGGGTCGAAAAGAGTCTGCACATTGTAAATTGGGCAGAATTTACAAGTAAGACCACTTTTAAACTGAAATAATTTCACTATAAAATTAAATTAGAACCACAATTTTAAAAATCAAAAATAGGAAAAAGTCACAATCAATAGGAGAAGCCTGGACTCCCATCTTCAGTATATTTTCCATACCTGTACACATATTGTACATACAATTCAGTTTCATAACTGTTTTCACTTAGTGATATATTACAAACATTTTCCTATGCCCACCATCTCCAAAAATCTTATCAAATTAGAGCAGGATATTTGCTTGTCCAAATTTAGATGTTCTCCATTTGGGGCTATTATTTAAAATGAACAAACAAATGAAGAGCATTTGGGCCTACAGCATTTCTTTTTCTCCACATTTAGTATCGTTTTCCCAAGCAAAATTCTCCAAAGTATGACCGTTTGAAGTAATTATGCAGCTGCAAACAAAAGTCATGCCTTTATCCTTCAGTCATCCCTTCCCCCAGCCTAGACCTAGAAATTCCTTCTCTCTGCTGAGGCAACACAATTTATATTTCAAAGCTTCCTGCTCTGCAGAAGGGCCCACTTCATCGTATTAGCAAACGTTCCCTGTAGCTAGTTTATCTTTGAATTGTTTTTCAATTTAAAAAAATTTTAACCCAGAAATATCCTTTATCTTAACCACCAAGATACATAGTTGCTGTCATACGATGTTAGGTGCTAGAGAAGACTCTTGAGAGACCCTTGGACTGCAAGGAGATCAAACCTGTCAATCCTAAAGGAAATCAACCCTGAATATTCATTGGAAGGACTCATGCTGAAGCTGAAGCTCCAGCACTTTGGCCACCTGATGCAAAGAACTGACTCACTGGAAAAGAGCCTGATGCTGGGAAAGGTTAAAGGCAAAAGGAGAAGGAGACAACAGAGGATGAGAGGGTTAGATAGCACCGCTGACTCAAGGACATGAACTTGAGCAAACACCAGGAGATACTGGAGGACAGAGGAGTCTGGTGTGTTACAGTCTATGGGGTTGCAAGAATCAGGCACGACTTAGTGACTGAACAACAACAAAACGGTAGTTACATTGTCTAGACTTCCCCGGTGGCTCGGTGGCAAAAAGTCTGCCTGTAAATGCAGGAGACACAAGAGATGCCCATTCAATCCCTGAGTCGGGAAGGACCCCTGGAGAAGGAAGCGGCAACCCACTCCAGTATTCTTGCCCGGGAAATGCCATGGACAGAGGATCCTGGCAGGCTATAGTCCATAGGGTCACAAAAGAGGTGGACACGATTTAGCAGCTAAACAACAGCAAGATTGATGTCTAAGCAAGCAGTGTGGTGCAGATTAAGCACATAGGGTCCACGGAAGGAAAACTCCACAAACAATTTAAGCTAAAATCATACAAACTGCATTTTCAGCTTCTGAATGATTATTTTTATTAGCAGCTCATCTAAGGGTTTTTGTCATGTGGAGTCAATTTATAAATGTCAGTGGTTTTAAAAACTACCATATGGGCAGTGTTTCAGAAAAAAAGAAAATGTAAATCTTCAAGCAGGATCTTAATGTCCTATATTTATCTATGTTTTCAATGTACTGAGATGAGTTAAAAGTTTAGTACAGTGAAGCAGAGTGTACCAGGCCCTGGGCTGGGAATTCAAAACGGAGTGACAGGCCAGGGTTACCAAGCCAGGAGAGTGACAGGCAAGTGTGGAAGTCTGCGTCTCATTTCTGGTGCCAGGCAGAGGTGGGAAAGCAAGAAGTGTGGAGGGCAGTGCTTAACTTGGGGAGGTTTCATTCCCAGAGGCCTCAGAGAATCAAGCCAAACACTAAAAAGCATGCTCATTTCAGGGTAAACACAATTTTCTACATAACTGTGTCTTAACTTTCAGTTGACTAAATGACAGTCATATCTTGTCAACATAACACAACACAGGTGTTACCATCAATTCTCTTTGGCGAAGGCTTTTGGTTTTTGTCTTGATTTTTTTTTTTAATAGTTTGAAGCTAATGCTTATTTCCAGGATTTTTAAAATATTCAATATTGCAAAGCTTGCAGGCCTGCTGTGCCTGGGAGTATAAAGCTGACTCAACTCCACGTCACCATGAATGCCAGGGCAGATCAGGAATGTGATGGGGTCTGAAGGAGCCATGCAGTGCTCCCAGGAACAGGCAGGAAGAGGAGCAGGGGGATGAGCCAGGAGGATCTCAGGAGCAGGCACAGTGCCAAGGCGGGGGAGCTGAGACAAGCCTGGGATGCAGAGGAAAGCAGGTGATGCGGGGGTAGGGGAGCCTGCAGTGCCTTGGACCACCACTGCTGCCCAGCGACAGCACCCAGCCAAGGGCAGCAGGCCGGAGAAGGGACAGGTGGGTGAAAAGACACGTCTCAAAGATGCAGGAGCAAAGAGCAGGTGGCTCTGAAGCAGGGATGCAAACAGGGCCGGCACCGCTGCCAGGAATGAGGGCAGCAGCTTTAAGAGGTCAGCTGGAGCCGGCCACCTGGGTGAGCGGCTGATCAGCTGCAGGCAACACCCTCCCGCATCCCTGGGCAAGATGTGTGGCCCTGGGCCGGGAGCAGGGAGCAGGATTCACCACGATGGCACAGGTATGGGAGAGGATTCTCTCAATCAGCCTCCACTGGGCATTCAGGGGTGGGTGCGGCTGGACTGGACCCTGGACAGTGGGCGGCCAGAGCTGAGGTTCAAAGGCCAGCAGTGTGGATGCTGTGAGACATGTGGGACTTGGGAGGGACAATCAGGAGGGCTCGTGACAATTAACCTGAGGCCAAAGTTCAAAGTCAATGGGCATGAGTTTGAGCAAACTCCGGGAAATAGTGAAGGACAGGGAAGCCTGGCGTGCTGCAGTCCGTGGGGTCACAAAGAGTAGGACATGGCCTAGAGACTGGGCCACAGAAAGGTCAGGGTCAAGGCAGATTTCAAGGACTAAGGATTTTGGTAAAGAAAAATGTTAAGTTCCTCTAAGGCATGCCCCTCATTTTACACATTAGACATAAAAGTCCACAGACTCTTGCATCTGTGTTGGGACTGAATGGAGCCAGCAGAATGGTTGAATCTGAGTAACACAGGCTGCTGAGAAGACGATGGGCCCCACTGGGCAGGAATGTCAAGCATCTGGGACTAAACTCAAGAGAGAACAGTCCCGGTGACAATGAACTCTGCACAAGTCAGGCCTGGACCCGCTGCTGGCTGGCCCACCAAGGCTGGCTGCATCAAATCCCTAGGCGGCCAGCCTCAAGAACAGGCAGGGCTGGCCACAGGGTCTGTGAACCATGAAAGAAAAGCACCTCCCCAAATCCCTTCTTTAGATCGTCAGTCTACGAAACTTAAAGAGAGCCACTTCTGTAATTTTCAATGTCCTGGTGAAGTGAAGTGAAGTGAAGTGAAGTCACTCAGTCGTGTCTGACTCTTTGAGACCCCGTGGACTGTAGCCCACCAGGCTCCTCTGACCATGGGTTTCTCCAGGCAAAAATACTGGAGTGGGTTGTCATTTCCTTCTCCAGGGGATCTTCCCGATCCAGGGATTGAACCCGGGTCTCCAACATTGCCGGCAGACGCTTTAACCTCTGAGCCACATTTTTTTAAAAAAGGAAAAGGAAGCAAAGGAAATTCATTTTAGTAATGTATTTAACTCAATGTAGCCAACTAAAATCATTTCAACGTGTGATCAACTTCAACGTTATTGATGAGATACCCTGCATTCTGTTTTTCACACTAGATTTTGGAAACCAGACACTTTCCACACTTGGGGCACAGTTCACATGGGACTGGCTGCAGAGCAAGGGCTCAACAGCCCTGCCCTCTGCCCACTCTCCCCTCTACCCAGCCCCCCTTTGGTTTGCTCCTACTGCACCAGCAAGAGAGCCTGCCCCCCAGGGAGAAGGCTTATCTGCAAGGCCCCGGGACACAGCCCAAGGCCTCCCACCAGCACTCCGCAGTGGGCAAGGTCCTTCTGGATAAAGTCTGGGCCAGCTGCATGTGGCTGGAGAGGGGAAGAAAACAAGGTCACCAGCAAGGAAGCATGGCTGCAGGCCCAAGGAAAGGAATCCTAGGAGCGATTAAAGTATTAACAGATAAGACCGTTCCCAGCCACTCTGCTGAAGGAAGGACATGTTCATTTCAGGACAAACACTCCTGCTTGCACATTCCATAGCACAGGACCCAGAGAAGGAAGGGGGCTGGATAAATATTTATTGAGCATATTAAAAAGCATGCCCCTTAAGCTGGAGTTATTTCACAGAGAGGAGAAATGGAGAGTGAGCGATGTCGCTGGATGGAAATTCCTAGCTGTCCCAACTGGTTGTTTTCACTAGAGTGAAATTGACATTTCTTGTTATTATTCAGTCACTAAGCCGTGTTCCACTCTTTGCGACCCCATGGACTGCAGCACGCCAGGCTTCCCTGTCCTTCACCATCTCCTGGAGTTTGTTCAAATTCATGTCCACTGAGTCAGAGATGCCATCCAACCATCTCATCCTTTGTCACCCCCTTCTCCTCCTGCCCTCAATCTTTCCCAGCATCAGGGTCTTTTCCAATGAGTTGGCTCTTGGCATCAAGTGGCCAAAGTATTGGAGCATCAGCTTTAGCATCAGTCCTTCCAGTGAATATTCAGGACTGATTTCCTTTAGGATGAACTGGTTGGATCCCCTTGCTGTTCTTCTCCAACACCACAGTTCAAAAGTGTCAATTCTTTAGCACTCAGCCATATTTATGGTCCAACTCTCACATCTGTACATGACTACTGGAAAAACCATAGCTTTGACTATACAGACCTTTGTCGGTAAAGTGATGTCTCTGCCTTTTAATACCCTGTCTAGGTTTCTCATAGCTTTTTTCTTCCAAGGAGCAAGCATATTCTAATTTCATGGCTGCAGTCCTGTCCACAGTGATTTTGGAGCCCAAGAAGATAAAAATCTGTCACTGTTTCTACCTTCCCCCCATCTATTTGCCATGAAGTGATAGAACCAGATACCATGACCTTAGTTTTTTGAATGTTCAGTTTTAAAGCAGCCTTTTCACTCTCCTCTTTTACCCTCACCAAGAAGCTCTTTAGTTCCTCTTCACTTTCTGCCATTGGAGTAGTATCATCTGCCTATCTGAGGTTGTTGATATTTCTTCTAGCAATCTTGATCCCAGCCTGTGAGGTCATCCAGCCTGTTATTTCACATGACGTAGTCTACATATAAGTTACTGAAATTTACAAAACTGCAAAAGTGTAAGAGATTGATACCTGTCTTGCTAATCACTGATCTTGTTTGTCAACTTAAGTGTTAGTTGCTCAGTCGTGTCTGACTCTTTGGGACCCCAGGGACTCTAGCCCACCAGACTCCTCTGTTCATGGAATTCTCCAGGCAAGAATACTGCCATTTAAGAAGCCATTCCCTTCTCCAAGGGATCTTCCCAACCTAGGGATCGAACCTGGATCTCCTGCATTACAGACAGATTCTTTATCATCTGAGCCACCAGGGAAGCTCTCACAAGCTAAGAGTTGAGAGTCATGTTTTATTCAGTGTGAATTATTAGGACTTTAAGCCAGAGAGACAGCATCTCAAGTGACCCTGAGAGAACCGCTCTGAGGAGGCAAGGGGAGGAGCCAGGTTACACAGAAATTTTGCAACAAAGGGCAGGTAGTCGAAACATCAGAAGATTATTGTTCATTAAAGAAAACCACACATCACAAGTTAAGGAATTTAGTGTTTTTCTAATGCAGGACACACAGGTTCAATCCCTGGTTTGGGAAGATGCCCTGAAGGAAGAAATGGCAACCCACTCCAGTATTCTTACCTGAGAAATCCCATAGACAGAGATGCCTGGTAGCCTGCAGTTCATGGGGTCACAAACAGTAGGACACGGCTGAGCACACAGACACACAGGGCACTTGTGCACGTCTGGGAAGATGCAAGAGTCTGGGCTCACCGCAATCATTCCTTTCATTTGCATCTCAGCTACTGGGGCCAGCATCTTGTGTTTTCCCATCCTGGTTCCCCTGGGGAGCTCCCTGTGTTGAGTGGCTACGGTCTGATGGCTGTTAGATTGCATGTATTCTTCTCCTTCCTGAGTATCCTTAGGGCTCACCAGCTCACACTGGAGGGCCGCAATCGCTGATGACTGTGGCATCCTTGTTTACTGATAAGGCAAGAAATATTCCACTTCTCACGTTCTAGAAAAGCCTCATCAGCCCCCTAACCTGTCCTCTCCCCATGCCCTCACCTTCAGTCTACTCCTTAATCTGCCTTTGAACCCCCAGGACCAAAAAGGTTTTGCCAAATGAATGAATGAAATGAACACAAAGAATGAATGGATGGATGAGATTGTTTCTGGACCTGAATGTCTCTGAAGGGAACAGATGCCTACTAAGTTCACCAAACATTCACTGCGCACCTGCTGTGTAGCAGGTACCACGTGCCAGGAGTTAGAGGGAATCAGAAATGAACAGGACAGGCCCACGCTTTTCTGGCCCCTCAGTTCAGTTCAGTTGCTCAGTTGTGTCCGACTCTTTGCGACCCCATGGGCTGCAGCACGCCAGGCTTCCCTGCCCATCACCAACTTTCCAGAGCTTGCTTAAATTCATGTCCGTCGAGTCAGTGGTGCCATCTGGCCCTCACCACACCCAAAACCAGAAATACCCAGGGAGGGTCGGGTGTGCTGGCACCACACTGGAGAGACACCAAGAACATTTAAACCCGATGCACCATAGGCTGGATGTCACTCCATTTGGATTCCTGTCTTTCAAAGAAGATCAGGTAAGAGCAGCAAAGACGCTTACTCGATAGCAGTCCAGCCACTCAACACGCCAGGAGCTCGGTCCTGTCCTGTCCCACCTGCCTGAGACCACCCTCCCTGCTCCTGTGACCTCTTGCTTCCTCGGCTTCTCTCACTCCCACCAGGAGCCACCCAGCCCAGAGCAACGAGATAGGAACAGAGGCAGCCACACACTTTCAGAGAAGGTGGCTTCCACGATTAAAACACAGACACATGGATCCGACACCAACTGCCCCTCTCCGGCGACCTGAACATGGATGAGAGTGCAGCCTGGGGAGCTGTCTGGCACCAGAGCCTGGCACAGAATGGGGCTGCCTCAAGAAGACCCTAGTCCTCGGGGCAGCTGACCCAAGGCCAGCAACTGGCCCCTTATGGGGCTTGTCACCAAACACAGGGAGCACCCTGTTGCTGGCCAAACACACAGTAACGTACAAGGACATATACTCCGTGGTACTGGGAGATGCATGCTATGGGCTGAACCGGGTCTCCAAAACACACACTGGACTCCAAGGCCCTGGCATCTGGGAGCGTGACCTTACCTGGGTCTCAGAGGATGAGCAGCAGTTGGGGGGGGGGGAGTCTCACCCCCAACATGACTGGTGATGAAACATTTTTGCCTATCTTAGCCCATCCGGACTTCCTTAATAAAAAAAAATCCCACAGATGGAGTGGCTTGTAAACACAGACACCCATCTCTCACAGATGAGGAGCCTGGGCTTCCAAGATCAAGGTGCCAGTGGATTCAGTGTCTGGTGACAGCCACTTTCCAGCCCAAGACAGTTGTTCTGTCGCTGTGTCCTCCCACAGAGAAGGGGCTAGAGAGCTCCCTGGGGTCTATTTTATAAGGCCACTAACCCTGTTCGTGACTACTGGAAAACAGCTTTGACTATACCCACCCTTGTCAGCAAAGCGATGTCTCTGCTTTTTAACAAGCTGTCTAGGTTGGTCATAGCTTTCCTTCCAAGGAGCAAGCGTCTTTTAATTTCGTGGCTGCAGTCACTGTCCACAGTGATTTTCGAGACAAAGGAAATAAAATCTCTCACTGCCTCCTGCTTCCAGTGTTCTCCCTTCTATTTACTACGAAGTGATGGGTGCTAATAAGTTCCAGTCCTGTGCCATCTGATAGGAAGAGCTGACCCACTGGAAAAGATTCTGATGCTGGGAAAGACAGAGGGCAGAAGGACAATGGGATAGCAGAGGATGAGATGGTTAAACAGCATCACCAACTCGATGGACATGAGTTTGAGCAAGCTCCAGGAGATAGTGGAGGGCAGAGGAGCCTGGCGTGCTGCAGTCCACAGGGTCACAAAGAGTCAGACGTGACTTTGTGACTGAACAACAACCCTATTCATGAAGTCCCCGCCCTCATCACCTCCCAAAGTCCCCACCTCCCAGCAACATCCCACTGGAGATTGATTACGTTTCAATACACGAATTTGGGGGCACACAAACCCTGGGTCTATAGCATCACTCCCTGCTTGGGGACAAGAGAGAAGTGAGGAAGGAAGCAGTGAGTGAGACTGAGATGTTAGAGGGAAAATAAACTTGGAAACAGAGGTAATTTCTTAGGGTCCCAGGAGCTGATGGAATAAAGATCCTATTTTTCTTCCTTCTAATACATCTGGCCCACCCAATACTCTGCCTTCCACAACCAGCCCGTCTCAGTTCTCAAGGCCCCCAGCTAAGGCTCCATGGAGACATAAAGAAGAAAGAAGAGCCTGAGCTCCCAGCAGGGACAGCCAGCTCTGTCTGGTCCGCAGCAGCCCTGGGACCGCCTCACCCTGCCAAGCGATTAGGAAGAAATACACAGTTCCCACCAACAAATTTAAATTATCCCAAGGTGCCCAGCTCTGAAAGTCTGCAGGGAGCTCTTTTGTTCCATTTCTTAGGACTGTTCTGAGCAGTGCATGTGCTACCAAGAAGCACTGTGTGGTAATCGGGGTGTCACGAAAAATTAATTTATGGGACTGTTTGTTTCTTTATGTTCTCAATGGCATAACAAACAGCCGCCCCCTCACCCAGGGTCTCTGCAGACCTTCAAAACTTGCCAGAGCAAAGCTGCTCCTGGAACACACAGCCTACCACCAGCTTCTAGATGCAAACTGGCCCCGTGCACAGAAGGAGAGGGGAAGACATCCAAGAAACAGACTCCCCGGGGACAGAGAACAGGATCACTGCCCTGGGTCATCTCACACACCCTGGATGCACCGACCCTCTGATCGTTCCGCACATCCACGTGAAGTGAGGGTCCCAACCACGTTCGCCTGAAAAACACTCTTTCCAGAAAATCTAGCCACCTCTTTACCTAGAGCACATCTCCCTCCCATTAGAAAGATCCAGACTCATAAGGCCGATGGAAACTCACCCCCAGCCCGGGGTCCCCGACATCCTCAAGAACGCATCCTCTTTGCCCCCTCCCACACCAGCACAAGGCGCCCCCTTATCCAGTGACCCTTCTTCAAAGTCTACTCACCTTCACCCCACTTCCCAGCAGTCATTTCTCCACTGGAGTTCCCATAACACCCACCTGGGTGGGCCCTGGGGGGGGTCACCGTCCCCCCATCAAGTCTCCCAGGCTGGGCCTTGTACAACCCCTTCCCCGTCTCGACCTCCCTGTGCCACGGAGCTCAGGGCACCTGGCCCCCTCCAACCGGTCCATGCAAGGCTTGCCACCTAACTCTGGAACTGGGGTGCCTGCTGCCCCCACGTCCAGGCAACCCGGGACTGTCCAGCCCGACCCCCAACGTCCCAAAGGCCCACCCGCGGGCTGGGTCTTGTGGTGCACCCCTGCACCACAAGCCAACATCCCACCCACCTCGGCCCCACACAGTCCTGCGGTGTCCTTCTCTGTGGCTGGACCTCCCCAAAGACAGAGCACATCTCTATTTGTTCAGATCCTGCTGGAGAACAGAACACGAGCCCGGATCCCATCTCCTCGTCGATAACCTACTCCACGTTCCCTTCTGGACCAGGTTTCTTTCCCTTGGATTCAATCACGGAGCAAAAATGCACTTAGAGACACCATGACGGGCACTGAGGGATGTTAAAATGAATAGGTCCCTACATTTGTAGGGCTTGCAATTTAGTAAAGGAAGGATAAAGTTACAGAAAAATTAGATTAGAGAGCTTAAGTGCAATTCCAGGTTCTGAAAAAAGTCACCGTAGAAACACCTGGTAGAGAAGAGGCTCCCAGCTCACAGCAGGAGGAAGATAGATGCTCGGGCTGGAAAGGGAAGGGGTCTGATGGGGCTCCAGGGCCTGCATTCTTCCCTCTCTGCTCCACGCCTGCATTTCCTTCTCTGTAAGGCGCCACTGCTGGAGGAGTCGGCCTCCACGGCCCCCACATCAGTGATTCCACAGCTTTAAGAAAAAGGCAACATGCCTGTGGAGCCTGGAAGGATCATTAGGAATTTGACACCTGGAGGCGGAGGGAGAATGTTTCAGGGTCTAAGTGTGGAGGCTGAGAAGAGATCAGCATGGAAAGACGGGCTAGAACCCAGGAGAAACTCACAGAGCCTCTATCCAGAGGCACAGCTGTGACTTCATGAGCAGCAGTATCTCAGCCAGAAAGTTGTCAACTTTCCGGGTCAGTGGTGAGCCTGAAGGGGGTCGGGGAGTCGGGGAGAGACCCCACAGAGAAGGAACAAAGATTGTCCCGGGATGGACACACGCCTGAATAATTCTGGCTTCAGGACACCCACTGAAGAGATGATTTACCTTCAGGTGAAAGAGGCCCCTAACACAGAGGTCTGCACACTTTCCACTCACAAGCTGGGGGAGCAAAGAGCCTCTCTGTCCTGCAGGCTACCCCTCCTGCAGGCAGTGTGGACAAGCCTCACCAGGGAGGGGGGCCACAAGGGATGGCTGGCAGGGCTACTCTGGAATGACGGAGCAGCTGCAGAGAGGCCAACCATGGAGAGTGGGGAGCAGGACACACACATCACCTGCCGCCATCCGGGAACCACTTCCCGGACACAGAGACAGAGCATCAGGGAACGGCTCCCTGCCTGCCTGTGAGGCTAGCAGGTCAGCAGGAATCCAAGAGGCAGTCTCTGCTGCTCCTTGGGTGCAGCGGGCACAGTCCCACCTCCCTCCAGATCACCCAGATGCTGGCACCCCAACATCAAACATGCCCTGTTTCAAAGGACTGCTTGAATACTTACTGACCCTCTGGAAACTAAAATATGTCCCAGGTTAACCGCTGTGCGGGAGGCGTTCCAAGGACACACGTGAAGCCCTCTTTAACCAATCACCTAGCCTGAGAGACAGAGTCAGTATTTTGGTTTGGAATCCTCTGCCCCAGCAGCTCTGCTGTGTCCTGCCTTGCAGGACGGAGCTGGCAGGAACAGGGGTGACCCCAGCTGCACTGGCATCCTTCAGAGGCCTCACTTCCAGCTCGGTGCTCACCCACCAGGTCGGGCTGCCACCCCCTGGGGAATCACGGCAGCCTTGCTCAGGTGACCCTGCAGACAGAGCGAGCAGACCCTGGGCTGCGGCTGGGCTTCCTCTCATCTTCCCAGGACACCCTCTCCTCTACAAGCAAACTGGCCGGATGGGGGCGGGAGAGAGAGAAAAGAAACCAAAGAACTTGCGCTGGTGGCAGCTGGGGGTCTTGCTTTGAACAGGGTTCAGAGACAGGGTCACCCTCCAGGACAAATCCAGCACAACTCCACTACACCAGCCGGAAGTTCCCTGCACCCCCAGGCAGCTTCTTGCTGCTCTCAGGCCCAGCCTGTGACCCTGACCTTCTCATCTGCCTGCCAACAGGGACTCGTCCTCAAGACCCAGCCTGCCTCACCAGCTCCAGAGGGCAAACTCCTCACCATGCTCCCCTGCACTGTGCGTACCGAACCCAGCGCTAGAACAATCTGTGACTGGCTGCTTCCCAACCCCTAGACCGTAGCCTCCTCAAGGACAAGAAATATACCTTTTTCCCTAGGGTCTCTGAGTTCCACGCCTGCTTTAGCATGTACCAAGTGCCTGGTATTGGACTCCATAAGGTCTCCTTAAGCCTCTCCCCTCCCCTGTAGATCGAGGAAGGTAGTGATGCCTGTCCTTCCTACGGGCCACCTGAGAATTGGGTCCACAGCACTCAGAGCCCTTCCCATTGGCACCTGGTGATGGAAAGGCTAAATGAACGTCCACTGCTTCCTGGTTTTCCAAAGTCAGACCCCAAGAGACTGCATATCACCTAGTTGGCACGGTTCATCACGACATCCAGGAACTTACTTTTCTCCTAACCCTGCATCCAGCTCATCAGTTTGCTCCTTAGAGAAAGCCCTGCTCTCTCTGCACCTGCAGGCTAATCAGGAAACACCATCAGATCCAGGCTTTAGACTCCAGGAAAGAAAGAAGATACAGACTCTCCTCATCAAGGAACGACCCTCTTCAAAGCCCCATCTCTCAACTTATCATCTCTGAGGAAAACCATTGTTCTGAAACTGATACATATATATATAATTTTTTATCTTGCAAAATTTCTTAAAAATGGTTGCATTGTAAAGACTGATGCTCCTGGAAGAGACCTTTAAAGCAGCACATTCTTATATCCAGATTTTGACGATCATTTAGATCAACATCTTAATTTCACAGTGGGGGGAAACTGGGGCCACACAAATTAGTTAAGACACTTGCTCAAGGTCACAGAGCTGGATTAGAAAGTTGTACAAGCTCTGTCCTTCAGGCGAACTCCCCAGCAGGTATATGAACAGTTGCTTCCATTTAATTTCTTCATCTAATTAAGAAAAGGTATCCATGTGTGTCAGTGATGCAGAAACAAAGGAAAGAGGAGACCGCTTCCAGAAATGACAACCTCGGATGAGTTTTTCATCTCAAAGGAAAGAACCTTCAACTCAGTCCTTGGACCTCAAAGGTAGGAAACTCCCCCAAGTGAGTGCGGGCAGGGTCCATCTTCCGTCGAAGCATCTCCTTCTACTCACAGCCTCCTGGCTGCCCCTGACGGTCCACACCCCAGGGACCCAGAGCAGGTCCTCACTTGGCCAGATCCCTTGGAAGAGTCACCTGGAGTGGCTCCAGACCGGCAGACCCCAAGGGCAGTGGACACGTCTCCATCCTCCCAGTTTAAGCATGGAGCCAGAGAGAGAACAGCAGACCATCAGGAGGGCTGGTGCGGGGCCCAAGCTGGCCACGACTCTCTTTGTGGCAGCGCCCCTGACCTCCCCCTCCAGTCCGCAGTGTCCTTAGTCACAATGGGCGCCTGGGCTGGCGATCTGTGATGACCAGTGAGCTCTGTGATGCTCACTCTCCGTGTGGACAGACTTTCTCTGTTTCCACACCAGAGAGAGAGAGGCTCCTAAGAGGGAGATGAAATTTGCACAAAAAAAGGCAGTGGGGCCAAACCATGAACCACAGTGGAAAACGCAGGCGACGTGGCTCCCGGAGTCTGGCCGAATGGCACGTTCACCCCGCTGAATGCCAGCAGCTTCCACTGAAGTGTGGGAGGTCCCTTCCGAGTCCCAAACCACATGGAGTCCACAGGCCAAGCCCTGTACTTGGGCAAGGATCTGGGTGTGATGAGCACACTTGATTAAAGCCAGGGCACTGGACAAGCTTATAAAACACAGGAGTTTGAAAGTGCTCATGCAAGTCTCAACACCCCCATCTTTCAGGCCCCTGGGAGCCCACATCATCACCCACTGGCCACAGCTCTACCCCCAGCATCTGACTGGTCCATCCGTTTCTCTTCCAAGGATCCTGACATTTGAACCAGAGCTTCTTTTTACACAAACTTCCAAACTCCAGTGGTGCTGGATCTGGAAAACTCCCCTCCCATTAAAATTAGGTTGTTTGCATCTTGCTTTTTCCTGAGGTTCTCAAGCCCTGCCTGACCTTTCTTGAGAAGTACCAGGGGGACTAAAAGCCACACCTTCCACAACAGACAGCAAGGTTCGCTCCCCACCCCTCAAGCCGCCTTCCCCACTCTCAGTGGGGGCCCAGCCCACTCTCTGAACCATCCAGAACCATCGATGGCTCTCACTGCCACAGGATCAAGGCCGTAAGTTGGCCTGGAATTCAACATTTCACCACCTGCCCTCATCTGACCACAACAGTCATAATTCCTTTGCACTCTCTAGAAAATAATAAAAGTAAGATTTGAAAAGGCACTAGAAACCCTTTGAAGACCAGGAAAGGGGGATCTCAGTTCCCTTTCCTGAAAACCTGCTTCCGGCACCATCCCAGAGGGACAAAATCCAAGGAGCACACGGGCTGCAGGTCCGAGGAAAAGGTCAAGGCTCACACCTGTGTCCCTTCTCCCTTCCTCCGCTGGCCAGTTCCCTCTGGCCACCCAGAACCTGTCCCCCCTCGAAGCTCTGACTCAATGCCGTCTTCACCAGCAGTCCAGACCCTCCCTCCCCACCCTCTCCCTCCTGGGAAGTCCCAGGGTTCTCAGACAGGAGGCCCTCACCTTGCTCTCTGGGTCTCACACTTTCTTTATCCACAGGGCTAATCTGCCCTGCCCCTGGCCAGATTGCCTGGAATGCGTCCTTATCAGATCCCTAGGCCCCACTCCTGGGGAAAGGGCTTCCTTCCCACCAGCAAAGCAAGAAGTGAGTCTGTTTCCAGTTCGGAGACCAGATTCCCCTCATCCCACGGAGGGCAGGACCCCCTGGGGATAGTCCCCTGGGTTCCCTCACCCAGCCTTAAGGCCTGGCAGGAGGCCAGCACAGGCTATTTGTTGACTGGGCTTTTTATGATGATTGTGCCTGTTCGCTGGGAAGAGGGCAGGGAGAGAGAACTTTTGCAGCTGGACACCTACGAGATCATGAGGGCGCAGTGAGTAACCCCTTCCTCCTCGGGACCTGATCGTCCAGATTCGCAGGAGGCCCAGAGCTGGGTGCCCAGGACAGTGCAGGGGAGCTGGGGAGCCTGCCGGAGGGTAGGATGGGGGGGTAGGAGGTGGCGGAGAACTTTCCGCGTGCCCCTGGGGAGGGGAAGGTTTGGAGGGACCCGGGTGGCCGCGGTCCTGGGAGCCAGGATGTGCACCGGGTAGGACGCGGCGCTGGCCCACCGCGGCCGGGCTGACCTGCCCGCCGCCCGCCCGCGCCCCGCCGGATCGCCTCGGCCAGACCCCATTGGCCGCCCCCGCCGCCCCCGGGACCCGCCGGAGCGCCGGGACGCGGCGGCACACGGGCCACCCAAGGGCAGGGCCGGGGAGGCGCCCCTGGCGGGGATGGACTGGCCGTCGCCGCCGCCGGATCCGCTCGGCACGGCCACCTCCCCCGGGGCCCTGGGCCGCGCCCGCCCCAGCGAGGCCGACACAAAGGGGCCGCGCGTCACCCACCTGATCCCGCGCGTCCGGGGTCCGGGGGGTGGGGGCCGCCGCTCCTGCTCGGCCGCGGGCGGGGCTCCGAGCGCCGAGGTCCGCGGTCCGAGGCCGGCTGTCCGCGCCGCCCCGCGCGGAGCCGCCCTTTATTCCCGCCCGCCCTCCAGCCGGGGCGCGCGGCCCGCGGGGGGAGACTGGGCGGCGGCGCCGCGCGGCACAAAGACGCGGGGCGCACGGGCTCGGCCCCCGCCCCGCCCGGCGCGCAGCGCCCTCTGCCGCCCGCGCGAGGCCCGCGGGGACCCAGGCTCCCCCAGGACCGCCGGGACCCCAGGCTGCCCGGAGGAACGCCGCGGCCTCGGTTAGGTGACGGCCAGAAGACGGGGGCCCTGATGCCGACGCTCGGGGGCACGAAGACCCGCAAGCTGGGAGAGGAATGGGGGACCCAAAACACTCTTAGCGCGGCGATAGAAAGAGAACCGGGCCGGGCCGCCTCGGACCAGATCCGGGCTCCCGGAACCTGGGCTCCATGCCCTGGCGGGGACCGTGAGTAAAGGCTGAGGCCCTTTCTAAGCTAGCATCTCATCATCGCGCCAAAGGTCTTTGCCTCCCGGTACCTGACCTGCTGGACGGATGGAGCACCGGGCTCGTCCGGTCCTTCGGCTCCGTGGATTCCCGAGTTCCAGTCTGGGCTGTTGACTTCCTCTGCCTTAGCGTTTAGAGCTTGTTAGAGCCAAAGGTATTTGAAGGTAGAATTTTCCTGTAAGATTTCTCTTTGCCACTCCCCCTAGTAACTAGAAGTTACACAGGTATTTCTGTCTCCAGAACGCGTACCTGAACAAAACCTACTGATGTGTATGAAAGAATGCCTCCTTCAATACATAGATTCGTCTCCCGAAGTATGGGAAAACCCACCCTCACCGCTTTCGTCCTTAACACCACACCCTCCAGTGTTGACTCTGCAGTCTAGTACCAACACCAAATGGGCCCAGTGACCTTAACTGAGCAAGTTAGTTAACTTCTTTGTGTTTTGATTTTCTTATCTGAAAACTACTAATGGTCATAGAAGTCATAGAGATCTTGGCAGGGATTAAATAAGGAAAATAAGCCAAGAGCAGTCTCAACATAACTGGAAAATTGTAAGGATTCCATAATCCTTAGCTGTACTTTGTCTCATTTCCCCCCAAACTACAATATTCTTAGCTATCTTGACACTGCATAATTTATCTTCCTCCACTACATACACATCTTTAAAAAATAATAATAATAATAAATCTGTCTCATCTACACTGAGAAGTTATTCTGGTAACTTCTCAAATATGAATCCCTCCCCAAATATGAATGAGAGCTTCTGATGTCTCTGTCAAATTCTTTGCATAAATGTCATCATTCAAGAAAGAAGGCACAATGGGAAGAATTCTAGCAACACTTGGTTACCCCAGCCTCTCACCAGAAGATGAAAATGGTTCTGCATAAACGCCTGAGCTTCACAGAAAATATATTCGGCCCTTCTGTACAGGGGTTGTGGAGCCAGGAAAGCACTGGTGCGATACTGCTTATGAATGAAGGGATGGATGGATGAGAGCAAGTATCCGGGGAAGTGATGAACGTGTCCACACTGATGCAGATGCTTCTGTAGTTACCAGGGGCTTGGGAATCAAGCCTGGGGAGGGGGGAGGGGGGAGGTTGGCAAGGAGAGGGTTGATGTACAAAACCAACCTCTCATTCAATTGTGTCACTGAGCCTTTGTGTCTCTTGCAAGTGCTTAAGCAGTGATGTGTATGTGTGTGACTGTGTGTGTGAGGTCATTCCCATGTTTGTTTGTCTTTGTTAACCTGCTTGTTGTTGGGGAGATGGGGAAAGACAGCATCATCATTGATAACACAGTTTGCAGCAGGCCGTGCCCTGAATTTCAAAAGTTTCAGGACTTTTCTCTATGAAGTCTTCCTAACCCATCTCTGCTTTCCCCATCTCCAGATGTCTGGAGTTGTGTAATAGTTCATTTGTTTCCATGGCATCTGTTAGACTTCATGTTTTGGATATTTACTGTCTGATTTTTAGGTCATAAGAGTCTGTAGATGAGAAATGAAGTAAATTTTCTATTGAATTTCCCAGAGGGCCTTGGGCATAGTAAGTGCTCAGTAAATGTAGATGAGTCCCCTGCCCTGAGCCGTGTCCTTCCTAGTTGTCTCCAACGAGCTGCCTGTATCTCTCGAGGTCACATTCACCCATCCCTGATTGAGTTTCAGTCCATTCCTCCCATGGCTTTCAACCGTCTCACCCAGACGTTTGTTGTGTCAAGCTCATTTTTAAAAATACCCACTGTTGCTAAGCACTTGTGCCTGTAGGCAGCATGACTCATGATTCTGAAGAAGCCCCTTGTTGATTACCTACTGAGGGCAAGATTTTGTGCTAGGTTGTTGCCAGGGAGTCAATGCCCCAGCAAATGGTCCAGAGGCTGGAGAAATGGAAGTCCATCAGGAAGTTCCTTCTCTAGCTACAAAACTGAGTGAAGATCAGGATTCATTCGGTGGCTTGAATTTAAACCTTTTCAGGCAGTAGAGTTTGCATGGGTTCATAATCACACATTCTGAAAGTCCAGAACATTCACATTTCTTTAATTTTAAAAATTGCCTTAAATTCAATTCCTTATTTCTGGAGGGTAGCAGGCAATTAAATGTCAGCTGTTGCTCTGATTGTCTCTCCCTGGAGGCCCACGGGTCCCTGGTGGGTTTTATGGTGCTGGGATCCAGGGTGTAACCCTTCATGCTCAGCCCATCTCCCTGTCTATCTAGAAGGCTCCTTCCCTGAGTCCTGGGTCCCTTCCAAGCAGGCTGCGCTCAGTTTCTCTACCAGGGGCCCAGATTCCCAGGTGGGCCAGAAAGCTGCAAGTTTCCTCACCTCCCAGGGCAATGCAGTCTCTGCTGCTCTCAAGGACTCTTAGGAAAGCTTTTCTTGTCCAACCCCTGCCTCCATTCCCACAAACACCTCCCCTCTTTCTTTCCCAGCCTTGTTGTTGTTCAGTCGCTAAGTCGAGTCTGACTCTTAGTGATTCTACGGACTGCAGCATGCCAGGTTTCCCTGTCCTTCACTATCTCCCAAAGTCTGCTGTAACATACATCCATGGAGTCGGTGATGCCATCCAACAATCTCATCCTCTACTGCCCACTTCTCCTGCTGCCCTCAGTCTTTCAGAGGTCTTCCCTGGTGGGCTCAGATGGTAAAGAATCTGCCCACAATTCTCAAGAAAAAATAAAATTTAGAAAAGATAACACATGGAAAGGGGGAAATTCATCCTTGTAATCACATAGAAAGAGCACTGAGAGGGGTGAATTGGGCTTCCCTCGTAGCTCATTCAGTAAAGAATCCACCTGCAATGCATGGGACCCTGGTTCAATTCCTGGGTTGGGAAGATCCGCTGGAGAAGGGATAGGCTACCCACTCCGGTATTCTTGGGCTTCCCTGATGGCTCAGCTGGTAAAGAATCTGCCTGCAATGCAGGAGACCTGGGTTCGATCCCTGGGTTGGGAAGATCCCCTGGAGAAGGGAAGGACTATCCACTCCAGTATTCTGGCCTGGAGAATTCCATGGACTGTATAGTTCATGGGGTTGCAAAGAGTTGGACACGACTGAGCGACTTTCACTTTCAGGGGTGAATTGTGTCTCCAGATTCACAGGTTGAAGTGTTAGCCTACCCCACCTCCTGACATGAACTCGTATGGAAATAGGGTCATTGCAGATGGAATTAGTCCAGATGAGGACATACTAACTCAGTGAGGACATAGACTCAATGAACATCAGTTTGATTAACCTCCGGGAGTTGGCGATGAACAGGGAGGCCTGGCGTGCTGCAGTCCATGGAGTCGCAAAGAGTCGGACACGACTGAGCAACTGAACTGAACTGAACTGAGGACCTACTGGAGAAGAGTGGGCCCTAATCCGCTATGACTGGTGTCTTCATACAAAAGGTAAATTTCAAGGGACTTCCCTGTGGGTCCAGTGGCTAAGACTCCATGCCCCAATGCAGGGAGCCTGGGTTCCACCTCTGGTCAGGGAACTAGGTACCACAAGCCACAGCTAAGAGTTTTCATGCCACAACTAAAGATCCTGAGTTCTGCAACTAAGAGCTGGCATAGCTGAATAAATAAGTAGAAACAAATATTAAAAAACAAAGGGCAAATTTCAAAACAGGTACATAAAGGGGGCACTCTGGGAACATGAAGGGATGGATATAAATTAATTTATGGAGATAAATTAAGCATCACTGAGGATTCCACCTGACCCCTGGAAGCTAGGAGAAGACCTGGAACAGCTTTCAGGTTCCTCTCAGCCCTCAGGAGGAACAAACCTTGCTTGTCCCTTAATCTCAGACTTCTAGCCTCCATAACTGTGAGACAGTAAACTTCCATCATTTAAGCCACTGGGCCAATAGTAGTTTGTTTCAGCACCCCCCAGCTCACTAAACAAACAGCTAGACAGTGCCCATGTGTGACTACATTTTAGAGAATAATTTCATAACAAAAATAAAAACATCATCAAAGGTCGTAGCTGCTGCTGCTGCTAAAGTCGCATCAGTCGTGTCCGACTCTGTTCTACCCCATAGACGGCAACCCAACAGGCTCCTCTGTCCTTGGGATTCTCCAGTAAAGAGTACTGGAGTGGGTTGCCATTGCCTTCCCCAAAGGTCGTAGATTATATGCTAATAAGAAGATTTCTATGCTAGTAAAAGAGTAAAACTATTTTTCTGGCACCTCTCAGAAAATAGAGACATTTTCTCTCTTATTCACTAAGTCCAGCACAGTAAGAACAGGACACTTAATACATATTTGTTGAATAAAATAGATGCATCTTGTCTTCCAGTCTTCTCTGCTAACTTGTCCTTCTACGTGGCTCAGATGCAAAGGCCACAGATGCTACATAAACATTTGGACCAGAGAGAAAGTTTCATCTCATCTTTTCATGTCACACATAGAAACACTGAGGTTGAAAGTGGTCCTTGAAGTTCCCAAGTTTACTGCCAACTAACGACTTACACGGTGCTGTTACTTGCTGTTACTCAAGGTTCTTGGCCAATTCAGTTTTACTATCTTACTTTTCTGGAATAATCAATAGGATATGACTCTTGTGGCTTGACAGAATTTTAAAAGGTTTTCCCAACTCTCAAGGAGTGATTAAGTTATAGTCAACATTAGATGGACTTAACTATGGGCAGAAAGTTGATGCTCACTGAACACCCATGTGCTGCTGCACAGGTCCCAGCCCCTTCCAAGTTAGGAAGGGGCATGTGACTCGCTTTGTTCACTAGACAATCAGCAAGACTGTCACTTCTGGGCTGAGACAGAGAGAGGAATTTCAAGACCTTTAACTGGCCTGGCTACTCCCCATTACAGTAACTACACAGCCACCCACTGCGATGGTTGGACTCTAAAGCGAGCTCAGCCTGAGTCCATGGATTGTCTCCTGTCGGGACAATTCCCAGGAGACATACAAGCCTGTGTTAAGCTATGGGAGTCTAATCTATAGTTACTCATGCATTTGCTCCATACTGCTTTTGTTGTTGTTGTTTACTCGCTAGTAACGTGTAGAGAAAGTCACTCAGTTGTGTCTGACTTTTGCAACCCCATGGACTGTAGCCTGCCAGGCTTCTCTGTCCATTGGGATTCTCCACGAAAGAATACTTGAGTGGGTTCCCATTTCCTTCTCCAGGGGATCTTCCCAACCCTGGAATCAAACCCAATTCTCCTGCATTGCAGGCAGGTTCTTTACCAACTCAGCTATGAGGGAAGCCCTAAGTCATGTTCAACTCTTTACGACCCTATGGACTGTAGCCCACCAGGCTCCTCTGTCCATGGGGTTTCCCAGGCAAGAATACTGGAGTGGGTTGCCATTTCCTCCTCCAGGGGATCTTCCCAACCCAGGATCAAACCTGTGTCTCCTGTGTTGGCAGGCAGCTTCTATACCCACTGAGCTGTCGAGTCAGTCACTCTCCTGGATCTTAGGGAAAGTCAAAGTGCAGTGCCAGAGAAGGAAAGTAAGTCATCAAGTCTTAGACGATTCCCTGTTTGAGGCAGGTGGTCAGCTGTTGGAGAACATGAAAACCTGAAAGGAACTGAGGATCAGAGAGGCAGAAGGCAACACCATGAGGAGCTCCTTTCCCGGGGCCGTGACCATGTGCTGTAATGTCTATTTTGTTGTGAGAGTCCCTCAGTTGTGTCCACATGTCCATTCTGTTTGTGACCCCATGGACTAGACAGTCCATGGAATTATCCAGGCCAGAATACTGGAGTGGGTAGCCTTTCCCTTCTCCAGGGGATCTTCCCAACCCAGGGATTGAATCCAGGTCTCCCGCATGTCAGGCAGATTCTTTGTCAGCTGAACCACCAGGGAAGCCGTCTGTAAAGTCTTATAGGTCATTAAAATACAGGCTGAGGGTGCACGGAATGTCTGCTGCGTCCTCTGCACAGGGCTTGGGTGAGGTTCGGCAGGTTGATGCTGTGGTGTCTTGACCAGACCTGCCTATGGAACCAAAGTACTCACCCCAGGCTCCTGACATGCCAGGTATCAACGGCTCACTTCCTGGGAATCATCTTTTGCCAGAGGAGGCTGCCTCAGCCAGATTTCTGGAGGTTGCGCTTCTAATAATTGGTCCACTGGGAATTAAAGGCCTGTCCCGCCGCCTTAACTCCAGACAGTCCTGAAGAGTCCCAGCAGCTGCAGGTCTCTTCAGCCTCATCCCAGGCCCTCTAATCCCCACTCTCTCTGGGAGCGCCTCAGAGAGCATCCTGCCAGGAAATACCGGGTGTCAGACCTGCTTCCCTGGGGGGCTGACACCCAGACACAGGGCCACGTGGGAAGAGCCCACCACATCCACACAGAGGGAGCCAGGGGTCATCAGGAGGTTCATCTGGTTTGGTGAGGACTGAGAATGAGGGTGGGGGTGGGTCCCGGGAGCCAGGATCCACGGGGCCTTGGGTACCACCTGTGGGTGGACAGTTCTGGGGAACCTGAGAGTAAGAATAGAACTGGTGGGAGGTGTGAAGGCCCCTAAACAGAGCTGGAGAGACCTTTGGAGACTTGTTTCTGTTTGCCTCTAAGAACCATTTGATTTCTTTGTGTATGCATGCTCAGTCGCTCAGTTGTGCCTGACTCTTTGTGACCCTATGGACTCTTTGTAGCCTGCCAGGCTCCTCTGTCCATGGGATTCTCTAGGCAAGGATACTGGATTGGGTTGCCTTGCCCTCCTCTCCCGGGGATCTTCCCAATTCAGGATCAAACCCATGTTTCCTTCATTGGCAGGTACCTGGGTTCTTTACCACTGTGCATCCTGGAAAGCCCTGACTTCCTTGTATTTAACTCTTACTCAGCTATGATTTTTAAAGCTACTTTATTTTAAGGACATTATTCAACCCCCTGAAGTGCTCTATCCCCGGACAGTCTGGGTTCCTCTTCTAATATTTTGGAACTCGGTTCCAAGCTGTTGCTTTGGTGTCTCCTCCATGACTCTGTCTGGATCAGGGTGGCTGCCTGACCTGAGCTTTCAAACTCCTCGCACTGTCTCTGTGCCTGTGGCTCCAGCACCAGGCAGGACTGATCACCGAGTTAGGATGGAAGAACTCAGCTTCCTCCTCCCCCCTCCACCCTCTGCATGTGTAGGAAGATCTGTATCAATTCTCTATCTCCCCTTTTCCTTCCTCCCCCATGTCATATGTGTGTATGAATGTTAGATATCAGGCTGTATTTCTGAGAATCTCGTGTTATCACAGGATCTCAGGGTAAGGCCTTGTCTCATTTCTCCGAAAGAAGACACACAATCACAACATCTTATCATCAAGAGAAGGTGCCACAGACTCCAGCAAACAAGCACACACCAACCGAGCAAAACCCAAAGGTGCAGAGTCGGGGTCTCCTGGAAGTGGAGAGGCGTGGGAAGCAGCCCCTCTGAGAGCCTGGAGCCCTGGGCATTTTCCCCAGTGTTAGTGACTAGCAGTCCCTCTGCCATGTGAGGACAGGCCAGCAGGAACTCGTTACCTGGAGCCCGATCAGCTGTCACCTTGATTTTGGGCTCCCAGCCTTCAGAAATGAATATTTGTTGTTCGTGAGACCCCCAGTCAGTGGTGAATTAATAAGGCCACCAGAGCTGACATGCCACAGGTCAGGGCGGTACAGACAAGACTGCAGTCAAGTGACATCTGAGTTATGCTGGAAGGAGTGACAAGGTGTCCCTTGTGAAAATACACAGTTCCCCCTTCATGCGCACACACAGACACATATATATCTTGTAACAGCTTATGGGGAGGAGTTCTAGCAAAGTTCACTACAAAGCAAATCCCAAGAGAGAACTGACCAGTAGAGGCCAGTCTACTCAGACACAGAATCAAGGGGGATTCAAGGTGAGATTATGCTTTATCAGTTCAGTTCAGTCTTTTAGTCGTGTCCGACTCTTTGTGACCCCTGGACTGCAGCACGCCAGGCCTCCCTATCCATCAGCAACTCCTGGAGCTTGTTCAGACTCATGTCCATCAAGTCAGTGATGCCATCCATCCATCTCATTCTCTGTCATCCCTGTCTCCTCCTGCCTTCAATCTTTCCCAGCATCGGGGTCTTTTCTAATGAGTCAGCTCTTCACATCAGGTGGCCAAAGTATTGGAGTTTCAGCTTCAGCATCAATCCTTCCAGTGAATATTCAGGACTGATTCCCTTTAGGATGGACCAGTTGGATCTCCTTGATGTCTAAGGGACTCTCAAGAGTCTTCTCCAACACCACAGTTCAAAAGCATCAGTTCTTTGGCACTGTTATAAGAAATGAATATTTGTTCTTCATCCTCATTCTTAGTGCAGAGCTCCTAAAACCTATGGAATTTCCTAAGTGATGATGGTACTGACCTGGGTTCCTAGACTCTAGTCAATAGACATTGCTGAGAGGCCAGATGAGGAATTCAGGTGGGGCTTTACTGGGACTCATGCTGCAGCAGGAGGGAGTGAAGACAAGTAACAAGTTCTCTTGTTCACTCCCCAAAGGGGGCGAGCTGGTCCCTTACATAGGGTGATGATGGGGGCAGACGGGTGGGTCAGGAAGGAGGGGTGGCTTGGATGGTCAGTGCATCTCTTGGGGGTGCTGCCTGCAGGGGTCACACGCAGGACACTCCTTTTTTTCTCCCAGCTACGGAAGCAGCTGGATTTTGTCCTTTGTGTATTGTGTGCGTTTGTTTGCCCCAGTTGTGCAAGTCACAGTTGCTTTTAGCCCCTTCTAGTTTCTTCACATCCTGTTGCCCTAGGAGACATTGGTCCAAGCACAAGCTCTCCAGGAGGGGGACAAAGGGTTCCTGGTCCCAGGTCCCAGCCTCTCTCAGCGACATGAATACAGAAGTCTTTGCTATAATACAAAACAGACTTTGGGCAGGCCCTAGGCCACCTATGGTGGAGGATGATTGCCAGGGCACCCAGTCATGTGATTGGAGCGTTAGAACTTTCAGTCCCAACCTCAGACCTCCAGAAGGGGGAGTGCAATCACCAGTGACCAGTGATGTCATGCTACAGAATGAGTCCTCCATAAAACCCAAAGGGACCAGGTTCAAAGAGCCTCTGGGTTGGTGAACAGGTGCAGATTCAGAGTGGCTGGTGCCCCTCCAGAGGGCATGCATGGTTCGTGCCCTTCCCCCACACCTCACCCTGTGCAATCCTTTCTTCAGCAGCTATTGCTCAAGTGCATCCTTTCGTAAAAAACTGGTAACCTAGTAAGTGCAGTGTTTCTCTGAGTTCTGTGAGGTCGTCTAGCAGATTAATCCCACCCTAGGAGGGAGTTCTTGGACCCTTCGATATAGCTGGTCAGCCAGTGAGAAGCACAGGTGATAACCTGCAGTTGTGATGGGCATCTGTGTTGGCGATGGGGGAGTAAGGTGCCCTCTGGTGGGAATGAGCCCCTAGCCCATGGGATCTGATGCTGCGTGTGTGCTGCGCTATCGTATCCGACTCTTCACTACCCCACGGACTGTAGCCCGCCAGGCTACTCTGCCCGTTGGATTCTCCAGGCAGAAATACTGGAGTGGGTTGCAATGCCTTCCTCCAGGGGATCTTCCCAACCCAGGGACTGAACCTGAGTCTCTTATGTTGCTTGTATTGGCAGGCAAGTTCTTTACCACTAGTGCCACCGGGGTCTGATGCTACCTCCAGGTAAAGAGTGTCAGAATTGAGCTGAAGTAGGACATCACGCTGATATGGGAAAATTTGCTTGCTGGGGTGGAAAAAACTCACACATGGGAATTGAGGGTAGAATCAGACAAGGACAAGCCGAGATGGCCCGAGTTAAAATAATAAATCACTTTTGGGCATTTTCCCAGATCCTCCAGGAATGAGTTTGCCCAGAGAAGTTTTATTTTTATTATTATATGTATATTTTCTAGATAAAGTGGATTCCCAGGACACGAGTTGCACTCTCATTCGTAATCAAATTTGTAAACAATTTAAAACCCAGATATGGTGTGTGTGTGTGTGTGCGTGTGTGTGTGTTTTCAAATTAACTGCGGTTTTTAGGATACCATTGAATCTCTTCTCATCTTTTCGTGTGAATTGTTAAGAACTGGCTGTTCTCATTACAGTATAAGAATGCTTGTTGGTTTCAAAACCGTTCAGAAGCTATGTGGAAAATAAAATTGAGTAAGAACTCAATTCTATTAAAAATATGCACTACTGGAAATATGCATGAAATGAACTAGCAGTTGCCTCTGGGCCACTGTAATTATGAATAATTTTTATTTTCTTCATTTTGCTGTGTTCTATTTCTCAAATATTCTCCAAATGCTTATTCGTCTTAGAATCATGGGGGGAACATGTGGTTAAAAAGCCTTTCTCATCTTTCATACCCAACTCAGTGGCATCTGAGTTGAACTTGCTATGTGGGCTTTCTGTGGAATTTCCCATTCTTTGCCACTGACTGGAACAGCAGACGCCAGCAGAGACTTGAGGCTGGGTTGTGCACCCGAGACATGGCTGCCCGTGTCCTGGCCACAAGGCTGGACGACCTGGGTTGCCTCTTGAGTCTCCTTCACTGTCCTCAAGCCCCTGGATCTGATCCTTGTCCTGGGGGCTAGAGCCCAGGGTTGGCCCGACAAGTCCAGGGTGGGCAAAGATAATGAGGCCGTATCCTTCCCGAAGAAGTGAGTAAAGTGAAAGTTAAGTCACTCAGTCGTGTCCAGCTCTTAGCAACTCCATGGACTGTAGCCTACGAGGCTCCTCTGTCCATGGAATTTTCCAGGCAGGAGTACTGGAGTGGGTTGCCATTTCCTTCTCCAGGGGATCTTCCCCACCCAGGGATCAAACCCGAGTCTCCCACATTGCAAGAAGACACCTTTACCATCTGAGCCACCAGAGAAGCTCAAGAAGTGAGTACTTATAACTGAAGATTAAATGCAATGACATGTCTGAGAAAATGCCCCATGTCCAACAAGGGTCAGTCTGAGTCTGGAGGGTGTGGGGTGGGCATTGGAGCTGGGGGTGTAGAATTCTTGGCTCCAAGGGCTGGGAAGACACAGGAGGGGGAAATCAGAGGATCAAAGGGGAGATCAAAGAGGATCAAAGGGGAGAAACAAAGTCAGGCCTGGCCTGAGGCATCTGAGGGGCAGGGACTGCACAAGCTCCGAACCAGGTGCTCCGAATGGTTCCACGCCATCAGGGACTCTGGGTGCCAGGTGCCCGCTCTGCGGACTGCAGACCCTGTGATATTCAGAACAGCAGCTCTGCAACCACATAAATCCTGGGCTGCTGCTATTCCTGCTGCCTGTCTACAGGAATTCATTCCTTCCAAAGGGATCAAGTTCAGGACACCAGGCCCCCATTTAAAACACGAGTAGTACTAGCTTTCATTTAAAACACAAGGAGTACTTTCCCCAGTGGCTCTTCTCTGCTCCATCTTGTTGCCAGTGGGGCTGTCTGAAATGTGCTCATTAATTGTTGGTAACTTTGTTGATTTTTAAAGCATACTTGCCTTTAGCAAGTGGTTTGTAAAAGCCTGCAATTACTTAAACACACACCAAGGAGAGACTTCATTACATTGACCCACTGAGAATGAAGATAGTGTACAAAAATTACTTTATTACAACATCTTACAAAACAACAAACCAGCAGTCAAGAGCATCCCACATATAGAAAAATAAACATATATACATATATTTCCCTAAAACTGAGATGTCCAAAACACACTCAAGACAAAGTCTTAAAAGCTTATGGTGTGAGTAGCCTTCATCTAATCATGAGGAATGAATTAGTCCTTTCAACAAGAGAGCAGCCTGTGCAATGAATTACTTTCTGATAGAACCTCATGGACAATTTGTCCACCTGTTTTTTATCATGATTCTCTTTATTGATCGAAGAACTAGACTCCAAACTCCAAACTGTCATAGAAGAGGAGCTGACATAGCAGATGTTTCAGATTCATACTTTGTACACCAGCATGCTATTACTAATGTCCAGTCTTTCCAGGTTTCCTAAGACAAAATTCCATCCCTATTGTCACAACCTAACCAAGCAGTAATTGAAAGCACCACAAAAATACTTGCCTTTAAGACTTAAATGGACATTCCTCACTGAAATTACGTCTCACAAAATGGACACAAATATTTAAAAACTGAAAATATAAATGTTATATGATCCAAACTTGAAATTACTGTAATGCTACTTCTCCAGCTAAAGAAAAGTGAACACTTGAATATTTTAAACATTAAAGCTTTGAAAATTCTGTCAGTGCATAAGGAAGTGGGTGGTGGTGTAAAAACAGCTGGAAAATATATTTAAAATAGCTTATTTTTCATTTTTCTGTTTTTTTATTTTTATTTTTTATTTTATTGTTTTTCTCTTATATACATATTTTTTTCATTTTTCTCACGTGCAGTGTTTTACTTTACATTATTTCTCTTTGGGGAAAGAGAAATGCAGTTTCCCTCAGGTTGAGAGAAATTCACTTCATATTTCATTTGAATCACAGTGACTTAACATTTGAAGTAGGGATATCTTTTCTGAGGAAAAAAAAAAAAGTCACTTAAACCAAACTTTCAAAATCTGCAAATCTTGAAAAAAAGATTCTGAAGTAGAATTTCTACATGGGGGCTTAACAGAATCAGGCAACATTTAGATGCCATCTAGTGGCCAAAACGGCAGCTGGATTATTAATAAAAGAATTCTTTGAGCAAAAAAATTGTCCGTGATTTTGCTGTTTTAGAGCAATGATAGGAAATTATTACTTCCCAGGCAATGGGATGGTGTCTAGGTTACATGAATAAAGTTCAGGTGGTATTTCCACCAGAAGAGGGTTTTGTTCCTTGACCCAATTCAAATAACGTTTTTCCTCGAGCTCTTTCTTAGCAATAAGAGAAGCCTCTGGAACTTTCTCACATTGCCCTAGAGTACATTCTTATTTCAAGTGGTTCAGAGTTCAGTGGGAAATGGTAGCTTTGTGCCACAGCTTTATGCACAGAAAAGCCAGGTCCAATCTCAAACCCCTGCTCCACCGTCACCAGGTGCTTTTGCCAACAGGATCATGCCCATCCAGGAAACTCTCTTTCCAGTGATGTGCAGACAGCCAAGCAAATAAACAATGCCGTTGCCTGCAGGCTCAGAGGATCCCCACGGCAACCCAAGCCCTGACCCTGCGTCAACTCCATCACAGAGCGTAAAGCACACCTCGGTTTTGTTAAGAATCTTGGAAAACTAAAGAGAGATGGCTCACATTCCTGGCATAGTCAGTGTGGGCTACAGATGATCTCTTTCTGGGTCTCACCAAAGCCTGATAAGATGAGCATTTCTTATTTTTTTTGAAATACGTATGGACTATTTCTCAACTTCTAGTTAAATAGCCAAGGTTGCAACGATATAAAGGCTGAGAAATAAAGAGCCTCCCCACAGGTGGAGAGACTTCCTAATTTTTCCAGATGGGAAAATAACTGTCAACTGAAAGGACTAGGGAAACAATTCCAAAACAGAAACACAGGAGTCACAGTAAATACTATTTGAACATTAAATGCAAAATAAGCTGATTAACTAAGGTTAGTTGTCTTGTATGAGCTACGGATTTCAATTATCTAAGTTATTTGTGTGGGTTCAGTTACCACAGACAAGCAGATTCCACGTGCAATGAAAATGGGATTTGGGGCCCCTGAGAAGTGCCCATCAGAAGGGGGGCAGCCACACACAGAGTCCCAAGGTGGTCCCCACAGGTGGGCAGAGGGTGGTCCAGCTTCCAGCTTCACCAGCTCAGCTTCACCAGTCTAACTTCAGATCTGCTTTGCTCCACACATATTTCCCTCCTCGCTTTAGAAACATCTTCTCATCAAAGCCACTGAATTTTATAGCTTCTTCTACACCCACGTCCAAGATGGACTTGGAAGGATCCTTCCGCCCATTTCTACAGTTCAGGAAGCGCATCTAGGAAATTCAGGACAAAAGTTAGAATATTTCCATATAATTTTCCTATAAAACTCAACTAGAGGGATCAGCTCAAAATGATTCTGGATATTCCAGTCATTCCAACAAATGTTTGTGGAGACCTATAAGCGAGATGCTCCCCTGGGGATGCTGAGCCCATTGGACAGCATCTCTGCTCTCAACCAGCTCCCATCACCCATCTGAACACGTTAGACCAGGTAAGTGCAGGATAACCAGAATTGTATACATGTACGTATCCCTCTATTGGAGGGTAGGGTAATCTGGAAAGGCTTCCAAAAGATGCTGAACATTTGAGTTGTGTTTTGAAATTGTAAGCCGGAGAGAGTAGTATTGTTAAAGCCCAGCAAAAACACAGTGAGTTTGGGAAATTTCAGGTAGGTGATATTGCTGGTGTGAAAACTGTGTGTGCACAAATAAGTGAAGAATAATAAAGTGTTCTTTTAAGAAAGGGAGAGAAAGTTGTACGAAAAGGCACTACAGAGCCAGGCAGGTCCCATATCAAGAAGCGTCATGTGCCCTGTTAAGGGTCTTGGTGTTGTTGCTCACTCACTCAGCCTGTCCGACTCTTTGCTATCCCCATGGACTGCAGCCTGCCAAGCTCCTCTGTCTGTGGGATTTCCCAGGCAGGAACACTGGAGTGGGTTGCCATTTCCTCCTCCAGGGGATCTTCCCGGATCAGGGATTGAACCCGCATCTCACGCATTGGCAGTCGGGTTCTTTGCCACTGAGCCACCAGGGAAGTCCAGGGGTCTTGGTTTTTATCCTAAGTTAAGCATCTTGGAGCGAGGAATCAGATCTTCATACTTATGACCTACCATGGCACAGAGCATTTTATAGTAATTCTTACCTAATAAAAATGCTCTTAAATTGCCAAAAGTAAATTTTGCTCCCACTCTGTTTATTCCAACTATGCAGATACCAGAGAATTTTAAAGGAACATTGGTAAAAATCCCAAGGCAGTTAGGATACTCCAAAAATAAATTCCGTTTGACTTTTCCTCTCTACCTTGAACCCATAAACTAAACACTTGTGTTACCACCCTTACCCCTCTGCTCTGTAAAGAAAGCTCATATTGACAAAAAAGTGAATGACTGTGAATTGTCACTGATTAACTTGAAAATAATAAAGTGTCAAAAGTCACAGGAAGCATTTCTTGAAACACCAAATCCAACTTAAATATGGAAAAGCCACTGTTCTTCTTGGAACTCCTTTCTTAAAAACAGGTCTTTGAATGGAAGTCCTTGTCCTGTGCTAGAAATGTTGGCAAAAGTTTCTGAACTGGGACAAAAACAGAAGAGACAGAGGGAAAGGGAAAGTGATTTTTCAGTTTTGAGAATGCCGGGCTATCTTTTCCCTCGGAAGGCAGTGGCATAGGAATGTATCGGTGGCTTTAGGGGACTCTGCAACCTCTTCACCCCAAAGCCGACGGCTATCTGTTAGAGATAAGTCGGCAGCATCCGAGGAATTAAAGGCAATAATGTGACTTGTGACATGTCCTTCTTGCAAAGAACCCCTGGTGCCCCGTGACCAAAGAAGCCAGCCAAAGATGGCATAACAGAGGGGGTCTGCCTTGTGTGATGTCAGCTCCACACAACTTCCATGGACCCATGGCCACAGGGAAGACACCGTTTAGTGGCGGAGGGGGAAGGGTGGTCATGCAAACGTGGGCACTGGGTTCAAGCCAAGACCTGCCCAACGCCTTAGCTCCAAGATGGACACAGTGGATGAAGTCAGGGCTCTATAATAATGATGTTAATCAGTGACAATAAGAATAAGAAATGCTGGCTAAAAAGAACGAATATGGGTTAAACGGTTATGCTGATTGTAACTCAACTCTGGCCTTGCTGCTTAGCTAACTTTTAAGGGATCATTTTATGATGCACTAGAAATACTCACATATTCATCCAGAATAAGGTAGGAATCTCTCATCTGCAAAGGAGAAATTACAGACAAATTTAGTTTCAGGCATATTTTTCAGTACGTACGCTCAGCTGTCTGCCTTACAATGTTCGTGTGTTTGTTTAGCCTTCTCTCTGGAGTCACCATTTCTCAAAACTCCTGAGCGTCTTTGGATTCATCTCCACAAGGTAAGCCACCTGCCAGGGCCCCGCCCCCACCCAAAATGCCCCCTACCCGGGCAATCTGTCTGTGTCTTCAGATTCCAACATATTCCAGCAAGCTGGCCTCTGCGTCTGCTGGAAGGGTCACAGGGCTCTCTGAAAGCACCTCTGACAAGGAAGCCCCCAGGTTAACTCTCCATGCCCTCCAGATCTTGGAGTGCCCTGTCCTTCACCGTTCAATGTTCCTTGTATGTGTGACATGCAACCCCTTTTCAGTGAATAAAGCAGAACCTCTTTAATGCTACTGCCTGTGTACTAAGTTGCTTCAGCTGTGTCTGACTCTTTGCCACCCCGTGGACTGTAGTCCCCCAGGCTCCTCTGTTTATGGGATTCTCTGGGCATGAATACTGGAGTGGGTTGCCGGTTCTTTCTCCGGGGGATCTTCCCAACCCAGGGATCGAACCTGTGTCTCTTATGTCTCCTGGATTGGCAGCCAGGTTCTTTACCACTGGCGCCACCTGGGAAGCCCTTTAATGCTATTACCTGGGAGCTTACTGAGGACTTGAACATTGCTTTCATGCCTCGTAACTAGTGACGCCTTTCAGAGGTATGTGGAGGGTGTATCTGTACTTCTGTAGGAAGCTGTACCCTCCATACATGCCCACAGAGGTTCGGGTCTGCACATGTGTTTGTATAAAGGCCAGATTGTAAATATTTTTCAGTCTTGTAGGCTGTTTGGTCTCTACGGCAACTTAAGTTCACCTCACTTTATACCTCTGACATAGGTAAAGTCAGCCCAGCCTTGCCTCTCACACAGCAGAGGTCAGCTAACTTTACCTCTGACATGGGTGAGGTCAGTTAAACCTTTCACTGATGTAGGTGAGGTCCGTTAATCCTGCCTCTGACATGGTGAGGTCAGTTAACTCTATGACTCAGGCCCCTGTGTTTCTGAAATGGGGGAGTGATGGCTCATGGTCCCTCTGTGAACAACTCACCAAGTATTAATAGTAATGCTTACTATAACTTATATTTTCTTTGATCTTACATTAACTGCATAATTAAGGCAATTTCTAAAAAGTCAAATACAACAGTGCGGACATATGAGTCTTCTCCTCTGTTCTCTGTCCTCTTTTTGAAAGCTGCTCTGACCCCATCTGGGGATTTTCTTATTCATGCTCTGGTCAACATGACTTAGGAGTCTAAAGCATAAGGAATGAATCCTTGTTCTGGAATTTCCAATATGATATAAGCATGTGAGGGAGAGATTTTGCTGCATGTTTATTCCTCGGGGGAAGATGGGGAAAGCTTTTGATTGTTAAATAGTTGAAAAATAACAAAACTACCTATTTTAGAAAAATTTAAAGTCCGAAGAGTTATCAAAGTAAACAAAAATGATTGATAATCCATTACGCCAAGACGACCACGGGATGTATACACACATACCCGTGCACACTAGGATTAAAGGTCGAATGGATTTGGCTGTTGTTCTTTATCTGCACCCAACATCATATCATGCAAATTTATCCTGGCTCCCTAATGTCCTCTGAACTATGCTATTTAGTCAGTATAACATTCCATACTGACAACATGAGTTTACCTGTTCTCTGTATGTTAAGTAACTTCAAGTTTTTTTTTTTTACTCTTCTCCTTAACACTGCAGGAACATAGCTTTGAACAAGGAGTTCTTTTTTCCTCTGGCTTCAGAGAACACTCTGATTATTTACTCTGTGGAAGCTCCGCAGGGTAGACATGCTTTGGCTGGCATGGTTTAATCTACAGGACGTATGCACTTGTGCTAACAAGACATACCCACTGTTCTCACTGGAAACCTGAAGATTTAGTATAGCTTCTATATCTACCATGAGACTCCTCCCCTCTCTCCACGAAACCCTCCCACATCCCCGCATGGGCAGCCCTTGATGGAGACGCTTTTCCCTTTGGAGCTACGTGTGTGATGGGAAACAAAATGATGTTCACTTTCTATTAATACACTTTAATGCGCTTAGAAAGTTCACTTTCTAACCTTCTGGTTAGACTCGGGCACCAAGCAGGACACGTCCTTGTGGCGATCTAAGAACGCTTCAAACTCCTCATCGCTGATCACGAACCGTTCTGCTTCTCTCAGAGCATCTTCTCCAGAATTCTCACCCTCAATTATGAGACACTGGAAGACCTGGAACGCAAGGGTAGAGTTGGCCTCCTAAAGAGCTTTTCACTGCTTTTTATCCCAGATTGCATTTCCCTCTGAACCCAGCTTCATCCCTCCAGAGCAGAGAAAGTGAAACTGTTAGTTGCTCAGTTGTGTCCGACTCTTGGCGACCCGGGGACTGTGGACTGCAGCCCACCATGCTCCTCTGTCCATAGGATTTCCCAGGCAAGCATACTGGAGTGAGCACACATTTCCTTCTCTAGGAGATCTTCTTGACCCAGGGATCGAACCCAAGTCTCCCGCATTGCAGGTGGATTCTTTACCATCTGAGTCACCAGGGAAGCCCAGCAGAGAAGACTTGTTCAACTGAGGAACACTCTAGAAAGACACTGCTCTGGCAACATGAAAATGTGCCCTGAAATTTGGGGATATGGTACTAAAAGCCCAAATATTCCCAAAATATAAATTTTTTAAAAATTGATCTAGGTTATATTTGATCTTTCCTTTTTTTTTTCATAATATGAGTGAAATGAGGTGAACTTGCTCAGTCGTGTCCAACTCTTTGTGACCTCATGGACTGTAGTCTGCTAGGCTCCTCCGTCCATGGAATTTTCCAGGCAAGGATACTGGAGTGGGTTGCCATTTCCTTCTCCAGGGGATCAACACTGGGTAATTCAGCATCTTTTACAAAATTAGAAACTTCAGCTGAAATCAATGTAAATTTATAAGAATATTTTATATATCTAGAAATCTCTCTTAGTGTTCTGAAAATAATCTTCATGAGATGAACAGAATTAGAATTGGAAACTGTAGGAGAGGAACTCCTTAACTATTACTTTTGGGGGCATCTCTAGCCTTTGGGTTTGGAACATTAGCTAGTTATACCTATTGAGATGAACAGTTTTTGGTGACTTGAGGAATAGAAGTGATTTTTATGTACTATCTATGTCGTAGTTCTTTGATACAAAATAATCAGGTTTATAATATGCGTGCTCAGTCACTCAGTTGTGTCCAACTCTTTGCGACTCTGTGGACTGTAGCCCACCAGGCTCCTCTGTCCATGGGTTTCTCCAGATAAGAATACTGGAGTGGGTTTCCATGCCCTCTTAATGAAGGAAACTTCCTGACCCAGGAATCTTCCTGAGATGCACATCTCTTGCATCTCCTGCATTGGCAGGCACATTCTTTATAACTAGTACCACCTGGGAAGCCATTTATAATATATCCGCCTATGAATTTTCAATTTTTTAGATCAGAATTTTATTGTTAGTATATATACTATGGTATTTTTAAAAGTAGTTTTTAAACCTTTATGTAGAAATACATATTGTTTCTTACTACATTTTAGATTTAAATGATGAAATATACCAGGTGAAATAGGCTTCCTAAAATACTTAACACTTTAATTTTGAGGTTTTCCCTTTAGATTTTAAGCTATTATGTGCATGCATGCCTGCTAAGTTGCTTCAGTCATGTCAGACTCTTTGAGACCCCATGAACCATAGCCCGCCAGGCTCCTCTGTCCATGGGATTCTCTAGGCAAGAGTACTGGAGTGGGTTGTCGTTCCTCCTCCAGAGGATCTTCCAGACCTAGAGATTAAATCCAGGTGGCCTGCAGTGCAGGTGGATTTTTTACCATCTGAGTCAAGGAAGACTCGTCTGCTAGAGAGGGAGTCAAATACCGCCTCTTACATGAAGTCTTCATGGTTTTTTGGCAGAATTAAACCTTTTCCATTTCGCCTTCCCACTTTATCCCAGCAGACAAAGCTTCATATTGCATGAGTTTTCTTCCTCTCTTTTCCTTGCTAGAATTGAATTCTACATCCTATCTTCAGTTGCATTAGTCTGGAGTCCAGTCACAGACTTTCATGGATCCCCGCATGAAAATGACCAGGGCAGATTGTTAAGAACACATATTCAGGGGCTTCCTTGGTGGTCCAGTGATTAAGAAACCTCCTTGCCATGCAAAGGACGCAAGTTCAATCCCTGACCCGGGAAGATCCCACTTGCCTCGGAGCCACTGAACCCATGCACCACAACTACTGGGCCCAGGAGCTGCAAATCCTGAGTCCACATGCTGCCAACTACTGAAGTCTAAAGCCTGTGCTCTGCAGCAAGAGAAGCCACCGTAATGAGAAGCTCACGCACTGCTCCTAGAGAGCAGCCCCTCATCGCTGCAATTAGAAAAAAGTTCATGCCGCAGTGAAGACCCAGCACAGTCAAAAATAAAGAAATCTTTACCAAAAAAAACAAAAAAAAAAACAAACAAACAAAAAACCAAACCCGACATATTCACACAAGTCCTCCTGCTAAGCTATTTCAGGACAGTGCGTATGGGATGAGTCCTCAGAAGCAGATTTTAAGTCTAGCAGAAAGAAGGACCAAACCCAACTAGCTCTCTGAGTCCAGAGTTTTCTGTATCCTTATCATTTTGGGTGTCCCTGAAGCAAATCTCTCCTGAACATTCACTTCTTTACAACCACAAAAGCAGTGCGGTTGGTACCTTCCAGCGGACGGGGTTCAGCGCGTTTATCTGTTCCTTCATATCCTCGTCCACGTTGAATCGATTGATGACTGAGTTTATCTTGAAGGCCACTCTGTATTCCTTACACCATGTCCTCAGTTTCTGGAGATTTTCCACGTGGTTCTTCTTTCCTTGACCACGGCCGATAAGGACGTTGACCTGCTCGTCAAAGCTGTCACAGGAGATGGCGAGAATGTCCAAATATTCACCTGAGGGAAAATGATCACTGTTAGGCTTTTCTGTCCAAGGATGAACACTTATGTTAAGCTTTTCCATCCAAGGATGAAAGCATAGGCTTTTGGGCTTCCCTGGTGGCTGACTGGGAAAGAATCAGCCTGCCAACCCAGGAGACATGGGTTCCACTCCCTGATCTAGGAAGATGCCCACATGCCTCTTCCAAGCAACCAAGAGCAACCAAGCCCGAGTACCACTACTCAGCTTGGGCTCCAAGCCCAGAGGCCACAGCGACAGAAGCCTAGGCACCCCTGAGCCTGTGCTTCGCAGCATGAGAAGCCGCTGTGATGAGAAGCCTGTGCACTACAAGGAAGAGTAGCCTCTGGTGCCCAAAACTAGAGAAAGCCCGCACAGCAGGGAAGTCAGCACAGCCAAAAACAGAGAAATAAAATTATATATATATAAAAAGAGCACAGGCTTTCAAGCCAGAGGTGGAGAACTGGAGCCTTAGGGACCACAGAAGTAGGCAAAAATGTTTTGTTTGTTCCTCCAGACATTTAAAAATGTTACAAGAGCTAAATCTGACTACAGGTCAGCTCTTTGTCTTTTACTTTAACGTTTGCTTCCTTTTGCTATTGTTCACTAAAAGAATCCGTCCATACACAATGGCCTGCCTTGGAGAACCCTGTCCCTCTGCCTGAATGTTAAACCAAAATGCTTTTGTTCAAAGAAACACCCTGAACTTGTCCACCTGCAAGAGAAAAGAAACATATACACCCCCTTCCTGAGGGCCCTTGCAGGAATAATTGCAAAATCTGGGGCCTTTTTACTTTATTCCTCATCTCCTCCAGACCCCAATGAGATGGTTATTTTGAGACAATCTGCGATCTGGTCCTTCTGTCAGCTCTTGGAGTCAAGTCCTTATTTCTTGTCTCAACACTGCCTCTCCCGATTTTAAAGCCTGTCGTGTGGTGAGCAGAGCGAGCTTGGACTTGGTAACAAAAATATTTCATTTTTAAATATTTTTATTTGGGAGATTGAACATAGTCATTAAAAAGAATGAAATAATGCCACAGCAGCAACATGGATGGACCTGGAAATTGTCATACTGAGTGAAGTCGGGCAGAAAAAGAGAAACATGGAATGATAGGGCTTGTATTGCAGAATCTTAAAAATGATACACGTGAACTTATTCACAATATGGAAACAGACTCACTGACTTAGAGAATGAATGCATGATCACCAGGAGGGAACAGGGCAGTGACAGCCTCGGATCTGCAATTGACAAAGTGAAAGCACTTGGGACTGACCTGGACACACTGCTATGTTTAAAACAGACAACCAACAAGGACCTAATATGCAGCACAGGGAACTCTGCTCAATACTCTTTAATAACCTAAATGGGAAAAAGAATTCGAGAAAGAATAGATTTATATATAACTAAACTGGAGGAGGAAATGGCAACCCACTCCAGTATTCTTGCCTGGGAAATTCCATGGACAGAGGGGCTTGGCCCACTATATAGTCCATGGGGTTGCAGAGTCTGACATGACTGAACGACTGAGCACATGGAACATACTCTAATACAAAATAAAGGTGTAAAAAAAATAAATAGACTGTAGATTTCGGATATATTTTGAATAGTCTGAACGTATGGCAACACTAATCCAGATCTCTGAATAGGATAAAAATCAATGGTTGTTCACAATTGGCTGTCAAAGTGTCTGCTATGAATAGTCCTTGCACTTTCTTGTTTTCTCCCTACCCCAGTGATCTTTTTGATTTGCTGTTTTTCAGTCACTAAGTCATTCATGTCTGACTCTTTGTGACCCCACAGACAGCAGCATGCGAGGCTCTCCTGTCCTCCACTAACTCCAGGAGTTTGGTCAAATTTATGTCCATTGAGTTGGTGATGAGATGGTGATACCATCTCATCCTCTGCCTCCCACTTCTCCTGCCTTCAGTCTTTCCCAGCATCAGGGTCTTCTCCAAAGAGTCAACGCTTCGCATCAGGTGGTCAAAGTACTGGAGCTTCAGCTTCATCCTTTTTCTTGCTGTTGCTGCTAAGTCACTTCCTTTATGTCCGACTCTGTGCGACCCCATAGACGGCAGCCCACCAGGCTCTGCTGCACCTGGAATTCTCCAGGCAAGAACACTGGAGTGGGTTGCCATTTCCTTCTCCAACGCATGAAAGTGAAACGTGAAAAGTGAAAGTGAAGTCGCTCAGTTGTGTCTGACTCTTTGGGACCCCATGGACTGCAGCCTACCAGGCTCCTCTGCCCGTGGGATTTTCCAGGCAAGAGTACTGGAGTGGGGTGCCATTCTTGGCCACTTTCAAATTTGCTACTTTGCACTGCCTCTCCAGACCAGCTTCTGAGCTTTTGCCCTAAGATGCAACACTGCTCGTGATCCTTACTCCTCACACCACCGTCTTGGAGGGAACGCACTGCCCAGGACACAGCCAGCAAACCCAACTCAGTCTTCTCTGCTTACATGGCTCCATAACCCTGTCTTAGCTCTCTAAATTCAGTTCCCAAAGCTTACTTTTGAATTTCTGATGCTCAACTTTGATTGAGTGACTCCCTTCACGGGTGTTTTGTTGCTGACTTGTGGCCCTGTGCTCCTCCTGTTTACCTTTCCCAGATGGAAGTACAACCCTCCCCCACACCCCGCCCTCCCCTCCCCCACATCCATATTTCTTCATCGTTTAGGAAAGAGGGTTTCATCAGAGATCCCCGTGAGCATCCTCAACAAGTCATACATGCAACTACCGTTTGAGTGATTTCAAGACTCAAACAACTCACAGAAAGCAAACACAGAACATTTTACCCAAAGAGTCCAATCAGAACTGTTTACTAAAATGATAGTAGGGCTCTGTGCTGACCTAAATGGGGTGGAAATCCAAAAAAAAGAGGGGATACATGTAAACAAACAGCTAATTCACTCTGCTGTACAGCAGAAAGTGACACAATATTGTAAAGCAGCTATACTCCAATAAGAATTAACATTAAAAAAAAACTGTTAAAAAAACAAAATAAATAGAATAGACTAAATAAATAAATTAAATTAAATGTAATAAAAACTAACATTTTTCAAATGCTTCCTAAATTCCAGGTACTACTCTAAGAATATTAATAAGTGTAAGTGTTAGTTGCTCAGTCATGCCCGACTATGTGCAACCCCATGGACTGCAGCCCACCAGGCTCCTGTGTCCACGAGATTTTCTAGGCAAGGATACTGCAGTGGGTTGCCATTTCCTTCTCCAAGAATATTAATATCTATGTGAAAATTAGCATTAAGAGACCTCCACAGTCTCAGGCTTCTCTGGTGGCTTAGTGGTAAAGAATCCACCTGCCAATGCAGGAGACACAGGTTTGATCCCTGAGTCAGGAAGAGCCCCTGGAGAAGGAAATGGCAACCCACTCCAATATTTTTGCCTGGAGAATCCCATGGACAGAGGAGCCTGGCAGGTTGCTATCCATGAGGTCACAAAAGAGTAGGACACAACTTAGTGACAAAATAGCAACAGTCTTAAGACCAGGGGTTCGTAACCCTGATTGCAGAGTGGAATCCCTTTGGAGCACCCCAAGTTGGAATGTCCACACACCACAAGGCTCTGAAATAAATAGTCTGGAGGCCAGTTCCAGCGGAGATGTCTTATTTAAAGTTCCTCAGTAGCCAAATACATAGCCAGAGGGGAGAATGACTGTTTTAGTCCAATCCCTCAATATATACAGGAGACTATTAAAATAAAGTCATTTCCATAAACACTCTAAATATTAAACATGAATAGGAAACAGTAAGGTCAGGGCTTGCAAAACTGTCCACTGTGGTCATCTTCCCCCACAACTAAAGCTACTGTGATAATGGACGGGAGCATCTGCTGGTGGGTCCTGCTATCTGCTTTGCCATCCTTGTTTATGAGAGCCCTACCGAAACTTGGCGAGCAGCCTGAAGAGAGATTACAACTAGCATACTTGCTTTTTCCCTCCCTTCGGATCCCCAGCAGCCAGGCCGGAGGCCCAGGATGGAAGGAAATACAGTGAGGACAGTGACAGAGGCCAGAGTCACATGCCCTGGGGGCTGCTCACCGTACTTCTGGAACCAGCTCTCGCGGATCAGGCTCCCGTTGCTGACGATGCTGACGCTGGGCAGCTGCAGCTCCTGCTTGCAGAACTTCACCAGCCTGCCCAGGTACTCGCCCCGGTCCTGGAGGAACGGCTCCCCGCCTGAGAAGTTGATCTTCTCCATACCTGGGACAGAAGGCACATGGATTTTCCTTCTATTTTAGCACTTCATCAACATTCATTATCATTTTAATGGCAAAAGTAGTGTTTTCTCAAGGTAATAGAATGAGACTGGAGAGAAATGGCAAATAGATTGGGAAACAGTGACAGACTTTATGTTAGGGGGCTCCAAAATCACTGCAGATGGTGACCGCAGCCATGAAATTAAAAGACGCTTGCTCCTTCAAATAAAAACTATGACCAACCTAGACAGCATGTTAAAAAGCAGAGACATTACTTTGCCAACAAAGGTCGGTCTAGTCAAGGCTATGGTTTTTCCAATAGTCATGTATGGATGTGAGAATTGGACTATAAAGAAAGCTGAGCACCAAAGAATTGATGCTTTTGAACTGTGGTGTTGGAGAAGACTCTTGAGAGTCCCTTGGACTGCAAGGAGATCCAACCAGTCCATTCTAAAGGAAATCAGTCCTGAATATTCATTGGAAGGACTGATGCTGAAGCTGAAACTCCAATACTTTGGCCACCTGATGCAAAGGACTAACTCATTTGAAAAGACGCTGATGCTGGGAAAGATTGAGGGCAGGAGGAGAAGGGGACAACAGAGGGTGAGATGGTTGGATGGTATCACCGACTCAATGGACATGAGTTTGAATAAACTCCGGGAGTTGGTGATGGACAGGGAGGCCTGGTGTGCTGCAGTCCATAGGGTCACAGAGAGTCAGACACGACTGAGCAACTGAACTGAACTAACAGAGAGAAATGGAGCTAGGACATAGGTCCAAGCTCCAAAGCCTTTGATCTTTCTAAAGTGAGTTTGCCCTCCATCCTGGGTTTCCCAGGACAGTCGTGGTTTACGGAGACCACATCTCATCAGTTGCTTTTCCCAGCACCCTGTTTTGCTCTCAAATGTTTCTGCAGTGGGACAGAAGATAAATTATATCATCTCACTCTTCATAAGCTAACATGCTAGGAGGCAACTTGTGTGATGAGCATTATTATTCAATAAAATATTGTTCCCTAAAAGTGTGATTAAACAGGGACAGATAACTGTGGAAAGTGAAACAGGGTGTTGGCCAGCGGTGTAGCCCGTGATGAGTTTGAGGAACAGGACAGAGGGGATGAATGAACAAGAAGACTGAAGGAATGGGATGCAGCTAAGAGCTTAGAAAAGGAGCCATTCATTCACAGTGGTGGCAACACCCAATCCATCCTGTCACAGCTCAGGTCAAGAGCTGTGACGATGTTCATAATGGCTGCGTTCTATTCAATCTGCTGTGTAAAAGTCAGAGGAGTAGATGATATATTTTGGAAGCATCTTCTTCCAGAGTGGTGGTGGTTTTATTGTTTTAGTCATGTCCCACTCTTGCGACATCATGGACTGTAGCCTGCCAGGCTCCTCCATCCATGGGATTCTCTAAGAAGAATGCTGGAGTGGGTTGCCGTTTCCTTCTCCAGGGAATTCCTTCCTGACCTAGGAGTCAAACCCAGGTCTCCTGTGTTGCAGGCAGATTCTTTACCAACTGAGCTACAAGAGAAGCCTCTTCATCCAGAGTAGCAATTTTAATTTTAAATGTAATGTATTTTTACATTTATTTTCTTAATTTAACTGTAAAAGTAAATTTAAATTTTAATAGTCACCAAAATAGATTTTCCTTCATTTACTAGAAATTTCACTTACAGGACATGCCACCCATACTATACCCTAACCGTCTCAACTAACTTTGGTTTTATTTGCTTAAAACTGAGAGGTCGCAATATGTATTACTTATAACTATAATAGTTTATGCTCTATTAAAAAAAAAGAACATTCATTTATTTGTGCCTTGTAGAAGCTTTGTAAGATCGATATATGAGCTGTCATTTTGCTCTATATTTTAAAGAATACTAAACTGATAGTCAGAAAGTCAAATTTCTTGGCACATCTAATGAGTGCTGGAGCAGGAACTCAAATACTGGCCTTATGAATCAAGAGTCTAAGTTCTTTCCACCACCTCAGCCCTCTCATTTGTTCATTCATGCATTAAATCATCTATTCAAAAAATTCATTAGATTCCTATTACCTGCTAGATATTTTGCTAGACAAAAAGATAAACAGAATGTCAAGTTTCAGTCTTAGAACTCAAACTCTTTGGGGACCCATGTATTAAAAACGAAACAGTAAAATAAAAGAGCACGATTTTAAACATGCTGTCACAGGCCGTTAGGTTGCTTGCATACCTTGGCAATGTAAGCGGTGTGCTATGAACATTGGGGCGCATGTTTCCTTTTAATTAGTGTTTTCACTTCTTTCTAATATATTCACAGATGTGATATTGTTGTGTCACTGGGCTTCCCTGGTGACTCCGATGGTAAAGAATCCGCCTGCAATACAGGAGACCTGAATTCTACCCCTGGATTGGGAAGATCCCCTGGAGAAGAGAACGACAATCCACTCCAGTATTCTTGCCTGGAGAATCCCCTGGAAAGAGGAGCCTAGAGGAGCCTGGCGGGCTACAGTCCATAGGGTCAAGGAAAGTTGGACATGACCGAGTGACTAACATGTTCACTCTTTTTTTTCATGCTAATTCTATTTTCAGTTTTTTAAGGAACCACCATACTGCTCTGAACGGTGTCTGCCCAAATCTACATTTCCACCCACAGGCTACCAGAGTTCCCTTGTCTCCACATCCTCCCCAGCGTTTGCTATCTGTGGTCTCTTCAATGGTAGCCATTCTGACTGGCATGAGGAGATATGATCCCTCATTGTGGTGCTGATTTGCATTTCCCTGATAATTCGTGGTGTTGAGCATCCTTTCGTGGACACAGACAGTTGGCTATCTGAATTTCCTCTTTGGAAAATGTCTATTTAGTTCTTCTGCCCATTTTTTAACTGAGTTGTTTGTTTATTGATGTTCAGTTGTCTGAGCTGTTTGTATATGTTGGCTATTAATTCCTTATCAGTCATTTCATTTGCAAGTATCTTTTCTCATTCATGTTGTCTTTTCCTTCTCTCAACGGTTTCCTTTGCTGTGCCAAAAGCTTTTCCATTTTTCAAAAGTGTCTATCAGAGGTGGAATGGATAAAGATGTGGTATATATAAACCCAATGGAATACTACTCAGCAGTAAAAAAGAATGAAAATGTTGCCATTTGCAGCCTCATGGGTGGGTTTGGAGGGCACTGTGCTATGTGCTTAGTTGTTCAGTCATGTCTGACTCTGCGACCTCATGGATTTTGGCCCGCCAGGCTCCTCTGCCCATGGGATTCTCCAGGCACGAATACTGGAGTGAGTTGCCATTCCCTTCTCCAGGGGATCTTCCTGACCCAGGGATCGAACCCCAGCCTCCTGGGTTTCCTGAACTGGCAGGTGGGTTTTTTACCACTACTTGCCACCTGGGAAGGTATCTTGCATGAAGAGGACCAGGAATAATTCTAAGGAGCTTTGAAAGTTCACTAACAGAGCTTGGGGTGACTGGCATTCCAGAAAGAGAGAGCAGTGCGATCAGGGTCCACGAGGAAGGTGTTGGGGGAGAAATGTGTCACGTGATGTGCTCATAACATGGGGTCCTTCAGGAAATGGGGTGAGGATGGCAACATGGTGCTGCAAGCCTGTGCTCACAAGTTTGGGCTTGGAAGCCAGGCAAGGAAGTTCAGTAGGGGGAGTTAGGCATCCAACATATATTTCGGTATGATCACGTGCTTTCCATGGGGACACAGGAACAATGAGATGAACTGCAACCATCCTGGTGAGAAATACCAAGATGCTGAGCTAGACGCCACTGGGAACGGCGGTGAGGTGGGTCAGGCACTGGATGAGCTGCGGATGACCGGGCAGACATATGGGGAGTGAAATACGTCAGATCCAGTAAAAGTCACTGCACATTCTCAGCATATAAAGTACCAAATCCGGCAAGGCTGGTGTCAGAATAGGAGCTAGTGGTTACCCCGGGCAGGAAGGGCTGGGGCTGAAGGCGGCAGGAACTATGGGCACTCTGCTGTTCTCTGCAGATTTACCTGCTCTTTATCAGGATGTGGTCACTGTGATGTTCAATATGTGTGCAAGCCAGGGCAAATACGTATTATATGTCTGCAGCAGAGTTAAGCAGGTTGAGAAAGAAGCTGGTGATGTGGCTGAGGTTGCTGGCTTAGGAGGTGCTCTAGGGAAGACAGGTGGACGGGAGAGGAGGAGGGCAGGTGACCTTAGACCTGGACTGGCTGGGCTCTCTCTAAGATGCCTGCCTGTTACTGATGCGGTGACACTCAGTGAGCAAGCCTCCAGAGCAAAAGCACTGCCTTGCTTGAATGGTACACAGCTTCTCTAAATATTCATGATAAAAGCACGCAAATAATCTCAAACAACAAACCCAAACAGAGCATGTAAATAATCCCAAACAACAAACCCGAACATTGCGTTTCTTAAGTCAAAAGTTTTTGTATTTGTCGGCAGCTCTCATCAGCTGTTTCTGGGGAACTCAGTCCATAAACTCAGAGAGTGGCACAACTTCCCAACCTGCATCCTTCCCCACGCTGCTCACTTAGAAGAAGCGGTGATGCTTTGCTCCCCCATGCCAGCCCACTCTGTAGGTTAGGAAGATCTTGGCATCCATCCACAGCTCGCCCCCACCTCCTCTGGCCACAGTGCATCCAGCTGTGTCCTGGGAAGGACTGAGTTCCTGGGAAACCTCTCTGGCCGGGACTGCCCCCCCCACTCCCCCCCCCGCCCCAGCCTCTTTGCCCTTCTCGAAGTGGCTGAGCACCTGAGGGCTTTCCTGGGTCTGGGAACTCACCTGCTTCTTTTAGCATCAGCAGACCTCTCTTGGCCTCCTCCAGCGGCAGCACGAAGGACGTTTTGGCTGTGTGGAAGCAGAAGCCACACTTGTAGTTGCACTGGCGCGTAAAGTGGTAATTGACACTGGTGGGGGTGGTGGGCAGGTCGCCGCCGCCCTGTCCCTCCGCCCTGCTGGGCTCCCCCGCTTCCCTCCTGCCCTGGAGCAGCCGGCTCCTCTCGCCCCCTGCCAGCCAAGATGCTGCCCGGAGCTGGAGGAACAGGGGCCCCAAGCTGCTCCACACGGAGCCCAGAGGCTGCAGGAAGATGCTCAGCAGCTTGAGAGCGAACGCAATGGGTACCAGCGTCCACATGGTGGCAGGTGCCCTGTGGCTGCGTTGCAAATGCAGGCTGGCTTTTATACATGCCTGGCACCCTGTCACATGGGAGGAGGGACACACCTTTCTTGACTAATGCTCAGCTGAGGGTTAAGTTTCGATTTCCTTCTTCGCGAAAATGAAAGTTGGAACAGGGCCAAGACTGAAGTCTCAGGAATGGGACTGACATCTGTTTTTATCTGCCCCACAGCGCAGCCCCGTCTCCTGGAATCAGCAATAGTTCAGACTGGATATGGATGGACATGCTGCTCTCGAATCTCTATTTGGATCCAGCAAGTGGTGATAGAGCTAGGCAGACATCGCCACCTCTGCAGCTGCTGCATTACTAGTGCAGGACATAACCTGTAGAAGCATCTGCCCCAGTGCCCTTTACTTGCGAGGGCTCAGCGAGAGTTTGTCCGGAGAGCCAAATAGTGAAGAGTGATTGCAGGGTAGACGATTAGAGCAGACTCTATGAGCTCAGGACCCCTTTCAGATCTCAGTTGAAATGCATAGGCACATGAAGACATTAATGCCTGGATCTTCCTTTAGTGACTCATCTTAATGCATGCATTTTCACATGGTAAAAAGTTTCAAATGTGGAAATTCAGCCATTTATCTATCATTTATCTATCTTTCCCTGCAGGTTTATGCTTGTCTATACCATTTTTAAAAGACAAGAGAAAAATCAGATGCTTTTATAAGATCCTTCTTTTTTAAAAAAAAAATGAAGTATAGTTAATTTACAAGGTTGTATTAGTTTCAGGTGTACAAAAACGTGATTCACTTATCTGTTCAGTTCAGTCACTCAGTCATGTCTGACTCTTTGCAACCACATGGACTGCAGCACACCAGGCTTCCGTGTCCATCACCAACTCCTGGAATTTACTCAAACTCATGTCCTTTGAGTAGGTGAAGCCATCCAACCATCTCATCTTCTGTTGTCCCCTTCTCTTCCCGCCTGCAATCTTTCCCAGCATCAGGGTCTTTTCAAATGAGTTTGTCCTTTGCATCAGGTGGCCAAAGTATTGGAGTTTCAGCTTCAGCATCAGTCCTTCCAATGAATATTCAGGACTGATTTTCTTTAGGATGGACTGGTTGGATTTCCTTGCAGTCCAAGGGACTCTCAAGAGTCTTCTCCAACACCACAGTTCAAAAGCATCAATTCTTTGGTACTCAGCTTTCTTTATGGTCCAACTGTCATACCCATACATGACTACTAGAAAAACCATAACTTTGACTAGACTGACCTTTGTTGGCAAAGTAACATCTCTGCTTTTTAATATGCTGTCAAGGTTGGTCATAACTTTTCTTCCAAGGAGCAAGCGTCCTTTAATTTCATGGCTGCAGTCACTATCTGCACTGATTTTAGGGCCCCCCAAAATAAAGTCTCTCACTGTTTCCCCATCTATTTGCTGTGAAGTGATGGGATCAGATACCATAATCTTAGCCTTCTGGATGTTGAGTTTTAAACTAAGTTTTTCACTCTCCTTTTTCACTTTCATCAAGAGGCTGTTTAGTTCTTCTTTGCTTTCTGCCATAAGGGTCATGTCATCCACGTATCTGAGGTTACTGATATTTCTCCTGGCAATCTTGATTCCAGCTTATGCTTCCTCCAGCCCAGCGTTTCTCATGATGTTCTCTGCATATAAGTTAAATAAGCAGGGTGACAGTATACAGCCTTAACGTACTCCTTTTCCTATTTGGAACCAGTCTGTTGTTCCATGTCCAGTTCTAACTGTTTCTTCTTGACCTGCATACAGATTTCTAAAGAAGCAGGTGAGGTGGTCTGGTATTCCCATCTCTTTCAGAATTTTCCACAGTTGATTGTGATCCACACAGTCAAAGGCTTTGGCATAGTCAACAAAGCAGAAGTAGATGTTTTTCTGGAACTCTCTTGCTTTTTGATGATCCAATGGATGCTGGCAATTTGATCTCTGGTTCCTCTGTCTTTTCTAAAACCAGCTTGAACATCTGAAAGTTCACAGTTCACGTACTGTTGAAGCCTGGCTTGGAGAATTTTGAGCATTACTTTACTAGCGTGTGAGATGACTGCAATTGTGCGATAGTTTGGGCATTTCTTGGCATTGCCTTTCTTTGGGATTGGAATGAAAACTGACCTTTTCTAGTCCTGGGGCCACTGCTGAGTTTTCTAAATTTGCTGGCATATTGAGTGCAGCACTTTCACAGCATCTTCTTTTAGGATTTGAAATAGCTCAACTGGAATTCCATCACCTCCACTAGCTTTGTTCGTAGTGATGTTTTCTAAGACCCACTTGACTTCACATTCCAGGATGTCTGGCTCTAGGTGAGTGATCACACCATCGTGATTATCTGGGAAGATCCTTTTTGTATAGTTCTTCTGTGTAGTCTTGCCACCTCTTCTTAATATCTTCTTCTGTTAGGTCCATACCATTTCTGTCCTTTATTGCGCCTATCTTTGCATGAAGTATTCCCTTGGAATCTCTAATTTTCTTGAAGAGATCTCTAGTCTTTCCCATTCTATTGTTTTCCTCTATTTCTTTGCATTAATCACTGAGGAAGGCTTTCTTATCTCTCCTTACTATTCTTTGGAACTCTGCATTCAAATGGGTATCTCCTTCCTTTTCTCCTTTGCCTTTCACCTCTCTTCTTTTCACAGCTATTTGTAAGGCCTCCTCAGACAACCATTTTGCCTTTTTGCATTTCCTTTTCTTGGGGATGGTCTTTATCACTGCCTCCTGTACAATGTTATGAACTTCCATCCATAGTGCTTCAGGCACCCAAGAAGGACGGGTCATGGTGCAGAATTCTGACAAAACATGGTCCACTGGAGAAGGGAATGGCAAGCCACTTCAGTATTCTTGCCTTGAGAACCCCATGAACAGTATGAAAAGGCAAAAAAGATAGGACAATGAATGACGAACTCCCCAGGTCAATAGGTGCCCAATATGCTACTGGAGATCAGAGGAGAAATAACTCCAGAAAGAATGAATTGACGGAACCAAAGGAAAAACAACACCCAGTTGTGAATGTGACTGGTGATGAAGTAAAGTCCGATGCTGTAAAGAGCAATATTGCATAGGAACCTGGAATGTTAGTTCCATGAATCAAGGCAAACTGCTGCTGCTGCTGCTAAGTCACTTCAGTTGTGTCTGACTCTGTGACCCCATGGATGGCAGTCCACCAGTCTCCTCAGTCCCTGGGATTCTCTAGGCAAGAACACTGGAGTGGGTTGCCATTTCCTTCTCCAATGCATGAAAGTGAAAAATGAAAGTGAAGTCGCTCAGTCATGTCTGACTCTTCGTGACCCCATGGACTGTAGCCTACCAGGCTCCTTCATCCATGGGATTTTCCAGGCAAGAGTACTGGAGTGGGTTGCCATTTCCTTCTCCCAAACTGGAAGTGGTCAAACAGGAGATGGCAAGAGTGAACATGAATATTTTAGGAATCAGTGAACTAAAATGGACTGGAATGGGTGAGTTTAACTCAGATGACCATTATATCTACCAGTGTGGGCAAGAATCCCTTAGAAGAAATGGAGTAGCCCTCATAGTCAACAAGAGTCTGAAATGCATTACTTGGATGCAATCTCAGAAATGACAGAATGACCTTTGTTTGTTTCCAAGGCAAACCATTCAATATCACAGTAATGTAAGTCTATGGCGCTAACAGTAATGCTGAAGAAGCTGAACGGTTCTGTGAAGACCTACAAGACTTTCTAGAATTAACATCTCAAAAAGATGTTTTCATTATAGGGGACTGGAATGCAAAAGTAGGAAGTCAAAAAATACCTGGAGTAACAGGCAAGTTTGGCCTTGGAGTACAGAATGAAACAGGGAAAAATCTAACAGAGTTTTGCCAAGAGAACGCACTGGTCATAGCAAACACCCTCTTCCAACAACACAAGAGAAGACTCTACACATGGACATCACCAGAGAGTCAGTACCGAAATCAGATTGATTAAATTCTTTGCAGCCAAAGATGGAGAAGCTCTATACAGTCAGCAAAAACAAGACTGGAAACTGACCGTGGCTTAGATCATGAACTCCTTATTACCAAATTCAGACTTAAATTGAAGAAAGTAGGGAAAACCACTAGACCATTCAGGTATGACCTAAATCAAATCCTTTATGATTATACAGTGGAAGTGACAAATAGATTCACTTATATGTATATATCTATTCTCTTTCAAATTCTTTTCCTTTATAAGTAATTGCAAGATATTGAATATAGTTCTTTGTGCTATTCGGTAGGTCCCCGTTGATTATCTGTTTTATACATAGTAGTGTGTATTGAAGGCAGAAGGAGAAGGTAATGGAGGATGAGGTGGTTGGATGGCATCACTGACTTGACGGACATGAGTTTGAACAAGCTCTGAGAGTTGGTGATGGACAGGGAAGCCTGGTGTGCTGTAGTCCATGAGATTGCAAAGAGTCAGACACGACTGCTTGACTGAAATGAACTGGACACCATTGATTGACTGAACTGAATTGGACACCACATCTTTTTTATCCATGCATCTGTCAAGGATATTTAGGCTCTTCCTACGTCTTGTTTACTATGAACAGTGCTGCTATGAACATCGGTGTGTGTATTTCTTTACAAATTATAGTTTTCTTTGGATATACGCTCAGGAGTGGGATTGCTGGACCATAGTAGTTCTATTTTTATTTTTCTAAGGAAACTCCATAAATGTTTTTAGTTTTCTAGGGAACCAAATACATGTTCTCCGTAGTGCCTGCGCCAACCTACATTCCCACCAATGGTGTTGGAAGTTTCCCTTGTCTCCACATTCTCTCCAGCCTTTATTATTTGCAGACTTTTTAATGATGGCCATTAAAAAGTGACCAGTGTGACTGGTGTGAGGTGGTACCTCACTATAGTCTTGAAATTCATTTTTCTAATAACTAACATGCCTCTTAGTTGTCAAGAATCACTGTGGCTTTTCATTTTCACATTTTTTCTAGAAAATGTTGTTCAACTCTGTATTGGGATTTTTTTCTCCTTGAACCCTCTTTGATCGGAACAGCGTTTGATTGATCATGTGTGGTCTGGCTTTCAAGAGACTTGTAGGAAGTTGGGATAGTCCTCGCAGTTAAGTTTGTGAAACCACAAGCCTAGCTCATCTCTTACTAGCTGAGCTGACTGGGTTACTTTATCTCTCTGGATCTTGAATTCCTCATCTGCAAGACCAGATCTCTCAAGGGATGTTTGAGGAGACTGAAAATTCTATTTTATGTGAATCACTTAGAACATTCAGTTAGGATTAGCTTTTGTTATTATACTCCTGTTGTACTTTGAGTGGAAACAAAGTTGACTTTCATTTCATTGGGAAAGAAACTGAAACTAAATTCAGCAGGACTGAAACTGAAAGTAAATTACCAAGCCTGTCACGTGTGCATGAAGAAATAAAAGCCAAATCTGTTTCCATTTCAAATCAAATATTGAGTAATGTAATAGAAGGTAACAGTACAGGCTTTTGAAGCCAAACATTTAGAGGTCTGAATCTCAGTTCAATCAGTATTGTTTAGTTCAGGGTAACTTTCTTTACCTGCCTGATGTAGTTAACGCATCTGGGAAATATGGGTGTTAATGTCTGTCTCACCCAGAGCATTTTAAGGATTAAATGACGTGATGTTTATTAAGCACAGAAGAAAGAGCTAGAGAGAATCAATTAGAAATATCTAGCACATTTAACACGACTGAGCGACTTCACTTTCACTTTTCACTTTCATGCATTGGAGAAGGAAATGGCAACCCACTCCAGTGTTCTTGCCTGGAGAATCCCAGGGACAGCAGAGCCTGTTGGGCTGCCGTCTATGGGGTCGCACAGAGTCGGACACAACTGAAGCGACTTAGCAGCAGCAGCAGCAGCAGCACATTTAACATTGTGTACCAAGGACTGGGTTATATTTTGAAGGCACTAACTTACCTTGCTGTTTCATTGTAAAGTCATATTTGACTCTTGCAACCCCATGGACTACAGCCCACCAGGCTCCACTGTCCATGGGAGTTTCTAGGCAGGAATACTGTAGTGGGGAGCCATTTCCTCCTCCAAGGATCTTCCCAGCCCAGGGATCGAACCCACTTCTCCTACATTGGCAGGCAGATTCTTTACCTCTGAGCCAACTTATCTTACAGCTGGTGAAACCTATGTCACCTACTGGAGTGAGGGTTTGAACCGGGACTTAAACACTTACAATACTGCTCAATAATTGATAATTACTATCAAATTATTTTATGATTTCTTCTTTAGTCTGTCCTATTCGAGGCAGTTTCTTTTATTCATTCACTTGCTCGTTCAATCATTCATTCAGGGATTCATAATTCATTCAAGAATCGTTCAGGGATTCTTTACTTCCTTCCTTTCTTCTTCTTCTTTTTAATTTCATCTATGTTATTTTTGGCTGTACTGGGTCTTCGTTGCTGCATGCAGGCTTTTTCTAGTTGTGGTGAGCGGGGCAGTGGCTACTTTCTAGTTGCTGTGTGTGGGCTTTTCATTGCAGTGGCTTCTGTTGCAGAGCACGGATTCTCAGCGCACGGGCTTAGTTGCTCCACAGCATGTGTGATGTTTGCAGACATCAAACCTGAGAGATCAAACCCGTGTCCCCTGCATTGGCAGGTGGATTCTAAATGCCACTGAGTAACAGCCAAATGCCACTGCCGTTTTTCTTTAGCCAGGCATTTTTCCTTTGAACACCTGCACATCCCGAAGGTACCCCCTGCTCCTGGATGTGGATCATCCCTGAAGCAACATCAAACAGCGACTGCCACACATTAGACTATGGAATCCATCTAGCTACTTGCAGTCTTCATATTATTTCTCTGGTAAATCTTCTGTTAAGCATCTTCCGGATAAAGAAAAGTGCACAATTCACATATGTGCAGCTGAACAAGTTTTGGGTGCTATGAACACATGTGTGTAACAACCAACTTAATCAAGAGATAGAATGTTTCCCAGACTTTCAGATGCCCAGGACCTCCCCCCCAGGGTCCTAAACCCTACCTCTGCCCTAAAGACAACCGTGTCCTATTTTCTAAGACCACACCCTAGGTTTGCCTGCTTTTGAAGTTGTTATGAATGGAATCACACCAGGTGTACTTTTTTTCTGTATAGTTTCTTTCACTTGAGGTTATCTTTGTAGATTTATCCCTTTTGCTGTGTCTAGAGTACTCTGTTCATTTTCATTGCCTTCTAGGATTCCATTGCTCAGATTTACCACAATCCATTTAATGTATCACAAGCCACATCATCATTATGAGGAGTGTTTGGACTGTTTTATTATGCTATGAATTTTCTTGTACTTGTCTTTCGGTCGACATCAGTATGCGTGTGTGATGGGTAAACACCCAGGAGTGGGATCATTGGTTCAGGCAGTTGAACATGTTTCCCTTTAGTACCTACTTCCACAGAGTTTTCCAGAGTGCTGGACCTATTTACACTCCAACCAGAATAATAGAAGGTTCCCATTGTTCCTCATCTTCCTTCTCAGTTGGTATTGTCATTATAAAAGTTTTGTTTCATCTGGTTTAATGTTAGCCATCAGTGGGTGTGGGGTGGTGTCTCATTGCGGTTTTACTCTCCAGTTTCCTGATGACTAATGATGTTAAGCATCTTTTTAATATGTTTATTTGGAGAAGGAAATGGCAACCCACTCCAATATTCTTGCCTGGGAAATCCCATGGTCAGAGGAGCCTGGTGGGCTCCAGTCCATGGGGTCACAAAAGAGTCGGATATGACTTAGCAACTAAATAACAACAACAACATGTTTGTTAGCTGCTTGGTTATTCTCTTTTGTGAGGTGCCTCTTCAAATTCCTAGCCCTGTTTTTGTGTTAGATTTTCTGCATTTTTATTATTGATTTGTAGGAAGTCATTGTGTACCATGTGCTTTCTTGATTATATGCATTGAAATCTTATTTAACTCTTTGTCGTTCCTGTTCACTGATTTACTGGTTGTAATTTAGTTCATCTGATGAGTGTCATTGCACTAATTTTCAGAGCCATATTTGTGCATGTGAGTATTTCAGTAAATAAAATGGAACATGAAAGTGCTTCAGAATAATTCTTGAACTTTTAAGTCCTCTGTGTGTGTGTGTGTGTGTTGGATTGTGTTTTAGGAGTCAGGACCACCCACATGTTTGCTAATTGGCTATAAGGACTTGCAGGTCTTTGGAGCAGGTCACACTCACAGCTGAGGTTTATTCCAGGGAAGAGGTGTGGAGCAAGGACAACAAAGCAAAGAGGGACATTGGAGGAGTTTGGAGAGGTGGGCGCAGCTTCTGAGTCTTTCCCTTCTGGGCTGCACAGTTAGACGTCCTTTTCCTCCACCCCCGAGACAGGCGTGAGATAGCAGGTCAGGGATGCCTGAGGAGTCTCAGGTCTGCCGTTATGTTGCTGAGCCCAGTTCAAGCTCGCTCTGCTCACCGCACAACAGGCCAGCAAGTTGAGAGATGAGGTGGCATATTGAAAGAAATAATGTCTCAAAACAACCACCTTTTCAGGGACTGGATGCCACTTTCTTTTATAGAACAGAGAGCAGGAGGAGAGGAGGAAGGCAAGTAAAAAGGCAACTAATCTTACAAATATCCCTAGAATGCCAGCCTCAGAGAAAATGTGTATATTTCTCTTTTCTTACAGCCATCCACAGATGGACTGGGTCAGGGTATTTCCCTGAACAAAGGCACTTCGGTTTAACATTCAGGCAGAGGGGCAGGGTTCTCCCAAGGGAGGCCATTATGGATGGACAGTGTCGTTTTAGTGAACAAAAGCAACAGGAAGGATCTGACATGTAGTCAGATTTTGTTACGGTTAAACGGTGCTGGGCTGGACCTGTAGACACATTCTTCTGTGTGCATCCTTAGCCACCTAATCTCAAGACCCCACCTGTGAATGAGGCGCCAGTCTTGATGGCTGTGCAAAGACACTCAGACAAGCTGGTGTGGCATGTTCTTTGTTTCAGGCACACACACAGAGCCATCAGTGACTGATAACAGAAGCAAGAAACTTTTTTAAAGTTTCTAAGTTAATTTGTATTTTATCCATCATAGAAGCATAAAATACCATTTTTAAAAATCCTTAATTTTATATTGGACTATAGTTGATTAACGATGCTGTGTTAGTTTCAGGTGTACAACAAAGTGATGCAGTTATACGCACACATGGATTGATATCTATTCTTTTTCAAATTCTTTTCCCATTTAGGTTATTACAGAATACAGAGAAGAGTTGAGGGCATATTTCTAGGATTTGGGCAGTATCAGTCATAGTTCTAGACTTCCCTGGAAAGATGCCAGGAGTAAGTATCTGCCTTCACTGTGTTAACTTTCTTCTCACAGAGAGCTATCTAAACTGTCCTTCTTAGTGGGAAAATCAACTCCACAAGATAACAGCATGCTCTTTGAGGCCAGAAGCCCACAAATGTGCCCCGAAGCACTTTTATGAATCAGAAACTAATGGCTTATGTAGTAGAGGGTTTACCTGTTTCTTGACAAAGCAACTACCTATAAACCTGGCCCAGTGTTTCTCAGGACCTTTAGCTACTTTTCTGGGATTGGGATTATAGAAGCACCACTCTTTCTTGGATTTATTTTGATATATTTTATTTTCCCAGTTCATCATTTATTTTGTGACATGTGGATTTATTGATGCAGGATTGTATGCATCTTTTTCGTGTACTTTACAGTCTGTAGATCTTTCCTCTCTTGTGTTACTATTAAGATTATGCTGATTTCATTTTCTTTTTATGCACTTTACCTAAAAGCAAATCTGTTTAAAGAGGTTTTCAAGAACCAATTTGTTCTTCAAAATAAAAGCTATTTTTAAATTTATTAATTATTATTAATAATTACTGCATTTATGTTAGTTAATTCTCTCTGCTTTTCCCCCTATTAACAGAATGACTAGAATATTTCATATTTAATGTTTTCCTGATTGATGCTGTGTTGAAGACTCTGGCTTTTTATTTTTTTCTGATTTATACATCTCATAAAATTTTATTTCTTCTTCATTATTCTTTTTTGTTTTTTAAATTATGAAAGTATAACACATTTACAAGAGGCTTGGAAAATATAGAACAAAGGTACATTTAGTTCCATTATATATTACAATTATTAACTGGATAAATTAAGATTTGTAGTTGGAGTTTCAATATCAAACTGTCAAAAATTAACAACAGAATGATATACAGAAATGTAGGATATAGCAGACCTGAAAAACACCATGAACCAATTCAACATAATTAAGATTTATACAATTTTCACACAACAGTAAGATACAAATTCTATTCCGGTTCCCATAAACTGCTGCTGCTGCTGCTAAGTCGCTTCACTCGTGTCCGACTCTGTGCGACCCCATAGACGGCAGTCCACCAGGCTTCGCCGTCCCTGGGATTCTCCAGGCAAGAACACTGGAGTGGGTTGCCATTTCCTTCTCCATAAACTAGGAGACACTAAAACCTATCTAGGGACATAAAACAAGGTGCAAAAAATTCATGGTCTAAAGATCTTGAAATCACAGAAGAAGCCATAAAATCATCTGACTAAATGAGTAAGGCCACGCTATTCGTTTATTCTGGAGTAGGAAATGGCAACCCACTCCAGTATTCCCACCCAGAGAATCCCATGGACAGAGAGATTGAGAGAGAGAGAATCCCATGGACAGAGCCTGGTGGGCTACGGTGCATAGGGCTGCAAGATCCAACAGGACTGAAGTGACTGAGCATATTGGTTTATTCAAAGCCCTCTGAGGTGTCTTCCCAGCTCCCAGCTTCTCTCCCCCACAGTCACAGGATAGGTCACTGCAGGAAAGTTTATTCAAATATCCACCCAAGCTGGAGCCATCATTCTCTGTCCTAGGTACTTGAAATTGAGCTAAACAATACGACAGATTTTTTTCCCCTTTATCAGTGAAGACACTGTGTCTCCAGTCTTCAACACAAGGTTACCGCTGACTGACCCCAGATACTACAGGGTCACCGAGGTCACAGTCTCCTGGTAGGAAAGTGGAGAGGAAAACCTGAATGAAGAGCAGATACGATGGGGGTGGTCATGGAAAAAGAGGTAGAAGAGAGGTTCTCTGGAGGATGCACTACAGTCCTGAAGAACAGAAAGAACTTTGTACTCCACACTCTTGACAACCTGCTCCATCGATGTCCAAACGTCAAATTGTTCATACAGAACTAAAAACATCTTAATCTCAGAATTATTCCTTCCCTATTAGGCATACTTCACATGAAATAGCTCATACTTATTAAAAAGGGGTTTGAGCTTAGAATTAGACCTAATCCCACTCTAAATGCACACGGATTAAATCGTAATTATTTGTTTTCTGTTTATCTACCGTTTTCCATCTTTGTTTCTAATTCTGGCGTCTGCTTAGCAATTATTTTAAAAGATACGAGAGAAGGAGTACAAACAAACGAAAACATCCAAATAATCTTGTAATTGCTGCTTTTCTATGGAAAGCCAGTGCTGGCTGATGAAGGCGCTGTCAGGCCACCTCACTGCTGTCTCATTGGAGCTGCGTGCAAGACTTGGGCGTCTGTAAGGCCACTTGGAGGGGCCAACCTGGGGACCCTTCTCAGTCTGAGAGGCAACTAAAGGAGGGAGATAATCTTAAAACAGGGAAAAGCATCTGTAAAGCGGACGGAAAGCGCTCAGCGGCTCACAGCACCGGAGTCTGAGCGCGGCCGCGGGGAAGGCGGTCGGAGCGCCGCGCCGGGTCTGCGGGGCGAGCCCCGGGGAAGCGTCGGCGCTGCAGCCGGGCGGGGAAGAGCCGGTGAGGGTGGTGGCGCGGGGCGCGGAGCGCAGGGTGGACCCCGATGAAAAGACACACGCGCGCGCAACCACGCGCGCTCCGTACCCGGGCATAAGCAACACAGGATTAATTATTCAACCGGGGGCCTGGGGCCACGGGCCAGCCTCCCATCGTGGGTCCCCATCGGAGGCGGCCCGGGGCCCCGGCCTCTGCGGTTGCCCCTCCGGCCCCTCCTGGAGGCGGCCTGCTCGCGGCGCGACCTCGCGGTCGGGCGGAGGCGGAGGCGGAGGCGAAGCCGGAGAGGTCGCCCCAACCCAGGCCCCGCCCACTTCCCGCCGCCGCCGCCGCTTCGTTTTCGCTTCCCGCGGGGTGCAGCCCGCCGGTTCCCAGGTTTCGTTTCCCCAGCGTGCGGGGCGGCACCGGGAGGCGCCCATGACCTTCGGCCGCCACCCGCGCGCGCGGCGGCTGCTCGCGCGCCTCTCGGGCCGGCGGCGCGGGGCCTGCGCTCGGGCCATGGATCCGCCGCGCTGCTTCGCGCTGGAGCTGCCGGGCTGCACTCTGGCGCACTTTGCGGTGGGCGAGCAGGCCCCGGGCGCGCGCCCCGACCCCCGCGTGGCCGCGCTCCTGGGCCCCCCGGGCCGCAGCTACTCGCTGAGCGTGCCGGGGACCGGGGGCGTGGGGGCCCGGGTGCGCGCGGCCCGGCTTCATCAGCACCTGCGGCAGCAGCTGCGGCGCGGCCCCTTCCAGAGGTGCGAGCTGCGCCGGCTGCTGGGCTATTGCCCGGACGGCGGCGCCGGGGCCCTGCAGCACGGCTTCCTGCTCCGTGACCCCCGCGACAGCCCCGACACCCGGCAAGCGCTGCTGGCGCTGCTGGACGCCTGCCCCGAGGCTCCGCGCCCGCTCTTGGCCGAGTTCTCCCGGGACCCGCTCTGCCAGCTGTGGCAGCGCCCCTGGGAGCGGCGGGACGGCCGGGGCTGGCAGCAGCTGGGCGGCGAGCGCGTGGGGCCCGCACCGGAGCCCGCCCTGCACCCGGTGGTGCCCGACCTGCCCAGCTCCGGGGTCTTCCCGCACCGGGAGGCCGCCCGCGCCGTCTTGGAGGCGGTAAGAAGTCAGGTCCTTTCCCAGCGCTCAGGGACCCCCCGGAGCAGGGACGTGGAGGCAGTGGGCTCTCCCGGGGCGGGGGGCTGGCCTATCCCGACGTCTTTTGCCTCTTTACTCCTGTTAGCAAATCGGGTGGTGAAGGCGGCTTCTGTGCCAGCAGCTGTTTAGACTCCGGGCTCTTTCCGGATTCTTGCCCGCCAGGACCCCCAACCCCACATTGGGAGGCTGACATCCCAGCAGGAGCGGTGGGGTGCCCCTGGAGTGGGGGGAGGGCCCGCTGGGTGTGTGCAAGAGCTGTGCCATCTCAGAAGCCGTTATCCAGTTCTGGGAGGTTCTGGGAGATCGGAGCGTAGAGAAGAGGGCTTGAGTTTGGGGGATGGAGAAACTTAGGCTTAAGTGGTGCCTGCCTGCTTACTGGCAGTTACTTATTTCGTGTGTAACACACCTGCCTCGCGGTGTTAGGACAAGGAATCAGGTGACACACAGAGGTGCTTGGTGCGGGATGGCTGACATTCTGACCGCAGCCTATAGGTCCTGAGGCTGGACTCTTGTATCTTAGATACATTTTAGGAACTTGGGCTTATTTCTGAGTGCTTACAGTTGCAGAACCTGGGTTTGGATGCAGATTTTGGTATTTATTGAGCTTCCCACGTGGTGTTGCTGGTAAAGAACTCACCTGCCAATGCAGGAGACTTGAGAGACTTGGATTGTATCCCTGGGCCGGGAAGATTCCCTGGAGGAGGCCTTGGCAACCCACTCCAGTATTCTTGCCTGGAGAATCCCATGGACAGAGGAGCCTGACCGGCTACAGTCCACAGGGTCGCAGAGTCGAACATGACTGAAGCAACTTAGCAGGCCTGTGTCCCTTTCAGTAAATTTCTTAAGTGTTTCTTTGCCTTGGTTTCTCTAATTCGTAGATGGGGTTAATAACAATAACACTCTCGTAGTTATCTTGAAGAGGGGCCAAGTTGATATTCCCAAGGGCACTTAGAATATTGCCTTGCTCAGAGAAAGCACATAAGAAAAGAATACATTTGGGCCTCTGTAGAGATTCTGTGAGTGCACAGCGAGGTCAGGAACAGTTCAGAACCTTTCTGAGGTTCAAAATGCTTTGCACTTCGGTCTGGTGCCAAACACAGCTCTGCCTTATCAGCCCCATGCAGTCTTCTCAGCAGTTAGACATAGCTTCTGCCCTGGCCCTGTGGCTCCACTGCTGATGTGTGGATGTTGCTTTCCAGTGCACGTCCTTCATTCCTGAAGCCCGAGATGTGCTGGATCTGGTGGACCAGTGCCCAGAGCAGGTCCAGAAGGGAAGGTTCCCCATCGTTGTCATTGAGGGCTTGGATGCCACAGGTAAGAAAATGTCACCTGCTGGTTCTAGGCAGTGAGATTAACATCAATTGCAGAAATAGACGGGTCTTGGCAAGCAAAACGTATTGAGGGTTCAACTCATAAACCTCCTGTGTGCCAGGGATGAAGTGAAGCTGGCTTGGGATGAAAAATGGATAACTTCCAGGGGAGCTGAGCCTCGGGTTCCCCTGTGAACACAGGGGAATGCAGACCCCTTGGTGTGAGAGGAGGGGTAGGTCATGGTCTGGCAGAGCTTGGAGGGGTGGATCCCTGGATTGGATTTTCAGTGGGACAGGCGCTGGTCAGGTGAGGAAAGTGGGAAAGATCCTCCAGACAGAAGAAATGGCAGCATGCAGGCAGTTGGAGACTTGAAGAGGCCCGGTGCAGCCAGGAACCGCGGGAGCAAAGTTTGGGAAAACTAGGGAGTGGAGGACAGAAGCCTTCAAAGCTGCCACAAAGTGTCAGAATGCAAGAGATGTGCCCACACTTGGCCCAAAACGCAGCAGCAGGAGGAGGGTGGCCCAAGGGCAGGGCAGACCCGGGACAGCCACAGTGTCATGAGGCTCCATGGGAGGCTGTCTCCTTCTGTGTCAGCTGACTGAGGAGGGGAATAAGGGCCTGGGAGGTGATGCTAGAGTTTATCCTTAGTTTGTAAACCAATGAGGTGACCACTTTGTTTTGGCACAGACTGTAAAGAATTTGCCTGCAATGCGGGAGACCTGGGTTCCATCCCTGGGTCGGGAAGATGCCCTGGAGGAGGGAAAGGCTACCCACTCCAGTATTCTGGCCTGGAGAATCCCCATGGTCAGAGGAGCCTCGCGGGCTACAGTCCATGGGGTCGAAAAGAGTCGGACAGGACTGAGCAACTGAACACAACATACATTCTATTAATAGCGCTTCCCAGGTGGCGCTAGTGGTAAAGGACCCACTTGGCAGCGCAGGAGACATGAGAGATATGGGTTCAATCCGTGGGGCAGTAAGATCCCCTGAATCGAACCCACCCAGTATTCTTGCCTGGAGAATGCCATGGACAGAGGAGCCTGGTGGGCTATTGTCTTTGAGATCTCTAGAGCCAGACATGACTGAAGTGACTTAGGACAGGTCAGAGAGGTACTATTAATAACACCAATAGAGGAATCCCAAGTTCCTAAGGGTCAGCAACTTTTTTAAAAATAAAGAATCATATTATTTATTCAACTCATAAGTTCTATAGGCAGAAAAATTGTCTTTGCTCTTTCTGAGTTACTGTTAACTTTGGGGAGAGATGCCGTGGCCTTGGTTAAGATCTGCTGTATTTTGTGTGTGACCTGCAGGTAAAACCACCGTGACCCAGTCAGTTTCAGATTCACTCAAGGCTGTTCTCTTGAAGTCACCACCCTCTTGCATCAGCCAGTGGAGGAAAATCTTTGATGATGAACCAACTATCATTAGAAGAGCTTTTTACTCTTTGGGCAATTATATCGTGGCTTCTGAAATAGCTAAAGAGTCTACCAAATCGCCTGTGATTGTCGACAGGTAGGTGTAATGTTGCCTTGAATTTGGCATTTTCTTCCTAACGTATGAGTGTGTGTGTGTGTGTCCATGTAGCGTACATATGTATATGCAGTTATACAATTGTGTTTAAGCCAAACTGTATTATGATAATAATAGGAATAATGTCTATGATTTATTAGCCCATACCATTGGCTGGCATTTTGCCAAGAACGTTCCACAGACTATCCTAACCTCTGAAACAATCACTACTACTTGGATCCTGAAATTGTTAATGAGAAACACAGGTCTTAGAAAAGTTAAGTAGCTTGCCAAAGTGAGAAAGCTAGAAATACCATGTTGGGAATATTAACAAAAGTCCCTACTTCACAAATTGAGCTTTCCGTGACTCGTTTGTTTATTGGTTTGTTCACCAAACATATATTGGGCATTTACCGTTTGCCAGAGACTTCTTGATTTAGGGGACTCGGAGGGGAATGAGCTAGAAAATGCGTAGCTTTCGTGGAGCGAATGTGCTGAAGGAGAGGATGGTAGTCGAGCACATGGATACGCAAGGTGATAATCAGAGAATGGTCAGGACCGTGAGAAGGAGAGTGCAAGGTCGTGTGGTGGCGGATGGCTGACCCCCCACTAGATGTGGTTTAGTAAGGCCTGTGCGAGGAGGTGCCATTGGCCTGAGCTGTCAGTGACCCTAGAAGGACAGCCATGGAAAGTTGTGGAGTGAAAGCTTTGCTGGAGGGGGATGCAAGAGCAAAGTGTAGAGAGAGGAAGAAGGGAACATGTTCCAGGGCTGGAAACAGGCCAGGGAAACTTCTGGATGAGTGTCTGCTATCTGGATGGATAAAAAGACAGAGAGAGATCAGCAGTGTCTGTATCTGTGATAAAGAGTGCAGATTTTATTCTGAGTACAGAGGGGAGCCTTGGGAAGGTTTCAGATAATAGAGTGGCATAAGGTGAGTCATATTTTAAATTTCCACAAATTAAAAAAAAAATGGCTTTAAAGTGCCACAAAAATAGACAACAGGTACGACAAGCAAGTCATGCTAGGGTTAAAGTCACCAGGAATCGGTGAAATGAAAATTGAAACGACGATGAGGTCCCAATTTCCTCTCATCAGGGTAGTAAGCCCTGATTGAAAAGCTCTGAGCTGGAGACGTTATGGAACAGTAGAAACCCTTGTGGTGCTGGTGAGAGTGAGTACCTGCCTGGTGACTTGGGGAGCAATTTGAGAAGCAAAGTGGAAGATTTGAGCAGATTCTTGTATCTCCTGCAGAAACACCAAGAGAGTCTATTTCAGTTTTGTTCATAATACTGAAAACCTTGAAAAACCAATAGGCCTCAGCAGAAGAAAGTAAATAAATACCAGTGTGTTTATAGAATGGAGGTCCTATAGCTGTGTGCATGAGTATGCTGTGTCAGTGTGCCTAAGTTACAAAACCATCATTTCAAATGAAAGAAATCAAGTTACAGAAAGATGTTCAGTAGACTACATGCAAAATAATAGAAAAAAATACCATAAAAAGGGCTGGAGGGTAGAGGGTGGGAGGAAAGTTCAAGAGGGAGGGGACATACGTATGCATGCATGCTAAGTTGCTTCAGTCGTGTCTGACTCTTGGCAACCTTGTGGACTGTAGCCCGCCAGGCTCCTCTGTCCATGGGATTCTTCAGGCAAGAATACTGGAGTGAGTTGCCGTGCCCTCCTCCAGTGTGATCTTCCTGACCCAGGGATAGGACCTGCATCTCTCATGTCTCCTAAATTGGCAAGAGGTTTCTTTACCTCTACTGCCACCTGGGAAGTTCTGGATATATGAATGCTTGTGGCTGATTCACACTGTTGTATGGCAGAAACCAACACAACATGGTGAAGCAATTATCCTCCACTTAAAAGTTAAAAAAGGGCTGGAAAGGTGTTGACCATTCAATTTAGGAGAGTGCTGTCCTCTGCGAAGGAGAGAGATACAGTTGACAGGGAGGGCCACAAGACTTCCATTGCAGCTGAATTCATCCTAAGCTTTTCTCCCATGTACATCTTACTGTCTTGCTGCAGTTTTTCTTATTTTTGGAAAGATGAGTGATTGCATTAAAGTCTGACAAGTGTTAAGGGAAGAGAAGTAATTACAAATGGAAGTCTCAAGGAATTTCAAAAAGTGAACACATTCAAGGACAACCTGCACCCACATCGTGACTTAGAACCTTACTCAATCCTGTAAGTCCTTCCCTTTCAGTCATGACCCATCCTTCCCCTGGTGGGAACCACAGCCTTGATTATGCATTCCTGGATCTTATTTGTTCTGCTTGTTCTTGAACAGTCTACATAGGCAGATAGACTTCGAGTGCCATTTGCATCTGACTTCCTGCGACCTGTGAGCTTTGTCACTGTTGCCACAACCATTCTTTCATATAGCTTTGTTTGCCCACGTGTGTTACCAGTCCTGGTTGGTTTGCCCAGAGCTCCCCAAGCCAAACCCTGAGCCTCTGTTTGCAGCAAAGAAAGGCTGTATTCACAAGGTCACCAAGCTAGGAGATGGGAGTAAATCTCAGGTCCACCTTCTCCAAAGCGAGGGGCTCGGATATTTATGGGATAAAGACGCATGGTAGTCTGAGGTGTGGTGAGTGAAGTGATGTGAAAGTCACTCAGTTGTGTCTGACTCTGCGACCCCATGGACTGTATAGTCCATGGAATTCTCCAGGCCAGAATACTGGAGTGGGTAGCCTTTCCCTTCTCCAGGGGATCTTCCCAACCCAGGGATCGAACCCAGGTCTCCTGCATTGCAGGCAGATTCTTTACTAGCTGAGCTACCAAGGAAGCCCTTGTGGTCTTGAGGTGTGGGGAGCCTGGGAAAAGGTGATAGCAAGTAGGAGAAAGGTAAGGTGATCATAGAGTGCAGGTGCAGCCAAGCATATCTGGAGAATGGCTACATAGTTGACCTTTTTGGCCCTCTGACACCAAAAGGTAGCTGACCAGTCACTACCTTGGGAGGGTCAGTGATCCCAGCCAGTCCTAAGCCTGGAGCTTGAAACGCACACCACTGACTCCAAGTTCCTGAAAGAACTCCAACTTAGGCAAACATCTTAAGACTCCTAGGACCAAGATACTATCGATAGGGGTGGAGAAGGATCTTGCTACTTACTGTTTAGGCTATGTGACGCTTGTAGAACATGCAGGGGTTTGTGAAAACAGTTAAATCAGGCATGATGAGTCAAGGCAGGTTACAGTTTATTATTTATTAAGCAAGTTACAGTTGAAGGGACCTAGCTGATGCCGGCCCTCAGTTTCCCGTGTATGTCTGTGTTGCCTAGAATCCCAGGAGTGGGATTGCAAGGGTGCAGGGGGCTCATGTGTACTCACCTGGAGGAGGCGCCGCAAAAAAGTGCTGAAGTGGTTGAAACTTCACAGCACCCTCCCCACCCTCCCTCCACAGTGGTGTCTGAGAATTCCCTTTGACCCACATCCTGGTCAACATTTAGCATTGCTGGTCTTCCACTATAACTAGTCCAACTTTTCTGCTGTCCTTGGTGAGAACGTTAGTCATTTCAAAGCTATAGCCAGAACATGGAAGTGACCCAAATGTCCATCAACAGAGGAATGAATAAAGTTCAGTCCAGTTCAGTTGCATAGCCATGTCCAACTCTGCGACCCCATGGACTGCAGCATGCCGGGCTTCCCTGTCCATCACCAACTCCTGGAGCTTGCCCGAACTCATGTCTGTTGAGTCGGTGATGCCATAAAGATAAAGAAAATGAGCACATATATACAATAGAGTATTACTTAGCCATAAAAAGGAACGGAATTGGGTCATTTGTAGAGACGTGGGTGGACCTAAAGAGTGAAGTAAGTCAGAAAGAGAAAAAAAAATATTGTATATTAATGCATCTAGAAAAAATGGTACAGATGGCCCAGTTTGCAGGGCCTGCAGATTTAGAGAATGGATGTGTGGACAAAAAGTGGGGGAAGAAGGGTGGAAGGAATTGGGAAATTGCAATTGACATGTACATGTAAACATGACCATGTGTAAAATGGATGCCTAGTGGGAAGCTGCTTTATAGCTCAGGGAGCTCAGCTCGGTGCTCTGTGATGACCTAGAGGGGTGAGACGGGCGAGAGGTCCGAAAGGGAGGGGATATGTGTGTGTGTGTGTGTGTGTATATATATATATATATATATATGTATATATAGTTGATTCACACGGAGAAGGCAATGGCACCCCACTCCAGTACTCTTGCCTAGAAAATCCCATGGACGGAGGAGCCTGGTAGGCTGCAGTCCATGGGGTCACTAAGAGTCGGGCACGACTGAGCGACTTCACTTTCGCTTTTCACTTTCATGCATTGGAGAAGGAAATGGCAACCCACTCCAGTGTTCTTGCCTGGAGAATCCCAGGGACGGGGGAGCCTAGTAGGCTGCCATCTGTGGGGTCGCACAGAGTTGGACACGACTGAAGCGACTTAGCAGCAGCAGCAGCAGCAGTTGATTCACATCCTTGTAGAGCAGAAGCTAGCATACTGTTTTGAAGCAACTGTACTGCAATTTTAAATAAAAGCTAACTGCCACACCCCGAAATGGAACTTCTACCTCTTCACATGTCTTTTTCTGTGCAAAAGAGACAGATACCTGCATATCTGATGTTTCAGAAAGAGATCACTCTGTACATTGAGAATGAAGTGTGAGGCGGTGATTGAGGGGGAGAGATGAAACAGTAGAAATTAGTTAGAAGGCCTTCACTGTCAGCTTTAGTACCAGTGGGTACTTTCGACTGTGAGGATGGCAAGATAGTTATTTCAGAGTTGGCAAGTCACAAAGGATCCTAGAGGAAGGGTAAGATTTTGCTTTCTATCGTGGGACTCCGTCACCTGTGGGATGTTTTCAGCCTATTGTTAAAGAGTCCGGATTTACCGCACTGTTATCTTTTTTGTGATACAGTCCCCTTTATCTTGTGGAGAAAGACTAGGCTTTTCCTAATGAAGTGTGACTCCACGAGATGTATTATTTCCTGAGATGTCCCCAAATCAGCAGCCCTGGCTCTCCTGCATGGAGGCAGACGCTATTCATGACACCCTAATTCCTTATCTGTTCCCTGCTGACCAGAATCTGAAAAAGAATAGATACATGTAACTGAATCACCTTGCTGTACTCCTGAAACTAACATAGCATAGTTAACTAACTCTACTGCAATATAAAATAAAAATGAAAAAAAAAAAAAAGACTCGTGATGAATATCCAATGAGTGGATGTAGGCGGACATGCATTGCAAACAACAAATTGCTATTAAAATATAAAGCATTATTATATAAGCAATGTATAAGACATTAGCAAATTGCATTTGATTTGAACTAATGTGGTTTCCCTGATGACAGGAATGGAGAAAACTAAATAATAAAGAGTCTGAAATTGATGGCCAGAGGCTGTGATTATTTAAAATGAACTGCAGTGTTGTCAGTGAGAGGACTCTGGCTTTGCAAAACAGGGCCCCCATTTGCCCCTGATTTTTCTTCTTTGTGTCTGTGAATTGTCTGCAATTTTGGTCTTTAAAGAGATAATACTAGATCACCTTGTCAGATGAGAAGAAAAGAGCAGTTATTTGTTGTCTGAGTGGGTTTTGTTCATGTTTAAAAATTTTAACGAAATCCATTTTAGACAACACCATCATCTAGCTGAAAAAATAAGGGAGACAGAGTAATTTTTGATGGTGACTGTGGTTAAGGTTGGCAACTTAATCACCCTTATTACCTTTAAAAATCTATTCTTGCTGATGGTTTTGCTAGAATAAAGAAGGCTTTTTACATTTAGATAGTATCAGCCTCTATATTCAGAGCTGAGTATTTCATTTGGTGAACGGGGAGAACGTGCAAAGTGCAGTGCAAATTGTAGTTCTGTTGCCAAGAAGGAGAAAACCTCGACCTGCGTGGATTTATTCAGCTGGGGAGACGAGATGTATCCGATAGAAAAAGTGAGAATACGAGTTTGTAAGTGATTAGGAGTCTGGTAAGTGATACACAGGGCTTCACTGGTGTCTCAGAGGTAAAGAATCCTCCTGCCGATGGAGGAGACAGAAGATACACGGGCCCTATTCCTGGGTTGAGATCCCCTGGAGGAGGAAATGGCAACTCACTCCAGTATTCTTGCCTGGGAAATCCCACGGACAGAGGAACCTGGCGAGCTACAGTCAGTGGGGTCGCAATGAGTCAGACGTGACTTAGCAACTAAACAACAACACCACAAATGATACACGCGAGTGGCCCCAGGCCGAATTCAAGCCTGCAGCAGCTACAGTGGCCATGCTTTTTGGAGGTGGAAAGGGTCTCTGCAGGATGAACGACATTAGAATTGATCAACTCCCAAATTAGTTTTTTTACATTCATTCTTTCAGTACTCTTGGTACTGCCATGGTTCAAAATCATGCAGCTTTTGTTTTAACTGGTGCCCAGTAAGAATTAAATATTTTGTTATAATGACAGTGTGATACACTTTTTATAAGCACTTGACTATTTTTGTAAAAACTATGGGGAAAAAAAACAAAGCTTTCATGACTTTCATTTTCCAGAGAAGGAATTTAAGACTCACCTACATCCACAAACTGAGTAGGTGGCAGAGAGTAAACCAACATACAGCTTTGATAGCACTGTGGATGATTTTGTAGATAAAGGACAAGCATGTCCTTTGCACTGTGAAATGTAGTTCAGATCTAAAGTGATTAACAATCTGGGATTTTAAAACATCGCATACAGTGAGTGGACAGCCCAGATAAGGATGGGGCCGTGGGGCCTCTGTACAGTGGGATGTGTATTAACTGTTTCATAAATATTTGTGAAGGTTTAAATGTTTTTGTAGTCCTTTGATACTGGATTTGGAGTTTTGCATCTTGTCACTTAAAACTGGAATATGACAAAAACAGGTCAAGAGTGTAATAAAGGATGCCAATTAATAAAATGATTCTAATTGTTGTTTTTCAGCCTTTAAGTTGTGTTTGACTCTTTGCGACACCATGGACTGTGGCATGCCGGACTTCCCTGTCCTTCACTATCTCCCAGTGACTTTCCTGGTGTCTTACACCGTAAAGGATCTGCCTGCAATGCAGGATACCTGGGTTCAGTCCCTGGGTTGGGAAGATCCCCTGGAGGAGGGCATGGCTACCTATTTCAGTATTCTTGCCTGGAGAATTCCATGGACAGAGGAGACTGGTGGGCTACACGTCATGGGTTCTCAAAGAGTTGGACATGACTGAGTGACTTAACACTTTCACTGTCTCCCAGAGTTTGCTCAAATTCATGTCCATCGAGTTGATGATGCTATCTAACCAATCTCATCCTCTGCCGACCCCTTCTCCTCCTGCCTTCAGTCTTTATTAGCATCAAGGTCTTCTTCCAGTGAGTCAGCTCTTCAGATCAGGTGGCCAAAGTACTGGAGCTTTAGCATCAGCATCAGCCCTTCCAATGAATATTCAGGGGTGGTTTTCTTTAGCATTGATTGGTTTAATCCTAATGCAGTCTTTCACACATCCAATAAACCATTATTCATTGTATGCTTATTATGTGCCAGACACTCGTTTCAGGCTTTAAGATGTAGAGATGACTAAAAAATGAATTCTGTAATGGAGGAGACAAAAAAGAGCTTGTAAACGGCTAGGTCTGACTTACAATGAATCCTTCAACGGAGTCGAGTAGGAAAGGGTTGAGAGCCCGGAGGGAGGAACAGTGAATTCTGTTCAGGGTCTCCTCTGAGTGAGATTCCCTTTTCTGTAGGTTTATCGCAGGGTGTTGAATATAGTTCCCTGTGCTATATAATAGCAGGACCGTGTTGTTTGTCCATTGTATATATAATAGCTTATATCTGTTAACCTCAACCTCCCACTCCATTCATCCCTCCACTCCCCTCCCCCTTGGCAAACACTAGTCTGTTCTCTGTGTTTGTTTCCGTATCTTCGATTCATTTGTGTCATATTTTAGGTGCTACATAAGTGACATCATACGCATTTGTCTAGCTGTGACTTGTCACTTAGTATAATAATCTCTAGGTTATCCATGTTGCTACAAATGACATTATTTCATTCTTTTTTGTGGCTGAGTAATATTCCATCATGTATATGGACCCCCATCTTCTTTATACATTTCTCTGTTTATGGACACTTAGGTTGCTTCCGTGTCTTCTCAACAAGTTCTGTTTTAAAACACCATAGGAACTGAATGGGCGTGTGTATTTTTATTTGACCAACACACAATATTAAATACCAACAGACTACCAAATAAATCTACTGAAACAATAGAAACAGTGACAGACTTTATTTTCTTGGGCTCCCAAATCACTGCAGATGGTGACTGCAGCCATGACATTAAAAGACACTTGCTCCTTGGAAGAAAAGTTATGACCATCCTAGACAGCATATTAAAAAGCAGAGACATTACCTTACTGACAAAGCTCCATCTAGTCAAAGCTATGGTTTTTCCAATAGTCACGTATGGATGTGAGAGTTGGACTATAAAGAGAGCTGAGCCCTGAGGAACTGATGCTTTTGAACTGTGGTGTTGGAGAAGACTCTTGAAAGTCCCTTGGACTGCAAGGAGATTCAACCAGTCCATCCTAAAGGAAATCAGTCCTGAGTGTTCATTGGAAGGACTGATGCTGAAGCTAAAGCTCCAATACTCTGGCCACCTGATGTGAAGAACTGACTCACTTGAAAAGACCCTGATGCTGGGAAAGATTGAAGGCAGGAGGAGAAGGGGACAACAGAAGATGAGATGGTTGGATGGCATCACCAACTCAATAGACTTGAGTTTGAGCAAGCTCTGGGAGTTGGTGATGGACAGGGAAGCCTGGCATGCTGTAGTCCATGGGGTTGCAAAGAGTCAGACATGACTGAGTGACTGAACTGAACTGAACCAAATAAATGTACATTTTCTGCCATTATGCCTTCAAAAAAGAAAGGGTCCTGCAGGGCCAAAGCAATAGAGTAGTCTTGCCACACATACAATTTCAACTGAGAAAATGGAGCTCTGAGAAGTGTGTGCCAGATTCTTACTGTGGTTACTGATTCTAACTAATTTTTATCTGTTATAAATTTGTTAAAAAATAAGATTTTGTTTTATCTCTTTAATGTGTACAGTACTAGGACAAGTTCAGCAGAGCCATCCCTGGTTTTGTCATCCTCAGTGGCTGATTTTTAGGTACTGCCTTGATTTCCTCTGCAGATGGAGAACTCACTACCTCTTTCTTTCTCAGGTACTGGCACAGCACGGCCACCTATGCCATAGCCACCGAGGTGAGTGGGGGCCTCCAGCACCTGCCCCCCATCCATCACCCTATATACCAGTGGCCCAGGGACCTGCTCAAACCCGACCTGGTCCTGCTGCTCACCGTGAGCCCCGAGGAGAGGATGCAGAGGATTGAGGGCCGAGGCCTGGAGAAGACCAGAGAGGAGGCTGAGCTGGAGACCAACAGCATATTTCGTCAAAAGTAGGTGTCCTGATGTGACGTGAGGGGCAGGGGTCTCTGGCTGTGGTGATGACCCAGAAACAGCACTGACTCCAGGAGAATGGAGGAGATGACATGGCTCCCATTTTCCAAACCAGCGAGGCAGTGTCCTCTTAGTTAGTCACCCCTTCCCCTGGGTCGATTCCCTGTGGCTCCAGTGAGGTTGTTCTGTAGCCAGGGGATACCTTCCTCCTAGTCCTGGCTGTGTCAGCGGCAGAGTGAATCTGAGTGAGACCACACGCCTTTCTGGGCCGTCGTAACGGGACGCGCATGAGCACTGCCTGATGACCACACTGTGAGTCTTACCTGCTAGGGGCTCCCTGTGTGTCAGGCTTTTACTTCTGATGCTCTGTAACCCTTGCAAGGACAATATTAGCCATGTTTTACAGCTTCCAAAACTGATGCTCAAAAGGTTAAGTGATTTGTTTAGCATGGGAGACATAAGAGACATGGGTTCAGTCCCTGGGTGGTGAAGATCCCCTGGAGGAGGGCATGGCAACCCACTCCAGTATTCTTGCCTGGAGAATCCCCAGGATGGAGGAGCCTGGCAGCCAGGCTGCAGTCTGTGGGGTTGCAAAGAGTCAGGCACAACTGAGTGACTAACAGTTACTCCCTTACTTAACCATATGTTTGTTTTCCATGTCTCTGATTCTTTCTGTTTTGTAAATAGGTTCCTTTGAACTGTTTTTTTTTTTTTTTTTAGATCCAACATATAAGTGATATATGATATTTGTCTTTCCCTGTCTGACTTGCTTCGCTCAGTGTGACAGTCTCTAGGTCCACCTGTCCATGTCACTGCAGGTGGCATTGTTTCGTTCCTTTTTATGACTGAGTCTGGGTACTCGTTTTAACCAGAAAGCTCTAGAGTTTTGGTCACATGATCGTCCCTGGGCATTCCGCACATGCAAAGGCTGGTTAACACCCGAAGAGGAGGTGGAATTCTGTGCAATTGCAGAAGAGTCCTAAGTGAAAACAGTGCTCATGCCAAGGACCTCTGGCTTGTGCAGAATCCTTCAGGGTGCGGACTCGAGAAAATTGCCACTGGGAAACTTAAACTCTCTGAGCATCTGCCCCTTTCTTTGCCAAATGGGGATAAATGAGAATGGTTCTACTCCTACAAGTTACTCTTGAGTATAATATGAGAAGAATATGCAGAATGCTAAGGCTTGGCAGTACTAGGCGTTCAATAAAGGCTAGCTATAAAATATTATTAATTTTTCATTTATTAAACTAGATGTGTTAAATGTTTCCTGTGCACAGCAAGTTGCCCGGGGTGGGGGGAGTGAGCTCAACCAGATGGGGACCTGGCTTCAAGCTGTTTGTATTACTGTAGGAAAACAACATTTGCACGAAGGGCTGTGTTAACACATGGGCTGACTCTTTCATTCTGCCTGTCTCCAGGGTAGAAGTATGCTACCAGCGGATGGAGAACCCCGGCTGCCACGTGGTGGATGCCAGCCCGTCACGAGAAAAGGTCCTCCAGATGGTGTTAAGTGTAATCCAAAATAATTGCAATTAATTGTAGTTACTCCAGGCCAAGCGACACATTTTACTAACCTGATGCTGTTTGATCCATCTAAGCCCACGACTGGTTGTGCGGTTTTCCCAGATTTCAGTTGTGTAAAGCATGTTGTGTGTCAGAAGAGTGGATATTTCAGTTTTACCTAAACTGTTGTTCTCCTGACCAAAGGACCCATGTGGCTGCCATCTGCCAAGTATAATGAACGTTTGCTTGGAACGGGTTCTTAAACTGCAGCCCCGCTGAGTCCTTCCAAGATGTGTCTCCTCTAGAAAGTGCAAGGTGGGCAGAAGCAACCGAGAAGGTCATCCAGATCCATGGAACGCCCCCGCCTGGTGCTCCCTGTGGGTGTGCAGGCTTGCGTCCCAAAGAACGTGTCTGCGTGTCCCAGCTGTCAGAACCCATCTTGGGGTGGTGAACTCTGAGCAAGAAACATCTGGCTTGTAACTGAGGCTTCTGGCCCCTAAACGGGTCCTCTTGGTTAGCATTACAAAGTCAAACGCAGAGGAGGCCATCCCGAGAGGCTCTGAATACAAACACACCAAGAGTCCTTGGATTCTGTTCTGCTGATTTACGTTCCTCTCCTTTCCTCCGAAAACATGGCTTTGGATGGAAGGAGTGGTCTGCATGGAGCTAGATGCTCTAAGGGCTTCCCTGGTGGTGCTAGTGGTAAAGAACCCACCTGTCAATGCAGGAGACTTAAAAGACGCTGGTTCCGTCCCTGGATCTGGAAGATCCCCTGGAGGAGAGCATGGCAACCCACTCCTGTATTCTTGCCTGGAGAATCCCATGGACAGAGGAGCCTGGCGGCTACAGTCCATGGGGTTGCAAGAGTCGGACTCGACTGAAGCGACTGATGCATTAAACGGAGCCAATCCAGTCATGCATTTGTACTGATGTTTACATCTTGTTTGTCCTCCGTGTAGGGGGTGTGTTTTACTAATCAGAACCAAAGCCAAGAAGCTGAATGTAATGCTTGCTATATGTTTTTATTAGACAGATGCAATTTATCCTACTGAGTAAGCAGTAGGATATGGGATCCTGGGATGGGATTTCTCAATGAATTATCTTGTACTTCAATGTCTTATGAGTGCACATGCAATTGGTATTGAGATTTGTTTGGCTAGAAGAAAAAAAAAATAGTTGAGAAAACAGAAACTTAATAGTCTTGAGGCCTTGGGTGAGTCATTTAACATCATGTAACTTGATCTAAAAAGTGACAGTAGTTCTTTATTTTTCTTAAGGCATTGGGTGAACTAGGTGATTACTTAAAATTCCTTCCAGTTCTAAGATAGATTGAATCTGTGAACTACTTTAGGGAAATGGCTCAAGAAGACATCTCCTCAGAAAAATTTAAGGCATCATCAGGTTTATCACATGGACTCTTAAATTTTAATAAAGTTTATATTAGCTATATCATTATTTTTCAAAAGAACTGTAGGTAATTTATGCATAGTATATGTACATATATGGGCTTCCCTGGTGGCTCAGCGGTAAAGATTCCATCTGCAATGCAGGAGCCACAGAAGATGCAAGTTCAGTCCCTGGGTCAGAAAGATCTCCTGGAGGAGAAAATGACAACCCACTCCAGTCTTCTTGCCTGGAGAATCCTCTGGACAGAGGAGCCTGGCGGGCTCTAGTCCATGGGGTCAAGAAGAATTGGGCAGGACTAAAGTCACTGAGCATGCACATATGTACGTATATAAATATTTAATTTTAGGTAAATATTTTTTAAAGCTGATAAATCACGCTTGGGTGAAGATGGGTATTATTGACTTCAAACATTTTCAAAAGCATATGCTGGCACCTAAAAACAAACGTTTAATGCTTTCTGTATGTACCTTGCCAATGAATAAACGTGCTGTGGTTTTCTAAGCTACTCTGTTGGCCAGAGTGTGTGGGTTTTCTTGATGGTGATCCCCCAGTATGCCTCTTGTAAGGGCGGGGATTTGGGGTTAAAGAAGTGAAAAGATGTGAATTTGTGGTCAAAATGCTTTCAGAGGAAGAGGAAGGCATTTTTGTTTCATTTTAAACATCATTTCAAGAAAGTGCAGTCCCTTCCTCATTGCAGATTGTAAAGAGATTTAGTCCTCGCATCTAATAATTCTTCATCCACTTGTCTTTATATACTGAAAGGGATAAGATCACTGAGTATGAGATAGCACCTCCTGCCTGGAAGACGATAACAAGGAATCACCTGTTTGGCTTTGTTTTGTTACCACTTTTGTTTCTGTTCCTGAAATAGACCTTGAGTGTCCCCAAATATTTATTCTTCATCTCTGCCACAGTGATAGAACTTTGTGTTTGACATGTCACTGCCAGGAATTTCCAAGTCTTTCTTATCCCTGGAGTGGCCAAGTGACCACTCCGTGCCAGGTCCTTTCCATGAGCAGAAGGGGATTAGGAATGTCAGGGGGAGGGTGGCCCCCCTCCCCTTTTAACCCTGCACACCGCTTGCTATTCAGGCATTTGGGGGTCAGTGAGGACAGTGATCCTACACAGCTGGGGAAGCAAAATGAGTGGGGTGGCCGTCGCTTATGAGAACGGGTAAGCTCTGGGCATGGGTGTGTGTCTGGGGCTCCAGCCTGGAGGGTGCATCCATCTGGGGACACGGCTTCTGCACGCAACCTCAGCGCCCACCTTCTCTGTATGCTTCCCTTCGTAGAGGCAGGTGTCTGGATTTCTTACTTGTTTTGTTGTTTTCTACCCTAGAATCCTCGATTTTTGCTGACGCTTCTCTCTGTGAAATGTCCCTCCCCTCTAGCAACAGTTGTGAAGCATTTTTTAAATGTTTAGACCCTGGTATCTTTTTGGAATATATACCAAGGAAATGATCAGTAACTCACATAAAAATTTTTCATCCTATCTGCATAATGTACTTCAAGGAAGTGGAATGTATCTACTTAATGGGCATACTTGTTTTATTGCCCTCTGCTTTATTGTGCTTCACAGATACTGTGTTACTTACAAGTTGAAAGATGGAGGCAACCCTATGTCGAGCAAGTCTATCGGTGCTGCTCATTGACAAATGAGCTGGCACGCAGGATCTTAGTTCCCTCACCAGGGATAACCCACATAAACCTGGTTATCTGAGAGCCTGATGGAGATGTACAATGAGATGAATCCTGTTGTCACGCCTGCTAACACAGCACCCGTACTGTAGCCCGTGGATCAAGAAGACTTTCAAGTCATTATTTAAGGAATGCATTTCATAAAGCTTTATTCTAGATGCCATTAAGAACATTCATGGAACTTCCCTGGTGGTTGAGTGGTTGAGAGTCCACCTTGCAGTTTTGGGGACACAGGTTTGATCCCTGGTTAGGGAACTAAGACCCTACCTGCCACAATAGCTAGGCCTGAGTGCCACTAGCACTGAGCCCTAGCATCTCAACTAGAGAGTCCTAGTTGTTCAGTTGCTAAGTTGTATCTGACTCTTTGTGACCCCATGGGCTGCAGCACGCCAGGCTTCCCTGTCCTTCACGGTCTTGCAAAGCTTGCTCACCACTGAGTCGGTGATGCCATCCAACCATCTCATCCTCTGTCGTTCCTGAGAGCCGCAGTGAAAGAGCCTGCATGGTGCAGTGAAGATCCTGAGTGCCACAGCTAAGACCAGATGCACCCAAATAAATAAATAAGTGAGTATGTTTTAAAAAGAACATTCCTGAGGAGGAAGGAACTGCAGTGTGGTAGAAACAGAAAAAGAATTATAATCAGAAGTGAAGGTTGAAGATGTGGCTGAATGACTGCAATCTTATGATAAAACTTTAATGGATTAAGAGCTGCTTCTAATGGGTGAGCAAAGGAAGTGGTTTTTTGAGATGGACTCTACTCCTGGTGAAGATGCTGTAAAGATTGTTGAAGTGACAACCAAGAATTTAGAATATTACATAAACTTAGCTGATAAAACAGTGGCAGGGTTTGAGAGGCTCGATTACAATTTTGAGAGAAGTTCTACTGTGGGTGGAACGCTCTCAAACATTTGTGTGCCTGTACACATAATGTGTGCTTAGGTATAATGTGCACTGATTAAATAATTGTTTAGTCGCTCAGTCATGTCTGACTGCAGCCCACCAGGCTCCTCTGTCCATGGGATTTCCCAGGCAAGAACACTGGGAGGGGGTTGCCATTTCCTTCTCCAGGGGATCTTCCCAACCCAGGGATTGAACCCAGGTCTCCTGCATTGGGAGGCAGATTCTTTACCTCTGAGCCACCTGGGAAGTCCTGGTATTGATTAAGTACACTAGGGTTAATCCTTTACTGAAATGCTAAGCAGGGTGCACCAAGGGATTTCTCTGGTGATCCAGTGTTAAGACTCTGCCCTCCGATGCAGGAGGTGTGGGTTTGATCCCTGCTTGGTAAGCTAAGATCCCACATACCTCCGGCCAAAAAACCAAAATGTAAAATAGAGGCAACATTGTAACAAATTTAATAAAGACTTTAAAAATGGTCCACATTTAAAAAAAAAAAAATCTTAAAAAAAGTTTTCTTGCACCTAAGATGTAAATATCAAAAATACTTTTTTTTCCCCCCAGAGACAGCCCAGGATTTAAATTTCAGCAAAAATGAAGGTATAGCTAAAACCCTTTTAATTATAAGTAAGGTTGGCTGATTCAGAATGGAAATTCCATGCTGAGCAGCAGTATGGCTTCATGGGTGCTAGGAGATAAGGGTCTTTATGTCTTTGGTTTGCTTCCCATTCAGACTTGTTTTTCTTTAAATTTTGAACCCAGGAGTCAGACACTAAGCTGTGCCTCACACAGACATATATATCCCCAAGCAAATTTATTTAATCTTCAGGGCTCTGTAAACGCATGCTCAGTCACTCAGTTGTGTCTGACTCTGTGTGACCCTATGGACTGTAGCCTACCAGGCTCTTCTGTTCATGGGATTCTCCAGGCAAGAATACTGGAGTAGTGTGGCCACTTCCTTCTCCAGGGGATCTTCCCAATCCAGGGATCGAACCTGGGTTTCCTGCATTGGCAGGCGGATTCTTTACCACTGAGCCACCTGGGAAGCCCTCTGCAAATGCAGTGTTATTCATATACTTATTTTCTTAGAATGAACAGGGAAAGGAGAAATGGTGGTTGGCCTCCCACCACCCCCACCCCCTGTCCCAGGAAAGCTTTTTTTTTTCCCTCTCACCTTAAAAGCATAGTAACTTTATGAAATTCATTCAATCTGCCTCTGAGATCTATAACTAGGAGGAGATATTGTTTCTTTATGATACCTAAAAATAATCTGGTCTTTTCCACCAGCAACATAACTGGTTATTAGACATAAAAGTCTTTAGTCCTATCGAGTTTCAACCTCCCTAGCATTTGATCTCCTAACATCCCCTTTAAGTAACGTGGACTCTTTTAGAGAGAAGCTCAGGGGCTCCAATTTCTGTCTTCAAAGATCCATGCTGGCCTCTCCCCAGGATGGCATCTGGGTGCCTGGGGCCAGAAGTGTCATTTCAGCAAAGCTGGGGCAGGGGAAGGGTGGGTGAGAGTCACAGCATCCTCTCTCTAGTTGGAAGAGGGTTGCCCTGCCCATGTGGGCGATTGAGATTTGTTTTTTTTGTGGCTGTTTCTAAGGAACCTGGCCTCGGTGTAGGTTTCCTTGGTGCTCAGGTCTCTGGAGCGTTTGTCTCCCATCCAGCCCCACAGTCCTCTTCCAGCTCTGGGTTCAAGGCCTTGGAGCTCCCTCCCCAGGGCACATAGACTCTCAGGGTGTCTTCAGAGTCACGATTGAATGGGAGTGCCTGAGAGCAGCCAAGAATTCAGCACTCTCCTGGGAAGATGCGAGAGTATGGATTCACTGCAATCATTTCTTTTATTTGCATCTCAGCTGTCAGGGGCCAGTGTTCCTTCCTCGATCTCGATTTTCACATCTTGTCTCCCTTGGGGCTCCCCGGGGGAAGTGGCTGAAGTCTGAGGGTCCTTCCTGAGTGCCCTTAGGGCTCACCAGCTCACATTGGAGGGCTGCAGTCACTGATGGCTCTGACACCCTTGACACTGATAGGGCAGGAAACTGTCCATCTCTCAGATGCATATATTATATATGTGTGTGGGGACTATAAAGAAAGCTGAGCACCAGAGAATTGATGCTTTTGAACTGTGGTGTTGCAGAAGACTCTTGAGAGTCCCTTGGACTGCAGGGAGATCCAACCAGTCCATCCTAAAGGAGATCAGTCTTGGGTGTTCATTGGAAGGACTGATGCTAAAGCTGAAACTCCAGTACTTTGGCCACCTGATGCGAAGAGCTGACTCATTTGAAAAGACCCTGATGCTGGGAAAGATTGAAGGCAGGAGGAGAAGGGGATGACAGAGGATGAGATGGATAGATGGCATCACTGACTCAATGGACATGAGTTTGAGTAGACTCTGGGAGTCAGTGGTGGACAGGCAGGCCTGGCGTGCTGTGGTTCATGGGGTCACAAAGAGTCAGACATGACTGAGTGATTGAACTGGACTGAACTGAACTGATATATATATGGCTTCCCTCATAGCTCAGTTGGTAAAGCATCCGCCTGCAGTGCAGGAGACCCAGGTTCAAACCATGGGTCGGAAAGATCCCCTGGAGAAGGGAATGGCAACCCACTCCGGTATTCTTGCCTGAACAATCCCCATGGACAGAAGAGCCTGGTAGGCTACCATCCATGGAATCAGAGTCAGACATGACTTAGCAACTAAACTCCTACTATACATATATATATATATATATATATATTTCAGATTCTTATCCATTATCGGTTGTTAGAAGATACTGAAAATAGTTCCCTGTGCTTACAGTATATCCTTGTTGGTTATCTATTTTATATACAGTAGTATGTATCTGTTAACCCCAAATTCCTAATTTATCCCTTCCCCACCCTTTCCCGCTTTGGTAACCTTATCTTGGTGTTCAGTGTCTTTGAGTCTGTTTTTGTTTTGTAAAGAAATTCATTTGTGTCATTTTTTAAGATTCCGCACGTAAGTGATGTCACGTGGTATTTTTCCTTCTCTGTCTTTCTTCACTTAGTGTGGTCATCCGCAAGGCCGTCCGTGTTGCTGTAAATTGCCTTATTTCCTTCTTTTCTGTGCCTGAGTCGTGTTCCGCTATCTGTATAGACCACATCCTTATCTGTTCATCTGTCGATGCACATTGAAGTTGCTTTGTTTGTTTCATTTGCCCTTTCCAGGTAAGAGGCTCCCCTCAGGTTCTGGTAATGCCTGGCACTGCTCATGACTGTTGTGAAAGGTGAGCAACTGTGTGTGCAGCTTTTGGTCTCATTGAGTGAAGCTTCAGTCTTTTGAGTTATTGCTTTAGATTCTCAACCTAACTCCTGAGTGATCGGCCTTCACTTTGTACACTCTTTAATGTGCAGACCTTATTACACTTCTTCCCTGGAGAAAGAGGACCAGCCAGGGCTCTGGTCAGACTGACTCAGGCTGAATTCAGCAACTGAATTCAGCTGTGGGCTTCCCTCATAGCTCAGTTGGTAAAGAATCTGCCTGCAATGCAGGAGACCCTGGGTCCATTCCTGGGTTGGGAAGATCCTCTGGAGAAGGAATAGGCTACCCACTCCAGTATTCTTGGGCTTCTCTGGTGGCTCAGCTGGCAAAGAATCCTTCTTCAATGTGGGAGACCTGGGTTTGATTCCTGGATTGGGAAGATCCCCTGGAGAAGGGAAAGGCTACCCCCTCCAGTATGCTGGCCTGGAGAATTCCATGGACTATATAGTCCATGGGGTCGCAAAGAGTCAGACATGACTGGGCGACTTTCACTTTCACTTTTTGAAGTCGTAGTCTCTCCAGCTATGTCACTTGATGTCACTCTCCAGCTATGAGAAGGAGGCACATAAGGAGTGCATTGTCCAGGTGGAAATTTGAATGTGCCCACAAACCACTGTTGACATACTTCCTGTGGCTGCAGGAGGTGCTGACAAGTAAGGGGACAGTTAACTTTGCCTGGGGAGTCAAGAAAGGTTTCAGAAAGATAGAAGATACATAGAATAAGTACCTATGCATTAAACTGAGTTGAAATGGACAATTCTTGCCCAAACACTGTCTTGTAACTCTCCTTCCTTAGGGCTTGTCCCATTCAGTGACTGCTTTGACTCAGTAATTTTCATAAGTGAACTGATTTTCACATTCAGTCGCTCAGCTGTGTCTGACTCTTTGCGACCCCATGGACTGACTGCAGCACTCCAGGCTCCCCTGTCAATCACCATCTGCCTGAGTTTGCGTAAACTCATGTCCATTGAGTCAGTGATGCCATCCAGCCATCTCATTCTCTGTCGTCCCCTTCTCCTCTTAGCTTCAATCTTTCCCATGAGTCAGCTCTTTGTCTCAGGTGGCCAAAGTATTTAGCATCAGTCCTTCCAATGAATATTCAGGGTTGACTGGCTGGTTTGATCTCCTTGCTGTCCAAAGTACTCTCAAGAGTCTTCTCCAGCACTACAGTTCAAAGGCATCAATTCTTTGGTGCTCATCTTCTTTATGGTCCGACTCTCACATCCATACATGCCTACCAGAAAATTAAATACAAAGTATAAATTAAGTACAAAACATCTACTTTAGACCTGCTTATTTCATTTGCAGATTGTGTGTCCAAATCTATTTTGCAAGTTTTCATTTTTAATCTTGAAGTTTTTAAACAAGTAGAATATTTAAGATATTGGTGTACGAAAACATTGTAACAAATTGAGTTTGGTTTGATCCCGTATTAGGACTCATTCATGCTAACTCTTCTGCTCTATTTTGTTTGACGAACACTTAACTTTTCAGTTCAGTTCAGTCGCTGAGTCATGTCCAGACTCTCTGCGACCCCATGGACTGCAGCATGCCATGCTTCCCTGTCCATCACCAACTCCAAGGGCGTCCATTTGGTTTAAAGCAAGTGCATCACATTTCCACTAGAGGGAGGAGAAGTGCTAATTTTAAAAATTGAGGAATGAGCTGTTCTTTTTGCCCAGATAACCACTCCCCTCATTACACACTGTGCTTAGAAAAACAGTGGCAGTTCCTTTCATTTTTATTTAAATGTCTGCTCCAAAGGGAGAACAGAGGACAAACCATGGAAAGTTTCTAGGTCAGAGCAGCAATTCTTTAAAAGTGGCTGATTTCTTGCTTCATGAGTTCTAAACACAGCCCTCGGGTCAAAAACATTTTCAAAGGAAGATAGTGATCAGAGAAAGCCATCTCTTTCTTTAATGGTTGTGGAAAATGGGGCCCAGAGAGAAGGTTGCCCTGCCTGAGATCGGAGAATTTTCTAATAGCAGATGCAAAAATAGAAATGCTGCCCAGCTCTTTTTCTACTGCTCTTTAGAATGCAGTCGATGGGGTCAGCATATCTAATCTAATGCTGTAGTTATTTTAGACACACACCTATGTATATGCTTTTGTACATATATATGAATGCATATATTTTCCACCCTCTGACTTTTGGGCTCTGGCATTAAGAAACATTCTGGGGCTTTTATGCATCCTTGTTTATTTCCTCTTAATCCTCCCCCCATCCCAACTCCCCTCTCCATATTACTCTAGATGCAAAAGACAGTGCTTATGTAGGACATGGCTGATGAATTCAGCAAGGTCCAAGATCTTGTAATTACTGACCAATCAGCAAAATACCCTAGTTTAAAGAACACACCATAAACTTTCCTGTGAACTCTCCAAAATTTTCATTAACATGCATGACATTAGAGGTTGTGCTTATTTTGCCATAATTGAGTGTGTCTTGTTTCTAGAGAACATAACAAAGCGTTTGAGGAAGCTCTCAAATTTCACTTCTGGCTAAACTCGGTCTGTAATGCATGCTGTGCTCATCTTCGAGGTAAGAAAGATGATTTTCTGAGTTCTAACTGAAACGCAAACAAACCCCCAAATACTCAAATCTTCTAGTCTGAAGTTGTTAAAAAAAAAAAAAACAAAACCAACAATAAAAAAGCAAGGACAGAGCAAGACCGAAGTAAACGACCAGGGTGTGCCTTTGGAAGTCATTAAAGAAGATTTATTGCTACATTTTCTGTAGTCAGAACGTCCGAGAAGGAGTTTTCCCTCCGCCTCTGGACATTCTGCCTAGCCGCTCTAGTCTGTGTCTGCCCGAGAGGAACTTCATCAAGAGTGGCTGGTGAAGGATTTGCCTAATGGTCCAGTGGTTAGCACTCCCTTTTGCTGTAAGGGGCAGGGGTTTGATCCCTGGTCAGAGAACTAAGGTCTCACGTTTTGTAGGGAGGAAAAAAAAAAGTTAGGCTTAGTGTTAGGGTGTTAGGGAAGGTGAAGATGCATGTGTAAGCACTGTAAGGTAAGGTGAAGTCGCTCAGTCGCGTCCGACTCTTTGCGACCCCATGGGCTGTAGCCTACCGGGCTCCTCTGTCCGTGGGATTTTCTAGGCAAGAGTACTGGAGTGGATTGCCATTTCCTTCTCCAGGGGATCTTCGCGACCCAGGGATCGAACCCGGGTCTCCCACATTGTAGACAGATGCTTAACCGTGTGAGCCACGAGGGAAGTCTTAAGCACTGTGGTCATCTATTTTTCTCCCTTCCATTTTTGTTGAGATATAATGGATACACTTCCCAGGTGGCCCAGTGGTAAAGAATTCACTTGCTGATGCAGGAGACAAAGGAGATGTACATTCAATCCCTGAGTCAGGAAGATCCCCTGGAATAGGAAATGTCAACCCACTTTAGCATCCTTGCCTAGAGAGCCCCATGGACAGAGGAGCCTGGCGGGCTACAGTCCACGGGGTCACAGAGAGTCAGACAGAACTGAGCACACATGCAACAGCGGACACACCACAGTATACATTTAAGGTGAACAGCATAATAACCGGACTTAGACACAACAGGAAATGATTATCACAAGGAGTTTAGCCACCATCCATTATCTTGCTGCTGCTGCTAAGTCACTTCAGTCGTGTCCGACTCTGTGCGACCCCATAGACAGCAGCCCACCAGGCTCCCCCATCCCTGGGATTCTCCAGGCAAGAACACTGGAGTGGGTTGCCATTTCCTTCTCCAATGCATGAAAGTGAAAAGTAAAAGTGAAGCCGCTCAGTCGTATCCGACTCATAGCGACCCCATGGTCTGCAGCCTACCAGGCTCCTCCATCCATAGGATCCATCATCTTTCGTAGATCTAAAATTAAAGAAATAGAGTTTTTTCCTTGTGATGAGAACTCTTAGGATTTACCCTTTTAACAACTTTCACCCAAAACATATAGCAGTGTTAATTATATTTATCATGTTGTACATCACATACTTCATCTGTATTTATCTTATAACTAGGAGTTTGTGCCTTTTCACCACTTTTATCTTACCCTCCCCTCCCCGCCCCCGAAACTACAAAGCTGATTGTGGCCATTCTTTCAACGAAGAGATAAATCATCTTCCACTTTTATGTGCATAAATACAAAATAACAAATGAAAGCACTTCTGACTGTAAGTGGGTGTAGGTGTCGTTCCCAGCTGGATGGGTCAGTGATCCTGGGTAAGATCCTCTCTGCAAAACAGGATGACCACCAGGCTTGGAGAGGAAAACGGGCCTGCACTTTCAGTGGCCACGCTGTCATAATTGCATAATGAATGCGATTCACCTGAGACCCTTAGATGCCTTATAATTTTTGAGTGGATTGTAAGACAGGATCTGTTGTGTTTATACCATTTTATCACTGTTGTGATAACTTGGGAAAGCCATGTGTTGGGTTACATTCTATGTTGTTGTCTACAAACCCTTTAGATAAATGAATCTTCTGTAAAAGAACTGCCTTTAAGTTCCTTAGGGGATTCTGGTGTGACTTTTAATGTGACTAATGAGGGGCCACTTCTTGCTGCTGGTGTGACTCCCACTCATGGGACCTGCTCTCCTCCTGCGACCCAGGCAGTAACCTCCACACTGCTGGCACTACCGCCCCCTACAGTCCACTACAGTCCCCCCTACCGTCCCCTACAGCCTGATTCTTAACAGTCACCCTTGTTCATCACACTCAGGGGTCTCCTGAAAGGCCTTCCCCATTACACAGTCTGAAACACATTTCATCATTCTCTTCCCCTGAGCGTTAACTCATGACCGCCTGTCTCTCTCCAGGGCATATTTATATCCAAAGTGAAAGTGTTAGTCACTCAGTCGTTCATGTCTGATTCTTTGCGATCCCATGGACTGTAGCCCACCACGCTCCTCTGTCCCTGGGATTCTCCAGGCAAGAATACCGGAGTGGATAGCCATTCCCTTCTGCTAGGGGGTCTTCCCGACTCAGGGATTGAACCCTGGTCTCCTGCATTGCGGGTGGGCTTTTTACTGTTGGAGCCACCAGGGAAGCCCTGTTTATGTCCATGCTGCTGCTGCTGCTGCTGCTGCTGCTGCTGCTGCTGAGTCGCTTCAGTCGTGTCCGACTCTGTGCGACCCCATAGACGGCAGCCCACCAGGCTCCCCCATCCCTGGGATTCTCTAGGCAAGAACACTGGAGTGGGTTGCCATTTCCTTCTCCAGTGCATGAAAGTGAGGTGGCTCAGTCGTGTCCGACTCTTAGCGACCCCATGGACTGCAGCCCACCAGGCTCCTCCGTCCATGGGATTTTCCAGGCAAGAGTACTGGAGTGGGGTGCCATTGCCTTCTCTGATTTATGCCCATACACACAGCTATATGCCTGTACCCATAACCAGGTATCTATGTAGGTGCATGTCGACACCTAGAGCGACACCTCTGTCTACAGTATGTGGGTGTGTTGATCTGCACTTCTGCACTAGAATACAGCTCCCATAAAGGCAAATGCTGTGTTTTCTTGTTGCTTTAATCCCACTGTCTAGAACAGTGCCTGGTATATGATGGATACAAAATAGGTGTTTGTCAAATGGATGAGCCAGTCTTCCATTTGTCAGGATGTGGGTTCTGGCTTTTACTAGCTCTGGCTGCGGACCACTGACTTAACTTTCGCATGACTTTATTTTCTCATTTCTCCATCAAGGATGGCGTCATTTCTTTCAAAGATCTGGTGTGAGAATGAGATTAGTTGCTGTAATGAAGAGAAGCTGCCAGGCCTGGCCCAGAAAAGGCATAAAGCTAAGGTTAATTCCCTTCTTCCTCCCTCTGTCTTGTTGAGCACATCTTGACGTTCACCAGTCTCTGAGCTCAAAGAGAAACATGTTGATTAGTATTCACTGTTGAGTCATGTCTAGAGTTGGCAAAATGAGAGCTCCCGGCTCAAGAAGATTATAAACATAAACACTATAACACTATATTCCACAGGAGAGATTACAAAACACTGAGCTGATGTGCCCATAAGTTCAAGCAAGGCGATGGTAAATGTATATACATATATAAAGTCAAGAGCAATGGTAGTTTATTTTTTAATTTTATTAAAAGACAAAAATTGAGTTAAGAGCTATACTTTTGCTATTAGTATCTTGGAACATGAACTTAAGCATTTACCCCATCACCCAACACAAGAGATCATGTTTCAAAAATGAAAAACACTTTCAAGAAGGCCTCTTTCCATTTGTATTTAAAATAAAAAAGGTTTCCAACAGAGAAATACCTCCCTTAGAAAGAGAAACCACTTTAGTCAATAAAAATATTAACCCTAAACATCTGTTAAGAGTTTCACGTGCATTATTGCACACATTGTTCACATTAAACCTATGAATCAGCTACTATTATTATCTTCGATCTGTTTTAAAGCGAGTTAACCAGCCCAAGGTCACAGGGCTAGTTAACCGTGGAGCCTGGAATCATCTTATATTTGTCTGACCCTGGAGCCAGTGAGGGTCCCTGGCCATTACACTTGGAGATGACAGCAAAGCAGTCCCAGTGACAGTTTCATCTAACGAAAAATAAATCAGCACCAAAAAATGAAAGCTAAGAAAAACAAATATACATCAAGTTTTTATTTGTTGTTTACAAATGGTCTATTTACCAGTTGGGCTTCCTGGGTGGCTCAGTGGTTAGGAATCCGCTGGCCAGTGTAGGAGATGCAGGAGATGCTGGTTTGATCTCTGGGTCAGGAAGATCCCCTGGAGAAGAAAATGGCAACCTACTCCAGAATTCTTGCCAGGAAATCCCATGGACAGAGGAGCCTGGCAGGCTACAGTCGATGGGGTTGCAAAGAATCAGACAGGACTGAGCAACTGAGCACGCACGCATCCTCTATAGGTCATCACAGTCCATCCGATGTAGGATGGGATGAGATTTTATATCACTTTATAGATGAAAGAGGAGAAGTTATAGGATTTCACTGATGCCCCCAGGTAAGAAGGAGTAGAGCCTAGACTCCACCTTCTGATTGTAGATCTTTGTTCTTTCCCCTGCTCTCCTTGACTTTCCAGGAGAAAATTACTCTTCTACAGTTAGAGCCTTAGTCATTAACAGAGTGTCTTTCAAGTGTCAGTGACTCTAGCAGCTGCCACGAGCACACAGGGCTCAGGTAATCACAGACACAATCCCTCCTCTTTGGGGGAGAGATGGATAATAAACATATAAATGCAGACGATGTGAGGTCCACGGTGGTGTTTGTGCCACAGACAAAATTAAAGTATGTGAAGGGGATTGGGAGAACTAGGTTGGGGAAAGGATTGAGATTTTAACTTGGGTTTTGTGGGGAGGCTGCTCTGCGAAAGAGATATTCTAGTACTGGAAAGAGGTGGGAAAGCCGGCACATGGTTATCTGGAGGGATAGGCAGACACCACTGCACGTGCAAAGGTCCTGAGGTGATGGGAGGACTCTTGATGTGTACAAGGAACAAGTCTACAATCCTGAGGGTCGTGTCTTCTGCCACGGAGGGCAAGGACCTGTAGGTTCAGCATCTGAGGGTTTGGTGCCAACAGGCCTGTGGAGGGAACCACCCATCGCAGGCAAAGAAGAGCCCTAAGGTAGCGAGAAATCAGACGACAATCTAGGCAGAACACTCTGACATAAATCACAACGATATCATTTTCTGTCTCCTACAGACATGGAAATAAAAAGAAAAATAAACAAATGGGACTTAATTAAACTCAAAAGCTTCTGCACAGCAAAGGAAATCATAAACAAAACAAAAAGACAACCCACAGAACGGGAGAAAATATTTGTAAATGATGCAACCAAAAAGGGATTAACCTCCAAAATGCACAAACAGCTCATGTAGCTCAGTGTCAAAAGAGCAAGGAACCCAATCAGAAAATGAGAAGAAGACCTAAATAGACATCTCTCCAAAGAAGGCATACAGGTGGCCAACAGGCACATGAGAAGATAGTCAACATCAATAATTATTAGAGAAATGCTGACAAAACTACAATGAGATGTCACCTCACACAATCAGAATGGCCGTCATCAAAAAGCCTACAGACAATAAATGCTGGAGAGTGTGGAGAAAAGGGAATCCTCCTGCACTGTTGGTGGGAATGTAAATTGGTGCAGAACTATGGAGATCAGTATGGAGGTCCCCTCAAAAACTAAAAACAGAGCCATCAATGACCCAGTAATCCACTCCTGGGCACATATCAGGAGAAAACCATGGTTTAAAAGGATACATGCGCCCGAGATTCACTGCAGCACTATTCACAATAGCTGAAACGTGCATGCTTGCTCAGTCCCTTCAGTTGTGTTTGACTCTTTGTGACCCTGTGGACTATAGCCCGCCTGTCTCCTCTGTCCATGGTATTCTCCAAGCAAGGATACTGGAGAGGGTTGCCATACCCTTCTCCAGGGGGATCTTCCCAACCCAGGGATGGACATGGGCCTCCTGCATCTCCTGCATTGCAGGCAGATTCTTTAGCCACTGAGCCATCTGAGAAGCCCCAGCCAAGACATGGAAACAACCTAAATGTCCATTGAGAGAGGAATGGATAAAGACATGTGGTAAATATATACAATGGAATATTACTCAGCCACGGAAAAGAGTGAAATAATGCCACCTGCAGCAACACAGATAGACCTAGAGATTACCACACTAAGTGAAGCAAGTCACACAGAGAAAGACAAATACCACGTGACATCACTTAGATGAAGAGTCTAAGCTAAATAATACAAATGAACGTATTAACAAAGTAGAAGTGGGCTCACAGACTTAGAAAACAAACTTATCATTACCAAAGGGAAAAAGGTGGTGGGAAGGGGATAAATTGAGACTTTGGTATTGACATATTTAAAATAGAAAATTAACAAGGACCTACTGTATAGCACAGGGAACTCTGCTCGATATTCGGTAATAACCTAAATGGGAAAAGAATTTGAAAAAGAATAGATAGATGTATTTACATACCTGGATCACTTTGCAGTACACCTGAAATGAATACAACATTGTTAATCAACTATAGTCCAATAAAAATTTTAAAAAAGACTTAGCAGCTGAAAGATACAATGAATATATTTAAATCAGTCAATAAAAATGAAGCAAATTTAAAAAGAAAAAGTGATTCAGGCACAGCTTATTTACAGCCTTAGAAGGAGCCAATTCTGTTTCGTAAACATGAGCAGCGTCCCCCTGAGGATGGTGAAGACCTGTCAGAAGAGCATCCCTGCTGAGCTTTGGAGGAAAAGCCCTCAGCAGGACACGACCAGCTCTCTCCACGGACTGAAACCTTCCTGGCAGAGACCACACATTTTTCTGTCACATTTCCCAGAAGAACTCAGGCTTCTGGGTCCGCATGTATGAATGATCTAGCATGCAGTCAAATGTGGCGAAGTCACACAACACAAGCCTGTTTAATTAACAGGGTGCCTAAGTGCTTGCTGGAAAGGCAGCACTCAAGCCCATTTTTTCCCTCCCTGACTTTTCTGTACCCGTCTTTTCTGCATAAAGTATAATTTTTTATTGTCACAGCAAAACTGTGATGTAGTTGGGTGGAAGAGTATCAGGTCTTTCTCTGTCTCTTTCTCTCTCTATCCCTCCCTTCTCTCCTTCCTTCCTTGATGAGATGGGAAGTCACACAGTGTTTGTTGTGATAGAAAGTGCTGGAGCTCCAGAGACCTCGGCAGATTCTTCTGTGTGGTCTGGTCAGACCTCACCAGAAAGAGACAGGGTGCCGGGTCAGGCTGTGATGTCATGGGGTGGGACGACTTCCTGAATCTGTAGGACCCTCTGAAGGTTGGCTCACAGGATGCGTGGGTGAGGGGGTGAAGAATCTGGAGTCCTGGATCAGGACTGGGAGGGTCACTGGCTAGCTGAACAAACCATGGGAAAATCACTCATCTCTCCAGCCTGTCCTTCTCCCATCTGTAAAGAATAGGAGTGAATGTTTCATTTATCCAAGTAGCATCTCTATATAGCTCTTATTTCCTGACAGGCCTGTTGCTGAGCACTTTAGAGACATTGACTCTAATTCTGCAGGCCGGTCCTCTGAGGTCGGCCCTACTCTTATCCCCGATTTACTGATTGGGGAAGGAAGCCGCAGGAAGGTGAAGTGGCTGCTCAGGGCCACCGGCGAGTGTCTGGCATAGCTGGGATTCAAACCCATGCAGGCAGAATCTGTCGTCTGGCTTTCAGCTCTCCAGCCCCCTGCCTCTTGGTACAGGGTTTGTACGTTCGCTCCCAGCCCACACATCTGATGAGTGTAATTGTATAAGGCGAGATTTTAGCCCACATGGGGAGCTCTTGCGCTAATCCGTTAAATTGCGGCGCACGCTCTGGTCTCTTATTCTGCCTTCACTTGGGGGACACTGCCCTGGGGAGCATCCGCCATGGGAATTGGCCTGGATGCCGCTTCCACAGAGGCGAGAACTCAGGGCCTCGGTGTCCACTGACACCACCAATGATCTCTCTTCTTAAATTGGAAAACTAGATGCTGATGTAGGCAGGGTGGCTGGCTGGGGGCCCTGTCCCTTCTCCTGAGGTCACTTGCTCCCCTGAGGGTTCCAATGACCTCTGCTGAGATGACCCTAAACTGTCCTTAGCCACTCCCCTCAAGGTTAAGTGGCTCAGTGGGTGAAGAATCCACCTGCAATGCAGGAGATGAGGGTCTGATCCCTGGGTTGGGAAGATCCGCTGGAGGAGGGCATGGCAACCCACTCCAGTATTCTTGCCTGGAGAATCCATGGACAGAGGAGCCTGAGTGGGCAGCAGTCCACGGGGTTGCAAAGAATTGGACATGACTGAGTATGCAAGAAAAAAAGAAGAAAAGTAGGTTAAGGAGGAGCCACAGTCACACCTCCTCCCCTCCCCCCTCACTGGGCCTCTCACATCCCCTGGAAGTTGGAAACTTCCCACAGCCCGCCCCCACAAAGAAGTGGGGGCCCCTGTACAGAAGCCTGGGCCCCACCAGGAGGTAGGAGCTAGCTTGGGCTCCTCTCCACCCCTTGTTTCAGTTCACCTCTCAAGGGTTCAAAGGAGACTCTGACCCTTCTCTGGGCCACCTCTGGAGGCCGTGCTTGGGGATCTAAGATTCTTTTTTTTTTTTTTTTTTCAGATGAAAATACATCTTATTCCTAAGTAGCTGGTGTGGGTTTGTGTTTCCCGTGTGCTGCTGGCCTCTTTCACTCCCAGATCTGACATGAGAAATTCACATCCCCGCCTCCTCTCATGTCAGCTGGGGTCCATGTGGTCAATGGCTCCCCTGTCCTCAGACGTGGGGTGCTCTGCCCATGTGGTCCTGGATCTCCATGACCCTGGTGCCCGATGTCCCTCCTTGGAAGTGACCTGGGCTGTGTCTGTCCCTGTCTGTCCCCTTTGCAGTCCTGTCAGTGACGCTGGTCTTCGAAGCTGCTGCAGCCTCATCAGTTATTGGAGTAAATCTCTCCAAAGAAACCTCACTAGTTAAGAGCTCTCAGCGAATCGCTTTGCTTTCTCTGGGCTTAAGTAACGTAGATTTGTATTCTGTTTTCTGTTTGTGTGTTTTCATTTTTGCTAAAATACAAGGCAGTTTACAATGCGTATTTTTTAACCTTGCTTTTCACTTAAAATTACATCTGGTAATTTTTTCGCATGAAAACACAGGTATCTACTTGCTTCTTTTTCATGTCTGTATTGTGTTGTATATATATATATATATATATATATGTATATATATATATATGAAAAGAAAGTGAAGCCGCTCAGTCGTGTCCAACTCTTTGCGACCCCAGGGACTGTAGCCTACCATGCTCCTCTGTCCATGGGATTTTCCAGGCAAGAGTACTGGAGTGGGTTGCCATTTCCTTCTCCAGGGGATCTTCCTGACCCAGCGATCAAACCAGCATCTCCTGCATCTCCTACACTGGCCAGCGGATTCCTAACCACTGAGCCACCCAGGAAGCCCAACTGGTAAATAGACCATTTGTAAACAACAAATAAAAACTTGATGTATTTGTTTTTCTTAGCTTTCATTTTTTGGTGCTGATTTATTTTTCGTTAGATGAAACTGTCACTGGGACTGCTTTGCTGTCATCTCCAAGTGTAATGGCCAGGGACCCTCACTGGCTCCAGGGCCAGACAAATATAAGATGATTCCAGGCTGCACGGTTAACTAGCCCTGTAACCTTGGGCTGGTTAACTCGCTGGTCTCCTGGGTCTCCCGCATTGTAGGCAGACACTTTACCATCTGAGCCACTGTTTATACACACAATGCATATATATATGTATATACACATCATAGTTTGTTTAATGAATTGTTGATTTATGGACAGCTGTTCCCAGTTATTAGCCATACTAACTGATGATTCAAATGAACACCAGTGGGTGTATAAGTGGGTGTGTTTTCATATGTGTGTATATGTAAGCGTGTATATGCGTGTACGTATGTGTGTGAATATATGTGAATACCTACATGTATTTGTGCATATGAGTATATCTGTGGCATAAATGCATAACAGGTAGTCACTGAGTCAAAGAATACATTCATTTAATTCATTTTTAATTTGCTCAAAATCAGTTAATTTGCTATCCAAAAATGTTGCATCAATTTAGCCACACCAACGTTTAATATTCCCTCATTTTAATGTTCTCAGGTTGCATAGCTAGACAATCCTATCACATTGTTTTAATTTGTATTTTTAAAATATCAGTGAGTCTGAGGATCTCTTTGTATTTCTAAGTCTTTTCTATCTTTTCCTGCCTGTTCACATACAATGCTGCGTACTTTACTGGGTCTTTGTCTTTTTAGAATATTGATTGATAAGATTTCTTTATATATTTAGGCAAGTGGCGTATGTTATATGTTTTGTCTTATGCTATTTTTCCCCTGAAACTGTTAACATTTTAGTGTATTGAAACCTGTTCCTTACTGGCTTCTGTTTTTTGTTTGTTTGTTTTAAGATGTTATATTTTCAGGGAATTTTTTGGTTCACAGCAAAATTGAGAGGTAAGTACGGAGATTTCTCATAGAATCCTCTTGTCCCCAGACATGCGCAGCCTCTCCCTGACCAACATCCCTCAACCAGAGTGGTCCATGGATGACAATCAATGGAGCTACATCATCACATCTTAATCACCTAAAGTCCACAGTTCACATTCAGCTCCATTCTTGGAGATACATTCTGTGGGTTTGGATGAATGTATAATGACACATATAAACCATCATAGTATTGATCAGAATAGTTTCAGTTTCATAAAAATCCTCTGTGTTCTGCTATTCATTACCTCCTCCCAGCTTCCACCTCAGCCCCTGACAACTACTGCTCAATTTTTTCCTGTCTCCATGGTTTTGCCTTTTCCAGAATGTCATCTAGTTGGAATCAAACAGTGTGTAGTCTGTTCATATTGGCTTCTTTCACTTGGTAAAATGCATTTAAGTTTCCTTCATGTATTTTCATGGCTTGATAGATTATATCTTTTTAGTGCTGAAGAAAATTTCACTGTCTGGATATACCACAGTTTATTTATCTACTTACTTGCTGAAGGACATCTTGGTTGCTTCCAAGTTTTTGCAATTATGAATAAAGTTGCTATAAACATCTGTGTGCTTCTGCCTTTCTTGTTTTGCTTTGAAAGTTTTCTTTATTTCCAAGATAAATTACCAAAATTTAATATTGCAATATTCTTCTAGTTTGGGATTTTAGTTTTTACTTCTGTTTTATAACCCATTTGAAATTATTTTACTGGTAGAATGTATAGTGATGTTTTTCTCCACCTGTCTATTGAGTGATTTTTTAAGGGCAAGTGTTACATTTTGCCCTTCTTTGAACTCTGCCTAAGATGTAGCAAAGGGTTTGGCATGCACATGACAGTATGTACTTACTGTCATGATACTTATTTGCTTTAAAAAATGTTAAGCAGTACCACTAACATGTTGGGAGTGCTAACAGTAATAATAGCTACCATTTATGGGCTGGGTCGGAGAAGGCAATGGCAACCCACTCCAGTACTCTTGCCTGGAAAATCCCATGGACGGAGGAGCATGGTAGGCTGCAGTCCATGGGGTCGCTAAGAGTCGGACACGACTGAGTGACTTCACTTTCACTTTTCACTTTCATGCATTGGAGAAGGAAATGGCAACCCACTCCAGTGTTCTTGCCTGGAGATTCCCAAGGACAGGGGAGCCTGGTGGGTTGCCATCTCTGGGTTCGCACAGAGTCGGACACAACTGAAGCGACTTAGCAGCAGCAGCAGCGTGGGCTGGGTCAATCTATAAACTTTGTTGTTTGGTTTTTAGTTCCTCAGTCCTGTCCAACTCCTTTGCAACCTCAAGGAGTGTAGCCTGCCAGGCTCCTCTGTCCCTGAGATTTCCCAGGCAAGAATACTGAAGTGGGTTGCCATTTCCTACTTCAGGGGATTTTCCTGACCCAGGGATCAAACCCAAATCTCCTGCTTGGCAAGTAGATCTTTACCACTGAGCCAGCGGGGAAGCCCCCCACATTTAACAATCCTGCAAGGTATGTACTATTGTCTCTATTTTATACATAAGAGAACGGATGATTTTGAGATCACACAGCTTAAAAGTGGCAAAGCTGTGACCTGAACACAAGTCAGCATATCTTCAGAATGCCAAGAGTTTCCTGCTCCCAGTGCTGTCGGTAACAGTGGAGAGGGGAGGCTACTGATGCTTGGAAGGATGGAGGAACCTCCTTCTGGCCCACTAGCTGGAATTTATAGTTCTAAAGCTTCCGTCTCAGCATCAAATATTTTATTGAATTGGATTTAGACCTCTTCACTGTCGACTGAGCCTGATGAGGTAAGACTTGGTAAATGCTACACGTTGGCTTCTGTCCCAGCGCAGGGAATGCACTTTACAGTGGTAATTTCCTGCTAATTGGTTGTAACTAATGCACCACCATTCTGGAATTTGTCACTTACAGAAATGTACCTTAGCAAATGGACCATGGTCTCCACCTAAATGCACATTTACTCATGCTAGAAACAGCGTGGTGAGAGGCAGGTGGGGTGAAGGATGTGACTGAGTGGGCAGTAGGTGGCCTGTGGGCCCCCGCCTTCCACGAAGTCTTTTTTGGATGAGGAAGGATGGCTGGGAGAACAGGCGTCGGGAATCAGAGACCGACAGAAGAGGCAAGTCAGTGTGTGTGCCAAAGTCAGTGTGTGTCTCCTGGGCTAGTCTTCCGTCTCCAGAGGCAAACATTTTCTTATAAGTAAAACAGAGAAGCTTGGTTACACCTGCCATTTCAAACTGTGCTCTGCAGAGGTTACCTGGGGTCTCAGAGCTAGAATGGATTAATCCTCTGCTCCGCTCAACCCTGCGTCTCTCTGCTTCACACTTTCTACATCTTAGGTTTCCAAGGCGAGCAACGTTCCAAACATGGGAAGCGAGACTGCCCTGGGAAGGCTCCGGCACTGACAATCTGAGATCTTATTTTTTCCCTCCTGCCTCCAACAGCCCCACTCTGATCCAGTGTTCGTGCTCTGATGCAGGGTGGCGTGGCAGGCACAGAGCCCGCTACACTGCCTGTGTGGTTTCCTAGGAACCCCCGCACCAGGCAGGGCCAAAGAGAGGGCAGGGAGGGTGGCAACAAAGAGAAGCTGGTGGAAGCAACCAGGGTCAGTCTCGGCCCCCGGGGGAGCAGGGGGACAGATGCCTGCCGCCGCCAGCTCATCCCTGTGAGAGGAGCTGGTGCAGCAGAGGGCGGCTTGTGGCATCTGTGTCCCCATGAGGCGCTCCCAGGGCTGGCAGGGGCTGAGGACATGTGGAGCGCCCGCCTGCCTGCCCCAGCTGGCCGGCTTCAGGCCATGCCAACTGCAGTCAGGGGCATCTGTCCTAGGCTGGGGGTCATCTGATGCCTGATAGGGCGGGCCAGGAGCCTCAAGGGAAAGGAATACAAGACAGTCCAGAAACAGAGGTGAAATGAAATTTTCAGAAGGACTGGCACCTTGAGCCTCTGCTTTCTTAAAATGTTAATGAATTCATCTCTCTGTGTGTCTCAGTCTCCCCCCCACCCCGCTTTCTCTCTCTCTCTCATCTCTGTTCTACTGAGATGTGATTTTCATTACCCCAGGGATCTTAAGATTTCCACACCAATCATAGTAAAATTGCATAAGAAGTCTTGATATTACTTCTGTGAATTTCACTGCCTTGGGGCCAGGCTGAAATCCATAAGACTGAAAGAGCTGGACTTTATAGGAGAGGCAGACCAGGGAGAGGAAGAGAGACAGAGAAAGGGAGGCAGGGAGAGGAAGACCGAGAGGGAGAGAGGACTGATGAACTCAAAAAAAATCCATGGGAATCTCATTGCTGTCTTTTATGAACTAGTGGGAAATCAGCAAACCACTTAGCCTGTCTGAATATCATGTTCCACATCTGTTAAACAGGGATTTAGATTAATCTTAGATTCCTAAAGCTAATGGTAGTATCTACTTTGCAGATTTATTTTGAGAATTATTAGAAAAGAACCTGCTTAATCTAACATTTCCAAAACGTGATCCTAGATGGTGGCTGTAATGGTGCATAGGTTAACACAGACGCTGACGTTGTCTTCACCTGTGTGGCCCTGTGATCGTGATTTTATTGTGTTCTGTTCCTCCCAGGCAGACAGAACTCACCACAGACATGTGGTGTCATGTCAGCTTGTCATTTTCCTGGGATGCTTAAAAAAGGTCAAAGAAAACAAATACGGAGAAAAAGTTAATAGAGGGGTTTGTCTGAAAAGGCAGTCATCTACCTTCAAATTCTCATCCTTTCTCACTATCTTCTCCCACCCAAATTCCAGCCTTCCCATAAAACCTTTCCAAATCGAGCAGAAGTCAGGCATTGACATCCCCAGAATGTGAGCTCCAGAACCATCATTCATGTCTCCCCTGGTTTTGGATACCAATTCTGGTCCGGACTGGCATTTCTTGTCCTGCAAAGCCAGTCTGTTGGACTTCCTGGTTCTGAAATCCATTCCATCCCAGGTAAGCTCTGAGACTCTCTCCTTCCATTCTGAGACCATGGTTTCTACACTAAAATTCAGAGACCTGGTCTGATAACTGAAGGAGAAATGAAGAGACCTTTGGAGTTGAAATGGTTTGTGGCGGCCCATCCTCAGATTCTTTCTGATGATATTTGGATGTGTAGATCTAATATTTTTTTCAAAAATGAATATTTTCTTTTCTTTCTTTCTTTTTTTTTTTTTTTGTTGGAAGCCCTTTGGCTCTGAGTACTGGAGGAAATGAAGAGGATATGTGAAGTTGTTACCTGGATGGACTGCATGAAGCTCTCATTAATTGAGAACACAAGGGACCAGACAAAACAGATTTTGAATTAATTAGTTTGCAGAGTCTGAAAGCATTGCTGAGAAATACAGGACATCTTTTTGGCTAAGAAGTCCCCATTCATTATGTCACCTGATGCAGTGTTAAGTCAATTGGTAAATGGCAGTGATATTTCCTATATTTTGGGGAAAATGATAGGTGATTTGGGAAATATGTTATTTGGTTCTCGGCCATCTGGACAAAATTTATCAGATTCTTGCCTATTGTATCCTGACAACTCTTAAGTTCAGTTCTTTAATAACTTTTTTCCTTTCCATGTCAATCCTTAGTTATCTAGTGGTTAACCAGACATCCCATGTTTTGTTTTAAATTCCTAAACATTCAATGGGCTTTCCCAATGGCTTAGTGGTAAAGAATCTGCCTGTCGGTGCAGGAGACGCAGGTTTGATCCCTGAATCAGGAAGATCCCCTGGAAGAGAAAATAGCATTCCACTCCAGTATTCTCACCTGGGAAATCTCATGGACAGAGGAGCGTGGCAAGCTGCAGTCTCTAGGGTCACAGAAGAGTTGGACACGGCCAACCGATTGAGAGAGAGTGCCAGGATTCAATACTACTTTTTCACTTGGAGATCTTTCTTTTTGCTTCAAACATGGCTTGTGTTCATCAGCGAGGAGTGTGGCTTCTTCACCGTGCATGGTGGCCCTTCTGCGTTGCCTTCCATTTTCAGCTCCCAGGCTCCCAGACACTGGCTGCCTCTGACCTGTGCTCCGGCTGGCCCAGCAGCGTGGCTCAGGGTGAGTTCTGGTCTCCCTGCTCCTAGCACATGTGCTGAGATCCACGAGGAGTTTTTACGTCCGTGCTTTTTAGCCTTTCCTCTTTGGGTTAGAGTCATCTTAACACAGGGCCTCAAGCAGGTTAGGCTGTAATGAAATACTCAGTATATATAACAGGGGTGAGGGGAGGGCAGTGTGATGGGATGCTGGGGGTGAGCTGGCCCCGTGTCCCCCCAGCTTCCATAAAACGCTCCTCCTCCCTCTTGGTTGGGGTCTCCTCTCTCCCCTGCTCCACTGCCTCGCAGCTTAGTCTCCATGTGGTCCAGGGCTAGGCTGAGGCCTGAGTCAGGCTGTTCTCCCCGTGCTCCCTCCAGGATGGAGCTTGGCTTGTTGGAAGGATGTCTCTCTGTCCCCTCGCGGGAACGGTGGGTCCTCCACGTCAGCCCCTGCCTCCCATTTCCACAACCCCTGCCCCTGGATCCTGGAGCAATATGATGCAACGAAGACGGGCTCAAACATAGTCTGTGTAGAATGAAGAGTACAATTGCAGAGCCCATGACTAATGGGTGGACAGGATGCTCCGTCTGTAACACTGAGCCTCCCTGTGCTCTGCGTCACCAACCCTCCTCCTCCTCCGTCTCCTTCCCGTCTCTGCCATCTGCCTCTCCAGCAGCCTGTGGCTGCAGCCGCCTCTCCCCATGTGGCCACCGGACCACTGAGCCAACCGCTCGGGCTGCTGGAGGACCAAGTGCCTGGTCCCTCTAGCCCACTTGCCTCACACAGGCAATACCTGCCGCCGTGGAGCAGTCTGGAGGAGCCCTGTTGCTGCCTTAAGTCTCAAGTCCCCGTGAAGGGGAGTCTGGAGCCTGGGCTCATGTGCAGTGGTTCCAAAGCCCACCAGATGGAGGATCTTGAACAGCCCAAAGCTAAAGAATGACCCCTGCCCCTGCTGAGCGCAAACCTTGGTTAACTGGTACTGTGCTGGCTTTTGTTTGTGTCCAGACTCGTGGAGTGTCGAGCACAGATCTCTATTTTTCCCTGGCTCTTCCCCTGACCACGATGGGGAGCAGACTTGTGACTCTCTCTCTCTGCTACGGCTTCATGCCCGGCCCTCAGCTCAGCTGAGATGCCTCTCTGTCCTCTGCATCACTGCCCAGGGTCTCCCCTCTGCCTCAGCGCCCGCAGACAAGTCCCCAGGGTGCTGTCTACACTACAGCATCTGGGAGGCTCTGAAGATCCCAGCGGTCCAGAGTCCTCTGGGTTCCTTGAAGATGAACAAGTTGTTTTCTGAACAAACCATCAGGAAACCTGCACAGATGAATTTACCAATGGGACAAAGGGACAGGCTGTTTGTAATTAGGGGTCTCCCGAGAAATCCTGAAATCTGGGTTGATGCAGCTGAGAACTCTGCCCTCGGGAGGGAAGTGGGTTAAAACACACTCAGAAAACAGGCTAAGTCTGGGCACCGGAAGCTCTCAGACAATGCCAATGACACGGACAAGATGCAAGCATCTCACTCCGTGCCAGATGGTACTTGCATACGGAGGGGCTCGTGTATGTTACCTGATCTTCATTGCCCAAGGGTGATCGTCTTCAGATGGAACTGATAGCAGCGCTCTGACTGGTTGAGAGGGTTATGGAGCCGGCCTTCGTCACACCACTACCGAGCAGGGAGACTTCCAGTCATTCTGGTTCCATTCCTGGTCCAGGTCATCCCTTCTAAGGACCGCGTGGTCTGTATCCAACAAGAACCAGCTCCAGATATACCAGCCCTCCTCACAGCAGGGTTGCTGACTGATCTCACCTTTTTAAGTTGGGATCTCATCTTGAGTTTCCAGGTTTTCCCAGCTTTGAATGTATGTTTATCCTCTCCATCAAATCTCTCCCTGGAGGACACTTTTGTCTTCTTCGATCCGGTGCTGTCTGATTCACCTCCATGAGTGGCTGAGCTGCCCCTGGCGATGTCTGGCTCCTACTCATACAGGGCTGTTTGTTAACTGTGCCTGGAGGTTCTCCTCTTGAAATTTCAAGTGGTAAGACAATCATCTTTACCTACGGAGTCCCTGCCTCCATACACCCACTGTGGTAATTAGTGTAGTAAAATCAATGTGGTGGAAATGGAAGGATGGCCTGATAAGACAGAAGGACGCTATGGCTGGGCTTTGAATCAACCCTGGCATGTGCTGGACTGGGGCCTCTGAGATGGTATGGTGGAGGTATTTTAAGAGCAGTTTGCAATGAGCTGATAGATTATTATTTTAAGAAAAATACAAGGAATGCTAACGTTTTCTGTGGCTCTAAAGCGAAGAACCTAACCTTTGTTTTGCACTGCGGAGAGTACAACCTTCAGCTCAGTATACGTTTCATCCAACACACGGGAATTCTGTTTTGAAGTAAGTTACCCATCACTGGACTATCACGTCCTAAGTACATTGTGGGTGGTTGTCTTTGATAAGATGACCTCAGATGTTACTTTGCACTCTGAGATCCCATGACTATTTTCTAGAAGCATTGAGTGGAAGAGAAGCAGTCAAAGGGCAAGGTGTCAGGAGATTTATTTCATTTTCTATTAATTTTTATCAAGGAAAACAGAGCAACTCTGAGTTAGGGAGAAACACAATTTAAAATATTATGTATACAGCTAATAATTCATTCTGTGTGTTGTTCAGTCGCTAAGTGCTGTCTGACTCTTTGCAACCCCACGGACTGGAACACTCTAGGCTTGCCTGTCTTTCACTATCTCCCAGAGTTTGCTCAAACTCATGTCCATTGAGTTGGTGGTATAATAAATCATACCCTGAATAAAGATTTTAAAATCACCTATAACCTCATCATCTTCCTATAATAACTATTTTCATTGCTTTATAGTCACAGAAATCATATAATTTTCAGGGTTCATGATGTTTGTGCAGTTGTTATCATGGAACATAGAAGATTAGGTAAAAATCAAGTTTTTATAGGGAGAGGGGAGGAGAGGGTGAGATTAAAAAAAAAATCAAGTTTTTTTGACCTTCCTTTCAGAGGATTAGGAATAGAATTCTTCCTTAGTTTCATTTTATGTGGGAACTAATAATATTTAAAATTGTGTGTGTGTGTGTGCGTGTGTGTGTGTACTAAGTTGTGTCTGACTCTCTGAGACCCCATGGACTTTAGGCCACCAGTCTCCTCTGTCCATGGGATTTCCCAGGCAAGAATACTGGAGCGGGTTGCCATTTCCTTTTCCAGGATATCTTCCCTACCCAGGGATTGAACCCATGTCTCCAGCATCTCCTGCATTGGGAGGCAGATTCTTTATTCCTGAGTCACCGGGAAAGCCCACTTAAAATCATAACATGTATTAGGTGGGGGCCTGCGCACTAAGCACGGCCGAGAGCTACCCCATGTCCGAAGTCAGGGACAGCGGCCCAGAGTGCCAGGCTGCGATGGCGCAGGAAAGGCCGGGAGAAGCCACCTTGCGCCCGAGGCCACGGCAGGTGACCCTGAGGAGCCATCCCAAGCCCGAGGCCAGGGCCGGCAGCGGGGAGGAGCAACCAGAGGAGCAGTGGCTGCACAGGCGCAGGAGGGCCTAGAGGAGCTATCCCACGTTGAAGGTCAGGAAGGGCGGTGGTGAGGAGATACCCCTCGTCCAAGGTAAGGAGCAGCGGCTGTGCTTTGCTGGAGCAGCCATGAAGAGATACCCCACGCCGAAGGTAAGAGAAACCCAAGTAAGATGGTAGGTGTTGCAAGAGGGCATCAGAGGGCAGACACACTGAAACCATGCTCACAGAAAACTAGTCAATCTAATCACACTAGGACCACAGCCCTGTCTAACTCAATGAAACCAAGCCATGCCTGTGGGGCAACCCAAGACAGGTGGGTCATGGTGGAGGGGTTGACAGAATGTGGTCCACTGGAGAAGGGAATGGCAAGCCACTTCAGTATTCTTGCCTTGAGAACCCCATGAACAGTACTAAAAGGCAAAATGATAGGATACCAAAAGAGGAACTCCCCAGGTCAGTAGGTGCCCAATATGCTACTGGAGATCAGTGGAGAAATAACTCCAGAAAGAATGAAGGGATGGAGCCAAAGCAAAAACAATACCCAATTGTGGATGTGACTGGTCATAGAAGCAAGATCTGATGCTGTAAACAGCAATACTGCATAGGAGCCTGGAATGTCAGGTTCATGAATCAAGGCAAATTGGAAGTGGTCAAACCCAAATGAGATGGCAAGGGTGAACGTCGACATTCTAGGAATCAGGGAACTAAAATGGACTGGAATGGGTGAATTTAACTCAGATGACCATTATATCTATTACTGCAGGCAGGAATCCCTCAGAAGAAATGGAGTAGCCATCATGGTCAACAAAAGAGTCCGAAATGCAGTACTTGGATGCAATCTCAAAAATGACAGAATGATCTCTGTTCATTTCCAAGGCAAACCATTCAATATCAAGGTAATCCAAGTCTATGCCCCAACCGGTAACGCTGAAGAAGCTGAAGTTGAACAGTTCTGTGAAGACCTACAAGACCTTTTAGAACTAACACGCAAAAAAGCTGTCCTTTTCATTACAGGGGACTGGAATGCAAAAGTAGGAAGTCAAGAAACACCTGGAGTAACAGGCAAATTTGGCCTTGGAATACAGAATGAAGCAGGGCAAAGACTAATAGAGTTTTGCCAAGAGAATGCACTGGTCATAGCAAACACCCTTTTCCAACAACACAAGAAAAGACTCTACACATGGACATCACCAGATGATCAACACTGAAATCAGATTGATTATATTCTTGTGCAGCCAAAGATGGAGAAGCTCTAAACAGTCAACAAAAACAATACCGGGAGCTGACTGTGGCTCAGATCATGAACTCCTTATTGCCAAATTCAGACTCAAAATGAAGAAAGTAGGGAAAACCGCTAGACCATTCAGGTATGACCTAAATCACATCCCTTATGATTATACGGTGGAAGTGAGAAATAGATATAAGGGCCTAGATCTGATAGATAGAGTGCCTGATGAACTATGGAATGAGGTTCGTGACATTGTACAGGAGACAGGGATCAAGACCATCCCCATGGAAAAGTAATGCAAAAAAGCAAAATGGCTGTCTGGGGAGGCCTTACAATTAGCTGTGAGAAGAGAGGTGAAAAGCAAAGGAGAAAAGGAAAGATATAAGCATCTGAATGCAGAGTTCCAAAGAATAGCAAGAAGAGATAAGAAAGCCTTCTTCAGCAATCAATGCAAAGAAATAGAGGAAAACAACAGAATGGGAAAGACTACAGATCTCTTCAAGAAAATTAGAGATACCAAGGGAACATTTCATGCAAAGATGGGCTCGATAAAGGACAGAAATGGTATGGACCTAACAGAAGCAGAAGATATTAAGAAGAGGTGGCAAGAATACATGGAAGAACTGTACAAAAAAGATCTTCACGACCCAGATAATCATGATGATGTGATCACTAATCTAGAGCCAGACATCTTGGAATGTGAAGTCAAGTGGGCCTTAGAAAGCATCACTATGAACAAAGCTAGTGGAGGTGATGGAATTCCAGTTGAGCTGTTTCAAATCCTGAAAGATACTGCTGTGAAAGTGCTGCACTCAGTATGCCAGCAAATTTGGAAAACTCAGCAGTGGCCACAAGACTCAAAAATGTCACTTTTCATTCCGATTCCAAGGAAAGGCAATGCAAAAGAATGCTCAAACTACCACACAATTGCACTCATCTCACACACTAGTAAAGCAATGCTCAAAATTCTCCAAGCCAGGCTTCAGCAATATATGAACCGTGAACTCCCTGATGTTCAAGCTGGTTTTAGAAAAGGCAGAGGAACCAGAGATCAAATGGCCAACATCCGCTGGATCATGGAAAAAGCAAGAGAGTTCCAGAAAAACATCTATTTCTGCTTTATTGACTATGCCAAACCCTTTGACTGTGTGGATCACAATCAACTGTGGAAAATTCTGAAAGAGATGGGAATATCAGATCACCTGACCTGCCTTTCAAGAAATCTGTATGCAGGTCAGGAAGCAACAGTTAGAACTGGACATGGAACAACAGACTGGTTCCAAATAGGAAAAGGGGTATGTCAAGGCTGTATGTTGTCACCCTGCTTATTTAACTTATATGCAGAGTACATCATGAGAAATGCTGGACTGGAAGAAGCACAAGGTGGAATCAAGATTGCCGGGAGAAATATCAATAACCTCAGATATGCAGATGACACCACCTTTCTGGCAGAAAGTGAAGAGGAACTAAAAAGCCTCTTGATGAAAGTAAAAGAGGAGAGTGAAAAAGTTGGCTTAAAGCTCAACATTCAGAAAACGAAGATCATGGCATCTGGTCCCATCACTTCATGGGAAATAGATGGGGAAACAGTGTCAGACTTTATTTTTGGGGGCTCCAAAACCACTGCAGATGGTGATTTCAGCCATGAAATTAAAAGACGCTTACTCCTTGGAAGATAAGTTATGACCAACCTAGATAGCATATTCAAAAGCAGAGACATTACTTTGCCGACTAAGGTCCGTCTAGTCAAGGCTATGGTTTTTCCAGTGGTCATGTATGGACGTGAGAGTTAGACTGTGAAGAAGGCTAAGCGCCGAAGAATTGATGCATTTGAACTGTGGTGTTGTAGAAGACTCTTGAGAGTCCCTTGGACTGCAAGGAGATCCAACCAGTCCATTCTGAAGGAGATCAGCCCTGGGATTTCTTTGGAAGGAATGATGCTAAAGCTGAAGCTCCAGTACTTTGGCCACCTCATGCGAAGAGTTGACTCATTGGAAAAGACTCTGATGCTGGGAGGGATTGGGGGCAGGAGGAGAAGGGGACAGCCGAGGATGAGATGGCTGGATGGCATCACTGACTCGATGGACGTGAGTCTGAGTGAACTCCGGGAGATGGTGATGGACAGGGAGGCCTGGCGTGCTGCGATTCATGGGGTCGCAAAGAGTCGGACGCGGCTGAGCGACTGAACTGAACTGAACTGAACTGATTAATAAACGTATATCAATAATGGGATTCTGTTCACACACTTATGAATAAATGCTGCTCCTCTTTAGATGTGTCTGTTTCCTGCTCACAGTCCTTTTTGGTCTTATGTTATCTACTGCATATTTTTATGGATGAGGGGTCCATGGCTGGGCCTCAGAGGGACTGCAAACCACTTGAAATTATACAAAAGATTTGACCAGAGTGTCCGTGCTATTGTTTTCCCTGGAGGAGACTTTGGAGTGTCTCCGTTAGAGTTCCCCTTAAGCGCCACTGCATCCAGACTGGAGTCCAAGCTTCTCAGAGCCTTTCAGGAAGGACACATGGCACACCCTCCACTCACTGAGCTGGGCTTTCAGTCTCCGCACTTTCCTCTGCAATGGAGGAAGCAGAGTGGCACCATCTGTGGGCACTCGTGGAGACTCGCATCAGTCTGTCCAGCTGCCACGACTGCTCCTTCGAGGCTGGTATCATGATTCTCAGCACCTGACCAGGAGAAAACGAAGGCTCAGAAACTTGACTGGTCCAGAGACACAGATCAGGAGGTGGGAGAGACATTTAAATGCTGTGCTTCATTCATCACACAGCAAAGCCCTTCCGTAGGCTGTGAAACTCTGCTGGTTGGCTCACAAGCAAGCGAATGCTAATAATAGATAATATTTATTGAGTTTTCATCCTGTACACTCTCTGTGTATACTTCAGTCCCTTGATAATCTCACAAGGGAGGGTTTCTAAACCACTAATGCGATGCCTATTTACCGATAATGGAACGATGCCCGTCGCTGAGTTAAGTAACTTGCTTGAGACAGCAGCTCAGCAGTGGGGGAGTCAGCATTTGAAACAGGGAATGGGTTCATCTTTTTAACTGTGATGCTATGGAGTCCTTGATTTTTCTTTGATTTTTTTTCTTTTCAAATTAATTTCTTTGGAGTATAGGGCTTCCCTGAGGGCTCAGATGGTAAAGCATCTGCCTGCAATGCGGGAGACCCAGGTTTGACCCCTGGGTTGGGGAAATCCCCTGGAGAAGGAAATAGCAACCCACTCCAGTATTCTTGCCTGGAAAATTCCATGGACAGAGGAGCCTGGTGGGCTACAGTCCAAGGGGGTCGCAAACAGTCAGACATGACTGAGCAACTTCACTTTACTATAGTTGCTTTACAACATCGTGCTGCTTTCTACTGTACAGCAAAGTGAATCAGCTGTACATGTCCACATGTCCCCTCTTTTCTGGATTCCTTTCCCATTCAGGTCACCACAGAGCATTAAGTACAGTTTCTATGCTCTGCAGGAGGTTCCCTCTAGTTCCCTGTTTTATACATGGTATCAATAGCCTCAGATCTTCTTGGTCTCCTAATACATTTGCCACATGGAAAGTACATTAGGAGCCCGTTCATTTCAAATATGAGCTCTAAAGAGCCATGCCAAAGCCTTTCTAGTGCTAATCTCTGTAGGACCTGACACAGAGGACACTCCATTTATAAACCTTGCTCATAGCTGCTTATGGCTCATACCTATGGTATCCCAGCTTGACAACAATTCCCAGATGGACGTGACTACTTTGTTCCCACCATTTCTCAAGGCAGACAGTGGCAACAGCAATTGGAAAGATCCCCAGCTCACGTAATTTAGAAGCAGAGACCGTCTGAAGGGCTCACGGATTTAATTACAGGATGCAAAGTGGGTGATGCACAGCACTTGACTGACAGCTGATGGAAACCTCAACTGGGTATCCTGTTTTCATCTCCTGAAATCACACTGACAAACCTCAGGGGGGATTTTGATAGGATGATCATAAAACAGACACTTTTCTTTAACTGCCAGGGTAAATTACCAGGTAATTTTCATGGAAGCTTGTGTCAATGTAACACGATCTCTTTTCCCATCTTTCTTGCTTTCTTTTTTCCCCTTCTATCCTTTCAAGGTGGTCGGTCTGCTAGCAGGACGGTGAGAGGAACAGATGATTGCTCTTTGATCAGGTGTTTTCTGAGGATGCAGTTTCTCGTTTACAGCCTGCAGCATTCTGAGCAGGCTGGTGATGAGTCTGTGCTTCCCAAACCCGCAGACCTGCCCTGTGTGGGTAGTGATTGCCAAGCCAAAAAGGGGAAACATGTCCTGGGCTTGCAGAGATGTCCCCAGTCAAGTTTTTAGTTGGCTAGCTGATCATCCAGAAGATTTGATCCATGAGAGAAACTTAAGGTAACTGTATTCTCTGTCTTTTATTTTGGCCTTTCAGATCATTGAAACACAAAAGAATAAGACTTCATTCCACCCTGGAAACCACAGCAACCCCTTGTTCCATGAATACCACTCCCTTAACCCCACACATCACCCCTGGACCCCATACACAGGCTCTACCAGGGGCCGCCAGCCAGTTCCTCTTCACCATGCTAGATTTGGTCTTGACTTTGGTTGGGAGGTTGACTCAGCAGCTACATGACTTTGTTCTTCAGTTGGAGCCTTTGATCTGCCAGGAGGACTTAGGTCTGTGGATAACCTAAGGGTCAATGACTTCATGGGCAAAGGTAGTCATTGATGACCCTCTCACCAAGGTCACCAAGTGGAGAGGTGGAGCAGAAGAGGAGCTGTGCCAGCCACTGGGAGAGTTGTTCTCATCTCACTCTGCATTTTCTTTGCAGAACCTCAAGGAGAGCTGACTGCCTTGCTTTTCTTCCTCCAGTGGCCTTTCTTGATCAGCTCACACCTCAGCATGTGGCTGGCACAGGGGTCCATGTAGACCACCACCTGTAGGTCAAGTCCTCTTCCATCTGGCCACATCTCCTTGCTCCTGCCAAGCTGCTCTCATGACATCATCATACGCCCCACCCTGTTGACCACCCGGGCCCTGCACTCTCTCTGTCCTCAGGTGATGGCATCACATGGATGCATCCAAGGTCCTCCCTGATCTTTCTCTCCTGTAGGATGAACCTCATTACCCTCCTCCTTCTTCAGGATGAGAATGGAATCTTCCATCCACCAGAAGCTCGCCTGGACCTCTTGACCTACAGGGGTAACAACAGCAACAGCCATCACCATTTTCCATCCTCAGAGTAATGCTGTGATACAGGCATTGTTATTACTTCTACTCTGTGGATAAGAAGACTGAACTCAAAATAGTTAGGAATTGCCTACATTTATAACCTGGTAATAATAAAAATTTCTTTTCCATGGGAAAGGTCTTGATCCCAGTCCAATGTCATGAACCTCCATCCATAGTTCATTAGGCACTCTATCTATCAGATCTAGGCCCTTAAATCTATTTTTCACTTCCACTGTATAATCATAAGGGATGTGATTTAGGTCATACCTGAATGGTCTAGTAGTTTTCCCTACTTTCTTCAATTTAAGTCTGAATTTGGCAATAAGGAGTTCATGATCTGAACCCCAGTAAGCTCCTGGTATTGTGTTTGCTGACTGTATAGAGTTTCTCCATCTTTGACTGCAAAGAATATAATCAATCTGATTTTGGTGTTGACCATCTGGTGATGTCCATGTGTAGAGTCTTTTCTTGTGTTGTTGGAAAAGGGTGTTTGCTATGACCAGTGCATTCTCTTGGCAAAACTCTATTAGTCTTTGCCCTGCTTCATTCCGTATTCCAAGGCCAATTTTGCCTGTTACCCCAGGTATTTCTTGACTTCCTACTTTTGCATTCCAGTCCCCTATAATGAAAAGGACATCTTTTTTGGGTGTTCTAAGAGGTCTTGTAGGTCTTCATAGAACCATTCAACTTCAGCTTCCTCAGCGTTACTGGTTGGGGCATAGACTTGGATTACCTTAATATTGAATGGTTTGCCTTGGAAATGAACAAAGATCATTCTGTCATTTTTGAGATTGCATCCAAGTACTGCATTTCAGACTCTTGTTGACCATGATGGCTACTCCATTTCTTCTAAGGGATTCCTGCCCACAGTAGGAGATATAATGGTCATCTGAGTTAAATTCACCCATTCCAGTCCATTTTAGTTCCCTGATTCCTAGAATGTTGACGTTTACTCTTGCCATCTCCTGTTTGACCACTTCCAGTTTGCCTTGATTCATGGACCTAACATTCCAGGTTCCTATGCAATATTGATCATTACAGCATCGAACCTTGCTTCTATGACCAGTCACATCAACAACTGGATATTGTTTTTTCTTTAGCTCCATCCCTTCATTCTTCCTGGAGTTATTCTCCACTGATCTCCAGTAGCATATTGGGCACTTGCCGACCTGGGGAGTTCCTCTTTCAGTATCCTACCATTTTGCCTTTTCATACTGTTTATGGGGTTCTCAAGGCAAGAATACTGAAGTGGTTTGCCATTCCCTTCTCCAGTGGACCATGCTCTGTCAGACCTCTCCACCATGACCCGCCCGTCTTGGGTGGCCCCCCACAGCATGGCTTAGTTTCATTGAGTTAGACAAAGCTGTGGTCCCTGTGATTAGATTGACTAGTTTTCTGTGATTATCATTTGTGAGTCTGCCCTCTGATGCCTCTCACAACACCTACCATCTTACCTGGGTTTCTCTTAACTTGGAATGTGGGGTAGGTCTTCACGGCTGCTCCAGCAAAGCACAGCCGCTGCTCCTTACCTTGGATGAGGGGTATCTCTTCACAGCCGCCCCTCCTGACCTTGAACATGGAGTAGCTCCTCCCATGGAAAAGAAATGCAAAAAAACAAAATGGCTGTATGGGGAGGCCTTACAAATAGCTGTGAAAAGAAGAGAAGCAAAAAGCAAAGGAGAAAAGGAAAGATATAAGCATCTGAATGCAGAGTTCCAAAGAATAGCAAGGAGAGATAAGAAAGCCTTCCTCAGCAATCAATGCAAAGAAATAGAGGAAAACAACAGAATGGGAAAGACTAGAGATCCCTTCAAGAAAATTAGAGATACCAAGGGAGTGTTTCATGCAAAGATGGGCTCGATAAAGGACAGAAATGGTATGGACCTAACAGAAGCAGAAGATGTTAAGAAGAGGTGGCAAGAATACACAGAAGAACTGTACAAAAAAGAGCATCATGACCCAGATAATCATGATGGTGTGATCACTCACATAGAGCCAGACATCCTGGAATGTGAAGTCAAGTGGGCCTTAGAAAACATCACTACAAACAAAGCTAGTGGAGGTGATGGAATTCCACTTGAGCTACTTCAAATCCTGGAAGATGATGCTGTGAAAGTGCTGCACTCAATATGCCAGCAAATTTGGAAGACTCAGCAGTGACTACAGGAATGGAAAAGGTTCAGTTTTCATACCAATCCCAAAGAAAGGCAATGCAAAAGAATGCTCCAACTACCACACAATTGCACTCTTCTCACACACTAGTAAAGCAATGTTCAAAATTCTCCAAGCCAGACTTCAGCAATACGTGAACCATGAACTTCCAGATGTTCAAGCTGGTTTTAGAATAGGCAGAGGAACCAGAGATCAAATTGCCAACATCCGCTGGATGATGGAAAAAGCAAGAGAGTTCCAGAAAAACATCTATTTCTGCTTTATTGACTATGCCAAACCCATTGACTGTGTGAATCACAATCAACTGTGGAAAATTCTGAAAGAGATGGGAATACCAGACCACCTGACATGCCTCTTGAGAAATCTGTATGCAGGTCAGGAAGCAGCAGTTAGAACTGTACATGGAACAACAGACTGGTTCCAAATAGGAAAAGGAGTACGTCAAGGCTGTATATTGTCACCCTGCTTATTTAACTTATATGCAGAGTACATCATGAGAAACGCTGGACTGGAAGAAGCACAAGCTGGAATCAAGATTGCTGGGAGAAATATCAATAACCTCAGATATGCAGATGACACCACCCTTATGGCAGAAAATGAAGAGGAACTAAAAAGCCTCTTGATGAAAGTGAAAGAGGAGAGTGAAAAATTTGGCTTAAAGCTCAATATTCAGAAAACGAAGATCATGGCATCTGGTCCCATCACTTCATGGAAATAGATGTGGAAACAGTGGAAACAGTGTCAGACTTTATTTTTGGGGGCTTCCAAATCACTGCACATGGTGACTGCAGCCATGAAATTAAAAGATGCTCACTCCTTGGAAGGAATGTTATGACCAACCTAGACAGTATATTGAAAAGCAGAGACATTACTTTGCCAACAAAGATCCGTCTAGTCAAGGCTATGGTTTTTCCAGTGGTCATGTATGGACGTGAGATTTGGAGTGTGAAGAAAGCTGAGCACCAAAGAATTGATGCTTTTGAACTGTGGTGTTGGAGAAGACTCTTGAGAGTCCCTTGGACTTCAAGGAGCTCCAACCAGTCCATTCTAAAGGAGTTCAGTCCTGGGTGTTCTTTGGAAGGAATGATGCTAAAGCTGAAGCTCCAGTACTTTGGCCACCTCATGCGAAGTGTTCACTTATTGGAAAAGACTCTGATGCTGGGAGGGACTGGGGGCAGGAGGAGAAGGGGACGACAGAGGATGCAATGGCTGGATGGCATCACAGACTCGATGGACATGAGTTTGGGTGAAATCCGGGAGTTGCTGATGGACACGGAGGCCTGGTGTGCTGCAATCCATGGGGTCGCAAAGAGTTGGACACCACTGAGCGACTGAACTGAACTGAAGTGAATAATAAAAAATAGAAAGCATTTATCAAATGTTTACTATCCATCCTGCATGTATGCTAAGTTACTTCAGTCGCATCTGACTCTTTGGGACCCCATGACCTGTAGCCCGCCAGGCTCCTCTGTCCATGAGATTCTCCAGGCAAGAATACTAGAGTGGGTTGCCATGCCCTCCTCCAGGGGACCTTCCCGACCCCAGGGATCAAGCTCAAGTCTCTCTGTCTCCTGTATTGGCAGGCAAGCAGGTTCTCTACCACTAATGCCACAAGGAAGCCCACTATATACGCTACACTGAGCTAAGTCTTATGCATTTTATCTCAGTTAATTCTTGAGAAAATCCATGCAATAAGAACAACTTTAGCCCCATTTTTCAGATGAGAAAGGTGAGGCCAAAAGAGAAGAGCCAATGACCCTGCAATGAAGTCAGGATTTGAACCTTTGTGACAACCGTCCAGCTGCTCACCTCACTGCATCACCCATATTCCTAGACATTCTACTGAAACAATTCAGTATAACTGGCAGTTGTCCTCATTTAAAAAAGGGGGATTCTGAGTATTGGGAAAAACTCCACTCCTCCCCCTAATCTGGCCCCAAGGCTTGTATCTTTCTTGCAAGGAAATCTACGTAGACACGGATTAGAAGAGGCAGAGTCATGTTTAGAGCACTTACTTCTCAGATATGGGACCGCTGTGACACACTTTTTGTGCAGGTGAGTTCAGATCCAGAATTGACTGGAAAAATAGTGAAAGTGGAAATACATACAACGATCTGTCTTGGTTTATGTTTAATTGCTCCAGTCGACATGTGAATATGTCGCTAAAACTATAGCCGCTATGGCCTGATGTTTTGCGTCTTTCTTCCCTGATTCAGCCTTTTCTGCCCCTAAGTAATTCTTACATACTTCAGTGCTTTAGAAATAGCTTTATCTGAGCTAATGACATGAAAATAAGGAGTAATGTATACTCAATTGTACATAATAGGGTTGTAATTCCACGGAGAGATGCCTGAGTGCTCTGCTAATGTCATGAGAAATGCAACATGGAATTCCAGGCTCCAGTTAACGTGCAGGATGGTTTGATGGGTTTGTCTGCGTTGACTTCCCTGCAGGATGCTCTCAATGGGATCCCTCTATAAATCAAAGCCAGTGGAGAAACAGAGGGGGCTGTGGGGTCTGCCAGCTTCTCAGATGTTATTAGAATGTTCTGCTCCCTGACAGCACCACCTACTGCTGGACCCCCATCCCGCCTGTGAAGACCACCACTCCAAGGGCCTTCCTGGGATGAAGTTGTTCAGTCGAGATCAACATTCCCCAGTCATCGTACCATGGCTGTCATTTTCAAAATGGGTTTTTATTAGTGATGAGATTTATATTAATGATAAGAAACCATGAGCCAGCCATTGACAGTTCAACAGAACACCCGATCTAATCTAATTCATTATTAAGAGCCCCCCTCCGCCCCCCCCTTTTTGCCACAGTGTTGTTCAGTCTCTAAGTTGTGTCCAACTCTTTGCGACTCCATGGACTGCAGCACACCAGGACCATGTTGCTTTATAACAGGTCCAAGATCATTGTCAGGAGGAGGAGGCAAGGTACAAGCTAGAAGCTCCTGCGAAGGCTGGCAGTAAGTCAGGAGTGGGGCTGAAGGAACACAGAGCAGGGATGGGGGAGGAAAGGTTGGAGAAAGGAGGCAGCAAGACGCCTTTTTGCCAGGTGGCGCTAGTGGTAAGGAACCCACCTGCCATTGCGCAAGACATAAGAGATGCGGGTTCAAGCCCTGGGTTGGGAAGATCACCTGGAGAAGGGCATGGCAATCCACTCCAGTATTCTTGCTTGGAGAATCCCATGGATAGAGGAGCCTGGCAGGCTATAGTCCATGGGGTTGCAAAGAGTAGGACATGACCGAAGTCACTTAGCAGGCAGCACAAGATGCCTTACCCGCCAGGGAGAGTGGTTCAAGGCCAAGAGTGAAGATAGTGAATGAGCCTCTGGGGAACACTTGGTACGAAGGTGCTGCATGAGGGCCTGGCAGTAGGAAAAAAGCTATGATGGAGAACAGTAATAATTTTCAACCTGTTTCTGCGTGCAAGATTTCATATAGCTCTTGAAACCCAGTGCATTCAAGGAATAGTATCTTAGGTCACATAATCTAGAACAACATTTCTTAATAGGGGGTCAAAAATCCCTTGGAACTCCAAGTGGGCTTTGAGGTAGCATAATGTGTGTGTCAAGAGCCTGACCTGTGAGGTGGAACAGCTATGTCCTTCCTGGCTCTGTCTCTTCATGGCCACATGATTCTGGACAACTCACTTAACCTCCTGACTCAGGATCCTCATCTTCAAATCAGAGTCTAAACAATCCTTTCCTCACTGTGAATGAGTTGATAAGATGGCACCCAGTAATCACTACATATGTTGGTTATCATTGGATCCATTTTTCTGGAGACAGTGTGTTGCTTTCATCAGATTCTTTTTCTTTTCTTTTTTTTTTAATGTTTTTTACTTATTTATTTGGCGTGCTAGGTCTTAGTTGAGGACACAGGATCTTCCATCTTCATTGTGGCAGGTGAGATTTTTAGTTGCAGCATGTGGGAGAGTCCTTTGGACTGCAAGGAGATCAAACCAGTCCATCCTAAAGGAAATCAACCCTGAATATTCATTGGAAGGACTGATGCTGAAGCTCCAAAAGTTTGGCCACCCGATGCGAAGAGGCAACTCACTGGAAAAGACCCTGATGCTGGGAAAGATTGAAGGCAGGAGGAGAAGAGGACGACAGAGGATGAGATGGTTGGATGGATATGAGTTTCAGCAAACTCCATGAAACTGTAAAGGACAGGGAAGCCTGGCATGCTGCAGTCCATAGGGTCACAAAGAGTTGGACATGACTGAGCAACTGAACAACAAATGTGGGCTCTGGTTTCTCAACCAGGCCACTGGAAATGGGACCATGGCATCTCAGCCAGTGGACCACCAGGGAAGTCCCCATGAGATTCTTGAAGCAGTATAAATGGCTATCCCCTCAAAAAATCCAGATGGTACTTGATTTGGAGAAAGAGATGGACATATATGTGGTTAGCTAAGCTGCCCCTACCACCCTTGAAGGCAGCAGGAGATATGTGGGTGCCAGGGAAGAGGGGGCAGGGTGGCGAGGGAGGTCTGCACCTAGTCTGCCGCAGGAGAGGGAGGACAGGCCGATGGTCCTTCTCATGACAAAGATCAGGGATCAGCACGTGTGAGGGCTACCCATTGCTGGGCACAGGTCTCCTTCACCCCTCAACCTTGGAGGGGGCATTCTACACGTCCCCTCAATCTTACTGCTGCACAGGAGAAGCCAATTCTGACTCCAAGTTGGAAATGTTTCTTTGACTTGCTTTTGTTATTATAATCATACAGAATAGCCTGCCTCAGAGGATCCTCTCCCTCTGCTTGACTGTTAAACTAGTACTTTGTTCAGAACCCTGTCCACCTGGGGATGGCAGGAAGGAAGAAATGAACATATCCCCTGCCTGAGTCTTGTCATTCTAGGAGATGTTTGCAAGACTAATGGCCTTTGGCTTCCTCACCTCCCCCTGTCTGGGATCTCTAAAAGAAGCTGGCATCCAGACTCTGACAAGATGGTTATTTTGAGGTGTTAGCCTGCTGTCTTCTCGGTCAGCCAGCTTCCCAAATAAAGTCTCTTCGTTGCCTCAACCCCTTGTCTTTTGGATTCATCGACAAGTCCTGTGGAGAACAGGGCAAGCTTGCACTCTGCAGCACTATGGAGGAGGAGCTGACCTTGGAGAGCTCGGGGAGCAGACGGGAAGCGCCCACACCCCGAGGGAGTCAAAGCCCACACCCTCTTTTCTTTTGGGAAAGGCTGCAGCTTTGAGGTAGAGGCAGCATTTGAATCTGGCCTTGCAGCCCCCTTAGTGTCTGGTCGAGCAGGGAGGTGGGTGGAGAGAGGGAACTGGGCCCTGCTGGGGGCAGTCGCAGCAAAGCTCAGAGGAAGGTGGGGGCCTGCAGACACCTGGGGGTCAGTCGAGGGGGTTGGGGTCCCGAGAGGTGGTGGTGGGTGGCGTTGGCCTCTTTCTCCCATTTTCCGCTTTGCTTCACCCTTAGCATCTCTTGAAAACACAGCCTTCTCTGAAGGAGGGTCTTTGGGCTTTTGGACACGCAGTAGGTGCAGGGTGTGTAGGGGGTGGGTGTGGGGGCATCCTGGCTTCAGAGCCCCTCGGGGCGTGGCCTGTGTTCCCAGGGCTGGTCCCTGGGGAAGAAAGACCCTGGAGGGGTGGCACCATCCAGGCGGTGCTGGCTGAGGGGACCCCAGGCAGGGCCTGTGGAAGAGCAGATGCCCTCGCCCTGCACCCTAAGACTTGGGCCCCCCTTTTCCTCTCCACCTTGCCCCACCTCCAGGATCATGCTTTCTGACAGTCTGGGCTCAGCCAGCACGAACCCTTGTAACAACCAGGCGTCTGTCTGGGTCTCTGCATTGGCCAAAGTTCAAGGACCATGACTTCTGAACTGCCTTCCTCATTTTTCACCTCAGTGCCTCACAGGGTGGTTTCACAAGCTTTTCTGTTACAGGAAGTTTCTTCAGAGGAAACATTCGCAACCTCACTGGCTTCATTTTCTTCTCCAAAGGTGACCATTCCTCTTGTGGTTTAGGCCATTTCCGTGAGTCCTTGTCGACATTTTAGAGTTGAGTTCCCGTGGGGAGGTGATTCCTTGCCCCTCTTTTGGGCCTCCTCTGGTCCTACTGGTACTGCAGCCTGGGAGGAAGGACTCCACAGCATCCGTGTGTGTCAGCGCATCAGAATTCTCCCTGGGCAGCGGGATGTGGAGGTGGATAGAGGTGGACACAGAATTGGGGTGGGGGCTTTGTGAAGGGGGTAGGGAGAGCCTTGTGGTGGGGGGCTCTATTTGCTTCTCTATCTGTGTGAATTTGCAGGCATGATTGGGTTTCACCTTCCTCCTGTGTCAAATTGCATGCATGCTAAGTCGCTTTAGTCATGTCCAGCTCTTTGCAACCCTATGGACCGTAGCCCTCCAGGCTGCCCTGTCTAAGGGATTCTCCAGGCAAGAATACTGGAGTGGGTTGCCATGCCCTTCTCCAGGGGATCTTCCTGACCCAGGGACTGAACTCACGTCTTTTATGTCTCCTGCCCTGGCAGGTGGGTTCTGTACCACTGACCAACCTGGGAAGCCCCCTGTAACTTCTCTTGGGCTTTGATGTTTAGCATCTCGGTCAAGATGGTGGTTACAGTCGAGAGCAGTAGAACTGTATAAAATTAAAATAAGACAGTTCTGCCACCTTCATCTGTAGTCACGATCTCAGCTGAGATGCTAAACATCAAACCCCAAGTGAAGGGCTGAAGACCCATCAACTCATTCAGGCACCACCTCTGTCCATGAACCTGCTGACCTCCTAATTCTCACGTGAGTTCAGCAGACTTTCTCACTCTCTTTTCTCTCTGCACTTTGTACTAGCTTGCTTCTGCATATCTGAGGAATAATGGTAGTATGGGCTACCATTCCATCCAAATGTAAAGACAGAAAAATCAGTTCTCACGGTAGTGTGGCCTACTGTTTCATCCAAACATAAAGACAGAAAATCAGTTCTTACTGACTTCTTCCATTTGTTAAATATCATACCATTTGGAACTACCTTTCCTGTTGGTTATTATTAGTTCACTGCTCATCCAACAGATATTTCATGTCTGGCTCTCCTGTTCTGATTTGATCTGGCGACATCTTCTAAAGTGTCACCCTGAGGACTTTTCCTCTGCAAGGGAGGAGGCCAGAACCCAGAGTCTTACTCAAGGTCACGGCTGGGGTCTCTGGCTTTCTGTGCGGTGCTCGGTGGTGCCCAGGAGGCTGAATGAAGCTGGTTAGAAGGCAGAGATGGCCTTGGTCAGGAAACGAGGGGAAGTGAAGTGCTCTATAAAGTTCCTCCTAAGGAGACTTCTCACTAGGATGACTTACAGTGTGATTTTCATTCTAAAAAGCTGCCTGCTACCGAGTGATATTTATGAAATGCTTAACCTTATGGAGATTCCTTTGGATATGCAGAAAAAAGTACCATAAATCCTTGTGTCTTCTTTTTTAAATGGAAAGATGTGAATTACATCCTCATGAGGTGTGCAAAATTAAATGTACAGGAAGACGCAATTTTATTAAAAATTTTGACCAAAGAATGCAGCAGACTCTCTGCCCTCTTACTGATCCTCTCTGCCCACAGTTTCCTGGAGAGGGAAGACCTGGCTGGGCCGTTGGCAGAGGAGACTAATTTCAGGTGGCTTCTGAGTGGGGAGTGCAGGGGCCTGTGGCCGGTGGGGAGTGTGCCGGCCGTGTAGACGTCCAGTGATGCACAGCACGTTCTTGCCATCAGATCAGTGCATCCACGTGTTTATCCACCAAGGAACAAGCAAAGAGAAGAAAGCATAGCAAACGGTGTGGGACCTGCCGCAACAGGCAGGAGCAAGGAAGAAGCAGAGAGACCAGCCTCAGACGCCTGCCCTGGCGAGTAGCCTTCCCTACACACGGTCTGTCCAGGGGTCGTGGTGGAAGGTGCTGGCATCATGGGTGCTCGGGATCTGGGCAGTCTGACCTCTGAGATGGGGCTCAGAACACCCCGCCACCTGCTCCCCTGAGCCATCCTGTGGGGCCCTGAGCTCAGGGCGGTTGCTCCTGCTCATGCACCAGGTCAGGTCAGCCCGCTGCCGGGCAGCCAGAGCCCCCAGAGCTGCCATCAGGCCCTCTGGCCAGTCCCTCGTCGTGGGCTGCGAGGACCCTGAGGCTGCTGTCACCTGGCTGGGAAGGGGCGGAGGGGCACCTCTGATCAGGTTGAGAGGATTCCAGACTGTGCTTTTGTCTCTGCCCTGGTGCAGAAAGCGAGGGCCTGGTTTGGGCAAGTGGCTCCCTGGTTCTGATTTTTCTTCCTGTTTCTGATTTTTCCTCTTGTCTCTGTATTTCCCTTCTGTCACAGCCCATGATCCTCAGTTCTGAAAAGGGCTCCTAGTCTATGACCTGCAGCGGACCAGAGCAACACCACTGGGGCCCTCCAATGTCTGTGCCGGAGAGGGGAGAGCACAGGCACACACGTGCTGCACACAGGACGTGCAGCACACACACAGGTTACGCATCACACACACCACACACCATGCATACACCATACACACACATCACACACCACAAACACACCACACACACACCCTGCACACACACATGATACACCCACAACATACACCACACACACTCATACCCACACACCACACACCACACATACACACACACCATGCATATACCATGCATACACACACACCATACACACACCCTGCACACACACGATACACCCACACCATAGATACATATACCATACACACACACCACATACACACACCCCCACAACCACACACGCCACACACCATGCATACACCATACACACAACACACACCACACACATACCACATGCCACACACCATGCATACACCATACACACACACCACACACCACACACACACCATGCACACATCCTGCATACACACATCAAACACCCACACCATACATATATATACTATACATTCAACACACACCACACACACACCATACACACACCCTGCACACACACGATACACCCACACCATAGATACATATACCAGACACACACCACACACCCTGCACACACACAACACACACCCCCACACCCACAACCACACATGCCACACACCATGCATACAACATACACACACACCATGCACCATACACACACCCTACACACACCCTGTGTACACACATGATACACTCACAACATACATACATATACCATACAGACACCCTACACACACTGGGCACACACACAACACACAACACACACATGCATACATCACACACACCATACACATCATGCATACACACAACACACATACCCACAACCACACTCCACAATTCATAGCACATGCACACTCATACCCACACACCACATGCCATACATACACACATACCATGTATACACCATGCATACACACACAACACACACCATACACCCACACCATGCATACATATACCATACACACACCACACATACACCATATGCACTCAACACACACCGCACACACTGTGCACATGCACAACACACACTCATACCCACAACCACACACCACACACGTACACACACCACACACACCATACACACATCATGCCAACACACACCATACACCCACACCATGCATACATATACCATACACATACCACACATACACCATATGCACTCAACACACACCACACACACTGTGCACATGCACAACACACACTCATACCCACAACCACACACCATACACACGTCATGCCAACACACACCATAAATCCACACCATGCATATACACAACACATACACCCACAACCACACACCACACATTCATAGCGCACACACTCATACCCACGCACCACACACCATACATATACACACACCATGCATGCACCATGGATACACACACAACACACACACACCATACACACACACACCATACACACACCAAGCATATACACACCATACACCCATACCATGCATACACACAACACACACACCCACAACTGCACACCACACACCATCCATAACACACCACATACACATGCTGTACACAAGCACACACACTGATACCCATACCACACACTGTAAGAAGACACACGCTATGCCCACTCAAGTGTGAAAGGAGGAGAAGGAGGTGATATGGCTACATCCTTTATGTATCTTATCCCAATTCATTTTCACAACCATGTCGAGAGGCTTTGAGTTCATTTTATGCAAGAGGAAACCAAAACTGAGAAAGTGGAAGTGACTTCCTCAAATGCACAAGCCAGTGCCTGCCTCCAAGTGGGAGGATGACCCCAAGCTGGCCGGCAGCCAGAGACAGACATCTGCTTCAGACAAGTGCCAGGTGCCGGAGGATCCTTGTCAGGGCCAGGTCTTGGAAACAGCTGTTTCCAGGTGTCGCTGCCTCTCTTTAGCATCCTCAGGAGCTGCTTCTGATGGAAGCTACTCTGATAGTGGCCATCAGGCAGCCACATCAGGAAGAGCGGCTGCCAGGAGCTGTTGCCTGTGAAACACAAGGGCCTCCACCAGGAGCTTCCCCACTGTGAGGGCACAAGCTCCTTGCAGTCACCACTGGCCACAGTGAGGAGGAGAGCAGGGTGGGTAGACCAGATGGCTCACATGTTTTCATCTCATCACTTTCCTAGACTTTACTGGTGGATCTTTCTCTCCCTGGAGGAGGTGACAGCTCACTGGTCCCTCAGTGTGCTTTTCTCTGAGGAGCCAGGACTCTGGATTTCTATTAGGACATCTGGTGAATTGGAGTTAGGACCAGGACACTCAGAGGGGAACCATGCCACCCAAACATGATGGAAAAGGTTGAAGGGTATTGGTATCCACCAGCTGCAAAAGATGCACGACCTTCAGTAGACCTTTGATAACACAAGGCTCCTCTCCCTGTGTCTAAAATGGGAAAATGAATATCGGCTCACAGGACTGTTGTGAGGACTAATTGAAATGATGCACATAAAGTGCCTGAGACCATCAATACAGTTTCTGTTCACTTGGTCTGGTGTCTTTTTACTACCAATCCTGCCTTCCACTTGGATGACACTAAGCTCTCCTAGCTCCTTACATTCAGGTTAGGTGCCTGGATGTGTTAGGGATGTTTTTGGCTGCAAAGGATGGAAGAGACAAGAAAGAAGGAAGCTAAGTTATTCAATCATTTCTGCTGTAAGAGGATGCAGCGGTTCAGTTCAGTTGCTCAGTCGTGTCTGACTCTTTGTCATCCCATGGACTGCAGCACACCAGGCCTCCCTGTCCATCACCAGCTCTGGGAGTCCATTGAGTCAGTGATGCCATCCAACCATCTCATCCTCTGTCGTGCCCTTCTCTTCCTGCCCTCAATCTTCCCCAGCATCAGGGTCTTTTCAAATGCGTCAGCTCTTCGCATCAGGTGGCCAAAGTATTGCAGTTTCAGCTTCAGCATGAAGTTTCAGCTTCAGTGTTCAATGAACACTCAGGACTGATCTCCTTTAGGATGGACTTGTTGTATTTCCTTGCAGTCCAAGGGACTCTCAAGAGTCTTCGCCAACACCACAGTTCAAAAGCATCAATTCTTTGGTGCTCAGCTTTGTTTATAGTCCAACTCTCACATCCATATATGACTACTGGAAAAACTATAGCTTTGACTAGACGGACCTTTGTTGGTAAAGTAATGTCTCTGCTTTTTAATATGCTGTCTAGGTTAGTCATAACTTTCCTTTCAAGGAGTAAGCGTCTTTTAATTTCATGGCTGCAGTCACCATCTGCAGTGATTTTTGAGCCCCTCAAAATAAAATCTGACACTGTTTCCACTGTGTTTCCCCATCTATTTGCCATGAAGTGATGGGACTGGATGCCATGATCCTAGTTTTCTGAATGTTGAGCATAGCTCCCTAAAAAATCACTGAACTGTACAAAATCGGGCAATCAATCAATTACGGGGAAAATGGACCTAAGGGCAAAACACTCAAACAAAATCTTCGTCTGTGACATATAAAAGGATAAGAACCTCACAAAAACAGTGATACAATTTTACACTTGTTAAATGATGAAGACAGACATCAGTACTGCAGGAAATATGGAACTTAGCCTCGAGAAAAGCCTGAAGCTTGCTTGAGGATGTGGGTGCTAAGGGGTCCTCTTGTGAGCTCTGGTGACTTGGAATAAGGAGCAAGAAGTGGAAGTGGAAGGAAAGCTCTAACAAACAGTGGGTGTGGTTCGTGACACACTTGGTGATGGGTGGTACCTGGGAGGTGATGGAGGGAGGTGTGTATGCCTCTGTGTGTGTGTGTGTGTGCGTGTTTCCAGGCTTGCACCAGCTGGATGCAGCTTACTGCCCTCACCTAGAGTTTTTTGCAGATGAAATCACGCGTCTGCAAACACACCATCTGCTAGATTCTCAGATTGTTTCCTAACATATCAACCTCATTGAAACAAATGTGTGTGTGTCAAAACAGGCATTGAAGTGACTGTGCCCACATCCATGATTGCACAGGGACCCTAGGACTCTGGCTCTGTGGGCATCAGGCAGTCTTCTCAATGGAGGAGGGGCTGGTGTCCAGGGCAGAAGTTCAAAGACAACACCACACCAACCCCTACATTTTAGGGGGTGACTACAGTTTACTTGAGAGTGAGTGAAAGTCACTCAGTCATGTCCGACTCTTTGCAACCCCGTGGACTATACAGTCCATGAAATTCTTCAGGCCCGAATACTGGAATGGGTAGCCTTTCCCTTCCCTTCTTCAGGTTACCTTCTCAACCCAGGGATTGATCTCAGGTCTCCCACATTACAGGTGGATCCTTTACCAGCTGAGCCACAAGGGAAGCCCAAGAATACTGGAGTGGGTAGCCTATCCCTTCTCTAGCAGATCTTCCCCACTCAGAAATCAAACCAGGGTCTCCTGCATTGCAGGCAGATTCTTTACCAACTGAGCTACCAGAGAATTATCTCTGATCAAAGGCATTTATTTCAGATTATTTTGTCTAGTGTAAACTTTGCAAGACCTTCAAAGTGGATAACTGCCTTGAAAGCATCTCTATAGAACCCATGGATTGAGATTAATGTTGATATTGGAAGTACAGGTGAACAGAAAGGCGGTAGCAGCTGCTATATGTCCCATTCAGGATCTGAGTTCTTTCTTTGCCATAATCAGATTGAAAGGGTGATAACCTAACAAAATCTGACAAGAGTAAACATAAATTTCAACATTATAACAATTATTTGAAATAGAGATTGAAGTCCACTATCATTATTGGTGACCCTCACTCTTGGTAAGCAGGGAGTTGGCATATTAACTAAGCAAAATGCAAATGCATCAGAATTAGACTCTGCAAACTAAGAATCCAAACATGAAGACAAACATGTGCAACTTTTTTGACACTGCTACAGGTTTTACATTCTTTAATCCTGAACTTTGCAAAATTCCACTAAACTCAGTGATAATTATTCAGAAGTCCCTTTTGAATTTTTTCCCTTAGTGGAAAAAGATGAAAAGCTGTATCAATTAAGAAAATATTGAGACTTCCCTGGCAGTGCAGTGGTTAAGATTCACCTCCCAATGTAGGGAGTATAGATTTGATTCCTAATCAAGGAGCTAAGATCCAGCAAGCCTCTTGGACAGACAACCAGAACAGAAACAATAGCAGCAATATTGTAACAAACTCAATAGACTTTAAAATGGTCCACATTAAAAAAAAAACTAAAAAAAAAGAAAATATTATTTCTTCCTCCTTTGGTGAAAGTGACTGGAATGGCAGAGAACATAATGTGTCATATGAGATTGTAGTCTTGTCTTCAAGCACTTTTGGGAAGATAAATAACAACATTATACAAGATTCAAAGAAACCAATTTGTGATTAAATTTGTATGGGAGGTGTCCTCTACAACTGGGTAAAATATAGATGTTTATCATATATCCAACTTTCTGGTACTTCTTAAATTCAGTTTCAATAATGAAATACAGTAAGAACAATTCTGTGATCTGAACAGTACAGGATTCCATTAATAAAATGATAGTTCACGGGAAAAAAATAATGTAAGGGTAACCATGGATTCTCTGCTGGCTCGCACCAATCTCTCTCAACCTTACTCCTAGTAAGGGGTCCTTTAAAATGTTGCAACACTTGTTAAAGATATGGAAACTTGTGTTGCTGTGTGCTCAGTCGTGTCTGACTCTGTTCGATCCTATAGTCCACCAGGCTCCTCTGTCCACGGGATTCTCTATGCCAGAACACTGGAGGGGGTAGCCATTCCCTTCTCCAGTGAATCTTCCAGACCCAGGAACTGAACCTGGGTCTCCTACATTGCAGGCAGATTCTTTACCATCTGAACCACGAGGGAAGCCTGAAGATATGGCAGGTAAATATAAAAATCTTTAGTCCACACATGTTTAATGTTTCTTACATTGCAAAGTTCTTAAGAGGTGTCAAGTATGAAACAGAGTTATGAAAATTATTTGTTCAAAAGTTATGCTTTGAAGGTGTATGTGATAAGAAATAGCTGTCATCATTGCTACCAACCAGATACTTTTAATGAATAAATTGAAAATACATAATTAAATGAATAATCTTAAATATTTACTTCAACCCATAGGTAATTTTTAAACAGTGATGAGAAAGTAACTGCTTTCTGAGGGAAATTTATACTGCAGACAGAGAGGAACTTGTAAATAGATATTTGGAAGTCATGCTACCGCCCTCGTGTGATTTTTTTGTTATATTATGTGTTAAAAATGAAAATAAAAATCCTAAATATATACCTATAAAAACTTAACAAAAATACATCAAAATGTTTTCTAAAAGGAGGTATATTGCTTTGAACCCCTTGGATAAAAATATAAAAATGACAAAATGAAAGCTTGAAAGAACAACTGACTGACATTCAGGAAAGTGGAAATTTAGTACCTGGATTCTAAGGATGGCTACAAATCTCCATATAATTGGTGAATGGAATTGAAACATGGTACCCACATTTAGAAAGCACAGCTCATGTTTCATTTCTATTTGGATTTATGTACTTTTGTGAAATAGATTTTTCAACTATGACAGTAATTTAATATAAAAGGTAAATTGAACATAGAGCTTTATCATAAAGTATCAAACCAACATAAAAAAATCCTATTTAATCATATTTCTTTCCCTAAAATATTATTAATAAAACAATTCTCATGGTGGTACAAAATTTTCTGTTTATTTTTAAATGAAAATTTAAAATTAACACAAAATATTATTCATTATATGCAGGTCAGGAAGCAACAGTTAGAACTGGACATGGAACAACAGACTGGTTCCAAATAGGAAAAGGAGCACATCAAGGCTGTATATTGTCACCCTGCTTATTTAACTTATATGCAGAGTACATCATGAGAAATGCTGGGCTGGAAGAAGGCTGGAACCAAGATTGCTGGGAGAAATATCAATCACCTCAGATATGCAGATGACACCACCCTTATGGCAGAAAGTGAAGAGGAACTAAAAAGCCTCTTAATGAAAGTGAAAGAGGAGATGAAAAGTTGGCTTAAAACTCAATATTCAGAAAATGAAGATCATGGCATCTGGTCCCATAGCTTCATGGGAAGTAGATGGGGAAACAGTGGAAACAGTGTCAGACTTCATTTTGGGGGACTCCAAAATCACTGCAGATGGTGACTGCAGCCATGAAATTAAAAGACGCTTACTTCTTGGAAGAAAAGTTATGACCAACCTAGATAGCATATTGAAAAGCAGAGACATTATTTTGCCAACAAAGATCCGTCTAGTCAAGGCTATGGTTTTTCCAGTGGTCATGTATGGATGTGAGATTTGGAGTGTGAAGAAAGCTGAGTGCCGAAGAATTGATGCTTTTGAACTGTGGTGTTGGAGAAGACTCTTGAGAGTCCCTTGGACTGCAAGGAGATGCAACCAGTCCATTCTGAAGGAGATCAGCCCTGGGATTTCTTTGGAAGGAATGATGCTAAAGCTGAAAGTCCAGTACTTTGGCCACCTCATGCAAAGAGTTGACTCATTGGAAAAGACCCTGATGCTGGGAGGGATTGGGGGCAGGAGGAAAAGGGGACAACAGAGGATGAGATGGCTGGATGGCATCACCGACTTGATGGACATGAGTCTGAGTGAACTCCGGGAGTTGGTGATGGACAGGGAGGCCTGGCATGCTGGGATTCATGGAGTCTCAAGGAGTCAGACACGACTGAGCAACTGAACTGAACTGAACCCTGTACTACACACATCTTCTTAGAAGTACGTGAATATAATGAATGAGTACATAAATATACACAATGTTTTTTAGTTTCTCAAACTGATTTACTACATTTTGGGTTTACTGAAAAGATCATTTGGATTTTTCACTACAGATTGTGGAAAAACCTGAACGAACTTTATTGCCAACCCCACAGATGCATGATCAGAGAAAATAAAATTGCACAATGCTGCTCTAGATAAGAGGGGCTACAGGTGGCGCTAGTGGTGAAAAACCTTGTCAAGTGGTCAAGAACCTTGTCTCCTGCTTGTCAATGCAGGAGACATAAGAGATGCTGGTTCCATCTTTGTGTTGGGAAGATCCACTGGAGGAGGGCATGGAAACCCATTCCAGTATTCTTGCCTGGAGAATCCCATGGACAGAGGAGCCTGGTAGGCTACAGTCCACGGCGTTGCAAAGAATGAGGACTCACACAATACCTCTGAACACAGCAGGAGACTGAGAGGAAAATGAGCCAGTGAAGAGGGAGGACAGTGAAGGACACGAGATGCCCTCCACACTGACGAATCCGATTTTCTGAACATACAAGCCCCCACGAAATAATCAGGAAGATGCTTCCAAGAAACCTTTGAGGTGTGTACTTAGAGAGGAAGATTAAATTTGCACTGCCTCAAATTCTGACCCCCAGCATTTGTTAAAACTTTGCCTAACATTATTACCTTTCTATTCTCAATGCATTTTAAAATTAAAACAGTTTCACATTCCTGGCAAATACTAAGATGATGTTGTTCAATCATCAGAGACCCTGATAATCCAAGAAATTAGACTATGGAAGGCTGTTTTCTCAATTGCCTTGGTACAAAGTGTGGAAATGCAGTGTGATCTAACACTCTGGGAGGACATTTTACGTATATCTTAAAAAATTTGCCATATTTGATGGTTTTATCCCATTAAAATTGCAACTTTACATGATTTATTCTAGCTATTCCTGGCAATCATTACGTCCTGAAACAACTCAGCATGGGTAAATAATTATCAGTAAGTAATTAGTTGAAAGGTTTTCTCTGGTGGCTCAGATGGTAAATAATCTTCCTGAAACTCAGGACACCCAGGTTGGAACCCTGGGTTGGGAAGATTCCCCTGGAGATGGAAATAACAACCCACTCCTGTATTCGTGCCTGGGAAATCCCATGAACAAAGGAGCCTGGCAGGTTACAGTCCATGGAACCTCAGAACAGTTGGACACATCTTAGCGACTAAACCACCGCCACCAATTGGTTGAAAACTTCCAAAATTTAATACTATAATTTTTTTTTTTCCAGTGCAACCTTTTCTTCTGTAGATGGAAAAACATGCTCAGAAGTTGTGATTCCTCACTGATACAAAGAGATAAAACCAACCATGGAGTTAGATTCTGGATCTAAAGATTCTGTCATTGTGCCTTCTTTCTCAAAATTCAGGCACTTCTAACTTGTGAACCAATCTGTCCACCAATAAGGATTTTTAAGCATCCATGGTGTCGTTGAGGAGCTAAGAGATGGAAAACAAAGAGAACATTAGAGGAGACACGACCCAAGCACATAGGTGGTCAGAAATGAACTGAATTGTGAACACTCGTGGGATGAGCCGGAAAGGGCTTCCTGGCAGGAGGACAGGATGGAGGGGAGACTTCAGGTGAAGAGGAGAAAGGACGAGGTGGGAGGAGAGGCGGAGCAGGAAGAAGGATGTCAGGAACACAGCAGGGACTCCAAAGGAAGCTTGCAGACCTCCCCGGTGGCCCAGTGGTTAGGAATCTGCCTTGCAATGCAAGGGATGCAGGTTCAATCCCTGGTCAGGGATCCAGGATCCAACACGAGGCAGGGCAACTAAGCCTGTGGGTCACAGTTAGAGGATCTGCTCGCCCAAAGGAAGGATCTGGCATGACACGACGAAGACCCAATACAACCAAGTAAATAAATATGGAAAAAAAAAATACTGGCAATGATTAAAACCCCCCAACACAAAAGGAAGCTTCATCATAACAATAACCCCCATTTGTACTGAGGGCATCATTTAGACTGTTTTAACCATTTCATTTCACAGATGAGAAAACCAAGACACGAATGGTAAAGGGACAAACTGAAAGTCATCAGCATGTACCATCCACATTAGGGCAGGAATTGCATCTCCACCTGTCCAACTCCCAATTCGCTGACATTTCTGTCTGCATTTCCTGCTTCAGGCTGAAGGAGGTCCCCCCACCTCCACCCACTGAAGATTCCATTGTTTAGACCTTCGAATTGGATCATGCTGAAAGTGAAAGCGGTTCAGTTGTGTCCGACTCTTTGCGACCCCATGGACTATACAGTCCATGGAATTCTCCAGGCCAGAATACCGAAGTGGGTAGGCTTTCCCTGCTCCAGTGGATCTTCCCAACTCAGGGGTCAAACCCGGGTCTCCTGCATTGCAGGCGGATTCTTTGCCAGCTGAGTCACCAGGGAAGCCCTAGATTGGATCATGCTAGATATCCACAAATTAATTAAGCAAATAAGTAAATGCATTTAATTTTCTGGTGGGATATGTAATCACCAGGATAGCTACTTGGAGGGAAAAAATGCAAAACAAAAGAAAACAACTGCAATCCCACTGCTGGGCATATACACTGAGGAAACCAGAATTTAAAGAGACATGTGTATCCCAATGTTCATCTCAGCACTGTTTATAATAGCTAGGATATGGAAGCGACCTCGATGTCCATCAGCAGAATAATGGATAAGAAAGTGGTGGTACATATGCACAATGGAACATTACTCCGCTATTAAAAAAAGAATGCATTTGAATCAGTTCTAGTGAGATAATGAAACTAGAGCCTATTATACAGAGCGAAGTAAGTCAGGAAGAAAAACACCAATATTATATTAACTCATGTATTAACCAATATTATATTAATGCATATAATCACCAATATTATATTAATGTGTATATTAACGCGTATATATGGAATTTAGAAAGATGGTAACGACCCTATATGTGAAACAGCAAAAAAGACACAGATGTAAAGTACAGACTTTTGAAAGACTGTGGGAGAAGGAGAGGGTGGGATGATTTGAGAGAATAGCATTGAAACGTGTATATTACCATATGTGAAATAGACCACCAGTCCAAGTTTGATGCATGAGACAGGGCACTCAAAGCCGGTGCACTGGGATGACCCTGAGGGATGGGATGGGGAGGGAAGTGGGAGGGGGTTCAGGATGGTTCATGGATACCCAGGGTTGATTCATGTCAATGTATGCCAAAAACCATCACAATATTGTAAAGTAATTAACCTCCAATTAAATTAATTAAAAAAATCCTCCAGTTCTGTGAGTACTGCTTTTTATGAGCATTCTCATATTTTCCCATCAAGGTGGCTTTGGACCCCCCCACCCCCCACCAGGCCTTCTTTCATGTGGGTAACTATTTAAAGATGCGATGCTCAGGGACGCAGTTCCCACAACCCCTTCTCTCTCTGTCGGCTCCCGGTTGGCGGGGACCGGAGCGAAGGGCGGGAATGGCGAGGGGCGGGCGCTGGGGGGCACTGTCGCTCCACGGAGGGGCCGCCCGGCCCCCGGAGGCCTGGCCCAGCGCCTCCCCGCACAAAAGGTAGCCTTTCCAAGGCGTGCGCGGGCTCTGCATCAGTCTCCTCTTCCCAGCCCTCCGCCCCCGGTGCTGGGGGTCGATTTCCGACCGTGGCCGCGGTGACGCACACGGGTCCAGCTGCTGATCCAAACCGCCTGCCCAGCTCCGCAGCCCGCGAGAACCGACTTCACATGTCACCGGGGCGGCGGCCCTGACGACATCACTTAGAAGATTAAAAATAGATTGAAGCACATGCCACTTCAAAGGGAGCCCAGGAAGGACATCGGCGTGATTTGATGCGTTAATGAGAAAGAGCCGCTGGCTTCCTGACTTGAACGGTCTGGACTGAGAGAGGATTTAGAAGCTTGGAGCTGCTGGTTACTTCCAAAAACAATGGTTAGATGCCTTTTATGGCTTAAATAAGGAAGCACCTCCCTCCCCCTCTCCTCCCTATTCTTCAGTTCTTCCTGGTGTGATCTGGGCAATAGGAACACCGGGGCTCAGGGAATCTCCCTGTCCACCCAGTCCCCAGGGGGTGCCCCAAGAAGTGCAAGGAAGGTGGGAGTAAGGACCCAGTTCCCCAGGCCCAGATCGGTGGGGTCCACAGGGCCCCCTGTGCCCCGAGCCCACCTACTCGCTGATGCTGACCAGTAGCGGCCTTGACCTGTCCACTCACCTTAAAACCATCCATCGCCCATTGATCTTTTGTTTCAAAGACCTGTCTTTCCAGCAGCCTGGGCCCCTCCAGAGAGACTGAAATCCCAGGCTCCCACAGCCACTTCCTGGCTGGGGGGGTGGAGGGGGTTTAGTGGGAGACGGAGCCCAGTCCTTGTTTTTCATACCTTGTCAGGAGGTCTGAACGCAGAGGGGTGTGCGGATGGGGAGTGCAGCCCCAGAGGAGCGGCGGATCAGCAGATGTACTCATGAAAAATTCACAAGTAATCAGCAGAGGTTCCTGTCCTTCCCGCCCCCCCGGGCAAAGCCCCCCCTCAGCTTGTCGCCCAGGCCTCCGCAAGAATACCGGGGAGTGCCCCACTCTGTTCCGAAGGAAATCTGGCCCTGGGGGGCTAATGCATGGTACTTGATGCACTTGGCCATCCTCCTGAGAACTGGCTGCAAATGCAGTTCAGGCGAAATTGATGAAGTATTGGTTAATCTGAGGCTGACAGCTTAGAGAGGTCACAGCTGAGAGGGGCTGCCAGGGGCTCATGGAGAACGGCTGGAGAAGAGTTTAAGAGACAGCCCGAGCCCACGGGCGCAGCTGCTCGTCTTCACCACGTGGGCACCGCCCAACCTCGCCAGGTCTCTCATCCTCCCCCACGGGTAAGCAGTTTGAATGTGGACACCACCCCCCCCCTCCCAAAAAAATTCAGGCCCACACCCCTAAGGCTCCTCTCTCCTTAGGAAGGAAGAAGAAGAGAGCTGCTGGTCCCAGTTGGAACAGGCAGTTGGAGCGCCTAATGCAAATTTCCTCTTTTAATTGGAGCTCTGAGTCATGTCTTGCCCGGCCCTGAATTTCCTGCTACAGGAAGGTTCGTCTAGGTAGATGGCAGATCTGCAGATGGTGGGTTAGGCACTGCTCAGGAGGAGTTTTCTGGGAGTGGTGTCAGCTCCCTGAAAGTAGATACGAATGGATACAAATCCACGTTCAGCCTGAGTTGTTTTGCGTGTGAAAATCTAGGACTCCAGGACTCCGAAATTCATCACTCAGAGGTGTTGCCACACGGTCTTGGCATCTGTGTGTCTTCTAAATTCCAGGGTGGCCTTGAAGATTAGATTCACCAACACTCGGATTTTATGGGTGTGAAGCAGCAGGGGTTGTGGGATCCAGTAGGCTTGGGGTGGGACCCTGGCTTTCCAATGCTTGGGCTTCCCTGGTGGCGCTAGTGGTAAAGAACCTGCCTGGCAAATGCAGGCGATGCAAGAGCTGAGGGTTCGATCCCAGGGTTGGAAAGATCCCCTGGAGTAAGAAACGGCAACCCACTCCAGTCCTCTTGTCTGGAAAATCCTATGGAAGAGGAGCCTGGGGGGCTGCAATCCATAGCATCACAAAGAGTCAGACACCACCGAGCACGCATAAACATGCAACCCTGATGCTTAGAGAGCGAGTTCATCATTATCTCCATCTGCTACGGAAAAGAGGACTGGAGGTGATCTTTCACTTTCTGTGATTAAATAGCTGAGGAGATCTCAGAGTTGGAATTCAAACCCAGGTTTCCACCCTTCTCCTTGTAACCCCTTTCTTCTTATAACAAGAGTGAAAGTAGGAATAGTAAGAATAATACTGGAGTAGCCAGAGTCTCAGCCTTTACAACAAGCAGACTGTGCTCAGCATCACACATGGGAGAACTCATTTATCCCTCCCTGCGGACTTGGGAGGAAGATCGTATTATGATCAAATTAGTATTCTTAAAAGAAAGTTGTCTTTACTTATTTTTGGCTGTGATGGGTCTTCATTGCTGTGCAGGCTTTTCCCTAATTGCAGTGAGCAGGGGCTGCTCTCTAACTGTGGCAAGCCGTCTTCTCATTTGGATGACTTCTCTTGGTGTGGAGCACGGGCTCTAGAGTGCAGTCTCAGAGTTGGGACCCTGGGGCTCTAGAGCGCAGACTCAGGAGTTGTGGCGATTGGGCTTCATTGCTCCACAGCACGCACGTGAGATCTTCCCAGATGCGTGATCCAGCAGATTCTTTACCACTGAGCCTCCAGGGAAGACCTCACATTAAGATTCTTATTACCACACCATCTCTTTGAAAAGAAAGGGAAATTGAGGTTGGACAGTTAGGGAGCACAATCTATTCTCTATTTCCATTTTTCTGGGAACCTTTTCTTTCCCTGGGGTGGAGTTGGGGGTGGAGGGTGGGGTTGAAGGTGTCCAGCACTGAATCTGCTGGTCTACACATCAGAGGATATATGAACACAAGTGATTATAGCCAGACTGCAAATACCACTATCGTCAATCAGTAAGAAAAAGTCTATTTATTAACAATAATGCAGGCGTTTCCCCCATCAGGGATCAAATGTGTGTCTCTGTTCTGCAAGGGAGATTCTTAACCCTTGGACCACCAATTTGAATAGATGTTTGAAAACTGACTCCGGTAAAATAGGCTTTGTAACTTTTCAACAGGAAGTCTGAAGCCACTGGGTTCTATTAGATCCTGACTTTGGGGGAGGTGATTTAGAAACAGGAAAGGCAGGCATCCTTGATGGGCAGAGGCCATGAACCTTCAGGCATTTTACAGAGAGCTTAGGTGCTGCTCTGCCTGCCCAAGGCTTAGCCCTGAAAGGAAAAATGGTCCACGCCTTCTTGGGACAGACCTTTATGAAGTGACAGGAGTTGTGATGGGCACAGCCTTACTGCCATCATGGAACAGAATTTGTCATCATAACGGGTCTATTGTATAAGCCGTGAAACACAGATCTTCACGTCAGTCATATGAGCAGTGAACAGTGATATTTGGGTGTCTGGGAATGAACGGGCTACCGGGGAACCTTGTCTGCAGGTGTTCACGCTGGCTTGATGGATTCTGCTCCCTGACATACAGCTGGACCATTGAATGCAGAAATCAGAGGCTCTGGACTCCAAAGATGTCTTTGATGGAGTGACTTCTTTTTTTTAAGGAAAGATATATAACTTCAAAATTTACTTTGCATGAGAATAAACTTGTGAAGTACATTAGCCTATATTGCTAAGTTGGATTTGAGCATGCCTGTTTCAGAGAGTAAAATTTTAACATGTGTTCAGGGTTGATAAGACTTATGCCTTCTTTGTACATCAATTACAGAATAGTCCGATATTGACATATGGATCAGGGATGAAGTCAACCCAGTTCCATCGCTGGCTCATTTACATGTCAATGCCAGGCCAAGGCTCTTTGATCACTTTGCTTTTGTCTGAACTCCCAAACAAATAAAAACAGAGTCATGTTCAGTTCAGTTCAGTCGTTCAGTCATGTCCGACTCTTTGCGACCCCGTGAATCACAGCACACAAGGCCTCTCTGTCCATCACCAACCCAGAAGTTCACTCAAACTCATGTCCATCAAGTCGGTAATGCCATCCAGCCATCTCATCCTCTGTCGTCCTCTTCTCCTCCTGCCCCCAATCCCTCCCAGCGTCAGGGTCTTTTCCAATGAGCCAACTCTTCCCATCAGGTGGCCAAAGTATTGGAGTTTCAGCTTTAGCATCAGTCCTTCCAATAAACACCTAGGACTGATCTCCTTTAGGATGGACTGGTTGGATTTCCCTTCAGTTCAAGGGACTCTCAAGAGTCTTCTCCAATACCACAGTTCAAAACCATCAATTCCTCCACTCTCAGCTTTCTTTACAGTCCAACTCTCACATCCATACATGACTACTGGAAAAACCATAGCCTTGACTAGATGGATCTTTGTTGGCAAAGTAATGTCTCAGCTTTTCAATATACTATCTAGGTTGGTCATAACTTTCCTTCCAAGGAGTAAGCGTCTTTTAATTTCATGGCTGAAATCACCATCTGCAGTGATTTTGGAGCCCCCAAAAATAAAGTCTGACACTGTTTCCACTGTTTCCCCATCTATTTCCCATGAAGTGATGGGACCAGATGCCATGATCTTCGTTTTCTGAATGTTGAGCTTTAAGCCAACTTTTTCACTCTCCTCTTTCACTTTCATCAAGAGGCTTTTCTGTTCCTCTTCACTTTCTGCCATAAGGGTGATGTCATCTGCATATCTGAGGTTATTGATATTTCTCCCAGCAATCTTGATTCCAGCTTGTGCTTCTTCCAGCCCAGCGTTTCTCATGATGTACTCTGCATATAAGTTAAATAAGCAGGGTGACAATATACAGCCTTGATGTACTCCTTTTCCTATTTGGAACCAGTCTGCTGTTCCATGTCTAGTTTTAACTGTTGCTTCCTGACCTGCATATCGGTTTCTCAAGAGGCATGTCAGGTGGTCTGGGATTCCCATCTCTTTCAGAGTTTTCCACAGTTGATTGTGATCCGCACAGTCAAAGGGTTTGGCATAGTCTATAAAGCAGAAATGGATGTTTTTCTGGAACTCTCTTGCTTTTTCCATGATCCAGCAGATGTTGGCAATTTGATCTCTGGTTCCTCTGCCTATTCTAAAACCAGCTTGAACATCTGGAAGTTCATGGTTCACGTATTGCTGAAGTCTGGCTTGGAGAATTTTGAACATTGCTTTACTAGTGTGTGAGAAGAGTGCAATTGTGTGGTAGTTGGAGCATTCTTTTGCATTGCCTTTCTTTGGGATTGGAATGAAAACTGACCTTTTCCATTCCTGTAGTCACTGCTGAGTCTTCCAAATTTGCTGGCATATTGAGTGCAGCACTTTCACAGCATCATCTTCCAGGATTTGAAGTAGCTCAAGTGGAATTCCATCACCTCCACTAGCTTTGTTTGTAGTGATGTTTTCTAAGGCCCACTTGACTTCACATTTCAGTTTGTCTGGCTCTAGATGAGTGATCACACCATCGTGATTATCTGGGTTGTGAAGCTCTTTTTTGTACAGTTCTTCTGTGTATTCTTGCCACCTCTTCTTAGTATCTTCTGCTCCTGTTAGGTCCATACCATTTCTGTCCTTTATCGAGCCCATCTTTGCATTAAATTTTCCCTTGGTATCTCTAATTTTCTTGAAGAGATCTCTAGTCTTTCCCATTCTGTTGTTTTCCTCTATGTCCATGCATTGATCGCTGAGGAAGGCTTTCTTATCTCTCCTTGCTATTCTTTGGAACTCTGTATTCAGATGCTTATATCTTTCCCTTTCTCCTTTGCTTTTCACTTCTCTTCTTTACAAAGCTATTTGTAAGACCTCCCCAGACAGCCATTGTGCTTTTTTTGCATTTCTTTTCCACGGGGATGGTCGTGATCCCTGTCTCCTGTACAATGTCACCAACCTCCGTCCATAGTTCATCAGGCATTCTGTCTATCAGATCTAGTCCCTTAAATCTATTTCTCACTTCCACTGTATAATCATAAGGGATTTGATGTAGGTCATACCTGAATGGTCTAGTGGGTTTCCCCACTTTTTTCAAAGATCTAGAATCTCTTTTGTTCACTTGTGTATGTATATGTATTTGTGTGCCACGTAATAATATGACGTTCTGGAATTCTTAATTTATCATGCACTTTATGCAGCAGTAACTGTAATAATAGTTTCCCATTTGGATAGCAATGTGAACTAATCAACAAGATTGTCCATGAAGCCTCTGGTAGAATGTCTTAAATTGTATTTATCAGTTCTGAAGGAAAATATCAAAGCTACTTTGGCAGCCTTGACACCTTTTAAGTAAAATCTTTTCTCCCGCTGCCTCCGTCTAACAGAATGAACTCACGGACAGCCTCTATCAGATGCTGTCTTCACATATTAATGCCCCAGGAGAAAAGAACCTATTTTTCAGCTGGAATAATTGTCACTATTAAACTTTACTTGGTAGCAAGTGAGAAAACTGAACTGTCCTTTAATTGGACATGCATTTGTTGACAGGATAATGTGTCTACTGGCAGTCTACTGTGGACAGCTTGTGCTTTCCTCTGCTCACCATCCCTCCCATCTTTTCCCGGAAAGAAGGCCTCCTTCCTATGAGAAGTATATGAAAAGCTATGGCAAACCTGTACACCTTATTATAAAGCAGAGACACCATTTTGCCAACAAAGGCCTGTATAGTCAAAGCTATGGTTTTTCCAGTAGTCATCTGAGAGTTGAACCATAAAGAAAGCTGAGCACTGAAGAATTGATGCTTTCAAATTGTGGTGCTGGAGAAGATTCTCGAGCATCTCTCATACTGCAAAGAGATCAAACCAGTCAATCTTAAAGGAAATCAACCCTGAATATTCATTGGAAGGACTGATGCTGAAGCTGAAGCTCCAATACTTTGGCCACCTCATGCAAAGAGCCTACTCATTGGAAAAGACCCTGATGCTAGGAAAGGCATCAGGCAAAAGGAGTAGGGGACAACAGAGGACAAGTTGGTTGGATGGCATCACCGACTCAACGGACATGAGTTTGAGCAAACTCCGGGAGATGGTGAAGGACAGGGAAGCCTGGCGTGCTGCAGTGCATGGGGTTGCAGAGAGTTGGACACAGCTGAGTGACTGAACAACAACGGTGATCTCCTCCTGTCTGTAGGAGTCCAAGATGGGTCACTCCTTGTTCTCCTTTCTGTGATCAACACAGAGATGGCATAGGTCCTGGGGAGATAATCCCATGATTCCTATGTGGGCTCCAGGAGAAAGATTCTGTCCCTGTTCTGGACTCCTGAGGCTGAGATATTGGAAACCTGCATCTTATTGGGGTAGTACATCACTGAATCCTGCCGCAGGGAGGAGAGAGGATGACAATGTACATTACTAGGGAATTATATCAACCGATGGAAGGACTAATGCTGAGAGATAAAGGGAGAGAATTCTGACTGCATCTGAACTTGAGTCGTTGGGATTCTGGACTCAACACCAAACTTCTCACTGAAAGCGAGTGAACAAATTCCAGTTTTTGCTTAAGTGACTTTGAAATGTGCCAGGCACTTGTTACTGAAATAGTGTGGAACAGTCATCTACTTTACAGTGGCAATTATCTTTGTGAATATAGTGTTTATGATCCTAATTATTGCTAAATCCTATTTAGTTCTGAAACATTATGGAAATTTCTGGAAACCTTTAAAAGCAATCCATAGCAATGTTCCCCCACACTTTTGCTCCTGAAGGAAGCCCCACAGCTGAATGTTTGTCCCAGACCTTTCAAAACTTTACTTCTTTACTTTCATGGCATTATTTCCTTTCTCCCTGGGACCTAATTTTTTATTTTTACAGCATTAAGATTTTCCAGACAGTCCTTTCCTTTCCATGGAAGGTCTTCTTCATGTCCTCTGCTATTTTGTCTTCCTTCCTTCTCTCATTCTTAAAGGATGAAGAAGTCACTCATTATCAAAAAGAAAACAATTGACAAAGCTGTGGAGAAAAGGGAACCCTCTTACACTGTTGGTGGGAATATAAATTGGTGCGGCTATCATGGAAAACAGTCTTCAAGTTCCTCAAAAAACTAAACAGAGCTACTGTACATCTAGCAAGTACTTTTATGGGTATTTATATGAAGAAAACAAAAACACTAATTTAAATAAGTGATAGTTTAAAAAATCGAAAAGAAATATGTCTTCCTATGTTCATTATAGCATTATTCACAATAGCTAAGATATGGAAACAACCAACGTGTTCTTAGGTGGATGAATGGAAACAAGATGTGATATATATATATATATATATATACACACGCACATACACACAGTGAAAGAATACTCAACCATAAAAAAATGACATCTTGACATTTGTAACAATGCAGATGGACCCTGAAAGTATTATACTAAGTGAAATAAATCAGATACAAACAAATACCATATGATTTCACTTAATATGTAGAATCTAAAAAGCAAAACAGACAACAAACAAAATAAAATAAATCCAAACTTTTATATACAGAGAACAAATTGGTAGTTGCCAGAGGGGAGGGACAGTAGTTGTGAGTGAAGGGGCTCGAGAGGTAGAAACTTCCAGTCATAAAATATAGAAGTCATGGAGATGTAACATAAAGCAAGTAACAACATACAGTCAGTAATATTGCCTGGCATCCTTTGAAACTTTGTATGGCCAAAAAAGATAACTTGGACTTTGTGGTGGTGATCATTTTTCAGTGTAAACAAATATCAAATCTTTATGTTGTACACTTGAACTTAATATTATATGTCGGTTGCTGCTGCTAAGTCGCTTCAGTCGTGTCCGAATCTGTGCAACCCTGTAGACGGCAGCCCAGCAAGCTCCCCTGTCCCTGGGATTCTCCAGGCAAGAACACTGGAGTGGGTTGGCATTTCCTTCAAAAAAGAAACTTCTCCAAGTAGGAAAAAAAAAGGATGGAGTCACTCAGATTGGCCCTGCAGCCGCCTCCCCATGCTTTCTGTTTGGTGATTCACATCAAGACTGAACCTTTAAGTGGGCTGAAATGATGACTCCCACACTCTCGTCTCCAGACCTCACTTTGAACTCCAGGCACCCGTCTCCAGCTGCCTTCTTGACACCTCTTCCTCCCCTAGGGCCTCTAAGGTCAGCTCGCTGTCGTTTCCCAGGCCCCAGACTTGACAGTTACCTTCCTTGGAATTTCTCTTTTGTCATTATCTTCTCTAGTTGAGAACCAAGGTCTGCTGGTTCCACCATTGAAATGAATCTCAGATCATAAACACATCTCTATGTCTGCTGCAGGCATCCCAGTCAAAGGCACTGTCATTTCCTGCCTGGTGACCACAATCGCACGTAACTGGAGATGCTAATTTAGCCGCTCAGTTGTGTCCAACTTGCTGCAACCCCATGGTCTATAGAACACCAGGCTTCTCTGCCCATGGGGTTTCCCAGGCAAGAATGCTGGAGAGCTTTGCCATTTCCTCCTCCAGGGGATCTTCCCAACCCAGGGGTCGAACCTGAGTCTCCTGAATTGGCAGGCAGATTCCTTACTGCTGAGCCACGTGGGAAGCCCATAGTTTTCCCTATTTTTACTTTGTTTCTACTCTTTCTCACTCCCAACCTCTGGACCTCGCTGTCCTGGATAGATGAGATGAAATAATCTCTTCTCAATGGAAAGAATCATCTGACACCACTTCCGTCCAAGCCCTCTGGTGGCTTCCATTGCAATCTGACTGAAAGCTGAATGCTTGGCCATGGTCCAGGGACACTCTGCCTTCTGCCTTCTTGGCCACCCTCTGCCTCCTTCCTGCTCTCCTGCATGCCTCCAGGACCCCTTTATAGGGCAAAGTGTGAAAGTGTCAGTGGCTTAGTCATGTCCTACTCTGCAATCTCATGGACTGTAGCCCACCAGGCTCCACTGTCTATGGAATTCTCCAGGCAAGAATCCTGAAGTGGGTTGCATCTCCTCCTCCAGAGGATCTTCCTGACACCAGGATTGAACCCACATCTCCTGTATTGCAGAAAGATTCTTTACTGTCTGAGTCATCAGGGAAGCCCTTATAGGCCAAGCTTGTTAGCATCTCAGGCCTTTGGAGGAGACGGTCTCCTGGCCCAACAAACTCCACACCAACTTTTTTTTTTTTCAGTTCTCAGGTAAAGAATCCACTGCCAAGAGGATTCCCTTGTTCTCTATGCCCCATCCCCATTTCTAATTCAATCTAATGCTATTTTCTCCACCCCGACTTGTTATGCTTTCGTTTGTCAATGTAAGAAATAACCTTCTTGATTTATTTCTGTCTGAGTTCATTTTCTGTTCTCTCACAGAAATATAAGGTCTGTCAACACAGAACCCATGTCTGTCTTGTTCAGTGTTGTATCTCAGAACCCCGCCTGAGACAAGGTTGGCTTTCACACGCACAGGTGAATGGGCGAATGGGTGGATGAGTGGAAGGAATGCAGTTGTGGAGTTGGATGATCTCTAAAAACCGACACACGTGTGTGTACACACACACACTCACATGGATCTGTCATTTCTCCATCAGAATGAGAAGTTGTGTCTTTAGCACCATTTTCCTGCCCCACTGCTGGTGTGATACATCTAGCTAGGGGCTTCTCGGCACCACAAACTCTGTTGGCAGGTTGGAGGGGGCTTAAGGAAGGACACAGGATGAAGGGACCAAGGAGATTGATTTATGAGCCAAATTACACATACTAAATGCATCCAGCTTGCCTAGAGCACCATGAAGCACAGGCAGGAGATACTGTGTGAGATTTGAAAAATGAACAGTTTGAGATGAATTATTTAGCTTTGTGCTTGGATTTGTCATTAGATGAGAGGTTGAACAGAACGTTGCTTGTGGGCTGGGGAATCATCCTCCTGGGCCTGGCATGGTGGTCCCTGTATCACTGGACCGGAGATGCTCCCAGAGAAAACATGAGAATTAGGGCTGTCATCAGCTGGTATGTTCCATTCCTTAACAATCGTCCAGCTCAAACTCAAATTTATATGAAGCTCAAAGTCAGCGTAAATGATCCCAAGTTCAGATTAAATAAAGTTTTTCAGGGGATGAAGTGTGAATATGTCGTTTCTCCATTTTCATATATATATAATTTTATATCTATACACATATGTGATATTATATATTGTTTGTGTCTGTGTATACAAGGTATATGGGCTTCCCTGGTGGCTCAGTGGTAGAGAATTTGCCTGCAATGCAGGAAACATGGGTTCAATCCTTGGATCAAGAAGATCCCTTAGAGAAGGGAATGGCAACCCACTCTAGTATTCTTACCTGGAGAATCCTGTGGACAGAGGAGCTGTGGGCTATAGTCCGTAGGGTTGCAGAGTCAGACACAACTTTAGTGACTGAGCATGCATGCATGTAAAAGGAATACACACACACACACACACACATACATATATATATGTGTGTGTGTATATATATGCATTGTATATATATTGTGTATATACAATGTGTATACAATATATACACATACATATTGTACATAGCATACATGTACATAGCATACATACATATGTACATACATACATAGCATACACTGTTGCTACTGTAACAGATTACCCCAAATTTAGAAGCCTAACAACACAACTTTATTATCTTCAAGTCTGTAGGTAGAAATATGACACCAGTCTCACTGGGCTGAGTATTGGGTGGGCAGAGCAGCATTCCTTTCTGAAGCTCTAGAGGTGGGAACCCTTTTTCTTGACTTTTCCAGCTGCTCCAGGCTGCGCACATCCCTTGTCTCATGGGACATCCTCAGCAACAACAAGGTTGCTCTCTCCTGCCTTTCTTCAGGGGCCTCATCTCCCTCTAATTCCTCTCCTCTGTCTCCCTCTTCCACTCTTAAGGGCCTTTGTGATGACAATGGAGTCGTTTAGACGATCCACGCGAGATCCCCCGATTTTCAGGTCAGCTGATGAGCACCCCTGATCCCAGCTGCAGCAGTGTTTCTGCTTCGCATGTGATCACAGCTTGATGACAAGTTCTGGGAGTCTGGACGTGGGGTCTTTGGTTGGCTTTCTGGTGACCACATACGATGCTGGTCTATGGAGATGGGGAGGAGGTGGGGAAGCAGAAGCTGAAGGGCATCCTTCCCAAGCTCCACACTGGCTTTCCAGTGACTGGTTCTTCCAGTGACTGGTTCCACTTTAGACCATCTGGGGTGCATTTGAGTCTATATGCCAGCCACAGTTCTCAAGAATTTGCATACATTCTATTACTTTATTTCAGACACACATTCACACACACAAAACCAAACAAAAACAAACAAAACACGAAAAAACAAACTATGGGGCAGTTGTTATCTGTCAGGGTCCCGGAGGAAACAAGGAGATGCTTAAATTAGGAGAATTTACAGCAGCTCTCACTTCTTTGTGCTTAACTTTATTGCATTTTTGGCTCTTTTCAGATTGAAGGTATGTGGCAACCCTGTGTGGAGCAAGTCTGTTGGTGTCATTTTTCCAACAGCATGTCTGTCTTTGTGTCGCATTTTGATAATTCTTGCAATATTTCAAACTTTTCCATTATCACTGTATTTGTTAGGGTGATCTGTGATCAGTGATCTTTGCTGCTACTATTAACATTTCAAGAAGACTATAACTCACTGAAGGCTCAGATGATGATTAGCATTTGTCAACAATAAAGTATTTTAAAATAGAGGTATGCACATTGTCTTTTTGAGACACAATGCTATTGCACACTTACTAGAGACTACTTATGTATATAGTGAAGACACAACTTTCATATGCACTGGGAAACCAAAACATTTGTGTGAATATCGTTACTGTGTTGTTTACTTTATTGCAGTGATCTGGAACTGAGACACAGAACCCGAGATATCTCTGAGGTGAGCTTATGTTTACAAAGGGAATGATCATACATTTGCTGTTGCGTGGAAGTTTGCAGGTCTACAAGCAGCTAGGCTGAAGCACCAGCTGAAAGGGTGACATATACATACTCCTATATATAAACTAGATAACTAAAAGGACCTAGTGTACAGCACAGGGAACTCTTCTCAATACTCTAGAACGACCTATGTGGGAAAAGAATCTAAAAGAGAATGGATATATATATATGATTCACTTTGCTATACAGCAGAAATTAACAAACATTGCAAACAAACTGTGTTTCACTAATTTTTTATTTTTTCAAAAATGGTGGGGCTCAGGACAGACTACTGAATGTTGTAAGGACAGAAAGTCTTACTACACACAAGGGTTGAGTCCAGCAAGGACTTTCTGTGGGGAGACGACCTAACCCAAAGAGACCTGAGTTTCTTCTGGAAGGAGCTAGAGAAACAAATACCCAGACATCTCTCTCCCTCTCTCTCTCTGATCTGCCAAGTCCTACCGGGGGCCAGGGGCACGGAGGTCTGGGAGGGAGCACGGAGGGACACAGGTGGGGACCTGGAGGACATCCTGCGCTCACGGGTGAGGGACCGAGCAGCTGTTCATGCTCATTAACTAAGGAGCTCTGGAGCTGTGGTTGGAACCCAGGCAGCTGAATTCCAGGGCTTTATTCCGGTTGTGTCTTAGTAGCCATGGCACGTGTATCCTGTCGGCCAACTATGCTAACACAGAGAAGGAGACTGCCAGCACTAGACCCAGTGCCCTGAGGCAGACAGACGGATGCTGAGTGATGGCCAGAGCGAGACAGGGGATGAGACGGTCAGGGTGTGGGAAAGGTCCCTTCTTGTGCAGTTAGAGTATTTGGAGTGTGATAGAGGCAAAGGAAGAGGGCTTCCCTGGTGGCTCAGAGGTTAAAGCGTCTGCCTGCAAGGCAGGAGACCCGGGTTCAGTTCCTGGGTTGGGAAGATCCCCTGGAGAAGGAAATGGCAACCCACTCCAGTACTCTTGCCTGGAGAATCCCATGGACGGAGGAGCCTGGTAGGTTATAGTCCACGGGGTTGCAAAGAGTCAGACATGGCTAAGCAACTTCATTTTCACTTTCAGAGGCATAGGAAGGATGCAATGCTCCCATTTCCAATGCAGTGGCAGCGGCCAAGGGGAAAAATGGTGAGAAGGGGAACCAGTTCTATGGCTCTGTGGGGCAACCACCAGCCCGGGGCATCACTGGGGGCAGTTTGCGGCTCTGAGCCATAGTGTTCATGGCCCAGGACGGTTCTCTGCAGCCCCATGGACTGTAGCCTGCCAGGCTTCTCTGTCCATGGGGTTCTCCAGGCAAGAATACTGGGGTGGGTTGCCATGTCTTCCTCCAGGGGATCTTCCTCACCCAAGGATCTGATCTACATCTCTTGTCTCCTGCCTTGACAGGTGGTTTCTTTACCACGAGCACCACCTGGGAAGTCCGGTAGCAACGTAGGAATCGCTTATGATGATTTGGGGATATTCCAATGTTTCTTTAAATAGATTTAAAGTTTCCAACCAACCTCCTCCAACCACACACCATGTTAATAAAATTGCATCCTGCTTACCAATTAAAGATGAGTTTTGATTGAAGAGCTCTGAATAATTCTTCAACATGGCCTGATTCGTTGTGAAATTACCAGCTGTGATTTGTCTGGGTAAATATCACCTCCAGCTCCTGCGTCTTCACTTCCATCTTGATACAATCAGAACTTAATTATTTAAAATCTTGTACTTCTGTCATGGATGTCAAATTAAAAATCTCAACATTGCAGATCCGCAAGGTAACATTTTAAAACTGTGGAGTACGCCTCAGGCAGCTGCTGGCCCAGGTCGAGTTCAACTCCCAGCTCTCCCCGAGGGGCCTTCATGTTCCTGCTGCTCCACCCACAGCCCACAGGGGCCCGCAGGGGTCAGGGGAGCCCCTGGGTCACGAGGCCCCTCCGGCGAGGGGGAGGGTCCCGCCCTGAGGACGCAGGGGCCCGAGGTCACCTGCAGGCTTAACTCAGCTCAGCGCAGCCGGGTCCCGACACTCACGACCAGGACACAACATCAGCCTGTGTTTTCCCTGTTTAAAATAGGACACGACATCAGCCTCTGTTTTCCCTGTTTTAAGTTATCTCTGTTTTTCTCTTTAATTTTAGCTACTGTAACTTAATCCATTGTTTTTCTCAAATAGATAAAGCATTATAGTTTGTAAGATTAAAAAAAATAAAAAATAAAAAAATAAAACTGTGGAGTACTTTCTTCTTCCACCTCATGGTATGAATGTACATTCCATAATGAAAAGAAAATGCCATGCTCTCATAACAGCATTATTTTTCTGCATATTTTATTTCCTTCTTGAGCCTGTTTGTTTTGATGGAAGGTGTTTCTATTAAGTCATGAATTTGATATGAATATTTGATATGAATATTGGAAAGGATCAAACCAACTTACCTTCTGCATTAAAGTTCTATTAATTCATGCCTGCTCTCTCTCCTACTGTAGAAAGCAATTTAGATATTTTCCCAGCGTAATCGATAAAATGAAGTCTCTAAAACTAAGAGAAATGAATTATGAAGATCTCTTTGTTCAGCTGCTATAGGCAGATGACTTTTCTTATGTAACGAGAACATTCCTGGAATCAAACAACAAATGCAGTATTTTTTAAAAGAAAAAAAAAAAAACATTATCCACCCAAGCCATCAACGCTACAGCACTAGGTTATTCATAAGATAGTAAATCTAGTTATTCCACTGAGCATCATGAAATCTAATATAAAGTGTTATTGCTACTTAAGTTATAAAAGGGTGCATGGGCCATCATGCATGGGGATTGCCTGAAACTATGAGATGCATGACATCTGTTTTCTTTAAAAAAAGAAAAAACCACTTTCAATATATCTTAAGATTTCAAAAGAATAAAATGCAAAAATGGCTCATATTTCAAGGTGAAAGTCCTCTGTTGAATACAGATGCTCCCATTTTATTGCAGTGGAAGTTCTTGCCTTTTTTTTTTTTTCTTTTATTTTTGGTAAACTTTTTTCCATCACAAGCTAATGCACGGATATATTTATAGTTCAGTTTCATTTTACTAGGTTCATTTGTACTGTTCTGTGACAGATTTATATGATCATAGATCTTTGGTGTCACTGTTGTATTATTTATATTTCTATAAATTAAGGCCATTATTATCCAAGATGGCCCCTGACAATAGGATGCGGTAGTTGGAAAAAGCATTTAATATTTCCTCAGTCCTGATGAATTCTCTGTGGATTGAATCCTGACACAGCCTCAGAAATCATTGTCTTTGCTGGAAAAAGGGAGGTCTTGAGTAATAATAATAATAAGTCACTAATGAAAGACAAAAATTCCAGGACTATTTGTAGACACTGGTGTTTAATCTTCCTAATGATAGCCCTGACGATAAATAGATGAGGGAGATAATACAGAGCTGATAACACCAACAGACCAGGCTTCTCTCCCTCCCACTGCAAGCGATTAGCCTCTAGCACAGATTCATGTCATGCATGTTAAATCTTTCCTTTATCTCTGTATTGGAGGAAGACATCTCCACCAAGCAGTTTTTAAGCAAGGGTTTTATGACAGATGGGATAGCTGAGGACCTTTCTCTCCCTGGCACCAATAAAACAATCAAGCTTAATTGGTGACTTCAACATGAAACAGTTTATTTCTGGCTTTAGGATACAGTAAATTAATAATCAGGGATAGAGGATGGGCAGAGAAAAGATGATGGGGAAAGCGTTGCCTCCGACTGGTTTTGAACATCCCTTTATAGAACCAACCTGGTTGTAGAAGCTACTTTGCTGTCTGTGAAGCTGAGCTGTTTATGTCACAGAGCGTGGGGCTTAAATATGATAAGTTAAATTAATATAGGTGCAGTTGAGATTGCTCAAATATGTAAATTTTCCAGTAGTCTGTTTAGCACATAGTAACCTAATGAGCATTTATTATGTGAAAGTTAGGATACAGAACTTAGAGCGTGTTTGCTTTTGGTCATTAACACGATCATACCCTGAGAAGGGAATCTCTCTATATTATTTATTTTCTTTTTAAATTTGCCTTCCTCTACGGAGTAGTGACAATGAACATCTTTTCATGTGTTTATTGACCATTTGTAGATCTTCTTTGAAGAAATGTTTATCCAAGTCCTCTGTCCATTTTCAAGCTGGGTTGTTTGTTTTTTATTTTTGTCCATTGCAGGAATTAAAAAACATACATATTCTGGCTGTTAATCAGTCTCTTCTTAGATATATTGTGGTTTGCCATATATTTTTTTCCCATTCTCCAGGTTGCCTTTTCACTCTTTTTTGAATAATTGAAGTATAATTAATTTACAATGCTGTATTAGTTTCTGGCGTACAGCAAAGTGATTCAGTTACATATATATGTGTATGTATGTGTGTGTGTATTCTTTTTCAGATTCTTTTCCATTATGGTTTCTCACAGGATATTGAGTATATTCCCCTGCACTCTACAGTAGGACTCTGTTGTTTGTCTCTTATCTGTGTTTTCCCCACCCCCTTTTCAGGTTAAACTACTTGAGCAACAGTTAATTAACAGTTGACAACACTCTCTGGTTTAAAGGTTGAAAACATCTCACCTCCATAAATAAGGAAAAAGTCCTAATTTTATGCATTTCGTGTTTATTAAAGTACCACAAACCGTTAAGTGAATTGCAAATGCCAGAGGCATGGATCAAGTGGTCAAACTGCTCCGAGCTGACAAAGTAAAGATAGGTGACAGTGCAGGTGCTTGTGGCCGAGGGGTCAGTGAGGGGACAGGAGACGCGAGGGGAGGGCTGCTGGGATCAGACATGACTGGGTCGCATCCCCGTTCTACCTTCCCAAGCTCTACGCCCCTGGGGATGTTATTTAGCTTTTTCAAGCCTCGGTCTCTGAATTAATGGAATACGAGCAGTTAGAGCTGCTTAGAGGGTTGATGGGGCACGTGTGTGAGACCCTTTGTTCAGGGCTAGCCCTGCAGAGGGTCCTTCTCTCCGGGGATCACCTCCCCACCCCATGACAATGCACCTCAAAGAGGCTCTCAGAGTCCTGGAAGATCAGGAAGGAAGTACTCACTCACTGTGAAGGGGAAGAGCCAAGAGGTAAGAGAGATGCCAGCCCCACCTGTGTCTCATCCTTACAGGGTCACAGACATGATCCCAGACTTTGTCATCTCAGGGGTGTCATTCCAGGGGTGCCCCCAGTTCAGAATGGAAAGCCTGATATAAGTGGAGGGGCAGTCCAAGTGACGTCTGTCTCTAAAGGGGTTTAACTTCTCATTTGAGCATTAAGACAAGAAATGGAATGTGTGTGGAAAGGATCTTATCATGGAGATCTGGACCCACCCAGGATGCTGGGGATGTACTGTTTGAAGCAATACTGGCAGGTGTGCAGAACCTTTCTGGGGCAACTCGTGCGTTCCTCAGCAACTTCTCTTCTTAACTGCAGGAAATTGCCTGCCCTCAGCTACCGCTGAACTACAAACATGGCGACTTCATTCAGATGAAGCATGTTTGAAGAAGTGTCTTGGGAAACAGTCCCTATAATTATTTTTCATCTTTAAGTATCAAGTTGATTTTTGCCTTATATTCTTCACCATTTAAGACTTCCCTCCTTGCTTGGTGGTGGGTCATGACCTGTTGAGGTTTAACCCTCTGGGGAACACGTTAGAATTTAAAGGCAGAGGTTAGTAGCAAAAGTGTAAAGAGGCTGGAAACTTGCATTTCAGAGTTAGCTTTAGAAAAGAGGATAAATCCAAACTTAAAAGGTAAGTTGTGTATTTTATTTCAGTAATGCTTGGACTGCAAAGAGATCCAAGCAGTCCATCCTAAAGGAAATCAGTCCTGAATATTCATTGGAAGGACTGAGGCTGAAGCTGAAACTCCAATACTCTGGGTATGTGATGCGAAGAACTGACTCATTTGAAAGACCCTGTTGCTGTGAAAGATTGAAGGCAGGAGGAGAAGGGGACGACAGAGGACGAGATGGTTGGATGGCATCACTGACTCAGTGGACATGAGTTTGAGTAGGTCCGGGAGTTGGTGATGGACAGGGAGACCTGGTTTGCTGCAGTCCATGGAGTTGCAAAGAGTAGGACATGACTGAGTGACTGAACTGAACTGAATCCTGTTCTGCTATAGAGGCTGACCACTGTACAGTGTTTCTGCCTAAGACTGTACCCGTAAAAGCTGATGTGGAATTTGCATTGTAATTCTATTCAGGGCGTCATGGATCCTTTTGGGTTAACTGGAAATGCAAAGACATCAAGTTACTGAGGTCTTGAGGGCAAACCATCTGGCTTGCACCTATCTTGATTGAAAGTATGATCTTCCAGAAAAAATGTTCAAGAGATTCTGTATGAGGACACAGGGAAGGTAACCTGAGATCCAGCATGGGGTGCCAGAAGGATCTGGTGAAATCAAATCTGAATGCTCTTCCCCACTCCCACCCCCACTGTACAGCCTCGATTCTCTGTTTTTGACAGCATCCAATCTCCTCCTGACCAGGCATCCTGAGCTTTCAGAGGCAGGCTTCAGACTTCCTCCTGGGCACCCGAGGAGCCTCTCACCCTTGTCCTGCTCTCGCCCCCCTTCCTGTCTCCTTCTGATTCAGGATCCTGGTCCTGCAGCTCCTTCTCTGACCACTGTAACTGTCAGCACCTCATTTTTCCAGGATTTGAAATTCAGCCTGACCAGCCAGGCTCCGGCTCGCTTTACACTCTGGATGAACAGATATCCTTTGAAGCCACAGTACTCATCTCTTGATTCTCTACAGGGACCTTGCTGGCCCCAAGAGGACGAGCAGAAGGTGGAAAGTATACAGGGAGGTGAAATAGGAAGTGATGTAATCTCTCCCTTCACTGCAACGTCCTTCAGTCAGGTGGATGCCATCACCTCTTTGAAGATGTTGGCTCTTGGATAACACCTTTCACAAGCTAAGCTTATGTGAACTCTCCAGCTATGCTTCCCTTTGAGATTGGGGTCCATTTCCTTCAGGTAAGTTATTCAGGAAGATGGAAAGCAAAATCAACTTAAGACTGAGCCTTAAATTCTCATCGCTGTTTTAATAAGCTCTTTCGCAAGGCTTAGCTCTATTGGGCTGGCCAAACAGTTCAGAAAAACATGAAAAAACTTTTTGGCCACCCCAGTATTATTTTTTTTGTGGCTTGGGGGCTAGATTGGGGCTTAGAGATTGAACGGGGGTAAACTGAAAAAATTTTGAATTTCAATCAATGCATGTGGAAACATCTATTGTACATTTTTGCACATTTTACTACTTCATTTTTGCTTTATGTCTTTTTATCTAACCATCGGTTTTCCTAACAGTGAAGAGTTAAATAAGATATAGGCACTTCTCCCATAGGCGAGAAATACTGCCTAGGACCCTGAGATGTTAAGTGTGAGAACAGCCTTAGAACAGCCATGCCAAGGGTCAAGCTCCTGGGTGGACCCCTCACCAGAGGTTCATGGGAAGCAGTGATGCTCTGATGTTATGCGTTGTGTGAGTGAGACCCCTCCTGCAACCCCACCCACATCAGGTGTCAAATCAGCAAATTTCACTGGCATTTCAGAGCAACCTGTGACCCTCAAAGTTAAAAAGTACGCTTATGTAAAACTGTGCCCTGGCAGACAAGGTCTCTGGGGACGCAGAAGCTGTAAAGTGGAGACAGGACTGGGGTCTCTGGCTGGGCTTGTCAATATGCGATCGACCCAGGGACCTGTGCTCCACTGGCAGAACTACAGCATCAGCAGGCAGAACCATTTGTGCAGAGTCTTCCCATTTCAGGTGCACAATGTTGGGCAGATTCATTCAAAAGCCTTAGCCCAAGTCTCTTTACTTTGTAAATGAGGGTATAATGATAACACCCCTTTTAAAGAGCCATCCTGAAAATAAAAAAGATGCTGTCTGTGAAAACCAACATGGAGCTTCAAACTCTCAAAGGAAGAATCACCTTATGGATCATCTTGGTTTTCAAATCCCATTTAGATTTGAGAAAAGTGGGGTCAGAGGCTGTGTCACCAAGCCCTATGCCCTCTACCTCTAGAAGCCCTGGTCCTGGCAGGCAACCCCCAGCCTCCCCTGCTTATTGGATTCGTCTTTGTTTCCCTAGGAGCTTCTGCTCACTTCATTAGAGATCGGAGGACAAATGCTGGCACCCGAGCATGCTTTAACATGTGTTTTTTGTCCTTATCTTATTGACTCAACCTGCAGATATATCCGCCAGAAACGTCCAGTGGCTCCTTTGTCTAAAGGAGGTTTTATATTGATCTTAATCTAATTAGCTGATTTGAACTATGGCGTGTGTCAGGATTCCCGTCTTGATCTAATTAGCTGCTGTAGTTGAAGCAGCATGGATCTGAAATCATCATTGCTGGTGTGCAGAGGCCTTTCCTATTGGGGTCCACACGCTGGATGGAGACATGTCTTAATGCCGAATCGGCTCCAAGTCCTTCTAGAAATGCCACTGGACTTGAAGCCAGGAATGCTCATGACCTCAGACCCTGGCTCCTGACTTTCTGGCTGTGTGTCCTTATGGGCAGTCAGTTAATCATTTTAAACCTCATTTTCCTTATCTGTCAAAGAGGCATGGTTCGTTCTGAGGATACAGATTGGAAGAGCCAGCCAGGTAGCTTCTGCAGACAGAGCCCTGGCTTAAACCTGGTGGGTGGTAGCTCAATCTTCTTCTCTTTCCTTTTGGACCTTGCATATTCTCTTTCAAATTTCTTTCAAGAAAACAGGTTCCCCATCCCTCTTCCTCCTTTCCATTCCCCAAGGGCATTCCCCAAAAGTGCTCAGGAAATGCCGTGCAGGGTGGGACTCACAGTCACAATTATGCAGGGTGTCGAGGTAGGTGATGTTCAAAGTCTGAGCAGAGTGAAAGGAAAGCCAGAGTCTAAAGCTTTGACTCCGAACAAACAGTGGAGAAGATGAGGGCAGATGTAGGTGAGCTGGTGAATCTGTAAGTGTGAGCAAGACCCACTGGGGCTGACAGGAGGCAGGTGGGCATTCCTGGATCACCCATCCCCAACACCTTCCCCACGGGCATAATAATTCTCCATGGGGAGAACTTTAGTGACTTGTGACTTGCTGGTTAGACAACTATTCCTTGTCCATTGTTATACACACTAAGCATTTCACTTGAATTCATTTCTTCTCCTGCTCTACTGTTCTGCCCTGGACTCTAGAGCCTTACAGTTAATGAATGGTTGGTGACACCCTCTGAAGTTCAGATTAGCCTTCCAGTAGGTTGTCTCTATAGAGATAGAGAGCACTTTCTTTTTTTCTTATTTACTTTCTTTTTTTTTTTTCTCTCTACTGCTTTATTATCAGGTCTTGAAAATAGCAAGTCGGCATTTATTCTCTAGCTGCCTGTATCTTAAGACTGTTATGGAGACCTCCCTGGTGGCCCAGTGGTAAAGAATCTGCGTTGCAGTGCAAGGGACACAGGTTCCATCCTTGGTCAAGGAACTAAGATCCCATAGGCCAGGGACCAACTAAGCCTGTGTTCTGCAACTACCAAGCCCAAGCCTTATGCAACTGCTGAAGCCTGAGAGCTCTGGAGTCCACACCGCAACTAGAGAGACTGCAAATCCTGAGCCTGCATGCCACAGCTAGAGAGGGGATGCCACAGCTAGAGAGGGGATGCCCCACGTTGAAAAGATCCTGCAATAAGACCTGACGCAGCCAAGTAAGTTGATAAGACTGTTATGAGAGTCCAGCAGGGGAATACTTGTAGAGGTGCCCTATATAGCTAAGATATGCTGGGCCAGCAATGGACACTGCCGTGGGGGTACACTTGTTTCCAAGGCTGAACTTGGCATCTCCATTAAACATTTACAGGACATTCCCCAATCTGTTGTACGTGGGCCTAGTGTATAGTGAATCCAGAGTTGCTATCTACTGCGTTTGGCATTCAAAATGTGTGTTTGTTCTTGATGAATCCTCTCTTCAGTCACCTGGATTAGTGATGCTTATCCCAAACAATTTCTAAGCTAAAGATCATAGATATTCTTTCACTCAGTCTTCCATTCTGTTCCTGGTCTAGCTCTATGCACAGCTTGGCCTTCAATTCAGTGCTTTTTGATTATGGGGAAAAATTCATTTTTCTCAGTTCTAATCCTGCTCAGATAATAAATGACACCAAACCACAGGCACCAGCAAATCTCTGATTAATGGAATTACACATTGCTTTCCATCCCAGCATTTGGAGACCAGTGACAATATGCATAATGACATGCCACACGCTTCAAATATTATCGGGATGTCTTGGAAAGATTATTTATTGCCTACGGGAGGAATCCATCAATGGGAAGGGCCAGCATCCTGTCCGGGAGCCAGCTCCTGCACTCCCTGGGGAAATGGTCCTGTGTGGGGGAAGTCAAAACACGTAGTTTCTCTTTGCTGGCTGGCTTCTCATCTGTGTACTCCATCTTTTATTTGTTTTAGTAGCCATAAAGTGATACAGACTCCATCAGACTTCCTGGCTTCCTGTGACAAAGTCACTTGAATGAACTGGTTAAGGGTTTTCCCTAAGCATGCTGAATGAGAGGGAAATGGAGAGAAATGCACAATATTGGTGAGGCAAAGACAGGAGGGCAGGGAGTCAGAGGAGCTGTGGGCTACCGCTGGCTTTGGCGCACATGAGTTTGGTGGCCTTGAATGAGGCTGTGCCACGGTGTCCCCCCTGTGAGATGGGGAATGACCTCTCTACTGTGCTTGCACATTAGCTTTTAGATTCCAAGACATCTCACACCCAAAGTTCCAGCAGCCAGGCCAGGGACAAGGTTAGTGGGTACTTAGGAAGTTCAGACTCAGGAGGAGACCCCTGTAGATCTAGGATGGACCAAGGGGAAAACTGGAAAGTTAGTTTCCAGAGGGGGAGAGGCTAGTCCTCAGGGCAGCTTTGAGCAATATGTGAAGCAGTGTTTGGGGCCCTGCCTCATGGCAGGTGCCAGGTGAGGGGTTCAGAAATGGAGAGGAGACACCAGGTCCCACACGACCCACACTGGGAGCTCACACTGCAGCCCTGGAAGCATGTGTATTGATGGTGTCTGCAATAAGTCAAGCGAGCTGTCCCCTGCTGTGGGTTACGGACTGTGGTTTTATGCTGCTTGTGCTAGTCTTTCAGTGTGTCCAACTGTTTATAACCCCATGGACTATAGCCCGCCTGGCTCCTCTTTGGATTCTCCAGGCAAGAAACCTGGAGTGGGTTGCCATGCCCTTCTCCAGGGGATCTTCCTGACCCAGGGATCGAAAATTTGTCTCTTGCAGCTCCGCATTGCAAGTGGATTCTTTACCTCTGAGCTGCCAGGGAAGCCTCTTTCTGCCTCTAGTTTCTCATAAATCCAGCCCCCCACCTATTTTTGAGTTTGTAGAGGTCTTCAAACTTTCAGGCAATCCAAATTTAGAGACCATTCTTTCTTACTATCTAGCACTAATCTGTTCTTTTAAAGTACCGTATTTTTGTCATTTCAAAAGGTTTGGGATGGGAAAGAGTTTGGCCATAGGTATCTCCCTCTCATTTGATCCAGTCTCCTAGGGAATCTGTGGTCCTTGGGTTCTAAGGTGTTAACATATCTGTGACCTCTTGGAGAAAATCTGCTTTTGATGTTTGTTCTACACTTTTTCTAGCTCGGAAGATTTTGGAAGTCAGTTGCGCAAAATTTTAACATTTTAAAATGTCAACTTATATGTCTTTGGGCTTCCCTGGTAGCTCAGTTGGTAAGGAATCCACCTGCAATGCAGGAGACCCCAGTTCGATTTCTGGGTCAGGAAGATCCGCTGGAGGAGGAATAGGCTACCCACTCCAGTATTCTTGGGCTTCCCTGGTGGCTCAGCTGGTAGAGAATCCTCCTGCAATGCAGGAACCTGGGTTTGATCCCTGGATTGGGAAGATCCCCTGCAGAAGGGAGAGGTTACCCACTCTAATACTCTGGCCTGGAGAATTCCATGACCTTTGTACAGTCCATGGGGTCGCAAAGAGTCAGACACGACTGAGCGACTTTCTCTTTCAGTTTTTATATGTTTTTGGTTATGTAGTTATCAATTGATTATATGCCATAATTTCTACAACTGTAAACATTTTTTTTATCTTGGTGTAAAGATGGGAATGGCTAATGAAACTGGCGTTAACATTTACCCTAATAATGATCTTGACCAATAGCAAGATCATTTGTTGTATTTCCTGAAAATCAATCTAATTACTAGCATCCTACACCCACAGAAAAAAATGAAGGGGCTTTCTCAGGGCAGGAGTTTTCATAAAGAGATACATCAGGGTTTTTTCCATTGAGTTGGCTCTTTGCATCAGGTGGCCAAAGCATTGGAGCTTTAGCTTCAGCATCAGTCCTTCCAATGAATACACAGAGTTGATTTCCTTTAGAATTGACTGGTTTGATCTCCTCACTGTCCAAGAGACTCTCAAGAATCTTACTCAGCATCACAATTTGAAATAGATAAAGTATTCTGGACAATTACAGTGACTTATATAATCAGATCCAGAACTCTTAGATTTATATTTAAGTATTTTTAGTGTTCATAAAAATTCTTATTGTTTTACTTTTCAATCCTTGAGCCCTTACCTTGTATATTTATCTTGCCATTAAACCATGTCTTTAATTTTAAAGAACAGTATTGTGTTATCTATTCAAGCTCTGGAAGAATGTAGCAAGTTTTCCTATTGTCTGAGTATGTGATTTTCATTGTTTATAATTAACCTGGATCTCGAAAGACGAGACGTTTGAACAGAGACATGGAGGCAGAGGGAAGAATGTCTACAAAGGAAAAGAGGTGGGAAGGAAGTGTGGTCTTGTGGATCATGACAGGAGGCTGGTGTGAGCAGAGCATTTCAGGGCACTCAGAAAGGCATGTGGTCTCAGGAGGTCAGAGTTGCTTATGATGTTTTTTATACAGGGTGAAAGGGTTTGACTTCAGCCTCTACATTTATTTCCCTTTCATTTCTTATTTTTTGGTAGTTTTATTATATATATAATGTACATATTATATATATTATATGTATATAGTAATAAAGTCTAATTTATAAACAGACATAAATGTGCATATTGTATATGTATGTGTGTGTTTGTGTGTATATGTGTGTGTGTGGTCAGTCTGACTTTTTGCCACCCTATGGACTGTAGCCCACCAGGCTTTTTGCCACTCTATGGACTGTAGCCCACCAGGCTCCGTGGTCCTTGGGATTCTCCTGGCAAGAATACTACAGTGGGTTGCCATTTCCTTCTCCTAGGGATCTTCCTGACCCAAGAATTGAGCCCGTGTCTCCTGCATCTCCTGTATTGGCAGGTGGGTTCTTTATTACTAAGCCACCGGGGAAGCCATGTGCATGCTCAAAAAATATTTTTCACAGCAGTGACATCAACTTTTAAAAACATTGCTGTAAATATTGGGACTTAGGAGCAGGGGTGACGTGATGAACCAGAGCAGGGAACACCCACTCCAGCAGGTCTTGGAGGATGGAGGATGTAACAGTCAGGGAGCAAGACCGTAGGCAGGAGATGTCCTGGAAAGCCTTCGGAAGAGAGGCACAGGTTCAAGTGGTTTCTCTGGCAGGAGATGACTTACAGCTGGGTCGGCCCTGTAGCAGCATTTCAAAGAGAGTGAAGTCCGTAACCATTAAAAATAAAACCTGGGGCAGCCTTAAGGGGCCATGTGGCCCCTTTAGAAGCCTGTTCCCCCTAGTGGCTGTCACACAAGCCAGAATGCCTCTTCCTTCCGCTCTGCAGGGTGACTTTGTAAAGGTCGCCCTCAAAGGAGTTTCCAGAAGCCTGGTCCTGAGCACAGTAATGAAAGTGAGTACGGCCGTGAATTATGTGGAGTTTGAGAGAAGCCATATAAAAGGCCACAAATCAGCTTGGATTGCTAAGGGTGATTTGCTCTGCTCTGGCTGCCCTGTCCCTCTTTGGCAAGGCCCTCTGGGAGGCATGCTTCAAGCTGTTTTGCTGAATAAGTTCTTTCCACTGAACCTGCTTATTGGGAATGACTTCTGCCCAGCACCTGCCGAAGTCTCCTTGCAAGGAGCTCACCCAGCCACAGCTGGAATGTGGCTACATCTGGCCTGCCTATCACCTTGCTGCTGGCTACTGCTTTGTGATGACAACACAGGCTCTCATCCTTAGAGCTGAGCGTCATTCCCCTGTGCAGCTGGTGGAGGCATTTGCTGTTGTTCAGCTGCTAAGTTGTGTCTGATTCTTTGCGACTCCATAGACTGCAGCATGCCAGGCTCCTGTGTCCTTCACTATCTCCTGGAGTTTGCTCAGAATTCATGTGTATAGAGTCAGTGATGTTATCTAACAATCTCATTCTCAGCCGCCCCCTTCTCCTCCTGCCTTCAGGCTTTCCCAGCATCAGAGTCTTTTCCAATGAGTCGGCTCTTCGCATCAGGTGGTCAAAGTATCGGGGCTTCAGCTTCAGCATCAGTCCTACCAATGAATATTCAGGACTGATTTCCTTTAGGATGGACTGGTTTGATCTCTTTATAGTCCAAGGGACTCTCAACAGTCTTCTCCAGCACCACAATTCAAAACCATCAATTCTTTGGTGGCATAGACATGTCTAAATAAAGAATTTGAAAAGATGGAAGCAACTGTATTGCTTTGCTATGACTGTCATAATAAAAAAGCCTTGATGGCTTAAGCAATAAAAAATGTATTTCCTCACAGTTCTGGAAACCAGAAGTCCAAAATAAAAATAGATGACTACTGAGAACCCTACCGTAAAGCACAGGGAACCTTACTCAATGCACTGTGGTGACCTGGATGGGAAGAAAATCCAAAACGGAGGAGGTGTTATACATATACAAATATATACATGTGGCTGAAAGTGAAAATGGCTCAGTTGTGTCTGACTCTCTGCGACCCCACAGACTATACAGCCCATGGAATTCTCCGGGCCAGAATACTGGAGTGGGTAGCCTTTCCCTTCTCCAGGGCATCTTTCCGACTGAGGGATCAAACCCAGTCTCCAGCATTGCAGACGGATTCTTTACCAACTGAGCTAGGACTGATTCACTTTGCTGTTCAGTAGAAACTCACACAACATTGTAAAGCAACTATACTTCAGTAACATTAATTTTAAAAATTTTGAAATGAATACAAGGTATTGATGAGAGTGTTTTCATGAGGCCTCTCTCCTGGGTTTGCAGACAGCGCCTTCTTGCTGTGACCTTCCAGTCTTCCTGCTATGTGTCTGTCCTGATCTCTTCTTATCAGAACATCAGTCAGATAAGAGATCAACCCACCCTAATGACTTCATTTTAATTAATTACCTTTTTAAAGACCGAATAAAGTCACATTCGGAGAAGGCAATGGCATCCCACTCCAGTACTCTTGCCTGGAGAATCCCAGGGATGGCGGAGCCTGGTGGGCAGCTGTCTATGGGGTTGCACAGAGTCGGACACGACTGAAGTGACTTAGCAGCAAAGTCACATTGGAGGTTAGGACTTCAACATACCAAGATATGAGGACAAAATCCAGCTGCAAAAGGTAGCTCTTTTAAACTTAAAGATAGTCACAGCTCCTATCACTCCATGTTCCCAGAGTCCCAAACTGCTATTATTCACAGGTAAGTGAGGCTGCACCTGGCTTCCCGGGCTCGCTCTATGTTCTTCCTACTCCGTAAGGCCACATCATCCTTTCAAACACAGATCGGATAGAACACCCTCCTGGAAGCCTTCCCTGGCCTCCCAGAGAAAATGAGAGCTCTTTTTCTGTAGCATATCAGTGGTAAAGAATCCACCTGCCAATACAGAAGATGCAAGAGACATGGGTTTGATCCCTGGGTCGGGAAGATCCCCTGGAGTAGGAAACGGCAACCCACTCCAGTATCCTTACCTGGGAAATCCCACGGATAGAGGAGCCTGGCAGGCTATAGTCCATAGGGTTGCAAAGAGTCAGACGTGACTGAGCACATCCCATATCTTGGCAAACTCTTGGATGATGTATCAATTTGCCAGTGACAGAATCACCCTGAAGAGTGGGCTAGGGAATCTTGACCTTGCAAGGAGGCCCATCTGTATCAGCTTTGCAATAGAGTTCAGTGAATAAATTAATACAACCAAAGAACATCTGATTATGGGCCTGCCATTTATTGGCCCCATGAATTTGGAAATCTTCAGAACATTCCTGAAACCCACTCTCTTCATTCATAGAATAAAAACAACAGCAACACTTTCTGTTATTTCGAATATTAAATGAATTATCCTTTTAAAGAGTACTTTCTAAATTATGGACTTCCCTAGTGGCTCAGATGGCAGAGACTCTGCCTGCTATGTAGGAGACCCAAGTATGATCCCTGGGTCAGGAAGATACCCTGTAAAAGGGAATGGCTACCCACTCCAGTATTCTGGCCTGGAAAATCCCATGGATGGAGGAGCCTGGTGGGCTACAGTCCATGCGGTCGCAAAGAGTCAGACATGACTGAGCTATTTCACTTCACTATAGTTGGACACAACTGAGCAACTAACCCTTTCACTTTCAAAATTATGTTTGTAATTATGCAATAAGATTTTCCATGTTTTTCTTTCTCAGCTGGGGTTTGTAATTATAAAGAGGATGATAGAACCTAATGATTTTCATTTTAAATGAATTTCCAGGCAGTATACATATTACCATGGTAATACTGCTGAAGGTCATCTTATGTCCTCGGATGTTAATAATCTATTCCTTAAGAAGAGGCATTTTCTTCCATAAAGTGGTAAGTGGTGCTTGAAAGCAGAAAGATCAAGAAACTGTCAGGACCAGGCAGTAATCATGACATCTCTGCCCTCATGTCAGTAGTTGGATCTGGAAGTCTGCAGATTTTATAAAAGCCAGGAGTTGTGTGCCTGAACCTAAAAACCTGTGTTCTTTCAGAACAACAGATGAAGGGAAAGAGGCAAAACTGTCAGAGAAGGTTCTGGAAAAGGTCAGAGTAGCATCTAAGGGCACACCATTATCTTGCTTCCACACTCTGGGCCCATAAGGTAAATAATGTAGAACCTCTAACCTCTTCTGAATGGTCTCATGATTATTTGTATCAAGTCACAATTCAAACAATTTGGGACATTTGTGTGCCTTACTATAGTGCAAATGATCATGTCACAAAGAAGAATCTGAAATACGTATGTGAGGTAAATTCAGTGGGCAAGTTCTCAAGTGTGAGAGGTACGTTTTACTTGCTGAATGCTGAACATATCGCCTCGAACTAGAAAATGAAAGGGTTTTATTTAGAAGAGTGCAGAGTTGATATCACACATTTATCAAGGGAAATATGCTTGAAGATACCCCTCTGTTTACCTCAAGCTATTAATATTAGATCGAAAAAGAGTCATTATTAAAACCTCTCAGATACATAGAATTTTCTGATGTGAAATTTCTTGATATAAAAATATATCTGTTAGATTTCTAAGTACCACCTCAGAGCACTATTCGAGCAATCTGAAAAGACAGTCTCTGCCCCACAGAGATGCCAGCAATTGGGTCTTTGGATGTTGGAAGAGGAAAAGAATTCTGGGATGAATAATGAACCGTGGAAAATACTCTGGAGCCCAAGAGCTAGGGCGTGTGATCTCTGCGCATCTCAGCTCTACATTGCCATGACAACCTTGCTTTTTATGCATCACCTTGAAGTAACCAGGATTCAAACTGAATGGGATTTATAGGTTGAAACCATCACCTCATATTAACCCAGACATAAATGGCTAGGTGGTGTGGAAAGAGCTTGGCTGTTCATTATTGAATGCCAGGGTGTCTAAGGCCCTTGGCACCATCCGGGTGCAGCAGGCACTGCCCTCTGGATGCCCGCATTTCAAGCATAAGCGTGTCTCTCAATAAACTGTCAGTGTTCACCTCCCTGAACTGCTGGCACGGGGCATGCACGTCTTGGTGTGTACCCAGACATGGTTACCATTTACTGAATACGTCCAAGCACTTCACAGAAGTTCTCTCTGCCCCTGACAGCAGGCCTGCAGGAACTTAACAGCTGAGGAAACTGAGACTCAGAATGTCAGCCACTTACCCAAGGCTTCAAGGACTCAAAGTCAACTTCCCAGAGGACATAGCCTTGCCTTGTCCCTGTGGTAAGACATCCACATCTGGGGATGTGTGGAGACGACCGAGGTCGGCTGACTCTCCAGGACCTCTGGGATGTATCCACATCCATGTCCAGGGAGACAGCCGAGTTTGGCCATGGCCGCCAAAATCCCTGCTTTCATTGGGCCTGAGTTTCTGAAAAATACCAAGGTTTCATTTTGTTTTGGGCCACACCACATGGTTTCCAGGATCTTAGCTTCCCAAAGAAAGAACTTAAAGAAAGTGAAGTCGCTCAGTCGCATCTGACCCTTTGCAACCCCATGCATTGTAGCCCACCAGGATCCTCCATCCATGGGATTTTTCCAGGCAAGAGTACTGGAGTGGCTTGCCACTTAGCTTCCCAAACAGAGATCAAATCCCAGGCCCAAGGCAGTGAAAGCGCAGAGAGTCCTAACCATTGGACCATGAGGGGATTCCCCTACCAGCGTTTTGAATCCCTTAGTTTCACCTCCCGAGGGTCACTTTCCATTCAGTGCATGAGTGTCTTGATTCATTCCTGCTCACTCACCCCTGACATCTTCCTGCACCTGTGTCTCAGACCTGCCACCTTCTCCAGGGGCCTCGGGGATGCCTGGTGGGAAGGAAAGCTGACCTTTCCCACGACCTCATGTCAAGTGTGGACACAGACCTGTCTTATTCTGCTTCACAATGCGGAGGAGCCACAGTGGTTAACACAGCTGTCTTCAGGAGCTGGCTTTAAAATGAAAACAAACCTAACTTGAGTAACCATGCTCTTTCCTCAGGGGTCCCCATGGCAGACATCCCTCTTGGCCATCGGCCAATTGCTTGGATTCCTCGCTCAGAACAGAGCTCCCACTCCTGGCTTTGCTCTTCCCTGGTTCCAGGCCCCTCCTACACTTTCTTTTAGATCTACCAGAAGAAGAAAGGAAAATCACTAAGACCGAAATAGAATCTCCCCAGTGATGTGTCTCCCTGCTCCTACCTCCCAGGAAGCAGTGATATGTAAAATAATTGCTCAAGGTCCTCTCTCTCCTTTTTCTTCCATTTCCTTCTACCCTTGGCTCAGCTACTTAAGATCTTTATATAACCGAAGGCCATTAAAGTATTTTCCCAAATGAAAGAGCAGTCCTCCCACTAAAATAAATTATGTTGTCACTTCTTAAATACAGACAGTGAGGTTTAAAAAATAGCTGGTTTCAACATTATGTTCCTATAGTTCTGTAACAAATGTATCTGCCTCTGAAAGTTATATTAACATCTTGCAGCATGAACTCAAGGCAGATCACTGTAAGTTTTAGGGGAGGTTTTGAAAATGAAGCATCTGTCTTCACAATATTTAAGAAGTGCCATGTAGTCCTAGTTTGGCTCTTACTTCTTTACCATAAGTAGGATTCCCTGGTGGCTCAGACAGTGAACACGTCTGCCTACAGTGTGGGAGATCTGGGTTTGATCCCTGGGTTGGGAAGAGCCCCCTGGAGGAGGAAATGGCAACCCACTCCAGTACTCTTGTCTGGAAAATCCCATGGATGGATGGAGGAGTCTTGTAGGCTACCGTCCATGGGATTGCAAAGAGTCGAATGTGAGTGAGTGACTTCACATAATCGGTCTATAGAAGCAGGCATTATGCTCCCAGTTTACACATGAGACATCTGAGGCCCAACAGTGTTACACCCATCCCCATGCCTAATTCTATGGTCAATCCAGGTTCTAGAACCAGGTGCTTCTGACTCCTAGTTCACTGGTCTTTCCATTGTTTGAAGTTGGTAGCCTGGAAAAATCAATTGCCAAGGAAATCTAGACATCAGCAAAGATGGAAATACATGGTCATTTTGAGGGTTTTCTCCTTCCCCAAGGATTAGTGGGTAGATGGCTTTTTACTGAACCAAAGCAGTAATGCTAGGTGTTGGGTGGTAACTGAATTAGTGCCTTAAAGCTCTTCAAAGCCCACCTTTAACATTCATTGTGATGCAAGAGCAGCTAGGATGTATCTGACTCCTGGGGGTGGACCAGGTGTCCAGGTTGTGTTGGAGCAGCTCCAAAAGGGAAACAGCATGGGGTAGGGGGAAGAATAGGGGAGCTGGTCTTCACTCCAGGAAGCTTGGTGAGTGTGGAACCACTGGGGGACCATGAGAATTGAGACTGAGAAAAAAGTTCGTGACCAGCATGCTGCAAGAATGAGATGAACTCAGAATTTCTTAGGTAATGTGGAAAACTTGACTTTGTTGTACAGATATGGGAGTCAGAAGGCAAAGCTGGTGCCTGTCTCGGACACACACCTGAGGGAGACGCAGCATCCACACTGTGATAGCTGTCTGCAGTTACAATGAAGATGACACTTTCCCAGGGCCCTAATTCTGATGGTATGACAGCAATCCGCTTCACAGGGCTCCTGTTTAAAGCTTCTCCAGGGGAGTCTTTCATTTTCTGCCCTGGTTATGAAGTGCTCATGTTTTTTGGCATGGTTCTTTTTCCAAATTGCTGAGAGTGGATTCAACCGAGTCTCTTAGTCCCTGTCAGTGTTGTTGGACTTTAGGCTGTTGGCTGGTCTATGGATTTACTCTGTCAGTGTTGTTGGACTTTGGGCTGTTGGCTGGTCTATGGATGGGTCGCCTCTGGATCAGACCCCTTGCTTCTTCTCACAGCTGCAGCTCTGCTAGCAGCATCACACAATGGAGAGAGAACCCTGTGTGTCCAGAGCCCCACTGAAGGGGGCTGTGCCTATGATCCATCTGGGGAGGCTTCTTGGAAGAACGTAACAGGAAAGTGTCCGACTTAGCTGGCCAGGCTCATGCGATTGGCAATGTGAGCTCCAAGGTAGGAAAATGAACACCTGGGCATTTCCTGGGCAGATTCAGACCAGAACAGACAGAAACTCAAGGGATGTGTGAGGAGTCACTCAGAGCCAAGCTTCATCACTGTGTAGAGGGTGGGACTTCACCATCCCAGGATGCTCTAAACCCCCAACCACACCAGTGCCTGAACCCCAGGGGTTAGTATCACTCAGTGTGTCATATGTCATTCTTTCCCTTTTTAGTAAAGTGTGTGGATGAACAGAAGCCAGACATGAACCTGCCTAAATCACAATTTATGAGAGAAGTGAGCTTTTCTGGGTGTGTCTTACCCTGCTGGCATCTCTGAGTGCTGCCAGCTGGCTTCATCATGGTGCCTGGTCCAATGTCTAGAATGACACGGTGGCAAGTGTGGGGGGAGGGGCCTGCTGCCAATTTGTGTGCACATGAAACCCATTATCTTTGAACAAACTCTCATGGAACTGGGTGCCTGGAAGCAATTATTTGCGGAAGGAAATGTCACAAAAATTCCTTGCATTCTGAAGCGTTTCCAGACAGTAGGGTTGATGATCAAGGGCCAGCAGAAGACCTGTTGACCACTGGAATCCCAGAGTCTAATACTTTCAAAATGTGGCCATTCAACCAAGCAAATTGGGTGCCATACTCCTGCCTATTGGGTTAATGCCCCCTCTGTGTTGGCAAGTATTGACTCTCATACTCACAGGGCTCTCTTAATTAGCTTTTGGTATTTGCCCTGAAGGAATTGTTGGAATATCTACATCCAGAGCTTCACACAGCAGTGCAAATATAGTTCCTATAAAATCAGTTCAGTTCAGTCTCTCAGTCGTGTCTGACCCTTTGTGACCCCATGAATTGCAGCACGCCAGGCCTCCCTGTCCATCACTAACTCCCAGAGTTCACTCAAACTCACGTCCATGGAGTCGGTGATGTCATCCAGCCATCTCATCCTCTGTTGTCCCCTTCTCCTCCTGCCTCCAATCCCTCCCAGCAGCAGAGTCTTTTTCAATGAGTCAACTCTTCGCATGAGGTGGCCAAAGAACTGGAGTTTCAGTTTTAGCATCATTCCTTCCAAAGAACACCCAGGGTTGATCTCCTTCAGAATGGACTGGTTGGATCTCCTTGCAGTCCAAGGGACCCTAAGGAGTCTTCTCCAACACCACAGTTCAAAAGCATCAATTCTTCGGCACTCAGCTTTCTTCACAGTCCAACTCTTATGTCCATACATGACCACTGGAAAAACCATAGCCTTGACTAGATGGATCTTTGTGGGCAAAGTAATGTCTCTGCTTTTGAATACGCTATCTAGGTTGGTCATAACTTTCCTTCCAAGGAGTAAGCGTCTTTTAATTTCATGGCTGCAGTCACCATCTGCAGTGATTTTGGAGCCTCAAAAAATAAAGTCTGACACTGTTTCCACTGTTTCCCCATCTATTTCCCATGAAGTGATGGGACCAGATGCCACGATCTTAGTTTTCTGAATGTTGAGCTATAAAATATATGCCACCTATTCTGTACTCATTCAAATACAATGGAATATTATTTGGCCATAAAAAAAGAAAAGAGATCCTGCCATTTGAGACAACACATGAATATGAAGGATGTTATACAAAATGAAATAAACCAGAGAAAGACAAATACTGTATGAGTATCATTTATATGTGGACTTAAAAAAGAAGTTGAACTTGTTGTACATGACAACTGGAAATACCATAGATTTGACTACACAGACCTTTGTTGGCAAAGTGATGTCTCTGCTTTTAAATACACCGCTCAGGTTTTTCATAGATTTTCTTCCAAGCAGCAACCATCTGGTGAAAGGGAACAAATATTTTTATAAGATTGGTAAGTTCTGAGGATCTAATGTACAGCATGGTGACCACAGTTAGCAATAATAGTTTATACATTTGGAATTTGCTGAGAGAGCAGACATCAAGTGTTTTTACCCTGCAAAGAAGGATACTATGAGACGTGATGAGTGTGTTAATTAACTTGATTGTGGCAATGATTTCACATAGACATATATCAAAGTGTCATGTTGCATACTTTAAATATATACAATGTTGTTTGTCAATTATTCATTAATAAAGCTGAGAGGGAAAAAAAAGAGAATAAGGTGAGAATTAAATTCTATTCAGCTTGCCTGTGTTGAAAAATTCCTCTGTATACTACCATGAATTTTTAATTCCCTGTTTTACAATGAAGGAGAAGAACTAATATTTTTGATCTATTGATGTCCTGCTGTGGATCTTGACCTACAGATAAGTCTTCCCTTTTAATCTCCTTAAGATCTATTTTACAGATGGGGACTGTGAGAGCAAGATCACAAAGCTAGTGAGCAGTGGAAAAAAAAAAAAAAAAACATCTATTTTGCTTCAGAGCCTGTAACATTCTACTCAAAAGCAACGTGTCCTTTCAAAGAAGGTAGAATATTATTGAAGCAACTATTCTGAAGGTGAAAATAACAGGTTGGTTTCTGTGTGACTGAAAAAAAGCAGCTTTATTGGGTAAGAAATTCCTTACACATTTAATATCTACTGCAGGTACAGTTGCTGCTTATCTACAATGTTCTTTCCATCTGTCTTCCTTTGGTAGAATCTAGAAGGGCATCTGGCTGTCCACAATATACACTGCCTTCCTGACTTTTCCTGCAGCTACAGGTGGCCATGTGGCTCTTCAGTGACCTCTGAAATGTGAGTCCAGGTCACGTGAGCGACTCATGAGTCAGCTTTTAAGGGAAACGGACAGTCCCCCACTTCCTCTTTTCTCCTTTCACTGGCTGGAATTCAAACTCATGGAGCTGGCACAGCTATCTGGGAAAACGAGCTGGAGGACTTATGTTAAGACCTGTGGGCAAAAAGCATAAATTGTTCTGGGTTCCTGACACCACCGGTGTCCTCTCAGTATCTCCTGAGATGCTAAGTGAATTTTAACCATCTAAGCCGGCTGAGCGCTGAAGAATTGATGCTTTTGGACTGTGGTGTTAGAGAAGACTCTTGAGAGTCCCTTGGACTGCAAGGAGATCCAACCAGTCCATTCTGAAGGAGATCAGCCCCGGGATTTCTTTGGAAGGAATGATGCTAAAGCTGAAACTCCAGTACTTTGGCCACCTCATGTGAAGAGTTGACTCATTGGAAAAGACTTTGATGCTGGGAGGGACTGGGGGAAGGAGGAGAAGGGGACGACAGAGGATGAGATGGCTGGATGGCATCACTGACTCGATGGACGTGAGTCAGGGTGAACTCTGGGAGTTGGTGATGGACAGGGAGGCCTGGCATGCTGCGATTCATGGGGTTGCAAAAAGTCAGACACGACTGAGCGACTGAACTGAATTGAAGCCTATTTATTCAGGTCTCTTTGCTATGTGGACCTAGCAAACACTGGTCTGTGGCCAAATCTGACCCACCGACTTTCTGTAAATGAATAAAATTCCATTGGAACACAGCCACGTGCCTGTGGTTACATTCACATGTGGCTGCTTTCTCGCTACCATGGCATAATTGGGTAGTCGTAGTGAAGACAGCCTGGCTGCAAAGCCTAAAATATATACTCTCTGGCCTTTTATAGAGAAAGCTTGCTGCCTCCTGACCTAAGTAATGCAAAACCCCAAATGTTAGCTTTGGATGAGCCTAAATGAGTGGAAGTTGTCTTTGTTTTGGATGTCAATGGATCTGAATTCTCAGCCCTGTTTCTGACTAGACAGATAATGTTGGGAAAATCCATTCGTCTCTGAATTGGCTTACACTGCTACGTAGTGAGAAGACTGGTGTTCTTTGACGCATACATACACAACCCATGATGTAGCCTGACTTGTCATCTAACTCTGCTGATGCAAATTGTGTGACACTTCACCTTTCAAACGCACCAAATTGGCCAGCTCTGAGCTTTCTCCCTCTCCTCCCCTCCCCCAAAACCCTGAGGATGAGGGCTATAGATGTTCTGATGCAGCCACTCGGATGCCCGACACTATGGAACTAAAGAGCCTTCAAAGGATTCTTCTGGTGTTTAAACAGTAGTTTATCCTGGCTTGCCATTTGCCAGCTGTGCCAAATATGGTAAAAACTACCTATTAGCTCAAACAAAACAGATAACCATGGTGTGCTCCTCTGAGGTCCCTTGGCAATTTCTTGGCAGCTACCCATGTTTGACTGTGCTTCCCTCTAGGTCATAGCAATCAAAAATAACTAAGGAATTTAAGGGAACGTTTCCAAGAAGGAATGACATTATAGTCTGTGGCAGCAGTGGTGCCACGGGCTCTTTCTGTAAAAAGTTTCGTTCAGTTCAGTTTAGTTTGGTCGCTCAGTCATGTTCGACTCGTTGCGACTCCATGGACTGCAGCACGCCAGGCCTCCCTGTCCATCACCCACGCCCAGAGCTTGCTCAGACTCACATCCATCAAGTCTGTGATGCCATCCAACCATCTCATCCTCTCTTGTCCCCTTGTCCTCCCGCCTTCAATCTTTCCCAGCATCAGGGTCTTTTCTAATGAGTCAGTTCTTCACATCAGGTGGCCAAAGTATTGAAGTTTCAGCTTCAATGTTAGTCCTTCCAATGCATATTCAGAGTTGATTTCCTTTAGGATTGACTGGTTAGATTTCCTTGCTGTGCTAGGGACTCTCGAGAGTCTAGCTGGAGACCCTGTTGATTTGGTCCATGCCTCCGATAAGCACACAGTCCCCTGAACCGGATGCCCATCAGATCTTACTTGACAACTCAGCATGTGAAACCTTCTCTGGACCCTCACAAGGTGGACTCAGTGGCTTCTTTTCCTATGGTTTCATTACTCATGTCTTTTCTTGCCTGGGTACAATGTAGAAGAAACACTCTTTGTAACTTTTACCATTCAGATTGTGATTGTTTTGAGTGGAGAAATGCTTTACTTGTCCATAATTCTTCAGTGTCTAACTGAAGCTTTGTATCCATAAGATCCTCAGTGCATGCTGAATGAATGGAAAATGAGCAAATAAATCCTACATCAAATGTCATAATCAAAATCCCTAGATCATCAGCACATCAACACACTTAGCCAAATAGTCTAATTTCACAGGGAAACACACATTGGCCAATGTTCCTGATTCATGTTTTTCTTGGTGATAGAGCCATCTTTCTGCTTGCCAATGCAGGAGATGCAGGTTCAGTTCCTGGGTTAAGAAGATCCCCTGGAATAAGAAATGGCAATCTGCTCTAGTATTCTTGCCTGGAAAATTCCATGACTGTCCATGCAGTTGCAGAGATTTGGACACACATGCACGCAGAACCATCTTGAGCATCTGGCTACAGTGCAGGAGACCTGGGTTCAATCCCTGGGTCAGGAAGATCCCCTGGAGAAGGAAATGACAACCCATTCCAGTATTCTTGCCTGGAAAATCCCATGGACGGAAGAGCATGGTAGGCTACAGTCCATGGGGTCGCAAAGAGTCGGACATGACTGAGCAACTTTCTTTCTTTCTTTCTTTCTTTCATAAAGTATCCAAGTATGTAAGCTCTTCAACCTAGTACTGAATTCATTTTCCCCAAAATCTTGGCCAATGGCAATATTTACACACATCCTTAACAATACAACTTGTAGGATTGCCACATCCTTGTTTCAGGCAACATATTATGAAACATATATGATTTTGGACAGTCTTTCCAAGGACTTCCCAGCCTGAAACAAAATCATTAATTGAGAATCTATTCTATCTTTGACTTGTATTAAGATTCTGGCCTAACTTCTTTGAAGAGCTAAAGAGAAAAATGGCCTGACTATTCCAGGAGATGAAAAACAGCCCAGACAATAAAATGTCATCACCAGGAAAAAAAAAAAAAAAAAACAACTGTTACCCTCTCCTCTCCTGGAGGACAGGAAGGTAACCAGGCAGCAAGGAATAGCCATCACTTTGAGAGCCAACAACAACAAATTATCAGATTTTCTAACAATAATATCACAAATTATCACCTATGCTCTAAAAATGTTAAAAAGACAAATATTTCTTGGTTAAGCTTCAACAGCCTAAAGTTCATTTCCTGATGGTTTGGCAGGGAAAATGCAGCCTGATTTTGAGAATATCCCAGAGGTTCATGCCTACAGAGCAGCATGGCTGCATTCCAACAGCACCTTCCTGCAGGGACCTGGCCTCGGCCGTGCCATTCCTGTGATTAATGTGTCTAGCACGCTTTCAGGAACTCACCGGGTCCTCCATAATCCTTTTAATTTGATAAGATGTTTTTAATTGAATCCCTCACTGATGTGACAACAAGCTCCTCAGTTCAATGTCTGTCTTCTTGTCATCCTAGTTATGTCCACAGATGCCCAGACTCTGGTCAATTCTCGTCTTAACCCGTGAAAGTCACTTGTTACAGCCCAGCCATTTTTAGCTTGAGTCCAGCACTGAGGCAGTGCTCCTTCTGAGCAATGAATTTCCTGTTATTAAGAGCTTTTAGTTAAAGGGTCAGGACCACTGAAAGCTCAGGAGTCCTTTTGGAGTCCACCGTTCATATCATCCATCATTCTCGGAAGGATGATTGTCACTGACAGATGCATCAGTGGAATGAGGATCACACCCCATCGATGTCGCTCGTCTGGACCAGTCATCAGATGTAGACACTTGTTTTGAAGGATAATTACGATGGAGCATTTAGCTTGTACAGACAAGTCAATGGAGCTCTGCAGAATGATTACCCACTGTGGGGTACATTAATAGTCAAAGACAAATAAGACAAATCCTCTTTTATCTAGCAGTCACTCACCTGGCTGTCTTAACTGTCTAGAACTGGGACAATCCTTGAATCAAGGCTAATTACCTGGGGAGGATATGAGCTGTCTGAATCCATGCACTTATGCTTATGAAACTTATCTGCGAAAGAATCCATTAGGCTCTTACATTAAGACTAGATTCTGACTAAGCTGTTCATTAGCTTTCTTAGTTTAGCCATCATAAGAAGACAGGGATACTAGTAGGAGTTTTTTAGAAGCAGATGAACTAATGAAATGAGAATACATAATACATTCATAATAGAGTACATAATGTGATGTTAACAGAGAACATATAAAATCTCATAAATGAATGGCACAAAGCTACACAGATGCATGTCCATTTAAGAGGAAACTAATTGTAAACATCTTCACTGGCTTTGAAGCAATGCTGTGTTTTGCATAGTTCAGTGTACATATTTAACTTAGTCTATCAAGAAATTTGAATATTAGCCATGAGTTTCTAACTTACAGAGAGAACATTTATAATACATGTTACAGATTTTTTTTTTTAAAGAAAATGCTTAAATTTTAAAAATAAGTTTGGGCATATAAAAAGGTATTTTCTGTTATCTGTAAAATTATATTATAAGAGTACTTCTGTATTTGACTGAATATATGAGGCAGTCTATTGAAAAAATAAATAATCTTGAGCAATGTAGCTAAAACATCAGTTTAGTTCCACTGATGGAATAATTAATACAATTTTGATTTTTTATCAGAACAGTAATACAGGAGCAAAAGTCACTGGATCGGGGTCCAACCTTTGATATTCTATTAAGAATTGTTACTGCATTATACTTGGCAGTCTTGCATTTGTGGAAAAATTACATATGACATTTTCACATTCTTTTGGAGCTGCAAGAATCTCCCATTGAACTGCTGATGAAACAGGAGACAAAGAGGTCAAAAACAGGGCTGAGAGAAAGTCCAACCATGGCTGAACATGTCACACACATCACAGGTTCATGGGAGAGGGGGCAGGGGATTAAGGTCGTGGGTCTCAGGCTGCCCCGCTTTGATCCCTGGCTCTCTCACCCACTAGGTACAACCTGGGCAGCTTCCTGCTGTCCCCACACCTGAGTCTCCCTCGTTTATAAAGTGGGGGGTGATAGCACATTCTCCCTCAGGTTAGCATGAAGTTAAATGAGTCGGCGCGTGTACAACACTTGGTGTGGGGCCTGAAACAGTACACACTCCACAAGCATCAGTTCTCGAGGTCTTAAAATAACCCTATCAGCTGGCATTGCATCTCAGCTTGACAAATGAAGAAACCAAGACTCAAAGACATCCAAGAACTTTCCTGGGGTCCCTGTGTAAGTGGTGGATTTTTACAAGGACAGTCTGATAGGGTATGGGTATTATGCTCAACTAGAGAAAAGTTATCCCAACTCCTCCAAAGCTTTTTTTTTTTTTTTTTTTTAATGTGTCTTACTCCTAAAGAAGAAGAAGACCTAAAATCAAAGAACATGCGTGGAAAAACCAACGGTGTATTTTCACAGATGTTCTTCAGAAGTCCATTTCTTCTCCTCTGTTGTCTGATAACCAAACTTTGTATCTTGGCAATTACATGAGTTCCAGTGTACTTTTTTGTTTTTTGGTTGTGCCGCAGGGCATGTGGGATCTTAGTTCCCTGACCAGGGGTTGAACCCGTGTCCTCTGCAGTGAGAGTATGGAGTCTTAACCACTGGACCACCAGGGAAGCCCCTGACAATGATATTTTCAGAGACTCAGAGATTCTACGATACTCGTTTTAGAATTACCTTGTCTTTGCTGAAATGTTTTAAAAACTCCACAATAATGAAATCATTTGTCAGTCTAAACTGTTAGCAGACTGATGGCATGTCTAATCTTTTCTTAGCTCTGATTGCTTTCTAGATCTGGGGTTACAAACTCAAGTGATTTTCCAGTCAGGGCCTTAACCCCAAAGGAGTATGGTGGAAGGGTAGCAGGGGTGGATGGAGCTTGTGGCTAACTGCACAACCTGCTGTGTTATGGTCAAATCCAGGAAGTGTCTAAATAAATGGCCCGAGACTCTCCTTTTCTATTACTGGTCTCTGTTCCCACAGAGAAGAGAAGCCACAAGCGCTTCCCTTGTGACTCAGCTGGTAAAGAATCCACTGCAATGCGGGAGACCTGGGTTCAATCCCTGGGTTGGGAAGATCCCCTGGAGAAGGGAAAGGCTACTCACTCCAGTATTCTGGCCTGGAGAATCCCATGGACTGTATAGTCCGCGGGGTCACAAAGAGTTGGACACGACTGAACGACTTTCGATCTGTTCTCAATCCTGAGCATGCAAAAAAGAAAGTGCTCTTTGCTTCTCTCTTATTCTGTTCAGCAAGAGAGTCAGGTTCAGAAGCATCTGTGTAGCACCTGTGAGGCACGAGGCCGTGCTTAGGTCCAAAGAGGATTGCAAAGATGAATCCAATGACGACAACGATAACAGGAAAATAGAAACCATTTCTCAGGTGTGTGGTTCATTGCTACACTCAGATGTGCTCACTGAAAACTGGACATGATGTGCTAAGTTCCGCCATCCAGTGGGTGGGGGTGAGGGAACCAAGCAGGATAGAAGTTCTTGGTTCTTGAACCAAGAACTCTTGGCATTAGCACTTAGCTGACTTGAGGTTCGATCAGCTGGAGGGGCTTTCAGAGCTCAGAGAAGTGCGCCATGGAGAGGGTCAGAGCTGGAACTCAGGTGGCATTCTGCACCACTACAGGCTTCTCAAGCCTCTTCTCCTCCTGGCTTGCCTTAGCATCAGCTCCTTTTCATCTGCCGTGGTCAGTTCAACCCTCACTCCTAACATGATGTCCCCTCACCCGACAGTAGACGTCAGAGAGGGAGAGAAAACTGTGATATTTAAGCTAATCCCTCCTGTTCCTGTTTTGGAGAAGGAAATGGCACCCCACTTCGGTATTCTTGCCTGGAAAATCCCATGGATGGAGGAACTTGGTAGGCTACAGTCCACGGAGTCGCAGAGTCGGACATGACTGAACGACTTCACTCCTGTTCCTGGTGAGTGTGGCAAAGGCCCAGGAGAGACAATGACCTCCAGGTGGAAGATGGAACCCCCTTTCCAGTTTCAGGGTTCTTCTTCCCTTTTTCTAATGTTTCACATCCTAAAAATTTCATGATCTGAATTCTTCACTGTGTTACATGCTGCTTTTCTCTGTCTAAAATTTTAATTGAAAAGCCCTTTCTTCCTTATCAGGTGAGCTTCCTTGGGTACTAAAGACACTTATGCTTTAGACGTGCTTTGTCTTACCACCTGCTTACTGGGTGCTCCTGAGTCAATTCTGAAGTTTGAGGGTAACTTTAAATCTTCATTGATTTGAACCACTAATTCAAGGAAATATGTGCTAATATATTGACCTCCAAGTCAGTATGTGCACATGAAATATTAAAATTATTTCAGTGCCCTTATCTGTAAACGGAACTGAAATAAAGACCCAGAGGATAGTGAGAGTATTAAATATGGTGATACATGTAAATATAACCTATAAATTACAGCTCATTGGATGAACATTAAGTATGATAAGATTGTGTGTTTGTGTGTGTGCGTGTGTGTGTGTGTGTGTGTGTTGTGTCCAACCCCATGGGCTATATCCTGCCAGGTTCCTCTGTTCATGGAATTCTCCAGGCAAGAATACTAGAGTGGATTGACATTTCCTTCTCCAATGATAGGGTTATGAGATTTTAAAATGGATGACAGTTTTGAGAATCTCTTGGCTTGTTTATTATCTAATGTGAGGAGAAAGATAGACCAGCAGATCTTTAAAAACAAAAGGAAGTCTTCTCCTCTGAATTAGCAATCTTTTATTAAGAAAAAAACTACAAGGATCAACAACTTACAGTGATTCTGTGGTGTCCACTGCCCCATGACCCCTGAATTGTGCCCTCTTAACCTCAGCTCAAACTGAGGAATTTGAGTTGATTCATTGAGCATTTATAGGACTGATCACATATCCTGACCTTGAATTCAGTAAGACAAGAAGCAGTGAAGTTCTATTATAGCTGATTTTTATTTGGAAATCATACTCATGTTATAATCTGGGGAAAAATTTAGTTGTAAATGCAAATGTTTACTTCCTTTTTTCCTTGTCCCTTCAAATTAAAAAAAAAAATCATTATTGGCCTAAGATTAGAGACCTGATGATATATTTTAGTTTGATTCTTCCATCTGTTAAAAAAAAAGAAAGCAAAGCTGAAAACAGTTTTCACTACCTGGTGAAGTGAAAAGGACTCTGAATTAGTTAATACAGTGAGAGGCAGTGGCCACAGAAGCAGTGCTCAGCTCATCAGAGGCACTTTGTCACAGGTTTCACCACCTGCAAAGCCTCAGTCTGCTCTCATGGGCACCAGAGGACAAGAAGGGGCAGGGCTGTGAGCACCCAGGATGTCACAGTCTGTCCCCAGCCAGAGCATGGGGCTCACATGATGCTTGTCTCCCTGCGTGGGGCTGTAACATGGCAGCAAGCTGAGCGCTACTCTCATATTCATGGAAGGAGGCACTCTCTGCTTTGCCAATACTGAGTGGGGTAAAAAGCCTTCTGTCTTTCATAGAAACAGTATTGCGACAATTGGGCAGTGGTTTTTGGTTCAGACAGTAAAGAATCTGCCTGCAATCCAGGAGACCCAGGTTTGACCCCTGGGTTGGGAAGGTCCCTTGGAGAAAGAAATGGCAACCCACTCCAGTATTCTTGCCTGGAGAATTCTGTGGACAGAGGAACCTGGTGGACTACAGTCCATGGGGGTACAAAAAGTCAGACAGGACTGAGCCGCTAACACTTTCACTTTCAAAACACCAATGCTCAGTTCATTGCAGCATCACTTACAGTGGCCAGGACACGGAACACAGCCCAAATGTCCATTTAGAGAGGGATGTATAAAGAAGAAGTGGTACATAAATAAAACAGAATATTAGTCAGCCATACAAAAGAACAAAATGACGTCATTTGCAGCCACGTGGATGGACCTAGAGATTTTCACACAGGGTGAAGTAAGTCAGACGCAGGAAGAGAAATATCACATGCTACTGCTTATATGTAGACTCAAAGAAAGGGTACAAAGGAACTTATTTACAAAATGAAAATAGAGTCACAGATGTAGAAAGCACACTTATAGTTATCAGAGTATAAGGGAGTGGGGGGAGGAATAAATGGGAGGTTGGGATTTGCATACATACACTACTATATATAAAATAGATAGCTATTGAGAACTTACTGTATAGGACAGGGAACTATACTCAATACTCTATAATAATCTATATGGGGAAAGAACCTGAAAAGGGTGGATATAAGTATGCATGCAACAGGTTCATTTTGCTGTATACTTGAAACTAACACAATATTGTAAATCAACTACATTCCAATAAAAATAATAGAAAAAGAACCCCCCCCCCACCAGCATCCAGGCTCCACCCATGAAACCTGATATCATATTTCTGGGGTGTGTGCATGCATGCAGTTGCTTCAGTCATGTCTGACTCTTTGCAACCCTATGGACTGTAGCCCACCAGGATCCTCTGGTCATGGGAATCTCTAGGCAGGAATACTGGAGTGAGTTGCCATGCCCTTCTCCAGGGAATCTTCTGGACCTAGGGATCGAACCCATGTCTCTTATGTCTCCTTTATTGGCAGGTGGATTCTTTACCACTAACACCCCCCGGGAAGCCCCGTACTCCAATAAAAATAATAAAAAACCACAAAGGCCCAGGCTCTACCTCTGGAATCTGATATCATACCTCTGGGAACTCAGCCATGTTAAAGGTTATTTCAGTTGCTTTTATTAGCCAAAGTGGAAAACCTAGGGGTTCTTAAAACTTCCTACCGGTGGGAATCACCAGTAATTTTCCACTATATAGATTCTTATTCATGGAACTATTTTCCCTCTGGTTCTTCTGCCTTTTCTAGAACCAGCTTGAACATTTGGAAGTTCACGGTTCACATATTGATGAAGCCCATCTTGGAGAATTTTGAGCATTACTTTGCTAGCGTGTGAGATGAGTGCAATTGTGCGGTAGTTTCAAATTGCCAACATCCGCTGGATCATCAAAAAAGCAAGAGAGTTCCAGAAAAACATCTATTTCTGCGTTATTGACTACGCCAAAGCATTTGACTGTGTGGATCACAATGAACTGTGGAAAATTCTGAAAGAGATGGGAAGGAATACCAGACCACCTGACCTGCCTCTTGAGAAATCTGTATGCAAATCAGGAAGCAACAGTTAGAACTGGACATGGAACAACAGACTGGTTCCAAATAGGAAAAGAAGTACATCAAGGCTGTATATTGTTATCCTGCTTATTTAACTTCTATGCAGAGTACATCATGAGAAATGCTGGGCTGGATGAAGCACAAGCTGGAATCAAGATTGCCGGGAGATATATCAATAACCTCAGATATGCAGATGACACCACCTTTATGGTAGAAAGTGAAGAGGAACTAAAGAGCCTCTTGATGAACGTGAAAGAGGAGAGTGAAAAAGTTGGCTTAAAGCTCAACATTCAGAAAACGAAGATCATGGCATCCAGTCCCATCACTTCATGGCAAATAGATGGAGAAACAGTGGGAACAGTGTCAGACTTTATTTTTTTGGGCTCCAAAATCATTGCAGATGGTGATTGCAGCCATGAAATTAAAAGACACTTACTCCTTCGAAAAAAAGTTATGACCAACCTAGACAGCATGTTAAAAAGCAAAGACATTACTTTACCAACAAAGGTCAGTCTAGTCAAGTCTATGGTTTTTCCAGTAGTCATGTATGAATGCGAGAGTTGGATTATAAAGAAAACTGAGTGCTGAAGAATTGATGCTTTTGAACTGTGGTGTTGTAGAAGACTCTTGAGAGTCCCTTGGACTGCAAGAAAACACAACCAGTCCATCCTAAAGGAAATCAGTCCTGAGTGTTCATTGGAAGGACTGATGTTGAAACGGAAACTCCAATATTTTGGCCAGTTGATATGAACAGCTGACTCATTTGAAAAGACCCTGATGCTGGGAAAGATTGAGGGCAGGAGGAGAAGGGGACGACAGAGGATGAGATGGTTGGATGGCATCCCCGACTCAATGGACATGAGTTTGAGTAAACTCTGGGAGTTGGTGATGGACAGGGAGGCCTGGCATGCTGCAATCCATGGGGTCGCAAAGTGTAGGACACGACAGCAACTGAACTGAACTGATTCATGAAACTGGATACGTCCACGCTTCCAGCAAGCCCCCAGCTGGTGCCAGAGTCTGAGGTCCACTCTAAGCAACAAAGATCTACATACACTTAGCTCTCTGGATCTGGACTTCTTCTGTTCACCTTTAGAGAGGGCGGTTCATGTCTCACACACCCCATGTTGCCTTAGCACATGTACACTTCAGAATAACATATATCCAGTTCCATTCTTTATTTAATGTTTATGAAAGCACTAATTATCCTTAAAGTAATTACTGTGAACACATTTAAATAGGTGTAGTTCTACGGTTAGGACACTCTAATTTGGTATTTCCAATGTTTTACTGATCATCAAAGTCAACTGGGAGCCTTAAAAATCTAATGGGAATCCTCCCCAACAGGGGTGGGTGGGAGAAGAGAAGAAGAAACTTTTTAATTAAGCCATGCAGGTGATGGTGATTCAGATGTCTTCACTTTGGAAGTTTATATCCATTTATAAAGGCTAATGAATGAAACAAAATCATCATCTCTTTCACTTCAGTATATGATAGAAGAAAGCAACTTGGAACTCAGGCACTACAACTCATGGGCATGCTATTTTGTCATAAATTATGTAGGAAATACAATGAAAATACGTAAACTTTGAATATATCTGTGGTAGTGTCAAAATCCTAAAGTTAGAAAAATGTTAAAAAACGGATAGATAGCCTGCAAAGGGAAAGCGAGAGCTGGGATGGCAGGACAAATCACGCCAGCCATTATTCTTCCATCCATTGGTGTCCAGATAGGTCCTCCCCATTGAATGGATGGCTCTGGCCTCCAGAGGGCAGATCCAGCTGGCTGCCACCTTGTTGAGGAAGGAACTGGTCTCAGAGAATCATTCAATCAGCTCACTTCATGGGCAGAGGTTACAAATAGCAACTTCATGGAATTCTCGACTAGGAGGACATTCAGAACAATGATGCCAATGGTATATTTACTTCTTATCTAGAGAGCCTACTTTCATTGTCTCTCTCTCCCTGTCTTCCTTCTCCCCTCTCCCTCCCTCCCTCCTCCCCTCTCTCCCTCTCCATCTCTCCCCTCCTCCCCTCTCTCCCTCTCCCTCCTCCCCGCTCTCCCTCTCCATTTCTCCCCTCCCCTCTCTCTCCCTCCTTCCCCTCCCCTCTCTCTCCCTTCCTCCCCTGCCCTCTCTCTCCCTCCCTCCTCCCTCTCCCTCCTCCTCGCCCTCTCTGGCCCTCCCTCCCTTCTCTCTCTGGCCCCCCTCTTCACCTCCCACCCTCTCCATCTCTCCCTTCCCCTCCTCTTCCTCCTCCCCTCCCCCTCCCTCCCTCCCTCCTTCCCTCTCCATCTCTTTCCTCCCTCTCCCTGCTGCATAGAACAAGGGAAAAACACTGCTTCAGGTTCCATCCTATTACCTAGGAACGGTGGACACTAGTTCTCTGAGACGTCTCATTCCTTTAGAGTCTCAGCCTTTGTGGTTAGTTCTATTGTCAGAATCAAAGGAGTGGCTGGGGTGTGAAAGTTGAGAATCCAGGGGTCACTCTAATTTCTTCCTGGGTCTCCACACACTTGGCCTTTCCTTCCATGGTCCCATTGCCACACACCGGCCAGAGGCTTTCCCCTTCATGCTCTGCCCACCACCTTCCACCTATCCACAGAGGAGAATTAAAGCTGATTTTGAGGATGACTTCATAAGCTGACCCTGCTAGTACATGCTCAGTCAGGTCTGACTCTCTGTGATCCCATGAACTCCAGCCTTTTAGGTTCCTTTGTCCATGGGATTTTCCAGGAAAGAATTCTGGAGTGGGTTGCCACTTCCTTCTCCAGGAGATATTCACAATCTAGGGATCAAACCCTTGTCTCCTGCATCTCCTGCATTAGCAGGCAAATTCTTTACGTGCCATCTGGGAAGCCCAAGACTGACTCTGGGGCTATTCTCAATTATTCATGATAATACCATCTCCATCCCTCCCAGCCTTGCCCAAATGAGCTTCTCTCTGACCTTATTTCGAGCAAATATTGCCTATCTTTTGTCTATTTCATCACGTCTTATTTTTATGTATATTACACCTCACCCACAAATTTATGAGCTGCTTGATGTTGGGAATGAAGTTTTTGTTACCTTTCTACCCTCTTGGTCTCTGAGATAAGGTAGATGCTCTATGCAGGCACAACCACTTGACTGAATCCGCAACCTCTGTCGAAATAGCTTGTTAATCTAGGATGTGGAGGAGCAGAAGGAAGACTACTTTATATTAAAGTGTGAGTGTTTTAGTCGGTGCAAATCACCCTAAACTCATTTACAGAATATGTATAAAATACAAAGCAACAAACAATAAAAATAAATTCAACTTGTAATGCTACTTTTTGAAACCTCAAGCTCTGTTTAGAATTTGCTAGTCTCCATTCTAAATTGACCTCAAGTATGAATGTAAACTCTTTAAGAAAACTAATAATTGGATTCAACACTGTTTTGGAAGGCTGACTGCCATCTTACCTTCATTATCTTTTACTTTAGTCTCTTAAGAGTAAAATTTTAAGCCCAAGGAGACAACATCTTAAAGTATTCTTTTGAGGCACAATGTGCTATTCTTGGGGCTGATTTTTCAAAGAGTAAACGTTAAGCTTTGAGAATGTGTTGATACAGTGGAAGAATCTCAGAGGGGAGTTTTGCAGATCTGTTTATATTTAAAATGCAGATTTCAGGAAATCACTTTCATTTAGCCCTTATTTAAGCAAACAGGATTTTCACAGCGTTCAGTTTTGGGTCTTACTTTATTTTTGTTTTGTTAACATTCCATGGGAAGCTTGGTATTGTTTTTATGGAGTGTTTCTGAGTGGGTGTTGTATGAAGTATGCAAGGGAGAAGACTTCACATCTTATAAAGGAGGGAGCTCAGATGCGGATAAAACTGTTTAGAATCTGAATTAAAGCAGCGACACAGGATCCGCACAACCCAGATATCTGCTTCAAGTTGTATGGATAGTGGAATCTTTAAAGCTGACATTTAGGAACACAACCCTGCCAAAAAAACAGCTAAGAAAGGCTGAACTCATTTTCCAGAAGAATAAGCTTTATGCTGTCATTGTTCAATTGCTCAGTCGTGTCCGACTCTTTGCAACCCCATGGATTGCAGCACACCAGGCTTCCTTGTCCTTCACCATCTCCTGATGTTTGCTCAAATTCAAGCCCACAGTGTCGATGATGCCATCCAACCATCTCATCCTCTGCCAACCCCTTCTCCCCTTATTTCATGTGGCTGCCATATAGTTCAGTTCATTGATTTAGTGTACAAACTCAGGGAACTCTTAGCCTCCAAATGACAACTCAGCCTGTAATCTGCAAATGGAGAGATTATTTTTCTCTTTTCCAGAGTATTCTCCTTCCTGTGGAGAGGGCAAGTTTGGATTCAATCCAGAAATTCAGGGGTAGGTACTAACACCTCAAAAGAGAAAACTAAAAACCCAAAGGGCTACTGAGGATCCTGAAATCCTATCATCCTGCAGGTGGGCTCCAGGCTTTTCTCTGTCCCGTGTCCCGTGCCTGCTGCACTCAGCGGAGCTGAGCACTTGGGTGGTCCTTGTGGGAGGACTGCTGAAGCTCAGGTAGGCTCCCCCTTGACTCAAGTGAGCAGAAAGCCTTAAGATTCTGTGCTCCCAGCAGGATGCGTTATAGAACCTGATGGGCATCACTCTTGGGAGGTTTTCTTGGCGAGGAGAATGTTTCTCTTCCCCAAGTGTGTATGAGGTCCTCCTGGGCTGCTCTTTTGAATGGCCCTGAGACATCCACACCCCCCACGTCATACCCTCGGCTTCAGGCCCTGGTTAGTGGTGTGAGGAGGGTTAGTCTGTGGTTCCACCACTGGTGCTTTGCTGCGTCCTGAACCTGCTCCCTACCCTTGGTGGTGACTCTGGGAGCCTGTGGAGACTCATTGTAGGGTGATTTAATTTATCTAAAGAAACTTCAGTTCATCAGAGATATTCCAACAATGCTAACATTATAGAAAAAGGTTAGGATCTCAAGCCTCTTTGTTTTAGAAAGTTCTTTGCTCCTGGGGCAATTTTTAAACCCTGTCCCCAGAAATTCTCCAGCATTTTACAAAACCAGAGTATTGGTAGATCTGTGGGCCTATTGCACCTTTCTCCGGAGTCAGAATCCTAAAATTTAGGGCACTGGAAATGGGTCTGCTTGCCACTGTGGCAAGGGGTGGGGGGAGGGCTGGAAGGTGGACACTTCAAAAAAGTGGGGTCATACTTCAAAAAGTCCTACTTCATGTTGGCTGTTTCTTGTTTCTGCCGGTGTAAAGGAAAACCACAACAAAACAGAACAAGACAGAAGGAAGCAATTAAGCGAAAGTTTATTTTATCTTAAAATTAAAAAAAAAAAAAGATAAAACACTGCCTCAAGTTTGACCTCACCAGTTATCTTTAGTTGAAATACTAATTACGTTAGAATGTGTTTCAGCATAACATTTATATTCAACAACCTGCAAATTTTATATAAAGAAATTGCGTACAAAATGCCATCCTGTAGGGATTTATTATCCTGAAATAAACTTCTTTATCTTCCTGTAGCTTCGCAACTGCTAGATCCACTTCCACTAGAATCCTTGCGCCTCCTTCGTGATTTTGGTCTCTTCCTGCCTTTAGGAAGTTTCAATTTCATGCTTTCTGGTTGGGCTCTGAAAAGTTACCTCCTGATTGAGGAATGAACTAAGAATTAGATTTCAGATTGGCAAGCAAACTGGTACTGTCTACGTAGTACAGCTAAAGAGTCTCCTTGAACATACATTCATAAAGTTCCTGTTTAATCACTTTGCACCCAATATATTGGGCTTCCTTATGCTGAGTTGAAGCTGAAGCCACTTCTAAATGTGAATGCAGAGTGGCCTTTAGCAGAAAATAGGACAAAAGGAAAATAAGATATACCATGGTTTTTAAATGAACTACATATATGTACATATGTGTATCTGTGTGTGTGTGTATACATTTATTTAAAGTACTTGTGAGAAAGTGACCTTGTCTCCAAGACTGGATATCATTGTCTCTCAGATTCCTTGCAGCATGACAATTCTCTGAAAAGAAAATCCCTAAGTCTTGCTTTAGTCTCTCATTTTTGTTGCTTTAATTGACCATAACAGTGCATCTTTTGATGATCATTCATTTTCCTTTTTCTTGTCTAGATTTAAGGCTTTATTGTTTCCAGCTCCTCATGGGTACAAACTGACATGACTTTCATTTCACCTCCTGAGAGCACTTGGTAAAGACAGAGAGAGCTGCTGACAGAAACAAGGATGGATTTTAAGTTTTCCTCCACCTCCACCAGGTCAGGCTCCCCTCCCAGCCCCACTACATGTAACCCACAGATTTAAAAAGCAGTGGTTAAAATACCTGGTTAGCTAGATAAACTGCATACTGCATAGAAGCAAATAACCCTACAGCAGGTTCTGGTTCTAACATGTTTTGCCAACAGTCAGTGCACAGGCTAGGTCTTGCCACGTGTCTCATTTGACTTCTTTCAGTGTTGGTTTTCTCATCGCCACGTGAGGTAGTAAGAATCTTCCAGTTCTAAACCCCTGCAATATTTAAGCATGTGAACCATCTGGCCATGTGCCGATAGCTGAGAAATCATTTCTTTATGCCATGTTGCTGTTCAGTTGCCAAGTTGTGTCTGATTCTTCGAGACCCCACAGACTGCCTCCCTGTCTTCATGCCATACAGATCGAATAAGCCATATTCAGTAAAAAATCCAGTAATTTTGCTTGAGTTGATGGTTGAATTGATCTGTCCAGCTAAACGAAGGGCCATTACCTGAGGGACTGATGCATGTAAACTTTCTAGACACTTGTCCTGATTTTCCTAAACAGAGAGGAGACTTTTCTTGGGGGAATAACTTCCAGGTGTGAAAATGTGCAGGACACTTGAACCAGAGCCATCCACAGCTTTCCCAGTCCTGCGGGTGGACTCCCAACCTCTGGGCCTCTTGCTCTGAAGAGACTGCAGGCATGGGGCGTGCTCACTGTCACAGCCCAGCTGACCAGGATGGAGGGCAACCGTGGGCTGTGCCCAGGACCACCATGCTTGCTCTTGGGCCGGCTCAGGGCTCTCTCTTGGATGCAAACAGGAGACAGAGCTGGGGTTTGGAAGCAGGAAAAGACAAGAAAGGGAGAAATGCACAGAAGAGGATTAAATTGTCATAATCGTGAGGCAACCAGTTAGTGGTCTATGTGGCTTGGCGAGAGAGCAGAATTAGAGCTTGGACTTTATTCCTGAGCAGGCTTCCCAAAGCCAGCTTGGGTTCCTGTAAATATAGGAAACTACATTCAATATTGTGTAATAACCTCTAATGGAAAAGAATCTCAGAAAAAAAATATGCATATAAATATATGTATGTCTATATATATATCAGTTCAGTTCAGTCATTCAGTCATGTCCGACTCTTTGCAACCCTGTGGACTGCAGCACTCCAGGACTCCCTGTCCATCACCAACTCCCAGAACTTACTCAGACGCATGTCCATTGAGTCAGTGATGCCATCCAATCATCTCATTCTCCTCCTGCCTTCAGTCTTTCCAAGTATCAGGATCTTTTCCAGTGAGTCAGTTCTTTGCATCAGGTGGCCAAAGTATTGGAGTTTCAGCTTCAGCATCAGTCCTTCCAATAAATATTCAGGACTGATTTCCTTTAGGATAATTCATTTTGCTATTCACCAGACACTAACACAAGATTGTAAATCAACTATTCTTTAATTAAAAAAAAGTAAAATAAAACAAAGTAGATGATGCCCAAGGCCCTATTCATTATAAAAAAAGAAATTCGGTAAAATTCTACTACTATTTTTAGTCTCTCAGTCTCTCATTGATGTGATGTAATCACCCTCTCATTGTAGTACTGATGTTAAACGTATTCATCCCAGATGCTGGATTTTTAAAATACCGTGTTCAGTGATACTGCCAAACACATTTTCTTATATCTAAGCCATATTTGATATACTCAGGATGTTGGCATTATACGGTAAATATTTAAATGTAATCCTTTCTTTAAGTTGCTCTGTCATGTGTTAGCCATTATCATAATTCATTAAGCTCCATGGAGGGGCTGGGTGCCAGAAGCGAGACCATAGTCAGGATTTACAGTCTGTTGAAATTGCAGATTAGAGGCAGATCAGGAATGGAAATGACAAGGGTCACGCAAATGGGGCACCTGAGAGGATGACTGAGGACTCAGCAGTCTTATCAGAGGCTGGCAGCACCCTTGTCCTACAAAGACTGTAGGAACAATACCCAGATTTTTAAGGAAATGGTTCAGGAATCATGAAAAATAGAAGTGAAAGCGTTAGTCACTCAGTCGTGTCTGACTCTTTGTTAGACCTGCCATGTTCCTCTGTCCATGGGATTCTCCAGGCAAGACTACTAGAGTGGGTAGCCATTTCCTTCTTCAGGGGGTCTTCCCAACCCAGGCATCAATCTGGGTCTCCTGCATTGCAGGCAAATTCTTTTCCATCTCAGCCACCAGAGGAAGTCCTTGGTGATCATGAAGACGCCAGAAATGGTATTCTAGGCAAAGGTGTGTTATGAGATTAGCAGGCTGAAAAGTGCAAAGGATTTTAAAATGTACAGAATGAATTGCATCCTTAATCACAAAATGTATGGCTTGGGGAGGTAACACACACTGAGCCTTGGTGCCCTCAAATGCAAATGGGCATGATATCAGTTCAGTTCAGTTCAGTTCAGTCGCTCAGTCGTGTCCGACTCTTTACGACCCCATGAATCGCAGCAAGCCAGACCTCTCTGTCCATCACCAACTCCTGGAGTTCACTCGGACTCACGTCCATCGAGTCAGTGATGCCATCCAGCCATCTCATCCTCTGTCGTCCCCTTCTCCTCCTGCCCCCAATATATATTATCAAGTAATTCTAAGGATGAAGGCGATTAATAAAGAATGCCTACCAAAGGTAAATTTATTATTATTTTAATATCTGTGGCAAATCTACATTTTAGGGTTTATAGAACAATCTTCATTTCCAATCCTGTATAATCCTCCTAACCTAATTCATACTTGTCAAACAATGAATCTCAATTTTCTATTGGAACAATATGGCACACATGATAGATTAGTGAAAGTGTTGGACACTGAGTTAAGTAGAACTTCAGGATAAAAGCAATAAAAATGGCTATCATATATCAAATAATGTTAAAATCAGGAAGTGGCATTTGGGGCACAAATTTAAAATGATCTAAAATGTGTATTATAAGGAAGAAGGTAATGAGTAAAGAACAGGTGTCTCCAACATGATAAATTGGTGCACATATGAGTGCAGTCACTTTAGCCGTGTCCGACTCTTTGTGACCCTGTGGACTGCAGCCCACCCTTCTCTGTCCATGAGATTCTCCAGGCAAGAATACTGGAATGGGCTGTCATGCCCTCCTCCAGGGTATTTTCCTGACCAAGGGATCGAACCCACATCTCTTATGTCTCCTGCATTGACAGGCAGGGTGTTTTTTCTTTTCTTTCTTTCTTTCTTTTCTTTTCTTTTTCTTTTTTTTTACCACTAGTGCTACCTGGAAAGCCTTTACAGGCTTCCTTCTGAGGCCAGTCCTTGGGATTTTCCCTGTCTAATCTACCTCACTCTCTCATTGGCTGGTTCTTGCTGGCCAACTCACTGGATTACAGTTTAGAATTTTGCTGTCATTGGGTGACTGGCTTCTTAATTGCTTACCACCAAAATCTCCACTGCTTTTGAGAAAGTTGTTAGACTTGAATCTCACTACATTCTGCCTTGAATCAAGGCAATTTATTTGGAGCAAGCTTCTGAGGAAATGGCAACCCACTCCAGTACTCTTGCCTGGAAAATCCCATGGATGAAAGGGCATGGTAGGCTACAGTCCGTGGGGCTGCAAAGAGCTGGACACGACTGAGCAACTTCACACTCACACTCACTCACTCACTCTCTGATCTTCCCATTATGTTGGCCTCTCTCTCTCTCCCCCTGAGCAAAGTGTCTGAGACACTCCTCCGGAGTCGGGGGCTGGGAGAGTGGGCTTCTTCTCTTGGGCTGACATCCCGTCTCTCTGAGCTAGTCTCCAGGCGGTGGCGTCATCTGATCTTCTTGGCTCTCCGCTTCTGCTATGTGCCCTCCACCTCGGGGGGAACTGGATTACTGGCTATTGGAGCCGCAGCTTTTTGCAACTGGGGTAGAGCCTCTGTCCTGTGAGGCTGGGTGGCAGGGGTAGAGAAAGAGAGTCTCCAGCCTCTTTTCAGCCTCTACAGGTTAGCAGGAATGGGACAGTAATGGTACTGTCATTTTGTCTTTTAATACTGTAAGCCATTTCAAAGTTCATCTCTTCTAAAAATTGCATTGTTTTCTGCATGAGACAATTACTTCTTGCTAGCTATCTGTCAAGCAGGTGAGCAAAAGTGTCAGCCGTAATTATGTTCACAGCTCCTGCTCTGGCATTTAGGGTAATCTGGAAAACACTCACTTTCCTAGGAGATATTATGTAACCAGGACTGAGATTCAACCATGACTGACTGTCAGATTTTGTTCCACTGAAATTCAGCTACGAGTCTGAACTGATGATGGTGAACGTGTTGCTTTCTCCTGTGTCTATGAGAGGGAAGCTTCACGGAGCCTAACATTTATCAGATGAAGCTATTATCAGAGGAATCTATTTTTGGGTCATGTTCATAGCTCAATAGTTGAGTTTTCAGGCGTTATCATTAATATTTTGTCTGTTTCCACTAAGAAGTGTTTAAGGATGGTTTCCTTAAACTGAGAAAATCAGTGTGTCCTGTGAATATAAGCAATCTGGGGAAAATCAGCAATTTGTTCATTTAGGTATTTACAAATGATTTATTGAGTCTTTACTAGAGGGAAGTCCACGTGCTAGGAACTGGGGATCTAGTTGTGAGTGAAATCCAGATATGACAGGACCCTAATGGAGCTCACAGGCTGGTGGGCAAAACAGACCTTAGTAAAAAAAAAAAAATCACACAAACAAGAAATCTTTCTGAAAATATAGAAAGTCTGAGAGTTGGCTAGTTTGCATCTTCACACAAGATTTTTAACTTCCAGCTGTATCTTCTGTTGTGGTGTCAGATGACTTAAAATGCCCCTCTTGGTTTCTGGTTGGTAACTCTTGGTTGCTAAAGTAAATCTGAATATGGTAATATGTGATATACACAGAAAGTACCTGGCAATTAGTAGGTGAGCTGCCTATGTCAGTTTTCTTCCAAGTCCTGTTTCCTTTGCCACGAGGGAAAGAAAAACAAAAACAAAAACATAATGTTCTATCTGAGATACTGCTTATCTCTGACTATTCTAAAATTCTGCATGATGTCCAACTTCTCAACTTAGACATGTTTAACTTTGTCGTGAAGAGGCCAGTAGGTATTTTATATTGCCCTCTGTGTTGGAAATGCCCAATTGCTTCATTTTAATGGAATTTGAGATGGGTCTTCTTTCCGCAGGATTAAAGTGAGTCCCTGTAACAGTGTTCCTTAAACAGGAATTTATGCTTGAGAGTCAGTAGACATTTTGTGGGGAGTCATGAAATGTTTACAATAATTTAAAATTCTATATTGATACTATATCTATCTGCCATCATCATCATAATCTATCATCTGTCTATCTATAAATATGTATGTGAAAGTGTTAGATATTCAGTCGTGTCCAACTCTTTGTGACCCCCACGGACTGTAGCCCACCAGGCTCCTCTGTTCATAGAATTCTTCAGGCAAGAATACTGGAGTGGGTTGCCATTCCCTTCTCCAGGGGTCCTCCCAACCCAGGGATTCTCCCAACCCATGGATTGAACTTGGGTCTCCTGCATTGTAGGCAGATTCTTCACTGTGAGCCACAGGAAGCCCATAAATATGTATATATGACTATATCTATATCCATCTGTCCATATGTCTTTATATCCTGGATCGTACAGGTAACCTTGTCTTCATGACCACACTGAAGCCAAAAGATCAGCTAAATTTCTAAGCTTAAACTTTTAATGCATTTTCTCATGCAGGATCTGTGGCTCTGTGGGTCTTTTATCTCTCTCTCCTTCCACCTAACATTCTTTTATCCTGGGCTTTGTTAACTTTTTCTGTGTGAGAATATTACTGCTTTGGGGAAAGATTGTTTGTGTGTGTCTGGGCATTTCTGTACACACATTTCAGGTATGGATGTTACAGAACACATATTTGTTTACTGGATGAGTGTAGATGTTTTTATTGTATATTGTGCTAGAGAAACACGACTGGTGGATCACACTGTTGAGTCTACGTTAGGACTAGCAGTCTAGACTTTGGGACATAAACTGTTAAAATCGTCTGATTCAGCATGTAGAGCAAGCACCTCGCTGGTTCATTTTCTTTTCAATAGAATGGATGATCTTGCCTATTGCGGCTGATCAATGGTGGATGTTAATTTTGAAGTCACTCTTGCACAGAGGAGAGGATGGAGGTGTGAGAGGAGGTCTGGGAGGATGGGAGAAGTTTCCTCTGACTTTGGGGCTGGTGGATAGTTAAGCAGGGTCCTAGGCCACAGAGTTGCATAAGGGCATTCCCAAGAGCAAGGGGTCATTTTCATCCAGTTGTTTAGACAAAACCAAGAAGCAGTGTAAAGGGGACTCATCGGCTCGGGATAGAGCCACATTAACATAACCCATCACCTGGAAGTTATCTTATTCCCTTCTGCCTACCTTGACTCTGGCAATCATTGATATGCTTTTGGTCTCTAGTAGTTTCACTTTTCTTAGAACTTCATGTAAGTGAAGTCACACAGAATGAATTACTTTGTATTTATTTTTCCCCTCATGCAGTGTAATAGTTTTGATATTTATCCATGTTGTTATGGGCATTAATAATTTACTTCTTTTTATTGCTGAACAGCAGTGTCTCCTGAATTGGCAGGTAGATTCTTTGCCACTGAACCACCTTGGAATCCCTCTTATAGTACTGTATTGTAGCGCTTCCCTGGTGGCTCAGTGGTGAAGAATCTGCCTGCCAATGCAGGAGATACAGGCTCGAATCCCTGGGCTGGGAATATACCCTGGAGAAGGAAATAGCAACCCACTTAGCATTTATGCCTGGGAAATCCCATGGACAGAGGAACCTGGTGAACTGCTGTACATGGGGTCGCAAAAGAGTCGGACATGACTTAGCCACTAAACAACAACAGCCACAAGTGTTGTATGATTATACAGCAACTTATCTATTAAGCTATTGTTGATGTTTAGCCTGTTTCCAATTGTTTGTGATTATGAATAAAACTGGTATGATTATTTTTATACAAGTTCTGCATATACATATTTTTATTTTGGGGGAAATTATTAGGTCATATGGCAAGCATCTATGAAATGTTATATGAAACTGTCAAACTATTTCCCAAGCTTGCTGTACCATTTTTAAATTCCACTAGCAATGTATGAGAGTTCAAGTTGTTCTATACTTTGCAAATACTTGGCATTGTTGGCATTTTAAGTTTTGTCTTTTAAAATCTACTAATTATTAATTTTATTTAGCCATTCTAGTAGATATACAGGGATAGTTTGCATTTACCTCCAAATTTCCACCAACTGACCAGGCCCAAGGAGACTCAAGTCATAATAATGTCAGGTTGAAGAAAGGGCTTTTATCGTATTTTGTAATCAGAGGATGATGAAATGTGTAACATATGGAATACAAAAAATAATGATTTTTTTCTTAAAAATCAATATCAGGAGCAATATACTATGCAACAGAGACTTAACCACTTCTTTTACTACCATACACACAGCTGAGCAGAAACTTGAGCATTTTGGCCACGAGAGAATAACTGTACATATTGTGAGGCCAAATTCACCCTTCTTGGCCATGGGACTTTGGCATTGAAGCCAGGAAATTACTATTCCTCTTAGTTGCTGCTGCCACTCTAGAACATTCTGTGAGGTTTTCCTTGACTGTGGTTTCCAGGGTGCTGAAACTATAGAGATTCGGGGTCTATAATAGCCTCACTACTCATTAAGCGATAATTTAATAGCAAAGAAAGCTCAAGGGGTTGTCAGCTTCCTTAAAAGAGTGCACATTTCTCACCAGTATTTTGCAGGAAGATTCTCAGAGCATTATTAAACATTGTACACAGAGCTTGGATGCACTATTATTATGATGCAGGATTTTAGTTGAAATGAAAACCAGGTTCTGTCACCTCACTGGGGCTTTAGTGTATCCTCTCTGGGATCACCAATTCTTCTTTTTTATTTATTTTTTTCTCTGTCCAATACCAGTGGAAACTCAATCCTTAGAAGGCAATGTTTGGCGTAGCATTGCAAGTCTGACTTGTTTTAACGCACTGTGAGAGAGTATTGTTGAAAATAAGATTCCCCAGGAAGGATTGCACTGTGAGGTTTTACATGCCAGTTCAGACAGAACTCAGGTTTTGCTGTACTTTCTTCTTTTAATCTATAATCATGCGATCGAAAGCTTATCCCTCAATAAGTTTCTATAATCACCTACTGCGGGGTATTGAGAGCCTGTTTCACGTGAGTGGCTTCATCAGCACTCAGCCTCGTCCTGCTTATCCTAAGAAATCTCACCCTGGAGAAATGAGCCTCCATCTCTAGTACCAGGCTCAGGTTTCCGCAGCCCAGCTGGGTCAAGGTCAAGGCTGGCAACCTGGGGAGCTGGGTAACAATAGGCAGAGATTAGAGCAAGGAAGAGGGAGGGAAAATGCTGAATGAACAGACCAGAGGCATGAACAAGCCTGTGAGTTTTGCACTGTGATTGGAAAAGTCCTTTTGGCCTAAAGACACCTGGATTAGCAAGCAGAATGGCCCAGTTCAAGTCACTTCAGTTGCTCAGCCGTGTTTGACTCTCTGTGACCCCGTGAGTCACAGCATGCCAGACCTCCCTGTCCCTCACAAAGAATCCCAGAGTTTACCCAGACTCATGTCCATTGAGTCTGTGAGGCCATCAAACCACTTCATCCTCTGTCATCCTCTTCTCCTCCTGCCTTCAATCTTTCCCAACATCAGGGTCTTTTCAAATGAGTCAGTTCTTCACATCCAGTGGCCAAAGTACTGGTGTTTCAGCTTCACCATTAGTCCTTCCAATGAGCACTCAGGACTGATTTCCTTTAGGATGGACTGGTTGGACCTCCTTGAAATCCAAGGGACTCTCAAGAGTCTTCTCCAACACCACAGTTCAAAAGCATCAGTTCTTCAGTGCTCAGCTTTCTTTACAGTCCAACTCTCACATCCATATGTGACTACTGGAAAAACCATAGCCTTGACTAGATGGACCTTTGTTGGCAAAGTAATGTCTCTGTTTTTTAATATGCTGTCTAGGTTGGTCACAACTTTCCTTCCAAGGAGTAAGTGTCTTTTAATTTCATGGCTGCAGTCACCATCTGCAGTGATCTTGGAGCCCAAAAAGATAAAGTCAGCCACTGTTTCCACTATTTTCCCATCTATTTGCCATGAAGTGATGAGACTGGATGCCATGATCTTAGTTTTCTGAATATTGAACTTTAAGCCAATTTTTTCACTCTCCTCTTTCACTTTCATCAAGAGGCTCTTCAGTTCTTCACTTTCTGCCATAAGGGTGGTGTCATCTGCATATCTGATGCTATTGATGTTTCTCCCAGCAATCTTGATTCCAGCTCATGCTTCATCCAGCCCAGCATTTCTCATGATGTACTCTGCATATAAGTTAAATAAGCAGGGTGACAATATACAGCCTTTTCCTATTTGGAAGCACTCTGTTGTTTTATGTCGAGTTCTAACTGTTGCTTCATGACCTGCATACAGATTTCTCAAGAGGTAGGTCAGGTGGTCTGGCATTCCCATGTCTATAAGAATTTTCCACAGTTTCTTGTGATCCACAGTCAAAAGTTTTGGCATAGTCAATAAAGCAGAAATAGATGTTTTTCTGGAACTCTCTTGCTTTTTCCATGATCCAGCAGATGTTGGCAATTTGATCTCTGGTTCCTCTGCCTTTTCTAAATTCAGCTTGAGCATCTGGAAGTTCACTGTTCACATATTGCTGAAGCCTGGCTTGGAGAATTTTGAGCATTACTTTACTAGCATGTGAGATGAGTGCAACTGTGTGGTAGTTTGAGCATTCCTTGGCATTGCCTTTCTTTGGGACTGGCATGAAAACTGACCTTTTCCAGTCCTGTGGCCAATGCTGAGTTTTCCAAATTTGCTGGCATATTGAAAGCGGCACTTTTGCAGCATCATCTTTTAGGATTTGAAATAGCTCAACTGGAATTCCATCACCTCCACTAGCTTTGTTCGTAGTGATACTTCCTAAGGCCCACTTGACTTCATATTCCAGGATGTCTGGCTCTAGATGAGTGATCACACTATCATGATTATCTGGGTCATGAAGATCTTTTTGTACAGTTCTTCTGTGTATTCTTGCCACCACTTCTTAATATCATCTGCTTCTGTTAGGTCCATACCATTTCTGTCCTTTACTGAGGCCATCTTTGCATGAAATCTTCCCTTGGTATCTCTAGTTTTCTTGAAGAGATCTCTAGTCTTTCCCATTCTGTTGTTTTCCTCTGTTTCTTTGCATTGATCGCTGAGGAAGGCTTTCTTGTTTCTCCTTGCTATTCTTTGGAACTCTGCATTCAAATGGGTCTATCTTTCTTTTTCTTCTTTGCTTTTCACTTCTCTTCTTTTCACAGCTCTTTGTAAGGCCTCCTCAGACAGCCATTTTGCTTTTTTGCATTTCTTGTCTTGGGGATGTTCTTGATCCCTGTCTCTGGTACAGTGTCACAAACCTCCATCCATAGTTCATCAGGCACTCTGTCTATCAGTTCTAGTCCCTTAAATCTATTTCTCATTTCCACTGTATAATTATAAGGGATTTGATTTAGGTTATACCTGAATGATCTAGTGGTTTTCCCTGCTTTCTTTAATTTAAGTCTGAATTTGGCAACAAGGAGTTCATGATCTGAGCCACAGTCAGCTCCTGGTCTTGCGTCTGCTCACTGTATAGAGCTTCTCCATCTTTGGCTGCAAAGAATATAATCAGTCTGATTTTGGTGTTGGCCATCTGGTGATGTTCATGTATAGAGTCTTCTCTTGTGTTGTTGGAAGAGGGTGCTTGCTATGACCAGTGTGTTCTCTATTAATAGACAAAACTCAATTAACCTTTGCTCCGCTTTATTTTGTACTCCAAGGCCAAATTTGCCTGTTACTCCAGGTGTTTCTTGACTTTCTACTTTTGCATTCCAGTCCCCTATAATGAAAAGGACATCTTTTTTTGTGTGCTAGTTCTAAAAGGTCTTGTAGGTGTTCATAGAACCGTTCAACTTCTGCTTCTTCAGCATTACTGGTCGGGGCATAGACTTGGATTACCGTGATACTGAATGGTTTGTCTTGGAAACAAACAGAGATCATTCTTGTTGTATTTGCATCCAAATACTGAATTTTGGACTGTTTTGTTGACTGTGATGGCTACTCCATCCCTTCTCAGGGATTCTTGCCCACAGTAATAGATATAATAAATTCACCCATTCCAGTCCATTTTAGTTCACTGATTCCTAAAATTCGACGTTCACTCTTGCTATCTCCTGTTTGACCACTTCCAATTTGCCTTGATTCATGGACCTAAAGGCCCATAGGACTAGGCCAGACTAGGATGGTAACAGCAAGCCAGGAATCTGGGGGATTCACAGGAAAGAATCAAAGAATCTAAAGATCCATTTCCTGCTCCACTCCTGTCCCCAGTTTACAGGATATGGCTCCAGTGAAGTCTTAGACCCAAGGCTCTAAGGAGAAAGGGGTGGGTTTCAGGACCCTAGACAAACAAGATATGATGCCATCATCCTTGTCAGTGCTGTGATGTACCTTCTCTGAGCCTTGCTTTCTTCACCAATAAAACAGAGATTATAATCACCAGTTACTATGAGGATTAAACAAGAATGCATGCAGAAATGCTTTATAAACCATGGAAGAATGAACAAATATTAGTTATTATATAGAGACACCAGTCAAATGAGTCTTCACTGATACCACATCCACTGGCTTATCTTCTAGATGAATTGACTGAAAGTCTAGAGATAAAAGCCTTCCTGGCCTCATTCCTTCATGAAGACTGGACACACCCCAGGGGCACTGCCCCAAGAAGCCTCTCCCTGAGTGGACTCTGTGAGTGACCGCCACACATGAGAACACAGATTCTCAAATCCAGGTGTTTAGTCTCCCTGGAATGTGCAGATGTAAACTCAAGAAACAGTGCTTTGTATGGAAGTCAATGTATCCTTTTTTTCATCTTAATGGCAACCTTAACAAAAGTTTTGCCAGTTGTAAAGATAAAAGTGTCTTCTTGTGGTAACAATTTTTAATGGAAATATATTTTCCTGTAGTGAAACTGATTTCATATGAGCATATCTTTTTTTAAATAGGCCTGTGGACTCCTGGGACCCATGAATACATTTCTGAGGGGTCCAAGGGGTTTTTTTTTTTCTCTTTAGAAGGATTATTTCTTTTATCCAAATTTTAGCAACACCGTGACACATCTGGGACAGTTTACTTCAGATTTTAGAAATAACAAACATATCTTGACTTTCTACTATGATTATTATTTTAATTTTTCAGTGTGGTCTAAGTCTCTCTTCCCCAGAATATAGACTGTAACTCTGTCCTGTGAAAACTCAGAACCCCTCTTTAACTGATGTGGTCATTTGTTTGTAGACTGTGAAGTGTTAGTTGCTCAGTCATGTCCAACTCTTTGTGACACCATGGACTGTAGCCTGCCTGGCTCCTTTGTCCATGGAATTTTCCTTGCAAGAATACTGGAGTGGGTAGCCATTCCCATCTCCAAGGGATCATCCCAACCCAGGGATTGAACCCAGGTTTCCTGCATTGCAGGCAGATTCTTTACAATTGAGCCCAGGGAAGCTGTGCGCCACAAGTATTTGCTACAGGTGTAGAAAATCAGTTATTGCAGTTATGGGCCCCAATCACAAGTTTAAAATCTTACTTAACTGCAGTGAAAGAAAGTCTTGATTCATTTAGTAGTTTGTGCAAGAAATGTGCGTGAAGATACTCTCTTTAAACCTAATCCGGTTAGATTCCAGGCTTCCATGGGGTGATGATGGGAATGTAAAATAGAGACAAATAAAAATACTTCACCAAAACAGAGGCGTTTTTTGTGAGTGAAAGGGACTCTAGAATATTAATCAGACAACAGGCATAAACTGTTACCTTTCCAGAAAAGTAAAATGCAGAGTAACATGAATCAGTCCAGTATAAGGAGTCTGAGGTGAGTTTTCCAGAAAGTTATAAGCAAAAAATGTTGAGGAAAATGGTGGGAAAGAAAACCTCAAAGTAACCCTTCACAATACAGGAATATTTTACATAGGAAAGAAATAGGAGCTTTGTTGTGGGAAACCTGGCCAACACCTCCTCAACCAAGGGTCAAAGTGATATCATCAAGATGAGGAGAGTACACACTCTGTGCTCCGGACTGACTGACGTGTGAGTAAGGACTTGCAGATTCTCGCTTGATCCAGCGGTGATATAAGCTGTGCTGTCATGATCTGCCGGGTTTTTGATACTCAGATGGTCTCCAATTTAGCCAGTGGCCTCCTCTTCAGGCTGACAACTGGTCATTTTCACACATCCCTGCTTTCCAAGTACTTCCTTACTTTATGGAACAAAGCATTTTCGCAAGATGGCAGACACATCATCTCTATTGCTCTTACAAGTACTGAAGTGGAGTTGAACGCAGGCTAACTAGACTTTTGAGACTATCCCCAAGAAGGAATTTCAGATCCTACGAGTGGTGTGTGCCTGGGACCTTAGAGTTTGTTTGATGCAAACTTTCATTTGCAGATGGGAACCTGGGGCTCCAAACCAGAAATCTTTGGGCCAAGGCCAGCGGTCCAAAAGAAACCCATTGTAGAAAACCTCTTCAGAATGGGTCAGAAGAACAGTGCTTCAGAGAGACTCCAGCGTAAGTCAAAACAATATTAAGTCCAATCATGTTCTCCAGCTGAGTCTGCAGTGTTGGCTCCTGTGTCTGACCACGATAGCCCAATAAACCATTTTTATTACAACATGCATAACCGACTTGCCAGCCATCCTCACTTTTACAGATGGCCATTAATTTTTTTTCCTAACGTAATGCATTCCACTCACAAAAAAATCCTTACTCGTCATAAATTGTGAGTGTAGAGAGGCAACACTGCAGTTAAGTACTGAGAAATAAATGCCCTTCATTATGCCCCTATTTATTATTTCAGGCAGGATTTGAATATATCTTCAGGAATATCTTTGAAAAAACCATTAGTTCCATTACAAGGCTTCAAAACCTCACCTATGCAATCCTTAAGAGGTGCTAGAAAGACGTGGTACAAGCAGTGGAACTGGAAGGATTACAAGACCCAGGCACCGACTTCATCTGTCACTGCACAAGGAGTTGCCAGCCACCAGGAAAGAAAGATACCAGGGATTTCCCCCATACCTGGAATGTTCATATGGAAAATTGCTACATTTTAGGGAGTTTTTCAGGCAACTATTCAAATGATAAGAGGTTCTATGAAGCTGAAAATGATTGAAACATAGAAGAGTGCCTTCTAAACTGATTTTAATATCAATAGATACCATTGTTGTTTAGTCACTAAGTCATGCCTGACTCTTTGCGAGCCCATGGACTCCCCACCCGGCTCCTCCATCCATGGAATTTTCTAGGCAAGGGCACTGGAGTGGGTTGCCATTTCCTTCTCGAGGGCATCTTCCCAACCCAGAGATCAAACCCAGGTCTCCTGCAGCGGCAGGTGGATTCTCTACCACTGCACTACCTAGAAAGTTTCATCAATAGATGTTACTCAAAGCAAAAAGAGGGTTATTGGTCAATGACTTATTTGACTTTGCATCTTCTTCTCCTTCTAGACCTTCTCCTCCTTCCCTCCCTCCTCCTCCTCCCCGCTTCTTCCTTCTCTTCTAACAACTCCTGTGATAAAACTAGCATTCTTCTTAGGAAACACTCTGGGGAAATATTGATTAGGGATATGATATCTAAAGAAGAGAGGAGATCTGTGAGCTCCATTTTGGAGGGGGAGGAAAATAATATAGAAAAAGAGCCTCTAGCATTTCTCACTAGACATCAGTGGCTGAGCAGCATACACCACTGGCAAAAACTAATGGAATATCAGAGTCTCTGTTCATCCATTAGACCAATCTTTTTTGTGATAGTTTCAGGTGAACAGCAAAGGGACTCAGCCATTCGTATGCATGCACTCATTCTCCCTCATCTTGAATGCAGTGATTCAATAGCTAAAAACACTTCGTTTCCCTGCATGCATGTTTTAACATCATTATCCAAGAAAAAGCAAAAAAGTTTTAAAGTTTATGTGCCCAAAATTCCTTAAAAAGGATGGAGCTGGAGTCTTAATTCCTGAGATCTGGATCCAGTACCTGTTCTTTCGGCCGTACCGTACCCCACATGCCGCCAAGGTACTCACAGTCTTTAATTCTTACAAAGCCGCTTATCCATCATCTTTTATGTGCAGAAGGTCGGAATGCAATGAAAAGGAGAAGGCCCAGAACGAATCAGAAAAGTTCCCTCTTTCAAACATACTCTGTATTCTAATTAAGGAAGGCGATATAGATAATTTTACCTAAATGCATGACAATGGAGGCGGCAACTGATGTGGGACATTCGAAGAATAGAGAGAAAACTTGTAGCTGAAAGAACAGAGAAGCCTCTATGAAAGTACAGCTTGGGAATCAGATCTCAGGACCTTGAGGAATGATCGGACTTTGACTACATGAAGAATAAAAAGAAACTGAGAGTAAGACGCTCTTGGTCCAGGGTGGCTAGAACCCAGAATGCTTGTTGGGGAAGAGTGAGACAGAGGGTTGTGAGGAGGGATGCTTCTGGGTCACGAGAGTCCTCAGGGAAATCCGCCCCCTACTGTACTGGCAGTGAGGCCATTAGGACGGTACTAAGAAGCCCAGGTTGAAGACGTGGCCTCAGCTGTCTTCCAAGGATGCCAAAAAATGTGTTTGGAGAAGAGCTCCCCACTGGCAAAGAACTGAAATAACATTGCAGCCGCAACTGGAATTCCTCCTTGCAACCCAAGTATATTTTAAGACATTTTCCACAGTGAATGCTTTGTCAGAAGTTGCTCCAAAGGGTTTCTATGAAATAGATGAAGCAGAAAATTGCTCAAGCTCTGAATCAGTAGGAGAACAGAACAGATTTAATAGATCTGGCTAAAGGAGCAAGACTAAGTGATAACAGATATGTTCAAATGATATGCTCAATGCTGAACTGTTTGGATTAGAAAATACAGATTTTGTGATAGTCCATGTTTTTTTCTTAATGTCAGCAAACGTCCTTTAATATCCATAATGTGCCAGGAGGTGTTGTATTGGATGTTGAGGCTACGAAGAGGAATAAGACAAAGTCCTTCATTTAAATAAAACCTCACAGTTGAGTGGAGAATATATGTAACTTTTAAAGGACTGACTTATAATGCCAAGGTAATGAGGATAGGATGCTACAGGAAGACAGATGATGCACACTCACCTGACCTTTGCCCTCTGCCCTCACACACCTTTGCCCTGGGAACTGCCTTCCTAACACTGTATATATATATATACGATCATGAGCTTAACACAAGACAATGAGCCATTTCACTAGTTCCCCCCAAAGCTTTCAAGTATCTCTCCTCTTCTAGGCACAGAAGACAATAACTATATATGTGTTTCAACTTTAGATGCCTTCTGTTAGTGGGTTTGGGATTGACATGTACACATTGCTATATTTAAAATAGTCAAGCAAAAAGGTTCCTATTGTACAGCAAAGGGAACTCTGCTTAATGCTATGTAACAACCTAAATGAGAAAGAATTTGAAAAAGAGTAAATACAAGTATATATATAACCTCATTGCTTTGCTGTCCACCTGAAGCTAAAACAACATGGTTAATCAACTATGCTCCAAGATAAAATGTTTTCTAAAAATTGAGATGTCCTTCCTACTGTATAGCACATGGAACTCTTCCAAATATTATGTGACAGCCTAGACGGGAGGGAGGTTTGGGGGAGATTGGATTCATGTATATATATGGCTGAGTCACTTCACTGTTCACCTGAAACTGTCACAACATTGTTTGTTAATTGGCTATCCTCCAATACAAAATAAGTTTTTAAAAAATTGAGATGTCCTCTATTTCCAATTCTTAGAGAACAGTGAATGGAAAACTGTAAATAATAGAGAAGTTAAAGGTCAGACAAATCCAGATTCTTTATTTGAATCAAAGTTTGGATTCAACCACACACTACTGAGTATTGTGGTTTCCACACAAACTTCAGCGCAGCTAACTAGGAAGACTGAGACTTCAGGATATACCCGGGGTTACTCTGCGTGTGTGTGTGTGTGTGTGTGTGTGTGTGGTGGTTTAGGGGGGACCTCTATCCTCATCTTGTTTCCATGGTTCCTCCTGAAGACAAATTAATTAGGTGAAGCGGGAATGAAGGAGAAAATGTAAAAAAAAAGGTGTCTATAGATAGATCTCTATACGGTTGAACTTCCCAGGTGGCACTAGTGGTAAAGAACGTGCCTGCCAATTCAGGAGACATAAGAGACGGAGGGTTGATCCCTGAGTTCGAAAGATCCTTCAGAGAAGGAAATGGCAACCCACTTTAGTATTCTTGCCTGGAAAACCCCACAGACAGAGGAGCCTGAAGGGCTACAGTCCATGGGCTCATAGAGAGTCAAACATGATTGAAGTGATTGAGCACACATGTGATGGTTGAACTAGGGTTTGTGATTTTTTAAAACAAAGACAAAACAAAAACATGCTGAAGGATTGTGGGGAGAAGCATGTATCTGGCATGAACCTTCATAGCTCCACCCTTGATCAGGGCACTGTGAAGACCACAGACCTTACATGTGACCATGATTGGGAGAGAGGGTGAGGGGCTTTAATGCACACGTGGAGAATTCTAACTGAACACAGATGAAATCCGGGAGGGGTCCAGGAGAAAGCCCAGCCTGTGGGAGCACAGAGGGAGGGGCCCCTGGAGGAATCTGAGGGCTGACAGCTCACAGTTCTCCAGACAGGCAGCCTCTTGAGAGTGGGGAGGACACAGAAGATGGTTTGGAGTGGCCACCAAGAGCCAGAGCCAGGAGTTGGCAGGGCCTTGAGAGTGAAGCCAGTACTGGGACTCTGTGGGCACTGGGGTGTACTGACAGCATTGTTTGTCACCAAAAGATTGGAACGCGATGAGAAAAGGATAGACATGTCCTCTTAGACTTCTCAGTGTCGTCTTCTTGTTTACCATTGAGGAGCTCATTCTCACTTATAGGTTGAAGTGAAGTGAAGTGAAGTGGCTCAGTCGTGTCCAACTCTTTGCGATCCCATGGACTATAGTCCACCAGGCTCCTCCATCCATGGGATTTTCCAAGCAAGAGTACTGCAGTGGGGTGCCATTTCCTTCTCCAGGGGATCTTCCCCACCCAGGTATACAACCCAGGTCTCCTGCATAGTAGGCAGACACTTTACCATCTAAGCCACTAGGGAGGTCCTAGTGGCTGCTTACAGGTTGGGCCTCCATTATGAACAGGTAGCCCTGGGCTCATGCGGGTGGCAGTTGGCTGAATTAGCCAGTAGCACTCCCTTGACCCTATCCCCTGACCCCATCCCCCCCGACCCCTGCCCCGGGATGGGTGGAGCTGTGGCTGCATGTTTCTTCATTTCAGGATAACAGAAAGCCTACCTCCAAGGTTACCCCAGCCCATGGAAACCCTGACCTCTCCCTCGGCCCTTCCCTCCACTCCTAATTCACGAGGCAGGGAGCCCTGGGGTGGGAATCAGCTTCAGATTCTGATCTCAAGTCAATGACTCATTCAACAACCTTGGAGAATCATTTATATCCCAGCATGTCCTAGGTGTCAGCCAGGCTTTCACACCCATCCTGCACCCACACGTGTCTTAATCGCTACCATGTACCAGGTGCTGAGCTTGGTGTAGGGTATGCAGATGTCAGCACCTCAAAAAGGGGATGGGGCTTCCCTGGTGACTCAGTGGTAAAGAATCCTCCTGGAGACACACAGTTCCTGGTCTGGGAAGATCCCACATACCTCGGGGCAACTAAGCCCATGCGCCACAACTAGTGAACCTGTGCTCTAGAGCCTGGGAATTGCAACGACTGACCACACATGCTACAGCTACTGAAGACTGGCTGCCCTGGAGCCAGTGCTGTGCAACAAGAGAAGCCACCACAATGGAAAGCCTCTGCACCACAATTAGAGAGTAACCCTTGCTCTCCAGAACTACAGAAAGGCCTGTGCAGCAATGAAGACCCAGCATAGCCAAAAAGAAACAAACAAAATAAAATTATCAAAGGAGAGAAAGAAATGGGACCCTTAGTGCTCACTCAGGTCCCAGGGTTGATGATACTTACCTCCATCAGCCGGTTGTGGGAACTGGTCTATACACAGGGTAACTATTTTGCCCAATGGTTTTTCCAGTGGTCATGTATGGATGTGAGAGTTGGACTGTGAAGAAAGCTGAGCGCCAAAGAATTGATGTTTTTGAACTGTGGTGTTGGAGAAGACTCTTGAGAGTCCCTTGGACTGCAAGGAGATCCAACCAGTCCATCTTAAAGGAAATCAGTCCTGGGTGTTCATTGGAAGGACTGATGCTAAAGCTGAAACTCCAATACTTTGACCACCTCACATGAAGAGTTGACTCATTGGAAAAGACCCTGATGCTGGGAGGGATTGGGGCAGAAGGAGAAGGGGACGACAGAGGATGAGATGGCTGGATGGCATCACTGACTCAATGGACGTGGGTTTGGGTAAACTTCAGGAGTTGGTGATGGGCAGGGAGGCCTGGTGTGCTGCGATTCACGGGGTCGCAAAGAGTCAGACATGACTGAGCCACTGAACTGAACTGAACTGAGCTGAACTGAACTGATTTTGTCCAAAGTCACACAGGAATATAGTAGACCAGAGATCTATGAACTGCTCTGACTTAAAGTATCAATTTCCTTTGCTTGAAAATTTATGATAGTTAGACTAGATTGCTTCTAAGACCTTTGCCTCTCCAAAATTCTAGGATCCAGTTTTAATTCTGTGTAACAGCTTTATTCAGTTGCTGACTAATTTGATTATCTTTTCAACACACAGATGCTCAGCTATTGTACATCAGTTGTCCTCTTCTCTTTCCAAGATAGGATGTTTCATTGGTGGGCTGAAACATAGTAGCATAATCATTTCCATGTGATTAACCTTTTGAAGACATGTTGAGGACAGATCAGTCTGTAAGACACAAAGTGGAAAGCTTTGTTCTTTAGCTTAGAGGCTGGTTTCTAGGGACTTGGTAAAGGAATTAGGAAGCGGAGAATCATAGCTTCTCCCAATTTGTAAGTGAACCATAAGTCATTTTTGTCTTTAGTAAATCTTTGAAATGTTGCAGAGAGCAACTAGAGAAAATCAAACCAGTGGATGAAAGGGTTTCAAGCCCCTTTTTTCAGATACAATATATGAACGTGTCATTGTCGGGAGGTGGTGGGGTGCAATCATTTTGGGTCTCTTGGGCTCTCAAACCGGATCTGTAAGGATCCAGATTGGACTTGTTTGGCTTGAATGGATTTGAAACACACATGCTTAGAAGGAATGACATTCTCCTGCGCCTATATTTTGTCTCCTCCTAATGGCCATGTATCTAGTTGCCTTGTCCCGGCCCTGATGCTGGGGGTTCATTCATGTTGGAGTCCCACCACCCAGGGCAGCAGGTGATGTCCTGAGGTTGAGGACCAGAGGGAAAGCAGCAGAGCAGAAGAATACTGTGACCTTAGCCCCAGGTGCACTTTGACCCTCATTGGTTTGTCTTCTTGGTCCATTTAGTCGATGCTCTGAGCCTTGGTTGCCTTCTGATACACTGAGCAATAATCTCGCAGGATATCTCTGAGATTTAAAAATAAGAAACAATGGGAAAGAACCCACCTACCATGGGCACATAACTGCTGCTCCTTAAACAACAGCCGTCATTTCCATGTTCACCTGTTCATTACATTTGGTGACCACATTTCAAGTGCTCATGACCATGGTTCTTTCAGGGGCTGCAGTGAGATGGAAGTGTTATTTACTTTTCTGGAAAGAAGGGCATTTGTCCCCTCACTCTGGTGGCTGAGAACAGATGGGGTTGCCTGGAGGATCCCTCTGATCCCTGCGCCTTTCTCGGTTCTGTGACCTCCAGGGGAGGTGCCACTTCTCCCTGTAATGAAGAGATGTCTGGGTTCGCACCCCACTTCTGGTCTGGACAGCATATGCATAATCAGCTCATTTTCTTCTGAGGCTCGTTGTTGGGAGGGGTGGGGAGAGTTGTTAATCCAGTTGCTTATGTATAACTCTCATCATACAGTCAATTACAGGACTCTTTGAAAGGCACTGCTGAACACATGTTTGGCTTAATCAGTTTTGACAGCAGCCGGGCCGGGGCTGAGATTCAGCATGCTGCACAAAGGCGCGTCATTAGCGGGCTGGTCTCAGGGCACCGATGTGTCCCTCTGTGTGCTCTAAGGGTGACGGGATTGATAAATGTCACCTCTTTATGAACTGCTCTGATCACCTCTAATGCAAGTTAAAAATAATAGGCTTTTGGAGACTTTACCAGCCCAGGACACAAGTGCGTGCTAAGTTGCTTCAGTCGTGTCTGACTCTTTGTGACCCCTATGGACTGTAGCCCTTCAGGCTCCTCTCTCCATGGGATTCTCCAGGCAAGAATCCTGGAGTGGGTTGCCGTGCCCTCCTCCAGGGGATCTTCCTGACCCAGGGACTGAACCTGTGTCTTTTATGTCTCCTACATTGGTATGTGTATTCTTTCCCACTGGCACTACCTGGGAAGCCCACCAGCCCAGGGAACTTCCTCTAATTCATAACAATGGCAGGAACTGCCTCCAAACAGCGCAGTGGAGAGGAGAGGACAAGAGCTGGGTTCTGAAGTCAGGTCACTTGTTCAAGCACCAGTTACCCCACCTTCTAGCCTTGTGACTTGAGGAAATGAATAACCCCTCCAAGCCTCAGTTTCCTCATCGGTAAAGTAGCATCAGTGAGAGAATGATGGAGCCCATCTCAGGACTGAGGGGGTAAACATGAAGCATCTGGCCCAGCTCTCGGACCATCATAAGCCCTTAAAAAGGGTGAGGAGTTGTGTCCACTACCAAGGGCAGGGCAGACCACTGCTTCCTGAACTTGAATGTCAACATGAGACTCACAAGCACTGAGAGGTTATTTCATGCCAGGATGTACCCCACACCCTTTACACGTAGTAACTCATGTGCTCCTAAGAAGGAAAGCTATGACCAACCTAGACAGCGTATTAAAAAGCAGAGTGATCACTCTGCTGACAAAGATCCATATAGTCAAAGCTATGGCTTTTCCAGTAGTCATGTACAGATGTAAGAGTTGGACCATAAAGAAGCCTGAGCACCCAAGAATTGATGCTTTTGAGCTGTGGTGTTGGAAAAAACTCTTGAGAGACCCTTGGACTGCAAGGAGATCAAACCAGTCCATCCTAAAGGAAATCAGTCCTGAATATTCATTGGAAGGACTGATGCTGAAGCTTAAGCTCCAATACTTTAGCCACCTGATTAGAAGAGCTGACTCATTGACAAAAACTCTGATGTTGTGAAAGATTGAAGGCAGAAGCAGAAAGGGGTGACAGAGAAGGAGATGGTTAGATAACATTGCTGACTCAATGGACACGAGTTTGAGCAAACCCCAGGAGATGGTGAAGGACAGGGAAGCCTGGCAGTCCATAGGGTTGCAAAGATTCAGACACAACTGAGTGACTGAGCAACAGTTCATTTTGATTTTCATCAAATTTGATGAATAAAAAGATTTCTCTTTCAAAATGGAGGAATCTGAGTGCTAGCAGAGTCTCAATGAGAACACTCATTTCTCTGATGGCAAGGTCAACACCTGTGATCAGGGCTTGGAGAATATAGTTTAGTTTTTAAACTGCTGTCTTGTCATCATGCTGTGGACCAGTGATGCTATAACCCAGAAATTTGGCTGTTCTTCTGGAAACCAGACTGTTGGAGACATGGGGACAAAGGAGAAAACTTCTTTTTCAATCTTTTACAACATAGAGACTGTTGACAGAAATAATCAATAAGCAATCTCTAATGGAAATATAAAAGACTTATATCTGAGCCAAGCTGAGAACTATAACCTGGGAGACACAGATTCAAGAAACACTTGAATTGTGTTCCACTGGACTACAAATGCAGGAGACTGATCAAGGCTTCTCAGGTGGCACAGTAGTAGAGAACCTGCCTGCCAATGCAGGAGGCATGGGTTCGATTCCTGGGTCAGGAAGATTCCCTGGAGGAGGGCATGGCAACCCACTCCAGTATTCTTGCCTGGAGAATCCCATGGACAGAGGATCTGGCAGACTACAGCCCATCGAGTGCACAAAGAGTCAGACATGACAGCACACACACACACATACACAGATATCAAGGCAAAACCTACAAAATTACACAAGTTGTTTGTCAATAATTGTAATTGGAGCTGCAAGAAGAAGGGGTGCTTGCTAAGCAAGGACTGGGTTTGACACAGTTGCACAATTACCAGGGCAGACCCTGAGACCCTCAGGTTGCAGCTGCCAGCAGACTTTGTTCTGAGAATGGCTGGGGGTGTCCTTGAGCCTGACACTGTTCAGAAAAGATCTCGGGGTTCTCAGGGATGCAGGAATGCATCTGCAACCACATCCACCATGGCCACCCAGCTCCAGTATGTAAGCTTGAACCACAGTGACTCCATTTTGATTTTTAAATGTTTTCTTTTCTTTAATGATTAAAGCAGATGTACAATGCATGTTTGACGAGCCCTAAGACAGGCTGTTCTGGTTAGCATAAAGTTCACGTTAAATCATGTATAAGCCGGAATGACTTCTCCATCCTTCAGTGTATGAAAATTTATTTCAGCAAAACTAAGGCAGAACTTTGTGTTTCTGTATAGTCCTCTGACACACATGTGGAACACCAGATGCACATAAGCTGCTAGATGAACATGTGTGGTCCTGGACCTGCAGGCGTGACATGTGGGCCTCTTCTTCTTTTCTTGCGCCTGATTTTTTTCAGACACGACTGTTTCTTCTTCTCTTTCCCCTCATTTTCATTGTTTTTCATCTTCTTTTAAATCAATGTCAATGTTTATCCATCTCTCTCTCAGTTTTTCTCTGGCCCTCTGCCCTGTAAGACAGAATGCTTGTTAAGACAGCAGAATGTTCCAGATCATCACTGCTCAAAGTGTACTGCACAGACATTGACATCCCTCAGTTGCTTATTAGAAATATGGAACTTTAGGCTCCCCTTCCAGTCCTGCAGAGTCAGAATTTGCCTCCTAAATCTGGCTCACTAAAGTCAGAGAGCCTCTGGGCTAGAAGGAACAGGAGCCTGGGCCCCTGGAGTAACTAGACCTGAATCCCACACTCCTATTGACCATCTGGGCTGCCCTGGAAAAATGCCTAACCTCCTGAAATTGTTTTCTAATCATAAAATGAACTTAATGATATCTTGTAAGAGTGTTGCAAGAACTGGTGATAATTAAAGTAGCTATATTGATTACTCTGTACTCAGTATTATATGAAATATGGGATACCTGTATTGTTTTTCATTTTGTGTTCACAACAAGGCTGTGAAGTAGGAGCTAGGTATATCTTAGCAATGAAAAACTTAAGTTTGAGAGAGGGAAGTACTATGGTTTCAGCTTCTCTGTCTCTCTCACTTGAGCCAGGCCTTGGCCTGAACAGAGAAGGACATGACTTCTGTAAACACCGCGAAGCTCACGTGCCTCTGCAGACACCATGCACACACCTTTTCTATTGACTTACTTTGCTGAGGACCAAAGGACAAATAAAATTGCTTGTATAAGAAGTATATGGCATAATAATTTGATATATGTTGTAGGATGATTATCAAGATCAAAATAATTCAAATCCTATCATCTGACTTTATTAACATAATTGGCTTTTCTTCCACAGAGTCTTTTTTATTACTATTATTATTTTGGGGCCATGCTGAATGGTGTATGGGGTCTTAGTTCCCTGAAAGTTAAAGTGTTAGTTGCTTAGTTGCGTCTGACTCTTTGGGGGCACCATGGACTATAGCCCACCAGATTCCACTGTCCATGGAATTCTCCAGGCAAGAGTACTGGAGTGGGTTGACATTCCCTTCTCCAGGGTATTTTCCTGACCCAGGAAATGAAACTGAGTCTCCTGTTTTGCAGGCAGATTTTTTTTGGTACTGTCTGAACCACCAGGGAAGAAGGATCAAACTTTAGCCCCTTGCCGTGGAAGTAGTCTTAACCATTGGACCACCACGGAGGTCCTCCACAGTCTTTAGAGCTACCCTCTATAAGTTCGACTTCCCTGGTGGCTCAGACGGTAAAGCATCTGTCTACAATGTGGGAGACCTGGGTTCAATCCCTGGGTCAGGAAGTTCCCTGGAGAAGGAAATGGCAACCCATCCAGTACTCTTGCCTAGAAAATCCCATGGACGGAGGAGCCTGGTGTCCGTTGGGTCGCAAACAGTCGACTGAACAACTTCACTTTCACTTTCTATGAGTTCGCCAGGGCTGCGGTGGCAAAATCTCACAGACTGGGGACTTGCCCAGCATGAACGTGCTTCCTCATAGTTCTGGAGGTCAGGGGTGGAGTCCAGGTGTCGGCAGGGTTGGTTCCTTTGGGGGCTGTGCAGAAGAATCTCTTCCAGGCCCCCCTCCTGGCTTCTGGTGCTTTACTGGTGGTCTCTGGTGGTCCTCGTGTCCATGGCTTGTAGACCCATCACCCAGAAGTCTCCTTAATGTGTGTGTGTGTGTCCAAATGTCTTCTTTCATAAAGACCCCAGTCACACTGGGTTAGGGCCCACCCTACTCCAGTATGACTTCATCAAACCAGTTATACCTATAAGAGCCTGTTTCCAAATAAGATCACATTCTGAGTCATCGGAGAACTTCAACACATGAATAGTGTTTCAGCCTATGAACGCTTGCATGCATGCCCGCTCAGTTGGTTCAGTCGTGTCTGACTCTTTGCAACCCCACGGACTGTAGCCCACCAGGCTCCTCTGTCCATGAGATTCTCCAGGCAAGAATCCTGGAGTGGGTTGCCATGCCCTCTACCAGGGGATCTTCCTGACCCAGGGATCGAATCAGCATTTCCTGTTGGAATCTTTACCCACTAAGCCACCTGGGAAGCCCCAGTGAATGTGTAGGGGACAAAATTCAACCCATAAGAGATCCTATGCAGCAGACGTTGGCATGTATAATTTAAAGATGAAGATGATGAAACCTTGAAAAGAGTAATAATTTTCCAAGGTCATCTAGCTTGTAAATCTGACCTTAAAGCCTAAGCCCTCATCATAAGTCTTGTTATTTCTGAAGAGAGAGCAACTGTACCCCACCGTGTTGATTTTCTGAGTCAGCCTGGAGAGTTTGGGGTGAATGTAGATTTGGAGGAGGCCGAGTCCTGGTGACCTGCCACCTGCCCTTCTTCCTTCAGCCTCATCTGTCATCTGTGGAGATATACTACTCGTTTATTAGCTGCCTCTGTTGCAATAAAGAGAGAGTTAATATTTGCATCACAAAACGGCTGACTCCAGGGGCTTTTAGTTTTCTGTAAAATTAAATTCTAGTGAAATCTCTCCTGCATTTTCTTAGCAGGGAGGTAAAAGGCCCACTTAGATGCTATTTGTGGGTTGCATTTTTAAATGAATGCAGCTGGATATTTTGATTAACTGCATATTGAAATCCACTTATAACGAGTGAACCAAGACTATGAAAAGGGCCTCAATGCTCCATTAAGATTATTTTCTGAAATTGTTCAAGTTACACAATTCAGTAGGATGTCACTGTGCTCTGGCGTCGCCTAGAAACAGGCACCGAGCCTGTGACAGTGACATTTGCCAGCTCCAGGAGACAGTGCTGTCCAGGGTGGGATGTGCAGACCAGAGCGGCTGCCTCATCCAGGTGAAAACATCCGTGGGACCAGATTTCAGGGCAATCCTTGAGGTGTACCAGGTGCTCAGCAAATTCTAAATAGAATCACCGATGCGGCTTCTCATAAGACGAAGCAGTTCCATGACTGGAATCAAAGCTTTCCAATTGGCTCTGCAGCCTTTAGAACAGGCCCCCACCTTCAAAGAACTGTTTATTTCCTGCGGGTTCTCTGAACCACCCATGGAAACATTCCCTTGCCTTGAGATCTTGTCCCCTGGCCGCTGCAACAGGCATTTCCTGGGAGGCACCTACTGACTCCACGCCCCTGAGGGCTCCCAGGCTGTGAGCTGATGTCAGGGTTTGGACAGGGAGGGAAGCAGCCCATATTCACTGTGTTGACTCGCCTGTGTCCGTGCTGCTATGAGGCAGAGGCCGGAGTCCCTGAGGTCACAGGACATAATGCAGTCTGCTGGGGTAGACAGACAGTGAATGTAAGTTGGCGTGATCACTGCTTTGATGACAGTGGTCCAGGTGCTGGGAGAGTCCTGTGGTCAAGGGAGCCATGCCTGGGGAGAAGTCCCATACTTGAGTTTTCAAGAAAAGTAGCGGAGGACAGGGAAGCTGCCAGGCTCTGGTCCACGGGGTCGCAAAGGATCGGACACAACTGAGAGACTCAACAACAGAGAGTAAAGCAAGAGAAGGGTCCATCAGAGAGCTCCATACAGGTCCAGAGAGCTCCATGAGCAGAGAGAATAGAACAGGCACTCACAGGTTTTGGAGGAGTAAGTCACGATGGATGGAGATTCAGCTCTGGAAGATGGCAAGCTACAAGGTTTACAAACATTTATCACCCCAGCAGAGGAAATACCATGGGGGGGTCTTCAAGCCCAGCAGCTTGTTAGTTACTTACCAGCATCAGTAAAAACACATCCTCTCCGGGGGATGACCTGAGGCCAGAGTGATTGAGTCATACGGCTTCCAGGCAAACAGAGATCTGGGTCAAGATCATCCTTGGGTCTCCTCATCATCCCCTCTGAGGCCCTCCTTTATAAAATCTGAAAATGCCAGATGCAGGGTAGGTACCAGGGAAGGTTTGAAGAAGGAGGCACTGTTCTTAAAGACTTAAAATATACAGACAATTTTAGTATTTAAAGTTACTTTGAGAGTCTTTCAGTCAAATAACTGAACCAACACATTATTAACAGTCATTTTTGTCTTTGCCTGAATCCAATCCAACCTAATGCTTTTACTATTTGTCAAGTACAAAGCATCCAAGGCTGCGCATTTCGTTGTTAACATTTTTAGCTTAAAAATTATCCTTTTTTTTTTTTAACCTCTCTTGATATAACATCAAACAAGTACCCAGACTTCCACCGGACATGACAATGCTTTTGATGTTGTTTTGCCTTAATCTTTTCTCAGTCAGCCTGCTACAATAGAAAGAGTGTGGATTATGTAGTTAAGAAAACCGGATTAAAGCCATCATTTTCATAGTTAATATTTACCTTTGATACAGAAATTCATAAATTGAATCCCAGGTCTACTACTGGTCCTTCCTCATTTAATTATTGGGCTCCCAGACTTCTCCAACCCTTGTAAATCAACTGCAATCCCTAATGCTCATTGAGTTAAGCTTTCTTAAAACTTTTCCAGTATTTCTGTCAGAATTTGAATGGGATAAGATCTTCTTAAAAATCATATATTCTTTATATATGGAATCTATAAAAACAGTACTGAGAAGCCTATTTTCCGAGCAGCAATGGAGATGCAGACATAGAAAACTGACTTGAGGGTGGAATGGGGGGAAGGAAAGGGTGGGACGGATTGGGAGAGTAGCATTGAAACGTGTACTTTACTCTACTGTATGTAAGACAGATAGCCAGTGGGGATTTGCTCTGTGATGCAGGGAGCTGAAACCTAGAGGGGTGGGCTGGGGAAGAGGGTGGGAGGGAGGCTCACGAGGGAGGGGACCTATGGTTGATTCATGTCTATATATGGAAGAAACCAACAAAATATTGTAAAGCAATTATCCTCCAATTAAATAAATTAAAAAAAATCATATCTGCTTCATGAGGATAGTAATAAATCTGGCTTTACGCACTACCACCTGCAGGGCCTTGAATGATGACAGTGCCCAATACCTGGATAATGAATGAATTAAATACTCTTTATATGCTGAGTTTTCTTCTTTTTTTATAATTATTATTATTTTTTAGCTGTGCTGGGTCTTCTTGCTGAGTGTGGGTTTTCCCTAGTTGCAGCACACGGGGCCACTCTCTGGTTTTGGTGTGAGGGCTTCTCATTGTGAGGGCATCTTTTGTTTCGGAGCATGGGCTCTAGGAGCAAGAATAAGGACTTCCCTGGTGGCTCTGTCACCAGGTAAAGAATCTGCCTGCAATGCAGGAGACCTGGGTTTGATTCCTGGGTTGGGAAAATCCCCTGGAGTAGGGAAAATCTACCCACTCCAGTATTCTTGCCTGGAGAATTCTATGGACTGTATAGTCTGTGGATCACAAAGAATCGGACACAACTGAGTGACTTTCACTTCACTTCATGGGCTCTCGGGCATGCGGGCTTCAGTAGTTGTAGCTCAAAGCCTCCAGAGTGGTGCATGGGCTTAGTTGCCCTGCAGCAAGTGGGATCGTCCTGGACTAGGAATTGAACCAGTGTCCCTTTCATTGTGAGATGGATTCTTAACCACTGGACCACCAGGGAAACCCCGAGTTTTCTTCTTGAAATGTCTAGAATCTTGCCTGTTTGAAACCAATGGCAGCTTTTTTAAAAAAAAAAGAAAATAAATATGCTAGGTGCTGGGCTAGACCCTTCACATTCCTTATTTTGTTTAATCTGTATGATTTCTCCAGGCAGATAGCTCAATGGTTAAGGGCATAAGCCCTGGAGTCATGCTGTCTGCCTGAATCCCTGCTCTGGCTTAAGTAGCTGTGTGTTCCTGGGTAAGTTGCTCGGGCTCTCTGTTTTCAGCTTCTCCCTGTGTGAATGGGGGACATGGACAGTAGCCTCTACATGGGGGTAGGGGGTCCCATTCTGTGATGAGGAGCATGGCGGTCTCCTAACCAGCCCTTTATCTGGGGGCTGTTCTTGCCGCAGAGCTGCTGTTTCTCAGTCTGAATCCCCTGGATCACTTCTTTCCCACAGTTCTGGGCTGCCCTGCCCCACATATTGTACGTTTGTTATAATTGCCCTCAGCTGCAACTCTTGTTGAGGCTCCCACCCCACTCTGCCTGCCCGGAGAACCAAAGGGCCTGGGAGTTCAGGCGTTTAGGATGCCCTTAGACAGAGACCGGCAGAATCTGCAGGGACCTGCTCGAACCCTCTGGAGGAGACACCCCCACAGGATCACACTCTGCCCCGAGGTTCTACCTTCACGTGGCTCCTTTTCTCCCATTTGCTTCCTCCTCTGCCTTGCCAGTTTCTCCTGAGAGCACTTCTTCTGGAAGTCATCTACCCAGGGTCTGTGGCTGGGAAGCCAGAGGAAGTGTTTCTTCTGTAACTGTGTCTTCAAATGTTGTTGTTGTGTCCCGTTAGGAGCACCAAAGCTAGTCTCTTTAGAGTGAGTGAGTGAAGTCAATCAGTCGTGTCCGACTCTTTGCGATCCCATGGACTGTAGCCCACCAAGCTTCCCCGTCCATGGGATTCTCCAGGCAAGAATACTGGAGTGGGTTGCCATTTCCTTCTCCAGGGGATCTGCCCAACCCAGGGACCAAACCCATGTCTCCCGTATTGCAGGCAGAAGCTTTAACCTCTGAGCCACCAGGGAAGCCCAGCAATTACTTGACAAGAACTTTTTGTCTTTCCCAAATCTTCTAAAGCTAAGGCCTTTAAGCTTTTCTTCTTATAATTTTGTGATATTTCTGCACCACCTATTGGAGGCTCTGTTTTAGACTGTCTTGCTGGAGGATGGCTGTTGGTTTCCTCTCTGTGTTGTCCTGCACCTGGAGGCGAGCGTCCTGTCTGAGCTCTGCATGATGCTGAAGTTACAGTGGCCCAGGTCTGATCCTCAGCATCAGTTCTTCATACGTTTGGACATATAGCTCAGTTATCCTGACTCATTTCCTTGTCTGTAAAATGAGGAGAATCATACTTCCAGTCTTACTGACCTCAACCCTCTTTGTTATTTGTCAGTTCTTACTCTCACTTGTTAATTCCATCTTGCCCTTTCATTTTTTGGGGTCTTTTTAAAAATTAAATTAATTAATTTATTTTAATTGGAGGCTAATTACTTTACAATATTGTAGTGGTTTTTGCCATACATTGACATGAATCAGCCATGGGTGTACACGTGTTCCCCATCCTGAACCCCGCCTCCCACCACCCTCCCCATTCCATCGCTCAGGGTCATCCCAGTGCACCAGCTCTGAGTTCCCTGTCTCACGCATTGAACCTGGACGGGCGATCTATTTCACATATGGTAATATACATGTTTCTCATTTTCAGCTCTGGTTTCTCTTCCGAGATTTTTCTAAATTTACAGGCTGGGTAGGTGCCCCTCTTGGCTCTCCCACCACACTTCATGCAGCTCTCTATCAGAGGCAACTACCAGCTTTAAAATAATCCACCTGTCTCTCTTGCTGACTTTACTACATCATGGGCTCCTTGAAGACGGGCATTACCTCATTCTGTCCTGTGTCTTCTTTGTCTTGCTCAGCTTCTGGTCTCTGATAAGTACTCAGTACCTGCTTTTTGGAAGAATGTAAATGTTAAGGCTTCTTAGATTGGTATGAACTTTGCCTCCTGATGAAAATACCTCATATAACCTTTTGCTTTTTTTTGAGAAATAAACTAACACAAGAAATTGTTTTCTACATGGTTTATGCTGTTCTTGCCCAGTAGAAAGATCTGGGGGTTGTGTAGTTGTTTTTTTGTTTTTGTTTTTTTTTTAGTGACTGCAGTCATTCTTAATAATTCTTGAATGAACTCATTAATAAATGTATGACAGTCTTAAAATGTAAGGATTGATACATGACTGATGTATTGGTCTAGCTAATAAGTCACCATCATCACTGTGAAAATATTGCAGGTTGATTGAAGTATCAGTAAAGCAGCTTTCTGAGATGCTACATTTGCTACCAATGAAACACTGCACCTTCCCATCCAATCTCAGCACTTTAGTTTTGCACAGGATGTGTTTCTTCATATTCTGGGTGGAAATTTACAACAAATTATGGCTCATGACTCCTAGGGAATGTAGCAGAATCACCTCTTTGTGATGGCCTTTGTGGTAGGGTGTTGTGGTTTAGTCCCTCAATTGTGTCTGACTCTTTGTGACCCCATGGACTGTAGCCCACCAGGCTGCATGGGATTTCCCAGACAAGAATATTGGAGCAGGTTGTCATTTCCTCCTCCACGAGATTTTCCCCACCCAGGGATTGAACCTGCATCTCCTGCATTGGCAGGTGGATTCTTTACCCTGTGCAACCTAGAAAGACCATATACCCAAACTGGCAACATAGAACCAATGTTCTTTAATGAAAAGACTTTAAGAAACTTTGAGCTCGAGCATGACGCATTAGGCCAAGGTCAACACTTTCCTGGAAGCGCTGGAAGCATTCATTACCTGTTGATCATTCCGCTGTTCTTTTAGCTCAGAGAATCAGTTCGCTCTCTTCTCTCTGGGACAGTGCTTAAGATCCACAAAGACAGCTCCTCTTTCCTCCCTCAGACTTTTCCATCCACGCTAAACATCTCCAGATCTATAAGCTGTCTTTCATGAGCTGGTCTCTTTGCATGTCTTTTAGGATCGGAAGTGAATTAGAATTCTAGGTGCATTTTGTGTGGACAGGGGAAGAGGGGCCCCATTACCTTAGATTTAAAGTGAGGTGGACAGCTTGTTTTCCTTTTCTCCAGTCTGAATTATATTATTTAGTTATGGAAAATTTAGCTGCTTGCCAATCATTATCAACCATGAAATCTGGACCTCTTTTTCTCATGACAAATAAAAACCCTGATTTTTTTTTTTTTTTTCCTTGAGAGCTTAATGGCCTGGAGTATTGTAGGCACAAGGACATTTTGAGGGAGAGGAAAGCAAGTGAATTTTGTGCTTTACACTAAAGCTGTACTTTTTTCCTGATTTTATTAATGGAAGGTGATTATAGAAAATTTTAATGTCAGGAAGGTTTGAAAACCATTATGCTTCTCTGCAGGTCTAAAGCTTTTCTGCTTAATGACTGCTGTGGACGTGCATGGTCTGTCTCTGTCTGTCTCTCACACACACACACTCCACGTGCAACAGTGGAGAGTTGACTCTGCTTTCATTTGTCATGCCTTCTACAACCCCTGTATTGCTTTTAGGAGGTGCTCAGCATATTACAGTCCTCAGAAACGCTGACACAAAATACAAAGATGATCCAATTACACTTTCTGCAACTGCATTTCATTCTGCTAATGCTTACAAATTAAGGGCGTCTGTCGCTGCTTGCATGAGGCCACGCGGAGAGTGCCTCCGACCTCATGAATTTTAGAGTGTGTGCTCAAAGGAAACGCAGAAACCAATCCAAAGGTAAGCAGCTGACACACAGCTCATAATCCCTGTCTAGCCAGTATGAAAAGGTATGAAAATCTGCCTATGTGGGGAATGCAAAACCTAGTCACTAGGACCTGTGGAGTCCTGGCCATCAGGGGTGTTACTTTACCAGATCCGAGGCAGGGCTGTCCTGACGTGAAGTATTTAAAGAGGAATCACTTTTCTGGGTTGAAAAACATGCATGTGCTCAGCTCTTTTCAATCAGCACTGTTTTGGCCATTGTCCTTTGCTTTTAAAACGTTCAGCATGTCTGTGGATGCCCTGGTATTCACTGCGATGCTGCAAGGTCAAGATTGTCCCCAGGATACAAATCAGGCTGCAGAGGCTGAGGGGTGACCCAGCCTGTGGGGTCCTCACCTGCTGGATGCTGACAGCACGGAAGAGGGACTGTGGTGGGTTATCGGCAAAGATGGTCTAGTTGCCCTCATCCCTACATGTGCACTCAAAGGTCAGGGCAGCTTTGACCAATGGAATGTGCTAGAAGGGGTGCCTAGCAAGTCCCAGCTGAGGCCAGAGAGGCTGAAGGTTCTACTTCTGCTCTCTTGGAAACCTTGAACCCTGCCTGGGTTTTCATGAAACCACTGATCCCCACCCCTTTCTGTTAACCCCTGTCCCCACCCCGTCCCCAGCTGAGCCCATTCAACCTACAGGAAAGTAACATAATAGAACTCTGGCGTTTTAGACACAGAGTCTAGGAGTGGCTTCTGTCTCTGCCCTTTAGGATCTGTGATCTCCGTCAAATCTCAGATTTCCAAATTCTCAGTGTTCACATCTCTACAATGGGAATAACAATATGTGTGTGTTAAGTCGCTTCAGTCCTGTCCTACTCAGTGTGACCCTATGGACTGCAGCCCACCAGGCTCCTCTGTCCATGGGATCCTCCAGGCAGGAATACTGGAGTGGACAGCCATCTCCGCTTCCGGGGGATCTTCCTGACCCATGGATCGAACCCGAGTCTCTTAAGTCTCCTGCATTGAGAGGCAGGTTCTTTACCACTAGCGCTACTTTTGCTGTTCTTGTTCAGTCGCTCAGAGGTTCAGTCATGTGCGACTCTTTGCGATCCCGTGGACTGCAGCACACTAGGCATCCCTGTCCATCACCAACTCTCAGAGCTTGCTCAAACTCATGTCCATCGAGTCAGTGATGCCATCCAGCTATCTCACCTTTTGTCGTCCCCTTCTCCTCCTGCCCTCAATCTTTCCCAGCATCAGGGTCTTTTCCATTGAGTCAGCTCTTCACATCAGGTGGCCCAAGTACTGGAGATTCAGCCTCAGCATCAGTCCTTCCAATGAATATTCAGGGTTAATTTCCTTTAGGATTGGCAATATCCTTGCCTTGAAAACTCCATAAACTGTATGAAAAGACAAAAAACACCACCTGGGAAGCCCCTTTTATGTGGACATATGTTTTCAACTCATTGGGTAAATACCAAGGAGTTTGATTGATGAGTCATAAAAGTATGTCAAATTTTATAAAAAAGCTGCCAAACTGTCTTCACACTTGCCTGTACCATTTTGCATTCCCACCAGAAATGAATGAGAGTTCCTGTTGCTCTGCATTCTAACCAGATTTGGTGTGTGATTTAGAGTTTGCCCATTCATAAGAGGCATGTAGTGGTATCTCACTACAGTTTTAATTTGCATTTCCCTAGTAACAAAAGATACGGAACATCTTATCATATGCTTATTTGCCATCAGTATATCTTCTTTGGTGAGCTGTCTGTTCAGGGTTTTTGCCCATTTTCTAATCAGGTTGTTCATTATTTTATTATTTAATGAAGTCTTTGTTATTTTTTGGAAAACAGTTTTTTATGTCTTTCTTCAAATATCATATCCCGGTCTGTGGCTTGTCTTTTCATTCTCTTGATATTGTCTTTAGCAGAACAGAAGATTTTAATTTTAGTCAGTCCAGCTTATCAATAATTTCTCTCATGGACTGTTGTGACTTTGGTGGTTCCGCTGAGGAAGCATCACTATATCTAAGGTCATCTGTCTATGTTTTCTCCTGTATTTTCTTCTAGGAATTTTAGTTTCGTGTTTTACATTTAGGTCCATTTTAAGTTAATTTTTGTGGCACGTGTAAGATCTTTGTCTAGATTCCTTTTTTTGACATGTGAATGTCCAGTTATTTCAACATTATTTGCTGAAAAGCTGACTTTGCTCCATTGAATCCCCTTTTATCCTTTGTCAAAGATCAGTTCACCATATTTATATGTCTGCTTCTGAGTTCTTCCTGCATTCCGCTGGTCTACGTGCCTCCTCTTTCATCTGACCACATCATTATGATTACGATCACTTTATGATACTTCTTGAAGTTGGGTAGTGGCTGGTCTCCTGGCTTTATTCCTCTTCCATATTGTATCGGATCTTCTGTGTCTTTTGAACCTCCATGTAAACTTTAGAGGGCTTCCCAAGTCACGCTAGTGGTAAAGAACCCACTGCCAATGCAGGCAGATCTAAGAGATGGGAGTTTGATCTCTGGGTCAGAAACATCTCCTAGAGGAGGGCACGGCAACTCACTCCAGCATTCTTCCTTGGAGAATCCCATTGACAGAGGAGCCTGGCAGGCTGTCATCCATGGGGTCATACAGAGTCAGACACGACTGAAACAATTTAGCATGCAAGCACATAAACTCTAGAATCAGTCTGTTGGGTGCCATAACATAACTGCTGCTGCTGCTGCTAAGTCGCTTCAGTTGTGTCCGACTCTGTGTGACCCCATAGATGGCAGCCCACCAGGCTCCCCCGTCCCTGGGATTCTCCAGGCAAGAACACTGGAGTGGGTTGCCATTTCTTTTTCCAATGCATGAAAGTGAAAAGTGAAAGTGAGGTTGCTCAGTTGTGTCCAACCCTCAGTGACCCCATGGACTGCAGCCTACCAGGCTCCTCCATCCATGGGATTTTCCAGGCAAGAGTACTGGAGTGGGGTGCCATTGCCTTCTCCGATAATGTAACTGACTGATATTTAAAATAAGATTGTATCAAATCTAGAGGTCGATTGGAGAAAAACTGACATCTTGAGAATATTTAGTCTTCTTATCCATCAGTATCGATCATCTCTCCACTTATTTGGTTCTCTGATTTATTTCATTATTCTTATAATTATCCTCATACAGATTTTGTATGTATTTAATTAGATGAATATCTAAATATTTAATTTTTGGTTGTTAATATAAGTGATACTGCATTTTAATACCAAATTCCACTTATTTATTGTTCATATTTTAAAAAATGATTGACTTTTGTATATTAATTTTATATTCTACAAAGCTTACTAATGTATAGTTTTAGGAGCTCTTTGTCTTTTCTTTCAGAATTCTACATAGATAATCATATCACATATGAAGAAAGGCAGGTTAATTTCTTGCTTCTTGATCTGTATATCCTTGTCTTACTGCATTAGGGAGGACTTCAGTCTGAAGTTGGGAAGGAATTGTAAGAGAGACATCCCTTCCTGCTTGCTGACCTTAGTGGGAAAACTTCTAACTTCTTACCATTAAATCTGATGCTAGCTGTAGGTTCTTTGTAGCTGTTAGGATTGAGTTTTTACCTCTTCTGTGGTTTCCTCTTTATCAATTTTCTCCCTCCCCAGAAATGCATCTGTTTCTTCCATCTCAGATCTTTAAAAAAAAATTTAGTTAAATTAATTATTTTTGGCTATGCCAGCGCACGTGGGATCTTAGTTCTTTGACCAGGAATTGAACCTCGGCCTCCTGCATTGGAAGTGCAGAGTCTTAACCACTGGACTGCCAGGGAAGTCCTCCAAACCTTCCTTCATAGTAAAATCAGCTTGGACTCCCTCTGAAGCTTTCCCTATGTCAGTACAGCGAAACTCCAGCCTTCATGAAACTGAACTGTCCGTCTGTTAGACCTGGTTGGCCCAGCGATCACTGGACTGATGAGCCCGGGGTCCATTCTGAGCCACATTATGAAGCAGGGCGTTGCATTCCTTCAAGCCCACTCACAGTGTACTTACCCATGATGTCCATTTTTACAAATAGAACTCCATTGTGGATAAATGGAACCTCTCTGCTTACCAGAATATTTAATTAATCCAATTACCCATTTCCAATCTATGGAAGATGAATGGAAGGTTTTCTTGTAGTTGAGTCAAGTGTTTTATTTATACAGCCATCTGTTCCAGTAAGAGCAAGCCCCGGGAAGCCTGCACAGCTTTGGCACTGCTGCTAGTTTTCTTCAGCTCTGGCTATTTGCTTTCAAAGTAGTGGAAGCAGAAGCCTGAGCTTTAGGAGAAAAATAAAATGCATGGTGAAACCTGTGGCTGTCTCCCTCTGTAACTGCTGGTGTTGTGCATGTGAATTTTTATCACAGAAAGGAAAATGATTTTCAGATATTCATGGGTACCTAAGGAATTAGAGCGCACAGAGAATTTGAAAATACTTTTGCTAGCGCTGTCCTAGTTGAGGCTAAGATGAACCAGCACGTGTTGCCTAGTAATTCATCAACTCCGCACTTTATTTTTAACATGTAGGGGACAATCTGGGGGTCTGGAAAAGTCAGAACCCGAGTGACATCGCTCAGATCTCAGTTCTTGAGCTCTCCTCTTTTGACTTGCTTTCTTAATAGTTTTCTTTCTTACTTAAAAAAAAAAATAAATGGAGGGAGATGGTTTCTCTGAACACATTCTCGCTACATTTTGTTTCCATTTTTTCTTATTTTGACACTTTCAAGAGGGCTACTTTGACTTTGGTGTTGCCTGGATTTGTGATATCATTGTCAGTAAGTCTTTTATTTCCAAATGGCTACAGCAGAGTGCCCCCGCCCCAGCACCCTCCCCCACCACTCAGAACAGGCTTGTGGGCCAGTGCAAACTAGTCTCTCAGTCCAGTGGGCACTTTTTCCTGATATGATTAATGAATTATACATGTTTTGTATTTCAGCCATTCCCAAATTCACTCAGCTCTGGGGGGCTCTGTGGACTCAAAATTGGTTTGGTTAATAGCCCGGCAATTTTCTTGACTAGCTCTATGAAAAAAACCCCATAAAGGTAAAAAAAAAATTTTTTTTTTCCTATTAACACTTCAAAAAACCCAATTAATTGACTCAAAGTGCCTCAGGGAGGAGAATCTTTTCCCAATTATAACAAGCTGTGTTTTGAATAGGAATTTAAATATTATTATTATTTTTCTTTTTTTTTTTTCCTGTAGAAACTTGAAGGTGAGGTTGCTCTCCCAGATCCCATATTTCTTTCACAGGCTGAAAATGTAAACAAATCCAATGAGATTCATATGCGCAGCCTGGAGCATGGGGGACTAGGTCAGAGACTCGGGAGAGGCACGGGGAAAGAGAAGAGGAGGGAGAGAAGGGGTTCAGGGAGGGGGAGAGAGAGTCAGAGACCCGCCCACCATCCGTCCCCAGTCCTCTACCAGCGAGTTTGCACACTACACCCAGCTTAACTGTAAACCAGCGGCTGTGCCATAGAGACTGAAGACTCTTTAAGCCAGGTCCAGTGAGCAGGAGAGAAGGGTCCCTTGTGCATGTTATCCTAAATCTTTGAGCAGGAGAGACCAGGAAACTCCTCTGTGGCTTTATCTGCTTTCGCTCACACAGTGAAGCGCATCCTACTTAAGGAAACAAAAAAGGCGGATGAATCCCACCTAATAAGCCAGCTACTTTGAGGGGGGGTGCGGGGCGGGGGAGGGGGGTGCGGAGATGGGGAGGGAAATAAAAGCCAGAATTTAGCATGTATTATTTCAAAAGGAGATTTTGCTTTCTGCCTCATTTTTATGTTGAAAAGCAGGGGGGAAAAAAAAACCACAGGGCACATGCCCCACCCCCATTCCTTGAATTCTGGGCTTTGTGTCTCCCGATTGCTGGGGGATGGACTTGTCGGGGAGAGGAGCGCAGCTGGTCTGGGTGGGTGAGAATGGTGGAGGAGGGGGAGCCTGGCTGTTAACCCCACAATTGCCAGAAGGCTGAGAGTTCAGGCCAGAGATACCAATCTTGTCAATATCCTTAGAATCAGCTAAAGGGGGGAACACGGACACGGGCTCTCCAGAATGATTTTTTACCTGTGAAATTAATTACATTTCTGTTTTTAAATCCAGTATTTGATTATTATGTAAGACTACAAAAAAAACAGGAAAGGCAAGAGAAAAAAGCCCCATAATTCTACTATCCATTGGCAATTGTTATTTATGGTGGTTAATGTAATTATCATTGATTATATTTAATAATATAGATCATTTAGGGAACACTGTGCTGGTACTCCAGAGAGTTAACCTATGCTTCCTACAACTGTTCTAGAATATTTGATTAGTTTCTTCATTTGAACAACAAGGAAACCTTTCACATATTCCTTTCAAGTTCTCTTTTTCTGTGGGTACTTAAGTATACTTGGGTTACGTTTGTGCAGTCTTCTTCTCCCACTTGACAATGTGAAAAACTCCATATTTCTACAAACCACATTTTTAAATTACATAACTGTAGAACATCATGAGATACTTAGCCATTTCTCTATTTTTAGATAATTATATATTTGCAGAATTTTTTTCTCGTAAATAAGATAGTACTATGGATATTTTTTGGCACAAAGCTAATTATTCCTTAGGCCAGATTGCCAGAAGTTTCTCAGTCATTAGGGGCTGTTGAGGCTCTTGACACATATGTCAGTTATGGAGAACAATTATAGCAGGCCACCTCTGCGGGTGTCCAAGGAAACCATGGTCCATGAATAACCTTGCCAAGCACTGAACACAGGCTCTTTGCTCAGGTGATCATGGCATTTCTAAGCCAGTTGCATGCATTTGATTTGCTCCAACCCACCCAGGTTGCAGGAAACACCCTTAGCTAGTGCAAAAACTTCTGAGGTTTAACTGGTCATTATTTCCCAGAAAGTGCTCTCTGCAAATTGGGTGACTTTTTTCTATAGTTTTATGTGTTTTAAGTATTGCATTTTTAAACATTCTTATGCATTTCAAGGTAGACAGTGAAAGTGTTTTCTGTTCCACAAAAGGGAAACAGACAATGTAAAATGCTTGTTTGATTTACTCCCCCTCTCACCCTAAATGTGGGCATGAACATTTAGGAGTTCATGGCTTACCCACAAGTATCTGTATTATTTTATTTTCTGGAGGAAAGAAATCTCATTAGGGGTCCATCTATGACAAGGAGAATAACAGATGAAATTTTACATCCATCTTCTATGTTGAACATTCCAAGGTGGAATGTTGATATTCTGGCAGGTTTGTGAGCACATAGGTATCAGTGGTAAGCTGAAGGTATGCTTGTCTGTGCTAGTGAAGATTCTTGGGAAGCTGTGTGGGTTTGGGGATGCTATGGTGGATCTGGGGCTATCGTGGTGGGTCTGGGGAAACTAGTTAGGTTGGGGAGCTAAGATACATTTCTCTTTCTGTAAAGTAAAATTTCAAAGCTAAGTAGCTAATGATTTTGCAAATAAGTTCTCAGAAGGCAAATGAAGGAAGAGAAAGGGAAACCGCTCTCTCAACATCAGCTTATGTGTGCATATTCAATGACTTCAGTAGTGCCCAGCTTTTTGTGACGTTAAAGACTGTAGCTCACCAGGCTCCCCTTCCACGGGATTCTCCAGGCAAGAATACTGGAGTAGATTGCCGTGCCCTTCTCCAGGGGATTGTCCCAACCCAGGGATCAAACCCTTGTCTCTTGTGTCTTCTGCATTGTAAGTAGATTCTTTACCCACTGAGTCACCTAGGAATCCCCAACATCAGTTTGTTTGTTAGTTGTTGCTGTTCAAACACTCCGTTGTGTCTGACTCTTTGCCATCCCATGGAGCACACCAGGCTTCCCTGTCCTTCTCCCTGAGTTTGCTCAAACTCATGTCCATTGAGTCAGTGATGTCATCCAACCACCTCAACCACCCACATCTCTTAAGTCTCCTGCGTTGGCAGGCAGGTTCTTTATCACTAACGCTACTTTTGTTGTTTTTGTTCAGTCACTCAGTCATGTCTGACTCTTTGTGACCCCATGGACTGCAGCACTCCGGGCTTCCCTGTCTTTCACCATCTCCTGGGGTTTGCTCAAACTCATGTCCATTGAGTCAGTGATGCCATCCAACCATCTTACTCTCTGTCCTCCCCTTCTTCTCCTGCCTTCAGTCTTTCCCAGCATCAGGGTCTTTTCCAATGAGTTGGCTCTTTGCATCAGGTGGCCAAAATACTAGAGCTTCAGCTTCAGTCCTTCCAATGAACATTCAGGGTGGATTTCCTTTAGCGTTGACTAGTTTGTTAGTAAAGGTATCTTACTGCCAGGGCTTTGTTTTGTTTGGTTTCTTTCTCTCACAGAACAGCTGGAACCTTTTTCCCTTTTCTGGGTCCTGTTTCGGTAATCCTGGAAGGTTGTTCAGCACTAGCCCTAAATAATCTATTTCTATTAGAATCAATTTTCTTTAACCTGCTTTGAATATTCTGGATTGTCTTCCAAACTCCAGTCTGATATTTCATTTATCTTGCGGTAAGTATAGTGGCAACAGCTTGCTTGAGAATCTGTGTTCCAGTCCCTATGTCAGCAATTCGTTTTTCCTTTGGGGCTTTGGTTTTCTAGATTTTTCCAAACTTGGCCAGTCATGTGAGTTGGCTGTTAAAAATACAGCTATAAGACCGTTTTCCAGGAAAAGCTGTTTAGTGATTCTGGACAGGATGTTTGAGCACATGAATCTGTCAGATGATTACCAAATTTTGGGAATTGCAGACCAAAGAGACTGTGGCATAGTTGTGGCGTGGGCTTCCCCAGGATTTATTAGAGATGCAGAATATTGGGTCCCAACCCCAGACTCACTGAAACAGAAAATGCAGTTTTACAGGATCCCAGGTGATTTATAGAACAGGGAATTTCGAGAGGCATGGGGCTAGATGAGCTCTAAATTCTCTTCCATCCCCAAAACGCAGTAATTCTGAGCTTTCCTTCCCTATTCTGATTCTATTTCCAGCTCTTTTCCTATTCTTTTTTCCCTGATCTGCTGAAGAAAAATTTCTCTGTGTTAGGTAGATATTCTATTTGGTGAATTTCCAGTTTGTCTGCAAGAGGTTTTGTATGTCAAGAGGAACTGGGACTCAAGGAGTTAAACACAAAACACATTACCATAAGACAGCTGCCAAGGCATCACATTCTGAAATCTGATAAATGAAAAATGGGCATGGTATCAAATTTAATCACATTTGTATTCAGATGTTGTTGAGAGCAGACACTGATTTATGAACTAGCAACAGACACCAGATTTCCTGCCTATGTTATATACATATGAATGGGTGGACGGATGGATAGATAAACAGACAGTGAAATTATGTTGCAAATTACACAGCACCAGACGTGTTTATAACCTAGATCTCATCAAACTGATATTAAAAAATACTACAGTTATAATTTTTTCCTGGGCAGTGGCTGTTGGTTTGCTTTCACCCTGAAAAACAGATTGTTTTCAAAGCAGTCTTTCTTCAGCATGTGCAAGGTTGAAAATGCTTCTGCTCTGCTCCATGGCTGGATATTATTTGTTCATCGAGAATATCCTTGATAAGATGGAAAGGGAGAGGGGGGTGCTTAAACCATTCCTGCCTTCTGTTGCATACACCTCTTCTCCCCTGCAACTTCATGAAATGTCCCCAGTGCAAAGAACAGCCACGTACATCTGGGACTCCACTGCTAAGATCCAGGCTTTCAGAGGAGCTGTGTGGTGCTGACCTGGAGGAGGACATGGCAACTCACTCCAGTGTTCTTGTCTGGAAAAATCCCACGGACAGAGGACCCTGGTGGGCTACAGTCCATGTGGTTTGCAAACAGCCAAACATGACTGAGCACCTGTCAGCAGCAGCAGTGAGGTCCTGAGGTGCAAGGGGGAGAACATTCAACTTGGATTAGTAATGAAGAAGGTAAACAACTTCTCAGCCAAGCAACATAGGAAGGGCTAGGTTCAGTGTTTCTGTCACACTGACAATTTCAAAAAAATAAATCATTTGGATCATAAGACTCTCTACTTCACAACAGGTCACTGTTCAGTCTCACCAAAGACATCTAGCCCTCTTTGAAGTGATTTCTTGGCCGTGCCCTCTGCCTAGGCCTCTGCTTTCCAGAGACTTGTCCTCAAATATGGCAAGTCTGGACAAATATTATTCATCATTCAGTGGTCACATAGATACATTGATTCACTTTCTTTTTTTGTGTGTGTGTGCTAATATGCATTTTTAATCACTCAACGAAAGTGAGTGCAGATGAAAATGGTGCAGATGAAAACTTTCGTTGATTCACTTTCAACACATTTTTACCAAGACCCTATCTTGTGCTATGCACAGGAAAAATAGATGAACCCTCAATTGACATTGAAAAAAAAATCAGGTCAAATGAACTTTTTTCCAGGGCAGGAATAGAAACACAGATGCCGAGAGAGGACATGTGGACGCAGGGTAGGGGAAGGAGAGGGTGGGATGAATTGGGAGATTAGCTTTGTTACCTATAAATATCAGAACCCAGCTGAACTTCCTGTGTTATACAGTAGGTTCCCACTAAATATCTATTTTACACATGGTAGTGTATATATATATACATATACACACATATGTATGTATGTATATGTATATGTATATGTATATATATATATGATGACCTAGAAGGATGGGATGGGGTTGGGGTAGGGAGACACAAGAAGGAACAGATACATGTGTGTACACACACACACACACACATATATGTAGCTGACTCATTTCATTGTACAGCAGAAACTAACCCAATGCTGTAAAGCAGCTAGACGCCAATTTTTTTAAAAAAAAGCAGCTTTCTTATCCATTCATCAGCTGATGGACATCTAGGTTGCTTCGATGTCCTGGCTAATATAAACAGTGCTGTGATGAACATTGGGTTACACGTGTCTCTTTCAATTCTGGTTTCCTTGGTGTGTATGCCCAGCAGTGGGATTGCTGGGTCATAGCTCAGGAGCTACAGATAAGTCAGATAAATATAGACAGTTTCAATATAATTAAGAAGAGTAATTGAATTTGGCACAGAGAGCTAGATTAGCCCAGAGAAAAGTGAAAGTGAAAGTGAAGTCGCTCAGTCGTGTCCGACTCTTTGCGACCCAGTGGACTGTAGCTTACCATGCTCCTCTGTCCATGGGATTTTTGACACCTAAATCAGACTAGGAAGGTGCCAGCCAAGGGTCCCTGAAAGAGGTGGCACTGAGTGGAGTCCCAAAGAAGGAGCCATCTCCCACTGATCCTTGAAGAGACAGGATGGTGGGGATTGCTGGTGAAGAAACACTGAGGAACCAGGCATTCCCAGGGTTGGAAACCATGGAGGTTGGGAGAGTATGGCGGTCAGGGAATAGCAAGCAATTGCGATACAACTCAAGTAACATCCCGCTCCGGCTGCTACGAGACAGGGTGAAAAGATGACAAAGAAACCATTACTACAATGTGACCTCAAGGTGTTCAGATCCACCCTGGGGAGAAAATCATGTCGTCACCACCTGAACAAATGGACAGGTGTGATGGGAAAGCTAAACAATGGGAAGGGTTCAGAAACCCAAGTGCAAGGAGTGCTTTGAGAGAAGGACACGAATTTGAGTAGTTTCAGGTCTGGATATGGAAGACAGTCAGCACCAAATGGCTGATGGAGAAAAGATTTTTAAAAAGGGACCACTCCGTGGAATTCTATGTAGGCGATGATGCTCTTTACTGAGAGAACATTCAGAAGAAGGGGTTTGCTTTGTTAATTTGATTTGCTTTGGATGGCAGTGGGGGGAACACAGGGTACTCCTTTGCTGTGGATGGAAGTGACATTAATTGAAACCTCACCTTCCCTAAGGGGCTTGCCCTAACATCTGAGCTAGAAAGCAACCTCCTTCTGTGTGCCTCTAGGAAACAGAGTGGATATTACTCATTGAGAACCCATTACTACTCTGAACTTGGTTCTGTTTTCGTGTGCTGTCTCCTCTTCTTAATGAAATTATCTACTCTAGGGGAAGGCCATGCCTTATTCCTGTTGGATCATTCACAGAGCCTGAAGCATAGTGCTCCATGTAGAAAATATTGGTCAATGTTTGTTAATTGACTTGTTGGATTTTTTTTTTTTTCACTGAACATATTCCCAAGAAGGAGCCAAACCCAGAGTTAGGAAGCCATCTGGCAAAGCCCGTTTGAAAGAACACTGCTTGCCTGTCATAGCTTAGTGGTTTCCTTAAAACGGCTCACATTTATTGAGTATATAACTATGTGCCAGACTTTGTGCTGAGCCCTCTACCTGCATATATATAAAGAGATGTGTGTTCGATCCCTGTGAAGGGAAGAACCCTTGGAATGGGAAATGACAACCTGCTCCAGTATTCTTGCCTGGAAAAATCTCAGAGAAAGGAGCCCAGCAGGCTAAAGTCCATGGGGTTGCAAAAAGTTGGACATGACTGAGCAAATGAACACACATACACATGCATACACACACACAAACATAGACACACACAAACATACACATATACACATGTATATATGTCATCTCATGTCATCTTTAGAATAATCTTGTGACATAAATGCTATGAATATTCCCCCTTTAAAACTAAGAAAAATGAGGCCCAGAGAGATCAAGCCATTTTTTAGATCAGTGAGTTGCAAACATGGGTCAATCCAGCTTCTAGGTCTACCAACTTCAATGTCCATGATATTTGCTCCCGGAAGGAAAACACCTAATGCACCCTCTGCCTTCTCTCTCCATCTGTTTTTCTACCATCTGAAAAACTGATACACTAGGACTAGACAAGCGAGGCTTATCTGTGGTTTCCTGTGCAGAGCTGGAGCCAGGAGCAGAGCCTAGATGGGGTGTCATTGTATTTGCTACTCTGCTATGCTGCTTTGAAGACAAATCTATTGAACCAAACTTTTTTACAGGGCAATAGGGGTCACAGAAAGAAACCTATTAAGCCTGCTATTTGGCTCCAGAAGTAGCACAAACTAGTTTGGATGACTAGTCCTGCATGACAGAATCTCTATAGTTAAATTCTAGAGTACAGCAGCCCTGGTAGGACCCTAACAGACAACACTCTTTAAGAAGGACAGTTCGACACAGTGGGTATTTGTGCTTTAGAAAATATGGGAAGGTTGTGATTCTTTCTTCAGATGCACAGAGCCTAATTCTCTCTGAATCCTCATGGAGCCAGATGTTAGCCACATACCACCTATTAATAAGTGGTTGTTAATAGATATTTTAGCAACTAACATTGTCAGTAGTGGCTGGCGTGACTGTGTGAATTAGTGCAAGTTCCACTGCTATTGTTATTCAAGCTGGGGCTGGATGACCGGGTTGATAAAATACAAAAAAGAATTTGGCTCAGTGGGTAAGGTGTCTGCCTGCAATGCGGGAGACCCGGGTTTGATCCCTGGGTTGGGAAGATCCCCTGGAGAAGGAAATGGCAACCCACTCCAGTACTCTTGCCTGGAAAATCCCATGGACTGAGAAGCCTGGTAGGCTACAGTCCATGAGGTCGCAAAGAGTTGGACACGACTGAGCAACTTTCCTTTCCTTTCCTTATCAAGAGGTGGACTGTGAGGAATTTGGGCAGGTTGACCCCTTCAGCATTGTGTTCTTGATTCTTTCTAGGTGCCTTACTGGTTGCTACAAAGCCTAACCACCTACTTCATTATTTTTCTCCAAGATGGTTCTTGCATGCATGAGCCAACTGCCTATGGTATATGGATTGGGGAAACATTTTTCTCCATTTCAGCTGGCCCTAGATTTGAGCCTCGCATGATTTTCAGGCCTTTGATATCATGGTCAGGACTACATGCCTATCTATAAAGGGAAGGCACAGAATCACTCTAGAGATTAGAGCATAAAATTAGCAGCTTTGTACTCCAAGATGTTTCTTCTTTCCACTGGAGAAGGTAACTTAGGATTAGACTGTCACAACACTGCCACATATCCTCAAACTTTAAGGTATACTGTGTACAACAATTCAGGTCCTTTTAGGATATTTTACTATTCGTAAAGCCTGTGAGAAGACAAATCTGCCTTAAAACCCTCCTAATCATTGTAGACGGTTCACAGTCTTTATTGCTGACTCAGTTTCCGGTCACTGGAAGTCGACCTTGGGTGAAGCAAGAGTGAAAATTCATTCCTGCCATTCCTGGGACCAACCACAATTGCAGCAGTCAGGTCAAGACCTTAAGATGTGTCTACAAGCTCTGTGGGCACAGAGGAGTTGGATTTCCTGTTGGATTCAGCTCTGAGTGTGGTGTGCATGGGCTGGGGTGATGAGGCAATGGGAGGAGACAACAGATGACATTATGAGGTCAAATTCGGAAGTCCGATCCCTGGGTTTGAAATCCAAGTCTGCCCACTCACTCCTGTGACTTTGGGCAAGTCATTTTGTTCCTGCTTGACTCAGACTGGAAGTAAAATGCCTAATTGGCTGAAATAACCCTAAAATATTTCCTAAATTTATTCTGAGAATTAAGTGAGCCAGTACTCTCAAAGCTTTTAAGTCAGAGCTCGGCCTTAAAAATGAGCACTCAGTCAATATGAGTTTTTATTACAATAGCAATTACAATCATTATTCCTGGAAGTAGAAATAAGGGGAAAATCACTAGAACAGGAGGAAAGGAAGGGGAAAAATAGAACCATAAGAGGAATCAAAGAGATTTGAAGGAAGAAGTAAGAACATTTGGAAGACATTAGTTTTACTCTAGATTGCTGTCTAAACCAGATTGTAGGTTCTTGAGATGATGCTGTTCATACTGGTCAGGATTTGTCTGCTCTCAGCATGCGATAAAATGCAGAGGATGCTGGGCTGGTTGATGTGTAGAGCTCCAGCTGAAGCCAAGGTCACGGTGTGCTGACCTTGAAGTTCCTAAAGTTGAACTTTATTCCTCACGTTCCATGCAGAGGCCCCTGAGTCTGGAGCCTTGGTCTTCTAAATGCAGTCCCTGTTTTGATGAGACTCCACCATCTGGCTGTGTATGGCAGAGCTTCCATTTACATCTACATCAGCCTACAGGCTCACTTCGGCATGCTCACAGTAAACCCTGCTCTCTTGGAACTTAAGATCCGTCTTCTGAAATATTAGAGGAGGGGAAGTCTAGGGGCCCCAGGAGGGTTGTTGGCAGATACAATGCTGCATCACAAACCAGACCTCTGCAAATTTCTTCATTTCAGAATTGGACATTAAGATTTTATCTGAACTAGCATAAAACTGTTTATATAAGTTTCTTGTCATGATTTTTTTCAATATACTACAGATACCCCAGACCTGACATCTGAAGACTTCAACTGAACAATAATAGCCTATGGGAAGATACAGCGTAGCTACTGTGGGGAGCAGGTGGTGACTCTTGCTGCCATAGCCTTAGGCACATATGTCCTTGCACAGAACTCCAACACAGTTTCTCAGATGAGATCACCCCATCCTCCAATTCCAACCCTCTCTGTTCTTAGCCACGGACCGTGCTTCATATAGACTCGCAGTGAGCATCATTCACTTCTGATTTCTCAGCCTCTGCTAGAGAAACTGACATGTAAGAGGCTCTGTAAATAACATGAAAAGAAAAAAATTAAAGCTGACTTAGGTTGCTTCCATATTTTGGCTATTGTAAATAGTACTGCAATAAATAGTAGGGTACTTATATCTTTTTGAATTATAGCTTTCTCAATATATACGCCCAGTAGTGGGATTGTTGGGTCATATGGTAGTTCTACTTTTAGAACGTCATACTGACTATACCAGCTTACTTTCCTACCAACAGTGTATGAGGGTTCCCTTTTCTCCATACCCTCTCCAGAATTTATTGCTTGTAGATTTTTTTTTTTAATGATAGTCATTCTGACCTATGTAAGGTGATACCTCTTTGTACTTTTGGTTTATATTTCCTTAGTAATTAGTGATTTTGAATTTTTTTTTTCATGTGCCTCTTGGCCATTTGTTCATTTTCTTTGGAGAAATATCTGTTTAAATCTTCTGCTCATTATTTGTTAGGATTTTTTTTTTTTCTCTGATATTGAGTTTCATGAGCTGTTGGTATATTTTGGGGTTTAATTCCTTGTTGGTTGCTTTCTTGGCAAATATTTTCTCCTAGTCTGTAGATTGTCTTTTAATTTTGCCTATGGTTTCCTCTGTTGTGCAAAGCTTTTGTGTTTGATTAGGTCTTATTTGTTTATTTTTTGTTTTTATTTTCTTTACTCTAGGAGTTGTATCAAAAAAGATCTTGCTGAGATTTATGTCAGAGTGTTCTGCCTGTGATTTTTAGTTCTTTAATCCATTTTGGGTTTATCTACAGCACCATTTACAATAGCCAGAACATGGGAGCATCCCAAATGTCCATTGGCAGAGGATAAAGGTGTGATATACACATGCAATGGAATATTACTCAGCCATAAAAAGGAAATTTGCTGTGACATGGATGAACATAGAGATTATAATACTGAGTGAAGTCAGACAAAGACACAAACACTATCATATGCTGTTACTCACATGTGGAACCTAAAAACATGGTGCAAATAAATGAAGTTACAAAACACAAATAGAGTCACAGATTACCAAGGGAGAAAGAAGGGGAGGGGTACATTGAGATTGGGATTAACATATATACATTACTATATATAAAATAGATAGCTAATAACACCTACTGTAGAGCAAGGGAACTCCAATGAATACTCAGTAATGACCTATATGGGAACAGAATCAAAAAGAGTGTATATATGATTAAATATATAACTGATTCACTTTGTCATAAAGCAGAAAGTAACACAAATTGTAGATCAGCTCTACTCCAATAAAAATTAGTTTAAAAAGTAAATAAAATAGTTAAATTAACTCATTAAAAAACAAACAAACAAACAGCTTTAGAGGAAGAGGGCTCAGGCAGACTACAGATTTTAAGACCTTCATCTCAGAGAACCAGCAGTCATTTGATGCTTTTACGCTCTCTTGAATATCAAAGTCACAGTTTACTTTTCTCTTAGTGACCGTGTAAAAAGGCTCATTTATAATTTATGTGCCAAGTCCTTAATTCAGTTCAGTCAGTTCAGTTAAGTTGCTCAGTCGTGTCCAACTCTTCGTGACCCCATGAATTGCAACACGCCTCCCTGTCCATCACCAACTCCCAGAGTTCACTCAAACTTACTTCCATCGACTTGGCAATGCCATCCAGCCATCTCATCCTCTGTCATCTCCATCTCCTCTTGCCCACAATCCCTCCCAGCATCAGAGTCTTTTCCAATGAGTCAACTCTCCCATGAGATGGCCAAAGTACTGGAGTTTCAGCTTTAGCATCATTCCTTCCAAAGAACACCCAGGGCTGATCTCCTTTAGAATGGACTGGCTGGATCTCCTTGCAATCCAAGGGACTCTCAAGAGTCTTTTCCAACACCACAGTTCAAAAGCATGAATTCTTCAGCACTCAGCTTTCTTCACAGTCCAACTCTCACATCCATACATGACCACTGGAAAAACCATAGCCTTGACTAGATGGACCTTTGTTGGCAAAGTAATGTCTCTGCTTTTCACTATGCTATCTAGGTTGGTCATAACTTTTCTTCCAAGGAGTAAGCGTCTTTTAATTTTATGGCTGCACTCACCATCTGCAGTGATTTTGGAGCACCCAAAAATAAAGTCTTTAATAAAGCAAACCAAATGTCATGTTTCTCCTTTTCTAAATTACCAAGTCATTATTTCTTCTGGATGAAAGCACTTTTCATCCATGAAAATCAAAACAATGAGATCAGTTGGGTGGATTCAGTGCATAGAAATATTCTTTCCTGTTACAGATGCTCAGTTGTCCTCATCACCTTAGGATGGTCTGAACCAACCATGCTTGAGTTAGCAGGATTCTGATGAAAGCCACTGTGAAGGTCTGGTTTGTTGGAGTGATCCATGATGAAAATGAAACTCTTTATAGGTCAACAGAGTTTCTAAGTGAAGCTTTTATATATCATCCACCCATCTATGGGCCCGGGAAGAGAGAATGATGTCTGCTCATCTCTGTATTTCTATTTTAAGAATTATTATTATTTTTTGGACATGCCACATAGCATGGGAGATCTTAGTTTCCCTGCCAGGGGTCAAATCTGCAGTCTCTGCCTCAAAGCAGAGAGTCTTAACCACTGGGTCACCAGGGCAGTCCCATCTCTGTGTTTCTAATGTCACACCAATTCTTGGACCTCATCTTGTTCTTAATGGATATTTCTTGAATGTTGATGGCCACTAGTTACATGAGCTTTTCCTCAAACACTGCTTTCTGGGATCCTTTGTTCCCACCTACAGAGAAGGACGCTGTCACTAGATGGGGCTTAAGGCCCTTTCAACTCTGTCCATGATGCTGTCTCTTCATGTTCATACATGATGGACCTCTTATTCTTCTGGGCAGTGCACTGGACAGAGTTACTACTAGATAATAATTTGTACCACCGGTGAAATCTGACCTTCACAAATATTTGAGTATGCCTCTGTATTTTCTTACAGGAAGATGGAAATAAAAATTCATGAATTGAGGTTGAAAAGCTTATTAATGTCCCTTGGAATATTTTAACATGCAAAAATGTCTCTGTAAGTTCTAAGGAAGCAAAAAGTTCAATTTTTATAAGGTTTTGTTTTAAAAAAAAAAAGCAAAAGTTTTTCTTCTTTTGAACTTACACTAGAGACAACATAGGCCCAAACAGTGTTTTGTAGATGAACAGATGCCTCAAGCTTAATGGATCTTAGGATATAACTTTTAATCTTTTATGTGGTTATGAACGTTTTGAAATTAATGAACCTAGAACCCTCTTTCTATTGCACACTCATAGCTTTTTATGTTAGGATCTTCTGGGACCTCTTGAATTAATGACATTTAGTGGGATGAAGCATCAAAATCCTGCCTCTAGCCACTGCATTCATTGCCATCACAGAAAAAGGACTTTCCCACGATGTTTTGGCTTTTTCGTTAAAAAGTAAAGTCATGACATAAGATGATTTCTTTGCCCTATCTGGCTAAAATTTTCTACTTTTCTATTATTTTAACTACATATCCTTTGATGAGAGAATCTCTCTAAAGGAAAGACAAGCAAGAAAGTATAGAGAGATCAGCGCCTCACTCTCCTGCCTACCTGAATTCTCTCTGTTTCATCCAGTTACATGGCAGTTGTATTACAGCTCAGTAATAAGAACAAAGTAGGAGCTAGCAAGATCTTCAGTTCAGTTCAGTTCAGTCGCTCAGTCGTGTCCGAATCTTTGTGACCCCATGAATCGCAGCATGCCAGGCCACCCTGTCCATCACCATCTCCCAGAGTTCACTCAGACTCACGTCCATCGAGTCCGTGATGCCATCCAGCCATCTCACCCTCGGTCATCCCCTTCTCCTCCTACCCCCAATCCCTCCCAGCCTCAGAATCTTTTCCAATGAGTCAACTCTTTGCACGAGGTGGCCAAAGTACTGGAGCTTCAGTTTTAGCATCATTCCTTCCAAAGAACACCCAGGGTTGATCTCCTTCAGAATGGACTGATTGGATCTCCTTGCAGTCCAAGGCACTCTCAAGAGTCTTCTCCAACACCACAGTTCAAAAGCATCAATTCTTCAGCGCTCAGCCTTCTTAACAGTCCAACTCTCACATCCATACATGACCACAGGAAAAACCATAGCCTTGACTAGACAGGCCTTAGTCGGCAAAGTAATGTCTCTGCTTTTGAATATACTATCTAGGTTGGTCATAACTTTTCTTCCAAGGAGTAAGCATCTTTTAATTTCATGGCTGCAGTCACCATCTGCAGTGATTTTGGAGCCCCAAAAAATAAAGTCTGACACTGTTTCCACTGTTTCCCCATCTGTTTCCCATGAAGTGATGGGACTGGATGCCATGATCTTCATTTTCTGAATGTTGAGCTTTAAGCCAACTTTTTCGCTCTCCTCTTTCACTTTCATCAAGAGGCTTTTTAGCTCCTCTTCACTTTCTGCCATAAGGGTGGTGTCATCTGCATATCTGAGGTTATTGCTATTTCTCCCGGCAATGTTGATTCCAGCTTGTGCTTCTTCCAGTCCAGTGTTTCTCATGATGTACTCTGCATATAAGTTAAATAAGCAGGGTGACAACATACAGCTTTGACATACTCCTTTTCCTATTTGGAGCCAGTCTGTTGTTCCATGTCCAGTTCTAACTGTTGCTTCCTGACCTGCATACAGATTTCTCAAGAGGCAGGTTAGGTGGTCTGGTATTCCCATCTCTTTCAGAATTTTCCACATAATAAAGCTATTATGAGATTTGTTTCATTGGAAACTTAGAGAAGTATCAACAGGAATCAAAATGACACATAACAGAAAATCACATGCTTAACTGGACATGTTTCTGAGAACTGGATACAGTAAATTTTGAATCTTTTTTTTTTTTTTGAAAGAAATGGTGTCTAATTCTGTAAAATTCAGGGTGTACACTAGAAGGATCATTTGTTTTATATATCCTGTGAGCACTGGTGATGTTGGAGCTCAGCCAAAAATAAAAGTCCTTGGGCATCAGACAGGCTGAAACTCACCAGTTTTGGAATCCAGATTGGAGCATCTTATTTTAAAAAAGGATTTCTGTCCATTTGAAACCAACACAACATTGTAAGTCAGCTATACTCCAATAAATTTTTTTTAAAAAAAAGCTTTTTCACGAGCAAAATGTATGAAGTTTCAACATTTATTCAGTTCATCTGAGATGAAGCCAGTACGTTTCCTCCATGTGACCTTGGCTTGCTCTGAACAGCCCCGTGTGGTCTGCCATCCTCCTTCAGGAAAACGACCCAGTAGGTGAGGAAGAGCCTGTTCCTCCAAACAATGAACACTTACATTTTCCCAGCTTTCTAGAAAAGTATGGAACTTCCAGGGTAGAATTGCATGGCTCACCTTTGAGGGTACTTTTATTGGTTTTAGCAATCATTGTCTTGCTACTCTAAATTTTCAAAAAAGAGGGGAGATGTATGCATTTTAGGGGCATATAAAATCATGAGTAGCTTTTATTTTCTGCATTATTTAGTGGAAAGACAGACAAATCCACTGGTGAATACAAAGCAGTGGGAAATGTCTATAACATAAATGTCTATAAATGTTTCTTTGGGTATTGTGTCAGCCCATAAACCACTTAAATCAGCCAAAGGGTGGAGGAAAACTTTCTGAAAGAGGTGATATTTACTTCAATTTGAAATAGGAGTAGGCATTTGCAAAAGGACATTCTTGTTGAAAGCATTTGTAAAAGAAAAATAATAAGCAATAAATATTTAAGCAAAACAGAAGGGAAATGATGCATACAGGCAGTGAGACCAGTATAGAGTCTATTTACAAAGCTGATTGCCCTGCGTAAGTGTAGGGATGCAATACATAGAGTGAATGGGACTTGGATGAGAGAGGTCATTAGTGGATAGACTGTTCTGGAACAGTTCTCTGGATGTATTATGGGGGCATTTAGAGAAGTAGGCAAGATAGAAGACTATTATTGCCAATACTCTGTGAGTAACATGACTAGAGCCTGGATATGGGCATTAGCAGTCACACTGGTGCAATAGATTGTGAAAACTGTTCTTAAGAGACTTGGAGAAGGTAGAATGGACAGGATATGGTGACAATGTAAACATAGGCTTGATGGTGAAACATGTGGTGAGAAAGGACCAGGCAGGCATTGCTCAAAAGTGATGGGTACTCAGGACAATTTTATGGACTTGGCCTGTTAGGGACACCAAATAGGATGATACCTAAGCATGAAGCTGAGACTTCTTACTTTTCATCCATTACCACATAAAGACTGAAGCGTGTCCTTTATTTATGACCACAGATCATTGTGAGAAAGCTCTCCATGTGGCTCTTTGGTTTAGCCACCATAGATTAACTGAGGGTCAGGTTTGGTCCCTGGTCAACTGGTTGGGTCAGTAGACATTGGATGTCTTGAACCTAATGGGTGATTATCTTATTCACCCCTTAATAATCATGCCTGCCCAGTTCTAGACACATAAGATCTAATCAATGTTCACTTAATAAATCCATTAAATATGCTCACAGACACACTGTTCTAATCTCAGGAACTGTGGATCCTACTATTGCCCTAGAATATAATTCTCTCCATAGAACTAGAGATGTCTATCAAGTTACATTCGAAAACTTGTCTTATCTCATCAGCCTAAATCAAGCCTTCGTAAAAATTAGAGTTAATAATATTTGTTTTAAGTCCAGCACTTTCCTTGAGTTCATTTTATTTTTTCCCATATGCCACACTTTGCACCCTAATTGAAAACTCTGTAGTGACTGTTTTCCCTGCCTCAGTTCAGTTCAGTTTAGTTGCTCAGTCATGTCTGATTCTTTGCGATCCCATGGACTACAGCACGCCAGGCTTCCCTGTCTATCACCAACTCCAGGAAATTTATAAGCTCATGTCCATCAATCAAGTCAGTGATGTCATCCAACCTTCTCATCCTCTGTTGTCTTCTCCTCCCGCCTTCAATCTTTCCCATCATCAGGGTCTTTTCAAATGAGTCAGTTCTTCACATCAGGTGGCCAAAGAATTGGAGTTTAAGCTTCAGCATCAATCCTTCCAATGAATATTCAGAACTGATTTCCTTTAGGATGGACTGATTGGATTTCCTTGCTGTCTAAGGGACTCTCAAGAGGCTACTCCAACACCACAGTTCAAAAGCATCAATTCTTTGGCACTCAGCTTTCCTTATAATCCAACTGAAGCAGCGAGCAGCTGCGATGAGATACCTTATGTCCAAGGTCAGTAGCAGCAGCCATGAGGAGATACCCCACATCCAAGGTAAGGAGCAGCAGCTGCACTTTGCTGGAGCAGCCATGAAGAGATATCCCATGTCCAAGGTAAGAGAAACCCCAGTAAGATGGTAGGCACTGAGAGAGGGTATCAGAGGGCAGACATACTGAAACCACAATCACAGAAAAGTAACCAATCTAATCACACGGACCACAGCCTTGTCTAACACAATGAACTAAGCCATGCTATGCAGGGACACCCAAGACAGATGGGTCTTGGTGGAGAGTTTTGACAAAATGTGGTCTACTGGAGAAGGGAATGGCAAACCACTCCAGTATTCTTGCCTTGAGAACCCCATGAACAGTAAGAAAAGGCAAAAAGATAGGACACTGAAAGATGAACTCGCCAGCTCAGTAGGTGCCCAATATGCTACTGGAGATCAGGGGAGAAATAATTCCAGAAAGAATGAAGGGTTGGAGCCAAAGCAAAAACAATACCCAGTAGTGGATGTGACTGGTGATAGAAGCAAGGTCCAATGGTATAAAGAGCAATATTGAATAGGAATTTGAAATGTTAAGTCCATGAATCAAGGCAAATAAGAAGTGGTCAAACAGCAGATAGCAACAGTGAACATCGAAATTTTAGGAATCAGTGAACTAAAGTGGACTGGAATGGATGAAATTAACTCAGGTGACCATTATATCTACTACTGTGGGCAAGAATCCCTTAGAAGAAATGGAGTAGCCATCACGGTCAAAAAAACAGTCCAAAATTCAGTACTTGGATGCAATCTCAAAAATGACAGAATGATCTCTGTTCGTTCAGAGATGAAAACATTCAATATTATGACAATCCAAGTCTATGCCCTGAGTAGTAATGCAGAAGAAGTTGAAATTGAATGGTTCTATGAAGACCTACAAGACCTTTTAGAACTAACACCCAAAAAAGATGTCCTTTTCATTGTAAGGGACTGGAATGCAAAAGTAGGAAGTCAAGAAACACCTGGAATAACAGGCAATTTGGCCTTGGAGTACAGAATGAAGCAGGGCAAAGGCTAATAGAGTTCTGCCAACAAAATGCACTGATCATAGCAAACACCCTCTTCCAACAACACAAGAGAAGACTCTACACATGAACATCACCAGATGGTCAACACCAAAATCAGATTGATTATATTCTTTGAAGCCAAAAATGCAGAAGCTCTATACAGTCAGCAAAAACAAGACTCTGAACTGACTGTGGCTCAGATCATGAACTCCTTGTTGAATTCAGACTTAAATTGAAGAAAGCAGGGAAAACCACTAGACCATTCAGGTATGACCTAAATCAAATCCCTTATGATTATACAGTGGAAGTGAGAAATAGATTAAGGGACTAGATCTGATAGACAGAGTGCCTGATGAACTATGGATGGAGGTTCATGACATTGTACAGGAGACAGGGATCAAGACCATTCCCAAGCCAAAGAAATGTAGAAAAGCAAAATGGCTGTCTGAGGAGACCTTACAATTAGCTGTGAAATGAAGAGAAGTGAAAAGCAAAGGAGAAAAGGAAAGATACACCCATTTGAATGCAGAGTTCCAAAGAATAGCAAGGAGAGATAAGAAATCCTTCTTCAGAGATCAATGCAAAGAAATAGAGGAAAACAACAGAATGGGAAAGACTAGAGATCTCTTCAAGAAAATTAGAGATACCAAGGGAGCATGTCATGCAAAAATGAGGTTAATAAAGGACAGAAATGGTACGGACCTAACACAAGCAGAAGATATTAAGAAGAGGTGGCAAGAATACACAGAAGGACTGTACAAAAAAGATCTCCATGACCCAGATAATCACAATGGTGTGATCACTCACCTAGAGCCAGACATCCTGGAATGTGAAGTCAAGTGGGCCTTAGGAAGCATCACTAAAAACAAGGCCAGTGGAGGCGATGAAATTCCAGTTGAGCTAATTCAAATCCTAAAAGATGATGCTGTGAAAGTGCTGCACTCAATATGCCAGCAAATTTGGAAATCTCAGCAGTGGCCACAGGACTGGAAAAGGTCAATTTTCATTCCAATCCCAAAGAAAGGCAATGCCAAAGAATGCTCAAGCTACTGCCCAGTTGCACTCATTTTACACACTAGTAAAGTAATGTTCAAAATTCTCCAAGTCAGGCTTCAACAGTGTGTGAACCTTGAACTTCCAGATGTTCAAGCTGGTTTTAGACAAGGCAGAGGAACCAGAGATCAAATTGCCAACATCTGCTGCATCATGGAAAAAGCAAGAGAGTTCCAGAAAAACATCTATTTCTGCTTTATTGACTATGCCAAAGCCTTTGACTGTGTGGATCACAATAAACTGTGGAAAATTCTGAAAGAGATGGGAATACCAGACCATCTGACCTGCCTCTTGAGAAATCTGTATGCAGATCAGGAGGCAACAGCTAGAACCGAATGTGGAACAACAGACTGGTTCCAATAAGAAAAGGCTGTATATTGTCACCCTGCTTATTTAACTTATATGCAGAGTACATCATGAGAAATGCTGGGCTAGAAGAAGCACAAGCTGGAGTCAAGATTATTGGGAAAATATCAATATGCAGATGACACCACCCTTATGGGGGAAAGTGAAACTAAAGAACCTCTTGATAAGTGTGAAAGAGGAGGGTGAAAAAGTTGCCTTAAAACTCAACACTCAGAAACTAAGATCGTGGCATCCAGTCCTATCTCTTCATGGCAAATAGATGGGAAACAGTGGAAACAGTGACTGACTTTATTTTGGGGAGCTCCAAAATCACTGCTGATGGTGAGTGAAGCCATGAAATTAAAAGACGTTTGCTCCTTCAAAGAAAAGTTATGACCAACCTAGACAGCATATTAAAAAACAGAGGCATTACTTTGCCAACAAAGATCGGTCTAGTCAAAGCTATGGTTTTCCCAGTAGTCATGTATGGATGTGAGAGTTGGACTATAGAGAAAGGTGAGCACCCAAAAATTGATGCTTTTGAACTGTGGTGTTGGAGAAGACTCTTGAGAGTCCCTTGGACTGCAAGGAGATGCAACAAGTCCATCCTAAAGGAGAGCAGTCCTGAGCATTCATTGGAAGGACTGAGGTCGAACCTGAAACTCCAATACTTAGCCCACTTGATGTAAAGAGCTGATTCATTTGAAAAGACCCTGATGCTGGGAAAGATTGAGGGCAGGAGGAGAAGGGGACAACAGAGGATGAGATGGCTGGATGGCATCACCGACTCAGTGGAGATGAGTTTGAGTAAACTCTGGGAGCTGGTGATGGACAGGGAGGCTGGCGTGCTGTGGTCCACAGGGTCGTGAAGAGTCGGACACGACTGAGAGACCGAACTGAAACTGAAACTGACACATCCATACATGACCACTGGAAAAACCATAGCCTTGACTAGATGGACTTTTGTTGGCAAAGTAATGTGTCTGCTTTTGAATATGCCCTCTAGGTTGGTCATTTTAATGTCTTTTAATTTCATGGCTGCACTCACCATCTGCAGTGATTTTGCAGCTCCCCAAAATAAAGCAGCCAGTGTTTCCACTGTTTCCCCATCTATTTCCCATGAAGTAATGGGACCAGATGCCATGATCTTCATTTTCTGAATGTTGAGCTTTAAGCCAACTTTTTCATTCTCCTCTTTCACATTCATCTAGAGCCTCTTTAGTTCTTCTTCACTTTTGGCCATAAGGGTGGTGTCATCTGCATATCTGAGGTTATTGATATATCTCCCGGCAATCTTGATTCCATCTGGTGCTTCATCCAGCCCAGCCTTTCTCATTATGTTCTCTGCATATAAGTTAAATAAGCAGGATGACAATATACAGCCTTGACGTACTCCTTTCCCTATTTGGAACCAGTCTGTTGTTCCATGTCCAGTTCTGACTGTTGCTTCCTGACCTGCATACAGATTTCTCAAGAGCAGGTCAGGTGGTCTGGTATTCCCATCTCTTTCAGAATTTTCCACAGTTTATTGTGATCCACACAGTCAAAGGCTTTGGTATAGTCAATAAAATAAAAGTAGATTTTTTTCTGGAACTCTCTTGTATTTTCAATGATCCAGCGGATGTTGGCAAATTTTTCCTCTGGTTCCTCTGCCTTTTCTAAAACCAGCTTGAATACCTGGAAGTTCATAGTTCACTTACCTTGAAGTCTGGCTTGGAGAATTTTGAACATTACTTTGCTAGTGTGTGAGATGAGTGCAATTGGGTGGTAGCTTGAGCATTCTTTGGCATTGCCTTTCTTTGGGATTGGAAAGAAAACTGACATTTTCCAGTCCTGTGGCCACTGCTGAATTTTCCAAATTTGCTGACATATTGAGTGCAGCACTTACATAGTATGTATCATATTTGAGAATTTGAAATAGCTCCTGGAATTCCATCACCTCCACTAGCTTTGATCATAGTGATGCTTCCTAAGACCCAGTTGAATTCAGGATCTGGCTCTACGTGAGTGATCATGACATAGTCATTATCTGGGTTGTGAAGATTTTTTTGTATAGTTCTGCTCTGTATTCTTGCCACCTCTTCTTAATATCTTCTGCTTCTGTTAGGTCCATGCTCGTTGTGTCACTTCATCACAACTCTTTCCTTCATTTATACATAGCCAGAGAATTTCTTGGGAAAAAATCCACAAAGAAGTGAGAGAAGGAGATCAAAGTGTAAACAGCAGAGGAATGTGATGGTGGATTCAGAAAGAAAAAAAAAAACAAAACACTTTTTCCTTCCTGTGGTTTTGCAAAAACAGGGAGCTGGACTTCCCAAGGGAAAGAACAGACTTTTTGAAGCCTCAGGGTTGTGAAGAATCTTTTTAATCCAAATTTCTACTTAGTGACAAAATGGGTCCCCCTTGCCTTCTAAGGCATCATGTTTTTTTCTTTTTTCTTGTCGTTTTCACTATTGATATATTAGTACCAACTCAACTTATTTAACTTGATGATGAATTGTGATATATGAAGGCTGGACAAAAATGTACGGTCTTTAATGATGTTATTTCTAAAAGACAGGAGTTCATCAATGTCTTTTGCTGCTTTATCTGTGAACAAACATTTTAATTGAGATTATCCACATTTCTGAAGGTCTGATGTCTTTGTAGAACCCAGCACCAGAACCTAAACTTAGTAGGGATCAGCCCTGGATTCACAGTGGGGACACCAGGATTCCAGTTGTCTTTCTATTTTAGCTAGCACTGTGACCATGGGCAAATCACGTAAGCACTGCTGGATTTTTAAAAGTAGGCTAACAGACTAGATAGTATTAACATCTTTTCAACTTCAGAGTCTCTATGACGCCATCAAATTTGCGATGCCTTCTTTTTTGGAATAGCTACTAGAAAGGATGTGGGCTCTGACTAAGGAAATAAGGTTTCATGAGAAATTTTATAGAAGAATTTTGAGAGAAGCCAGAACTAGATAGAATTTAAATGGCAGTCTAAATAAAAGACATTTATCACATTTCTGCTTATTTATTGGGGTTGTGGTGAGACTAAACAAAGAGAAGAAAAGCATTTTGGTGTACAGAAAATGCAACTTCTAAAAAAAAATAAACTATGTCACTATTAAAAGTTCTTTGAATTTTGGCATTTCTGTTTTATACTTTGTGCATGTCTGAGATAATCCTTCTTCAATCAATAATAACCCAAAATTACCAAATTTTAGTGTGCCAGGTAAATCTTTGTCTATGTTTTAGATTTGGTTTGGGGATTTGGTTACCGCTTACACAAATGGCACAAGTGATGAGTTGCAACCATTTCCCATTATTTTGAAAAGAAAAAAAAAGTGATGGGTTTAGAAACCGAAGATAAGCTTTTTCTCCTGGAAACTGGAATCAGAGAAGAAAATTTGACCAAATGGGCTGGGGAGAAACAAAGCCACAAGAAAGAAAACCAGAGTCTGGGAACTACTGTCTGTATTTGGAGACATGTGTCTATGGGAGTAATATAACATGGCGTGAAGTTATCATAAGCTAAATAGGATCACATGTCCCATGAATGGATGGGAATTTGGGGAATATCTGCTCATGCTCCCCAAACAGATTACAGTTTTATAAAATATTTCTCACCTTCCATAGCTTCTATCTTAAGTTTTTGGGAATATGGTGATAACCAGGATGTTTTTAAGGTGATCCTAGATCCCTGGGTTATTGGAAGATCCCCTGGAGGAGGGCATGGCAACCCAATCCAGTATTCTTGCCTGGAGAATCCCATGGACAGAGAAGCCTGGTGGCCTATAGTTGCAAAGATTCAGATGCAACTGAAGTGACTTAGCACGCAGCACAGCTGGAGAACCAGTTACATAAAGACATCCAAAACGATCTAAGTAGACATATTGTTTAAATCAATTAAAAACAAATTTACAAGGGTGACACTAGAATTCTGGAGAAAAATATGCTCAAAGATTTTTAATAAGCAAGGGAGAGTAAATGGAAATTAATAGTAGAATACTCACTATTATTTTAAAAGCAATATACTCCATTGTTAAAATCTTTATCGAATAGCATGTCTTTGTTTTCTATAAACATAATAAAATACATGGATTTGTGTAGGTTCCGTCACACATTCCCTACCACTATTTCACTAACTAGACCTGCAAATTCTGTTACTGTGTGAACTTTGGCCAGACTAATAAGGGACTGATTCTGTTCTGTGGCCCTAAAAAACGTATCACTTCCTGTGAAACCTATAAATCTGCTACCTGACAGGTTGTTTCAAGTGCTGTTATGACTTCGTTTACTTATTGTTTGTTTGTTTGATTTCACATTTTATTTTACTCTATTTCATTTTACCAACGTCATTGGGGAGAATGAGATTAAAACTAAAGGCAATTTCTTTCTCCAAATACTTTACTCTGAAGATTTGTATATAAGTTCTACTGAATTATTTCTGTTACTGAAAACTGAAGTCAAATATAATGAATGATTATTTATGAAAAGATAAAAAGAACTAAAGAACTCAACATATAGTGTATGGAGATTTGATAGGAAATGCAGAGGGAAATTTTTATAAATAGGCTTTGTAGAGAGAAGCAAGTGTGGGCCTTATAAACATCTATCAGAGAGAACCCAGACTCAAATATAAAAGTAAACACTAATATGGGCCTCCTGAATAATGGTCCCAAAGTTCCATTTTGACTTGGAAATTGGCCCACGAGGCTCTGAATTTATGAGCTATTATCCTGCCTCTAAAGTGTGTCCTGTAAAAAGTATTGTCGCAGATTGAAATATGGTGCTACCCAAGCTGGTGTCCTGTGCTAAAAGGCTCTGACATCCCTTAAACTTTACGCAGAACATCCTGAGATTGTCACGATGACCTGCACGCAGCAGTTTTAGGCACTGTTTTCCTCCTGTTAAAACAAGTATTTTAATAACCTTTTGATAGATCATTGCTCTCTCACTGACACATATATTTATTTTCTTTAAAATGCCTGTTTGCTTTTGGCTGTGTCGGGGCCTTGTTGGTGCACAGGCTTTTCTGTAATTGCAGTGAGCAGGGCTATGCTCTAGCTGCAGCGCCCAGGCTTCTCACTGTGGTGGCTTCTTTAGTCGCAGAGTGCAGGTTCCAGGGTTTTAGCTGGTGTCGTGCACTGGTTCGAGAGCACAGGCTCAATAATTGTGCACATGAACTTAGTTGCTCCTTGGCATGTGAGATCTTCCCAGACCAGGGCTCAAACTCATGCCTCCTGCACTAGCAGGCAGATTCTTAACCACGGAGCTACTAGGGAAGCCCCCTCTCATGGATGTTTTTAAAATTGCGAAATTTCCCTTTTCAATTCTTGAAAGGGTGAACCGTAGTGAGATCTTTTTAAAACTGTCATTTTGAGTTAATCTCTTCATTCCTTCTGTTACTAACAGAAAAATTGTGACGTTGAAAGCCAATCAGTTAAGGTTGTTGGGAGTTTGTGAGGCACTGTGATGGATGTTATATAAAACACAAAAATGGATACTTATCTGAAGGACTTATCATCTACTGAGAAAACAGAACAAAGGCAAGTCACCCAAAAATGGGGCATCAAAGTGACATGAAACTATAGTATTTAATTAGGACAGCAATTTTTGTCATTAGAGAGTGAAAAGATTGGCAAATTTCCCCTTGAAACAAATTTAAGCTAAGGGAATATATGGAGAAACAATCATTTGAAGGCTCTGGAAATTTTCTCTGGAAAAACAACAAAATAATAAACATGAAAAAACTGATACAACTTTGTGTGAAATCAGTGGGACTCTACATTCTTTTGGGCTAAGATTATTCCCATTCCTCTACCTCCAACCAAGTGGGTTGGTAGAGCTGGTGATATTTTTTTAGTGGGGTCACAGGGAGGAAGAAGGAGGCTGGTCCCTCAACGTATTATTAAATTCATGGCCAGAGGCATCAGACTTGATTTAGAGCAGAGAGTGAAAATCTTTGCCCCAGTAGCTGGCTCAGCGGCTAGAAGAATCTGCCTTCCAAGGCAGGAGATGCAGGAGACGAGGGATCGATCCCTGGTTCGGGAAGATCCCCTGGAGGAGGAAATGGCAACCAACTCCAGTATTCTTGCCTGGAGAATCCCATGGACAGAGGAGCCTGGTGGGCTGTAGTCCATGGGGTCACAAAGAGTCAAGCACAACTGAGCAACTAAGCACAATGAACACAGAGGGTGAAAATCTTTGCCCCGTTAATGTCAGCAAAAATGGCACAATTAGTAGGAAATGAATGGAAAACCTATAGCTCTGCTGGTATGAAGCTGAGACTGGTTGGGGTGAGTGATGCATCAGTTGGGAATATAACAGGAAGTTTCTGAAAACAAGAGCACTATGAGGGCCACATGAGTTCTCTTCATTTTTCACTTTTCACTTCTATGCATTGGAGAAGGAAATGGCAACCCACTCCAGTGTTCTTGCCTGGAGAATTCCAGGGACGGAGGAGCCTGGTGGGCTGCCATGTATGGGGTCGCACAGAGTCGGACACGACTGAAGCGACTTAGAAGCAGCAGCAGCAAACCTTGTTAAAGTGAAAAGTGAAATTGCTCAATCATGTCTGACTCTTTGTGACTCTATGGACTGTAGGACTATAGCCTACCAGGCTCCTCCATCCATGGGATTTTCCAGGCAAGAGTACTGGAGTGGGTTGCCTTCTCCAAGGGATCTTCCTGACCCAGGGATTGAACCCCGGTCTCCTGCATTGTAGGCAGACGCTTTACTGTCTGAGCCATGAGGGAATTCTAAACCTTGTTGGTTGAAACCTAAAGGAGGATGTACCCAGAAAAGATACAGAAAGGCAGACTCAGCAGAAAGAAGAGCCAAGCATGGATGGAAGACAGCCTGTTAGTTAGATGCTCTTCCCTTTGAAGCAGACAGATCCATTGATAGGGTGGATCTCTCATGGACTCCAGATGTGTGCACAGCATCTTCCCAGCTGTTGCCACAGTGGATTTAGTGAACAGTTAAGTCCACTTAGCAATTTAGACATAAGGATGGCCACTCGATATCAAGATAAACTAAGACAAGAATTAAATAATGGTGGTGGTGGTGGGGGGGGGATTTCCTGGCGGTCCAGTGATTATAAGACTGTGCTTCCAATGCAGAGGGTGTGGGTTCAATCCCTGGTCAGGGAACTAAGATCCAACGTGCGCTGGTGGTTTAGTTACTAAGCTGTGTCAGACTCTCGTGATCCCATGGACTGTTGATCGCCAGGCTCCTCTGTCCATGGGATTTCCCAGGCAAGCATATTAGAGTGGGTTGCCATTTCCTTCTCCAGGGGATCTTCCTGACCCAGGGTTTGAGCCAGTGTCTCCTGCACTGCAAGTAGTCTCTTTTACTGTAGGTAGATTCTTTACTGACTGAGTCAACAGGGAAGCCCCCTGGCAAAAAATAAAGTAAAATTTAAAAAAAAGATTAAAAAAATAGTGTAAGAAAGGAATTAAAAAATAGGGGACACCAGGACCACAGACAGTGAAGGAGACACATAGCCTAAAAATATTCTCAGGATAAAAATCATTCAGTATGGAGGTGCTTCAACACTAGATTACCTAATTTGTCTAGTTTGCAAGAAAAAAAATTACAGAAAAGAATTTCCGTTGTGATGGTCACTGTGTCTTTACTTGCAGGTCCCCCTCACCCAGAACCTCTGCACTCTTAGTTCTGAGAAAAACTCACAGAGGAAATGAAACCTAAGCCTCCCTTTCCCATGCTCCTTCTCTGTTGTCCGCTGGACACCCTGCTTTTGCAGACAAAATTGATAGCCTCTCCCTGGAGCAGAGCAGAGAAGCAGCTGGCCTCACACATCCCTGTTCTGCAGGAGATGCCAAAAGCTGAGGCCAGGGTGACAGAAAAGCAACAGAGAACACACAGCGCTTGCTTCCTTCCACTCTGCCTTGGAGCAAATGTGAGACATGATTTTATGCAAGGCTTTAAGAAGGACATGCCGCAAACACTCAGTTACCCTTAAGGAGGACCTGGGGCAAAAGCTGCTGAACTGGGAGCAGAGTTGGCCTCCCCAGGCTGTGCCAGGATGCAGGATCTTCCTTCCCAACTTCTGACAATGAGAAATATTTGGTGCCGGTGTGGAGCTATGGATATGATAAATATCTTTAATTATATGATAATCAGAGATGAACTAATTAGATAGCACTTGATAACTAATCAGTTGCAACATTCATAAAACTGATTCTCATTTCCTCCCCACATCCTTTTAACAGATGGTGCCTGGTGTTCTCAGGGCAGAACTTGTAGGCAGAGCAGGATGTATGATTGCGGTCAGAGGATCAACTATTTGGTGCAGGCATCAGGGGGGCAGCAAGGCTGTGATGCTGAGAGGCATGTGTGATTTACTGTTGGATTTAATCTACTTGAAAAAAATCTCAGAGTCATATTAAGAAAAGCAAAATGTCATCAACTTAACACCTGAAATTCCTCAGCACCATCTGTCTGTGACATTAAACAAAACCCAGGAGACTCTGGGAGACAGAACGTGGCAAATTTAACGATGAACTTCACCTGGGTAACTTGATAAATATTACCTTTGTGGCTAGTCATTAGCCAGAAAGTCCCTAAAATCACAGAGAAAGAAGCCTGCAAAATGCTTTAGTTGTGGAAGGGTTTCCTCTCGTAGCACATGAGACCTGGCATGTATTGCCTATCAACTTTTGCCCTCTTGCAGAAAGCTGCTGCTGCTGCTGCTGCTAAGTTGCTTCAGTCGTGTCCGACTCTGTGCAGAAAGCTAGCTGTGTTGAAAATAGGACAGCTCCTCTCTCCTTCCCCTTGGACCAGATTTCCTTTCAGTAATTCAACCTTAGGAAACACTGAAATCTAGTTGTGGACTTATATATCTGTCTGTATAGAACTTCTTCATGAACATTTACCAACCTGCTACAATACACCAAGACTGCACTGGACACAGAGCATAAATTGTGCTCTGCTGACAGGAAGATGTCATCATTTCTTTAGATGCATGGTGATTTTGTGAATTAATAAGGCAAGTAAAGAAACAAGCCTGCTAAGGATAAATGTAAGTGGGCCGTAGGAGGCATCACTATGAACAAAGCTAGTGGAGGTGATGGAATTCCACTTGAGCTATTTCAGATCCTAAAAGATGATGCTGTAAAAGTGCTGCACTCAGTATGTAAGCAAATTTGGAAAACTCAGCTGTGGCCACAGGACTGGAAAAATTCAGTTTTCATTCAGTCCCAAAGAAGAGCAATGCCAAAGAATGTTCAAACTACCGCACAATTGTATTCATCTCACACGCTAGCAAAGTAATGCTCAAAATTCTCCAAGTCAGGCTTCAATAGTGAACTTCCAGATGTCCAAGTTGGATTTAGAAAAGGCAGAGGAACCAGAGGTCAAATTACCAGCATCTGTTGGATCATAGAAAAAGCAAAAGAATTCCAGGAAAACATCTTCTTCTGCTTTATTGATTATGCCAAAGTCTTTGACTGTGTAGATCACAACAAAATGTGGAAAATTCTTATAGAGATGGGAATACCAGACCACCTTACCTGCCTCCTGAGAAATCTGTATGCAGGTCAAGAAGCAACAGTTAGAACTGGACATGGAACAACAGACTGGTTCCAAATTGGGAAGGGAGTATGTCAAGGCTATATATTGTCACTCTTCCTTGTTTAACTTATATGCAGAGTACATCATGTGAAATCCTGGGCTGGATGAAGCACAAGCTGGAATCAAGATTGCCGGGAGAAATATCAATAACCTCAGATATGCAGATGACGCCACCCTTATGGCAGAAAGTGAAGAGGAACTAAAGAGCCTCTTGATGAAAGTGAAAGAGGAGAGTGAAAAAGTTGGCTTAAAACTCAACATTCAAAAAAGTAAGATCATGGCATCTGATCCCATCACTTCATGGCAAATAGATGGGGAAACAATGGAAACATTGTCAGACTTTATTTTCTTGGGCTCCAAAATCACTGCAGGTGGTGACTGCAGCCATGAAATTAAAAGACACTTGCTCCTTGGAAGAAAAGCTGTGACCAACCTCTCTGCTCTGCTAAGCCGGCTAAGTCACTTCAGTCATGTCCAACTCTGTGCAACCCCATAGACGGCAGTCCACCAGGCTCCCCCAACCCTGGGATTCTCCAGGAAAGAACACTGGAGTGGGTTGCCATTTCTTTCTCTAATGCTTGAAAGTGAAATGTGAAAGTGAAGCCGCTCAGTCATATCCGACTCTTAGCGACTCCATGGACTGCAGCCTACCAGACTCCTCTGCGCATGGGATTTTCCAGGCAAGAGTACTGGAGTGGGGTGCCATTGCCTTCTCCATGTGACCAACCTAGACAACATATTAAAAAGCAGAGACATTACTTTGCCAACAAATATCCATCTAGGCAAGGCTATGGTTTGTCCTGTAGTCATGTATGGATGTGAGAGTTGGACTCTAAAGAAAACTGAGCACTGAAGAATTGATGCTTTTGAACTTTGATGTTAGAGAAGACCCTTTGGTGTTGAGAGTCCCTTGGACTACAAGGAGATCCAACCAGCTCATCATAAAGGAAATTAGTCCTGAATATTCATTGGAAGGACTGATGTTGAAGCTGAAACTCTAATACTTTGGCTACCTAACGCTGAGAACTGATTCACTGGAAAAGACCCTGATGCTGGGAAAGATTGAGGGCAGGAGGAGAAGGGGATGACAGAGGATGAGATGGTTGGATGGCATTACTGTCTCAATGGACATGAGTTTGAGTAAACTCTGGTAGTTGGTGATAGACAGGGAGGCCTGGCATGCTGCAGTTTATGGTGTCGCAATAGTCAGACATGACTGAGAGACTGAACTGAACTGATGTTAACTATAAGATGCCGCCAGATTTCAGAGCGGTTAAAATGTGAAAAATGTGCTGTTAAGACTCAAAGAACTTATTGGGAAATGCTTACTATGTAGGTTCGTGTTACCTTTATTTGTTTTTGTATGGTCATCTCTCTTTCTCTCTTTTTTTTTTAAAGTAAACCAAGTTTTCTAAAAAGAAAGAAAAGTGACATCACAGTGCATTTAAGATTCAGGGCTCACCATTGGCCTTTAGAAAAAAAAAAAACTATTTGCAAAATGATTTTAGATTCACTGGAATATTGAGCACTAAACAGAGAGGTCTCCATATTCCCTTGATGAAACTTCAGACCTTTTTTTTCAGACACAGAGAATAATTTAGGAAAGAAAAAAGCAAACAAAAATCATGCAATTCTCTTAAGCAGATGCTATGAATATGGTCTCTGCTTTAAAGAAATTAAAGAAAGAAAATTTCTTTAAAGTAGATGCATCACAAAGAAAGCTGAGCACAAAAGAACTGATGCTTTTGAACTGTGGTGTTGGAGAAGACTCTTGAGAGTCCCTTGGATTGCAAGGAGATCCAACCAGTCCATCCTAAAGGAAATCAGTCCTGAATATTCATTGGAAGAACTGATGCTGAGGCTGAAGCTCCAATACTTTGGCCACCTGATGTGAAGAGCTGACTCATTTGAAAAGAGTTAGGATGCTGGGAAAGATTGAAGGCAGGAGGAAAAGGGGACGACAGAGGATGAGATGGTTATGTGACATCATTGATTTGATGGACATGAGTTTGAGCAAGCTCCAGGAGATGGTGATGGACCGGGAAGCCTAGCTTGCTGCAGTCCATGGGATCACAAAGAGTAGGACACAACTGAATGATTGAACTGATGAATATGGAAAAATCCTTTCAATCGATATCTCATAATGATATCTCTGAGCATGGAAGAATTGACTCATAAAAATTACTAAGCACCCATAATATTCTAAGAGTTTGGGTACTATACAAATTGGAATAACCTCAAAAATCATATAACCGCTGACACTGGGATTTATGAGTGGTATCTAAGTAACTTTTGTATCAAAAGAGCTGTGTTAATCAGGGCTATTCATAATAAAGATCACACTAAATTAAATAATTGGGAAATACTCCCTAATAGCAAGAGATTCACAACAATGTTTGACTAAGATGAGGTTTAAGGAGCCTGTTGGATCTATGTGTCTCTATCTCTTCACTTAGAGCACAAAACTTTTAATATAAACAATAACTAGTAAGGGTCCTTCATAGCATGATAATTTTATAATTCCAAGTCCATGTTGGATTTTGGAGAGTAACAACAAAGAATGGCATCGTGTTTTTAATGGTTTAAAATCTTGTAATGTTTTAGGATAAACGGGTTATTTATTATGAGTCAATTTAAAAAAATCTCAAAAACAGGACGTCCTATTTGCTAGACATGAGACCAGGAATTAGAGCTGGCAAAAGGTGTGGATTACAAGGATGGGAAGAAGTCAGCTCAGGAGGAGGCACTCTTCCCATTTAAACTGTATTTACCCATCCACGTGCATATATCTGGCAAAGGAGATTTCGTTTTTCTGACTCTGTCTACTGCAAAAATCCTTGGCCTCACCACTCTCTTCTTAGCTTCTCCATTTTCTTATTTCATTTTATGTTCCCACATCTGTGCTCATTGCTTGGGCCGGATGAGAGTTTGCTTTAGCAATTTTGCAACTTTACCTCCTTTTTTTTTAAATTCAATTTTTGGCTGCTCTGGGTTTTCAATTTCTGTGTATGGCTTTCTCTAGTTGTGGGGAGTGGGGCTCTGGTCACAGTGGACAGGTTTCTCATTGCAGTGGCTTCTCCTGTTGAAGAGCTTGGGTTCTAGGCAGGCAGGCTTGAGTAGCTGTGGTACAGGGCTTAGTTGCTCGGAGGCATGAGGGATCTTCCCAGACCAGGGATCAAACCCATGTGCCCTGCATTGGTTGGTGGATTCTCAACCACTGGACCCCCAGGGAAGCCTCTCAAGTTTACTTCTTGAATGCAGTTTTACTACTGTCCCTGGCTCCATCACTCTTCAGACACACCATTTCACTCAGGATTCAGCACCCCTGGTCCCCTTAGCTTATTTGGCCAGCACATCCTCTGGACCTTAGACCACTGATGAGTCAAGAGCAGACAAGAAATTTTTTGGTGATGAGGAGGGACATGAAGAGATAGCTCTCCTTCCCTGGAGGATCACATTTCATTTGGAGACGTTGCTATAAATGTATGACAGGTGGAGAATTAGAGAGCACTTGCCTGAAGTAGAGTTATGATCATCCTCTTATTTATAGAATCAGATTGCATTCCATTTTTGACATTGAATTTTTGATTTTTGTTCATTTGTTTGACATTGCAAATCTCCCAGGAAAATTATGTGAAGTCAATCACGTTTGCTGGTATAATTGTAACACATATGCATTAAAGAAGTAAGCACACGTATAGGAGGAAATTTACATTGTATTATGGGGTGACCTTTTAAAAATAGATGTTTTGATGTAAGAAAATAATTTTGAACTTAGTAGAAGGAAATGTAATCCTGGTTTTATATTCATTTCCTGTGAAACTGCAAATCACTCAGTAAACTTCTTTCTTTCTGAAAAATTAAATGAATATAGTTAGGTTTATTTTATTTTCCTGGGCTCAAAAATCACTGTGAGCAGTGACTGCAGCCATGAAATTAAGACACTTGCTCCTCGGAAGAAAAGTTGTGATAAATGTAGACAGCTTATTAAAAAGCAGAATTATCACTTAGCTGACCAGGTCTGTATAATCAAAGCTATGGTCCTTCCAGTAGTCATGTACAGATAGGAGAGCTGGACCATAAAAAAGGCTGAGCAATGAAGAATTGATGCTTTTGAATTGTGGTGCTGGAGGAAACTCTTGAGAGTTCCCTGGATAGCAAGGAGATCAAACCAGTCAGTCCTAAAGGAAATCAGTCCTGGATATTCACTGGAAGGATTGTTGCTAAAGTTGAAGAGCCAACAGTTTGGCCACCTGATGCAAAGAGCTAACTCATTGGAAAAGACCCTGATGCTGGGAAAGATTGAAGGCAGGCGGAGAAGAGGGTAGCAAAGGAAGAGATGGTTAGATAGCATCACTGACTCAGTGAACGTGGATTTGAGCAGACTCTGGAACATAGTGGAGAACAGAAGAGTCTTACATGCTCCATGAGGCCACGGAGTTGGACATGACTAAGGGACTGAGGAAAAACAAGGCTTATATTTATAAATTCTTTCCAACGTAAAAATTCTATTATTTTAAACCCTATAAGCTCAAGTTTCCTAGGAGATAAGATACAGGATTATATTTCATACCCAAAGATTATCTAGAAAGGATTAAGAGACACTTATACTAAAGAAATGTATTTTCTTTGGTCTACATGGACTTAAAGGAAAAAAATCATCTAAAGAGTTAAACACTTGGTCACACACGTTGACTTGAAAATTGAGTCATCATATCACATGTGCTCAATCATGTAAAGACTTTTTATTTTTATTTAGTAACTTTTCATTCTTTATTCATCAGTCTCAGGAAAAGGCTGATCTCTATTTATCTGGCATTCTGCTCTATGTTCTTCATTTCCTGGCAAGATGGGTTATTTGGAAGTCTCTACAGATAATTTTTGTTGATAGAGTGGCTGCAAACCAGCTTCCCAGGCACTGTCAGAAAGTCCATTTTGAATCATGATTACTCCAGGCCAGTCTTCTTTAAAAGGCAAGGTTTGAGGTAAAGGTGAGATGCTTCATTGGGCTAAACATCTCACTGATAACAGTGAAAAACTATGGACAAAAATTTAAAAACAAAATTATTTGAGTTCTCTGCAGTGCAACTCCAAAGAGCCAGACACTGGAGAGGATGTGATGCTTTGAACTGTCCTGGGTAAGATCCACATTGGAACACCTTTTCCCCAGAGGACATACTCCAGGCCACATGGAGTGCGTATAATTTTAGTTCTTTTCTGTATATAATTCACACTTTTTCTTCCATGCATCTTGGATCCTGCTATTTCCCAGGAATTTTCTTTTCCATTCCTGTCTATTTTGACTACTTTCACCCTTTCAAGCCCAGTTATTTGTCTAGTTATTAGTGAAACCTTTATTGACCTTTCATTACTTTCTCTTCTGCAATTTTCTGAAGACCTTGAAGTATATGCCACTCATTTGCTTTTATCTATATGCAATTTCTTACTTGACTATCCTTAAAAAAATATCTCCACTTCTAGAGTCAAAAGTCTACATGTTGTCTCCTGGCTTCCTGCTTCACTTTGTTTAAAATTTGAAGTATAGTTAGTGTAGAATATTATATGAGTTATAGGTATGCAATACAGTGATTCACAACTTTTAGAGGTTACACTTCATTTATAGTTATTATACAATATTGGCTGTATTCGCTTTATTATATTCTTATAGCCGATTATATACCTAATGGTTTGTACTTTCCTCTTCCCCAGCCCTATCTTGCCCCTCCCCCCAGTGGTAACCATTAGTTTGTTCTCTATCTCTGTGAGTTTGCATCTTCTTGTTGTATTCACTAGTTGGTTATATTGTTTTAGATTCCATGCACAAATGATATTATATAGCATTGTTTTTCTCTGTCTGGCTTATTTAACTTAGCATAATGCCCTCCAAGTCTATCCATCTTACTGCAAATGGCCAAATGTCATCTCTTTATGGCTGAGTAGTATTCCATTATATATATATTCCAATATATATGTATTATATATATATATATAAATATATATTTACCTATAATGGACACTTAGGTTACTTCCATACCTTGGCAATTATAAATGATGCTGCTACGAACATTGGGGTGCATGCATCTTTTTGAATTGCTGTTTTTGTTTCTTTTGGATATATATTCAGGAGTGACATTACTGGGTCATATGGTAGTTCTATTTTTAGGTTTGTCTGAGAAAACTCCATACTGTTCTCCATCCTAGCTGCACCAATTTACATTCCCATCAACAGAGTAGGAAGGTTCCCTTTTCTCCACAACCTCTCCAACATTTGTTATTTGTGTTCTTTCTGATGATGGCCATTCTGACAGGTGTGAGGGGACATCTTGTGCTTCTGATATGCTTTCCCTTGATAATTAGTGATGTTGAGCGTCTTTTGATGTGCCTCTTGGCCATCTGCATATCCTCTTTGGAGACATGTCCGCTGCACTCTTTTAGAGCACTCTCATCTCATTTCTGAAAGATTTACCTTCTTTGAACATGTTGGGCTTTGAAGTGAGGTATGCATGGGAGGTGTTATGCCTCTGAATTTTGACAAAATACCAACGATGAGCCCCTCTATTTTCAGGTATAAGATGAGAGTGATGGTAACTATCTTTCAGGGCTGTGGTGAGGCTCAAGTGAGGGGACTAAGTAGAAGTGTCTGGTAGTAAGTAGATACTCTTCTATGGCAAATCTTAGCCCTTTCCCCAGGAGCAGATTTTAAAAGTACTGAGAATTTTTCCCATCCTGAATGCAGGCTTGGACATTAGGACAGTAGCAGTCAGAAGCCACACAGGGGCTTGAATAGACTTTATGCGTCAGGGCTTGTTGGTTCCTGTGTTTCTATGGAACCCTGAGATCCTGCAGTAAGGAGTCCAGGCCGACTTACTGGGAAACAAGACCTCGTGGAACAGAGGGGAGCCTTCTCCTCTCCTTCTGAACATATAAGATATTCAGAAATTCATAGATCATTGTGTATGTACACATATATAAAATATTCAGAAATTCATTCCCAATTATTTATGTGGAGTAATGCAATAATATCTGGTATTACCTTATCCAAAAAAATAAGAGAAATTTAAATTTACTTATCTTTAAGTAAGTAGAAGGGAGAATATACTAAGATAAAAATAAATCAAAAAATAGAATACAGTCAGGTAATAGAAGCAGATAATTAAATTCAAAAGTCAAAAATGCTTAAGAAAAAAAAAGTAAACACAGATTACCAATATCAGATAGGAAAAAGGAAATATTATTATGCCACATTCTACCAAAATTCCAAGGATAATTATTCAGTATCATGTTGCTGTTGTTTTGTCACTAAATCACGTCTGACTTTTTGTGACTCCGTGGACTGTAGCCCACCAGGTTCTGTCCGTGGGATTTCCCAGGTGAGAATACTGGAGTGGGTTGCCGTTTCCTTCTCCAGGGATTGAACCTGTGTCTCCTGCATCGGCAGATGGATTGTTTACCTTTGAGCCACGTGGGAAGCCCATTCAGTAATATAATTTTATATTAATAAATTTAACAATCTATGCCAAATGAATGACTATATTGGAAAAACAATTTATCAAAACTGATACACTAAGAAAAAAAATCAAAATAGCTCTTTATATACTGAACAATCAAACATGAATTAGGAAAGAAAAAGAACCTCATTATTAAGAGAACTTCAGGCACAAAAGTTCCCCTGACATACTCTATAAAAATTAGTAGAGATAATACTACTCTTCCACAAAGATTTTTAGGAAAAAGAGGGAGGGAAAACTTGCTCCAGTTCATTGTATGGAGCCAGCTTCAATCCGATGCACAAATCTTTTAAAATGAACTTTTAAGAAAAGATATTTGAGTAATATCTACTGTTTAACATACTCCAAAATCCTTAGTTTGATACCAGCAAATAAACAAGTGGGCTTGTCCCAGGAACGAAAGGTAGGTAAAACATTTAAAAAAAAATGGCAACTCACCCCTTCAATAGAACAAACAAACAAACATATGATTATCTTAATACATACAGAAAATGTGTTTAAAAATAATTCTGCTCCTGTTTATGATAAAACCTCACAGTCAGTCAGGAACACAGGGATCTCCTTCAATTTGATTATGGGCCTCTGCCAAAAATTTGGAGCTAACATCATCATTAATGGTAAAATAGTAAAAGTGGTTCCTCTAAGATGGGGCCAAGGTAAGGACAGTCAACTTCAGTGCTTCTAGTTAACATCTTACTGGGTACAATCCAGGGCAGTGTAGAGAATAAATGAGTCAAGTTACCCTAATTGGACTTGAAGAAGAAAACCTGTCTTTGTCATAAATGACTTGTTTGCTTGGTTTAGGATTGTGGTTTTCTTTTGCCATTGCAGAAGACTGCTTAATCTCATACTGTGTTTTATCACCCTTCCCATCTAAGCCTCATTCTGGGCTTTAAAAGGGCCCATACTGAGTTTACATCTTTTTTTTTTTCCCTTAAACCATCTGGTCTAAAAGTGTCTTTATTCTGTTATTACACTTAAATGGTTATTTGACCAGATACAGAATTCTGGGTTAGATTTAATTTTCCCTAAGCATTTTAAAGAGATTGCTCCACTGCCTTCTATCATTAGATGTTACTATTGAAAAGTTCAAGATCATTCACATTTGTGATTCTTGTTGGAAACTTGTTTTATCTCTCTGGAAGCTTACATACAACATATTCTCTTTGTTTATTCTAAGGAGCAATTTTCAATCTTGACATTCACAATTTTTATTCTGGGAAGTTTCCTTGCATTATTTCTTTGAAGTTTTCTGTTTTCTTCCTCTGTATGTTCACATTTCTGAATGTCTACTGTTTTGTTATTGGGCTGTCTGCACTGATTTTCTGAATTACCATTTCTCTACTGTTTTCCTCTGTCTTTTTATTCTTTTGTGTGCTGTCTTTCTAAATTTTATATTTCAACCCTTCTATTGAGTTTTAACTTTCTTCCATCATTCAAAAATAAATCTAATAGAACTTCTGTTCTTTAAGGAAGAATTCTTTTTCTTATTTCACAGATGCTATCTTTTTGGTGAGTTGAAGCTGCAGAAACCTTTCTAACACACATTCAAGTGCCCTCACCGATCCTCACACGACCAAGTTCCCCTCTTCCCTTCCGACACAGTCACTCTCTCCTCTCTCTCCCTCTAACCTAGAGCCTTCATTCCTTCATTTATATACTGTACCAGTGACTCTAAAGAAATCACATATATTCCTCATTGTCTGTCTACCTTGCCTCCCACTATCAGAATCACCTTCCATGAGGTTGGGGGGTCAATACTGCTTTAATAGTTTGGTTGGGTGTCTTGTCCTGGGGGCCTGGAATGATGTCTGACACATAGTGGGGCTGTCAGTCTTTTCATGTTGAATGAATGAATTCATGAATGAGTGAGGTGGACACGGAGACCAACAAGGGCCCTGCAGAGGCCCAAGCACTGTTGTTCTGTTGAAAATGAAGCTGAAATACACAAGTCCTGCTCAGTTTTACTCAGAGCCTGACAACAGGTCTGCACTGACCCAGATTGGGAACCTTGGGTTGATTAAATGCTTGGGGAAAATTGATCCCCGGGAAGACCTATTTCCGCCCTCCCCGCTCAGCTGCGCTGCACTCCACTTCCGTTTACCAGTTCAGTTCGATGCGTGGATGCAGAGTCCTTATACCTTTGGAGGGTGTCTTGGGACCTGGAGTTGCAGCCTGTGTTTTCACTTAGAATTTTTAATCCCAACTTCCAGGAGCAGCAGAGACCCTGCTGAGAGGCACACACCTAACAGGCACCAACAGGCCCTGGTGTAAAGATATTCATGAAACGATTTGCTCCAGCAGCTAGCCGCACGTCACATTGCTCCCTAGGCGTGAAGACGGCATGCAAGCCTGGGCCACCACAGAGAATACCAAAGGCCTTTTCTCCATGGCTTTGTCCCAGAAAGGCAGTCCCCAGTGACAAAGAGGCCTTGCAAGCTGCCTGGCTTTGGAATCAGGCAGATTCTTTTCTGGACAAAGCTTACAACCCTGAGAAGGTGACCGTGGAGCTGGACACCTGTCTCTAACCACAGCATCAGTGACATGGAGGAAAGACTTGGGGTAATTAACCTGCCAGGTCCCTGGCACTCAGACACCAGCTTCTTAACTCTTGGAGCTACATTTTCTAAACGCGGCAGCCAAATTCTTTTATATTCATGTATTCTTTCCCCTGCTGTTCTGAGAACACCCAAGCAACAAACTCTTGCAAAGGATGCTTGTATTAAAGCATTAGTTTTGTTCCCACTGCCTGAAGCTTCCCTTATGATTTAAGGTATGGAGCCTCTGTCACTTCTACTCAAAAGGTGTTGGGTTCAGAGTAAAGAATCAGAAGCGATTTCAGGCTGACCCAACAACACTGCATGCTTCTTTTTGGACCCTGTGTCCTGCATATGCTGGCAAATGGGGCAGTGTTACGGGGAATGTGAATTGTTCATGCAGGTGCTGGGCTAACGCACAAGTCTCTGGTTCCTAGACCCAGAATTGGAGTATAATCTAGGGAGTAGAAAATCAGTGCAGACATCACGGAAGAAGGCTGTCAGGATGGAGCGGAACTCCAGGTCTTGGGCTGGGTGCTGCGGACAGTCAGACATCACCTGGCTGTTAGGGGGAAGTCGTTCAAGGCTGAGTCTCCCCATTTTGTGCATTCTGTTTCCCTACCAATGCATTTGCTCCTGTTTCCAGTGACTTTCATTTTTAATCGTAAGCAGTTGCCTTGAACAATCACAGAGCCAACAGGTCTGTAGACGGTTCAGAGGCAACATTTTGGAGATGTACATACATGCAGCACTTAGAATCATGGGAACTGGGTCCAGACCCATCCTGTTTCTAACCTGAATGTGCTAATCTTGGGCTTCCCAGGTAGCTCAGGGGTAAAGAATCTGCCTGCTAATGCAGGAGATGCTGGAAATACAGGAGACATGGGTTCAATCCCTGGGTAGGGAAGATCCCCTGGAGGAGGAAATGGCAACCTACTGCAGTATTCTTGCCTGGGAAATCCCATGGACAGAGGAGCCTGGAGGGCTACAGTCCATGGGATTGCAAAGAGTTAGACACCATGTAACCACTGAACACACGCATGCTAATCTTCTACTGTAGCTTTGGATCTGGTACTGGTCTGATGTGTACCACAGTTTCCTCATCTAGAAAGTGAAAAGAATCATAATCGCAGCTTTCTTCTCTGCTTGTTGGACCATTAAATGTAATATTCATGCAAAGTGCTTATTGCCAGGAGCAACACACAGTAACCCCTGCTGAAAGTCAACTATTAGAGCATAAAAGTCTTCAGCAGATGAGATGACATATTCAGCAGAAGTAGGAAAATCATCTCCTGTAATCAATAATAAAAGATGAAGGATAGACATAGCCGTACGTCCACAATTCAGGTCTGCACGCTGACACAGCTTCACGCTGGACCTCCCCTGACAGTGCACAGAGAGTGTGGAAACAGTCTCCTTCTGGAATGGTGGCAGCACTAATTCCTAGCAGACATGGAAGTAAGCTACAGGGCATCCCCAAGCCAGGTGGTACAGCTGGGAAGGTGGAGCTTTGGCTTGAAGAAAAAACTAGAAGGAAGAAGACTAAGGAAGCCTGAGGGGAGGAACGACATCCTAGGACTGGGTACACATTTGGAAAATGGATAAAATGGGTCCATATCTCACACTATAGATTTTGAAGCTTGATGTAACTGGCTCTACATCTTACAAGATCATTACAAGCACAGTTGTCTCAACAGTAAAAATGGTGCAATGTACTCACCATCTGAGGTGGTAAAGATTATGGATGATAAATACTGAACATTTAACCAAGTATATTGCTATTGATGAGCCTGCAGTCTAGTGCTGAACTCACACAATAAAAAATAGTCACATACATCTTAACATAAGTACACAGAGAAGAGGAATCCTCTTCTGATGTAGCCTATACCTGATTCTCTTGAGGTTAAACTGATGAAACAAGGCCTGAACTGGGAGTACAATTCCACTTCACAGTGGGGTATACTTGGCATCTACTCTTTTGCTCTCTCTTCTAGAGACTTTGATTGTACTTGAGAAGAAAAGAGTTTCAGTTGACTCTACAATGTTACATAACTTACACTTTAATGAATAGTTCAATGTACATAAATTCTATCATGTACTCACCAGTGTTTTCTTAGCCTAGATTCCTAGAACTGCAATTATCTGTTCAAGATGGGAACACATTGCCATGTTGCTTTCTTGGAATCCTATGCTATCATACTCCCAGCAGCAGGGCAGGAGAGCGGTATTTAAAAGGGATTAAAAATGCATAGTTGTATTCTTCTAAGAAAATTAGGAAGGAAAGCAAAATGGAAAAGCTGGCCCATATATCACTTTCAATAAGGATTAATTCCGTATTCCCCTGTTCTAAAACAGTTTAAAATTTCTTGTTTTCTTAGATGAGTGTCAAATAATTGTGATATAGATCAGAATTCTTTGTTGTTTTTTAAAAACGTTTTAATCATAGCAATTTATTTGTATCAGTGTCAATGGGAAGAATCCTGATCTATCACTGTCTTCTACAGTCGTCTTTTATCTCTTCATACAATACACTTTAAATTTCATTCAGTGATGAAAAAAACAAAAACCTAGCTAATAAGCATTGATTCTGTCTTATATTAAACAAGTGTATGAAATTCTGTGGTATCACTGCTTTCTCTGTATCTCAGAGAAACTAACTCATATTTAGTTTCTCAAGGGCAGCATTCAAAGTTCTTTCAGTCACTTAAAAACGGAATTGGAAAGAAAAAAAAAAAAACCTTTGGGCCTACACTATTTAAAACAATTGTTTTCAAATGCTCATGGAATGTAGATCAAGACAGACCTCACCCTGAGTCATAAAACAAACCTCAGCAAATGTAAAAGAACTGAACCATGTGCAGCATGTTCTTTGACAACCATGGACCCATTCCATTTGTTATCGAAAAGCTGTTAACATTATGGCACCATTTTGGTGATATTGAATACAAAACAAAAGAAGCATGTCTATTGACAATGAAGTGCTTTCTTTGTGAATCCTGGAGAAAAAACTTACATATGTGTGCAGAGAGGCATGGTTAAAGATGTTCACTACAACATTATTTATAATTGTAATAGAACATGAAACATCTAAATATTTCCAGCAAGACAGTGGTTAAATAACCCTCTAACACATACTATTACATGATCCACAGTCAAATATGAAGTAGACACACATATATTAAAAGAGAGATATATCTAACGTACATTAAGTGAAAAAATTAAATTTAACAACAAAATGGTAGCAGGCTTCCTAGGTGGCTCAGTGGTATAGAATCCTCCTGCCAATGCAGGAGACATGCAGGAGACACTGGTTTGATCCCTGGGTCGGGAAGATCCCCAGGAGAAGGAAATGGCAAACCACTCCAGTATTCTTGCCTGGAAAATTCCATGGACAGAAGATTGCCATCCATGGGGTTGCAAAGAATTGGACATGACTGAGCACACCCACAAAGCAATTTTCTAATGCCACAAGAACACTGTATTGTGAACCACTACAAAAAGTTAGTGTTATCCAGAATTTGTTTTTTCTACTTAATGTACGTTAGATATATCTCTCTGTTAATATCTGTGGGTCTACTTGATCCAGAATCAATAGCATCCATTTAGATTGGGCATGGGTGGGAAGTTCCATGTCAGCTGGGCACCTGCTCTTATCTGATGAACAGCTGAGGGTCAGCTGGTCTTGGGTGGCCTTTGCAGGATGACCAGGGGAACCTGGCTCTGCTCCATGCCTGCCTTGTCCTCTGGAAGGATGACACAGACATCTTCTCCCAGGAAAGGTAGAAGAGTCAGGAAGCAAATGGGAACACACAGGCTTCCTGTAGCCTGGCCCGTAATGGAATATTGTGATTTCCACCTGATTCTGCAGCCCCAGATGAATCACAAAGATGAGGCCAAATTCAAGGGCTGGAGAACAAGACTTTGCCTCTTTTGTGAGAGAAAAAGGCATGAAAGGGCATGTGGTAATAGCTATGATAAAGGAGAAGGTGAGTGTTTGGGCATCAGTGCAATCATCCATATCAAATACTTACAGTTACATATTGCATATCTCTTGGCCGTGGGAGTGAATTCTTAGATTATTGGGGCAGAACACAAAGGATAATTTAGCTGGAGCTGGAGCATTGACTTTTTATACTGAGGATGTATGTATATGTGAAAAATATACAGTCTACATAGAACAAGCTGGTAAAGCATTTACAGAATTTGGAGATACAAAAAGTTATATATTATGGGTGAGTCTGAGGAATGTGACAGTAAACTGATAACATGTTCAAGGTCCTAATCAGGAAGAGTGGCTCCCTTACTTTGAAATAGTAAGTAATCGATTTGCCGACATTTATTGTGTTTTCTACGTCCCAGGGTCTTTTCAATATTTCCTCCAGCTATCCCAATAATTTGCATGGATGGTATTAAGGTACCCATTCTAGAGAAGAAACAGCTGAGCCTCAGGGAATGTGAGTAATTTTACCAAGTTTATCTTGTTGATAAGAGACAGGCTGGCCCTGCACTTGCTACATCTAATGTTCTTAACTTTGCCCCTAATTCCTCTTAACAAGCAACATGGCATCAAGCGTGTCAACACATGTGAAATCTAGGTAGGCAGAAAGGCAGAATGGGTATGATAGATGCAAAGAGATATTTTCTTGAATTGATTTTATAGTAGACAGTATTGGGTGACCTTGGAAATCACACACACACAAATGCTGCTTTTTTCAAACATGCATTCACAAAACTCACATAAATGCAGAAATGGACAAAGGAACAGGTTTTGAGTCCAGTCAACAGTAAAGTAGGACACTTGTTTCTTGTTTCCCTCTCTTTCTCTCTTCCTTTTGGCTGGCATTTTTTTTTTTTTTTTTTTTAATGAGAGAGACACCAGGAAATAAAAGTGCTGCATTGGTTAGCATCCTGTAAAACACAGATTAGTAAATAAATACCTTATGCCTGCGTGCCAGGGCTCAAGTTATAATTAGCCACAGGTGGAGTTTACACTGTTGGCTGTTTCGTACAGAGTCTGGAGAGTGACCCGCTTCCACATGGCCCCACAGCTTCTGGTCTCAGCATGACTGTCATCAGATGTCTCTTTTGTCCTGGGGCTGGGTGGTCAGGAAACAGTCTCCTTGTCCTGTCCTTGAGAGAGGATGCAATCACCAGGTGGCCCTTGGATGGCAGGGCGCCAGTAATTTGACATCATTTTTGGCACAGAATTACTGATAAATTTCTACAGATCTTGAAGTTTTTAAAAAAATCAAACTAAAATAACATCACCCTGCTAGTTGGAAAGCATTCTTTTCTTTTTGTTATTTTTGCCTCAATCTATTTCCCAGAGTTGTGGGAGAACTGTGGATTCTTCCCTTTGAACTTGGTGTGTTTTCTCTCAATTGTAACAATGCACAGCAAGATTTTATTATGAGGATTTTTGTCATAAGCTGTAATTCAAATATATATATCTTTGTCTGGAAATAGTGCAATTTTTTAGTGTCTTCTTCAAAAACTGTGAAAGTCCTGCTCTGGCCAGATTTAAGGCAGACTGAGGAGCAGCACAATCAATTTAAATCCTAGAAATAGCAGAGACTGTTAAAATCTTCAGAAATCAAAGACAACAGTAATAAAAAGTTGATTTTTTTTTTTTTTACCTAAACATTCTCATAAGAGATCACTGACTACAGAGGAAATGGTGTCTAATGATTAAATTCATTTTTATATAATTTCTTTTTTTTTTTTTGGTTCTTCTATAATGGATGGTTGAAGTATTGGGGTATTTTAAGTACTTGGAGTGGGGAAAAACCAGTATCAGTATAAAATAAATCCAATAAATCTTGGATTTGTCCGAAGTTTGTGATAGAGAACCAATACATGTACCATGGAGGCTGTACTAACATAGCAGTAAAAGGTTGATTGAAAGAAAGTCCAAGGAGGCTTGATGATCTCATTGTTACAATATGGTTACTATTTTGAGTTTCAGACACTGATTTTCAATCAATATTTTTACCATATGGAGTCCTTTTCTCATTTGATCGTTTGGTGGACATGTACAAGGCCAATGTCAATTTAATGAGAGGGCTCTGAGGCTTCCACCAGCAAGACCTGCTCTCAGGATCCCCAAAGGCTCCTTATTTGAACTATTTTTGTCTACTCAACTGCATTTACAAGTAATAACACTTTTATTATCTTATGTTTTATTCATCAAACGCTATATAGCTGCCAATCAAGGCTTCTAATCAACATGAGATTCCCGTGCAATTGACATGAGGTTGACAACAATAAGGCAAGAAGTGGCTTGTTTTGTGGTTTAGGGGCTGGGGTTTGGATCTCAGTCACTAGCTTTGTGGTGTTGGCAAGCTATTTAACCAATCTGTCTCTCCCTTTCTGTCCATCTCTCTCTCTTTCTCTCTCAGCCTGGCTCCCTGCAGGCTTATAAAATGTTAATGTTGATATATTGCCGGATTGTTAGGAGGGATGCTGAGACCTCAGGATGGGAACCACTGCACCATGGAGACTCTCCTAAATGGGATAATTGATGATGGAAAGAGACAAGGACCCCTAGAATCGACCTTGGGAGCAAGTAGAGCAGGTTATCTATACAACACTCGCCTAGCTGTCATGAAATTGATGATCCAAATGATAGGGAGAAAACTGCATCAGAGACAGACATGGGGCCCAACCCCAGGATGCCATGGGCATGAGGCCATAGAACCAGGACAAAAGCTCAAGGGTGTCAGCTGCAGCATAAGACCACCTGGAGAAAGGCGTATCCAGTTCCCTCATCACAGAGGAGGGAGACAGGACCAGACACAGAGTCAACTGCCAGACACACTGAGCTGAGTCCTCGAGCTGGAGGTCTGAGTTCTCCCTTCAGACATATTCCACTTATGATACCAATAAATACATGAGCAAGCACATGGTAACACACACACACACACACACATATATATATATATGCTGTTGCTTAATCACTAAGTCGTGTCTGATCCTTTTGTGATCCCATGAACTGTAATCCTCCAGCTTGCTCTGTCCATGGGATTTCCCTGGCAGAAATACTGGAGTGGGTTGCCGTTTCCTTCTCCAGGGGATTGTCCTGAGCCAGAGATCGAACCTATGTCTCCTATATTAGCAGGCTGATTCTCGATCACTGAGCCACCAGGGAAGTCTATATATACCTAGGCTGTTTATACACACACACACACACACACACACACACACATATATATAAATGTATTTATATATAAATAATTGAATTAGAAAAATAATAGCTACATTTTTTCAACTCCATTATGTACCAGCCTCTTTGCTGAGTGCTTTACACACATTATCTTATTCTGGGATCACAAATATCCTGTTTTTCAAATAAGATAAGTTTATTAAGATTAAGTGATTCTCCCAAATACGTGCAGCTCGAAGTTGTCTGGGTCAGGCATCAACACTGGGCTTTTTGATGGGCTAGCTCATATATATTCCAGTGCACCAGCCCATATATGCCCCAGGATGTAGGGAGCAACCGTCGCCTGGAATGTAGGGAACAACCATCCCCTTATGTTTTCACAGTACATCGGGTGCAGATGAATGTTCATGTCTACTATTCAGCATCCTGTTTTTACTATGAACACACAGATAAATTAAATGATGCAGTAAAAGGCTCTTAAGAAAGAGAACTTGGACTTGAACTCAAACTTTCTGAGACTAGAGGCTGTGCTGTTTTCACTGTATGGTGTTCAAAGGAAACAATAATCCCTGCAGACTTCGGTAGGAGGGACAGTATGTATAGAATTGGTAAGAAAGTTTCACAGAGAAGATGGGCTTGGATTGGCCCCAGATAGTACATGTAGGATTTTGTTGATAAAAGAATAATGAGGGAAGATAAATAAGGAAGAAAGTTTCCCCTGTAGGACATGTACCAAACATTATTCATAGAAATTTAACTCCTGTATTCAGATTGTAGAAACACCTAAAGTTGATTTTAATCAATATACATGTACTGACACGTACATGTACATATATGTGAGTGTGTGCACACATATACACACATGTTGTGTGAGAACACAATATGATGTAGAGAACTGGAAAGAACCCAAGCTTGATGCTCAGGAGACCTGGCTCTTGGCTCTGCCATTAATTATTTCCACGATCTTGGCAAAGTCATGTACAGTTCACTTTGGCAAATTCACTGTAGATTAGATGAATGACTGTTAACATTTCCATGGCACTTAACCAAGTGGTTTCACATAAATTATCTCGTTTTAACACTCAAAGTTCTACAGGACAAGAAAGGGCACTTGTTAAAAATGCAGGTTCTCTGGTGGAATTTAAATAGAAGTTGAATAGCTGACAGTAGGACCCAGATTCTTGCGTCTGTTCCATTATTCCAGAAGATGGTTCATTCAGCTAGGCTGGAAACCCAATATTGCCTGTCCTAGGTATTTTATCCAACAGCCTGTGGTCTCTGCAACCGCGCTTGGGAACCTCAGCTTCCTTGATCTATGCATCCTTCCTTCGCCCTATGCCATCCGTCTTCAGGGCGAGCACATTCGAAGCCTTAGCCTGATCAGTTTGAGTCAGGAATCTTTCAGTGGCAAAAAGAGCCCGGCTGTGGTAAGGCTATCGGGAGGCCCTTGTGTCCTGCATTTACCCAGAGGCCCGCAATAGTGCAGATCTTTCTTTCCTCCCATGTTTAAAGCATGATCTTCTAGTCTTTCAAGGTTCTTCCACCTGAAGCTGCTTGATAACAGTACAATCCATCTCCTACCTGTCAGCCCATTAGGTATGTGAGCACCTTGTCATGGTTTCTCTAAATCTGCTCTTTCCCGGGCTAAGAACTGTCAGGAGTTCAGAACAGGAATATGTGTTTGATATTGAAGGCTGTCTCTGAATGTACCCAGCACTTTGCACTAAGAGGTAGGTGCTGAACTCTCACAGGTATTTAGATATTTCATGCCCCACCTCCTGGTGAAAAATGCTTCTCCTGCCAGAGGTAAAATCTGTAGAACATAGTGAAGTTCTGCAGTGAGAAAGCTGGGAGGCGGCAGATGTTCAGTTCGTCAGCACATGCGCTCATTAAGAAATACAAGGACCCGGTCACAGCAGAAGAAACACATTTTATTCTATGCTTCCTCAAGGAGAAGACACACTTTATGTTTTATTTTGAGATTTCTGTTGGAGATAGTCAGTGGACTACTGGTGCTCTGCTGTAATAAAATTCTCTATTTATCTCTCAGTTCCCTGCACTGAGTTTTTGAAAACTTTACCAACTTAGGGATATAAGTGTCTATAATATGTAGTGCCTTTGGTCTGAGTAGTTTGCAGTTAATGTGGTTTTTTTATAGAGCATTTCTTCCTTCTTACTCTGACATAAAACTACTAACTCTCACAATGACACAAGAATAATAGCTCTTACACCTTTAAGGAAGAGAAGGCAATGGCAACCCACTCCAGTAATCTTGCCTGGAAAATCCCATGGATGGAGGAGCCAGGTAGGCTGCAGTCCATGGGGTCACAAAGAGTCGGACATGACTGAGAGACTTCACTTTCAGTTTTCACTTTCATGCATTGGAGAAGGAAATGGCAACCCACTCCAGTGTTCTTGCCTGGAGAATCCCAGGGACAGCAGAGCCTGTTGGGCTGCCGTCTATGGGGTCACACAGAGTCGGACACAACTGAAGCGACTTAGCAGCAGCAGCAGCAGCACACCTGTAAGGAACCACCAGGTGGAGTGGAAACATACCGAACATGTTATATACATTGCTTAATTTAATAAACTTACTGACTTCATGTGTGTGTGTGCTGAGTTGCTTCAGTTGTGTCCAACTCTTTCTGACCCTGTGGGCTATAGCCCACCAGGCTCCTCTGTCCATGGGATTTGCTAGGCAAGGATGCTGGAGTGGCTTGCCATTTTTTTCTCTAGGGGATCTTCCTGACCTAGGGAAAGAACTCATGCTTCCTGCAATGGCAGGTGGATTCTTTGCCACTGAGTGTTGTGTTAGTCACTCAATTACGTCTAACTCTTTGCAACTTCAGGGACTGTAGCCCTCCAGGCTCGTCTGTCCATGGGGTTCTCCAAGCAAGAATACTGGAGTGGGTTACTATGCCCTCCTCCAGGGGATTTTCCTGACCCAGGGATCGAACCCAAATCTCTTATGTCTCCTGCATTGGCAGGCATGTTCTTTATCATTAGAGCCACCTGGGAAACCCCAACTGACCTCATGGACAGATATTAAATATTATCCTCAGTACACAGATAAAGATAGAGGTTACAGAGCTGGGAATAGCCGGCAAGTTGGCTCAGAAGCTGGTTAATAGAGGAGCTGAGCCGGTTCTGATCCAAGCATTTCTCTCCCCAGGCTGACTGCCCACCCTTCATTATTCTCCTATGTGTAATTATAGAATTAGGCTTAATTATAAAAGAATTCTGATTTTAGCACATGGGGTTGAAAGTCCCTTCCTTTTTCTGTCCTGATTTTATCCTTTATATAACTTAAAAATATGAACAGACAATTGACGTCACTGTTTCCTATGCTCACCTCATGTCTAGGATCCATCCCCTTCCACCTGTCTGATGTCCTCACCATTGCAAAGCCTCTGTTTTACAAAGGTCATCGATGATACCCTGAGAGTGTTCATTCAAAACTCTTTCCATGCCTGTCTTGCCATCACTTAGACTGTCCTTTAAAATAGAAATGCATAACATAAATGTCAATAGACAGAGGAATGGATAAAGAAGATGTGGTTCATACATGATGGAATATTAGTCATCATTTAAAAGGATGAAATAATGCCCTTTGCAGCAAGGTGGATGGACCTAGAGATTGTCATACTGAGTGAAGGAAGTCAGACAGAGAAAGAGAAATACTGTGTGATAATCCTTATAAACAGAATCTAAAAAGAAGTCATACAAATGAACTTATTTATGAAGCAAACAGACTCACAGGCTTGGAGAATGAACTTATGGTTACCAGGAGGGAAGGATGAGGGGAAGGGATAGTTAGGGAGTTTGGGATGGACTCTGCCATATTTATATATGGAGGCCAACAAGTAGCTGCTCTGTAGCACAAGTAACTCTGCTCACTGTCATGTGGCTAGCTGGATGCGAGGGCAGTTTGGGGGAGAAAGGATACATGTATATGTATGACTGAGTAACTCTGCTGTCCACCTGAAACTGTCACAACATTGTTAATTTTCTATACTTCAGTATAAAATAAAAACTTTTTTTTAAAAAGCAAATGTAAATATGTAAAAAAAAATTCACACATTTGGAGGCTCACAAAGAAGAGATTCATTATCTCAGAGTTTTGGAGGTCAGAAGTCCAAGGTGTTGGTGGGGCCCCACCACCCCGGGAGGAGCAATGGAAGAATTTGTTCTCTGCCTCTTCTAAAGTCCGGTGCAGACAGCATCCCTTGGCTTGTGGTCGCATCACTCCCTCTACTCTATCTTTTCAGAACCTTCTCTGTGTGGGTCTGACTCAAACCTGTCTAGGCCTCTTTCTTACAAGGAAACCCCTGCTTGCAGTGGGACCACCCAGATGACCCATATGCACTCCTCCTCTCAAGTGTCTGAACTTAATCACATCTTTTGTCCTCAGAGTCATATCCATATATTCTAGGGATTCAGACATGGACATAACGTGGTGGGGGGTGGGGCATCATTAAGCCCATTATACCCGGTTCTGTCTTTAATCATAGTGCCCGCCTACTCTTATAATCTTCCTGGTTATTTTTCTTTTTTAAAAAAATATTGGTTATGGAGACTGTTTATTCTTATTTACTTTTATTATATTTTATATTTTGACTACACAGTGCGGCATGTGGGATTTTAGTTCCCTGACCAGGGATTGAACTCATGCCCCCTGCTCAGGAAGCACAGAGTCTTAACCACTGGATCACCAGAGAAGTCTCTCTTCCTGTTTATTTCACTAGTATTTCCTGTTATCTTGAAAATTCTCAAATGTACAACCTTGGCAGAGTTCTTCTGGGCTTATAACACTTCTTTTTCCTACATATGCTCATAATCACGGAGGTTATATAGGTTTATAATACAAAAATAAGATACTGGCCAAGCTCTGACCACATTCCTTTCAGGGTAGGATCAAATTTCAGCTTTTATTAGCTGACTTCCTACAACACACAAGAGGGGTTTTTATCTTCTCCTGACTTACCTTCCCTTAACCTAATATACCACACCATATTTTTTGTTAAATCAATAATGTTTACACTATTTTAACTAGATATCAATGTATGAAAACATTATTTCCTTTTTAGTAACATGTATTTTTCTTTCCTAGAAGTCAGTAATCCTCTTATTAATTGCTTAGCCTTTTTGCTCAGTTTTTGTGTTTGTTTGCTTTTTTCTTTCTGTTTCGGGGAAGTCAGCCATTATTTTAAGAATTTTAATTATTTAACCCATAAATTCAATGCTAGGATGTAAATCTTCTCATAATGTGTTTAAATGTATCCACGTGAGCCATAAATCTCATTTAAGTCTTAAAAAGAGCTCACCTGTAGGTCTGCTGTGCAGCTGTGGGGTAAAGGTTTTCCTTCATGATCAGTCTAAGGATTTTATCTTCTTTTCTGGGCTGGATCCATACTTTCTTACATTTCATGTCCTTCTGGGTTTATTTTCTTATTTTGATGGAGTATATCTTCTTTCAGCATGATATCTAAAATTCTTGAGAGGGTCTGAAAAAACTTGTATAAATCTCTATTCTTAATTAATATTCTGTGTGTGGGTGCTCAGTCACTCAGTCCTGGCCAACTCTTTGTGACTCTATGGACTGTAGCCCACCAGCCTCCTGTGTTCATGGGATGCTCCAGACAAGAGTATTGGAGTGGGTTGCCATGCCCTCCTCCAGGGGATGTTCCCTATCCAGCGGTTGAACCCGTGTCTCCTGCATCTCCTGCATTGGCAGGTGGGTTCTTTACCACTGAACCATCTGGGATTCTGGCTGGGGGCAAAAATATTGTTCACAAATTATTTGTCATAACTTTTGAATGCTACACATCCATTTCAGGCTTGCCATGGTAGGTGTTAGAAGGCATTCTTGCCCATATCCTCTGTTCGTCCTATTTTCCTTTTCTTTCTGGAAGGTTTTCAGACTTTATTTTCTCCCCAGTGTTCTGAAATTTATAATAATGTGGTCCTTCTTCAACGGTGCTGGGAAATAAAGAGGAATGATCAATCTGACAAAGGGTATTCTTCAGTTCTGGGAACATTTCTTAAACTGTGTTGCTTTTATTTCTTCTCCTTTTTGTTCTTTCTCTATTTTTTCTGGAATTTTCTATTTTTTGAACACTTTGAATTTATATTTTAGTTTTATTGTATTTTTCCTATTTCTTATATCACATTTTTCTGGAAAAGTTTATCAACTGTATCTTCCAGTCTTTTCAATGTATTTTTTATTTCATCATCTAATTTTAATATTTTAGAGATTTTTTTTTATTATTCTAGGGGAAAGAAGCCTTCATTTTTTTTTATAGATATGGTATCTACTTCCATATCTCTAAGAATATGTGTATATTTTAAGGTTCTTCTCCCCACTATACTTTGCATTCTTTTTCTAGTTCTTTGAGATTTAATTTTTCTCAAATGTTAGTTCATTCTTTTTATTTTATTGGAGTATAATTGCTTTACAATATTATATTAAGTTTCTGCTGTGCAACAAAATGAATCCACTGTAAGTATACATATATCCCCTCCCTCGTGAGCCTCCCATCTATTTACTCTTAGTAAGTATCTTTGTTGACCATGGTGGCATGAAGCTAGAAATCAGTACAAAGAGAAAAACTGGAAAACTGAATACAAGGAAATTAGACAATTGTCTTGAACAACCAATGGCTCAAAGGAGAAACGAGAGGGACAATAAAAAAGTTCCTGGAGACAAACGGAAATGGAAATGCAACATACCAGAATTTATGGGATGCAGCAAAAGTTGTTCTAAGAGGGAAGTTTATATCAATAAACTTTTAACTGAAGAAGCAAGGAAGATAAATACGCAATCTAGTGTTACTTCTTAATATTAATATTTTCTGCATTTATGGGTAGTTTGAATCATTTGCTCCCTGAGAGAGCATTCCTAAATTTTCATTTATGGAGAGCTGAAGATCTACAACCAGTGTTCTGAAAACCAGAAACAGAAAGGAAACAGGAGAAAGTAGATTATGGATCAAGGTTTCCATGTTCTGTGGTTTCCATAAGCTGTGCCTGATGCCTTCGCAGAGTTAAACTCCTGTATTTGCTGTAGAGAAGGATAGCAAATATTATTTTATGAGATACAGTAGGAATCTTGCATTTTCCCCTGGTCCTTAAATGTTCAGCCAGTCCTTCCTGATTCCAGGCTCTTCTGTATGTCTTTTAGTGAGCCAGTAATATCAAGTGCCCACTAATCTCCAGGTGGAAGACTCACAAGACCTTCGCTTACAATGACCATATGTAAACTCATTATCTTTCTCTATATGACTCTTCCTCCTCAGTTCCAGATCCTAATAGCAGCAGATACTGTGGTCAGCCTCCTTTCCCAACATAGAGGACCATCAGAAGTACTCATTAGCTTGACTTCTGTGAGTGCTGAATGGCTAATAGTTCTTACATCGATACCCTTTTCTCACCATTTCCATCAGCTGAAAAGAGCTGCTTTGCCTAAGGTCACTGCCTACCGGGGAACTTGCTCTAATGTAGCACAGTCTCTGCAGGACCATCCTAACCTAGCGCTCACTGTGGCACTTGGTTAGGAGGCTGAGTCTTTCCTCTGCCTAATTTTGCTTTTTTTGCTTCCTCCTACACTGTGAAGAAGGCTGAGCGCCGAAGAATTGATGCTTTTGAACTGTGGTGTTGGAGAAGACTCTTGAGAATCCCTTGGACTGCAAGGAGATCCAACCAGTCCATTCTGAAGGAGATCAGCCCTGGGATTTCTTTGGAAGGAATGATGCTAAAGCTGAAACTCCAGTACTTTTGCCACCTCATGTGAAGAGTTGACTCATTGGAAAAGACTCTGATGCTGGGAGGGATTGGGGGCAGGAGGAGAAGGGGATGACAGAGGATGAGATGGCTGGATGGCATCACTGACTCAATGGAAGCGAGTCTGAGTGAATTCTGGGAGTTGGTGATAGACAGGGAGGCCTAGCGTGCTGCAATTCATGGGGTCGCAAAGAGTCGGACACGACTGAGCGACTGAACTGAATTGAACTGACACTGATGTTAATCCCAAGTACTCCGCATAATAAACACCTTGCATGCAGAAGGCTGTCCTGGAGTCTTCTTCCCTGGGGAACTGATCTGTGTTACTTGTTAGTAGCACCATGACTAAGCTGCAAATGCTGAAGCCCAGTGGGATGGCTCACATTCCCTCACCCTCAGCTTACTTCCACATTCTTCTGTGTCCATTTCCTTCTGTCAATTTGTTTCCTGCTGCTCATTTCTCATAAATGGATCTCCATCCCTATTTAAGGTTGTAAAAGATGGCAATCTGGCTTGTTGTCTATGTTACAACTATTGGTGGTCACGTTTCTGAGTAATCACGGTTCTTCTTTGCTCAGCATGCCTTGCGAGTTCTCATCACTTGGCTTGATAAACCCTGGCCAACATCAGAAATAGGAAGAGGCTCACAACTTGGCTCACCCTTTCTGCTCTTCCAGCATCATCCTGGGGGACATTCTCATCCATCTCTTTTTTTTTCTGCACATTTCAAATTTCCTACAATTTTGTAAATATGCCACTTGCACTTGACTTCACACAGCCTTTCCTTCTCTTCTCTTGCCTTGAAAAAGTCCTTCTCTGGTTTCAGGACTGATTCCACAACACATTTGGGACCCCATGGACTGTAGCACGCCAGGCTCCCTTGTTCATCACCAATTTCCGGAGCTTTCTCAGATTCATACAGTCGGTGATAACATCCAACCATCTCATCCTCTGTCATCCCCTTCTCCTCTTGCCTTCAATCTTTCCCAGCATCAGAGTCTTTTCCAGTGAGTCAGTTTTTCGTATCAGGTGGCCAAAGTATTGGAGCTTCAGCTTCAGCATTAGTCCTTCAAATGAATATCTAGGACTGATCTCCTTTAGGATGGACTGGTTGGATCTCCTCGCAGTCCAAGGTACTCTCAAGAGTCTTCTCCAACATCATAGTTCAAAAGCATCAGTCATTCGGCACTTAGCTTTCTTTATAGTCCAACTCTCACATCCATACATGACTACTGGAAAAACCACAGCTTTGACTAGAGGGACCTTTGTTGGCAAAGTAATGTCTCTACTTCTTAATAAGTTGCCTAGGTTGGTCATAGCTTTTCTTCCAAGGAGCGAGCATCTTTTAATCTCATGGCTGCTGTCACCATCTGCAGTCGTTTTGGAGCCCCCGAAAATAAAGTCTGTCACATTCCACTGTTTCCCCATCTATTTCCCATGACGTGATGGGACCAGATGCCATGATCTTATTTTTTTGAACAGGTATAATTAAATAAGATGAGGCTATATGGAAAGGGTGTGGATCTAAAACCACTATGACTGGCGTCTACAAGAGGAGAAGAACTGAGTCAATCAGAGACACACAACGAAGAAGTTCACATGAAGACAGAAGCAGAGACTGGAGTGATATTTCTAAGCCAAGGAATGCCAAGGGTTGCCAGCAACCCCCAGAAGCTAGAAGATGCTTTTATTATTTTCCAGATTATTCAATAAAAGCATATAATTTAAAAGTATGTTATCTTAAATATTTATTAGATCATTGTATACTTTTTAAAATATTTATTAGGTTACCGAGTGTATATCATTGACCTCTTGGGACCAAAGAGGAAAAATATTAGTTTAGAGAAAAGGGACCACAATGATATATCATTGTGCACATCCAGGGCCTGGCACTGTGCTTGCATAGAGTATGTCATTAACAGAGTATATGGAAGGAGAGCACACAGTGTACTTCTGTTGTACTCAAAGTGTCTTCCCATAGATCAAGGGTCTGTTCTCATTTAGCTCCTTTGAATTCCTTGCATGTTTCTTTGTAAATTCCCCAAAAGTTTTGGCTGGTTTTGATGATCTTGGTTTGAAGACAAATTTAAAAATAAATTTTTGGTTCAGTACATTGTTTAAAAGATTTTAGGGATATCTGATAAATGTTTGTAACTGCTATTTCATCTAAGTACGCTGAATGAGGTCTGTGGTTCGTAAACCCACAAGTTTATAAATACCTGGGTGCTTTGTCTCCATGAACCTATGCAGAACTAGGGAATGAGAAACTTGGCCTTCAAGATCCTAAATTTAGAGGACTTTCTTGGTGGTCCAGTGGCTGTGACTCCTCACTTCCTGTGCCGGCGGCCCAGGTTTGACCCCTGGTCAGGGAACCAGATTCCACATGCCGCAACTAAGATCTCACATGTCACAGTTAAATATCCTGCTTGCCACTACTAAGACCTGGTGCAGCCAAATAAGTAAATAAATACTTTTAAAAAGATCCTAAATTTGAAAAAGAGACAAAAATGCACCGATATTTAACTGCTAGTAAGTTTGTGTATTGGGCGTCCTATGCGGCTCAGTGGTAAAGAATCTGCCTTCTATGCAGGAGATGTGGGTGTGGTGCCTGGGTTGGAAAGATCCCCTGGAGAAGGAAATGGCAACTGCTCCAGTATCTTTGCCTGAAAAACCCCATGGACAGAGGAACCTGGCGGGGTACAGTCCATGGAGTCACAAAGAGTCAGACATGATTTAGTGACTAAACAACAACAACAAGTTTGTGAACTACTGACCTTCCTGTTGTATTTAGATATCAATGAAAAACATTCTTCAGCTTCTGAATTTGTGCTTAGTTGCATAATTATGCAACCCACAAATATTTAGTTCCTAGGAATCATCAGCTGTTGGGTGGGAATGGCAAAAACCATCTACACAATTCACTAAGAGGTCAAAGATATTCCTTTAGGAAAGGAATGGCTGAATGTTTGACCCATGATTTTGCACTAAAAAAAATGTAAGACTCAGCAAGCAGAGAGACTCAGCAAGCATAGGAATGGCATATGAAAGCTTCAAGGCATTCAAGGCAAATCTGTAGACTGGTTCCTGGTGCTGCCAGACATCATTTCTGATCACTGCACATGTGTTTATTTGCATGTGAGAGGCTTAGTCACATGTTTCCCAAATCACAGGTTTTACTCTCAGACGTGTGCTTAGTAGATTACATCCCTAAATTAATATGGAAAGCAAGACTCTGTGAACACACCAGATGAGAGACTCTGAAACTTATAACCCTTTCATTCCCACTTGGTTGTCTTTTTCGTTTCTATACACTGAGCATGCCTCATGGATGGCTATTCCCCTTCTCAGGGTTTCTCAAAATAGCTTATGAGAACATGATGCCAATGAAGAAAAACAGCCCCAAATTAATAATGAACGTTTGTTTCTTTAGTGATTGAAATCCACTGTTTTATACCCGGTTGCAAATGAGTAAATGGGTTTTTTCTATTCAAGAAAAATGAGATGATTAGAAAAGGGAGATTGAGAGTATGATTTCAACAATAAAGTGGACTCACTAAGTGTTAAGTGTCAGTCACTCAGTCATGTCTGACTTTGCAACCCTGTCGACTGGAGCCCTCCAGCTCCTCTGTCCATGGGATTTACCAGACAAGAGTATAGGATTGGTCTTCCATTCCCTTGTCCAGGAGATCTTCCTGACCCAGGGGTTAAACCTGGGTCTCCTGCATTGCAGGTAGATTCTCTATCATCTGAACCTCACTAAAGGGAAATGTTAAAGCAAGATTTAGGAGCACCTCGAATGGGCAAAAACTGCTAGTTCAGCAGAAGGCCAGATTTTGTTTCTTCTTAGATGTACCTACTACTGCAAGGTTCAGTTTTAGAATAGGCAGTGGGACCAAACAGTTTGAGAACACATTTGCATCTGGGACCAAAATTTTGGAAGCTTTATACTAAAAGAGCAGTATTCACAGGAAAATACAACACACAGGATCAGAGGTGTGTAAAGACCCTAAGACTGAAGTTTATACATCAAACAATTTATTCTTTTTCTTGCATGGGTTTTAGTGATCTTGACACAACCCAAATGTGGAAAGATGGACAATGAATTTATCTGAGTTCACTGGCAGGACCCAGAACATACAATGAGTCATAGTGCAAGGCATAGGTCTTACATAAAGGACAAGAAGACAAGGATGGGCATAAAAGAGGTGGAGGACTGTATGAACCCAGAGCCCAGGTCATGCTAGACTTGCTTGCAGGAACCTTCTGAGTAGAGTGTGGTCATTCTGGTTGATGAGGATAAACTGTATTCAAAATTCTCCTGGAAGACAAACTGTTCTGTTCCACTCCTCCATTCCCATAGTTTCTAGTGACTTCATGCATATAGTTGCACTTTGTTCTCTGGAATATGATGTCAGATCATTCTGCATACAAGGTCATCGAATGACCTGAGCCATCTTCTCATTACGTGGCGTATCCTCCCCCAAATCTCTCTGGGAACCTCTTCTACTCCCACAATGTATCGCTCCTCTCTTTCTCTTTCATTTTAATCTGGTAACAACATTAATTAGGCTTGTGAAGTACGTCCGTTTTCTGTACAGATGAATGCTTCTTTTGTTCTTTCTGTCTTCCAGACATAAGTTTATGAGTCTCCCCAGGCCTATTTTATTAGATAAAATGCCTTGTCCCTCCCCCCCTTATTTTTTTCTATTTTAGAGAAAGATGCCTCATGGTAGATTTTATAGTTTAGCTGGGAATAGAGTCTTGGCAAAATTGGAATTCTTGGATCATTTTCTGAATTATTATTAGCCTTTTTAAAATTGATCTTTAGATAAGAGGAGAGGCCAGTAGGAATTATCTTTACCATCTCTAAGATTAAGAGTGCTCTGGGGCATCACATATAATGAAGCCCACAGAGAAATTTCTCTATTAAGCATTCTTACTAATTAGTACTCTTAATTAGCAGCATAATTAAAAGAATAGATGCATCTATTTTTGATAAATTATGAAACATCCACTTTAATATCATTGCAACTTCTAGCACGTGTGTGCTAGCTAAAACAACACAGGTAGATTGAAATGTGCTGTGAAAAAACAAGTGTAAGGAAAGATTTAGTATTTCTAGATACATGATTGTGCAAAGACATGATGCACATTATGGTCAGAGAGGGGAGATGTATGTCTCCCACGCCTTGTCAGGTGACATTTTATTCAAGCCAAAAAGCAGGGTTGAATACAGAATGAATGTGGGTTAAATACAGATGGCCAGCTAAATTTGAATTTTAGATAAACAACAAATAAATTATATATAAATATTTCCCCAATATGACATGGGACATACTTATGCTGAAAATTCTTTATTTGCTGTTTATCTGAAATTCAAATTTAACTGGGCATCCTGTATGTTTATTTGCTAAATCTAGCAACCCTAAAAATGAGTCAGTTGATATCAAAAAAGTAAAATATGTGTCAGTGTCCCTCAAAACAAAATATGCCTTTATGACAGTCTGGAATCATTCTCATAATTTGATAATATAACCTAGGTCTCAGAAGTTTTCAAAAGGCTTTCACAGACATTAGCAATCAACAAGATAAACTTAACTGATCCTACTCCACTGCTGAAGAAATAGATGTTCAGAATGGTCAAAGACTGGCCTGAAGCCAAGCTAGTCTTAAGAGATGTGTGTGCTAAGTCACTTTAGTCATGTCCAACTCTTTGCAACTTCATGGACTGTAGCCTGCCAGGCTCCCCTGTCCTTGGGGGTTCTCCAGGCAAGAATACTGAATTGGGTGCCATACTCTTCTCCAGGGGATCTCCCCAACCCAGGGATGGAACCCACGGCTCTGTCTCTTGCATTGGCCTGCAGGTTCTTTACCATTAGTGCCACCTGGAAAGTTCAGTCCTAAGAGATGGAACCACAACTAGTATCTAGGTCTTGAGATTCCTAATCTGTATTTCCTTGCTGATTTAAAAATAATTAACTGGATTATAAATAATCTAAACCATGTAGTCATATTAGTCATAATCCACCTGCCCTGGACAGTGATTATAATTTTTGGCAATAGCCACTCTGATTTGAATTGAAAATGACCAAGGAAGCATCTGAATCCACCTGTGCCCCGGAAGCAATGCAAACCATCTCTCAGAAGCTCTGTATTAATATATGCACAGCATGGCTTGTGGGTGACATTTCCCCACCGTTTCTAGAGAAATCTGTAACTTTTATATATATTATGTATTTCCATTTTCTATACAAGTGGCAATGTACTTTGATGTCAAGTAACTACGTGATTGTTAGGAATAATTCAGAGGCGCTATTGGTTTTCCAGCCCAGAAAGGATGAAAAGTCATTTTGTGACACTTCCACTCACAGATCTGAAGAGTAACTGATCAGGGTCTCGTATCTGACTGCGTTTGCAGGGCTGGCACTCAGAGAGACAGACTTCTCATTTAAAATTCAGCCCTTCTGTGAGACACTGAGTGATGATCTTGGAACCAGACAAAGTTGACCGGAATTTGTGAAAAGGTAATCAACCATTCCTTGCTGAGGAAAACCAGTGAATATATGTACACACTGCTTCGAGAATCTGTTCTTTTTGTTACAGAACAGATGTCTGGGAGGTTTTTGGCAGGCCCCACTCTGTCAAACAGTCCAGTTTTGACAGTTCCTTGCTTGAGGCATGGCTGAAATGCAAAGTATTTCTGATCAGAATATCATATTCATCTGGATGTTAATTACTGTGTCTGCCTTGGTATAAATAATTAATTATGCAAAACCCACACAGCTGCTGCTGGACAGAGTTAAGTAACTTGCTGTCAGTCTTGCAGTTCTGGAAAGGAAAGGAGGATTTAGAAAAACATGCTCTGTCACTGTGGGGAGGGGGTGCTTGTCATGTTCCCCTACAGCCAGATGGAAATCATTGTAATTGAGCGTGGGGCGCACGCGTGCGCGCGTGTGTGAATGTGTGTGTTTCAGATAAATAGTATCTCCTAATTGATATTAGTTGGTCCTGAAGGCAATTCCCTTTTCTATTTATGTAGTACCTTTCCAGGACCCCAAATACCTTGCCAGAGAATCGCTACAGATCTGACTTCCAAATCCTTCGCAGTTTGTCATCATATCCATCAACCGTTCAAGCATTCTCCTGGAGCAGGGCATTCAGGTTATGCTGAGTTAGGTGAGCTTTTTTCTTTCTTTCTTTTTAATCTCTGGAAAGGCACAGACAACACCAGCTGATTTCATTCATGTTGGAGACTTGTTTCAAGTTTCACCAATCTCGTCAGTGATGACTGTGTGAATATCTAGAGTGCTGAGATATCATGATGCATCCATTTAAGACTTTCTCTCTGTTACTTGACTCAAGTGCAAATGACTTGTTTATGTTTAAATACAGCTAGATGTTGCCTTGATAGAGGCTAAGTGCTAGTTCCATGTAACTTTGTGTGTGTGTGGCAAAACAGCACTGCATGTAGCAACAGTGAGAAAAAGAGGGGATTAAAAAATACCTCTAAAACCAAGGCTTTCATAGACTTATCAGATGGGTTTTTTTTTGTGTGTGGTGTAAATATTGATATTACTTTAATGAAGCAAACTTCCAGAACTTACAAAGAATGTTCACGCAGAAAAGGCACAAACTCCCCCTTTGAGAAGCAGTTGTTGTACAGTGGATGCTGGTGGTGGGCAATGGCTGTGGGCACTGGACTCCACCACATTCCAGCTGAGTAATTTAGGACAAGTCACAGCATGCTTAGGGAATTTCCTTTTCTGCTCTCACCCAGGATCAGTGATAGAATCAAATGAGATCATCGGTATGAAAGCACTTTGCAAACTGGGATGATATGTAAAAATACAGAGTATCATTTTGTCTCCAACAATTAGTTATTGGGCAAGTCATGCTAATGAAACATCCACCTGTTATACTTCTTCCTTTTAAATCTACCTCCTCATTTATTCACCCAGCAAGGTTTTGTTGTCTCTATTCATGTACCTTACTCCTTGGAAGGGAAATTATGACCAACCTAGACAGCATATTAAAAAACAGAGACATTACTTTGCCAACAAAGGTCCATCTAGTCAAAGCTGTGGTTATTCCAGTGGTCATGTATGGATGTGAGAGTTGGACTGTGAAGAAGGCTGAGTGCAGAAGAATTGATGCTTTTGATCTGTGGTGTTGGAGAAGACTCTTGAGAGTCCCTTAGACTGCAAGGAGATCCAACCAGTCCATCCTAAAGGAAATCAGTCCTGGGTGTTCATTGGAAGGACTGATGTTGAAGCTGAAACTCCAGTACTTTGGCCACCTGATGTGAAGAGCTGACTCATTGGAGAAGACCCTGATGCTGGGAAAGATTGAGGGCAGGAGGAGAAGGGGATGACAGAGGATGAGATGGTTGGATGGCATCACCAACTCAATGGACATGGGTTTGGGTGGACTCCAGGTGTTGGTGATGGACAGGGAAGCTTGGCACGCTGCAGTCCATGGGGTCGCAAAGAGTCGGACACGACTGAGTGGCTGAACTGAACTGAGTCATGCACCAGGCACTCCTGTGATCATGAAGACAGAAGTAGCCCCTACTTTTGTGGAGATCATAGTCCAGTGAGGAGAATAAACACAGAAGAAAATATATGAATAAAACAATTGCAAATAAAGTTAAGTGCCAAGAAGAAAATAGAATGAGGCAGAGGGATGGAGAGCAGCTGAGTGGGCAGTTTAAAATGGGATGGTCAGGGAAAGGCCCTGAGAAGAAGATCTGGTCCTTAAGCAGATGCCTGAATGAAAAGATGGGTTGGTTAATGCCAGAGAAGTTAATTCTGAGTTAGTGCCAATGTCCACAAGTGCGGACACGCTTTGCGTGTTGACAGTGGAGGGTGCTGGCGGGCCTGTGGCTGTTCCCTGAGGGAGGGGATAGGATATGAGACCCACCATCTTCCTCTCTTTACTAGGTCACAGAACGAAACCTCCGCATGTGACACCGGCTCTGTGATTTTCATTCACAGAAGACACACCGTGTGGCTGTAACGGCTTCGATTTTCTTGACAGAGCAGTGAGATTGTCCTTGCTTGGAGAACACTGGGATTGTACAGAAAAGAGTGGGAAAAAAAATTCCAATCCACGTGTCTTTAGGGAACTACAAGTCTGAAATATCTGTATTGATTTAGTTTTCTTTCCTGTTGACTTCTGACCTAATGATTTACAAAGTCTTGTTACACCGTATAGAACAACCCATGGAAGATACATGGGAGGGAAAGAAAATTAGCGCTTCCTTTAAGTCTTCACATGGGACACCTTTAATGTGAGATCCAACAAAGTGTGTGTGCTGATATACCAGTTTTTGCTGACACTGATATTAAGAGTATTATTTAAAAAAAAAAATCTGCTAGGATAAGGAGCCAGCACACCTCAAAATTCTGGAGTCTGTTTTGCTGAAAAAGGTTAGTGGTGTATCTCCCTACACATTCGTCCCCTCTTGGCATGGAATTACTTATATAATTGTTCTTTGCTGTCTTGTGTATTGATGATGATGGGAATACATTCTTGCCCAGCTGTTTGGGCTGAAGGTAAATAGCGGGGTTGGGGGCTAGAGATTGAGAGAAACTTGGTTCCCCTTTCATTCTAAAGGTTAATGTGCCTTAACACTGGCTCAGTATTATAAATACATCAATATCATTGGCATCTAGTAGACATAATTACTCAGCCAAGGATTGCAGATGGTTAAATAAAGAGTACTGCTGCTGCTAAGTTGCTTCAGTCGTGTTCGACTCTGTGTGACCCCATAGACGGCAGCCCACCAGGCTCCCCCGTCCCTGAGATTCTCCAGGCAAGAACAGTGGAGTGGGTTGCCATTTCCTTCTCCAATGCATGAAAGTGAAAAGTGGAAGTGAAGTCGCTCAGTCGTGTCCGACCCACAGCGACCCCATGGACTACAGCCTACCAGGCTCCTCCGCCCATGGGATTTTCTAGGCAGGAGTACTGGAGTGGGGTGCCATTGCCTTCTCTGAAAAAAGAATGCAACCTAGAACTATAAGATCTGATATCCTATATCTCTTTTTCCTGTTTTTCTTTTTGTTCTGTATCTTTTTTTCTTCTGTATCTTTTTTTTTTTCTGTTTTAACACTAAGAACATGACACATGTATCTGAGTTAATAGTAAGTAGTACAAAATTTCCCATAATGATAAACAACAATTCTCTACTCCATCACTCCCAGCTCCATCACCTCCTTAAAAATGTTCACCATATTTCATTTTAGTTACCTTTACATGTAAATATGCTCAGAATATTAAAACATATGGCAAATAAGCATAATACTTTATTTTTTCATCCTTATAATGAAATAAATAATACTACCTACCTATATGCAAATTATCATTTGCTACTGTGCTCATCAAATTTGAGAATACATTTAATGTGAAGAGTGTGGTAGACCTTAGTTATTATTGCACTAGTTTGGAGAGGAAATTTTGTATACATTTCCTATAATTTCCAATGGATTTGCTTAATTACATTTTCTTTACATAGCATATCATCGATCCAGGGCATTGACAAGTTTTTTATTACAAAGCACAAATTAATATCATTATCTCTGGAAAAAAAAATTGAGTGCAAAATGCACACATTATGAGAACAAAGCAATCTTTATCTGGGTGTGAAGTGCTAAAGTTGCTATGCTCCTAATTGTGGAGAAATTGGAAATTCGTCTCATAAGAAGCTATCTACTGACAACCAAAGAAGCTGGGCATATATTCACTTGGTGTCTTAAACTGAACAAAAGCCTCGATGGTTTCTAACCAGTCATCTTTGAGTTGTGATCTGAGGAAATACAAAAGTATTAGGATCAAGAAGTTATTAGTTGATCAAGACAAGGGATAAACCAAGTAAGTTATGGTTAAACTAGACTAGCTATTAGGACCCACACTTTAAATGCAGAAAACCTATAACAGAAATAATGGACAAGAGGGAAGATATGGCTTAGTATCAGACACGCGAAACACTTCTATGAGTTTTAGATGATGACATAAAAGTAAATACATTTAAACACCACAGTGAGGTTTCCAAATAAATCAGTATGGCATGAGGCTGAATTACTGTAAGTGTAATGTTTGGAGCAAGGTATACAGGGGCTACTGGGGGATCCGAAGGTAAGTTCCCCATAGAGATGCCTCTCTGTGCCTGTCAGTTGCATTTCCAGAATGGCCAGCATGGGGAAAGAGTTAAAGCCATTCCATACAATAAAAGAATGAAAACATTTAGCTTCTTGGAATTTCAAGAGCAAAATCTGAAGGCAGCACCTGCCAGAGAATGGTTCGTGGCTTTCTCAGATCATCTGGGTGGGAATGAAAAAGGTTGAATTGATGGCTTAACTCTTTTTTTCAGTTGATAATTAGGGTCCATGGCTCACAACAATGTATCAACATTAATTTCCTTGAAGACTTTGTCTAAATAGCTACACAGTACCTGGAAAACAGCATGAAAACTGTGTTTGGAGATATGAGTTTGCATCCAGGTCTTACCACTTAACCCGTTTTGTCATTGTAGATTTGTCCTCTCTCAACCTCACTCTCCTCACCTGGAAAAATAAAGTGAGTATTCCTTACATGGAAAGTTTTTGTGAGACTTAAATAACCTAAAGCTTGTAATGGAGATGACATTTCTGTAAAGTTACCTTCCATGTAAAGCTTAGCTATGAGGCTGGAATGGGTAAGGAGGAGAACAGGTCAAAGATAAACCATGCTGGACAATAGCTGAAAGTAATGAAAACAGGTCTTATTGTCTATTGCAGTAGGAGAGTCCAGTGTAAGCCAAGCTCATCTTTGGTCATGCGGAGGTGACTGTGTGTTTTAAAGGAGACTGAAGTAGGGGGAGCAGGAGTAGGTAAAAACTGAGCAGAGTTGGGGAGGTGGAAATAAACATAAAGCAGGAATGAGTGCTGGGCCATGAAATCTTTTATCAAATCTTAGGAACTCGAAGGAGATGTTCTTAAACCCTTTTCACCAACCTCACTCCCAGGAGCTAGTGATCAGTATCGAATACCCTCTGCCCTCTTGCCCCCTTCTCACAGGTCACGTGGCTGGGCTGGATTTCAGATGAGCTCTCAACACGATGGTGACACAATTATGAGAAGCTTTTCCTGGGCCTTTTCATCTGAAGCACCTTCATCTGTGCAGGCAGCTGTAACGAAGTACCGTAGAGGTGCCATGTTTTCACAGCGAAAGTTGGTTTCTCACAGTTCTGAAGGTTGGAAGTCAGGCTTGGAGTGCCAGCATGGTTGGGTTCTCATGAGGACTTTCTGGTGGGTTTCAGACAAGCTCCTTCTGGCTGTGTCCTCATGGGTAGCAAGAGAGTGAGAGGTCTCTATTATAAAGAAGGGTTCCAATCCCACTTCTGGGGGCCCCATCCTCAGGACCTCCTCAAGTCCCCACCTCCTAACACCATCACCATCGGGGTTAGGTTTCAACACGTGAATTTTGGAAGGACATACATACTTAGTCTGCAGCAGAGAGAACATACGAAGGAAAGAAACACAGGAAGAAAAAAACAGGGAAAGAGAAAAAGGAGACTGAACCTGTGGACTTGTACTTCTTCTCCACCCGCCTGATGGCTCAGCTGCCAGCTCTTCTCTTTGCTTCTCTACCTGCATGTATCCTAGCTTTTACACAAACAGAAAGAGCCTAATTCAGGTTAGCATTAGTGAATATGGACTTTGTGTCATACACTGGATATATGTTTAAATTAAATCCGAAACTGAATTTTGAGAAAAATAAATAGTCCCCAGTGCTCAGATGTTTACTGAAAAAGGATAGGCTTTGGGATTGTGTCCATCTGGAGTTGATTTCTTTCTCTTCTACTCTTTTTTTTTTTGGTGACGCATTTCATGGAACAAACTTACTTAGACTCAATTTCATAATTTAAAAGGAAATCTCAGCACAGAAAACCCAGTAAAAATACCACTACCTAACGCAATGGGAGACCAGCTCAGATCCTGTGCCCACTTGCTCTGTCTCAGATGGAGGTGGGCGGGCATTCTTCTAGAACTTGAGAGAGACACCAAGGTGGGTGAGGTGCTGAGAGTCAGTCCTTGAGAAAAAAACAGCAGATGACCTCATCTGGGCAGCGGGGAGGTGGAGGATTTACCCCTGCACCCCAGGGTCCTTCCTCTCCTTCCTGGGTCAGGCTGACAAAGGTAGCTTCTGTCCTGGATGCATCAGCCACGCAGAATACTGAGGACCACCTCCAGCTGGGCTGGTCCTGCCTCACTCCAAGGCTGCCATCCGTGTCTTCCCCCTGCAGGCATTTCTGTCTGATCTGTTTCCTCGTCTGTGAAATCAAGATAAAGTCCACTGGCAGACATGAAGCTGAGGGACTCTCTCGTGGGACCAAGGCCTCAGCTGGGATGCTGACTCAGCAGAGAGGGACCAGCTCTTCCCATGTGTTCTCTCTTCCTCCAGGAAGCCAGTTGAGGCTGGAGTATGAAATGGTCCCAGCAGCGAGAACCAGGAGGCCCTAACCTGCAACTCCTCTCGAGCATCTGCGTGAGTGTCACTGGCCATTGTTCCGTTGACCAAAACCAGCTCAGGGTCAGTGTGAGGCAGCGATCCCCGCAGGTTTGTGTACAGGGAAGAGATTATGGTGCAAGCATTTTAGCAAAGGGATAGTGAGAGCTGCCTAATCAGGTTATTTGAGGATTACGGAAATTAACATTCAGGAGGCATGCAAAGCAAAGCCTGGAACACTGAAAAGACTAAGTAAGCGTTTACCGCTGTTATTAACTCCTGGGGTCCCTCTCAGTGGTAAGGTCTGTGACACTAATGATTTTATCCAGAAATCTCATACTTGATATTATCAAACCAGTGGAGTTACTTCCGACCTGCAAAGAGCTTCTTTTGGTTCTAGTTTCTTTTCAGTTTGTGTGTATTTTTTTAGTGACATAAGTAATATATAAATACATGGTAATTATGAATACCAATATTATTATGAAAAATGTAAGGGAATATAGAATAAAAATTATAGTACCTATCCAGTTCAGTTCAATTCAGTCGCTCAGTCATGTCTGACTCTGTGACCCCATGGACTACAGCACAGCAGGCCTCCTTGTCCAGCACCAGCTCCCAGAGTTTACTCAAACTCATGTCCATTGAGTCGGGGATGCCATCCAACCATCTCATCCTCTTTCCTCCCCTTCTCCTCCCACGTTCAATCTTTCCCAGCATCAGGGTCTTTTCCAGTGAGTCAGTTCTTCGCATCAGGTGGCCAAATTATTAGAGTTTCAGCTTCAGCATTAGTCCTTCCAATGAATATTCAGGACTGGTTTCCTTTAAGATGGACTGGTTGGATCTCCTTGCAGTCCAAGGGACTCTCAAGAGTCTCCTCCAACACCATAGTTCAAGAGCATCAATTCTTCGGTGCTCAGCTTTCTTTATGGTTTAACTCTCACATCCAAACATGACTACTGGAAAAACCATAGCTTTGAAATACTTATACCCATCCCCTATCTTCAAACTCAGTTGCCAACCCTATTAAAAATTTATTATTTAACCTTCCTTATATATGTGCCTGTGTGATGTAATGAAATATATATACAAAATCTGTCTCATAAGTTTAAAATACATGTAGAAATATAGATATAGGTTTCACATCCATGAAATCTATGTATGTCTCTAATCACATAATTTATAAATTGTATTGCATCATTTACTTATATAAAAGGGCCATGCTCTGTGTAGTATATTGTGAATTCTTTTTTCAGTGATATATACTGGAGAACTTTCAATGATATGGATAAACTATATCATTTATTTTTTAAACCCCAAAATGTTTCATAGTACAGCAACACCTAATTTTATTTAACTATTCCATTGTAAGACGCATTCAGGTTATTTCTATTTTTTCATCATTGTAGGCAGTGCTACACTTAACCTTGCTTATATTATATGCATGTATATAGATATGTTTATACCTGATAACTTGCTGGGTTGAAACTATGCATGTCTTACATTTTGAGAGATTCTGTCAAGTTTTATTTCTCAAAGCCTGTGTCAATTGTTTATCAGTGGACTTAGCTATCATGTGGAAGGCTTGGGGTACACAATTTTTAAATTGCCTTCCAGGAAACCTACAGTTCCTAGATTCTGATCAAGACCTTGGCACCAGATCAGAACTATTAGGATACTAATGAATCGTCCTGTACTGACCATCTCAGAGTGCAGTCGTAACTGCAGACCAAATTTAAACGACTTAGTGAGTTTCCAGGCACAAACATCTAAGAGCTAATTTGCTCGGTGCTCTGAAGTTTTTATTATGTAAAATCTTTATACTCTGGATTAAGTGAGCAGTGATATCCCTGATCTAAGGGAGTCCGGACTCTGCCATTACCGTCCCACGTGCCAATCATGGGTCCTTGTGTGTGTGTGTGTGTCAGTCAGGTACGTGTCCACACGCTTGTCCCCACATGCCAGCAGAGGAAACCTGCCTGACCTCCCCCAGCAGGTTTCTCCTGGGAACTTCAGGGGACAGTCTAAAGGACCAGAGTCCTTTTGGGTCGCTTTAATAAGGTAATGTGAGCTGCAGTATGACTGATAGACACAAGAAGTTAACATTCATGAGAGAAACCTCAGTCCTGGAGCTGTAGTAGGCAGACCGCCAACAGAAATTGTTTTGTGGATGAAATATTTCCTAAAAATAGCTCTCCCAGATCAGCCTAATGCAATTAAAGTTAGTGATGTACATAATAAGGAAACTGGGAGCTCTTCCTGCTAATAACCACTGTGGAACCAAGGCAATCCATTCCATTAATTTAATATACACTTTCATAGTCCCTTGGTAATAGAAGTATAATTAAAATGATATGCTTTGATAGGCTTTTCTTTCCAAAATGAAATTTTGCAAGTACAGGTTTTAAAGGATGCATATATATATGAGTATATATATATACTCCTGTAATTATTATCCATTGTATATTTATTTTGGTCTCTCTTTCTTCCATGCCATATCCGCTACTGCCAATTTTTTTTTCCCTTAAAGTTAAATCCTGACAATGGTACCGACAGATTTCTTGATGCAGAAAGCTGTTTGAAGAAGAGCTATTAAGAGCATGGCAATTAACTGCTGAAAGCAGGTAGGGGGAATTTGGGGTTGAATTTGGGTTTATTTGAGATTTTTATTCCAACATTATAAAGAAAGGTGCCTTGATTCTGAACTTCACATCCTGCAGAACTGCAAGAAACAAACTTCTGTTGTTTATTTTTTTTAAGGAGTTCAATTCAACTTTTCAATTAAAAGAACACAAGACTTGGGACTTTCCTGGTGGTCCAGTGGTAACGACTCTGCACTTGCACTGCTGGGGGCCTGGGTTTAACCCCAGATCTGGGAAGTAAGATCCTATAAGTCATGCTGCATGGTGGGAAAATAGAAGACAGAAATCAAAAGGACTGAAAACAATGCAGTGACACTAAGAAAGTGGGCTCCCACTAATGAGCAATTGGATAAGCTACTGTTTCCTATCATTCTCTGGCCATATGATTTCAAGAAGCTTGTTAAAACAGATGTCATATAGTTTACAATGAAAGAAAAGTAGCTCTGCTCTGTTTGGGATTCATTGGGAAATAAATTAGCTTACTATTTATTGAACTCTATTTTAAGGTACATCAAGTTAATCTTACTATGCTCCCACCTAAGCATGAATAGGCACGCATTTGAATCAACTCAAAAAGAAATTTAAAAGTTATATCCCATTACAAAATTGCCATAAAAAGATATTTTCAAAGGGAAGGGCTATTGAAGTGTGAGTAAGTTTGAGCCAGGACCTAAGATCTGATGGGAAGTCGGAATGTTGATACAGTCTTGCTGGGCTTTGTCTGTGGCACCGATGCCAGTGAGAGGCACCGTCGTCTACTACACTGTATCAACCACAGGTGCACGCCATCAGCAGAACCTGTCAGCATATTTACCTGCAAAATAGGCTGACGTTCATTCTGACCCTACCTCAGCCTCTTCACTGCTACATCTTCATCCAAGCTGTCCTTGTCTCCTGCCTATCGTGATGACCTCTTGATAGGATTCTAGCTTCCACTCTTGCTGCCCTAGGAGAAGCCAGCTGTGGACCCCTCATCCTCAAAAACACTGTGGTGCCTTCCCTTCTCACCCAGACCAAACACCTTAACACCCTGCAGGGTCTCTCTTCCTCTCTTTCTCTCACCGCAGGTCCACCCTTTTAACCCCAGCCCCATACTCTGTTCATATTGATTCACATCTGCTGGTTTCCTTGCAATTGTTCAAGAAACGCTTTTTCCTGAACAGTCTCAGTGTCTTGCTCCCTCAAATTATTTGTCTTTGCTCAAATTTTGCTTTGTAAAAAAGGCCAATGTAGTATGCCCTAAAAAAGCCACTCCATCACATCAATTACCATTTCTTACTCATTCTCTATTTTAAAATAGTCCTTAGCACACCTGACTTATTATGTATTTTTATTTCTTTCGTACCCATCTCTCTTCATTCAAATCTATGCTCCCTAAAAAAATGATATGTTTTTCTATCATATCTCTGGTGCCTAGAATAATGTCTTGTACATACTGCTTGCTAAACAAATACTAGTTGGAAATGCTTATTTTACTTTTTTTATTTCATTATAGTTTGATGGTAAGATTTAGTGATTTCTAAAAATTCAGAAACCCATTTCTAAAAATTCAGAACCCATCATGAGATGATAAATCCAGTTGGTAACACAAATTTTCAGAAACTTTATTTTCAGATACATTTTCATGAATTCATCCTCAGGCTGAAAGATTACTTATGTGTTTGGACTACACATTCTTCCATACATTTTCTTCGTTAAAAATATAAAATAAAATTTGCTGATTATACCTATCAAATTCAATATAAAATCAGTAATCATGGACATTATATGGTACATAATTTTCCTAACTATCAAATAAACTTGCTTTTTTAAGCTCAGTTTTAAGATAATTAATACATATTGACATAGAATTAGCTGTGCACTGATTATATCTTTCACTTGATTACTAATCTTAAATTAGCACGGATCTCTTTTCTGATTGGTGATTTTAAAAAGCTTTCTTAATGCAGAAGCATATTTTTTCATGATTGAAAACAATTCTAATACTTTGAATTAGGTTGGAACGTGTCATTTATAGTGTTAGAAACTTAAATGTATATTTGTGCTACATGTTGGATATATCTTCATATTCTTAGGCATATATCTTTATTACCAGTGATAAGGGAACATGAAACATTGTATTTGGAGATATTTGCAGCTAAATATTGAAGGAGCAAGCCTTATGGATCAATTCATATGTAAATGAAATGGTCTGCACCTGTTGCCTAAAATTCTTGCTTAGCAATTAATTAACCTCATTTAGTCTACTAAGATCATGGCATTCGGTCCTATCACTTCATGACAAATAGAAGGGGAAAATGCGGCCACAGTGACAGATTTTATTTTCTTTGGCTTCAAAATCACTGAGGATGGTGACTGAAGCCATGACATTAAAAGATGCTTGCTCCTTGGAAGGAAAGCATGACAAACCTAGACAGTGTATTAAAAAGCAAAGACATCATTTTGTTGACAAAGATCCCTATAGTCAAAGCTATGGTTTTCCAGTAGTCATGTATCGATGTGTGAGTTGGACCATAAAGAAGGGTGAGCATCGAAGAGTGGATGCTTAGTGGATGCTTTTGAACTGTGGTGTTGGAGAAGACTCTTGAGAATCCTTTGGACAGCAAGAAGATCAAACGAGTCAATCCTAGAGGAAATCAACCCTGAATATTCATTGGAAGGACTGATACTAAAGCTGAAACTCCAACACTTTGACCACCTGACACGAAGAGCTGACTCACTGGAAAAGACCCTGATGCTGGGAAAGATTGAAGACAAAAGGAGAAAGGTGACAGAGGATGAGATGTCTAGTTAGCCTCACTGACTCAATTAGCCTCACTGACTCAATGGACAGGAATCTGAGCAAACTGTGGGAGCTATTGGAGGACTGAGGAGCCTGGCGTGCTGCAGTCCATGGTGTCACAAAGAGTTAGACATGACTTAGCAATTGAATAACAACAAAAGTCTACTGCAATATTATAATTACATTAAATAATGCTCCTTTTCCCTTGACCTTTGGTGTCCTCATTTTATCTCACCAACTTCTAAGTTTCTAGATCATTGGAACCATATCATGCCAACAATTTTGCCCTGAATGAAACCAAAGCTGGTGGTGCTGGAATCCCCTCTAATATCTACAGAGCTTGAAGCATATCTACAACCTCCAGGAGTTGGGTTTCTCTACTTTGCTTATGCTTGTCCTGCTTTCTTTTGGTAGATTTCCACATTTTTTTCAGCTTTGTTGTTTCTGCTTTGAATGTTCTCTGAGAACATCTATTAAAGAGTGGGGGTCTTAGAAAGTTTAGATCACTCACTCACACAGCCAAATTTTCTTAGGGAAATTGCTATAAAAATCCAAACTCTTCAGAAAGACATTCATGAAGATGGAAAAGGTGAGCTTATGTCCTTTATGCTTCGGAGAAGACAAGTTTCTTTCAAGGGTTAGTACAGGAATTCTGTAACTATGGCTTGGTGAGAACAAATAGTGCTGTGAAAATGGATGTGTCTGAAATAGAAAAGAAACATCAGGTGATAAATTGAGGTTATTGTAAATGTGCTTTTGCTAACAGTATAAATAGTAACAAAGTGTCAAATGATGTATAAACTCAACATTACACAAAAACTTTATTTTTTCACTCAATCTTCTACAGTTGGTGTCATTTCTTTTTTTAAATTTTTTTAAAGATTTTTTTTTAAATTAAAGACATTTGTTCCTCAGAAGAAAAGCTATAACCAACCTAGACAGCATATTAAAAACAGAGACATTAGTTTGCTGACAGAGGTCCATCTAGTCAAAGCTATGTTTTTCCCAGTAGTCATGTATGAATGTGAGAATTGGACTATAAAGAAAGCTGAGCATGAAGAATTGATGCTTTTGAACTGTGGTATTTGAGAAGACACTTGAGAGTCCCTTGGATATCAAGGAGATCCAACCAGTCTTAAAGGAAATCATTCCTGAATATTCATTGGAAGGACTGATGCTGAAGCTGAAACTCCAGTACTTTGACCACCTAATGGGAAGAACTGACTCATTGAAAAAGACCCTGATGCTGGGTAGGATTGAAGGCGGGATGGAAAGGGGATGACAGAGGATGAGATGGTTGGATGGCATCACCAACTTGATGGATGTGAGTCTGAGTAAACTCCGGAAGCTGGTGAGGGACAGGGAAGCCTGGTGTGCTGCAGTCCATGGGGTCGCCAAGAGTCAGACATGACTGAATAACTGAATTGATCTGAAGATTTTTAATGTAGACAGTTTTAAAAAAATCTTTGTTGAATTTGTTACAGTATTACTTCTGTCTTATGTTTTGTTTTTTTTGCCTTAGTGACTTCTGGGATCTTAGTTTCCCCACCAAGTATCAAACCCTCCTCTCCTGCTTTGAAAGGTGAGTCTTAACCACTGTGTCACCAGGGAAGTCCTGAAAACTGGTACCATTTCATTTTATAGATGAGAAAACTGAGATCAGCTTTACGTTTGTCAATGGTCTCCTCATCACACTTCATGATAGTTAAGTCTAGAGCTCTTCCCACTGCAGCAAATCCACTTTTCAATATTTCAGGGCTGCGCACAACACTCCTTTGCCTGGAGTGTTCCCTTCTCCTTCACTGGAGTTTCTGTGGCTGTACTGGCACTCACTCCACCTGTTCGGCTGTCTCATTTACAATCAATTTGCTTCTCTGCCTTCTCATCATAACCCCTGGATTGAACACTTTTCAGAAAAGCAGAGATATTATCCTCATAAAGTTAAGAAACTTTAAACCTCAGAGTTGCTAACAGAATAAATGAACGACTTGAGTCTGAAGAGGCAAATGCCAGCTACTGACAAGATTGACTTACAGGTGAAACAAGCCCTAGACAGTGAACCAAAACATCTGCCTGCTAGAATTTCATCAAAAGCACTCCACTACAGCTCCTTAGAAAGATTTTCCTAACAGTCCCCCATGACATCAACTGTGTGGTTGTCACATTCGATGGTAATACGTTTGCTGGAAAGAGGCCAACAGACACAGTTAGAGGGTGTAATGTTTCTTTAATGCAAAAGATGTGGAAAATTCAGAATGTAACTGCAGGATCAGGAGATGGCAGAGCATGCTCCCAGACAGAGTTGACTTCCAAGTGTTCTCAAAGTTCTCTTTGAAAACAAAGCTCTAAGGATGTCACTACATAACTGGGATGACAGTTTTGCCAGGTAAAATAATTTTTGTCATTCTGAAGGCATATTCCTTTTCTCTTGACCAATCTGGAAACTCAGCCTTCTCTTAGAAGCTGCATAGGGTTTATGTGGAACAAAGTCAGCAAAGCCCTGAGTGACTGAGCATCCAGCAATATTAGGATATTAGAGGTCAATTGGGAGAAGGCCAATTGGCACCCCACTCCTGTACTCTTGCCTGGAAAATCCCATGGATGGAGGAGCCTGGTGGGCTGCAGCCCATGGGGTCTCTAGGAGTCAGACACGACTGAGCAACTTCACTTTCAATTTTCACTTTCCACTTTCATGCATTAGAGAAGGAAATGTCAACCCACTCCAGTGTTCTTGCCTGGAGAATCCCAGGGACAGGGGAGCCTGGTGGGCTGCTGTCTATGTGGTCGCACAGAGTCGGACACGACTGAAGCGACTTAGCATTAGCAGCAGAGGTCAAATGGGGGACAGTCCTCGGCAGACCAGATGTTGCCTTGTCTGAGGGCAACTTTGGAACCTTTAAAGTGGCTAACTTCATAGACAAAATCAAAATGCATCTCTTATTGCTCTTACCAACTTGTAATTGTGAATTCGGAGGTTTGAGTTTTTGATGGTCACTGTTGTAGACTAAATATTTGTGTCCCTCCAAACTTCATAGGTTGAGAACTTAATCTCCAAAATGATGGACCTTTGGGAGGTGATCAGGTCATGAGTCTGGAGCCCTTATGAAGGGACTAATGCCCTTATAATGGAGACCTGAGAGAGCTCACCGCACTTTCTGCCAAGTGAGGACACAGTGAGAAGATGCTGCCTGTGAGCCAGGAAACAGGGTCTCCCCAGACACCAAGTGTGCCAGTATCTTGCTCTTGAGGACTACCAGCCTCCAGAATTGTGAGAAGTCTTGTTTATTTGGTTTATAAACCACCTAGTCTCTGAAGTTTTGTTACACTAAGTAGACTAAGACAGTCTCCAAGAGTTTCTCAAATAGGAAGACAGGAATATTAATGAGATGCAAAATTGTTGTCCAGGGAGAAAAATTTACCACATGAATTTTGCTTGCTGCTGTTGAAACACACTTGGAAAGGGAACTGATTGGATTTCAGCCTCAGATGATGCTGCAAGAATGCTAATCTTGTCTCATTGTTGACAAAGGAGAACAGTTGTGACCAGAGCCCAGAAGGTTCTACAGAATTCTCTACTGTTGAGCAGAAACCTTTCTGGAAAATAGTCTTTCTGGTTAACCGGTGCCTAATGAATCTTGCTACCGACAGAGAGATTCGGCCATTTGTACTTTTCCAATAGGACGGCAGTGCCATATTTCATACCTTGGTCCCTCTGCAGGACGGAACACTGTGTGGTCTCAGATGTGACATAAAGATGTGCTTTATTTGCCTAAAGCAATGCAGGGAGATCAAACCCGTCAATCCTAAAGGAAATCAACCCCGAATATTCATTGGAAGGACTGATATTGAAGCTGAAGCTCCAAGACTTTGGCCACCTGATGAGAAAAGCTGACTCATTGGAAAAGACCCCAATGCTGGGAAAGATTGAGGACAGGAGGAGAAGGGCCTGACAGAGAATAAGATGGTTGGATGGAATCACTGAGTCAATGGACATGAGTTTGAGCAAACTCTGGGAGATAGTGAAAGACAGGGAAGTGTGGTGTGCTGCAGTATATGGGGTCAGAAAGAGCTGGACAGGACTGAGCAAATGAACAAAACAACAACTGAAAAAGGAACTAGTGATAAAGATTAAGGTTTATATATATGGGGGGCATTGGGGAGATATGCAAATCTAGAGTCAGAGTCAGAGGAAGAAAATGATGGAGATGGGCCAGGCAGATGAGAAAGTAGATTTGTGGAAGATACGTAGAGAAGATAAGAAAATGCATCTTTAGTTTTTGGTAAGGAAGGATCATGAACAATTTTACTGTCTTTCTACAAAACAAGAACTCAATAGCATGTGTCTACTGATTCATTCACTGATGATTTTTTTAAACTAATGCTCTTTTCCACTTGAATAGAACTATTTGCTAAGTAAATTCTATCTTGCTAAGAAGAAATGAAAAAAAAAAACCTATTTGTTTGCTAGTTTTTCTATTTAAATAGGATCCTACACCACTCATCACACAGAAATCTACAGTGTCTAGAAAATAGGTATTAATGTATTTTTATTTCAGTGAAATCACAAAAATCCTTTTAGTAATGTGTGTGTGTGTGTGTGTTAGCTGCTCAGTTATGTTGGACTCTAGCCCGTCCAGATCCTCTGTCCATGAGATTCTCTAGGCAAGAATACTGGAGAGATAGCCATGTCCTACTCTAGGTGATCTTCCCAACCCAGGGATCAAACCTGGGTCTCCCACATTTGAGGCAGATGCTTTAACGTCTGAGCCACCAGAGAAGCCCTAGCAATACGTATCATGAGGCTAACTATTGTGCCCAGGGGCAGGCAGCTGGTGAAAACAGCTGGGCTGACTCATTTTGCACTATGCTTTTATGGGGCAAGCCAAGTAACAGGGAAGCAAGAGGGATATTTGCCAAAACTCAGAGTACCTTTCCATTATTAGGAACGCATGTCATATTCCTGGAAGTCCCTATAAAGATGGTCTCTGGTCTCTTTGAAATTGTTGAGTGCCTGGTAGGCTGCTGTCTATGGGGTCACACAGTCAGACACGACTGAAGCAACTTAGCAGCAGCAGCAGCAGCAGCAGCAAGACTTTACAATATGTTCTTGCTTCTGTTTCTTTGGTTTTATTAGAACTTCCCACAGTAGAAAAGCTATTATTTCCCTTATTTTATAGCTTCAAAAATGAGACTCAGACAAGGAAAAAAAAAAAGAAAAATTTGTCAAAGGTGACAGAAAGATTAAGCAGCAGAGAGCAAACCAAATCAAACTCAAATCTAGGTTTTCTGCTCTTCCTAGAAACTTCCCTGCACCAGATTTTGTGTTTCTCTAGTGAATTCTAGAATCTGAAAACTGAAAACTTCATGGTTGTGCATTCAGTCAACAAATATTTGAGTGTCTCTTAACTGTCAGGAATGGAGATATTTACAAAGTGAAACTGAGCAGAGCGAAATCATTTTATTTTCCTCTGGGAATAGAAGAAGGTTGAACTTCCCAGTCCTCGGGTACCTCCACGAGATAAAGTGATGTATTTGGGGCAATGGAATGCTACCCACTTCCAACCCCTTCTTTTTACCCTCCACTCTCCCAGCTCCCTTTTTTTTCCAGTCCAGATTATGGAGAGAACAGGAGTTACTATAGCTCAGTGGAGCCACTGCATGGAAAGGCTCATGCCTCAACCATCATGTCAAAACAGACCAACTTTTCACTGCACTGTTGTAAGCAACAAACCTTTATCTTAATAACGTTTTGTCGCAGAATTTGGATGTTACACACCCTAACTAATACAGATTATCTGTTCCTGCCACCACGTAGCTGTTGCTTGGAGAAGGCAATGGCACCCCACTTCAGTACTCTTGCCTGGAAAATCCCATGGACAGAGGAGCCTGGTAGGCTGCAGTCCATGAGGTTGCACAGAGTCAGACATGACTGAAGCGACTTAGCAGCTGTTGCTACCATAAGCTCTCATTTGGAAGATTGAAATAACCTAAAACTGACCTTTGCTCACGCTCTTTCACTCTCCTCCAATCTATTTTTGAAGCAAAAATTTAATAAGTATGCGTCATTGCTTAACATCTTTAATGGCTTTCCAAAGTTCGTATGATAGCCCTTCCATGTAGGATCTAGTCCCTACCAATGCCATCTCTCCTCATTTTATGCCTTTCTCTCTCTCTATATTTGTTTCATAATGTCTGTCTTTCAGTTCTTCTAATGACTCTGTGACAAATTTATCTCCCAAACAGTGATGTTCTGATATATGTTTAATGACTAGCTCTGGAAAAAAAATGCATGTGTGTGTGTAAACTTATTTTTTAAATGTACATTTTTAAAATAATATAATATGCAATGCACTTTATAGTAAGTTTCATTTGCCAATTGGTTAGTTCCCACAAAATTTGCTGACTGATACTTGCCAAGATCTTGTATTCATCACCAGCCTATGGTTGCAATCAAACCATAACTTGATGAAAATCAAACCATGAGTAAATGTTTAATTACAGTCAGATTCAGAAAAGAAGTTGCTCACAACATTGATAAATGAATGTAGTTTCAACATGAATGTTGACAAATAAGACAAAAGTAAAAAAAAAAACATCTGTTGAAACCCCACTCAAATTTGTGAAGGATGTGAGTGACTTCTTAGCAGAATAAGATAAGAGCTTTCAATTACTGGAAGAATATTGCCTCAATTTGGGGGACTACTATTTACGATGTAGGAGCTATTGACATGCATGTGTAAAGTTTGTTTAGCACTGTTAAGACTGTCTCCATCACTTTCTTAAATCTAGACAACTTAATCTTCAACCACGACTATAAATGAAGCCCTGATTTGTAGTTTGCCTGTTTTATTGTGCAAACATTCCTGCCAGGGCTGATTTCAACCTGTCAATGAGATGCTACTGAGTGTGAAATTGGGAAGAAATGTATGGTTAGTGGTAGTTGTTTAGTTACTAAGTTGTGTCTGACTCTTTGAAACCCTATGGATGGCAGAGAGCCAACCTTCCCTGTCCATGGACTTTTCCAGGCAAGAATATTGGAGTGGGTTTCCATTCTCTTCTCCAGGGGATCTTCCCAACCCAGGGAGAAAAACCTGTCTCTTGCATTGCAGGTGGGTTCTTTACCACTGAACTACCATAACAGCCCCTTATGCAGTATTTCTACCATACAAATAAAACCTACATAAAGCCTCGAAAGACATACTACTAAAGTACAACTGAGTAATGAGTTTTTAATATAATTTACTTAATCATGAGCTGATATAATTTGTTTTACAAAACAAATTATGTAACAAATTTGTAAAACATGGCCGTGTTTACCAATCAGCTTACAACATTTCTGAAAATTTCACTGTTAGCTCTCTTAAGCCAGTTTCTGTTGATAACAGCACACCAGTTCGCCTATACAGGACTTTGGGATATGTTATATTCCTGTGTTAAGAACTCTTCTCATTCCTTTGTACCTAGAGACCCATGCTATATCTCAACTCATAGTTCATTTAATCAGAGAAGACTTTTCTGTGTCTATATTTTTGCCCTAACTTGTTCTTTATGATTATAAATGTGTTTTGCAGATGTTAAAACAAACTTCTACTTTGATAGGCTTTAGCATTTCCAACGAACTTTTACATATATTCAGACATTTATTTTTCAGGTCAATGTGTTGGTTAGAGGGATATACCACCCCCTCTTTGTGGATGAGAAGCCGAACTTCAGGAAGGATATGGGTATTTTCTTAAGTAATCTGTGGGCCTCAAAGTTAGAGATGATACCTGCAGGGTTTTCAGATTTTAAAGGCAGTGCTTTTGAATTTTAACGCAAAGTTCTATGATTGAGTTTACTTTGAGAGATGATTCTATGATTAATGTGAGAAGAATGAAAATTGCTTCAGAAATGCATTATGATTTAAACACATTCAATTCAGTTCAGCCGCTCAGTCATATCTGACTCTTTGCGATCCCATGAATAGCAGCATGCCAGGCCTCCCTGTCCATCACCAACTCCCAGAGTTCACTCAAACTCATGTCCATCGAGTCAATGTTGCCATCCAGCCATCTCATCCTCTGTCGTCCCCTTCTCCTCCTGCCCCCAATCCCTCCCAGCATCAGTGTCTTTTCTAATGAGTCAACTCTTCGCATGAATTGGCCAGAGTATTGGAGTTTCAGCTTCATCATCAGTCCTTCTGATAAACACCCAGGATGTTAGGTCCTTTAGGATGGACTGCTTGGATCTCCTTGCAGTTCAAGGGACTCTCAAGAGTCTTCTCCAATACCACAGTTCAAAAGCATCAATTCTTCAGCACTCAGCTTTCTTCACAGTCCAACTCTCACATTCATACATGACCACTGGAAAAACCATAGCCTTGACTAGACAGACCTTTGTTGGCAAAGTAATGTCTCTGCTTTTGAATATACTATCTAGGTTGGTCAATAACTTTCCTTCCAAGGAGTAAGCATCTTTCAATTTCATGGCTGCAGTCACCATCTGCAGTGATTTTGGAGCCCAAAAAATAAAGTCTGACATTGTTTCCACTGTTTCCCCATCTATTTCCCATGAAGTGATGGGACTGAATGCCATGATCTTAGTTTTCTGAATGTTGAGCTTTAAGCCAACTTTTTCACTCTCCTCTTTCACTTTCATCAAGAGGCTTTTTAGTTCCTCTTCACTTTCTGCCATAAGGGTGGTGTCATCTGCATATCTGAGGTTAGTGATATTTCTCCCAGCAATCTTGATTCCAGCTTGTGCTTCTTCCAGTCCAGCGTTTCTCATGATGTACTCTGCATAGAAGTTAAATAAGCAGGGGGACAATATATAGCCTTGATGTACTCCTTTTCCTATTTGGAACCAGTCTGTTGTTCCCTGTCCAGTTCTAACTGTTGCTTCCTGACCTGCATATAGGTTTCTCAAGAGGCAGGTCAGGTGGTCTGGTATTCCCATCTCTTTCAGAATTTTCCACAGTTTATTGTGATCCACACAGTCAAAGGCATTAGCAGCATTATTAAGTCAACATTTTGTGTAAAATACATAAAAAGGTTAATAAGTTACGATAAACTTGTTTTCCCTTAATTAAAACGTCAGCCAAATAAATAGAATAAGAGAGAGAATGACATGGAAAGCCATGGGTGGGAAGCCTTCTGGGTTCTTGGCAGCTAGGCATTTTACCCAATGTCTGGATTCTCTCTCACTCTCACAGGCCGTCATTTTCACAGCATCTTTTTCTCACTAGGGTGCATCGCTGGCCTTTGCCAATGATTTGATGAGTCTCTCTCGACTTTCTCCAGCACACACTCCAGAAAGCTCCCCTCTGTTTTGCTTGATTCATTACCACAGGACCTGTGGGGCAAATCCCTTCACATTGGGAAATTTACTGGATCACCTGCCAGGCTACAGCTGGGCTGCCCAGGAGTGACCTTTCAAGTGGGTTCAGGGCTGCCTTTCCAGTATTAGCTGATGCTGCTTCTTTCTGGGAAGGCTATGGGTGGGGCAGCTTTCACATCTAGATTTTCAGAGAAATGATGATGACCAGTGTGGACTCTGATCTGTATCTTCTGACTCCAGCGCCATGAGATGATGTGCTAATTTAGATTATTTTTTTGCCTAGAAAAGCTTGAGCTTAATTTCCAGTTTTATTTTTGACTGACTATAGGAACCTTGTGCAAAACCTTACCACTTATGGATTTGGATTTTCCTAACAGAAGAAAATAAAACTAAACATTAAAACAAAAACAAAAACAAAAACTAAGATCATGGCATCCGGCCCCATCTGCTACTGCTACTGCTAAGTCGCTTCAGTCATGTCCGACTCTATGCGACCCCATAGACGGAAGCCCACCAAACTCCCCCATCCCTGGGATTCTCCAGGCAAGAACACTGGAATGGGTTGCCATTTCTGGCCCCATCACTTTATGGCAAATAGAAGGGGAAAAGGTGGAAGTGGTGACAGATTTCCTCCTCTTGGACTCTAAAACAACTGCAGATGGTGACTGGAGCCATGAAATCAGAAGACGATTGCTTCTCGGCAGGAAAGCTACGGTAAGTCTAGACAGTGTGTTGGAAAGCAGAGACATGACTCTGCTGACAAAGGGCCATATAGTCAAGGCTATGGTCTTCCCAGTGATCATGTACAGTTGTGAGACATGAACCATAAAGAAGGCAGAACACCAAAGAATTGGTGCCTTCCAACTATGGTACTGGAGAAGACTTCATGGGATTTTCTAGGCAAGAATACTGGAGTGGGTTGCCATTTTCCACTCTAGGGGATCTTCTCAACCCAGGGATTGAACTCACTTCTCTTGTGTTGCCTACATAGGTGGCTTTTTACCATTGCACCACCATTAATATTCCTTTAAAACTTCTGCATTCCCACATGGATTCCTTAAACATATCAATAAATTTAATTGTTTTAGGGACAATTAAAAGGAAAAAAAAAGATCAATGCAAATCAAATATAAGAAATAGTTGTTTCTCACTAAAGTTTTTGTTAATGAAAAATACCCAGCTGAGAGAAACAAGTCCAAGGTAACCACTTCACTATTACAAACAGCAATGTATAAACTCTGGTTTGAGAATGAAACTGAATTTGCGGAATGGCTTTGTTGTCACGGATACTGGAAAGATTTCAGATCTCAGAAGCTGCCTGCATCAGTTTCTACCTGGCCAGAAAGTTATGGTGATTTCTAATCCAGGAAGGAGGCTCAGAGTATCCTATTTTTGTTTCATACAGTGTTCTTATTTGTTAAAAGTGCTCAAGGTGGCTTAGAACAGGCAGACGGTTATGAGGGAAGCAGATATCGGAGCAGAAGTAATTATCCCGGAACTGCAATCACTCACCACGACAGCTCACCTTCCCTTCAGCATCTCACGAGTCCCGACAAGTACAGGCAAAGGTTCCCATGGACTGGGGAAAAGGGGCTGCTGGATGGTGAGGCCCAGATTGCCCTGATGAGAGCAGGAGGATTATCATACTGCGAAAACTGATCAATAGATATTGATGCAATCCCCTACTCTAAATGCAGCAGGGTTAATCAGTGTCTAACAGAGCAATGGGCTGAAAGGCAATCTTCCCAGTCAAGGGCTCCAAGAGGTAGGTCTGTTTGTTGCAGCAGCTGCCTGTGGAGCAGGAAGCAGCAGCTGGGCCTGTACTGACCAGCCTCGAGCAGCCTGGGCGGGCCGGAGAGACAACTGCACAGCTGACAGGGGCCGAGTGGTCAGAGGCTCTGTTTCTGGGTCCCTCGAAGTCTTCGAGGCCATCTGCATCTCTGATACAGGGAAAGTAAACCTGCTCATGGACTTTTGCACCTGAGACCTTGAGGTCTTGTTTTGCTAGGTAGTTCCTTGCACAGAGATTTTCCCCAGGTGGCACAGTGGTAAATAAACCACCTACCAATACAAGAGGAGCAAGAGACACGGGTTCGATCCCTGGGTCTGGAAGATCCTCTGGAATAGGAAATGGCAACCTGCTCCAGTATTCTGGCTTGGAAAAGTCCATGGACAGATGAGCCTGCTGGGCTACAAGCTGTGTGGCTGCAAAAGGTTGGACATGACTCAGTGAGTGACTGTAACTCCTTGCCCAGAACATTGGCAGTTTGCAGAGAAGGGTAAAGGCATACGCTCTCTGGTGTGGAATGTCCTAGACCCTCAGGTTTTGCTTGAACTGAAAGCATCATCTATTTAAGAAGGAAACAATGAAAGAAAAAAAAGGAGGAAGGATGGGAGAGAGAGTAAGAAAGAATAAGAAAAAAATTAACAAGAAGATAACGTATATGCATTTTGATCCAGAGGAAAAATAGCAGCAGGCTTGGGCAAATATCACCTGAATATTTCATTATGCACTCTCTAGGAAACACAGCCCTGGTGAAATGAGTGTTTTCTCTGGCAGGAGGGAGATTGGAGCTGAGGAATTAGGAAATTAGCATGTTTCTGTATGCTTTTATCTTGTGCACAGGAAGCCTGTGGTTCCAATTACCAGTAATTCTGAAATGCCATATTCAGCACATAGACAAAGGCATTGAAAGAGCTTGTTTCAAATCTCAGTTAGGTAAGAGTGTGACAGGCAGAGATTGAAAGATACTTGAATTTATTTTGCCCAATGGTAGGTCTTAACTTCCCTGGCATGGACAGTCCTGATTTCAGATATTTTCCTCCATGAAGCCCCATTTAGACTTCCATACTTATCCAAGTAGTAATATGATTTCAGTTTAGTTAATCCCCAACTAAAAAGCATTTTCAGCTCCTTGTCAAAGATGTTTCCAAGTATAATTTCTTAGATTTGTGGTTATATAATTAAAACAGAAACAAAAAGAAAATTAAAAATCAATACCACAACTGAATTTTTAAAACATTTTACCAAATTATAAGAAAAGACAGGTCCCAAATAATTAAATAACCAGTGTTCATTTTTCCCAACTGTGACATGAAAGATATCAGCATATTTATTAGCTATCAATATTTTTAAATGACAAGGTTGTTCATTTTTACAAGTAGACACTTGCCCTCATTTGCATGCTGAATACATCCCCTTCAGTTCAGTTCAGTCACTCAGTCGTGTCTGACTCTTTGCGACCCCATAGACTGCAGCACGCCAGGCCTCCTTATCCATCACTAACTCCTGAAGTTTACTCAAACTCATGTCCATTGAATGGTGATACCATCCAACCATCTCAAACTCTGTCGTCCCCTTCTCCTCCCACCTTGAATCTTTCCCAGCACCAGGGTCTTTTCAAATAAGTCAGTTCTTCGCATCAGGTGGCCAAAGTTTTGGAATTTCAGCTTCAACATCAGTCCTTCCAATGAATATTCAGGACCAATTTCCTTTAGGATGGACTGATTGGATCTCCTTGCAGTCCAAGGGGCTCTCAAGAGTCTTCTCAAGCACCAGAGTTCAAAAGCATCAATTCTTTGGCACTCAGGTTCTTTATAGTCCAACTCTCCCATCCATACATGACTACTGGAAAAATCATAGCCTTGACAAGACAGATCTTTGTTGGCAAAGTAATGTCTCTGTTTTTTAATATGCTGTCTAGGTTGGTCATAACTTTTTTTCCAAGGAGCAAGCGTCTTTTAATTTCATGGCTGCATTTACCATCTACAGTGATTTTGGAGCTCCCAAAAATAAAATCAGCCACTGTTTCCACTGTTTTCCCATCTATTTCCCATGAAGTGATGGGACTAGATGCCATGATCTTAGTTTTCTTAATGTTGAGTTTTAAGCCAACTTTTCACTCTCCTCTTTCACTTTCATCAAGAGGCTCTTTAGTTCTTCCTCACTTCCTGCCATAAGGGTGGTGTCATCTGCATATCTGAGGTTACTGATATTTCTCCCAGCAATCTTAATTCCAACTTGTGTTTCATCCAGTCCAGCGTTTCTCATGATGCACTCTGCATATAAGTTAAATAAACAGGGTGACAATATACAGCCTTGATGTACTCCTTTTCCTATTTGGAAGCAGTCTGTTGTTCCAAACCAGTTCTAACTGCTGCTTCCTGACCTGCATACAGGTTTCTCAAGAGGCAGGTCAGGTGATCTGGTATTCCCATTTCTTTCAGAATTTTCCACAGTTGATTGCGATCCACACAGTCAAAGGCTTTGCATAGTCAATAAAGCAGAAATAGATGTTTTTTTCTGGAACTCTCTTGTTTTTTCCATGATTCAGCGGATGCTGGTAATTTGATCTCTGGTTCCTCTGCCTTTTCTGAAACCAGCTTGAACATTTGGAAATTCACAGTTCAGGTATTGCTGAAGCCTGGCTTGGAGAATTTTGCGCAATACTTTACTATCACGTGAGATGAGTACAATTGTGCGGCAGTTCTTTGGCATTGCCTTTCTATGGGATTGGAATGAAAACTGACCTTTTCCATTCCTGCGGCCACTGCTGAGTTTTCCAAAATGGCTCACATTTTGAGTGCAGCAGTTTCACAGCATCATCTTGCAGGATTTGAAACAGCTCAACTAGAATTTCATCCCTCCTCTAACCTTGTTCATAGTGATGCTTCCTAAGGCCCACTTGACTTCACATTCCAGGATGTCTGGCTCTAGGTGATCTGGGTTGTGAAGATCTTCTTTACATAGTTCTTCTGTGTATTCCTGCCACCCCTTCTTAATATCTTCTGCTTCTTTTAGGTCCATACCATTTCTGGCCTTTATCGAGCCCATCTTTGCATGAAATGTTCCCTTGGTATCTCTAAGTTTCTTGAAGAGATCTATAGTCTTCCCATTCTGTTGTTTTCCTCTGTTTCTTTGCACTGATCGCTGAGGAAGGCTTTCTTATCTCTCCTTGCTATTCTTTGGAACTCTGCATTCAAATGGGTATATCTTTCCTTTTCTCCTTTGCTTTTTGCTTCTCTTCTTTTCACAGCTATTTGTAAGGCCTCCTCAGACAGTCATTTTGCTTAATTTCCTTTCTTTCTCTTGGGGGTGGTCTTAATCCCTGTCTCCTGGACAGTGTCACGAACCTCATTCCATAGTTCATCAGGCACTCTGTCTATCAGATCTAGGCCATTAAATCTATTTCTCACTTCCACTGTATAATCATAAGGAATTTGATTTAGGTCATACCTGAATGGTCTAATGGTTTTTCCCACTTTCTTCAATTTAAGTCTGAATTTGGCAAGAAAGCATTCATCATCTGAGCCACAGTCAGCTCCCGGTCTTGTTTTTGTTGACTGTATAGAGCTTCTCCATCTTTGGCTGCAAAGAACATCAATTTGATTTCGGTGCTGACCATCTGATGATGTCCATGTGTAGAGTCTCCTCCTGTGTTGTTGGAAGAGGGGGTGTTTGCTATGACCACTGTGTTCTCTTGGCAGAACTCTATTGGCCTTTGCTCTGCTTCATTCTGTACTCCAAGGCCAATTCTGCCTGTTACTCCAGGTATTTCTTGACTACCTGCTTTTGCATTCCAGTCCCCTATAATAAAAAGGACATCTTTGTGGGGTGTTAGTTCCAAAAGGTCTTGTAGGTCTTCATAGAACCATTCAACTTCAGCTTCTTCAGTGTTACTGGTTGGGGCATAGTCTTGGATTACCATGATATTGAATGGTTTGCCTTGGAAATGAACAGAGATCATTCTGTCATTTTTGAGATTGCATCCAAGTACTGCATATCGGGCTATTCTGCTGATTATGATGGCTACTCTATTTCTTCTAAGGGATTCCTGGCCACAGTAGTAAATACAATGGACATCTGAGTTAAATTCACCCATTCCAATCCTTTCTAATTAGCTGATTCCTAAAATGTGGATGTTCACTCTTGCCATCTGCTGTTTGACCACTTCCAATTTGCCTTGATTCATGGACCTAACTTTCCAGGTTCCTATGCAATATTGCTCTTTATGACATTGGAACTTGCTTCTATCACCAGTCACATTCACAACTGCGTATTGTTTTTGCTTTGGCTCCATTCCTTCATTCTTTTTGGAGTTATTTCCCCACTGATCTCCAGTAGCATATTGGGCACCTACCAACCTGGGGAATTCATCTTTCAGTGTCCTATCTTTTTGCCTTTTCATGCTGTTCATGGGGTTCTCAAGGCAAGAATACTGAAGTGGTTTGCCATTCCTTTCTCCAGTGGACCACATTCTGTCAGACCTCTCCATCATGACCTATTCGTCTTGGGTGACCCCACATGGCATGATTTAGTTTCACTGAGTTAGACAAGGCTGTGGTCCGTGTGATCAGATTGGCTAGTTGTCTGTGATTATGGTTTCAGTCTGTATGCCCTCTGATGCCCTCTCTCAGTGCCTACTGTCTGCCTTGGGTTTTTCTTACCTTGGATGTGGGGTATCTGTTCATGGCTGCTCCAGCAAAGCACAGCCGCAGCTCCTTACCTTGGACTTGGGGTATCTCCTCACGGCCACGACTCCTAACCTTGGACGTAGGGTCACTCCTCACGGCCACCACTCCAGACCTTGGACGTGGGGAATCTCCTGTCAGCCACTCCTGCACTGTGCACCCCCCACACCTGCAACCCCTTCAGTTCAGTTCAGTCGCTCAGTCGTCTCCGACTCTTTGTGACCCCATGAATTGCAGCACACAGGCCTCCCTGTCCATCACCAACTCCCGGAGTTCCCTCAAACTCACGTCCATCGAGTCGGTGATGCCATCCAGCCATCTCATCCTCTGTCGTCCCCTTCTCCTCCTGCCCCCAGTCCCTCCCAGCATCAGAGTCTTTTCCAATGAGTCAACTCTTCGCATGAGGTGGCCAAAGGACTGGAGTTTCAGCTTTAGCATCATTCCTTCCAAAGAACACCCAGGACTGATCTCCTTTAGGATAGACTGGTTGGATCTCCTTGGAGTCCAAAGGACTCTCAAGAGTCTTCTCCAACACCACAGTTCAAAAGCATCAATTCTTCAGCACTCAGCTTTCCTCACAGTCCAACTCTCACATCCATACATGACTACTGGAAAAACCATAGCCTTGACTAGATGGACCCTTTGTTGGCAAAGTAATGTCTCTGCTTTTCAATATGCTATCTAGGTTGGTCATAACTTTTCTTCCAAGGAGTAAGCATCTTTTAATTTCATGGCTGCAATCACCATCTGCAGTGATTTTGGAGCCCCCCAAAATAAAGTCTGACACTGTTTCCACTGTTTCCCCATCTATTTCCTATGAAGTGATGGGACCAGATGCCATGATCTTCGTTTTCTGAATGTTGAGCTTTAAGCCAACCTTTTCACTCTCCTCTTTCACTTTCATCAAGAGGCTTTTGAGTTCCTCTTCACTTTCTGCCATAAGGGTGGTGTCATCTGCAATTCTGAGGTTATTGATATTTCTCCTGGCAGTCTTGATTCCAGCTTGCACTTCTTCCACCTCAGCATTTCTCATGATGTGCTCTGGATATAAGTTATATAATAACCAGAATTAAAAAAGAGCAATGTTTTCAGTTATCTTAGTGCATGCCTCCTTCAATGAATCCAGCCTTGGGTGATGGGCTTCTTCAGTGCCTCAGGAACAACTTACAGGTCTTTATTTTCTTGTGCTTAAAACCAGGACCTTTCTGGTTTTTTTCTGTCCTCAGTTCAGTTCAGTTCAACGTCTTAGTCCTGTCTGACTCTTTGCGACCCCATGGACTGTAGCATGCCAGGCTTCCCTGTCCATCCCCAACTCCTGGAGCTTGCTCAGGCTCATGTCCATCGAGTTGGTGATGCCATCCAGGATTATGTAAATTCAGCCTTCCCTTGTCATGTTTTGACACAGGAATAAAAACAAAAACAATTACATTAAGTTATTTCAATTTTATGAAGTACACGTCTATGATCAAATTATTTTACCTCCTGAAAATAGGAATGCAAGTAACATTTTATAGCTTTTATGCATTCATTTCATTCTTTGGGCTCTTCTGTATGAATATGGTACCCTAGGGGCTGCATGCATGCATACTAAGTCCCTTTAGTGGTGTCAGACTCTTTGTGATCCTATGGACTGTACCCCACCAGGCTCTCTGTCCATGGGATTTTCCAGGCAAGAACCCTGGAGTGTGTTGTCATACTCTCCTCCAGGGGATCCTCCCAACTCAGGGATTGAACCCACATCTCTTATGCCTCCTGCACCGGCAAGCATGTCCTTTAACACTAGGGTCACCTGGGAAGCCCACCCTAGAGGCTAAGCATCTACCATTATGTTTTTGATCCTTTTTGTGCTCAGTGGGAAACTAAAGCACTAATATCGATGACCCAAATCAGTAACTCTTTTTAATCACTGCAAAATTCCATGTTGTGTACATGAAAGACTCTGGAGGAAAAAATAAAAATCCAAAACAGGGAGCACAGAAGATATGTATATGCCTGTGTCTTCTATCGCTCCTGGCAAGTAATCTAAGTGAGTGCTTGCTTCTTTCTTTTTTAACATCAAAATGAAAATGATAACATTTTTCTTGATATGGATATTTTTTGATCACAGATAAAAGCATCTTAAAATTTTAAAACTAAAGTAACCAAATATATTTAATAAAATATGCTAAATATATTTAATAAAAACAACTAGGATACAGTGCATATACATACATATATATATGGTTTGGGTGGTTTAGTCCCTAAGTCATGTCCGACTCTTGAGACCCCATGGACTGTAGCCTGCAAGGGTCCTCTGTCCATGGGATTTTCCAGGCAAGAATACTGGAGTGAGTTGCCATCTCTTTCTCCAGGGGATCTTCCTGACCTAGGAATCGAAACTGGGTCTCCTGCATTGCAGGCAACTTTTTACCTACTGAGCTATGAAGGAAGCCTATCCTATATACATATATTTATGCTATTTTTAAATAAGAAATGTTCTGGGAAATCCTGATAGGCATAAATTCTAATTTATGGCAAAGAAGTGTCATTTATTTTCCCTTTTATATGAAAGCATATTCATTATACACAAGTCACCATTTTTTGAAGTTGGTATTCACAACACAGTCATTATTGAATTTTTAAGTATGCATGAATTTAACAGATAACTGGTACTGCTTTTTGGCTTTTGAATAAGGTTATAATTCTAGGGTTGTGATTTTGGGGTTATTTTCCTTTTATTTCTTCCAATAAAGGAGTCTTTCATGCCTACAAGGAGCTATCATCTTGAGTAATCTACAAATTTGATTCTCTGAGTTTTATTCCATCAAGACTGTAGTGAAATGAGGTTCAGCCCCACCGAAATAGAATGGAAAAGGTAAATTATGATCTTTTTTAAAAAAGTGCTCTTTGTTTTTTTCAGGTTTCTTACCTACACTTAGATTTTATTTATTTATTTATTATTAGTTTTTTATTTTTAGATTTGTTGTTTGTCATTAATCTTCCTCTATTTTGTTATCTCGCCATTTTAGACAGAGTTGAGAATTTGTAAATGGAAGCCAAGGGAAGTTGATGTGTGACTACTGGTGAGCCTTTTAAACTCTCTGAGCTTCATATTATAATGTCTAAAATAGGTACAATGTCATTTACCTCAAGTAGATTATTTTCTGAGTTAACTGAATTTCAGTACAGTACCTCCTGGTGCCTGGTATACTGTCAATGTTCAAACTGATATCTTTTCTTCTTATGACTATTATCTACACTATTAGGAAAGCAAAATGAAGATAGAAAAGAAGAGGCAACGATAGTCTGGAGAATGAAGGTAACTGACTTGTGGAGTCAGGTGTAACTTACCCTCTGTGGTCGGCCATCTCAGTGTACCTGCCTGAGACTACAGCATCTGAGAAGTTGTGACTGAGAATTCAGGCTGGACCAGAGCACATGTTGATGTTTCTGCTCCAACCATGAATCCATTGGCTGTTCTCCATTCTAAGAGGCTCTGTTTCTCTGGAGGATGTTTATTGTTTTTACTGATAGCAGGCCCTTCATTCCAATCTTCATGAATGCAGGGCAGTAGAGAGTAGCCAAGTTTTCCAGTTCCAGAAGCCATCCCTAATCCCACACAGCCCATACTTAATCTATTTCTCTTTGCCCCAAGTGTGTAAATAAGATGTGTTTAGCCAAGGCCCTTGGCATGATTCCCTTTAAAGAAATGGCATCAGACTATGAGGAGTGAGTCTTACAACCTATGTGCGAGTTCCAACAGCAGGAGATGAGCGCCATTCTCTCTGGTATTCATTTGGGCTTTTAGAGTAGGATGTAGCTGAATATATGAAATAGCAGTCAGACACATAAGAAAGGGGGTTTATGCAATATGCCAGTTCTCAAACTTGCTGTGCTGTTTGGCACCAGAAGAGGCAGAAAAGAGCTCTTGGGACCTTATTCAAGTTGTGGAATGTTCCTGAATCAAAACTAATAGAATTCTGGGGGGAGGAGAGAAGGGATATTAACATTCCCAGATCAGTGGACAACTTCATGTTCCCACAAACCTGATAAAGGAAAGAATTAAGAGCACCGATGCACATTTATAATATTTACTACTATGCCAGATGTAGCGATAAATATTCTTAAATGCAAAGGTTTTTTTTCTTTAGGAATGTTCTTATAAAAAGAGTTTCCTAGAACTCCAATTTCTAGATCAAACAAAAATTACATTTTTGATGGTACTGACAATCAGCACTTAATAAATATTTTACCAATTTATATTCCCATTAAAAGGCTCCCCTGGTGACTCAGACGGTAACAAATCTGCCTGCAATGTGGGAGATCCGGGTTCAATCCCTGGGTTGGGAAGATCCCTGGAAGAGGGCATGGCAACTCACTCCAGTATTCTTTTTTTTTTTTAATATAAATTTATTTATTTTAATTGGAGGTTAATTAGAGACATAGATGTATAGAACAGGCTTTTGTACTTTGTGGGAGAGGGAAAGGGTGGGGTGATTTAGGAGAATGGCATTGAAACATGTTTAATATCATATATGAAACGAATCGCCAGTCCAGGTTTGATGCATGATACCTGATGCTTGGGGCTGGTGCACTGGGACGACCCAGAGGGGTGGTACGGGGAGGGAGGAGGGAAGGGGGGTTCAGGATGGGGATCACTCCAGTATTCTTGCCTGGAGAATCCCCATGGACAGATGAACCTGGAAGACTATAGTTCTTAAAGTTGCAAAGAGTTGGACATGACTGAGCGACTGAGTACAGCACTCCCATTAAAATTGTATGATACTGCCAGTTTCTCACATTTTTTCGATCACTTAAATTTTTTTTCAAATCTACTGTGTGAAAAATAATATTTAGTTATTGTTATAATTAGTATTTACTTGACCGCAAATGATAATCAGTTTATTTTCTGTATTAATTGGCAGTAAAAATTCTTCATGTATTGCCTGTTCATTTACTTTGCTCAATTTCTAATAGTGTGTGAATATTTTCTTTTACTGATTTGTAGTTACTCTTAACATATTCTCGAGTAATTTTTATCCCTTCCTTTACTTATGCATGCTGCACACAATTTTTAAAAATAATCCCAACAACCTGTGCTAATGATATAGCCAATAACAGAACACTGAGATTTCCAGGTGATATTCACTGTATGTCGACAAGTATGTCCTGAATTAATTCTCGCTAGTGTTAAGATCCTATGCTCATTGTGCTTCATTCTCACTTGAGGACCATATGATTGGTGGCAATGACACAAATGTCACTCACCTGTTTGCTTGTCCAGGGCCCTACTTGTGGAAGCACTGTATCTGAACGTGGATGGTAACAGGATTGAGCCAGTTACACTGAACCACAAGGGGGAGGTGTCTGACCTCAACTATGAGAGATGAAATTGAATCTCCTGACCCTTAAGTGAAAGGCACACTGAAGACAAAGCACGTCCCCCTGGCTGCTAGCTTTAGTTAACATCTTACATTTTTTCTTTCCCTTGCCCAAATCACAGGCACTAATTCAGTGAAAAATGTTAACAGACCCAGATGGCTGCAGGACACTTTTTAAAAGGTGAGCAGTATCATCAGTTGCCTGTATTGATGTGACATCTGCTGGTCTGAAGGACCTCTAAGGTAGATGAGATCCCTTATGTTTGTGTGTACATTTACTTAATACCTTTTAAACTGTCATTTAGCTCTTATCTTCTTCAAATACCTGGACAAATGCAAAGAAAACATTCAGCTGAGTCAAAAGTGCAGAATTATTCATCAGTTCTTGCAAACAAATGGGCTCTTTGGCCCCTTTGGTGGGTTGAATTCTCAGAACCGCAGAAATGAAGAATTGTGGTGTTACGGAGGGGATTTGATTCTTGTCTGCCTGAGTTTATCTCCACTCCTTGTTTATTCTTCATTACCTTTGAGCAAAAGATAAAAACTGCCTTAGAAGGTACAGCGATTCCATCATGCGAGGGTCTCCTAATTGCTAAAACCATCCATTAATCAAAGCCTGGAAGCCAAGCTGGGGCTCAGAGGGGACTTGGCAGGTCTGGGCCACCCAGGTTACTGTGCTAATGACGCTGACTCTCCTAACATGATCCTTAAGAGTGACTTTCTCTGATCTGTCCTAAGCTGCTGTGTTCCTCCGAGCATGCAGGCCAGCTGTGGGGTCTGGTGCTGCAGCCCACTCCGAGGGGCTCGGAGACTCTTTCGTGAGTCAGGAGGGCAGGAGGCTGAGAAAGCAGGAGGAGGCCAGCTCTCACGCTCAGGTCAGAAACGAAAAGGTATGCCGGTGTGTTCCCTTCGGAGACCTTCATGAATCGGAAACCGCAGCCTCCAACTCCCCTTTTGCTTCTGCTTCAAATCCTGCTGGGAGTCCCAGCCCAGAGTTTACAGCAAGATCAGCATTAAATCACTGAAAACTTGAACTAGCTTTGTATTTCAGGGAACACATTAAAAAAATTAAGTGATCCTTTTACAAGGGAGTGACGTTTGGTCCAGTGACGAGTTCCAGAATGTTTCTTAACATGGACTGCGGTGGGGTTTACTTATTCTGAATGTCTAAGGCTCGAAGGCATGGCACCATCGTAGACAATTTAGCTGGGAGCATAAACGGTTTGGAGGAGAGCTTTTATCTGATTAAGGAATGAAAGCAGATGGTGACCTGGTTATGGGCCTTTCAGACCCACCCCAGTTCTGTTTGTTTCCCACAACCCACCTTTGTGGAAAATCTTTCCTCCCACCTTTTTAATGAAAACACAACAAACAATTGTTTGGGGAGTGGGGCGAGGAATTGGAGAGGATGGCTCACTTTTCATGAGGCCTGTTTTGTAGAATGGACACTGTGCAGGTCCTGACAGCCTGGTGATGATTTGTTTGTGTTGGAGTAACCAGTAAGTCTGCCCTGAGTCCATGAGTAATCGCTCCTGTCAGCTTGTTAAACATTAAAAACAAATGCACTGGAGAAAAGCCATGCCTCTTTCTGAGATGGAGCATCATTTTTAGGCCAGTTTTCAGTACATGTGGTAACTGGTGGTCCTGGGGGCTGTGGGTATCTTCACGTCCACCGCGTCCGAGGCTGAGCGGGATGGAGACCTTGAACTTCTGACCCGGCAGCCAGGTCCAGCCTGCAGCTTGGTCTCTAGGTGTCCATAGATCTGGTCACTGACGCTTCAGCACAGATTAGCAGTTTCCTTCCCGAGGGCTACTCTGGTAATTCTAGTCATCAAAGGCTCTAAAGTTTGGAGGAAGAGAGGGACATTGGAGAGCTGTGAACAGGGTTGTCAGATAAGTAAACTCTCAAAGGGCTGGAAAGGAGAGGGGCTTTTCAGACTCACAGTCTAATCGGAACTTGCTTTATTCTTCATTTTTTATTCTCCTGGTCTTCCCTTCTTTCCATCTCCATCAGCCCTTTTCCTTCAATTTTCTCCCTCTGTCAATTCGATCTCACCCTTCCTTGTTCCTGTATCTGTATCAGGGATCATGCGTGTATTTTGATTTTAATGTGTGTCTGGGTGTGTTTCCCAGGATTTATTTACATTTTAGCAATAGTCTATGTCAAAGAGACATTTTATTATAAAAACCCTGTTCATTCTTCAGTAAGCAGTTATTAATTACAAGTGAGACCATCAGAGCATCTTTTGAAACTAAAGGTCTATATTTTAGAAGGCATTCTGGGGAATCTTTCAAATTCCGTTCTGCAGAATCAAAGCTGTGTTCTCAAGGGCATTTGTTCTGCAGATATAAGGTGAGAAGTGCCTTTCCTCAGTGTGCAACTGCTTCTTTCCAGGCTTAGGTTTACTGACATTACTCAGTTGGTGATCCATCACGGGTGTGTTTATTTTCCTGGCACTCAGTGGAAAGCATCTTTTCCCATCTCAATAGAAAGATTATGGGTCAGGGGAGAATCTTCCCAGGAATAGATGATATTCCAAATTGAAACCAGGTATTTAATCATGTGATCTGCTTTCCTCTGATCCTTGGGAAAGGAGATCATGAGTATAGCAGCCTCTCTACTTCTGTAAGAAGAAATTTAGTTCTCAGCCAGGCTGGAGAATTTAAAAATGAGCACTGGTATGAGATTCGCTGACTGCCCTCTAGGGCCTGCCTATCTCTAGGATGTTACTGACTATGTATACACCTTCTACAAGTTGTTTTTCTTTGTTGAAACGACTTTTAACCAAAATGTCTTTTAAAAAGCCACTTTCAATGGTCAATCCTTCATCAAGTTCAGATTGCGGATCCCGGAGTGCCTTTTCAGACAAACTAAGATAAATATATTCACCCAGAGCTCAGGAGACAGCTGGCAGACAAGTCAAACCAAAGGGATAAAAAGTCTCAACACTGCATCTGTGACATAAATTTCCAGGGAAAATTCATGAATTCCACCAGCAACTATCGTAGGTTCTCATATTTCAGGGGATATTTAGGGATTTTAAATAATCTAGGAGTATTGGATCCATGCAGCACTGGAAGACCTATAAAAATTGATGAGAGGAGATAAGAAAGAGCTATCCATGGCATATCATAAATGCAATACATCTAAGTTTTTTAAATGAAAGTAGAATGTCTAAGATGTCAGTAAATCATCACAGAAAGGGGCTAATATGTACAGGATTTTTAAATTCAGACCTGTGAATTAGTTACTGTCATCTCCTTAAGACAATCCAAATAAAAGACAGAAAACATAAGGTTGATTTTAGACCAAATGTATACATAGAGATTCTAGCACCTGAAAATAAACAATATATAGAGATATTTATCTTGACAAGTTGAAGACAGGTCTTTAAATATTAATAACACAAATCCCTGTAAGTTTCTAGAGTTTAGACACTCAATTTTGAATCTCTACACCAGCTAAGTACAGACATTTGTGGTAGAAAATAACCATTTCTCATATTTTAATCACCTACCCACTTAACCCATTACAAAAGGAAACCTTTGTGCTGATGAATGGCAAGAGTATGCAGCTGTCTTCATTAAGAGTCTGCTGCTTTCTGCCATAACATCAAATCACTCCTTCTAAAGAAATCACTGTACTGTTTACTGTCTTGTGTTCAACGAGTGTTTCCAAAATATATTTCCAAGAGCACAGCTTTTACTAGGAGTCTGGTGATAAGAGCATTCACATTTTTTTTCTGTTTCTTGTATCCCACATAATTTGATGACCAGAAATGAGCTATTGCAGGGAACAAGCCTAAAACAGGGACAGATACCATGGGAAGGAGGCAGGGGTAAGGTGGCTAGAAATCTTTTTTTTTTTTTTTTTTTCTGGGCTGGGTTGTTGGCAGTTTTTCCCATGCCAAAGCAATATAGTGAGCCAAACTCTAATCTATGATGACTACTGATGGTTGAATTTTAAGGGACTGCGATGGAAAACACAAATCTGGATTTGGGGCTGCATCTGCTGCCTCTTGCAGTTATCAGTAAGAACTTAACGTAAAGAAGTAACCTTGCTGTTGTAGTTTAGTCACTAAGTCATGTCTGATTCTTTATGACCACATGGACTACAGTCCACTAGGCTCCTCTGTCCATGGGATTTTCCAGGCAAGAATACTGGGGTGGGTGGCCATTTCCTTCCCCAAGGGATCTTCCCAACCCAGGAATGGAACCCTTGTCTCCTACAGTAGTTGAGTCATGTCTGACTCTTTGCAACCCCATGGACTATAGAACACCAGCCTTCCCTGCCCTTCACTATCTCCAAGAGTTGGCTCAAATTCATGTCCATTGAGTCAGTGATGCTATCTAACCATCTCATACTCTGCCACCCCTTTCTCTTGTGTTCAAGCTTTCCCAGCATCAGGGTCTTTTCCAATGACTTTTCACATCAAGTGGCCAGAGTATTCGTGTTTTAGCCAGCATCAAACCTTCCAGTAAATATTCAGGGTTGATTTCCTTTAGGCTTGACTGTTTTGATCTCATTGCAGTCCAAGGGAATCTCAAGAGCCTTCTCCAGCACTACAATTTGAGAGCATCAGCAAGACTTTGTATTGTCTAATTTTTGAGAGGAGATTAATACATTTTTTATGGGTATAAGCAGTTTTGAGAGTGTATGCATGTAGCTCATGTGTGAACATTGGATGAATAATGGAAGAGACTTCAGTAGATATTGTTACTGCGGCTTCAGAAACCACTTCCTTTCTTCCAAATGGAATCTTGACTTGTTTTTGCAATTCACTCATTTTCAAAGACCCCCATATGTCCCAATCCTAGGAATGACCTAGACTGATTTAAGGGTAATTCTACTTTGCTATTTAGTAAGAGGAACAGACTTGAGACCCAACTGGGCAAGTGATGACAAGGGGATTTTTATGGGTACTTTTGGAGTGTCTCTCTTTATCTTGTTAACAACTCTGGCAGTGACCTTTTCTCAATTTCTCATGGTCTTGCACTATGTAAATGTAAGGTTAAAGATGACTTTCGCTCTCTTGCTACCAGCTAGTTTGCTGGCCTACAGAGGGGGACAGAGAAGGAGGAATCTTGAGCCAGGGTAACTGTATGGGATCAATATTGAAGCCCACCGTACCTTTAGATTTCATGTTATGCTGTTTCTTGTGGGAGAAACTCATTTGAATTGGTTCTACTACTCTTTGGAGGCAGAAGCATTGCAAGTAATATGGCTTAAATGAAACAAGTGTCCTCATAGGAGCCACACATGACTGGCAGAACGAGTGAGGGGAAGAAAATAAGAGCAATACAAAGGGAGGAAATGGTACAGGGAGGACAGAAAGATGGATTGTGGGAGGCAGATGCACATGTAGCCTTCTTAGTATTAGTCCACATGCAAAGTGTGAGGACGTTAGAATCAAGAATCTCAGCATAGAGAGCACTGTTTAGTCTATAAACCAGCATTAGCTTAAATATGGTCTTCCCAGTGGCTCTGTGGGAAAGAATCCACCTGCCAATGCAGGAGACTTGGGTTTGATCCCTGGGTCAGAAAGATCCCCTGGAGGAGGAGATGACAACCCACTCTAGGATTCTTGCCTGGAAAATCCCATGGACAGAAGAGCCAGCTGGGCTACAGTCTGTGGGGTCTCAAAGGAGTTGGGTTCAATTTAGTGACTGAAAACAAAACCTAAATATACTGGTTAAATATGGTTAAACATACTGGTACTATGTTTTTAAATCCGTATTTTTCAAATATATTTTATACTATTACATCTGTTCACTTTCTTATTTTTTTAAATTCTTTGAATGATACTAATGTCTGATGTTTAATTTCTTAATTTGGCAAAAAAAAAAAAGAAAAAAGAAAAGAAAAGCAAAAACAGAGCTGAGAAATCATATTCAGTTCAGTTTAGTCGCTCAGTCATGTCCTACTCTTTGCAACCCCATGGACTGCAGCACGCCAGGCCTCCCTGTCCATCACTGATTCCCAGAGTTTACTCAAACTCATCTACATTGAGTCGGTGATGCCATCCAAACATCTAATTCTCTGTCATTCCCTGCTCCTCCTGCCTTCAATTTTCCCCAGCATCAGGAACTTTCCAAATGAGTCAGCTCTTCACATAAGATTGCCAAAGTACTGGAGTTTCAGCTTCAACATCAGCCCTTTCAATGAATATTCAGGACTGACTTCCTTTAGGATGGACGGGTTGGATCTCCTTGCAGTCCAAAGGACTCTCAAGAGTCTTCTCCAACACCACAGTTCAAAAACATCAATTCTTCAGTGCTCAGTTTTATTCACAGTCCAACTCTCACATCCCTACATGACTACTGGAAAAACCATAGCCTTGACTAGATGGACCCTTTGTTGGCAAAGTAATGTCTCTGCTTTTTAATATGCTGTCTAGGTTGGTCATAACTTTCCTTCCAAGGAGCAAGCGTCTTTAATTTTATGGCTGCAGGCACCATCTGCAGTGATTTTGGAGCCCACAGAAATAAAGTCTGACACTGTTTCCACTGTTTCCCCATCTATCTGCCATGACGTGATGGGACTGGATGCCATGATCTTAGTTTTCTGAAAGTTGAGCTTTAAGTTAATCATATTGGTTAGCCCTAATTTTATGACAGAATGTGGTCCACTGGAGAAGGGAATGGCAAACCACTTTAGTATTCTTGACTTGAGAACCCCATGAACAGTGTGAAAAGGCAAAAGATAGGACACTGAAAGATGAACTCCCCAGGTGAGTAGGTGCCCAATATGCTACTGGAGATCAGTGGAGAAATAACTCCAGAAAGAATGAAGAGGTGGAGCCAAAGCAAAAACAACACGCAGTTGTGGATGTGACTGGTGATGGAAGTAAAGTTTGACTCTGTAAAGAGAAATATTGCATAGGAAACTGGAATGTTAGGTCCATGAATCAAGGCAAATTGGAAGTGGTCAAACAGCAGATGGCAAGAGTGAACGTCGACATTTTAGGAATCACCAAACTAAAATGGACTGGAATTGGTGAATTTAACTCAGATGACCATTATGTCTACTACTGTGGACAAGAACTCCTTAGAAGGAGTGGAGTAGCCATCAAAGTCAACAAAAGAGTCCAAAATGCAGTACTTAGATGCAATCTCAAAAATGACAGAATGATCTCTGTTCCTTTCCAAGGCAAACCATTCAATACCATGGTAATCTAAGTGCTGAAGAAGCTGACGTTGAACAGTTCTATGAAGACCTACAAGATCTTTTAGAACTAACACTCCAAAAAGATGTCCTTTTCTTTAAAGGAGACTGGAATGCAAATGGAGTAAAAGGCAAATTTGGCCTTGGAGTACAAAATAAAGCAGGGGAAAGGCTAATAGAGTTTTGCCAAGAGAACGAACTGGTCATAGCAAACACCCTCTTCCAACAACACAAGAGAAGACTCTACACATGGACATCACACGATGGTCAACACCAAAATTAGACTGATTACATTCTTTGCAGCCAAAGATGGAGAAGCTCTATATAGTCAGCAAAAACAAGACCAGCAGCTGACTGTGGCTCAGATCATTAACTCTTTATTGCCAAATTCAGACTTAAATGGAAGAAAATAGGGAAAACCACTAGACCATTCAGGTATGACCTAAATCAAACCTGTTATGATTATACAGTGGAAGTGAGAAATAGATTTAAGGGACTAGATCTGATAGATGGAGTGCCTGATGAACTATGGATGGAGGTTTGTGACATTGTACTGGAGACAGGGATCAAGACCACCGTCAAGAAAAAGAAATGCAAAAAAGCAAAATGACTATCTGAGGAGGCCTTACAAATAGCTGTGAAAAGAAGAAAAGTGAAAAGTAAAGGAGAAAAAGAAAGATAAACACATATGAATGCAGAGTTCCAAAGAATAGCAAGGAGAGATAAGAAAGCCTTCCACAGTTATCAATGCAAAGAAATAGAGGAAAACAATAGAATGGGAAAGACTAGAGATCTCTTCAAGAAAATTAGATACCTAGTGAACATTTCATGCAAAGATGGGCTCAATGGAGGACAGAAGTGGTATGGACCTAACTGAAGCAGAAGGTATTAAGAAGAGGTGGCAAGAATACACAGAAGAACTGTACAAAAAAGGCCTTATTACCAGATAATCACGATGGTGTGATCACTTGCCTAGAGCCCGACATCCTGGAATGTGAAGTCAAGTGGGCCTTAGAAAGCATCACTACAAACAAGCTAGTGGAGGTGATGGAATTCCAGTGGAGCCATTTCAAATCCTGAAAGATGATGCTGTGAAAGTGCTGGACTCAATATGCCAGCAAATTTGGAAATCTCAGCAGTGGCCACAGGACTGGAAAAGGTCAGTTTTCATTCCAATCCCAAAGAAAGCAATGCCAAAGAATGCTCAAACTACCGCACAATTGCACTCATCTCACACGCGAGTAAAGTAATGCACAAAATTCTCCAAGCCCGACTTCAGCAATACGTGAACCGTGAACTTCCAGATGTTCAAGCTGGTTTTAGAAAAGGCAGAGGAACCAGAGATCAAATCGCCAACATCCATTGGATCATCAAAAAAGCAAGAAAGTTTCTGAAAAATATATATATTTCTGCTTTATTGACTATGCCAAAGCCTTTGATTGTGAGGATCACAATAAACTGTGGAAAATTCTGAAAGAGATCAGAATACCAGAACATCTGACCTGCCTCTTGAGAAATCAGTATGCATGTAAGAAAGCAACAGTTAGAATTGGACATGGAACAACAGACTGGTTCCAAATAGGAAAAGGAGTACGTCAAGGCTGTATATTGTCACCCTGCTTATTTAACTTATATGCAGAGCACATCATGCAAAATGCTGGTCTGGATGAAACACAAGCTGGAATCAAGATTGCTGGGAGAATATCAATAACCTCAGATATGCAGATAACACCACCCTTATCGCAGAAAGTGCAGAAGAACTAAAGAGCCTTTTGATGAAGTGAAAGAGGAGAGTGAAAAAGTCGTCTTAACACTCAGCATTCAGAAAACTAAGATAATGGCATCCAGTCCCATCACATCATGGCAAATTGATGGAGAAAGAATGATAACAGTGGCAGAATTTATTTTTTAAGGGCTTCAAAGTCACTGCAGATGGTGACTACAGCCATGAAATTAAAATACCTTTACTCCTTGGAAGGAAAGTTATGACCAACCTAGACAGCATATTAAAGAGCAGAGACATTACTTTGCCAAAAAAGGTCTGTCTCATCAAGGCTATGATTTTTCCAGTAGTCATGTATGGAAGTGAAATTTGGACTCTAAAGAAAGCTGAGTACCAAAGAATTGATGCTTTTGAACTGTGGTGTTGGAGAAGACTCTTGAGAGTCCCTTGGACTGCAAGGAGATCCAAATAGTCCATCTTAAAAGAGATCAGTCCTGGGTGTTCATTGGAAGGACTGATGCTGAAGCTGAAACTCCAATACTTTGGTGATCTGATGTGAAGAGCTGACTCATTTGAAAAGACCCTGATGATGAGAAAGATTGAAGGCAGGAGGAGAAGGGGATGACAGAGGATGAGATGTTTGTATGGCATCACAGACTCAATGGAGATGAGTTTGAGTAAACCCTGGGAGTTGGTGATGGACAGGGAGGCCTTGTATGCTGTGGTCCATGAGGTCGCGGAGAGTCGGACATGACTGAGCAACTGAACTGAACTGACTGAATTTTATGCTATTTAAAATTTTACTCGCTTGGGAAATTCAGGATCTGGATATTACCAAACTAGTTTGATGTCCTTTACTGATTGTGACATAAGAGATGAAAATTTGATTCCTGGGTTGGGAAGATCCCATGGAGGAGGTCCAGGCAACCCATTCCAGTATCCTTGCTTGGAGAATCCCATGGACAGAGGAGCTTGGGGGGTTCAGTTCCATGGGGGTCACAGAGTTGGACATGGAGATGGGAATACCAGACCATCTGATCTGCCTCTTGAGAAACCTATATGCAGGTCAGGAAGCAACAGTTAGAACTGGACATGGAACAACAGACTGCTTCCAAATAGGAAAAGGAGTCCGTCAAGGCTGTATATTGTCACCCTGCTTATTTAACTTCTATGCAGAGTACATCATGAGAAACCCTGGTCTGGAAGAACCACAAGCTGGAATCAAAATTGCCAGAAGAAATATCAATAATCTCAGATATGCAGATGACACCACCCTTATGGCAGAAAATGAAGAGGAACTAAAAAGCCTCTTGATGAAAGTGAAAGAGGAGAGTGTAAAGGTTGGCTTAAAGCTCAACATTCAGAAAACGAAGATCATGGCATCCAGTCCCATCACTTCATAGCAAATAGATGGGGAAACACAGTGGAAACAGTGTCAGACTTCATTTTTTGGGCTCCAAAATCACTGCAGATGGTGATTGCAGCCATGAAATTAAAAGATGCTTACTCCTTGGAAGGAAAGTTATGACCAACCTAGATAGCATACTGAAAAGCAGAGACATTGCTCTGCCAACAAAGGTCTGTCTAGTCAGGGCTATGGTTTTTCCTGTGGTCATGTATGGATGTGAGATTTGGACTGTGAAGAAAGCTGAGTGCTGAAGAACTGATGCTTTTGAACTGTGGTGTTAGAGAAGACTCTTGAGAGTCCCTTGGACTGCAAGGAGATCCAACCAGTCCATTCTAAAGGAGATCAGTCCTGGATGTTCTTTGGAAGGAACGATGTTGAAGCTGAACCTCCAGCACTCTGGCCACCTCATGCGAAGAGTTGACTCATTGGAAAAGACTCTGATGGTGGGAGGGATTGGGGGTAGGAGGAAAAGGGGACAACAGAGGATGAGATGGCTGGATGGCATCACCGACTCAATGGACGTAAGTTTGAGTGAACTCTGGGAGTTGGTGAGGGACAGGGAGGCCTGGCGTGCTGTGATTCATGGGGTCTCGAAGAGTCGGACACGACTGAGCTACTGAACTGAACTGAATTGAACTGAAGCGCGTTAGCATGCACACAGGCACTGACTGTGAGGGTTAATTGTATGTGGCAGTTGCCTAATTGTGGTTGTGCTACCCCATTGTTTGCTCAAGCACCATTCTAGATCTTGTTTTGGAAGTATTTTTTTATTAATAGATGTGAATAACGTTTAAATCAGTAGATATAGAGTAAAGCAGATTATGCTTCATTATGTGGATGGGCCTAATCCAATCAGCTGAAGTTTTTAGAGAAAAGTCTGAGGTTCCCCCTAAAAGGAAGGAATTCTGTCTCTAGACCACCTTTGGACCCAAGATTGTAGCAGGAGTATCCTGCCAGAATGTCCAGCCTGATGGTTTCCCCTTTAGTATTCAAACTTCCTAGCCCACACAATTACATGGGACAATTCCCGAAATAAACCTCTCTTCATGTACTTATTTACTATGAGATGGTTGGATGGCATCACTGACTCAATGAACATGAGTTTGAGCAAACTCTGGGAGATGGTAAAGGACAGGGAAGCCTGGCATGCCACAGTCCATGGCGTCCCAAGGAGTTGGACGTGACTGAGCTACTGAACAACAGCTATGTATGTATGTAAGTGGGCATCCTATTGGTTCCGTTTCTCTGGAGAAGTCTGACTACGGCACTAACTCTTGAATATTCGTTCTATTGATTAATATTATTCCAGTCGTTACCACGTGCAAACCACTGCACTAAGACAATGGGACTAGGAAACTGGTGGGAACCTTGGTGGCGTCAACTCGTGCCATGCAATGTGGAGTGAACTGCAGAGGTGTGGACAAGGTTGTATTTAATACAAGATAAAGGGGCCAGGAAGTCAAGAATGCATTCTCAGAGGAGTGACTTTGAGCCAGGCTCTGAAGGATGAGAGGATGTTTATCGGACGGGGAAGGAAAGAAAATTCTTCTCAAGAGTAAACACATATGTTAAACCTCTGCCGAGATGTCTCCCCTGTGATCAGACCTTACCAGGGGCTGTCATCCCCATGACAGATAGCTCCACTTACAGAAAACTTCTTCCTCAGCTGAACTGAGGGTCTGCTCCCTCAACGTCTGCATGTTTGGTTCTGGTCCCGTTTCAAGCACGTGCTTGACCTGTGGCTTCCGAGAGGTCACGCCTTCATTCTGGGACTCACCGTCTTCACCTGTGAGTGGGAATGAACACTTACATGATGAGGCTACAGTGACTGTTAAATCAGATATGTTATTGAAAAAGTCCAGAAAATACCAGGTCACTGATACATGTTAGTTTCACTTCACTCTAGTGCCCGTTCTGGGATCAGAGAAAATCAATTTCAAATCTATAGAAGAACTTTCCATAGAATGAAAAATTTATGATGAGACATGCAAAAATGAATTAAAACTGAATGTCATATAACATTAATAACTTTTACAAAATATACTTTTATATTTAATTAATTTACATAAATATATATATTAATGATTGTATTATTAATATGATGTAATATATTTTATATTAATAATTATGTTATTATTGTTGTTTATTCACTAAATTGTGTCTGGCTTTTTGAGACCCCATGGACTGCAGCATGCCAAGCTTCCCTGTCCTTCACTATCTCCTGAAGTTTGCTCAAACTCATGTCCATTAAGTTGGTGATGGTATCTAATCATGATAAATATTAACGTATATATAACAAAAATGAATACAGTTAACACCAGTTTTTTCTATATAGACACTTTACCGTCCAGGGTATGTGCCTAATGACAAGATGAATTACTATAAAATTGCAAAACCAATGAAACAAACAAGGACCTCCCTTTCACATCTCAGTTCAGTGAATGATAACTGTGGAAGCTCATATATTTTTCTCTCACAATCAAAACAACTTACATTTAGAACCCTCCTTGCTTTATGCTGAGAAAAAGTGTGTTTCCACAAAAATTTTAATTTTAGAAGAAAAGCATGATTTTTTTAACATTAGCAATTAATTATCCTAAAATTATCCTTAAATTATCTCACTTTTGCAAGATTAAATGATCACAAGCAGGTCAAAGAAAGTAAGAAAACAATTCTACAAAGTTTGATGTGTCTTTATAAACAGTACTCTGTAGAGTTGGTCGTTTTACTTTTCTTCACAGGTCGAGGCGTCAGCATATAGACTTAAACCAAGCTCCCTGCAGCCTTACAAAGGCCTGTGTCTATTTCGCTCACCCACCCAGCTCTTCTGAAGGGGCTGGTGGACAAGTAAACCCTGGCTGACTCTCTGGTTCCCTTTCCGCTGCGCATTCGGGTCACCTGCTGCTGATTTGTTGCTCAGTTCTGTTTGACTCTCTGTGACCCCATGGCCTGTTGCCTGCCAGGCTCTTCTGTCCATGGGATTTTCCAGGCAAGAATACTAGAGTGGGTTGCCATTTCTTCCTCCAAGGGACCTTCCTTACCCAGGGATCAAACATGTGTCTCTTGCATTTCCTGCACTGTCAGGCAGAGTCTTTGCCAGCAGCTAGTGGGTCACCGGGGCGATCTTTATTTTATTTTTTTTTAAGTTAATTTATTTATTTTAATTGGAGGCTAATTACTTTACAATATTTTAGTGGTTTTTGCTTTACATTGACATTTAAACAGGATGCCCACCTTCCATACCAGAGCCTCTAAATTCTTGTTCTGGAGTGAGGCCCTGAATTAGTATTTTAAAAACTCCCAAGATGGTTTCATTATGCACCTAGGCTTAAAAAACAAACAAACAAACAAACAAAAAACAACAAAGACTGAGGTGATAAAAATATAGGAGAGTAAGGAAAAAAAAAGAGTAATCAATGAAAGAGATCAATGGGATTTTAAAGGAGCACTGTTGCAAATGATAGGTTTTTGTTTATTTGCTTACCTTTTCTACTTAGCCTCCATTCACATGTAGAGTATCAGGGAACACCCTCCAGGAGAGGGTGATTATATGAGTATTTTCTGGAGTGGGGGCAGGATATAAATTTTGTAAAGCTCTTCAGTGTTTTGCCTAAACCTGGAGAGGGGCACCTTTTCAGGTAAAGCTAAGATGGTGAAAAAAAGTAGGCAAACTATCCCTTCTTAGCAATGGTCTCAGTGGGTGTCAACTCCTCACTTGCTCATTAGGGTGATCCTAGGGCATGCATACCAGCTCCTTGTTCAGTCGTTCAGTCATGTCCAACTCTCTGTGACCCCGTGGACTGCAGCAGGCCAGGCCTCCCTGTCCATCACCAACTCCCAGAGCTTGCTCAAACTCATGTCCATTGAGTCGGGGATGCCCTCCAACCATCTCATCCTCTGTCATTCTCTTCTCCTCCTGCCTTCAATCTTTCCTAGCATCAGGGTCTTTTCCACTGAGTTGGTTCCTCACATCAGGTGGCCAAAGTATTGGAGCTTCAGCTTCAGCATCAGTCCTTCCAACGAATATTCAGGACTGATTTCCTTTAGGATGGACTGGTTTGATCTCCTTGCAGTGGCCCCTTAAAGTGCATTTTCTAACAAATGTATAGACACAGAGAGCAGGGCTGTGGTTACCAGAGGAGAAACAGGGCTGCGAAATGGGTAAAGGGGATCAGCTTCACGGTGTTGGATAGAAATTACATGCTTGGTGGTGGACATGGGGCAGAAGTAGACACAGGCATACAGAAGTAAAAACAATGCTGCATCCATAAAGCTTATATAAAGTTATAAATCAAAATTGCTTCAGTAAAAAATACAGTTCACACCAAAAAATTTTTTTTTTCTAATTCCCTTAGGGGATATTTGAATTTCAAGTGTAAAATGTTTAAATTTTATTTGCCATGCTTTTGGTCAATACTTGAAGTTTTCTTAAAATTGAACCATATTATTTATTCATTTTAAGAATACAAGAAAAGCAGAAATTAAATTTTACCTGGAAGTCTACTGATAAATTCTGGTGATATATACCAACATACCCACATATATAAACCATATACTGCACATATAGTGCATAGATATACATACTCTGGTGGCTCAGACAGTAAAGAATCTGCCTGCAATGCATGAGACTGAGGTTCATTCCTCAGGTTGGGAAGATCGGCTGGAGGAGGGCATGGCAACTCACTCTAGTATTCTTGCCTGGAGAATTCCATGGAAGGAGGATCTTGGAAGGCTACAATCCATAGATCACAAAGGAAAGGACACGACTGAGGTACTGGCACCTTCATAGCTAAATACATACATATACATATTCAGTAGTAGCCCAGGAGAAGGCAATGGCAACCCACTCCAGTACTCTTGCCTGGAAAATCCCATGGATGGAGGAGCATGGTAGGCTGCAGTCCATGGGGTCGCTAAGAGTTGGACACGACTGAGCGACTTCACTTTCATTTTTCACTTTCATGCATTGGAGAAGGAAATGGCAACCCACTCCAGTGTTCTTGCCTGGAGAATCCCAGGGACGGGGGAGCCTGGTGGGCTGCCGTCTGTGGGGTCGCACAGAGTCGGACACGACTGAAGTGACTTAGCAGCAGCAGCAGCAGCAGTAGTAGCCCCAGGAAGCTTCAACAAATTGCTGTTCATTTGTATTCTCTGTGTAGTCTGTTTCAGAGGCTATAACAATATACCACAGACTGGATGGTTTATAAACAACACAAATTTATTTCTCATAGTTTTGGAGGCTGGAAGTCTGAGATCAGACTGGAAGCCTGGTCATCTGAGGGTTCTCAATGGCAGAGAGCAGACTTGTCTCCTTACCTGGTGGGATGACATGGGAGCCTGCTCATTTCAGTTCAGTTCAGTCGCTCAGTCATGTCCGACTCTTTGTGACCCCATGGACTGCAGCAGGCCAGGCCTCCCTGTCCATTACCAACTCCTGGAGCTTGCTCAAACTCATGTCCATTGAGTTGATGATGCCCTCCAACCATCTCATCTTCTGTCGTCCCATTCTCTTCCTGCCTTCAACCTTTCCCAGCATCAGGGTCTTTTCCAATGAGTCAGTTCTTCTCATTAGGTGGCCAAAGTATTGGAGCTTTAGCTTCAGCATAAGTCCTTCCAATGAATATTCAGGACTGATTTCCTTTAGGACGGACTGGTTGGATCTCTTGCAGTCCAAGGAACTCTCAAGAGTCTTCTCCAACACCACAGTTCAAAAGCATCAATTCTTCAGCACCCAGCTTTCTTTATTGTCCAACGTTCACATCCATACATGACTACTGGAAAAACCATCACTTTGACTAGAGGGATATTTGTAGGCAAAATCATATCTCTGCTTTCTAATATGTTGTCTAGGCTGGTCATAGTTTTTCTTCCGAGGAGCAAGCGTCTTTTAATTTCATGGCTGCAGTCACCATCTGCAGTGATTTTGGAGCCCCCTAAAATAAAGTCTGTCACTGTTTCCATTGTTTCCCCATCTATCTGCCATGAAGTGATGGGACTGGATGCCATGATCTTAGTTTTTGAATGCTGAGTTTGAAGCCAACTTTTTCACTCTCCTCTTTCACTTTCATCAAGAGGCTCTTTACTTCTTCTTGGAAACTAGTTCCGCTCATGACCTAATCATCTCCCAATGGCTCTATCTCCTAACACATCACCTGGGGCCTTGGGATACAAATATATGGATTTGGAAGGACACATACATTCAGATGGTGACTGCAGCCATGAAATTAAAAGATGCTTGCTCCTTGGAAGACAACTTATGACCAAGCTAGATGGCATTTTAAAAAGCAGAGATATAACTTTGCCGACAAAGGTCCCCCTCGTCAAAGCTGTTTTTTTCCAGTGGTCATGTATGGGTGTGAGAGTTGGACCATAAAGAAAGCTGAGGGCTGAAGAATTGATAGCTTTGAACTGTGGTGTTGGAGAAGATTCTTGAGAGTCCCTTGGACTGGAAGGAGATCAAACCAGTCAATCCTAAAGGAAGTCAGTCATGAATATTCATTGGAAGGATGATGTTGAAGCTGAAGCTCCAATACTTTGGTCACCTGATGCAAAGAATTGACTCATTTGAAAAGAGCCTGATGCTGGGAAAGATTGAGGGCAGGAGGAGAAGGGGATGACAGAGGATGAGATGGTTGGATGGCATCACTGACTCAATGGACATGAGTTTGAGCAGGCTCCAGGAGTTGGCGATGGACAGGGAAGCCTGGTATGCTACAGTCCATGGGTTGGTAAAGAGTCGAACACGACTGAATGACTGAACTAAAACATTCAGACCATAGCATTATCTGTTTCAGTTGGATGCCTTCAATGCTAACAGAAAAGGGAACTCTAACCAGAAATCCAGTTAAGAGTCTCAGCAGTAAGCAAATTGTCCACAGTAACTGGAAGTCCATAGGTAAGAAAAGCTGTTCTATGTCTCATCATTGTCTTGACTCACCTTTAGACTCTGTAGGTGTTTGTCTCCGTAAGCGGCTGCAGCAGTGCTGGGTATAAGGGCACCAACTGAGCATCCATCTGAAGAGACATTGGTGACTCCTTTTTATGGCACGTTTCCTCTCATTGGATTTGCCATGATCCATGTATGTGCTCATTATGGAACGCACTCTGATGGCTTGAAGAATGGCATCCACTCTGGGCTGTAGCCTAGTTCATCCACACTGGGCTGTAGCCTGGTTCCCTGGCAAGGAGGGTTGTGATTACCAGGATCATCTTTAATCAGATATGGCTCTCCTCTGGATCAGGAGTCATTCTACAGACCCCACAGTAGCAGCACACTATAGGCACACAAACCTTCCAACTTTAACCTAAAGGGCCTCTGAGAGAACCAGACATTCCAGCAACCAGGTCTGAAGTTTAGAGGAACTCACACATGGAGCTCCATGATTGGGATCCTTAGTCAGTGTTTGCTGCACAGTAGTGAGGCAGGTCTGCAGGCATGGAACCCCATACAAAACTCAAAATTCACATGTGTGGGGTGAGGTGGGAGGAAAGGATGACTGGAACATTTAGTGGACATTATTCTCAGGACAGAATGTGGATGGTGAAAAACATTGCTTTTCAGATCATGGTCTAAAGCTTTGCACCAGAATCACCAGGCATACTTGTGAAAATTCAGATTCCTGGGTCCCGAGTCAGGACTTCACTGAGTCAGACTCTCAGGAGTGGAGCTCAGACAGCTGTCTTTGTAACCAGACCCCCAAGTGGACCTGAGGCAGGCTGAGGAGGAAGGTCACAACCGGCAGAAGACCCCAGTGTTCCTAACACCCTGTGATTCCAGAAATGGGAGGCTGTGTGTTTCTAAGTCCAATTTTCTCATTGGTTTATGAATGTAGCACTGGTTCAAGTCTCTTTAGACCCCAACTTAGTTTAAAATGGGCAAATTGATTTCTTATTCCAGGAAAACTACACATAAAAAGGGTCATATGGCTTCTTTGACATCAAATAGGTTTTTAACATAACAAACTGTTTTGATAAATTGAGTGCGCCCAAATCAAAGCCACCTGGGCAGTGCTTGGGAGGCGAGGGCAGAAGGCTTACGGGTAATTGGCCAAGAGTTCAAACACTAGGGTAATTCTAGGAGGGAGACAGCCAGATCTGAGGGGCCCGGCTCGCCCATCTGCAGATGCCATCACAGACTCCATTACTGTTAAACACTCGGGTTGCTCATCCATCAGGAGACTAAAGTGTAATGAGACTAAGGGTGAAAATTCCAGTGGTGCTTGGAGAAGAGAATTATGTTCTTTATTGGGAAATATCTAATAGGTCGTGCATAACTAATGTATGGATTTAATGTTTTACAGGAAGAGAGGAGTATCCCTCTGCTTCCGGGCATGTGTGTGTGTGTATGTGTGTGAGAGAGGTGTAGGGCAGACACAGTGATGAAAGGTGGGTGAGTATCACCGAAGCTCCAGGCAATCAAGGAAATTCAGTCTTTAAACATCTGCAGAGTGGCTGCCTTGTCTGTAACTCCTAATGTCATCCTGCCTGCAAAAACTGCATTTTTAAAAGAAGGTATATGAATGTGACATGCTGTTGTTTGCTATATTCTGTGGATAAACTCTCTAGCTGTGCGGTAGATTCTGGAGTCCACTGCCTCAGTGCATCTACTACTGACTACAGGGAAAACTTAGATGAATTGCTTCATGTTTTTTTAGTTTAAATTATTCATCTAAAAAATGAAAATAATAGTATATTTTTCATAAGATTGATTTAAGAATTAAGTTAATACATATAAATTTCTCAGGATAGAGCCTTGAAAATTGATGTTTTGATGTTTTCTAGTGAAATCATGTATGATATATATGCTGGTAAAGCATCTTTCATGTTAGGAAAATTTGTGAATTTTGGGGTTATTTTTAGAAGATATATTATTTTAAAACCTATATACTGGGAGTAACTTTCATCATCATATTTGCCTGAAAATTTGAGCAATTAGGAATGTCATATACTTTTAACCTTATACAGTTTTGATGTTTTTTTTTTTCTCTCACTATACCACAGAGCAATTGTTCTCAAGTATATTGGTCTTTGGTATCCATTGTGTCTTTTTTCTGTGGATTATATCTATCAATATATACCACATTAGTAGTTAAAACTGATATATTTTTTAAATTTTATTATATAATGTTTTAAATAAAAATCTATTGCATGTTAACATAAATACAACTTTTGAATGAAAAATGACAGGTCTTTCAAGGTATAGAATTGTCAAGAAGACTGACACTGTTTTATGTATAATATTATGTATCTCCTTAATGTCTCATCACAAAAGAGGAGTTTGATACTTGCTTTTGTATTTAATCTATTGCAATATACAGACATGTAGTTGGGAAAAGGAAGGGTATTTTAATAACTTTTCTGGGTAAATGTGGAAAGATTTATTTTGTACAAATGTCCATACCACTGCACATTGCAATTCATTGTTTTGTCTTCATACTGTGCGTCTTTCCCCCACCCATGATTTTGTAACATCTTACATTGATCATTTGAAAAATTATTGACTCACTTGAATTGCACAGTTCTTGCAACTATTAACACATTTTATTATACACTATTTTCACCACGTATTTCATCAGAAAATTCTCTACTTACTGGGAAGCTGTCAGAATCACAGTGGCAGAGTTGAGTTTTCCAAAATTATAATTTTTCTCTTGAGAGCTTGAACTTTATATTTGGCAACAAACATCGCCAATTGATTTTCTTGAAGTGACAGGCTGGTGCTGCTCATTTTAAAGAATATGTCTGACATTCAAGCTCTGCAATTAAAGTTTGCAGGTAGAGGTTGTCAGGTAAATGCAGTGTTGTATGAAAAAAAAAGAAAGAGGCTAGTAACAGTCACAAAATGATTTCTTGGAGACGACCTTTGTGACTCCATATGCAGCAGAAGCACTCATGCCTCTTCTCATTTCTTCATAGAGAATATTTGAAAGATATGAAATCAAAGATAAATTTAGCAAAATAACTTTACTGATTAATCAAGTACCTTCTAAAGTATATCTGTTTTTTTTTTAATTGTCACTATTTTTTCAATGTTCACAGATACAGTGTGTGCAAATGCCCTCATTCAGGCTAAAATGCCAGCAGTTTTTGTCACCGTGACTTTGAAGCCCCCGTTGTGAATGTTAACACTGTAAGGGGCCTGAGGTTTAATGTCTTATGAAAGCAGCTATGACTGCTGGGACTCCCAAAAATGTCTCAGGGATGCCCAGGGTCTGCAGACCCACCGTGTCCTGCTCTCTCTGACCCTCTGAGCTATGTCATTAGGCTGCCAGCAGTTAGGGAGGGAGCAGCGTGAATGTTTTATGTGTCTGTGTTTCCGGCACCTGGTATAGAGACTTGTGTTATCAAAAGAATAAGTACATGAAGAAATGAATAGATAAGCAAATAAGTGAGTCAACTCAGCTCTAGTTGTGCTCGTGTTTCCTATTCCTCAAACAGGTAAAGATCACTCCTTGTTCAGGTTGTTTTGGTTACCACTTTCTTCTGCCAGTGTTCTTTCTGATATCTGAATGGCAGGCTCTTATTATACCGTACCAGCTCAAGCATCACAGACAGCCCCTGATTCCTCAGATTAAAATAGCCACCCAGCACCTTCATTCTCTCCTCATATTCTCTTCCTTAACACATATCGCCATTGAATGTATATATTTTTTAGCACCTAGAATATGGTGTGTCCAACTCTTAGTGACCCAGTGAACTATAGCCTGCCAGGCTCCTCTGTCCGTGGAATTCTCTAGGCCAGAATACTGGAGTGGTTTGCCACTCCCTTCTCCAGGGGATCTTCCCAACCTAGGGATCGAACCTGGGTCACCCACATTAAAGGCAGATTCTTTACCGTCTGAACCATCAAGGAAGCCTGAATATGGTAGTCATTTAGTAAATATTTTTGAATGAATGAATGAATAGAGCAGATAATTCAGTAGATACTTATAAACCATCTATTGTTTGCAATATAATGTCTTTGTTCACAGCCAACTAACAGTATAACATCTAGGGAGAAAAGACAATAAGCAGAAAAGTGATCAGTATGAAATAATTAAGCTGTTTGTTTTAGAAGGAAGTCACATTGTTATGGGTGGAATGACACCTTTTCAAGGTCTTTCCTGATTTCCCCAAGAAGGTGTCAACTGAGATAAGGACGGTAAAGCATCTGCTTGCAATGCAGGACACCCGGGCTCGACCCCTGGGTTGGGAAGATCCCCTGGAGAAGGAAATGGCAACCCACTCCAGTACTCTTGCCTGGAAAATCCCATGGACAGATGAGCCTGGTAGGCTGCAGTCCATGGGGTCGCTAAGAGTCGGACACGACTGAGCGACTTCACTTTTCACTTTTATACATTGGAGAAGGAAATGGCAACCCACTCCAGTGTTCTTGCCTGGAGAATCCCAGGGATGGGGGAGCCTGGTGGGCTGCCGTCTATGGGGTAGCACAGAGTCGGACACGACTGAAGCGACTTAGCAACAGCAACAACAGCAAATACAGCCATATGTGTGTAGTTGCTTGCAGTGCAGACATCACAGCATCCGCTGCAATCTGTCCACATCTACGTGACAGTGATTTGCATAATTATGAATTTTCTCATCATCTTCTTGTTCCCAGACCTATCCTGAGTATGTATCTTCAGACAAGACTTCTCTCAGAATCCACGATATCCCTCCCCATTTTTCTCCATTGCCTCCACTACTCTCCAAACATGTTCTGGAGCAAATCAATCTTTATTTCTTTACCATTATCGGCCCATCCATAACTCAGTCTTGCACACTCAGTAGTTAGCCTGACACGGTCTCCAAGTGTTCATTGCCTGAAATCGGTGCTTTTTTCCCCCTTAAGCTCCTCATCACAGGTGTTCCTGGAGGACTGGAGCCCCAGAATTTTTGACAAGTGTCTCATCTGTGAAACCATTTCTCTATTTCTCTCCCTTTCTTATTCCTTGCTGCCAGCAGCTGCCCACAGAGCTATACCCCAGGCATTTTTCTGGAGTGCACCCAGCACATGTCCTCGGCTGGCTCATAGGTAATAAAAGCCGACTTTCAGTAAATCATATCAGTAAGGAGATCCGTAAATCTTGTTCTTCCCTTGAACAGAGCTATCCTTATCATCATGAATGCTGCAGGCATGAGTCCCTTGGTCTGCCTACTAATCTGGACCTAGTCACTGGCTGGCCATAATTGAATAGGGAGGATGTCTTGAAGGAGATTGTACTCTAGCAAATTGGTGCTTTCTGGAATAAATGGTGAATTACGCTCAGTTCAGGGAAGTGGTAGTGACCTCAATATAATGATGGACTCACTTGCTCCTGTGATGCAAAGGTTGTGGTTTGTTCAAAGTATGCAAGGACATGTCAAGTTTGAAGGAGAGGACTGATTACAAAAGCTCCCTTCCTTGTTTTTGCCACATTTGTGACTGAATCGTCACAACATGGCAGTAGCTTTGTAAATATTCTAGCAGAAAGGACACGTGTCAGGCAGAGTTTCCTTAGCATCCTAGCTCTGGCTCTTCTATTAGGCACCGTTATTGCACCTGTAATGTAACAGTTGGGAAACCTGCTTTGTCGTGTTGCCTCAAGGATTAACTATGTGCATACTGTTGAAGCTCTGAACCCAGGATCTGTAACTTGTTACATGACTTAACATTCATAAATCTGGATGCTCCTTTGTTTGCCTGGATGAATGACTTGTGGCCCTCACGTGGGTGTCTGCCATGGTCACAATGAGGTGCAAGGGGGAGGGATGATTTAGGCTGTACCATCATACTGTCCCTCCCTCGGTCATTCACATTTAATGAAAGATGAGGCCACAGCTGATGGTAGACATTGGAAGCAACTGACCTTGAACCAGTGTGGTAACATTGGGACCAAAATATGATTCCTTGTATGCAGAAACCTCTCAAACAATTATTAGCCTTCCTCTATTTCTGCCCCGTGCAATAGCATGAGGCCGCTCCACTAAGCTTAGATGGAGGAAGAAGGGGAGGGCAGTGGAAATAACAGGTGTTTTCTAGTGGGGGCCCTGGGCTGGACTTTCCCCCTTATCCCCCTGTCCACACTCGAGCCACTGGGCAGCTGTTAGCTTGGAGGGCAGCGCTATAGCCAAGGTCTCTTCTGTCTTCTAATATCTTCCTCCCACATGACAGAGGCAACCTAAATGGGTTATTGCTACATCCCATGTCTATCAAGAACACAGACACAAACAAATAAGACAGGCTTTTTATGATAATATGATAAAAATTAGGAGACATGATCTGCCACGTGTTTTGTGTTCCTCTCCCCTTGTTTTATGCCCCTTTTTGCATCTCTCCTCTGCTGCTTCAGCACCACAAAGGCCAGGTGGCCTGGCCACAGATAAGGGAAGTGTCCTTTGATGCATTTGGGGCCAATGTGAATAATAATTATAGTCTCACATTAAGATTTCAAGTTTATTTGATGCCGCAGCAGAAGCTGCAATCCTGATCAATATGCCACCGGGAAAAGAAATCTGTTATCTGTTCTATGAAGTATTGCTGCAATTGCTTCTGCTTCTTGCTTGTAAGTCACTCAGTCATGTCCAAATCTTTGCAACCCCATGGACTGTAGCCCACCAGGTTTCTCTGTCCATGGGATTCTCCAGGCAAGAATACTGGAGTGGGTTGCCATGCCCTCCTCCAGGAGATCTTCCTGACCCAGGGATAAAACCCTGGCCTCTTATGTCTCCTGCATTGGCAGGTGGGTTCTTTACCACTAGTGCCACCTGGGAAGGCTCACAGCCATGTCTGGGGCGGGTTCATAAATTATTTATTTAGAGTTTAAGACACATAGAAATATAGCCCATTAAATACTCACCACTCATCTATACACCCAATGTGGAAACAAAAGTTTTATAAGTGCCAGATAAAGTACTGAAACCAGTAAGTATTCCTGCCCTTCTCTGTGCTCATTTTTTAAACTGCCTTGGGTTTCTTGTGGGGCGTGTTGGATGCAAGATTATCTATCTGTCCTCACACACTGTTTTCTTTCCTGTTATAGTGTTCGCTCTCAGAGTTCTGTTTCCAGAGAGAACACTAGTTTCACCCCGCAGTTTGAAAGTCTACTACTCTATTATTGTTCCACATATACACTTTCCTTTCAAACTGACTCATTTGAAAAGACCCTGATGCTGGGAAAGACTGAGGGCAGGAGAAGAAGGGGACAAGAGAGGATGAGATGGTTGGATGGCATCACCCCCTCAATGGACATGAGTTTGGGTAAGCTGCGGGAGTTGGTGATGGACAGGGAGGCCTGGCGTGCTGCAGTCCACGGGGTCACAAAGAGTCAGACACGACTGAGCCACTGAACTGCCATACACCTTCCTTTGAGCGTGTATTCCTCGGCTAGGGCCTCCGTAACAACGTGGGACACTCTGGATGGCTTGAACAGCAGAAGTTAATTTCCCCAGCGTCCTGGAGACAAGAAGCCTGAGACTGAGCTGTCTGTAGGTGTGGTCTCTCCTTGGCTGGTAGATGGTGGCCTTCTCTGTGGTCCTCACATGGTCATCCCTCTGTGCACCTACCCCACTCTGGGTCCTCAGCTCTCCTTCTTACAAGAACGCTAGACAGGTTGATTCAGACCACCAAACAGCTTCATTTAAACTTAATGACCTCTGCAAAGGCCCTATTTCCAAGGTTACATTCCATGGTACTGGGGTGGCGGTGAAGATTGCAGATTCAACATATGGATTTCGAAGGAGGTAGGGGGCACAGTTCTGTCCATAACAGTGTGGAAGATGGAAAAGTAGCCACATTTCCTCAAAGCCTAGCCAGCATCCATGCCCTTTCCAAGCCCTGCATCCAGAGGTGGTTTTTCTTTCTCACTCCATGCATCTGGGCCAGCCTTGCAATGTGCTCTGGTCAAGAGGACGCAGCAGAGGTAACAGTGTACCGACCTGGAGCCTGGCCTCAGGAGCACTTGCCAGCTTCTATTCACTGTCTTGAAAAGCCACCCTGGAATGAAACCGAGCTCAGATTGCCTGCTGTGGGAGAGAAATGATAGCTTAGCCATGACCAGGAAACACTGGGCAGGCAGAGCAGATCTACTCTGCATCCCCTGGGTCACACTCAGTTGGCTGCAGCTTTGGGCGGAACCCAGCTGGGAGCAGAAAGACAGCTGAGCCCACCTCAGACCTGTGAGCTAGGTAACTCTTTCCTTAAGCCACTGAGTTTTGTGTTTGTGCTTTACCCCAGGTTGCATGTGAGCATGCTCAGTTGCTCTACTGTGTCTGACTCTTTGCAACCCCATGGACTGTAGCCCACCAGTCTCCTCTGTCCATGGTATTTCCCAGGCAAGAATACTGGATTGGGTTGCCAATTGCCCCTCTAGGGGATCTTTCTACTCAGGGGTCAAATCTGAGTCTTCTCTGTCTTTTGCATTGGCAGACAGATTCTTTGTCACTGAGCCACCTGGGAATATCTTACCTCGGGTTACTGAGGCCATGGATCACAGATATAATGATGATTGGGCTTCCCAGGTGGTGCCAGTGATAAAGAACCCACCTGTCAATGCAGGTTAGATGTAAGAGACTCTGGTTTGACCTCTGGGTTGGGAAGATCCCCTCCTGTACTCTTGCCTGGAGAATCCCATGGACACAGGAGCCTGGCGGTCTATAGTCCATAGAGTCGCACAAAGTTGGACATGACTGAAACAACTTAGAATGGCACACATTCTATAATCATTTATAATGATTATAAAGCCCTAGTTAGCAAGAGGGTTCCAGAAAAACATCTACTTCTGCTTTATTGGTTATGCCAAAGCCTTTGACTATGTGGATCACAACAAACTGTGGAAAATTCTTCAAGAGATGGGAATACCAGACCACCTGACCTGTATCCTGAGAAATCTGTATGTAGGTCAAGAAGCAACAGTTAGAACTGGACATGGAACAACAGACTGGTTCCAAATCAGAAAAGGAGTACCTCTAGGCTATATATTGTCACCCTATTTATTTGCAGAGTACATATGAGTACATAATTTATATGCAGAATACATCATGAGAAATGCTGGACTGCATGAAGCACAAGTTGGAATCAAGATTGCCGGGAGAAATATCAATAACCTTGGATTTGCAAATGACACCACCCTTATGGCAGAAAGTGAAGAGGAACTAAAAAGCCTCTTGATGAAAGTGAAAGAGGAGAGTGAAAAAGTTGGCTTAAAACTCAACATTCAGAAAACTATGATCATGGCATCTGGTCCCATCATTTCATGACAAATAGATGGGGAAACAGTGGAAACAGTGGCTGACTTTACTTTGCGGGGCTCCAAAATCACTGCAGATGATGACTGCATCCATGAAATTCAAAGACACTTATTCCTTGGAAGAAAACTTATGACAAACCTAGACAGGTTATTAAAACCAGACACATTACTTTGCCAACAAAGGTCCATCTAGTCAAATCTATGGTTTTTCCATTGATTATGTATGGATGTGAGAGTTGGACTGTGACGAAAGCTGAGTGCCAAAGAATTGATGCTTTTGAACTGTGGTGTTGGAGAAGACTCTTGAGAGTCCCTTGGACTGCAAGGAAATTCAACCAGTCCATCCTAAAGGAGATCAGTCCTAGAAGGACTGATGTTGAAGCTGGAGCTCTGATACTTTGGCCACCTGATGCGAAGAACTGACTCATTGGAAAAGACCCTGATGCTGGGAAAGATTGAAGGGAGGAGGAGAAGGGGACGACAGAGGATGAGATGGTTGGATGGTATCACTGACTCAATGGACATGAGTTTGAGTAAATTCTGGGAACTGGTGATGGACAGGGAGGCTGGCATGCTGCGGTTCATGAGGTCACAAAGAATCAGACATGACTGAGTGACTGAACCGAACTGAAGGGAATGTATTCAGCACCCAAATGAGGGTGAGAGTCTACCAGTTAAATATGAACAAGCTTATCATTTAAAAATATTGATAGCTGATCAATATGCTGATATATTTCATGTCACAGTTGGGGAAAATGAACTGCTGAACATCGGGTATTTAATCATTTTGGACCTGTTTTTTCATATAATTTGGTAAAATGTTTTAAAAACTCAGTTGTATTGATTTTTAATTTTGTTTTTTCTTGTTTCCATTTTAATTATATAACCAGAAATAGAAGAAATTTTATTTAGAAACATCTTTGACAAAGAGCTGAAAACACTTTTGAGTTGGAGATTAACTAAACTGAAATCATATTACTACTTGGATAGGTATGAAAGTCTGAATGGGGCTTCATGGAGCAAAATATTTGAAATCAGGACTCTCCATGCCAGGGAACTTGAGACATACCATTGGGCAAAATAAATTCAAGTATCTTTCAATCTCTGCCTGTCATACTCTTACCTGAGATTTGAAACAAGCTCTTTCATTGCCTTTGTCTATGTGCTGAGTATGACATTTCAGAATTACTGGTAATTGGAACCACAGGCTTCCTGTGCACAAGATAGAAGCATGCAGAAACACGCAGATTTCTTTTGGGAAAGACCGTGATGCTGAGAAAGATTAAAGGCAGAAGGGGAAGACAGAGGATGAGATGGTTGGATGCTGTCACTGACTGTATGGACATGAGTTTGAGTAAACTCCAGGAGTTGGTGATGGACAGGGAGGCCTGGCATGCTGGGATCCATGGGGTCGCTGAGTCAGACACGACTGAGCGACTGAACTGAACTGAGTTAGCCAAAGGGAATTCCCATCTAGAGCATCTTTTTTTTTTTCTTTTTTGCCATACTACACAGCTCGTGTGATCTTGTTCCCAAACCAGGGACTAAATCTGTGCTCCTTGCAGTGGAAGCTTGGGGCCCAAACCACTGGACCCCAGGTAATTCCCAAGAGTATCTTTGCTTATGTAAAGATTTGATTAGATTGATTTTCTTAACTGTCCATTGAATATGTATTTATTCAGGTAACCATTTTCCCTGAAAGGAGTATCTGGGTTTGACTAGTGTAAGTAATTCCAGGGAAGGCAGACATGAGTAAGGAATGGAGCCTGTCCCCAGGGCTATACCACCTGTTTGAGGTGGGAAGGTGCTGTATTTTAAGCTCTGCCCTGGACTCTCCCAGTCTCCCCTATGTTGTGGCTCTACCCGTGATCTTCGGCCGGTAGAAGTGCTGAGAAGAAAGACTGAGCAATTGCCCCTGAAGGGTTAAGAAAACTTTGCTTCCAGAATTTGCCTATTTTTTTCTTTTCCTTTTTTTTGCAATTAATAAATATAGGAGACCTGGATAGTAACCTACATATGTGGTGTTTGGACTTGTCCACAGCTCTTTCCTTCTTAGGAAAATAAATCAAAAAACTTAGAGAACTAAGTTTCGTTAGAGGGGGGCCTATTTTTCCGCATATGAAACAGGAATTTTTAAAACCTATCCGAGGACTAGGCTTGCAGCCTATGTGTTCTGGAGAGGCACGTGGGAGGTGACAGCAGTGAGCGTGTCTGGAGATGTGGACCCGGACCCCACGCTCCGTCAGGGTCACCTTCCCAGGCTTCAGCTCCAGGGATGCAAGGGCTGTGACCTCACTCGTGAGAAAGATCCAGAAAACACGAGGGATCCACTCTGTGTATGAGCAGATTTCACTTCCTGTGACATCCTCCATACCAGTTGTGTTGTCTGATTGCGGAAACAAAAACAAAAAACTCATTCCAGATATTACCACTCCTGGTCAAAAATGTAAATGCTGATGTTTTTGACACCACTTTTTATCTATTATTTTTCCCCAACTTTACTGAGATACAATGGACATAGAACATTGTGTACGTTCAAGCTGTGCCTTTTAGATTCAGTGAAACAAATGCATAATTTTTCTTGAAACAGATTTTTGATACTGGTTGAGACATGCCTGCTGGAGACATGAGCCACTGTTTAAATGTAAAAATGTTAAGTGAGGGACTAATACTGTCAGGAGAGCAGGGATGAACCACAGTTGAAAAATTAAGCAGAAAACTTTAACTGCTTTCCGTATTGCTTCCACATTCCCCTTTAGGGGTTAGCTTGATTAGTTTCCTGTTCTCTTGTTTGACCATTTAAATGGCCGTCCATTTTTATCCTAATTCAACAATGACACTTTAAGGGCACCTGGAGTGAGTGCAACACCAGTGAATTTATAACGGCTGGTAGTGTTGCTAAGTACACGAATAGATGCCATCATATATAATCATACTGTGTTTCGCAGTGGAAGTGAGAGAAATTTCCTTTCACTGAGATAAAAATCCTATAATTCTTCCAAAAGCCAAGTAGCCAAACCTCAGAAAAGACTGAATGGCTAGCACACCACTAAAAGCTCTTATTACTAACCCTTTTGACCTTTCAAAGAAATCTACTATAGTTCAAAGTCTTACAGAGTGGAGTGGAAGCATGGCTAATGACAGCCAACTGACACTTGACAAAATTAAAGTCCATATTCCTAAAATTGTTGCAAGCCATTCATTTTCAGGTCCAGAAAAATGATAGCTGAGCTACTGTCCTTAATTGAAGTTAGCAATTGTCATGTGTGGGGAAAAATGGGACAGCCAATTGTGTGTCTAATTATGACTCATCGCAGTTATGTTAATAGCAATTTTCAGCAAATGCATGAGGAGGACTCTGGGCACTTGGACTTCAGCTGTCTGACCTGGAGGAGAAAATGAACTTCAGAGGACAGAGTCATGGATATGGATGAAGGTGCAGCAGTACCACCCTTGATGAAGACAGACACTTGCAGCAAACTCTGAAGATAATTCACACTAATAGCTCCCCAAGCATAGAGGGATGCTAGAGTATATCAGAAGGAACTTAGAGGGAATTTCTGAGGAAATTGATGGAGATGGAGTAACAGTGACATGCCTGGGGGGATCACATGTGAATAAATACAACTGGAGGTAATTTGGAAGTCAAGCAAAGACTTCTACACTTGGTTCATGCATTTGCAAGATATTTATCGAATACTCAGGCACACTGTGGAGCTCTTTGAATAAAAGGAGCAAGAATATGGAAGTCATTGTCTAGTGGGGAAGATAGACATAAAATAAGTTATTACAGCCACAATTAGGTTATCACAGGTGAGATGAATACTGTGAAGGTAGTCTTCATACGGTATGAACACCAGCCTTGTCTGGAGTATCAGGGGATGCATCTAGAAGGAAGTGGTATCTGATGGCGGTGGACAATGGTTCTTTCTTCATCAGTGTTATTATTTGCGGCCCTGGGTCTTCGTTGCTGCACACAGGGTTTCTCTAGTTGTGGTATGCAGGCTTCTGATACTGGTGGCGTCTCCTGTTGAAGAGCCTGGGCTCGAGGGCGTGTGGGATTCAGTAGTTGCGGCTTGCAGGCTTAGTTGCTCCATGGCTTGTGGACTCTGTCTGGAACAGGGATTGAACCCGTGCCCTCTGAACTGGCAGGCGGATTCTTTACTACTGGATGAGCAGGGAAGTCCAGGACAATGGTTCTGAAGGTACTTCTCGGCATGAGCTATCCAGAGTAGACATGTTCTGCTACTAAACAGAGCAGCTTGATTCTTTTTTTCAAACTGGCAGAACACATTTAATGAATGAAGAGAATTTTCTCACTTTCAACTTCTCCTTCCATGATATATTTTTAATCATGGCACCTGCTACTACTTCTCTGTGCTAGCAGATGACAAATGAATGAACACGTTGCAAATGAATATTAATGGAAACTTTAAATAATGCATCATACTGATTTACTTATTTATTTTATGTCATCATCATTGTTTTGTTTTGTGAGACCATGTGCTGACTTTTTTTTTTTTTTAATTTGTATTAACATTGTCTGGGTTGAGAAACTGGAGTTAAACATACAAATGTCACCATGTTCTGAAAGTATGTGGATAGCCAAATTCGAGGAACACTGTGCATGGAAATAGGAGACATGTATATTTTCTTTACAGGAAAGAAAAAGGATAATAAATCCTAACACTTACTGACCACTTTCTATGTGCCAGGATTTGAGTATATATGACCTTACTTGTCCTTTACAATAGTTCAAAGAGGTGGGTGTTGGCATGATTCCTTTCTGAGAGGAGAAAAGGGAAACTTAAAGAGATTCACTGATTTGTCCAAGGTCAAATTATTAGCATTTGGCAGACAGTTTGAAATCAAGTATTCTAATCCAAGATACCTGTATTAAATAGAATCAGCAGACTACCTACTTATCCATCTATCTACAATACACACAGACACACAGACACACACACACACACACACACACACACATATGTTGGCTCACAGGACTTAGTGCTGACAACTCTGAAATCTTCAGGGCAGGCCAGCAGACTAGAAATGCAAGCAAGGTTTATGTTGCATCCTATTTTTTTTTCTGATTTATTTATCTATTTTATTCTTGGAGTGTAATTGTTTTACAATGATGTGTTAGTTTTGCTGTACAATAAAGTGGATCAGCTATATGTATTCTTATATCCCCTCCCTGGTTAGCCTCCCTCCCACCACCCCCATCCCACCAGAGTAGACATGGAATCTAGAAAGAAAGATACAGATGAATCTATTTGCAGGGCAGGAGTAGACACAGATGTAGAGAACGGGTATGTGAACACAGTAGGGGAAAGGAAGCATGGGGCAAATTAGGGCACCCATATTTACACCATCAGAGGTAAAATAGATAGCTAGTGGGAAGCTGCTGTATAGCATAGGGAGCTCAGCTCAGTCCGTATTACATTCTTGAAGGTAATTTCTTCTTCTCTGGGAAACCCCTTTCTTGGTTCTTTAGTCCATCAGCTGATTGGACAAGGCCCACCCACATGATAGAGGGTGATTTAATTTAGTCACAGTCTGTAGATTTAAATGCCAATTGCATTATCTAAAAAAAGACTGACAGCAACATCCAGTCTAGAGTTTGATCAAACTTCTGGGCACCATAGATCTGTCTAAGTAGGCAATAAAATTAACCAAAACCACATCTTCTCTTAAATTATTAGGTTCTAGCTCCTAAAACTTTTGGGAAGAATTGCTTGGACTGAAGCTGAGCTGAGGATATGGTTTCAGACTTTGTGTGGAGTGTGCATCTCTGTGCCAGAAGGGTTGACCTCTTAATAAGCAGCTTCCTCACTCTGCACTGTACCCCTCCTACCCTTTCTCATGAAATCTTTCCATATGATTTTCCAGGGCACAATTTGTTTTCCTGGCTTCTGTGTTTGCCTCTCGCCTGGCCCTGGCTCAGTGACACTGAACCTGCTCTTTCTCACGCTAACCTTTGGCCCTGGAGTGCTGCCCTGAGTGACCTCCGGTGGACCCTGAGTTCAGTTCAGTTCAGTTGCTCAGTCGTGTCTGATTCTTTGCGACCCCATGAATCACAGCACAGCAGGCCTCCCTGTCTATCACCAACTCCCAGAGTCCACCCAAACTCATGTCCATTGAGTCGGTGATGCCATCCAGCCATCTCATCCCCTGTTGTCCCCTTCTCCTCCTGCCCCCAACCCATCCCAGCATGAGGGTCTTTTCCAATGAGTCAACCCTTCACATGAGGTGGACAAAATATTGGAGTTTCAGCTACAACATTAGTCCTTCCAATGAACACCCAGGACTGATCTCCCTTAGGATGGACTGGTTGGATCTCCTTGCAGTCCAGGGGGTTCTCAAGAGTCTTCTCCAACACCACAGTTCAAAAGCATCAGTTCTTCAGCACTCAGCTTTCTTCACAGTTCAACTCTCACATCCATACATGACCACTGGAAAAACCATAGCCTTGACTAGACGGACCTTTGTTGGCAAAGTAATGTCTCTGCTTTTCAATATGCTATCTAGGTTGGTCATAACTTTTCTTCCAAGGAGTAAGCGTCTTTTAATTTCATGGCTGAAATCACCATCTGCAGTGATTTTGGAGCCCCCCAAAATAAAGTCTGACACTGTTTCCACTGTTTCCCCATCTATTTCCCACGAAGTGATGGGACCAGATGCCATGATCTTCGTTTTCTGAATGTTGAGCTTTAAGCCAACTTTGTCACTCTCCTCTTTCGCTTTCATCAAAAGGCTCTTTAGTTCCTCCTCACTTTCTGCCATAAGGGTGGTGTCATCTGCATTTCTGAGGTTATTGATATTTCTCCTGGCAATCTTGATTCCAGCTTGTGTTTCTTCAGCCCAGCATTTCTCATGATGTACTCTGCATAGAAGTTAAATAAGCAGGGTGACAATATACAGCCTTGACGTGCTCATTTTCCTATTTGGAACCAGTCTGTTGTTCCATGTCCAGTTCTAACTGTTGCTTCCTGACCTGCATACAGGTTTCTCAAGAGGCAGGTCAGGTGGTCTGGTATTCCCATTTTTTTCAGGATTTTCCACAGTTTATTGTGATCCACACAGTCAAAAGCTTTGGTGTAGTCAATAAGGCAGAAATAGATGTTTTTCTGGGACTCTCTTGCTTTTTCAATGATCCAGCGGATGTTGGCAATTTGATCTCTGGTTCCTCTGTCTTTTCTAAAACCAGCTTGAACATCTGGAAGTTCACGGTTCATGTATTTCTGAAGCCTGGCTTGGAGAATTTTGAGCATCACTTTACTAGCATGTGAGATGAGTACAACTGGGTGGTAGTTTGAGCATTCTTTGGCCTTGACTTCCTTTGGGATTGGAATAAAAACTGACCTTTTCCAATCCTGTAGCCTCTGCAGACCCCAAAACCCTGCCCAACCTGGTACTCAGAATCCCCAGCCTGGCTCATATCTCCAAGGAGTTTGATCAGATATTCCTCCCATCAGGTTCCCCACTGCAACCTCCTGCAAACAGGCATTTGAATGGGACCATTTGCAAGGAATATGCCTGAGTGGTTTAAGGAAATCACTTTCCAGATATTCAGCATTCATACTCTTCTTAGTTGATCTACCCAAGGATGGACCTGAAAGGGAGATTTTAGTTTTGAACTTCCCCTGTTTATAATCCCCTTTTCATATTTTATAAGAAAAAAATCATAAATCTTGGATGAGCTTAACCTGGTGAGGCACTGGAGCTGGCACAATTCAGTAGTTCCTTTAATTAAAGCATCTAATTGTCCCCCAACCCAACCCATCTCATTAAGAGATGCTTTTGTAATAGAAGTTTACTTTTTATGTTAATAATTACTCATAAAATTTTAATACCTTTATGTTTTACTGTTCACTTGTGTATTACTAATATTTCTAATAATAATTCAACTGGAATAAATTTTTAAGCATCTATGCCCATGGTTGCAAGGATGTGCAAATATTAATTTTAATTCTCATATATATTTTTACTGGACTATAAGAGGGAGTGTCAATAATAAAAGCCTCCTGTCGAGCACAAAAAGCATATTGTAACTAAAATATGATTTTTGTGAAAAGTAGATATAAAATACCAGCTCCAAGGGAAATAGAACAGGTGAAATATTGGCCTGATAAGGAAGAGTTTGTTAGGTAATAAATGTTTATGGTATTTAGGTTCCATTGGATCCCTCTTAGAGTGAGACAATCATCTTATTTTAAAGTACCCCAGTATATTATAATTTAATATACTGGACACGTTTCTTTTGCAATTATATAATTTATAATAAACATTTTAAATATAAGAAAATACAGGACATATTCTGTGGAATTTTAAAATACTTTTAGTTGTACAGAAGCAGAAATTTGGAGGAATGCTTACTGCTCCTTTGGGACCCTTCTGACCCTCCACCCTCCACCCTCCACCCTTCACCCCTACCCCCTCACCCCCCAGCACACGACTCCACAACATACCACGTGACTATTCCATGTCATGAACACCATGTTACCCATGGCGGGCTCTAATCACTCACTTCTAAAATGGAAGAATGGTGAGAATTAGAGAATGAATTCTTGAAAGGAGTTTCGAGGATTCCAGAATTGAAGAATCGATTTTAGGATAATTTTGTGTTTTCATGTTTGGTAAAATGAGAATCCAGTTGGAAATCAAAGCACACATCTGTCTGTAGACTTTCATCAACAAGGTAAATAATTAAATCTTTGTATTCAGGCAGACGCTGACTGCTCTGAAGTGATCTTTCCACTGTGTGCGTCCCGCTCTTTTGAGCACCCTGTAAGCTGGCAAGGGTAGGGCTTAGAATCTCCCATTGACAAGATGCGAAAATGACTCGGATGGAGACAAGGCATGCCTTAAGCCAAGCAGATCTCACCTTTTAAACTGCTCTAATAGATATCATTTGGCAAACAAATACACACCACATTTTCAAGTGTGTTTTCTTCTCATGTTCCTCTTAGCATAGGCTCTGGAAAGATAAAAACTAGGTGTTTTGCTTAGGTCATACTTTAAGCTGGGAAAATCACATTATAATGCTCAGACATGAACAATGGAAAAAAGTTGTGAACTTTTAAAAATTTGCTAATTGTTCATTTTTTTAGTTTTCCTACTTTCAACCCTATGAAAAGATTGTTGTACAAATATGTGTGCAGGAAGAAAGGAGTGAAATTTTTGTGGATCATAAGGTTTCTGACAAATGAGTTAACCTCATTTTATTTTTTCTAGGGCTGGGGCCAAATGACTTAAGAAAAAGAGTAAAGTATAGGCAAAGATGGAAAGACTATTTCATGAAAGATCACCATTGAAAATGACTGACCATTTAAAAAGATGTCTACAAATCCTTTGAAGTTTCTCCTCGGAAAGGTGGGGTTCGTGTACCCTCCCCTGGGTCTAACTGCCACAGTGAAATATCCTACATAAGGACAGCCCATGAAAGTTCTTGTCAAAAAAAAAAAAAAAAAAAAAGACAGAACTGTATCAAAAGAACAGAAATCTGAATCATTAGAACAGAAAAATGTAAAATGTAAAGGAGGAGAAAGATTGAAAGTGGGAGGAGAAACGGACGACAGAGGATCAGATGGTTGGACGGCATCACCGACATGACCATGGACATGAGTTTGAGTAAACTCCAGGAGATGGTGATGGACAGGGAGGCCTGGAACGCTGCAGTCCATGGGGTCTCAAAGAGTCAGACACGACTGAGCGACTGAACTGAACTCAAAGGAAGAAGCATAAGGGATAAACAGGGAAGGCAGACAGCAAACACCCAGTGAAAATTAAGGCACCATGCTACTATTGTAGATTAAGAGGCTGAAAATTCTTTGCCACTCTTTCCATCAAGAGATGGACTCTCTGTTTCTCATCCTCTTGAATCCAGGCTGGCCTTCTGACTTGTCTGACCAAGAAAACGTATTAGAAGAAGTGCTGTGCTGGTTCTGGTTCTGGCTTTTGGGAGGGCTGGTAGTTTTCATTCTCAGAATCCAGCCTCATGTGCTGCAGTTCAGGCTGTCCTGCTGAAGCAAAGTGGCAGGAAGGAGACCTGAGGCACTCCCACTCAACATTCAGCACAAGGAACCAAACATGGGAGCGAGACCTTCTGGAATTTTCCAGCTCTGCCTAGTTACACTCTAAATACAGCCAAATTAGTGACCCCAACTGAGATCACCAGAAGAGCCACAGAGTCAAACCACAGTATCATGAAAAATAATAAATCATTGTTTTAAGCAAAAAAAAAAAAGAGAGAGAGAGAGTAAAATAAAATGGGTGGTTTAAGTCACTACATTCTGGGGGCAACTTGTGATGAGTCAACAGTAAGTCAACGATTGACTACCTTTTCTTAGACATCACCACAGACCTAAACTTAAAACAGAGTTTTAGCTGTGCTATCTGTTAATATGAATATAAATGTCACATGGGCAATAGCAACATATAATTGCCTTAATTGCCACATTTCAATGTCTCTTCTCCTTTCTATCATTTCTATTCCATTTTCATGGAAAACTAAGATTCTGAAATTCTTTTCACAGTATATGTAGGCAGCAAAAAGCCTCACTGCAGAGCAACAGACATTTGTCCTCAAGTGGGACTCTTGAGCCTAGGACTTGATTGTGTCTGGGTGTAGAGAGCTGAGGAGAGGGAGAGAGGATCTGTCTTGGCTGAGTCCCCATTCTCATCAGGCCTCCCTTCTCCACCCAAGATGGTCAAAGTCAGCCTCGCTGCTGAGTCCTTGAGGAGCATCAGAGCTAATCCCCTGGGCTGTGGCTGCAGGGAAAATGTTCGCTGAGAACAGCAGCATTTCCCAGCTACCTGATTAGAAAGAATTCAGAGGACGTGTGCACCATGCATTCTCTGCAGATATGAAAAGTGATCATGGGAAAACTAATATAAAGGCTACTTTTCAATCTTGAGGGAGAATTGGAATTGTGTCCTTTCCAGAACAGTTTCTCATCCTAGGAAGTCAAGCATAAACGGAATAGTCACTAACTGGCTCTTAGCCTGGTCTCATGTAGCTTTTCTATATATTCAACTAAGGTTTGGTTTCTTCTCTCTTTCTTTTTAAAATTTACCCCATAAATATGAATTATTTTTCAGAATGAAAGGAGGAAATTTGCTTTTTTTGCAACAAATAACCTTGGCTTATTTCACTTTTGAGTTCAATTTTGCACAGTTTTGAAGATTCTTTTCTAAAAATGAAGATAGAGGAAGTCATAAAGCCCCTATGATTCAGCCATTGATTGACGTTTTTCATTTTTCCAGTTGTTGGAAGAAAGTGTCCACTCAGAATGGTGTAAGATCTTAACTTGAAGGATGGGGCCAAGTAGAGAACTAGTTTTTGTCTGTCTTTGAAATGATTGGAAAATAAACGTTCTTTTCTGTATATGGCGGTCAATTTTCTGACGTCCTTCTTTCTTAAAGATGATTCTCTACTGTTCTCTACTTAATTGATCTCCTTATTATTAAAGTGTTGCATCTTGAATAGTTAAAGCTGACTCACCGAAACCACATCCACATTCCAGCAGAGAAAAGGAAGCTGTTTTTGGTTTGTTTGTTTGTTTGTTTTTTCAGACACAGACACAGAGTCACTTCTACTAAAATTTGATTGGTACAACTTTGGCTCAGACCTTGGACATGGAGTTTGTAGCTGAGTGATCACTGCCTTGCTGGAATATGTAGAATTATACTAATAAAGTAATAAAGGAAGGATAGATTCTGGAGAGCAATGAGAAATCCCTGCTCTGATCATGGACAATATTTCAACAGTCCTGGAAAAATGGAGTAACATGAACAAAAGCCCCCAGGTCCACGTGAAGCAGAGTTGTGTATTACTCCTCTTACCTCTGTGTCTTAGTTGGCTCAGGGCGTCATAACAAAACGCTGTAGCCCAACTGGCTTAAACATCAGAAATATATTATCTCACAGCATTGGAGGCTGGAAAATCCAAAATCAAGGGTCAGCAGAATTTGGTTCCTGGTGAGTATTGTCTTCCTGGTCTGTAGATAGTTGCCTTCTCACATGTCCTTCCAATTGTGGGGGAAGAGAGAGAGAGCCCTAAACTCTCTTCCTCTTCTTATAAGGGCATTAACTCAGTAATTTTGTCATCATACCACATCCTTCTGGCCTCATCAAAGCAATGGCGACCCACTCCAGTACTCTTGCCTGGAAAATCCCATGGATGGACGAGCCTGATAGGCTGTAGCCCATGGGATCTTGAAGAGTCGGACACAACCGAGTGACTTCATTTTCACTTTTCACTTTTCTGCTTTGGAGAAGGAAATGGCAACCCACTCCAGTGTTCTTGCCTGGAGAATCCCAGGGATTGGGGAGCCTGGTGGGCTGCTGTCTATGGGGTCGCACAGAGTCGGGCACAACTGAAGCAACTTAGTACTAGTAAGCCCAATTACCTCCCAAAGGCCCTATCTTCAAATGCCACCATAATCAGGGGTTAGGGCTTCAATATATGAATGAGGGGGCACAAATATTCAGCCTACAGCACTCTGTCTTGTTATCTGATGGAGAGTAAAATTTTGTTGTGCTTGAGATGTGTGTGTCTGCATCCACTTGTTGTACCAGCTTAGCCTATTTTCGACAGAATGTTTATTATGAGAGGAGCATATTACTCCCAATATGGTTTACTCAGCAGAGGACTTGTGTTTAGTTGTTCAGTGTGTCTGACTCTGTGACCCTATGGACAGTAGCCTGCCGGCTCTTCTGTCCATGGGATTTCCCAGGCAAGAATACTGGCGTGTGTTGCCATTTCCTTCTTCAAGGGACCTTCTTGACCCGGTGATCGAACTCACATCTCCTGCATCTCCTGGATTGCAGGTGGATTCTTTATCTGCTGAGCCATCCCACTTCATTTCTAGAAGCTAGTCCATTAATGTTAGCATCATATTAACTTTGTGGAGAGAATTATAACACACTCTTCTTCCCTATTAAGCTTGCTGTGGATTTTAGTTCTATAAGTTTGCCCATTAAAAATTACTACTGCAAGTTATTTTCCCAATGACAGCATTGCCGTCTTAAATTTTGGGACTTCTCTAAATTGGCATTATATAATTCTCACATTAGTCATTTTTGAGGTGATTGGCTATTTGAAAGGGTTTGTTTCCTTTCACTGTCCTGATTCTCATAGAAATGAGGAAACAAATGAACATTATCTCATAGTTCACTGTAAAAATATCTGCAACTTTCTGATTCACACTCAGGAAAAAGAAAAAGGTCATTTACTAACTTCCTGTGGCTGCTTTAATTGTTTTCCCCCAAAAGAAGTCTTCCACCTCTGTGTTGTGATTGTGAGCTTACTCAGAAATAAGGTTGCTATAGATGTCATCAAGTTAAGTTAACATTGGGTCACACTCAATTAGGGTAAGCACTGATCCAATGGCTTCCCTCTGAGAAGAAAGGCATTAGGATACACAGATACAAGAGAAGGATGCCACGTGATGGAGGAGAGAGAGACTGCATGATTTGTCTCCAATCCCAGGAATACTAAAGATCTCCAGTGACAGCAGAAATTAGGAAGAAGCAAGTGAGGATGCTCCCCTGCAGGTTCAGAGGGAATGTTACCCTGATGACACCTTGAAGTCATATTTCTGAGCTGCAAAACTGTGTGGAGATACATTTCTGTTGCCTTAAGCCACAAAGTTTGTGGTTGTTCATTATTGCTGCGCTACTGCAATGGCGTGCTGCAATTCATGGGGTCACAAAGAGTCAGACATGACTGAGTGGCTGAACTGAACTATACTGAACTGCAATGGCACCCCACTCCAGTCCTCTTGCCTGGAAAATCCCATGGGCGGAGGAGCCTGGTGGGCTGCAGTCCATGGGGTCACAAAGAGTCGGACATGACTGAGCGACTTCACTTTCACTTTTCACTTTCATGCATTGGAGAAGGACACGGCAACCCACTCCAGTGTTTTTGCCTGGAGAATCCCAGGAACAGGGGAGCCTGGTGGGCTGCCATCTCTGGGGTTGCGCAGAGTTGGACACGACTGAAACGACTTAGCAGCAGCAGCAGTAGGACACTAAACAAGTCAAGTATGAGGTTTGGAAAAGTCAGCCTCTTCAAACCTACTTAGATCACCTCTGAAATGGGAATAAAGATTGATTGCAGTTATGAAGAGGAAATGAAATAACATATGTAAAGCATCTCACACTATTCTTAACACACAGAATCTGACTCAATGAGTGTTAGCTCTCTCCCTGCAGCCTATAGACTGTGGGCGTGGAGAGGCTGGGCAGAGAGCTCTATTCCCATGTGTGGGTGGAGGTTCCCTTCCTGGTTTTACAGCAGCCCACTCACCGTCTGTGAGGATAATAGGAATCACAAAAACTGCCTCTATTTTTATAAACAAGGGACTTGGTAGTAAAGTTCCTCTCCACTCTTGAATTTGCCTGTGCCGTCTATTTCCCAGGAGTGCTTTGCAGCTAAACCATTCATGACAAAAATAGGTCTTTGATTTTTTTTAACTATAAGTAAGTTACATTATAGGAATCCTTCTGTCTCTATATTATGTTTTCCTCCCTCAAAAAAAAGTATTTTTCTGTCCTCAAAAACATGCAGTATTATAATGTCACCATGAAGATAAATAGCTAAGTAAATGTTTTATTGAGCCATTGGCATGGGATAATTCAGGCCCTAAGCAATTGTTTTTATCCTTTTCTGTAACCCATGTGTAGATAATCATATTATGCTAATATCTAGATATTTTTTAAATAAGCACAGATTTGGCCCAATAGTTAGAGTTTAGTTGATTCAATGCATATACATGTGGTGCAGTCCTGAAAGACAAACTCTTCTTGCAGTTACTCTTACATTTTTTTTTTCTTTCAGAAAATCAAAATGTAATACAGAGACAAAAGGAAGCTGTCATACTCTGAGTCTCACCTCCATGACAGATACTGTAGAAGGAGGCTGGCATTTTTACTCCTGGAAAGATGAGCATAAGTCCTTCATTTTATGATGGAGGAAACACCATTAAAGTGTTTAATTAAACTTCCTAACATTATTCATCTACTAAATGGAAAAAATAAAATAAAATTCTAACCTGAGTCTTCTGATTCTGTTACCAGAAGGATTCCTATGATGTGTCTTCCTATGTCTTAGTTCAGTTCAGTTCATTTGCTCAGTCATGTCTGACTCTTTGCAACCCCATGGACTGCAGCACACCAGGCTTCCTTGTCCATCACCAACTCGTGTCCATTGAGTCAGTGATGCCATCCAGCCATCTCGTCCTATGTCATCCTCTTCTCCTCCTGCCTGCAATCTTTCCCAGCACTGAGGTCTTTTCAAATGAGTCAGTTTTTCATAGCAGGTGGCGAGAGTATTGGAGCTTCAGCTTCAACATCAGTCCTTCCAATGAATATTCAGGACGGATTTCCTTTAGGATGGACTGGTTTGATCTCCTTGCAGTCCAAGGGACTCTCAAGAGTCTTCTTCAACACCACAGTTCAAAAGCATCAATTCTTTGATGCTCAAAGTTTTCTTTGTAGTTCAACTCTCACATCCATACTTGACTACTGGAAAAACCATAGCTTTGACTAGTTGGACCTTTGTTGGCAAAGTAGTGTCTCTGCTTTAAATTCCTGTGTCTAGTTCTCCTGAAAACTAAATAGCTGGAAGAAAAGGTATGTTTTGTTTCCACTCGCAGTATTGATATCTATTATAAAGTGACACTAATTGCTTCATTAATTAATGTTAATGCTGACATGTAGATGAATGAAACAAGGTAGACAAACACCCAGTAAATTCTTTCAGACATATGGTGGTATTTCTCAGAGCTGGCGTTGGAGGAGAGTGATGAAAGTGTAGAGTTTTGAACAAACAGTGCTGAGATAATTGGTTATTTGAATGAAAAGCAAATCAACTTGCATCCTTAACTCACAACACATATACAAACCAGCTGTATATGATATTAAGCCATAAAGGAAATACAAAGTGTATCTCATTACATTAAAATTAAGAAACTTTCTTCATCAAAACACGTGAAAGGCAAGCTATTACTTGGGAGACAATCATGAGGACACACATAACCACAGAAGTTTATTATCACACTGGATTTTTAATTTTTTCTGTGACTTGAGGTAAAGACAAAACTCAGTGGAAAAATAGGGGAAAATGCAGCAATTTCATATAAAAGTCAACACAAATCATGAATAAATGTATGAAAAGGTGTTCATCTTCATTAGTAATCATGAAAATGTGAATTCAAATCCTGAATGTGTTACTATTTAACACCTAGGGGATTGGATTAAGTGTTGGTGAGATACAGAGACGCAGGAACTCCCATACCCTTCCTAGGGGACTACGGATAAACTAGTCTCTCTCCAGGACACTGTAAAGCTGCAGAACTCTATATGCCAGATCCAGAAATTCTCCTTCTACATAGACATCCTAGAAAACCCTTAGCTCAAGAGAATTAAGACATGTAAATGCATAATCAAGGCATTGTTTTTAACAGCAAACCATTGGAAAAGAACCACCCACATGTCTATCAAATGTGTAAGTTGTGGACTTGTTGTATGATGGAATCCAGCACAGAGTGATAGTTAATCAGCTTCAGAGATGCATCAGTAGAGATGTGTGGAGAAAATGTAATGTCAGGTGAAACAAAGAAAAGAATAAGGCACATATTTCTGGTTCCATTTGTATAAAGGTTGAAACCTTGGAAATTACTATCATTATAATTATAGAATTATTTATTTGGGCAGTAAATCATTAAGGAAAATTAAGGAAGGGATTAACACAAATAGAGGTGGTAATTATTCCAGGTTAGGAGAGAGGGAGGGGCATTATAAGAAATGCAAATAAGAGATTTCAAATCTGGTGGCAATTAGAAAAATTGATGGTGAACTCATAGGTATTGGTTTTATCATTATCATGTAAATGTTTAATATGTATTTCTACTTGCTTTTGTATAGTTTGTGTTTTTCTAGAATACCTTAAGATGTTGGAGTCCTTCCTAAGGAACACAGTGTGCTGAAAGCTTGGTTTCCAATTTCCGATTTCCAGAACTCTAAGGATGAATGTGGGTTGCTTTTATGCCACTAGGGTTTGTGGTAATTTGTCACAGCAGGCCATAGGAAAGTAATACACACACAGTCAGAGCTTCCCCACGGCCCACTGTGTTGTGGATTTAGGTGGAACGGTGGTCCATCATGGTCCTCTCCCAGAGGAACATTCAGTCAATTCCTATGAGGGGAGCAAGGAAAGAAGCAGAAAGAGGGGGAAGGAGAAAACCTGACCACACAGGAGGGGCTCCCTGGCCCTGGAACTTTGCAAACTGTGGTGCTTCTACCCGCAAAGCTCTTCTTGTCAAGCTTTATGCTGCAAACTGCTACTCACTCACCAGGGCCAGGCATAATGTCACATCTTCAGAAGCATTTCCTGATTCTTCATCCCGTGAACACCGCCAGAAATGTTTCCTCTTCTCACAGCCTTGCTTTTCCCTCCAAGAACTTGAGCAGTTTGCAACAATGGCCCTGCTTCTGTGTGCTCACTACCCAGGCATCCCCATCTGGACAGCAGCTCCGTGAATGTCCCACCCTGTCTGTCCATTCATGTCCTGGTCCCCTTCACCTTGGCAGTGCCCTGCTGGACTCAAGAACCCCCCCAACCACCAGGCATCTTTGCTTTAGCTCAGCAATCCCTAACCTTTTCGGCATGAGGGACTGGATTCACGGAAGACGATTTTTCTATGGACCAAGGGGGAGGGGATGGTTTGGGGATGAGTCAATCCTCCTACATTTACTGTGCACTTTATCTCTATTATGACATCGTGATATGTAATGAAATAATTGTAGAGCTCACCCTAATGCAGGATCAGTGGGAGCCCTGAGCTTGTTTCCCTGAGCTCAGGGGATAATGGGGAGAGGCTGTCAATACAGATGAAGCTTCACTTGCTTGTCTGCCTCTCACCTCCTGCTATATGGCCTGGTTCCTAACAGGCTGTGGCTTGGTACCATAGACCACAGACTGGTTCATGAACGGGGGTTAAGGACCTCTGCTCTAGCTTGCACACTTGCACAGAGGGACCCGGTTCACTCTCTCCTTTTATCAACATGTGGCTCTAGAGTTTTGACTGAAGTAGCTGTTTTTCTACAGAGCGTGAGCTTTCAGACAGCGCTTTGGCAACATCATAAATTCAAGTGGTGGATATCATGCTGAACTCAGAATTGCCCTCTCCCTCAGAATATTTTATGTCTGGCTCCTTCCTTCAGGATTCCTTCCCTAGGAGCTCTTAAATCCTCAGGCAAATGAGCCTGCCTGAACCTGCTCCACCAGATTCCCCCCACTCCGTGTGCTTGGTCATGTCCGAATCCCAATTTTTAAATATCCCAATTTTTTAAAGAAAGGATTTCAGATACTCTACAGGTAAGACAGTGAAATGAGAACATTTAAATTATTCAGGGTAAGATTTCTTACCAGCATTTCAGAGAGAACATCGACTTGAAACTCTCTCTTGCCCTGTCCCCTGAGGGATGTGTTTGTTAAGAGGACTGCCCATCCCTAGAGAAGGAGAAGCATCTTTCCACACTGGAGGTGGTGTTGAGGCTGGAGCCTCACTGAGCCCGGGTGGCTACCGCCTCCCCGTCCTCCCCTCTGAGTAGAGGGCTGGACCATCACCATCTCCCCTCCAACCGCACCGAGGGGAAGAGATATTCGTTTTATTTATGGTCATCAACAGAGAAAGCAGAATATGCTTCCTCCTGCCAGCTGAAATGTTACTTATTGTTTTAATAAAGGTTTACCTGTATCTGAGATCACATGGTGCAGTGGCAAGGCGGGGACACCTTCTCCCCCTCCCTGCAGTGCTCTAAGTCATTCACCTGATTTGTAGCCATTTTCTGCAGCTGTGTGAGGACTGTAAACCTGGAAAAAAAAAAAAAAAAAAAAACATAAAACATGAAAGCAAGGTGTTGAAGTCAGCCTAAAGGTACTAAATTCCTGACAGCAGCTTGTAAAGCAGTCAGGAAATCGGTGCTGTGAGGTGCTGATGATGCCGGGGGGTGGCGGGAGGAGGTGCTGACATGGGGGGGTCGTCCTGGTGGGCTCAGACTAACCGGGGTGTGCTTTCCAGCCAGGTGAGAAGAGTAAGAACCACCCCCAGGAGGCGTGGAGAGCAGATCGGGTAATCGACCATTCACCAGGTACGCTTAGTTTTCTTACCTCTTTTCTTTGGGGGACTGGATGGAGAGCAGAATGGAAAGAGATATATTTAGGATTTTTTTTTTAATATGAAACATATGCTTGGTTTTACTAACAGAGCACTTTTCTCCACTTTCATCACCATTAGCAGTGGGGCTCTTCGGAAAAGTGTTTTGACTATAAAAATACCAATTAGCTTTTGCAAAATTAAAAGCAGGACAAGTGTATGAAAATATTTTTGTACAGAGTAAGTGCTTAGGATGGAAAGTTTTGTTCCTCTTAGTCCTTTGATAATATTTTTTGCATGATCTTTATAAGTGCATGCTGTGTGCCCTGAAGCCCACGCCCCCCCACTACTCCCCTACATACACACACACTTCCCGTCAAGTACTTCTAACACCAGCAAGGCAGGTGTTTCTAGAAGTTTCTAGACATGTTCTAGAAAAGCTGGGCTTATCATAGTCTGCAGGGTATGATTTCCTCAGGACTTCCATTTTTATTAATCATTGGAGGATAATTGCTTTACAATGTTGTGGTGGTCTCTGTCATACATCAATGTGAATCAGTCATAATTATGTATATTTATAATCCCCCTCTCTTGTGGGCCCCCTCCCCACCGCCCGTTCAACCCCACCAGGTTTATCACAGACCACCAGGCTGGGCTACCTGTGCTATATAGCAGCTTCCCACTAGTTATCAGTTTTACACACGATAGCGCATATATGTCAGTGTTGCTTTCTTAATTGGCTCACGTTTAAGATCTATAGGATTGTCTTGGGGTGAACTGAATCCTGCAGTTGTCTGAGTCTAGGGTTAAAGACCTCCGAGGACAGAGGTGCCTCTTTCACCCCTGTTTCCATACCAGTGATTTGACCAGTCCTGGAAGATGCAGTGTGAGGGCAAGCGGCAGGTGCCCCTTCCAAGTTGGAGACCCTCTAGTGCACTTTTTTACCATGGTAACCCCTGGGGCATGGCCTGACATGAGATGCAGCCTGCACCCCTGAACCCCCACCAAGAGGACAACTGCCTCTGGGGGTCACCAGAAGCTAACTCTTTACCAACGAGAAACAGAATTCACTTTGGTAAGTGAACAGAGCTTGTTGGGCTTGTGCGTAACCACACATAACCTGGTAATACATGCACTCAGTGACGAGAGATTGAGAGATTGTGGGCTGAGTTTGGTGTGGTCCTGGGACTGGGCGGTGGAGAGCCTGTGTGTGATACTGTTGAAGACTGACTGACTCAGACTTTAGGAAAAGAGCTCATTTCACTCTGATATGGGCTTCTCCGAGAGCTCAGTTGATAAAGAATCTGCCTGCAATGTGGGAAATCCCGGTTCGATTCCTGGGTGGGGAAGATCTGCTGGAGAAGGGATAGACTCCCCACTCCAGGAGTCTTGGGCTTCCCTCATGGCTCAGCTGGTAAAGAATCTGCCTGCAAAGCGGGAGACCTGGGTTTGGTCCCTGGGTTGGGAAGATCCCCTGGAGAAGGGAAAGGCTACCCACTCCAGTATTCTGGCCTGGAGAATTCCATGGACTGTATAGTCTGTGGGGTCACAAAGAGTCGGACACGACTGAGCAACTTTCACTTTCACTTTTCAACTCTGATACGGATCATGTGGTCCCTGTGAATGTCAGGCGTTTGGATCTTGAGAAAACCTACTGCAGCAGCAGAAGTGATGAGGACCTATACTCACTGCCCATGACTGCTGAGCCAGGCTCCTTCTGCTTGTTCCCGGCCCTTGACCGAGCACAGTGGGAGCGCGAGTGCTGACAGCTTCCCGCTGACGCAGCAGCCTCCAGTAGCCAGCTACATCTGGGGACTCGCCCGGCTGTTGTTGAGATGTCCTCAGAGCTCAGTGTGCAGAGGCCCTTCCTACTCACATTGTTCTCACTCTTCTTGCGCAGGTGTGACCCCTGCGCCAGGGCGGAAGGCTGTCCTGGCCAGTTCCCTCCTCTTTGACCCTTCACCCCTCAATTAGTCTCCTGCTGATGTCATCCCATGTTTATCAGTGCTCCTGGAGGTCTCAAACTGGCACCCCCGTCAAACAGGGCGAGTACATTTTCTGATCGCCTGAGATAAAGGGGAGATGGGGTGAAAGTCAAGGCCCGCAGAGGGAAAGCCAAGATCAGAAGCATCGTGTCAGGGGATCGGTGACGACAGAGGCAGCCCAGCATTGTGCAGGCCCCTCAACCCTCCTGGAGAAAAGCTTGGGAGAGGAGGGTGAGCTCGCAGACAGAACTTTCGCCAGAATCAACAACCTACATCAAATTATGTCAGTAAAGCAGATGTGATTTAAAGCAGGATTGGCATAAGCTTTGTAGTTTGCTTATGTACTTTTCAGGGTAGGGGCTGGCCAAGAAGATCAGCTACATTAAAGAGAAATATACAAACGACATCCTCTTGGCACAAGAAGGTAGTGCAATCTCTCTGCAAGCTCTTAGAGACCAAGCAGAAAGGAAGCAGGGGATAAGGGATGCTGAGTTCTCAGGAGAGAACAAGCCCCTGCCCCCCCTCCTTTCTCTGAGCTGTGGTTTCTAACTTTCCATCCCTGTCCATTTGCTGCCCTTCCTACAGGGGACTGCTCATTCATTCCTGTCCCACCACAAGGCTGTTGGTTGGGATGTGGGGGAGACTGGGTTTCTGATCAGCATCCCTTCTTTTGGTTTTGTTTCCTGCTGATAGAAATTCCTCTTGGGACAGAGGTTCAAAGATAGATTCTTCCTTTTGCTGGACACAGTGGAGGGTGTCCATGGGACCTGGTTCTGGCCGATGATAAAGAGAAACCAACAAAGGTGCTTAGAGAAAGGCGTGTCTCCTTCACAAGGAAGTTCCTCTCCCTGTCATTGGGTGAAATTGTACGAGGTCACTGAAAGCTGCTGAAATGGCCAAAGTGATGACTTCCTTTTTTCCAAACAGGAAATGAGATATGTGCCCTGACACCTTAGTGAAAAGAAAACAAGTGGAAGCAGGCAAGTTACAGTTACTGCCCGCTGGGATGGCTGGGGGAAGTACACGAGTATTTTCCGTAGCCGCTGCAGCCTCGGGCATCCTCAGGTTGTCCTGGTGTCGGTCTTGGGCAGTTTGCCTCCACTTCCTGGCCCGAAGTCACTGGATGCTGAAGCCACTTGATGATGTGGCTTCATATTACATCTTTGACTTTGTGCAAATTATGGTTATTTTAGTTTCCTACTTTATCATATTTTGTATTCATCCTCTTGGTTACCTAATGGTTACCCATTACCTAATGGCTAGCTGCTCTTGATAAATATCCTCCAAGTTCACCTCATTTTGACAATGGGACCTGTATGTTAGAAATATATAATTGGTCAGCAAGCACTTCACTAAAGGGGAGAGGGAGGGTCACCATAATGCAAGTGATGCAAGAGCCAGTAACATGGGCTTAGGAGAGGATCTGAGGGTCAAAGTTCTCTCCTAAAAGATTTAAGAGTGTTGCGCACACTATCATATATATATATGTGTGTGTGTGTGTGTGTGTGTATACATATATATGAGATGAGAATGAAATCACATGACATATATTTTGTCATTCATATCATCTAGCTTCTTTGATTTAGCAAAGGTAGCAGAAAACCCACTCTTGTCAAAGACCAGAATAATACAATATCACTTTTGAAATGCTACATACCCTAGATAGCAAATATTAGGAGAATGATTTAATAGAGGAAAGTGTAGCCAAAAGAACAATGGTTAAGTTTTAGCTGATATCTCTAAAATCAGATAATAAAATTTATCACTCTTAAATTTATTATTATGAATATGTGCTTTAATACATGAAACCAGATACTTGATTTGGATAACATGATTTACATCAAATGTATTCCATTATCTGTTATCACTTAGTGCCTTCCTGATTTCTATGGTATTTCATTTAAAAAATCCACTAAATTAATATACTATTAATAGGATATATTACAGAGGGTAATTATGGAAATACCTAGACATTTGAATTAAATAACTTTTACCAAAAGCTTGCTTTAGTAAGCCTGATATAAAGAAAACTTTCTGGCAACACATGGAAGATTTAGAAATTTATTAGAGTAACAAAATATGTAAAAGATCTGAAACAAAACCTGAATGGCTTTGCATAACTTAGAAACAGTTTACAGTCACCAGCTACAAATATATTTGTATATTGGCTTTTCCACTAAATCTACTGATATTTTGAAACAATATATCTGTTTTGATATTTACAAAAAATACAGAATTTAGAGAACTACAGTTTTGCAGTTTATGAAAAATGCTCATTTTGTGGCAGCCTAGAATAAAAAAATCTAAATTCCATGTGCTTATCACAGGACTGTTAAGTATCAGGCTTTACACCAGGCCAGTGAGTGTTTGAACATGTGTCTCGAACTTAGGAGAGTCACATTTTTTATCTATTTCTTAAAAATTTTATTTATGTATATGCTTTCATTTTTGGTTGCGTTGGGTCTTTGTTGGTATGCTCGGGCTTTCTCTGGTTGTGGCAAGCAGGAGCTACTCTCCATTGCAATGCATGGATTTCTCATTGCGATGGCTCCTTCTGTGGAACACAGGCTCTCAGGCTGCAGTAGCTGAGGCACATGGTATTAGTTGCTCTGCAGCATCTGCGATCTTCCTGGACCAGGGATTGAACCCGTGTCCCCTGCATTGGCAGGCGAATTCTTACCCAGTGTACAACCAGAGAAGTCCTGATTTTTAAAAAAAAATAAATTTGAAATAAGACAATGACCACAGCTTGTGAAATTGTGGGGGCTCCACATATGGAAAAGAACAAGAGAATGAATGGAACGCGTGATCTGTGTTTTCAATCAAGCACACTCCGTTTGATCCTAATCAGCGTACTTATTTTCCTGAAACCACTGCTGGAGAGTCCATCTCTGAATGGACGTCTGTGTACAGGGAAGGTTGCTCCTGGCTTGGAGTCCCCTTTAATTCTCCCTTTGACCTGCACGTCCTCGTCTGCCTCCTCATTGAGTGCTGCCACCGGCTCCAGGTTCAGCCCATTCTTCTCGCCTCCGAGGCTGCTGGTGGTCATTCACGTGGGGCTGTCACGACTGCCCGTCTGCTGTCCTCTGTCCCTGCCCCCAGAGCCCCTGTGTGTCTATTGGGATGGTGTCCTTGTCCCCGCACCGGCCTCTGTGGGCTAACTGGGACGAGTGCCTCCCTTCACATCACTGCACGGCCTCTCTTCCCATTCCATCCTTGCCCAGTAGGGTGAGGCTCCACTTCTTCCCCAGATGAAGCCAACCTTGTGGGCTGGCCTCACACAGCTCTCTGTTTAGAAGCTTTAATTCAGTCCACACAGATCTCTTTGAACTGGGGGTGTCTCACCCTCGCTGAACAAGCCTGTCCCTGGTAGACACGGCAGAGCCTCTCTCCCTGCCCTGATGCTGTGAACATGTGGCTTCGTAGTGACTCCTCGAAACAGCTTCTACATTCAACATTGTATCTTCTACATTCAGACCTCCCCCGCCGCCAGGGAAGGTACAGGGACCACGTCCTTCTCCCTAGATGGATGGATTTCGTCCCAGGCCTCCCGCCCGTGCTCCCTGCCACCGAACTGCTCTTTTCTGCTGGTTCTTTGCCCCTGATCCAATCTCAGTCAGCTGCAGGTGCTGTAACAAAATATCCCAGACCGGGTGGCATAAACAACAGACTTTCTGTGTCACAGATATGGAGCTGTCAGTCCACGACAGACGTGTCAGCAGGGCTGAGTTCTGGTTGCCCTTCCTGGCTGGTCCACAGCCTTCTTCCCTGTGTGTCTTCACGCGGCATCCTCAATGTGTGCAGAGAGAGACAGATTATTCTTTCTTCCTCTTACAAGGCTACCTCATGAGAAGAGTTGACTCTTTGGAAAAGACTCTGATGCTGGGAGGGATTGGGGGCAGGAGGAGAAGGGGACGACAGAGGATGAGATGGCTGGATGGCATCACTGATTTGATGGATGTGAGTCTGAGTGAACTCCGGGAGTTGGTGATGGACAGGGAGGCCTGGCGTGCTGTGATTCATGGGGTCGCAGGGAGTCGGACACGACTGAGTGACTGAACTGACTGAACCCACCATGAGGCTCCCTTATTAACTAATCTAACCCTATTTACCTCCCAAAGGCCCTGACTCCTAATATCATCACACTAAGGGTTAGGACTTACGAATGTGGGGACACACACACACACACACACACACACACACACACACTGGGTCCATAGAAGATCCCAGGCTGGTTCCATGCCCTCAGACACGATGCTTTAGTTCTGTCCAAGAGATTCCATGGTGATCCTTCCTCACTGCTCAGTGACTCTTGGTTATTTCTGCGAGCCCTTACTTCCAGGTTTTAGGTCCCTCTTCTGGGGCCACATTTTCTGCACTCAGAAAAGGAGACCATGCAGAAGGAGCTTATGCTTTCTTAGACTCTGACATCAGCTCAGCAGAGGACTTGCACCCACAGCCCCGCAGGGAGACCTGGGACACCCAGGGCATTGTAGCAACCTCCTATGGCATCCTGAATGTACCTGCTGCTTGCTGGTGTTCCAGCTCTCTGAGTCTCTGTCAGGATCCTAACTCAATGATGCCTCTCCCATCTCTGGCCAATGAACTTGGTATCTGGATTTGATCTCTTCAGTATTGAACCTTAGGTGCCTCTGAAAAAAGCAGTTGACCCAGCTGCCCCCTGTATTCCATCTCCTATTTCTCTGTTTCTGCTCCAGCACTTAAACTCTCAGTAAGTCCAGCCCTGGAAGCTGTGAATCCAGCCTTGTGAGGCAGTAGGCTGGCTGGCCCTTCCAAGGTGGAGTTCAGGTCCTGGTGGTGACTGGCGAGCCTGAGAGTAGTACCGGGGATTGCTCTGTCCCTCACACCCTGCAGGCACCGGGCTCTTTAAATTCAAACAGAGATCCTCCTCAGCAATTATTGTGGTTTCTTGGTCCATCTGGTTTGAACTGATCCTTTCAATTTTGATTCAACCAGGCAGATGAAATCTCAGTGGTTTCAGTATCTCATATTGGCAGGGCTGACCTGACTCGAGGATGGAGCCAGCACCTGCCCATATGGTCTGGTTTCAGGGACACGGGAGGGGGACGAACTCTTCTCTAGCTTTTCCCCTTCTCCCGCATGTCCATGGGGATTTTGTGTTTTCTGATTGTGCCTGAGGTTTCGCCTTAAGAACTTTAGCCCTTGGGCTGAGTGGTAAGTGAAAATGCAAATCTGGCTGGGAAACACACAACACTGAGTTATCCGATCTCTTTACCAAAGTGAGAATTAAGACCCCGTGGGCATTTCATCTCCATCTACTTACACAGTCTCCCCTTTTCCATATGGATTTGATGAAGCTACCATATAATTTGGTAACACACTAAAATAAATACATTAAAAATGTGGAAAGTGATGATAAGTGTAAAAGCGACTAGTCAAAATGAAGAAGGTACTTACTGTATGTGGACATTTTAAGAGGATAATATAATTTAGACACATCCAACTTGGAAATTGATATGACTGTTTCCATTTTACAGAAGAAGTAATTGAGGCTTTTAAGAGATTCAGTGAGTTGCCTTAAGTCATATATTTACTATATGACAGCGAATATTGACACCCAGATCTGTCTGGTTCGTAAATTCTTTTCTGAGTGGTATGACGCTTGTTTTCACAACATGGTTCTGGAAGTCAAATCACTTCACAGTCAGGCCTGGATACAGATGTTTAAAAAGGAGAAAAGGAGGAGCTCAATTTGGCAGGTATATGTCAAATTAAGGTCATTGGCACAGGTAATACTGAGGAATTAATCTTGCTTCATCAAAAGAAACAGCATATGACTGAGGGGGACAGAGTTACATTGCATTTCTATCAGAGCATGGCTTACAATACTACAGCATTAGTCAAATTTACACTGTGCCTGACTTTTTTTTTTTTCCAAATGCCTCATTTAAATGCTGACAGATTGGTTGGCATCGTGAATGTCTTTGCTATGTAATCATGAAGTGGTGTGACTTGTGAAAATGTGGTCTATAAAACTGCTGTTACTCAGACTGATTTCATGGTAGCATTTGATGGACAATAAGGACTTGTATAAAAAAAAAATGATGTCTGTTGAGAATTGCGGGGGTGGGGCGGGTTCAATGTGGTGTGTTGTTATTTAGATGATCTTTAAAATCCTTTTTGCTCATTACACTATAAAAACCGAGAAAGCAGCCCTTGAAAAGGGAAAAACAACCTGTATCCTGGCCAAATCCTCCCTTTCGAAGTAGCTTGGGTTGATTTTTTTTCTCAATCTCCAAATAAATTTCCTTTTTTTTACCAAAAAAATTCTACAATGCTGAATTTTGTACATCTGGGAAAGAAGGTTATGGATATAAAGTCCCTCCCACCCCTAAATAACACATTTCTTTTGTTTTGATATGAAAATGCTGAAATGAATGTGGTGGCTTGTCACAGGCTATCCATGGGGCTTGGGGGAGTTGTGGAACTTCCTTAAATTTTCTTATTGTCTTTCATGATTCCTAAGAGCTTGAAATCAGTTAGAGAGGAATTCCTGAGACAGAGACAACAAGTGGTGACAGGTTTAGCAGAGATCTTCGTGGTGGATAATGCCGGCGTGGTTCTGTGTCCTGGCAGGTTCTTCTCGAGGATGGGCCAGTTTGTAGTATATTTGGTGATCCTGGCTCAGAAGGACAGCGAGCTGGGTCTTGACTCAGGTCACACACATGCAGGGGTGGGTCACTTACGACTGGTTCAGAACCTGTAGCTGGAGTCACTTATTAGCCTCCAGTTCTTTTGTGTGGTTTCCTTTATTCACCTGAAAGCAATTACTGCTCCATCCGGGTATGTCCACAACAAACACACCCCAGCTTCTCAAACATGAGGAACACGAATGTTCATTAGAAGACACTGAAGATAAAAGTTGTCACTTTTAAAGAAAGTCCAGAACTGGCCTTTGGTAGCCAATAGATGAACAACTAGATATGACCCTTGTCCAAGCAGCCCCAAAAACCCGTGTCATCTCTGTGTATTTGTGCGTGGTGTGTGTGTGTGTATTCCAATCTATTTTTTATTTTTCTTTCTCAGAAAGAATCTAATTATTTTGTTAACACAAAACAATAAGACTGCAAATGGAGTTTCTTTTGCAAAGTCTCACATCACCAAAGTGAAAGTGAAAGTTGTTCAGTCTTGTCCAACTCTTTGCGACCCCATAGATATACAGTCCTTGGAATTCTAGGCCAGCATACTGAAGTGGGTAGCCTTTCCCTTCTCCAGGGGATCTTCCCAACCCAGGGATCTAACCCAGGTCTCCCACATTGCAGACGGATTCTTTACCAGCTGAGTCACGAGGGAAACTCAAGAATACTGGAGTGGGTAGCCTATCCCTTCTCCAGTGGATCTTCCCGACCCAGGAGTCAAACCTGGGTTTCCTGTATTGCAGGCAGATTCTTTACCAACTGAGCTATCATGGAAGCCCAAACTGAGGTTTAATTGCAGAAATGGAATTTCAAACCAGCCCATCACGTATCACCTGGGCAGTGCTAGTGAGGTCATCTGCCTTATAGACCCCTGTCAGCCCCTAAGGATGGTTGTATGGCATCACCGACTCAATGGACATGAATCTGAACAAACTCCATGAAATAGTGGAGGACAGAGGGGCCTGGCATGCGGATGTTCATGGAGTCACAAAGAGTCACACGCAGCTTAGTGATTGGACAACAATGCATTCCCTAAGGAAAGGGCTTTGCAGTAACCAACCTGCTTTTCTGCCCAGCATGACCTCCTTGTCCCTGCTCCCTTCTGCCTGTGAAAGACTCTCATTTTATACTGCTCCTCACAGCTCATTTTCTATGTGCTACACAGGAATTGGTTCAGATCGATCTTTGCTCAAATTCTTAAGTTTTTTTCATATGTCTCAGTTCATCTTAGAACAACTGTAACCATACCAGTGAAGCTGACAATATTTTTTCCTTCCTTTTATGATATAGTAGATTCATAAAATACTAGGATCATGTCTTTGAGATTATTATAAGCACCCTCACCCATTTCATGAGGCTTTCCAAGTGGTGCTAGTGGTTAAAAAAAAAAAAAATCCTCCTGCCAATGCAGGAGATGGCAGGAAACACGGGCTCGATTCCTGAGTCAGGAAGATCCTCCAGAGGAGGGCATGACCACCCACTCCAGTATTCTTGCCTGGAGAATCACATGGACAGAGGAGCCTTATGGGCTACAGTCCATGGGGTCAAAAAGTCAGACATGATGAGTGACTGAGCACGCACACATGCGTCCCTTTCTAAAACACGCCCGGGAACACGAGCGTGTGGAGGGCAAAATAGGGACAGCAGTCGCAGTCGCTGGATGGCAGCTGCCATCTGTTGAGTCCTTACAGGTGCAGTCTTGTGAGACAAACACCTGGATAACAGAGTTCTCTCCTAGGGGAGGACGCAGACGATCGGCAAGGTCCACTGACTTATCTCATGTCCACAGCGTATACCTGCAGAGTCTGGATTTAAGGCTGTGTTTCTCAGGGCTTGGCATTAATTACTTCCTCAAGCGTCCCTCTGCATCTCTGTGAACCTGTGAGCGTGCATTTTAGCAATCCTTCAGTGAGCCCACACCTGGCCACCCATCTCAGAGAGGAGTTGTAAACGCACAAGGCGTAGAGTCTTGGTGCCTCCTTAATTTTACTGTCTTGACTGAACAAGACACATTTCAAGATTCACCAAAGCAGTGAGTTCAATTCTGCTTTTAAATGTCTCACCTGGTAGTCTGGTGACTGGGTCTCTGTGCTCCTGATGCAGGAGGCCTGGGTTCAATCCCTGGTCAGGGAACTGGATCCCACATGCTGTGATTAAAAGGTCCCACATACTGCAACTGAGACCTGGTGCAGCCAAATAAATAAGATAAATGAGTAAATGTAAAACGCCCCCCTGTCTCTGTGTAGAGTCACAGGACTGCAGGCATGCAGAGGTGTGCAAGTTGTGCAAGCGAGATGTGGCTCACGCCACTTAAATCACTGCTCCTCGATGTTGACATTTATAAACACTGGTGCCTTCTCTTTGCAATAGTCTTCTTTTGTGCCCCAGTTAAAACTACCCGCCCTGTGCTCTAAACGACTACTTAATTTTATTAGTCTTCAGAAGGTGTTAAGGGGACAGCAGTATCCTTTTTTCCCTTGTTCAGAGACAGGCATACGAAGCACCTGATCGAAGCAAATGCACCATGAGTGAAATTATGAAAAATGAGATCTGAAATGCATTTTTTTACTGTACAGTAGAAAAATCATCTTTTGCAACATTGGATTAAAAATATGTATTGGGTGCACAGTTGAACTAAAAATAGAAAATATTTAAATGTCAAATGTGTATTCATTTCAAAGATTCGTTTTGACTTTTCCCCAGTGAAGTAAGAGGGAAAGGATATGGATATTTAGTTAAAACCCTCTGAGTTTCACATATGGTTCTAGCAAAAACTAGCACTGTAAATCCAGGAAAAGTACATAATCTGTTCTAGGCTCATTTTTTCCAGGTGTAGAAGGGGCAACATGTTAGAGTCTTCCCGGGTCACTCTGCTCACCTCTCCTCCACCTGCTCTGATCTGCTGCAGGGAGAGAGCAGGCTTTGGCAAGAGAGCGGAGAGGGCTGTGGGGTAACCCTTGGGGACTCCCCTTATGTTCTCCTGAAGCATGAAGTATGCACGCCATAATTCACATGGCAATAGCGGGTTAGGTGAGCATCGTATGTCAGAAATGTTGGGAATCAGCTGCAAAATAAATACAGCATGTGAAAGTGGAAAGTGTGTGGTAAACAGGTAAGCAAAGATGTACATCAGGGTTAAATTGTGATAAACAGGAAAGTGCCTAGAAATTTGGGCACATAAATGTAAAACTAAAGAACACTTCAGTTTCGTGAGCATAACACTACCATGGAGTGACGCAAAATGTGGTTCTAGTGGTAATTGTTTCAGATCCAGGATCTTAGTAATTTTAACTCTCTAAGTATGGAGTGTGTGAACTTAACTGCAGTCCACAGAAAATGATTCATTCCATAGCCTCTGGATAATAAAAGACACAGGATTGACTTTGAAGTGGTGAGTCTTATCATAAATTAAGTTCTTCTGAACAAGTAGCTTTCGGTCATTCAGAATTCACTTTGAATGTATTCTACTGCAGGTTCCTGTAAAATACTGAAAACTGGGTGATCACTGTAACCTCAAAAAATTGTGTGCTGAATAAAATTGAAGATTTAGCAATTTTCCTCATTGTTCCACAATCACAGACACATTATCTAGAGAAAGACAGCGACTATCAGATGAGTCCATTTCTCTTCTTGGCTCTTCCATCAGGTTGGCGTTTCAGAAAACATCTGTATTCTAAGGAGGGCCCTCAAGAACTCTTTCTGTTCTGAAGATGCATCCTCAGGTGATGTCCATTCAGTGTGTTCCTGAAACCAAGTGTGATAGGGGACATGAGTGGAGGGAAAATGGCAAAGACAAGACAGAAAGACTTGGCTGTTTAGGAAAAATCCTTTCCATCGAAAAGCTCCATTGGAATCAGATTTGTTTTCCCACTGATCTACCAAATCCAATGATATTTGCAAAATTTATATTTCTCTCCCAAATTAGTGTCAATAGTAACAATGCAAAGTGTACAAAATCCTGGAGAGTTGGCAGGTTATGATGAATCTGCACCGCACTTTATATCAGTTAACTTTTGCTATAAAATAAACCACCGATTGGGCTTCCCAGGTGACTCTTGTGGTAAAGAATCCTCCCACCAATGCAGGAGACATAAGAGATGTGGGTTCAATCCTTGGGTTGAAAGATGCCCTGGCAGAGGGCATGGCAACCCACTCCAGTATTCTTACCTGGGGAATCCCATGGACAGAGAAGCCTGGCAGGTTACAATCCATAGGGTCGCAAAGAGTCAGACACGACTGAAGCTTTACTTAGTAAGCACGCGCAAACCACCGAATATTAACAGGAAGTGGGGTCAAACCATATCATGGAGCAGTCTTATCAATATCAGTCATGATTGGGTGGGCTGGCTGGAGGCTGACTCTCCAGAGAGGACACGACAGGTGACTCTGCTGAGGCAAGACTTCTCCCATTTTTTGCTGTTGTTGTTTTAAGGATTCATTATTTGGTTTTGCATTTGTGCATTCTTTTTTTTTTTTTTGCCATGCCCCATGGCATGTGGGATCTTGTTTCCCAACCAGGGATGGAACCGTCGCCCCTGCATTAAAAGTGCAGTAATCATTGGGCCCCCAGGAAGGCCCTCTCTCCAATTATTTTTAATCATCCGTCTGAGATGAGCAGAGTAGCCCAGGTGTGTTTGTCTTCTCACAGGGATTGCAGAAGTGTGAGAGGGCAAGGAGGAACACTCAAAGCTTCTCAAAGTCTCAGCTTTGAACAGACACACTGTCACTTCCTTCTTATTCTATTGATCAAAGCAAGGCATGAGACAAAAGCCCCAAATCAAATGGTAGCTGGGATGTATTCTGCTTTTAAGGGAAGAACTCAAAATTACATATCAAAGCGCAAAGATATTCAATCGGGTATTCAAAGGGTGAGAAATTCAGTCAGTATCTGTAATGAGATCTAGAGTATTCTTATGTGCCAAAATGGTGCATGATTGTCAAAAAAATTTTTTTTTAAAAAAATCACTTACCATAGCAAGTCTTCCAATGAAGGAAATGTTCCCTAGCACTTTGGAAACCACATCCCCGTCAGCTCAGGGAGCCACAGAGAAGGGAGTGAGTGTGCCTACAAGTTAGGGTGGCGGTCTCCAATATAGATGCAGAGAAGTTTGGAGGAAAGGAAAACAAAAGCCAAGCAAACAAAAACGACAGTCTTACAATACCTCTGACAGTTCCAGAGAAAGATGTCGTTCCTTTGTGACATGGACAGATGGAAAATGGTCAGGTGTTCAGTCCATCTGAAAGAGAGGGCAGCTGGGGAAAGAAATTCACCCTTAGTGATGTCAGGGATCAAAAAGCTTTGTGGTCTTTCCAATGGGTGAGTGTAGCGGGGCAAAGAGAAGGAAAGAGGCGCGCTCACGCAGAGATCTCAGGCAGGCAGACGGCTTCAGGAGAGCTTGCTGTTTATATTTATTAGGCTTCCCTGGTGGCTCAGACGGTAAAGAATCTGCCTGCAATGCAGGGGACATCAGTTCGATCTCTGGGTTGGGAAGATACCTTTGGAGAAGGAAATGGCAACCCACCCAATAGTCTTGCCTGGAGAATCCCATGGACAGAGGAGTCTGGCGGGCTGCAGTTCATGAGGTTGCAAAGAGTCAGACATGACTTAGCGACTAAAGAACAAAGAACAGCCCCTGTAGTACTCCAGGCAGTTTGTATGTAATATCTCAGGTTCTTCAGAAACACTTGGAGGGGAGCATTTTTTATTCCATCTTAGAAGTGATGTTGCAGGAAACCAGTATAGGGGTGAGTAACTCAGAACCGTGGAGCTGTTAGGCTGTGGAGCAAATACAAACTCATATGCATTTGATTCCAAAGTTCATGGTTGGATTCAGTGTCAGAGTCCCAGGCAGAGAACAAGAGTGGCTGTTGCTCTGGTCTGAACATTTGTGTCTCTCCCAGATTTCTATGTTGCTATCCTAATCCCCAATGGGATGGTGTTAGGAGATGGGGCCTTTGGGAATTGATGATGTCAAGGGCGTGGAGCCCTCAGGAAAGGGATTAACACTCTTCTAAAGGAGACCTGAAGAAACCCCTTACCCTTTCACCTTGTGAGAACACAGGGGGAAGACTGTGACCCAGAAGAGAGCCCTTCTTTGTTCACAATCATGTCTTCTGCTGAAATACTGAAAAAGTATGCTTGCCTTTTACCTTGCTATATTGTTACCAGGTCTCCCAGTCTAGCACTGAGTAAAAGTGTTTATAACAGGCATCCTTACCTTGTTCCTAATTTTTGGAAGAATGTGTCCAGTCTTCAACATTAAGGATGTGACTCTTCATAGGTTCTTTGCTCTAGTCCTTTATCAATTTGAAGAATTTTCTCTCCTATTCCTGTTTCTTGAGAAATTTACTATAAGAGGGCATGGATTTGTCAATCATTCTTTTAATGTCAATAATTATATTCTCTTTTATATTCTGTCAAGATGACAGATTACCTACATTGATTGGTTGAATCTTGTATTACTGGAAAAAATTCTACTAGATCACAGTACATTATTGATTTTTTAAAAATTACTGGCTACACATTAGAATTTTTGATTATAACAAAATGCCTCAAAGATACAGTGGCTTTAAGAATAGATGAATGGGAAATAGATGGGGAAACAGTGGAAACAATGTCAGACTTTATCTTTTTGGGCTCCAAAATCACTGTAAATGGTGACTTCAGCCATGAAATTAAAAGACGCTTACTCCTTGGAAGAAAAGTTATGACCAACCTAGATAGCATATTCAGAAGCAGAGACATTACTTTGCCAACAAAGGTCCATCTAGTCAAGGCTATGGTTTTTCCTGTGGTCATGTATGGATGTGAGAGTTGGACTGTGAAGAAAGCCGAGCACCGAAGAACTGATGCTTTTGAACTGTGGTGTTGGAGAAGTCTCTTGAGAGTCCCTTGGACTGCAAGGAGATCCAACCAGTCCATTCTGAAGGAGATCAACCCTGGGATTTCTTTGGAAGGAATGATGCTAAAGCTGAAACTCCAGTACTTTGGCCACCTCATGTGAAGAGTTGACTCATTGGAAAAGACTCTGATGCTGGAAGGGATTGGGGGCAGGAGGAAAAGGGGACAATAGAGGATGAGATGGCTGGATGGCATCACTGACTTGATGGATGTGAGTCTGCATGAACTCTGGGAGATGGTGATGGACAGGAAGGCCTGGCGTGCTGCGATTCATGGGGTCGCACAGAGTGGGACATGACTGAGCAACTGAACTGAACTGAACTGAACTGAACCTAGTAGTAAGGTGATGCCTTAGGCTGGGAGACTGGGTTGGATTTCATGTTCCCAGGAAATCACCTGTATGTGGTCCTTGTCACCCTTCCATCCACAGCGACAATACTCTCACTTGTCTAATTGAGCCTGGGTTGCCCCTATATCCAGGTTCCCCACATCTGGGTAGCATTCAGGTGATAAAAGTAGAAGAACATGAAAGAGATATAAGTTTACAGTGGTAAGTCACAAGGGTCATAAGATACACATCATATGCCTAAATTTTATTGAAGATTTAATCACACCCATATATATATCTACAAAGCAGATTGTAAAGTGAAATGCCACAATGTGTATGGGAAGAAGGGGAAAACAAATTTTGAACACGTAACAGTATCTGAAGCACTCTTCCCTGCGTTCTCTAATTTTATTGTTATGCCCATTGATGTTATGTCGTGTTGGACTCTTTGTGACACCATGGACTATAACCCACCAATCTTCTTTGTCCGTGGGATTCTCCAGGCAAGAATACTGGAGTGTGTTGCCATGCCCTCCTCCAGGGGATCTTCCTGACCCAGGGAAGGAACCCAGAACTCCTGTATTGGAGGCAAATTATTTACCTATGAGCCACTTAGGAAGCCCTGAATCTTGGCAGCAGTGGGATTATGCCTGTAGTACATTTATATTTTTCCACTCTTTGTACTGCTGCTCAGCACAGAATTATGAACATAAAATAATCCTGATCAATGGTTTTCTTTACAGAAATCAGTGGTAGAATTGGAAGTAAAGCCAAACTGTGCAGGCTCAGTTTGGTAGCTGAATACCAAGCTTGCATCTGGGTCTGAAACGTGATCTGGATTTGACTTCCAATCCCCATAATCAGTAGCACTGTCATATGTGAAGAACAGGAAAACCTCGCCGCACCTCCCTGGACTGAGAGGTGAAATACTCATGGAAGATGAAGGCCTTTCTCAACTAGTTCAAGTCTTTGCAAAGATTGGGGGAAATAAGCTGGTTACTGCCCTTACAATGATATATACTCTTCTTACCACAGCAGAGAAGCTTAAATTGTCTGTACAAGTCTATTCAGAAAGTTTTACAAACATTAAATTGGTCTCCCTCTATAAATAGTAAATCCTCCTGGCTGGAAAGAAAGGCCACAAATCACCAAAACAAACCACGGAGATAGAAGAAAAAGAGAAAGAACCATTTTTTTTTTTAATGTCTAAAACACGTTCTTGTATTTCACCTCTGTGGCCTGTTTCTGTTTTTGAGTTCATCTTCGGTTATCGAACCATGAGGTATTGGTTTTATAGTTTTTGTTAAGTCCCTGTGTCAACCTTTGCAGTTCTGGCCCAGACATCAGCATGATTTAAGCAGAGAATCAAGTCTGGTAAGCATATCATCAACTTAGACTCAAGAATAAATAAAAAGGGAGGGAGTTGCTCTATCAGAAGCAAATTGCTTTTATCTGCTGAAAGAAGTCGATACACAAAACCTTTTTTGTACATCTGCAAAGACTCTTTTTCTGTTTATCTTATTCCATTTTTTTTGTTACATGACTTTCTCACAGCTTTTTATGTTGGGCATATGTGTATATTTAAAATGTGCTAACGCATACTTAAACACCCCAATGTGTTACATTGTGATATGCATTCAAAGCTCTATCAAAATAGTGACTACCAAAGGCTATCTACTAAAAAATGTCCCAAATGCAGACTCAGCTGAGTCCTGTTTCACTAGAGTTCTCCTCTAGCAGTAAACAAGAAATACACCTATACTGGGAAAATATTCATGCCTACAGGATCTTCCTTGCAGGCTCAGGGGCCCTTTCTCTTTGTTCCATTGACTTATAGGAGTTGAAAATGAAGGACACATTTCAAAACAGAGACAATTGACAATGTGCCCAAGATGATTCTTTGTCTCAGGAAGCCTTTCTAGATTGTGTCTAGACCACATTCTTCTCCTTGTGGGGACACACTGTGCTTCCCCAGAAAGCGGTGATGGACACATTGTCAGGATGGCCTCGGCCCACTTTTGTCTTTGAATCCTGGCTGCCTGGCTAAGATGCCCCACCCAGTCACTGAGATGAGCGCTCAGCCCTGTCTGTGAAGAGCACAGTAAGCCTGAGAGGAAGCCCCTTTGTCTGTTTGTGTCAGGAAGAGGCAGGGAAGAAATTAACTTCCTCACCTGTAGAGTGCAAATCATAATGGTGACTTACATCAGGGTGTTGTTATGAAGAATAACTAGGAAAGGATTGTACATTCAGTGAGAAATGTTTATTAATTAAATGATAACAAATGTTGCTTAGAAACTGGCAATTTTTTCTTGGCTGGCAAGACAATGGGTCATTTTCTTTTTTTTTTTTTTTTCTTCTTCTCTTAGTTCTGCAAGATTCATTGCCAGCAAGGAAATATGTGACTCTTCCCTATTTCAGTTTATTTTTTTTTAGCCCCATGAAATGTGGTTCTCAATGGTAGGGGCCAACTACATAGTCAAACTGAAATTGTGTGAAAAGAGGCCCTTCAATGCCAAGGACAAGCATGCAGAGCTCCATGGAGACACAGAGGTTTCAGAGGGTGGAGGAGTTATCCCTACGATGCCTGGTGATAGCATTTGAGGCAGGGGGGGCATTGCTCAGAGGAGTTCACAGGCAAAGCACTGACAGTCTCTTAATTGGGGGAGAGGACGAGAAGTTGCAAGATGACAGGAAACAAGATTTCACTGTGATAGTGTAGACCTGGCCCCAGCTGTCAGATGCTGAGGTGCTGGTATTATTGATGATACTGAAATAGCACAAGAATTTCATTTACAAAGGCAGTGCAGACCTGGCCAACACCTGAGGCTCAGAGAGCTCCTCACAGCCTGGGCCCAGGTTCCCAGGGAGCAGGAGTCAATGTCCCCCACATGGGATGGAGACCTGGTCACCTAAAGCACTTTTCTGTCCCACTAATTTGGTTTTCACAACAACAGCTTTCTTATTTTCCTGGCGTCTGAACCACTCTTGATCAGCTGCTCTTTACTGAGGATCTCCTAGGAGCCAGGCACTAGAGCTCCAGCTGACATCTGCAGGGTGGTCTGGGGTCTTCTGTTTATGCCGACCACTTGCTTCACTCATGTTATTCCCTCCTGTTGCTGCTCCACTTTTTCTTATTTCCCAATTCTTCTCATTCCTATTAGGCTGGACTTTTTTTTTCTTTCCTGACTTCCAACCATGGACTTTCAATTTCCTAAATTTGGCTGTTACTTTCACATTCAGTGCAAGCAATGAGAATATAAACCTCTAGGATCTGCCTCAAGAGTGGTCCTAGTCATCACAGGCCAGAGGGAAGGTGGCATAACCAACCATGAGACACTGATGCTGGTGGTGGTTTACCTCTAGAGCACCCAGTTCTGAATTTTTCAAAGGAGTCCACTTTGTGTATCAGAGATTTTCTCCCAGGGCTCCATCATAAGAGATGCTCAGAGTTTTCAGGAGCCATATTGTGTGTATGGTTTCTTCAGCTTAGTTTCCTGAAACATTGAGTGACATTGATGGGTTTAGATATTAATAGGAGACCTGGGAATTCTAGTAGACATCAATCAGTTCAGTCATGTCCAATTGTTTGTGACCCCATGGACTACAGCATGCCAGGCTTCCCTGTCCATCACCAGTTCCTGGAGCTGCTCAAACTCAGGTTCATCGAGTCGGTGATGCCATCCAACCAACTCATCCTCTGTCATCCCCTTTTCCTCCTGCCTTCAATCTTTCCCAGCATCAAGGTCTTTTCCAATGAGTCAGTTCTTTGAATCAGGTGGCCAAAGTATTGCAGTTTCAACTTCCACATCAGTTCTTCCAATGAATATTCAGGACTGATTTCCTTTAGGATGGACTGGCTGGATCTCCTTGCAGTCCAAGGGACTCTCAAAAGCATCTGTTCACTAATAATGAGAAAGCAGAAAAAGAAATTAAGGAAACAATTCCATTCACCATTGCAACGAAAAGAATAAAATACTTAGGAATATATCTACATAAAGAAACTAAAGACCTATATATAGAAAACTATAAAACACTGATGAAAGAAATCAAAGAGGACACTAATAGATGGAGAAATATACCATGTTCACGGATTAGAAGAATCAATATAGTGAAAATGAGTATACTACCCAAAGCAATTTACAAATTCAATGCAATCCCTATCAAGCTACCAGCCATATTTTTCACAGAACTAGAACAAATAATTTCAAGATTTGTATGGAAATACAAAAAACCTCGAATAGCCAAAGCAATCTTGAGAAAGAAGAATGGAACTGGAGGAATCAACTTGCCTGACTTCAGGCTCTACTACAAAGCCACAGTCATCAAGACAGTATGGTACTGGCACAAAGACAGAAATATAGATCAATGGAACAAAATAGAAAGCCCAGAGATAAATCCACACACATATGGACACTTATCTTTGACAAAGGAGGCAAGAATATACAATGGAGTAAAGACAATCTCTTTAACAAGTGGTGCTGGGAAAACTGGTCAACGACTTGTAAAAGAATGAAACTAGATCACTTTCTAACACTGCACACAAAAATAAACTCAAAATGGATTAAAGATCTAAATGTAAGACCAGAAACTATAAAACTCCTAGAGGAGAATATAGGCAAAACACTCTCCGACATAAATCACAGCAGGATTCTCTATGATCCACCTCCCAGAATACTGGAAATAAAAGCAAAAATAAACAAATGGGATCTAATTAAAATTAAAAGCTTCTGCACAACAAAGCAAAATATAAGCAAGGTGAAAAGACAGCCTTCTGAATGGGAGAAAATAATAGCAAATGAAGCAACTGATAAACAACTAATCTCAAAAATATACAAGCAACTTATGCAGCTCAAGTCCAGAAAAATAAACGACCCAATCAAAAAATCCGCCAAAGAACTAAATAGACATTTCTCCAAAGAAGACATACGGATGGCTAACAAACACATGAAAAGAGGCTCAACATCACTCATTATTAGAGAAATGCAAATCAAAACCACAATGAGGTACCACTTCACACCAGTCAGAATGGCTGCGATCCAAAAACCTGCAAGCAATAAATGCTGGAGAGGGTGTGGAGAAAAGGGAACCCTCCTACACTGTTGGTGGGAATGCAAACTAGTACAGCCACTTTGGAGAACAGTGTGGAGATTCCTTAAAAAATTGCAAGTAGAACTACCTTATGACGCAGCAATCCCACTGCTGGGCATACACATCGAGGAAACCAGAATTGAAAGAGACACATGTACCCCAATGTTCATCACAGCACTGTTTATAATAGCCAGGACATGGAAACAACCTAGATGTCCATCAGCAGATGAATGGATAAGAAAGCTGTGGTACATATACACAATGGTATTACTCAGCCGTTAAAAAGAATACATTTGAATCAGTTCTGATGAGATGGATGAAACTGGAGCCGATTATACAGAGTGAAGTAAGCCAGAAAGAAAAACACCAATACAGTATACTAACACATATATATGGAATTTAGAAAGATGGCAATGACGACCCTGTATGCAAGACAGGAAAAAAGACACAGATGTGTATAACGGACTTTTGGACTCAGAGGGAGAGGGAGAGGGTGGGATGATTTGGGAGAATGGCATTGTAACATGTATACTATCATGTAAGAAAAGAATTGCCAGTCTATATCTGATGCAGGATACAGCATGCTTGGGGCTGGTGCACGGTGATGACCCAGAGAGATGTTATGTGGAGGGAGGTGGGAGGCGGGAGGCGGGGGTTCTTGTTTGGGAACGGGTGTACACCCGTGGTGGAGTCATGTCAATGTATGGCAAAACCAATACAGTATTGTAAAGTAAAATAAAGTAAAAATAAAAATTAAAAAAAATAAAAAATAAAAAAAGCATCTGTTCATAGTTTCATAGGAATATAGATATGATTCATTTGAGGCAGGACAGAGGGTTTGAGAAGGTGGGACAGGGAGAAGAAATTATGGAAAAAGTGTCTATCATAACTGGGAAATAAAACTATCATTTATTATTCCCTGAAAAAGCAGCAACACACAATAGAGAGACCACAGGCTGAATGAAGCACCACACCTGTGCTCAGCTGGGACACAGCAATGTCATAGCACTCAGTCTGAGTCTCTTCACCGTAACATTCAAATACTAAGATGCACCCACAACACAATAACATGAAATAAAGCCTCACACACAAGGTGTCTGGCCCATCACAGGGGCTCAGTAAGGACTCGATCTCTTCTTGCTCCTTCACATTCTTATAAGATTAAGATTACCTTTTCCAGAATGTTTGCATGTCAGTATCTTGGGTTTTCTCATGATCTTCTCTGCTTATTTGACCTGAACTTTGGGTTTAAACTTTTTCGTTTACACTAGTCTTTCCTCCTGCAAACAAATACATCATTAAGAAAAAAAAAAAATGCTCTGTAGTTTTAGTGTGACTATTAATAAACATAAAATATTCACCTGGGCATTATGAGGGATTAGCATGGGCCTAACACTGATCCACACTTGATTACCCATTATGTTTCCAAGCCAAAGATAAAGAGGATTGAGGGGAACCCTTCCCCTCACTTGGAAAGTTGATTAAAGTGATGGATGAGGCTTTGGTGGCAGTTAGGCATCTGTAAAGTACTCTCCTATGAATAAACTCCACCCTGCTTGCTGGGGAGCTCTCTGACTAGGAGAGCTAGCCATAATCCAAGCAAATCAGGACTTGGTTGTCAAGGTTACAGAGACTCTGGAATTCCTGGACACCAAATATTCTAAAACTGCCAGATATATCATAGATATTAGACATTCTAAAACCTGCTTTTGCATGGATCATTTTCTTGGGATTTATCTCAAGAGAAAGAGTCAATATATTAATTTTCCTAATGGACCTCAGTCCTGACAAGGAGTAATGAGGAAGCTTCTTAATGGCCTCGTTTTCCATCTGTCCTGACACCACTGATGATACTCATGCTGTATTCATAGGACCAGTTAAACCAGGATGCAGTACTCAGGACTTGACTGTCTTTCATCTTATCAGAAGCAGGAAGACTTTGTTCAGAATTTAGTTTTATGAACACAATCTCAAGGTACATGGATGTATTTTGGAAAGTCCCTGGTGCCCCAGTTTTGGTATATTTCAAAAATAAAATATTCATTCTCTTTTCACATTCTTCTATAGCACACTGCCAAAACTCTAAGTGCTCAGGTGAGAGGTGGAAGTCTGGCACAGGGACATTTTTATATGCTTATGTTATGCTTCCCACACACGTCCCCCTTGAAGAAAGTTGAGAATTTGTGGGCATTTTTGTCAAGCTTTTATATCATTGCATAACATCTCTAAGCAGATTTTACAATCTAATAAGAAACAATAAAATTTATTTCTGGGTTTGTTGAAAGGATTAAAATAAGACACACTATAGCACTGTGGTAAAGAATCTACCTGTCAGTGTAGGAGAGGCATGAGATACAGGTTTGATCCTTCGGTCAGTAAGATCCCCTGGAGGAGAAAACAGCAACCCACTCCAGTATTCTTGCTTGGAAAATTCCATGGACAGAGGAGCCTAGTGGGCTACAGTCCACAGAATCACAAAAGAATCACCCAGGACCACGTGTGTATACACCTACGTATAAAGGCTAGAACAAGTCCCAGCATGGTATAGCTGATCGAGACCTGTATTTTAGTTACAAAACTGTAACTTCAGAGGCTTCCTCACTTTCTGGGCCATGAAGTTGAATATAGATAGCTATTGAGTAGAGGTTCTGGATGTCTCAAACGAAAGGGCCTGTTCATCTATTAACTTGTGAAAGCACTGTATCCTACTAAGTGTCGTGACAGTGATGGGTGTGACAAGTGAGCTGAAAGGTGGACATATTGATGAGAGTAGCTATAGGAGTCCCTGAGCTCATCAGACTTAGAAAGTATGCGGCTGTTTTGGGCTCAAAGGTCTCACAAATTGACTCAAACCTACGTTTATCTGCAGACCATGAGGTGGATTTAAATTCTTACATTGCTGTCTGCATCATGTCTTCCCTTGTAACCTACTTCTATCCCCACCACCAGTCCCAAATTCCTGCTATATAAATATTGTCCAGGAAATCTTCTCCAATTTTTCCCTCTACGTAGCTGTCCTGAGCACATAGGGAAATCAACTCTCTGTACTATAAGCTGATCTCAGCACTCTCATGCATGTGTGCATGTGTGTGTGTGTGTGTGTGTGTGTGTGTGTGCGTTGAAAGGGCATTGAAAGGATACTTATCCTATAATGCCTGGCAGTATAATTTACCTGCATAATCTCTTGTAACAGATAGCAATGCTTTAAATCTGTGGGCTTCCCTGGTGGCTTAGATGGTAAAGAATTTGCATACATTGCAGAAGAGGAGACTTGAGTTTGATCCCTGGGTGGGGAAGATCCCCTGGAGAAGGGGATGGCAACCCATTCTGCCTAGGGATTCCATGGACAGAGGAGCCTGGCTGGCTACAGTCCATGGGGTTGCAAAGAATCAGACAAGACTGAGCAACAGTCACTTTTCACTAAATTCGTACCATCTAAAGACTTGACTGATCATTATAAAGACAATGTAGGATAAAAAAAAAGAAATTCTGCAAACAAACAGAAAAATCTGTTCAAGATTAGGGAAGTCTGTCTGGAAATCCCATGACACTTGTAAACCAGGGTTCAAACTCTAGCTCCATCTGTAAAAAAGCACTGTTATGTGTTATGGCTGAATTTCCTCATACGTAATAATATCTTGCTGGATGGTTGCAATGGTTATGTAAGATAGTGCTTACAAAGCCCCTATCCACTAGCAGACACGATGAAAAGCAGTGGCTATTATTCCATTTACTGAGGCACGGGGCTAGGAGTTAGTTCTCGTCAGACATGTGCTCTGTCCTAGGAACTTTATAGGTTCACTCTTGTAACAGGCCTAAGGAGCTCACCGAACAGATGGGAAACCTGCTTCTCATACAGCGTAAGCCATGGATCCAAAGTAAAGCCATGCTGTGGTTTTGCTAAGATGTGAACTGGGTCTGGACCTCACCCCTGCCTCATTGCTCTGCAGCTTCTCTGGGAGGTTTTCTTAAGTCACGGGCAGAAGACAAGAAGGTTCCTGGAAACACCAAAACAGCCACGTCCTAAATCAAGCACACTTTCGGTTTTCTCCAGTCACAGATACTCAGGAATGCTGGACGTGCCATCTTATGCCCGATGTAAACTAAGGCATCTGGGGTGCTAACAAAGTCTGGAATCTGTTGGGGTTTTGAACTATGAAGAATCAGCATGGTGCCTGTGGGCAGAGTAGCATTCTTAAATCCAAAGCAAGGATGCCAAATTATGATCATTTCATTTCACAAGGCTTCCCTTGTGGCAGCTGGTAAGGAATCTGCCTGTAATGTTGGAGACCTGGGTTTGACCCTTGGGTTGGGAAGATCACCTGGAGAAGGGATTGACTACCCACTCTAGTGTTCTGGCCTGGAAAATTCCATGGACTATACAGTCCACAGGGTTGCAAATAGTTGGACACAACTGAGTGACTTTCACTCATTGTTTATATTTAATACATTACTTCTTTAATCCTCACAGAATATTTATGTAACAGCTTATTTAAGAAGCAGAGTTTATTGTTATAGGTTAAATTTGATCCCCTCAAATTTGTCTGTTGGGGTCCTAAACCCCAGAAGCTCAGAATGTGACTATATTTAGAGAGAGAGTCAGTAAAGAACATTCTAACAAAAGAGACCTGGGTTCAATCCCTGGGTTGGGAAGATTTCCAGGAGATGGGAATGGGCTACTCACTCCAGTATTCTTGCCTGGAGAATTCCATGGACAGAGGAGCCTGGCGGGCAACAGTTCATGGGGTCACAAAGAATCGGACAGGACTGAGCGACTAACACTTTCACCTTTTCACTTCCTGTAAAGAAGTAATCAGGTTACATCAGGTCATGAGAGTGGACCCTCACTCTGTTTCATTGGTGTCCTTGTGAAAAGGAGGAATTTGGAGACCGATGTACAGAGGAGGGATAACTTGAGGACTCACAGGGAAGAAAACCACCTGCAACCAAGCAGAGAGGCCTCAAAAGAGACCGCCCTGCTGACACCTCGATTTTTGTACTTCCAGCCTCCAGAATTGTGAGAAATAAATGTTTATTGTTCGTTAGCATCCCAGCCTTTGGTGTGTTTTCCCCCAGCGGCTGGAGCAGACTAAGAGAGATGAGTTCCACTTCTTCACATCTTTGTTTCTTCTTCCTTCTGAGGCCCCTTTGCTGCCCACATACTCTTCCATGGAAGTTGTGAGATGAGATTGGCCTGCAATGTGAACAGACTGTACTCTTTGGAAGAATCTAAAGGTCATTTATGGACCTCAGACTTTTGGAACCCTGCTGAGCAAGTATTTTTGTGTTTCTGGATCTCAAAACCCTTTTTAGAAGAAGCAAAGTCAATGGAAACCTCACTTGCACAAGCTCTAACCTGAGCAGAAGGCTTGGCATGCAATGCCATCTAAGTACAAAGCAGCCAGCATCCTCCCCCCAGAGACAAAACACATTATTTCTATGACATGCTTGGTCTCCATCTGCTCCGAGATGAGGAGCGAATCTCCCATATGCTTCATCATTGGGCTGGCCCTGCCTGAGAGTGTGGCTCCCCCAACAATGCAGAACTGAACGTTAAGTAACTTGAGGCTGCTTTAATGGAAATACCATATGGGAGCTAGATGAATGAAAACAAATGAATACCTTGATTATTTTGTTCTGTTTTTGTGTTAATAAAAGCAATTGCCACTAATCGCTGATCGGTTTCTAATCATTTTGGCGAATCTATTATTATTTTTTTTTCCAAAGAATTCTCAAGCAGTAACCATCATCCTCATTGTGGAGACTATATATTCATGAAAAAAATCAAATACCCCCAATTATGTTATATGGTCATATTTTCCACATAAACACAGGCATTTATTTCCTCATGCAGTACCCAGAGCCAATGCAATATGTAATTTGCTAGGCTATTTGGCAACTAAGAATGATTAAGATCCTGCTGTTTGCAGTTAATATGGTGCATAACTTGAGTCTGAGGCCAGAAAAGAAAGTAGGGCTGATGCTGAACTGTACCTTTGTTTGTGAGAGTGAAAGTTTTAGGGAATATCTTGCCTTTGTTTGGTAGGATATTGCTACAGATATGACAAAAAAGGAAAAAAAAATATTATTTCATTTAATATTTGTGTATTCCAGTGTTAATTTTTGCATTTGATTGCAAAGTTATCATTATATGAAAAAACATCAGGCTCAGTTGTGTAGAGGGCCTAGGGGTGAGACAAGCAGAGTGAGATCCCTATATTTGTCACATAGTGCATGCCAAGCCATGACCACAGACAACATCTTTCATCCTGCAGAGTGATGATGTCAATGCTTGTTTGAGGGTACAAAGAGGACAAGGTGAGCCAGTGTTAGATCAGGACAAACTCATTTAAGACGAGAAACTCGAACAAATAAGAAATTACAGACAGAAGTCAAAGAACTCAAAGGCATTTACAAATATTTGTTGAATGGGTGAGAGGTATTATTCTTTTCCTCTGGAAGAGCTACTCGAAAGTCTTCAGATGACATTGTTAAGCAAGGGGAAAGTCTAAGGGAGACAGGACAAGCAGAAAAAGGCTGTTTCCAGGGGCACCCTCTCCTGTGCAGGGTTTAATCTAGAAAGCTTTACTCTTTGTCCCTTTAAATTTCCAGTGTGGAGGGAGGTGATTAGAGCTCAGTTCTCAAAAGAGAATAGGAAATGTTCCGGGCAACCAATGAGATGATTCTTGTGCAGCCCTGTGTGCTCTGTGTTGGGCTTAGTCGCTCATTTGTGTCCAACTCTTTGCAACCCCAAGGAAGACTGAAGCCCACCAGGCTCCTTGGTCCAGGAGCATTCTCCAGGCAAGAATGCTGGAGTGAGTTGTCAAGCTCTCCTCCAGGGCATCTTCCCAACCCAGGAATTGAACCCAGTTCTCCCGTATTGCAGGCAGATTCTTTACCATCTGAGACATCAGAGAACCCCATAAATGACACTCTGTGACCAGTGAGGTCATGGGCCCAGTGCTCAAGAGTGTGGTCCTTCAGAAAGTCAGGTTTGACAACCAGACCCAGAAGACATTGACCAATGTAGGGCAAAAATGTTGAGAAAATTTTACAGGCATCTGATGACTGTGCGTCCCTGAACTGTACTACAAGTAAAAAGATGAAACCAAGCTAAATGCATGGCTCCACTTACCAGTTGGGGGTTTGCCTCCAGTCCTCCAGGACGATGCATTAAAATCCACTATATAGCAGCAAAGAGAGAGAGATAAAGATGGGAGATATTTCAGGGGACAGTACCTCTTACCAGTAAGACAGAGGGAAGTAGGCCTAAGAATTCAGAGAGGGGATGGAGAGAATCCAGCACCCAGCACCTAAATCAACTGTTGGGTTGTGTGGCCCATGTTCAAGCCACTGAAACTGAGCTTGCTGGAGTGATCCCAGCACCATGCAGTTGGGAATTAATGCATCTCACAGCTCTGGTCTGAAACACACCAGTTTGGTTCCACTTCAAAAATATTTCAACTGGATGGACTGGATTCCTGTTTGGAAGGCCCTTGGGGGAGAAATGGAGGGGAAGCAACCTTGCTATGATGGTGGGGGCCACCTCCACAGGTATCCAAGCTGGGAGAGCTCACCGCTGAACCTTTGAGTTTCTAGCTGCGGCACATCTCTGCCCTTCATCCCGGCTCTGTGTTCAGCCAGTCACTGCACTAAACCCATTGCTGCGTTATTCTGTACCTGAGTCAGATCCGTTCAGCTTAGTTTGGAGGTGCCGCATAGTGCCAGAAGGTAAACTTCTCTCTGAAACAATGGGCCAATGGAATGCCAGAAGTTTCTTTATGAAGACAGTGTGGAGAGCATTATCAGAAAGTAACGAAACTTTGACCACATCTGTTTTCCTTGGCACCAGAGTTTCACCTCCTCTGAGGAACCACTGAAACAGGTGGCTCCATGAGGAGCTGACATGTGATGAGTTCCAGCCTCGGGTGGGGTCAGAGGGCAGTGGAGGAGGTAGCTCTTGAGATTCTTTATAGCTCTAGGATTCTGTAAATCTGTGACATCCTAATCAAGAAACTTTTTTTTTTCTTTTTCCTTTTGTTCTAGCTGCTTGGATTTTTCAATAGCTTAAGAATTCCAGCCTCTAGTCCTGGACTATTTCCCCTGCTTGGTTGCCTAGGAATGGGTCTGCTGAAAATCCCAGGTTAAAGGAAGGCACTGGAAGTACCAGAATGGATTGTGAGTCTGGTGGCAGAGTTCACTGAGGTTAGATGGAGACTGTTCATGGTCAGGAAGCCCACTGAGCTGGTATCTATGGGCCATTTCACCTCCTCATCACATCACACATGGATGATGACAGCAACAAGGACTCTGAGGGCTACTTGTCTCAGATATTTCTGTGTCAGGAGAGACAGGATGTGCAAGCATCATCAGACAGGCCACACGAGGAATGACTTTGAGCCACCACACAAATGCCCTGGTGTAAAGATATTCTGTTCTTTCAGTTATGTCACAAGTGCGGAGACTGGCTAGAGTTGTGTCCAAAGAGAGTCTTTGTCAAAGCTCAGAGAAAAGGCTTTCTCTATTGATCTTTTTTCATTATTTCTTGTGCTCTCTCCCTTTCTTGTTTTACTTTTTGGTGTTACACTCCATCCTGCTATCTGCCAATCTCTTTGCATTTCCCCAGAGTCCTTAAATAGGTTCATTAAACACTTCCTTTAATAGATTATTATTCTACCTGCTGGTCTAATTCATTTCCTCCTGCTAGAAGGAGCTTGAGTTTACAAGAAGAGTCTTCTTTCACTAGGATATAATTTTTAAAATGGAAAAGGAATCTAATTGTGAAAAATAACCTATAGCATTGCTTTGCTACATAGGACACAGTGATCAAGTTTAAAGACCTTAGTGACTGACTGCTTCATTTCACAGAGTTGGAAACAGCAAGGGATATTTATTTTGAGATGCTCTTGATGGCCCTGTGTTGTGGGGCAGTACAGGGAATTCCCAGGTGATCCTTAAGACTTGTTGACAAGAACATTTTTATGCTGGTGTCAGGCCACCTCTCAGTCCTCTATCTCCTGGACTCTGCAAACCTCCTGTATATTCTGCCAGAATCTTAAATTTCAGCTTTGTGAATGCTTTCTGTTTCTCCCCATCATGTCTTTAAAGTTTTGTATTTTTTTCCCTGTTCACCTAGGTCCGTCCCTCTCACACTTCCTTCCAATTCAAGACTAGGGTTTTGAAATTTTAAAGCCAAAGTTGACTCCTTTCAGTCTTGAAGATTGTGCTGTGACATTTTATGGGTTGAATGGTGTCCCCTTAGAATTTTCATGTTGAAGCCCTCACCCCTAGTACCTTAGGATATCATTTTATTTGGAGAAAAGATCTTTGCAGATGTCATAAGTCAAAATGAGGTCATGAGACAGGATCCTAATCTGATGTGACTGGTGTCCTTAGAGGAAGAAGAAATTTGGAGACATATACACAGAGAGGGGGCTTCCCTCTTAGCTCAGTTGATAAAGAATCTGCCTGCAATGCAGGAGACCCAGGTTCAATTCCTGAGTCGGGAAGATCCTCTGGAGAAGGAAATGGCCTCCCACTCCAGTATTGCCACCTGGAGAATCCCATGGACAGAGGAGCCTGGCGAGCTACAGTCCACAGGGTCGCAAGAGTTAGAGATGACTTAGTGACTAAACCACCACCACAACCACACAGAGAGGGGAGATGATGTGAAAACAAGGAGAGGATGGCCATTCACAAGCCAGGGAGAGAGCCTAGAGCAGACGCCCCATCACAGACTGAGAAGGAACCAGCCCAGCTGACACCTTGCTCTTAGACTTCCAGCCTCCAGAATGGGAGGTGACACGTTTCTACTGTTTAAGCCACTGAGTCTGTGGAACTTCCTTATGGCAGCCCTCGGGAACTAATGCACTGACTTGCCTGGTGGGTTAAGTAAGGTGTGCATGAGAGCTGAACCCTTAAAGCTGTCCCCTGGGTCTCCATTGCCTTCCTTTAGCATGTAGACTGTTTGAATGTCAGCATTTGTTAGAGCATAATTAGGGGTAGAAAAACAAGGACTGCCTTTTACGCATGAGGATTCTGATGTCTACAGAGGTTGTTATTTGTCAATAAGATCTTTGTTTAAAAAAAATGTTGTTGGTTTGTGTTTGAAGAGATTATGTATGTCTGCTGATCTTTCTTTTTAAATTATTGCACTTATTGGCAGAAAGCAAAGTTGCCAAAGATAGCCAAAGGCATGCTGAGTATAGAAGAGAAAAGGCAACTTTACAAAGATCAGCAGTGGGGTACAAGAATTGATTGAATAGGACTTCAATTTTTAGGCCTATACTTATTTTTTAAAAGTAGAGCTATCAAATAGTTTCTAAAAACCATGTGAAAATCGGCAAATATTCTCTCATATTCACTTATTGCTGCCACCATAGTAAATCTTCGGAGAAGGCGATGGCACCCCACCCCAGTACTCTTGCCTGGAAAATCCCGTGGGCAGAGGAGCCTGGTAGGCTGCAGTCCATGGGGTCGCTAAGAGTCAGACACGACTGAGCAACTTCCCTTTCACTTTTCACTTTCATGCATTGGAGAAGGAAATGGCAACCCACTCCAGTGTTCTTGCCTGGAGAATCCCAGGGACGGGGGAGCCTGGTGGGCTGCTGTCTATGGGGTCGCACAGAGTTGGACACGACTGAAGCGACTTAGCAGCAGCAGCAACAGCATAGTAACTCTTGTGGATGTAAAGAAGAACAGGACCCTACATCCTTGTCCTCTGGCACTATCTAGGATTTTTTTAAATCATGGAAAAACATGCCAAGTTTATTAACAACAAAAGTTACGGTAGGTGTGATATCAGTGTTGATGACTAAACAGTGCAGTCATTATTTAATTTTAGTTCTAACACTAAGAGAGACATGTTTAATCTCCTTTAAAAGGACATGTTTATTCTCTGGGTACAGATGGGGAAACTGAGGCTCAGAGAGCAGCAGCGAATGGATGATGTTATTGAGGAAAGAGGGGCCACACTGCACCTGAACCCAGGTGTGTGTGTGCTCATTGCTCAGTCATGTCTGACTGTTTGCAACCCCTTGGACTGCAGCCCGCCAAGATCTTCTGTCCATGGGATTTTCCAGGCAAGAATACCAGAGTGGGTTGCCATTTCCTCCTCCAGGGGATCTTCCCGATTCAGGGATCAGATCTGATCTAGGGATCAAATCCACATCTCCTTCATCTCTTGCATGGCAGGTGGATGCTTTACTGATGGGCCATCGGAGAAGGCCCTGAACTCAGGTCTCAGACCTCAGATCCAGAGGCAGCGCATCCCTTCATGGGGCAGACAGGGCAACTTCCAGGTGTGAGACCTGCATAGTCACATAGAGCCCCAGGCTCAGAGACCCTCAGTTCAGCTCAGTCGCTCAGTCGTGTCTGACTCTTTGTGACCCCATGAATGGCAGCACGCCAGGCCTCCCTGTCCATCACCAACTCCCGGAGTTCACTCAAACTCACGTCCATCGAGTTGGTGATGCCATCCAACCATCTCATCCTCTGTCATCCCCTTCTCCTCCTGCCCCAAATCCCTCCCAGCATCAGAGTCTTTTCCAATGAGTCAACTCTTCCCATGAGGTGGCCAAGGTACTGGAGTTTCAGCTTTAGCATCATTCCTTCGAAAGAACACCCAGAACTGAGAGACCCAAGGTCTGATTTAATGCTCGGCTCTCACTGTCTCCTGTGGAGAGTATGTCGTTTGACACACTCTTGGCCTTATTTGCTGAAACCTGAGACAGTCCAACCAGCTGCTTCTAGATTTCTCTGCTCTAAGAGCTCCAGGCTGGAGCCAGCCCCCATGGGCCTTGTCAAGTTGTCTTGTTCTTGGGTTTGGGACACTGCGTGGAGGCTGGGCTTCCAGTAAGACAACTAAGTCCAGGTCAAGGACAAGTTTCTCAAAGAGTGGTGGTTGGGCTCTAGCCCAGCAAAGCCACTTCTTCCAGAACAAAGGGACAGCTTGTCTCACTAATAACCCAGGATTTCAACTCAGGAGACTGAAACTACATGAAATATTTTTTTTTTAAGTCATGTTTTCAGACTTAAGACAACCCCCAGATCCAGTCAACACAGGGCAGCCAGATTCAGAGATGATGTTTGTTCTCATGGTCACCTTGCACTATTTTGGGTCAGGAAGCTGAGGCTCAGAGCATTTAAATAATTTTCCCCAGATCACATCGTTCATGTGTGCTAGCACTCTGATTTAAACTGATTCCAAAAGCTTCTTCCCCACCTCTTATCTTTCCCCTTTTGCTGTACAATGTAGCAGCTCTGCTTCTCTCAGCTGCGTGGTCTCAGGTGTGTTTAACCTCTTTATGACTTAACCCAAGAGGTGGTCTCCAAGGAAATGTCCAGTTTGAGTCTAATAACATCCTCTAGGAGCCATCATGAGCTCAACCAAAAGAAACCGGTCATTTCAGCTTTAGTAAGTTGCAGTAAATGCAGCAAAGGATTTTGTTTCTCAAATATAAAGTCTGTGTTTACAGAAGAAAGAAGCGCTCGTGAAAGGTTTAGGTGGGAGGAGAGGAGGGCCCCGGGCCTCAGTCCTGTCTCTTTCTCCTCTGGTGACTTGAAATGGATTGGGTTTTCCTTTTCTTTGGCCTGTTTGTTTGTTTGTTTTAACTTGACTCTCCTTTTCTCTGGACTCCTTGAAAAGTCCCAGATGGAATAACAAAGCTCTCAAAATTCTGCCTAGCCACCAGGCTTGCTAAAACAACCAGGACACAAAAAGCTGTTAAAATCCCTGTTCAGAATGGATGGCCATCTGCTTCACCCTGCTCTGTCACCTTCCAAACGGCTGCAGATAAGGCAGGATAGAGTTCCTTTCCATCAGTCAGGCTGAGGCTTAAAGGGAATCTGAGACCTCAGGAACACAGTAGAGCTTCGGAATATACAATGAAGACTTAACTCTTCAGGGGCCGGTAACTGTATCTTTATTCTCCTGCTTTGTTTCCAAGTGTGTTTCGGTATTATGGAGAGCTGTGCACCCCAGAGCTTTCTTTGGAGGGATATTTGTTGTGTATTTTTGTCCCTAAAGAGGAAAAGAAAACGCAATGAATCACCTTGAAAATTAAAGAAAGAGAGAGAGCAAGTGAGAGAGAAAGAGTAATGGAATACCTGATCAAACTTATGTCTTGGAAGGTGCATTTGGAGGCATGAGTGCTGGAATGTTTCAGCTTTCAGGACTGTACAGATTCATATTTATAGTCAGTCTGTTTATGCTATAGCATGTGTGGTAGCGTAGAATATCAAAGGAAGAGGTCTACGGAGCTGCCACCATTTTAAATGAAAAATGTCTCTTCTCCTCAAGCGTGGCATTCTAATGTGGCACAGATGGAAACTAGCGCCTTTCTGTTTTACTGTTTCTGTACATTACACAGGCAATAAATACTGGCCAAATCAAGCTGTAATTTCTAAGGTTCCATATAACCTATTTTACCAGTATCAGCTGCCACAGTTTATGGATCTCCGAGATCCCCTAGAGAAAGCTGCCCAGGCTCCCAGGTTTTATAGGCCATTTCAAGGAGACCTCACAAATAAAATGGGTGGAAAGCATGGTCCATATTTTTAATACCCATGCAGTTAATGCTGCATTTGCTTGTTACAGTTTGCACATTTCAATTATGTGTTGGGTAGACCCTTTCCCTCTTCAAACTCATATTGATTCACTGATTCTTTCTAAACATTCATTTTCAGCTCTCTTGAGACCTTTTTTTATTTTATTGTCTAGGGTGGGCCTGTGTTGTGTGAGAGCTGGGTGGAAGACATATTTTTCGATGGAGTGGCTGCTTTGCCGCAGATTCAGAGAAGATCCTGTAGACATTGAACACAAGAGAACTGGGCTCTTGTGTAATAAATCAATTGTGTCCAGTCTTTTAGTGCAATCTCTTGTAAAAAAAAAAAAAAAAAAAAGACACAGATAAAGGGATTAAATAGATGCAAATTTGACTCAGCTCCACATCTGAGAGATGGAAGTTTGTTGAATGTCTATCATGAAAAAGGTGTTAGGGGTTTTTGAAGGACATTCTAATTTAATCACAGCAAACCACAAATTGAGCTTACCATTTTCATGTATAGATTAAGAAATGGCTTTGGGCCTACTGAGGACCTTCTAGTCCCTCAGCTATGACTAGTGCAGAGCTGGACATTGACGAAAGAGAAGACCGAGACCAAAGTCCATGCCTTTTTCTTTTGTCTTTTTCATTCAATGCTGCTTGATATATTCTGGTTCTGACAACTGAATAAGCTTTGGTATGACCATTGAATATCCATCTGCACACATTTAGGTATGTCTTGTGTCTTTGTTGGCCACACTCTTTTATTGGTCCAGTGATCTGCATTCCTTAGTACAGGCTTCTTACTAGATTGAGGGGAATTTCCCCCTCTTTCTCCAGCAGTCATGTATGGAGATGAGAGTTGGACCATAAGGAAGGCAGAGCACCAAAGAGCTGATGCTTTCAAATTGTAGTGCTGGAGAAGACTCATGAGAGTCCCTTGGACTGCAAGGAGACCAAACCAGTCCATCCTAAAGGCGATCAGCCCTGAATATTCTTTGGAAGAACTGATGCTGAAGCTGAAGCTCCAAAACTTTGGCCACCTGAAGTGAAAAGTCGATTCACTGGAAAAGACCCTGTTGCTGGGAAAGATTGAGGGCCCAAGGAGAAGGGGACGACAGAAGATGAGGTGGTTGGATGGCATCACCGACTGTATGGACATGAGGTTGAGCAAACTAGGGGATATAGTGAAGGACAGGGAGGTCTGGTGTGCTGCAGTTGATGGGGTCGCAAAGAGTCCAACAAGACTAATTGGCTCCAACAAGAGTAAACGCCCTGCTACCTGGAAGCCTGGAGTGTGAAGGTCATCAGTATAGCAAAATAACCAACATGGGAAAGGAAGGGAATGGCCTGGAGAGCAGGGGAGCCTTCCCTCTGTCTTCTAGGAGAGAAGGGGCTGGAGGGGAAGGACTCAGGTGACTGGCTGGTCACGGCCCACACACTGGCTCAGGCTCTGTAAGTGAAGGTTCGTGACTGACTTTCAACAGTCTTTCGCAGTGACCTGTACTTCCCACAGGCCCTCCCCACATAGTCCCTGTATGGAGATCCTTTTCACTGGGATTTCAGAATGGTGGAGCCTAGCTGAATGGTGTTGACTTCCTTGAAGAAAATGTTTCCAACTTCGTTTTCGGAGTTTCCAGCTCGTATATAGCAAGGGCTTGGTTACTTGTAATAAAATGAATGGTTTCAAATAGCTATGTGACTGACACAGATCTTTGTTTAGTAAAATTTTCTTTTTCTAAATATCACAATGAAGAAAACAGTTTTTCTTTGAAGTATGGTTGATTTACAATGTTGAGTTAACCTCAAGTGTACAGCAAGGCAATTATGTGTATATATATATATATATATATATATATATATATAGGCACATACATATATATTTCAGCTTATTTTCCATTATAGGCTATTATAAGATATTGAACATAGTTCCCTGTGCTATACAATAGGAGTTTGTGTGTGTCTCAGTCACTCAATTGTGTCTGACTCTTGGTGACTCCACGGACTGTTTCCTGCCAGGCTCCTCTCTCCATGGGATTCTCCAGGCAAGGATACTGGAGTGGGTTGCCATTTTCTCCTCCAGGGGATCTTGCCAAGCCAGGGATCTAACCCATGTGTCTTCTGCATCTCCTGCACTGGTAGGTGGGTTCTTTACCCACTAGCACCACCTGGGAAGCCCACATACTAGGTCTCAGTTGTTAATTTATTTTATATATTATAGTGTGTAACTGTTAATCCTGAACTCCTAATTTAAATAATTTAAAATGGGAAGCTTTTCTAAAGATATACTTCTAAAACCCAAACATGTTGCCATGGCTTCTCTTTTCTGATATGATAAAATTCAGTCTTTCATACGTGCAGCTTGTCCCAGACCTTAGATCTTCATCAGAGCTCAGATCTTGTCATTTGACAAGGACTCTCTCCTTGACCAAACCTCAGTCAGCCTTCCTCTCAACTTAGCCTGAATCTGGGCCTGCTCACATCTTTGGCAGCATGGTCCAGTCTGAGCAAAGAATCCAGCTGTGTCATCCTCTCTTTCTTGATGGATGATCAGGTTCTTCATCCCCTGATATCCCCTTTGACATCTAAGCCAGTGTAACAGGATTCCCTCTCCCATAATTTTCCATCTACTGACCCCTCCCTCTGCTCCTTGACTGTGGATACCCAGCTGTCTTTGCTATATTAGGAGCTGAGCTTGATGGTGATAATCTTGAGTAACTTCTTCTTTACCATTTCAATAACTGTCAGGATTATTTTTCTTTCACACATTCCTATCAATAACCCCATTTCTAACAATACCAAAATATTTTTATCTTGTGAGTAAGGCACACTATGTCTTTCCTCACTTCTCTATCTTTTTACACATGGTTGCTTATGAAATGCTCCCTCCTTCCTTCTCAACTAGGAGAACTCTCACTCACTATTTAAGGCTCAGCTCAAATGTCACTTCCTTCCACTCCCAGGGCACTTTGAATTTACCTTTATTAGGCTCCTTACTACATTGCATTGGAATTAGCTACTGGCTTGTCTGTTTCTCTTGTGTCACTGTGAGCTCCTTGAACAGGCTCCCATTCCTTATTAACTTTTATTAAACACTTTTCCCTTCCCTCCCTGCTTCCCCCCGCAACCCCTGCAACCTCAGGACAGGACCTGCTTCTAATAGGAATATAACAGTGCTGATGGCGTGAATAATGTAGCGTATCAGAAATGGTCCTTCAAAGCAATTTCACTTCCCTTTTCTTTAATTTCATGAGATTGCCACTGGGCAACTATTGCTGTTGCTCAGCCACTAAGCTGTATCTGACTCTGCAACCCCATGGGTTGCAGAACAACAGGCTTCCCTGTCCTTCATTGTCCTCCAGAGTTTTCTCAAACTCATGTCCATTATATTGATGATGTCATCCAACCATCTCATTCTCTGTTGCCTCCTTCTCCTCCTACCCTCGATCTTTCCCAGTGTCAAGGTCTTTTCCAGTGAGTCAGCTTTTTGCATCAGGTGGCCAAAGTATTGGAGCTTCAGCATCAGTCCTTCCAGTAAATATTCAGGGTTAATTTCCTTTAGGATTGACTGGCTTGATCTCCTTGCTATCCAAGGAACTCTCAAGAGTCTTCTCTAGAACCACAGTTCGAAAGCATCATTTCTGCAGGGCTCAACCTTCTTTATGGTCCAACATGCACATTTGTATGAATACTGAAAAATCATAGCTTTGACTATACAGATTTTTGTCTGTGAAGTGAGTCTCTGGTTTTTAATATGCTGTCTAGGTTTGTCATAGTGCATCAATTAAAAATGAGGTTTCTTTTTTTTTTCCCTTAAAAATAATAATTCATATTTAAGACTTGTCACCAATGTATACCGGCCTTTCCAAATGTTTTCATTGTTTTTCCTTTTTCGTTTCTGGAATGTTACCTCTGGGTTCTACTTTGATAAGTAATTTGTTTTTCTGTGAGTACTAAACTTGTTACATTTCCTGTGGGTTGTGTTGAAGGAATTGTGGAAAGCTTCTAGCACAGTGCAGATAGTCTATAAAGCTTTTCCTTTGGCCATTCATTAGCTTTATGACCTTTAGAGAAGTTGCTTAATTTCTCCATGACTGGCTTTTCTCTTGCAAAGGGCAATATTAATACCTGTTTTATCCATACTTAGAGGTTTTTATAAGGGTCAAATAAGATAATAGGCTTGAAAGCATTTGGAAAATATCCAAAGGTAAGCTTCCATGATTAATGACCTTGATGGCCATTTTACTAATATCAGAGAGAGGGCACTGGGGAAACACAAACTTGCTGACACTTTGTTCTGGATGTGGCAAGAATGACAGTGGTTGTGGTATATTAAAACCTCCTTTATATTTTTCAAAATAAAAAAATGTAGATTTTTTTTTCTAACCTCAAATGAGCTTTTTTTGTCTGTTATATAATAAGATCCTTTTTCTTTTGCTTTGCTATACAGTTTTGATGATATAATTACACAAATCTTACTTTTTACATCTGCTTTATTACTTAGTATTAAATTGGACATATGTTTATATATTTCTTACCATTCTGAAAATATTAGTAGATGCTTTATTTTGATACTTAACATGAAGAGAAATCTAATTTATTTTTCAGCATGGTTTAGGTTTCAGTGAATTTATCTTTCCTTCGTTTACGTATACATCCCTTTAAGATTTCCCCAATATCTTATAGCATTCTTATGTCATCACAAACTAATAAGGGCATTTTCAAGTTCAAGCAGAAATGGCTCTGTTCAAATGAGCTATAAGAATCCATGGATTAAAAGAGAACAATTCCCTGAAGAATTTACCTCTCTAGGGTGTTGGATTATGACTGTGGCAGAAAAACAGAAAGTTGAAAGCAGTGTATGGGAAGAGAAAGAATCAGAAATACTAAATTATGCAATCTGCCTGCTCTAAATGTAATCAGATGGAAGTAAGATGTTATAGGCAGGATGTATTTCCATGTGCAGCAGGGTCATTTTTATAAAACATATAAATAAGTAAATAAAATTTCTGCAAGTTAAACCCCGAGAATTTAGAGAGATCTTTTTATTTTTTTTATTTGAAAATGATCCTGCCATCTCTTAAAATTTCCAAGCAATTTTAATATGTTATGTATGTGCTCTTTAATTCCTGGTCTCTGAGTTGATCAAGCCTTGCCCAGCTGTTTTCTCTAGAACTGGAGAACAAGTGTTTCCAGATTGAGCACCCATCCAAGTTCAGTGGTGTGGCCTTTTCAAATGGAACTTAAACCATTTGGTATGCAAGTTCTTTTGGTGCTGGCCAAACATGACTTCCTGTTTCTGAGGAGAAGGGCTTAAAAAGTCTCATAAAAAGACTCAAAGGGCTTCTTAGATATCAAAGGGTCCTTACAAAACATTGTTTGACGAGTTAAGTGTATGGAATAAGAAACACACGGAATTCATTTCCTTTAAAATGCATGTGGGATTAAGAATTATGGAGAAAAGAGCTTAGGAAAATACATTTAAGTTTTTATCTAACTTAACTTAAAATGTGTAAAACATAACTTGAGTTGCATTAAATATATAAATCATGGCTGAAATTATCTCTTAAAATGTGCAACTGTTTATACGTAAATACACTCATACATAAGATGAACCTATAAAATAATGCGACAGATATTTAAGATTTATAGTAGAAATCATGCCTCCAAATGAATTTTGGTTTTAAAACAGACAATATGCAAGGCCCTCACACAATGCAAACATCCTGCCTCTCTCGGCCTCCCACCCAGCATCACCACCTACAAAATGACATACCTTCGTTGTTTAGAAGTTGTCTTCAAGTTTGGGAAAACATTGTTTTGAACAGTTTCAATTCATTTTACAGCTATAATTTGAAAAAAAAAAAAAAAGAAAAGCACATTTCATTTAGCTTCAAGTCTCTTGTATAAATTAAGTGATAAATCTGGGAATTCTAATTTAGGCTTAAGAAAATCAGATATGATTTCATTGTGAGTCTCTTAAACTGGTTCTCTGACAGTCACAACACAGGAGATCCAAAAGTATTTAGAGCCATGGGATCATTTTTAGGAGAAACATTCAGACTCATCAGATGATTATTTCAAAGGATGATACACATTCATCTGGGTATATTTTGTGACATCTATTCAAAATACACCCATTACTTTATGACTGTGTGTTTTGATGTATGTGTATGTGTGTTAGCATATAGAAATAAGAGGGGAAACACTAACATTAACAACAGGAGGGTCTCCAAATGGTCAGATTACGTATAATTTTTCTTTTTTGTATTTATGAGTGACCAGTATTTTTAAAAATTCTCCAAGATAAGCTCTCAGTCTCATGCTGATGTTTAAAAGATAACCCTCAAAAAAAAGGAAAAGAAAAGAGAAAAAAACAAGCTGATCTCTGATTTGTAATGCTTGCCAGTTTCCATGGTGTAAATACTCTCATTATGGCTCATTTTAAGTGTCCAATGTGATGCTAGTAAGTGTATCTTTGGGAAGATACGCCCGCCCCTATTTGCATCTTGTGAGCTTGTGCTAAAGAATGCTAACTATTATCTGAATCTTAAGTGAATCAAGGTCTTTTTGCCATAGTAACATCAAACATCACAGATCACCATAACAAATATAATGATAATAATAAAGTCTGAAGTATGAGAATTACCAAAATGTGACACAGAGACACAAAGTGAAAAAGTGATGCTAGAAAAATGATGCTGATAGACTTGTTCAACTCAGGATTGCCACAAACCTTCAATTTGTAGAAAACGCAATAATATAGAGCACAATAAAATGAGAGCTCTCTGAAGTAGACCATTTGCTGTTTGTACTTAGCATGTATTCTCTTTCATTTTGTTAATTCCCTCCTATGTTTTAATTTCTCAACTAAACAAAAAATTGAAAGCCTTGTAAAAACCAGATTTTTAATCTAATATCTGCCTTTCTATACAAACTGCCTGGGATCATTTTTTACTCATAGTAATAGCTAAATAAATCTTCATTTATTAATGGATTGAAAGTCACTTTGGAATCTGTATTAAGCATGGTATATGCTAATGAATACCTGTTAATACTCAGAATGTCTTAATATAAGCAAGAAATTTAATGAATTCAAATCTAATTTTATACGACTGAGTGACAACTCTGATAAATCACAGGAAAATGAGAAATGTAATCTAGCTCCAAGTGAACGAAGCCTTGGATTCTGTCTTCTAAGACAAGCTCATTAATAAGCTTGAAAATGTAATCACAGTCGTGAAACTGAGCTCTGGTGCAGAGATGTCTGCACTCTAAGTTTTCACATGGTATTTCTTGTGAATATCGAGCAGCAGCCAAAGATCAGGATAAGAAGTCCAGAGTCCCGGCACCAGCTTCTGCCTGTCATCACTGGTCAGGGGATTCCAGGACAGGAAAGCTGGGGCTTCATCTCCTCTTTACCCCAGAAGGAACTGCTCCTGATTTGTGGGTCCAGGCTGACCTTTGGTTTATGCTGTCTGGCTCAGTTTCCCTGGTAAACCAGCAAAAGTAAAATTGTTACTTTTGTTACTAAGCAACCCTCCTTAGGATAACAGGGCTGTTGACTGGACTTGGTACCTGGACAGGCAGGGATGGCTCATAAGCTGTAAATACATGGGGGCTCAGTGGTAAAGAGTCTGCCTGCCAAGCAGGACGTGGGTTCAGTCCCTGGCTTGGGAAGATGTCCTGGAGAAGGAAATGGCAAGCCACTCCAGTATTTTGGCCTGGGAATCCCATGGCCAGAGCTTCCCTGGGTGGCTGCAGTCCATGGGGTTGCAAGTCAGATACGACTTAGCAACGGAGCACAAGCAAGCTCCTTTCGGCTTCCTTGGATGTAGTGGCTCGTACAGCTGGTCTGTTCTTAAACCCGTGAAATGGTGAGTTGAAAAAGGCACGGACTTCTTTTAGGGCTTGTGGTTTATAATCAAGAAGTCTGTAGTCCAGGTCTACTCCTGTGTCTGCCCCGTGTGGGGCTCTTTTTCTCCCCCCTGTGATGATTACGGTACCTGTGCCACTGCCAGGCCCCTCTGTGGGCAAGGAATGCCCGGCCTGGCCATGCTCAGCTTCTGCCCCCTCCTCTGTTCTTCTGAACAGACTGGAGCCCTGAGTCATCTTGTGGGTGGAAGGGTTCACTCTCTGGGGCGAAGCGCACGGTTGAACATGGAGTTACAGCAACATTATTTCTTCTGTTTTTCAATGACTGGAGTTTTGAATCAATATTTTATTTTTGAGCTGAAATAAATATGTCATATATTTGTTCAATTATATTTTCAAATGCATGTAGAAGTGCAAAATAAAGTACATGAAAATACTAAGGAATCTAGTACATCGTGTTATAATTGTGTGCTTATTTTGCGTTATATTAGCATTACATGGTGATTACATGAAAAGTTTCCACTCAAAAATAAATTTTCTTGTTCTCAGTATTTCTTCTACATGTAGCATTCCCTTGTGTTTTATGATTATGCACTCTATAATACTATGAATATTATTAATATAAAATGTGCTTTCATTAACATTTTTATGAACTAAAAAATCAACAGATTCTTAAGATTCCATGCAAAAATATTTCCCTTAAATTGTGACTGAAGAAAACTAAGATAACTAAAAGCAGCTTTAATTGCTATGAGAATAAGTAGTATCTTAATTAAAGCAAAGTTTTAAAATGTGTATTTATTACATATTATACTAACATATGTTTTGGTAACACACACATTTATGACAGGAATATTTTCAAACTCAAGATATGCATGCTTTTTAAAAATTAAAAGCATTTACACTTTGTGCATTTCTCAAGACCTTTTTTGGCAGAGCTGAAAAGGTGCCCTCTGGTTGATCTCTGGCCACTGGGGGCAGAATAAATGCTTCAGAAAGTAACTGGATCTTGAAATGCATAAAATTCTGTGGATGAAAGTCTTGTACTTGCACCTAGAAACATGCTGGAAGGAAGCACAGACAGGAATGGGTCACAGATTCATAGATGTTTCTTAACAGAGCAGATGCCATACCAATATTGCCATTGAGTGCATGTGTGTGCATACTAAGTAGCTTCAGTTGTGCCCAATTCTGTGACCCTCTGGACTGTAGCCTTCCAGGCTTCTCTGTCCGTAGGATTCACCAAGTCAGAATACTGGAGTGGATTGCCATGCCCTCCCCCAGGGGATCTTCCCAAACTAGGGATCAAATCCACGTCTCTTAATAAGTCTCCAGCATTGGCAGGTGAGTTTTTTACCACTAGTGTTACCTGTAGCATAGGCAAAGAATTTGAATTTCACCATATATGGTAATACTAATTAAACAGAAATTTGGATAGTAACGAAGGACTGGCAAGTGCTGGGAAGTCCTATATTCTTGAGTATCTGGGAGTCCTCTTAGCTGTTCAAGACTGGCTCCAGTCATCTGACTAACAGAAACCTTGGGATTCACAGAAATTTTTGTCATCAGAAATACCAATATATTTTCCTTTCCATGGGTGATACACTACTTTTAAAATGTCACATAATCTAGCCAAGATACAGGAAGAGACACTTCCCTGTTTCCCAGTGCAGCTTCCATGAAGATTATTTAGAACATATGTTATGTTGAAAAATTCTGAAAAGTGTCAAGAGATAGAAAATGAGGGACCAAGGAAGAAAAAAACCATCAGAAGAAAAGGAGGTGGGGGTTATGATGGCTCGAAGCTCCCTACACAAAGGCTTTCTTCTGCTTCGGCCCATTCTCTTTTGAGCCTTCCTTTCCAGAGAATTTCCCAAGGAGGCAGCTACAAACAGACTTGAGATTTCTGAGCATCTTCAATAGAGAGAGGAAATGCAGATGAATTGAGAGGATAAAGTGGCCCTGATTGTTTGAAGATCAGGGCCTCTAGGAGAGCAATGTCAGACATCCATGAAACAGAAACTACTATTAAAATTACAGGAGAGGGTAAGAAAGGGAAGGGACACAGAATGTCGAGGCGGAGCAGCAAGAAAAGAAGTGTGGGAAGCAGAGATCAGAAGGCGGAGAGGAAAGTGATGTCAGAAATGGAAGGAGGAGAAAACTGATGGAACCAATGATGGAGAGAGAAGAACCCAGGGTGGGAACAAACAGAGGAAAAGAGGGAGGAACAAAGGAATAAGAAAGGAGGGAAAAGATCCAGAGATGCTGCCTAGCTTGAGTATTACGTTATCAAACACAAGGCAGATACCAAATCCTCACACTGGTGTAGGCAAATGTGTCAGATTAAAATGCAAGACTCAGTGATGGCTTTTATTTTTATCAAAGAATGATGATTGACGAAAGTGAAACAGGAGAGTGAAAAAGTTGGCTTAATGCTCAACATTCAGAAAACTAAGATCATGGCATCTGAAACCATCACTTCATGGCAAATAGATGGAGAAACAGTAAAAACAGTGGCTGTCTTTATTTTGGGGGGCTCTAAAATCACTGCAGATGGTGATTGCAGCCGTGAAATTAAAAGACGCTTGCTCCTTGGAAGAAAAGTTATGACCAACCTAGACAGCATGTTAAAAAGAAGAGACATTACTTTGTCAACAAAGGTCCATCTAGTCAAGGCTATGGTTTTTCCAGTAGTCATGTATGGATTTGAGAGTTGGACTATAAAGAAAGCTGAGCACCAAAGAACTGATGCTTTTGAACTGTGATGTTGGAGAAGACTCTCGAGAGTCCCTTGGACTGTAAGGAGATCCAACCAGTCCATCCTAAAGGAGATCAGTCCTGAGTGTTCATTGGAAGGACTGATGTTGAAGCTGAAACTCCAATACTTTGGCCACCTGATGCAAAGAGCTGACTCATTTGAAAAAACCCTGATGCTGGGAAAGATTGAGGCCAGGAGGAGAAGGGGATGACAGAGGATGAGATGGTTGAATGTTATCACCGACTCAATGGATATGAGTTTGGGTAAACTCCAGGAGTTGGTGATGGACAGGGAGGCCTGGCATACTGTGGTTCATGTGGTAGCGAAGAGCTGGACACGACTGAACTGAACTGAACTGATGATTGACAAAATCACAGATCAGAGATCTACAGTGACATTTTGTTGGAAAAAAAATTGTCACATTTTATCACTGTTTTTAGAAACTGGAATTCTGCTTAATTTCTCCAGTATCATTACTTTTTATCAGGTATCTAGGCTCAGTAAAGCTGACACTGGAGAACCTGTATTCATATTCTTCTCATGAAAGTGTTGGTTGCTCAGTGGTGCCTGACTCTTTGTGATCCCAAGGACTGTTGCCTGCCAAACTTGGCTGTCCATGGAATTCTCCAACCAAGAATACTGGAATGGGCAACCATTCTCTTCTCCAGGGGATCTTCCTGACCTAGGGATCCAACCCAGGTTTCCTGCATTGCAGGCAGATTCTGAGCCACCAGTGATCCTTTCCTACCTAATCTGATATTCTTTGTCACAGTGAAATTGAACACATGACTGTGGGCTCTACATTTGCTACATTTTCTTCTCTGGGTTGCATATCAGCCTATTTTCAATTATTAGTTCTGATAGATATAAGATTATTGACATGCTTTAGAATGAAGCATCCAGGAGATTTTATCCCAAATGCAATCATCTCAGTCTCTGAGTGCCTGGATTTTTTTTTTTCCCCCTGAAGGCAAGATAGACAAATACATAAAAAGGAAAACAGAACCATAATCCGTAGGATGAGCCCCAGGTGAGGGACACTTAAGGCCACATTCCCATCATTTTCTTGCTTCTCTGACTTGGATTCAGGGAACAGCTGAAGCTGGGTACCAAGACACAGAACTGTCTTCTGGACAAGTGCACACACAAGGACAGGAGGGAAACAAATGCCATTAAGGGATTTCACTGAACAGCTTCACAAAATGCCTCTTTAAAATTGTCTGTTTTGTGGAGTGTTATTATGATTCAGTGTGTGAGGAGGCTTCACCATTCTAAGCACATACATTTGTGGGGAGATAATTATGAGTTCAGACCCCACTTCAGTCAATCGCTGCAACCCTCATCCAAGCCATTTTCTAAAGCAGTTGAAAATTGCCAGTGAAGAATGCTCAGCGATGTTTGCCATGAGATGTTTCAATATGCAGATCAGCACTGGAGACTTGAAAATACACCTCATGTCAAAGCCTCACTGGGTCAAGGATCCATTTCTTTGAAAGAGTTCTTACATATGAATTTAGAATTCAATAGACTATATAGACTATATCAGCTTCAAGGAAGTAGTCAAGGGGTAGTGATTAAATAGCATATAATATACTTCTCAAAACTATTTATGTGTCAAAAAATAGTGCTAGAGTCAATTATTTGACGGCTTCCCTGGTGGCTCAGATGGTAAAGTGCCTGTCTGCAATTTGGGATATCCGGGTTTGATCCCTGGGTTTGGAAGATCCCTTGGAGAAGGAAATGGCAACCCACTCCACTATTCTTGCCTGGAAAATCCCATGGATGGAGGAGCCTGGCAGACTACAATCCATGGGGTTGCAAAGAGTCAGACTCGACTGAGAGACTTCACTTTTAATTATTTAAACGTGAATTTCTTAAAAATTGAGGAAGTGCACAGGTTAATAGTCTCTTCTGTAGCTGGGAAAAAAATTAGGATATGAGCAATGTGAAAACTTTGGAACAGAGAAATACTCTCCAGATTTCAGTTCTCAGAGAACAGAGTGCAGGTTTTTCATGATGGTTGACCAGATGGCCGGTTGTGGAAGGCGGGTGGTGAGATGTGTGGGGCTCTCCATCCTTGTGGTCCTTCCATCAGTCCATGTCTGCTCCCTGCCAAATGGAGCAGGGGCTGCCACACCAGTGATGCATGACTCTCGTCTCCTCTTTGCCCTCCTTCCATCTGGCCTGGGAAGTGCTCTGACACATGGGTTACCTTCTAACCCTCCCCACAAATTATGCCACCAGCTGGCAGAGGAGCTGGCTGGCAGGAAGTGGGCAACACCATGGACCTTGGCCAGCCATTGTCAGTCAACTCAATGTCTTTTTTTCCCTTTCCTCTTTCCTTCTCCTGGCTTCTCATTCCTGTCCTGCATATCTTAACAGGATGAATCTGAGTAACTGAATAAACTAAAGCAAGGCTGACAATAACAGGAAAGCTTCCAGAACTTTCCATCTTTTAAAGACATCTCTGATGCTTTCTGAACTTGGGTCAAATTCTGGGGCTCCATCTCCCTGCCAAATGCATCCTATGAAGGCAAAGATCACGCTAGTGAATTTATTGTTAACTTATACACTGTAATTATATCACACTGTGCCTCTGGTCACACTGTTTTCCCCAAACCTTCCCTGTAGAAGCCACCACTATGACTGGCATTTTTTCTTTTTTCTTATTTAACTAAACCACTGCATCTCCTGCAACCATGCAGACTATAGAGATGGCTCCCTGTTGGGAGTTTACAGAGCTGACTCTGATGAGGCTGGCTTGCTAGCGTTGTGGTAATTTTTCCCCATCTTTGTCTTGTTTCTGTGATTGAATTCTCAATCACTGGAAAAGGGCCCCTGGGAACAATGTGAAGAGGCTTGGTTTCTGCCATTTCTCTAAGAAAAATTAAAAATAGTAATGTCAGAGCACTTGAAGAATAGGGGTGACTTTCCGGAAGCTCACTTCGTTGTAGACAGGGAGCTAGTGTCAGAAAAGCTCAACATTTCAGCTTATTTACCAGTTGTATCAGTTCAGTTCCATTCAGTTTAGTCACTCAGTCGTGTCTGACTCTTTGTGACCCAAAGGACCATAGCACGCCAGGCCTCCCTGCCCATCACCCATCACCAACTCCCAGAGTTTACTCATACTCACGTCCATTGAGTCGCTGATACCATTTAACCATCTCATCCTCTGTCACCCCCTTCTCCTCCTGCCTTCAGTCTTTCCCAGCATCAGGGTCTTTATGAATGAGTTAGTTCTTCACTTCAGGTGGCCAAAGTACTGGAGTTTCAGCTTCAGCATCAGTCCTTCCAATAAATATTCAGGACTGATTTCCTTTAGGATGGACTGGTTGGATCTCCTTGCCGGCCAAGGGACTCTCAATACTCTTCTCCAACATCACAGTTCAAAAGCATCAATTCTTTGGTGCTCAGCTTTCTTTATAGTCCAGCTCTCACATCCATACATGACTACTGGAAAAACCATAGCTTTGACTAGATGAACTTTTGTTGACAAAGTAATGTCTCTGCTTTTTAACATGCTGTCTAGGTTGGTCATAACTTTCTTTCAAGGAGTAAGCATCTTTTAATTTCATGGCTGCAATCACCATCTCCAGTGATTTTGGAGCCCAAGAAAATTAAGTCTGTCACTGTTTCCATTGTTTCCCCATCTGTTTGCCATGAAGTGATGGGACCAGATGCCATGATCTTCGTTTTCTGAATGTTGAGTTTTAAGCCAACTTTTTCACTCTCCTCTTTCACTTTCACCAGGAGGTGTTTTAGTTCTTCTCTTTCTGCCATAAGGGTGGTGTCATCTGCATATCTGAGGTTATTGCTATTTCTCCCGGCAATCTTGATTCCAGCTTGTGCTTCATCCAGCTCAGCATTTCTCATGATGTACTCTGCATAGAAGTTAAATAAGCAATATACACCCTTGACATACTCTTATTCCTATTTGAAACCAGTCTGTTTTTCCACGTCCAGTTCTAACTATTGCTTCCTGACCTGCATACAGATTTCTCAGGATGCAGGTCAGGTGGTCTGGTATTCCCATCTCTTGAGTTTTCCACAGTTTATTGTGATCCAGCCAGTCAAAGACTTTGGCATAGTCAATAAAGCAGAAGTAGATGTTTTTCTGGAACTCTCTTGCTTTTTCAATGATCCAACAATTGGCCTTTTGGTCTCTGGTTCCTCTGCCTTTTCTAAAACCAGCTTGAACATGTGGAAGTTCATGGTTCATGTAGTGTTGAAGCCTGGCTTGGAGAATTTTGAGCATTACTTTACTACTGTCTGAGATGAGTGCGATTGTGTGGTAGTTTGGGCATTCTTTGGCATTGCTTTTCTTTGGGACTAGAATGAAAACCAAACTTTTCCAGTCTTGTGGCCACTGCTGAGTTTTCAAAATTTGCTGGCATAATGATTGCAACACTTTCACGGCATCATCTTTTGGGATTTGAAATAGCTCAGCTGGAATTCCAGTAGTATGGTTTGTGCAAATTAGGTTTTGTTCAGTCACTAAGTCACTGCTGATGGACAGGGAGGCCTGGTGTGCTGTGATTCATGGGGTCACAAAGAGTTGGACATGACTGAGCAACTGAACTGAACTGAACTGAAGTCACTGCCAGCTCTTTGAGACCCCATGGACTGTAGCACGCCAGGCTTCTCTGTCCTTCTCTGTCTCCCAGAGTTTGCTCCTTAAACTCATGACCATTGAGTCGGTGATGCCGTGGACAAATTATATGGTTGCATGAATATTAGTTTATTTGTAAAATGGGAAAAATAATATCATTTACTAATAAAGTTTTGATGATTTTTTTTAATTAAGCTGTAATATGTGTTTAGAAGAATGTTTAGAACAGAGAAAATTCTCTATACTCCTTAGGTATTCTTTTTATTTTAATTTTATTATTGTATTATCAAGTCTACAAGGCCTCTAACATGGCTTTGTGTTTCATATAGTTGTTCAAAATATGTTTGGTGTTTCTTAGTTTCTTTGATTAGTGAATTATTCTTTGTTTAAACTTTCAAAATGCTTATATATGAATGTAAATAATTATGCAAGAGAAAGAATATACTAAACATCAAGGGCCCTCTCCATCCGTCAAACCTCCTTTTTTTTTTTGTGGCAATCACTGTTAGCAACTATTTATGTGCTTTCCAAAATATGTGTGTTTGCTGCTTCTTAATACAAACAAAATTCTACTGAAACTATCTTTATGCTGTTCCCCAAGCCCACACTTCTGTCTTCACATAAGGGGTATCACTATCATGATTTTTATATTTATTTAGCTTGTTTTCCTTTTTAATAATTTTACCATGCCTAACTCCAAAAAAACACTTCTTATGTTTATTTTAAGCTTTGTAAAGAGGCTATTATTCATCTTTTAATTTTAAATGAGTAGAAGCATTTTATACATATTTTCATGTTTTTTCTGATTATGCATATTCATTACTTTTAAAAATATTTGAATCAATTGTGTAAATCAGAAAATTCTCATAATTATGAATTGATGATGATTATGCCTAGAAATGATACAATTTTAGTAATTCTTTTACAACTTTTTTTCTCTTGTCAGACCTCTGACATATTTGGAAACCAAATAAACCATCTAAACCAAATGGTTAAACACTGTTGCTGCTGCTAAGTCATGTCAGTCGTGTCCAACTCTGCGTGACTCCATAGACAGCAGCCCACCAGGCTCCCCGGTCCCTGGGATTCTCCAGGCAAGAGCACTGGAGTAGGTTGCCAGTTCCTTCTCCAATGCATGAAAGTGAAAAGTGAAAGTGAAGTCGCTCAGTCATGCCCGACTCTTAGTGACCCCATGGACTGCAGCCTACCAGGCTCCTCCGTCCATGGAATTTTCCAGGCAAGAGTACTGGAGTTGGGTGCCATCACCTTCTCCAGTTAAACACTGATACTTCTAAATTATAAAGGCAGTGCACAGAGATTAGAGCTGGAATTAAATCTCATTGTTGTCAATAGAATGGGCCTCAAGCAAGGCTGGAGCTGATGGTCTCATCACATCTATTAGAGCTCCAAACATATTTGTTATTTGTGATAATAACTTAATAACGACTCACACAGATAAGAATGTTGTGGGCTGACCCTAAAATGAAAATAGCTGCTGTGTTTCTGATCATTCTAATTAATCCTTCAGGTTATTTTTAAAATAGACATAATGTTGATAATGTAAATATTAACTGTTGAAAACTTAACTTTTGATACTTTCCATACAAACATAATTAGATTAACATCACTATAGATTTGGGAACACAGACTCTAAACTTGTGATACAACAATTCAGTATTGCAACAAATTATTTTCTCTGTAAAGATGTTAACTATGAGTCCTCTTACATTCGTCTGACTACCACAGTGGCCAGGTGTGTGAGCAAGCACGGTAACCCAAAGTTAGCACATAAGGCCCTTTTGAGCTTCCCTGGTGGCTCAGATGGCTAAGAATCCACCTCTAATCAGGAGACCTGGGTTCGATCCCTGGACTGGGAATATCCCTTGGAGCAGGGCATGGTGACCCACTCCAGTATTCTTGCCTGGAGACTCTTCATTGACAGAGGAGCCTGGCGGGTTACAGTCCATGGGGTCACAAAAAGTCAGACATGACTGAATGACTTAAGCACAGAGCAAGACCCTTTTAGGAACTGTTGGTATTTCTGAGCAACTTTGCAGCTGGGGAAAGGCTAGAGATATGGAGGAATCAACTCTAGGAACTTATTTTTTTGTAGTTTGCATGTATTCATTTTACCAAATTGCTTTATACTGAGTATTTAATTTGCATCACAGTTTTCTGGAAGAAAGAGGAAAGATCTCACTTAACATTTAGATAAACACAACTAAAACAATGATATGAGACTTGTTTACATTGATATATGAACCAGTCTAAGGGAACTTCCCATCTCAGTTTGCCAATTGCTTGATTGCTTTATGTTAATCATTCTTCCCTTCCTCTCTTCCCCCTCCTACCTCGTTCCTTCCTTCCCTTCTTTTATTCAGCACCTGATAATGTGCTACTACAAGCCAGCCACAATACATGCCAGTATTCGACTCTGGGGCAACAAATGGGTCACAGTCACTTGAATTCAAGTTAACAAAGAAGCAAATAATTTTGGGTCATTTTGAATGCGTATGTTTATCACAGAAAGATGAATTTGGTGAAAAAAGTGCAAAATCAAAGACATGTAGCACATAACTTGAGCATCTTAATGTAACTAGAACTCCATCTACTAATGTATATGATTCTCCTGTTGGTTCTATTTATAAAACATCTTAAAAATTAGGAGGCAAATTAAACTGAGATAAATTCCTCTTATGTTGCACAAAACAACTCCATGTCCATATATAACCTGTAAGAAGAGATAGGAGAAATAAAAACATTGGTTTACTAGTGAACAGAGAGACTATCAGAGTGTCTCTAGTAAACAAAACATAACTTAAAGGAAACGTTAATATTCTCTCCTCTGCCATCTGGCTACATCCATGGTGTTAACCCATCCAATGGGATCACACAAGATAGGGTGAGACATCTGATTGTGAGGTTGGTGGTAGTACAAACATTCTCCTTTCAGAGTGACTGGGCAGAGACAAGAATAACCAACATCATTTAAGAGGCGTAGCAAAGTGCAAGGCACAAAGTGGGTAAGCAATTATGAGAGAAATACAACCTGTTCTTGATGTGTGCATATGTGCTAAGTTGCTTCAGTTGTGTCTAACTCTTTGTGACCCTATGGACTGTAACCGGCCAGGCTCCTGTGTCCATAGGATTCTCCAGGCAAGAACACTGGAATGGGTTGCCATGCCCTCCTCCACGGGATCTTTCCAACCCAGGGATCAAACGTATGTCACTTATGTCTCCTGCATTGGCAGGCAGATTCTTTACCACTAACACCACCTGAGAAGCCCTTACTTGATATGATGAACCTATTATGGGGCTACTTACTAAGCATATACAGTAATAGCTAATCTTGAAAATAGCATGCCAAATGAAAGAAGTCAGTCCCTAAGATTCTACACTGTAGTATTCTACATGATTCGTATATCCCGTTCAAATCTTTAGGCATGTAAAAATTATATTAATGGATGCCTGGAGCTGGTGGTGGGGAGTGGGAAGGAGAACAAGTCATGAGTAGGGCCTTTCTTTTTGAGTGATGAAAATATTCTAAAATTATATTGTAGAGATAGCTACACAACTTTGTGAATATTTTAACAACCACTGAACTGTATACTTTATTTATTTATTTTTTAAAATTATTTACTTGGCCATCTTGGGTCTTAACTGTGGCACATAGGACCTTCTGTCTTCATTGCCACATTGGGCTCTTCCGTTGTGGCATATGGGGTCTGTTCCCTGACCCCTGCAATGGGAGTGTGGAATCTTAAGCCACTTGACCATAAGGGAACCTTGAACTGTGTATTTTAAATTGATGAGTTTTGTGGTCTCTGAACTGTATCACAGTGAATCCTCATGGACAGAGGAGCCTGGTAGGCTACAGTCCATGGCGCCACAACAGCTGGACACGACTGAGTGACTAAGCACAACACAGCACAAAGCTTAAAAAAAATGGGTTCCCCTTGAGTCAGCATCATCCCTGGAACCTAAGGGCAGCAGTTTCCCAAGAGGAGTAACAGACAAACCACCCTGAAGGAGAAGCTGCCTTGAAGGGCTTCCTCTTGCCCACCCCTCTTCCACCTGCCCTTAAACCTGCCCTTGCTTAGGAGAGTCCTAAGCAGGAGGCAGCTGCAAGTCTACTTAACCTATTAAAGACTAAAGGGAAGACACAGTAGAAGAGGCAGCTGACTATTCAAGGAACAAGCAAGAGGAGAGAGAGATTATTTCTAGTTGGTTAATTCAGTATCTATGACAAACTTAGCATATTAAAAAGCAGAGACACCACTCTGTCAACAAAGGTCCATATAGTCAAAGCTATGGTTTTTCCAGTAGTCATGTATAGATGTGAGAGTTGGACCGTAAAGAAGGCTGAGCACTGAAGAACTGATGCTTTCCAACTGTGGTGCTGGAGAAAACTCTTGAGAGTCCCTTGGATTGCAAGGAGATCCAACCAATCAATTGGACTGAGGCTGAAGCTGAAGCTCCAATACTTTGGCCACCTGAGGCAAGGAGCTGACTCACTGGGAAAGACCCTGAAGCTGGGAAAGATTGAGGGCCGGAGGAGAAGCAGGAAACTGAGACTGAAATGGTTGGATGGCATCACTGACCCAATGGATATGAGTTGGAGCAAAGTCCAGGAGATAGTGAAGGACAGGGAAGCCTGTAGTGCCCCATGCCCTGGGGTTGCAAAGAGTTGGACATGACTTAATGACTGAATAACAGCAACAATTCAGCATCCGTGTTCCTTCAACAAGAGTATCCTCCTCCTCCCCTAGCTGGCTTTCTTGTTTATTTGGAGCCCATTTTTTTCTTTGATTCTTATCAGTGTCTCAATAAAGTGTTCAACACAGTGTTCAAAAACAGACTGATCCTGCCACAGACAAGTGTTTGCTGATGGCTCATAGGTCCCAGATTCTCAAAAGGGGTGGGCTTTGCACTTGACACTGCTGCTAAGTCACTTCAGTCGTGTCCGACTCTGTGTGACCCCATAGATGGCAGCCCGCCAGGCTCCCCCGCCCCTGGGATTCTCCAAGAACACTGGCAAGAACACTGGAGTGGGTTGCCATTTCCTTCTCCAATGCATGAAAGTGAAAAGTGAAAGGGAAGTCGCTCAGTCATGTCCGACTCTCAGCGACCCCATGGACTGCAGCCCACCAGGCTCCTCTGTCCATGAGATTTTCCAGGCAAGAGTACTGGAGTGGGGTGCCATTGCCTTACCTCTTGCCAATTTTGTAGCCAAATATTTTGTGTAAATGTCAGGCTACTTGGAGAAGCTCTGGTGGAATGCTGACAATCATTGTTTACTCAGTTAAATATTTAAAATAAAAGTGTCAGTATCTATGGTTTAGTCCAGGTCAGAGGCTCTGCCAAATAATACCATTCACAGGGGTCTGTCAAGGTCATGTCACTTCTAAACTGAAGGACGAGTTCAGATTTGAATTCATCAACTAGATGATGTCAGTCTTGCTTAAAGGAGCTAGACACTCGAAGTCATCTCTGTAGAAGCCAGAACTGCAGTTGCAGAGGGGGATGCAACATGGGTGTGTTTTTGGTGCTGCTTCTCCAGATGCTCACCTTATATCAAGGTGAAGGTCACGTTTCACATTCCTGGTGAATCCTCCCTCGATTCAGAAGCTCACAGTGATCTCCTTTCACCATGATAGTTCCCTTTAAGTACTCAGTGTCTGTAGGTTTCATTTTTGATGCTTGTTATTTGGTATTCAGGAGGTGATTCCACTTCTGCAATATATGCAGCTTTGATATTTACCAATTTCTGGCTTATGTTTATTTGCCCAGAAAAATGGCTTTAGCAGAAAAGATTTATGTGCAAGAGATTTGGGGGGCAAGCACTCAGAAACAGCACCATTAAGGGAGTTGGGGGGACAGTTGGGACAGATGGATGGTTGAGCTCAGTGTCACTGCAGCAGAGACCTCAGCTGATAAGGAAGGGTGCTCTAAAAGTGGGATGACCCAGAGAGTTATCCCCAGGCTAGTCAAGAGACAGGACATCTGTATCCTAGGGCCCAGTCGCTGGACATGCCTACTTCCATAACCTTGGGAAGACTACACCTTTTGGGCAAGGGGCAAGGGAGATTCCTGAATAGACATTTACCAGCTAGCAGCCAGCCTCCTGTACCTTCATTATGAAGATCTGGATGGCATGTCACAACAACCATAGTATTATTCTATCAAAGCAATTAAAATGAGGTCAATAATATTAATCCCATGTTGTAAATAAGAGTTCTCTTACTTAGGGAACACACATGTAGTTATTATTTCACACTTGGTTCACCCAGCTATACAGTGACAAGGGCAGGTCTTGAAATCCAATTTTGAATGAAAAACCTAGTGCAGGAGCTTCTGGGTTGGTGAACACATCCATGTCCCAGGAGTGGGGCTGAGCCCAGTTCCCTGGGACTGACCTTCTTGCACTCAGGGCGCTGCAGACCTCATGCTTCATGTGGTGGTTCATCTGTATCCTTTATAATACCCTTTACAATAAACTAGTAAGTGTAAAAAATGCAGTGCAATTTAAGTAGTTTTGCAGACAACATAGAGAGAAAAGGTAAAAGTTGCTCCGGAAAACAGAAGTGATTGGAACATTGTCTTAGCATAATGTGACATCTGAGACGACCCAGAGGGATGGTACAGGGAGGGAGGAGGGAGGGGGATTCACGATGGGGAACACGTGTATATCTGTGGCAGATTCATGTTGATGTATGGCAAAACCAATACAATATTGTAAAGTAATTAGCCTCCAATTAAAATAAATAAATTTATATTAAAAATAAATAAATATTAGTCCAACAATGAAGAAAGTATTAAAGAATTTGCTTGTTTATTACCAGAAGGTCAAATTGGGCAAGATTTCTTTGCCTCCCTAATGCAATCCTGAAGATTCCACAGGAAGAAAGACTGTTGATCAATTAAAGTACAACAAACTAAATAGAATTATAGATATATATAAGAAAACCCACTTCAGTGTGTATTGGGGGCTGGATTGGCAGAAGGCCACAGCGGGCAGACTGGCAAGGGACTATTTTAAATTCTCATATTCCCTTGGGAGATGACTGACTGCTTTATCACTATTTCAAGACAAAATTAAAGAGGAGATTGTTTCAAGATAGCAGAGTAGAAGAACATGCACTCAGTTCCTGAGAGAGCCCCCAAATCTCAACTAGCTGTGGAACAGCCATGGACAGGAGGATGCTGGAACCCACCAAAGAAAGATGCCCCACATTCAAAGACAAAGGAGAAGCTGCCACAGGACCAGAGGAGGGGAGCAATCACAATAAAATCAAATCACATACCGACGGGGTGGACAATCCGCAAACTGGAGAACAATAATACCAAAGAAGTTCCCCCAGTGTTGTGAAGGTTCTGAACCCTACGTCAGTCTCCCCAGCCAGCAGATCTGGCAAAGGGACTGGGAATCCCCAAGGAATCTGACTTTGAAAGCCAGTGGGATTTGATTGCAAGACTTCCACAAGACTCGGTGTGGGGGGACAGAAACTCAAGACAAAATTTTAAAAAAAGAGAGAGAAAAGAAATTTAGCTAACATCCTGCCAGCCTCAGAGCACTTTCTTCTCAATACCAACAGCCTCAAGCCACCAAGTAAGGCTTGAACACAAATGAGACTGTGAACAGAGCAGGGCAGGTGTGAGGAGCCAGGGGGATGGTTCCAGAGACTCAGCATTAGGCCTTGACCTTCACTTCTTGTGACCCAGATTGGGATGGACACAGAGGACAACCTGGCCAGGACCCCTCCCTCCCAACCACACAGCTTCAGCCAAGACATCTGAAAATATCAAATGACTCTAAGCTCGTAAGGAACAATAACAAGATATTTTGAGACAACTAATTGCATACTTTCTTTCAGATATTGCATAATTATGAGGGCAGGGGGATTAGGAATTTACAGTCAACTTTTTCACAGAGGATATCTTATATTTGAAGCAAGAACAAATAGTTGTAAATTATGTATGCTGCTGCTGCTGCTGCTAAGTCGCTTCAGTCATGTCCAACTCTGTGCAACCCCAGAGATGGCAGCCCACCAGGCTCCCCCGTCCCTGGGATTCTCCAGGCAAGAACACTGGAGTGGGTTGCCATTTTCTTCTCCAATGCATGAAAGTAAAAAGTGAAAGTGAAGTCACTGAGTCCTGTCCAACTCTCAGCGACCCCATGGACTGCAGCCTGCCAGGCTCCTCCATCCATGGGATTTTCCAGGCAAGAGTACTGGAGTGGGGTGCTATTGTCTTCTCCAAAGTATGTATAAAATATAGTAATTCAGGTAGACGGGTATATTTCAAAGCCTTATGGCAAAAGAAGAAAACAATGGCTGGAAAGATGAAGTAAAATAGTGCCCGAGGACATAGAGAAAGAAAAAGAATGAAAATAACAGAAATGAATGAAAATATAGAAAACAAAACAAAAAAACTCTTAGACCTTGATGGGCGTTCAAAGACTCAGGATGACTATCACCAAGAAGTCTACAACTGATAAACACTAGAGAGGGTGTGGAGTGTGGAGGAAAAGGAACTTTCCTGCATTGTTGGTGGGAACATAAATGGCGCAACCACCATGATGAACAGTATGGAAGTTCCTTAAAGAACTAACGATAGGGCTACTGTATGATCCAGCAGTCTCCCTGCTGGGTGTGTATTGTGAGAAGACTCGAATTCGTAAAGACACATGCACCCCAGTGTTCACTACAGCACTGACCAAAACCAAGACATGGAAGCAACCTGAGTGTTCATTAGATGAATGGATAAAGAGAACGTGGAGCATATAGACGATGGAATCTTACTCAGCCTTAAAAAATAGTGAAACAGTGTTATTTGCAGCTACATACATGGTCCTGGAGACTATCCTACTAAGTGAAGTAATCTGATATTGTTTATGAAAATCTAAAAAATAAGCTAACAATAAAATTATATACAAAAAGAAAGAAATTCACAGACATAGAAGACAAACTTAGGGTTACCAAAGGATAAAGTGGAGGGAGGGAAAATTAAGGGGGTTGGGATTAACATATACTTATAACTATATATAAAATAGGTCAACAACAAGGACCTGCTATATAGCACAGGGAACTATACTCAATATAACGGAAAAGAATCCTATATATATATATGTGTGTGCACATATATTTGTGTATATGAATATGTTCATATATAGTGTGGCTTTGTTGTTTTCAGCTTTTTTCTTCTTCTAATCCAAGATCCTTTATTTTTCAGGACTGAACTCTTTCTTTTACAATCTTCTCCATAAAAGACAAGAGTGCCAACCCAATATTTTACATTTATCCTCAAATAAATGTAAAATTGACCAGAAGCTGGAATCCTTAGTTCTTTTTCATAGTTTTCAGTATGGAGCACAGTGAATTTGGAATCGATGGAGAAACATTAATTAACCTGGCTCTCAGAACGTAGAGACAGCTAATGAACATCTTGCTAATTGAGTTTAGAGATCACTGGACTTAAAATTTGGTTATAAGCTGCAGAAAAGAAGAATTTGTATAAGATAAAGACTGGCTTAATCTTTAGCTCTTACTATGTGTGTGTGCTAAGTTGCTTCATCATGTCTGACTCTTTGCGACCCCACGGACTGTAGACCACCAGGCTCCTCTATCCTTGGAATTCTCCAGGCAAGAATGCTGGAGTGGGTTGCCATGCCCTTCTCTGGGGGATCCTCCTGACCCAGGGATCAAATCCGTGTCTCTTATGTGTCCTGCATTGGCAGGAGGGTTCTTTACCACTAGCACCACTCAGGAAGTTCTAACTATAGAAGGGAAGAATTTGAAAATTACAAACATGAATATATATATTATATATATATATATTCATATGTGTGTGTGTTTGTGAGTTAGTCACTCAATAGTGTCTGATTCTCTGTGACCTCATGGGCTGTAGCCTGCCAGGCTCCTCTGTCCTTGTAACTCTCCAGACAAGAATACTGGACTGTGTGGCCGCTCTCTTCTCCAGGGGATTTTCCCAACCCGGGGACTGAGACCAAGTCTTCCACATTGCAGGCAGATTCTTTACCATCTGAGCCATCAGGAAAGCCCTATATGTCTGTATATATATACACACACACATATATATATGGTGGCTCAGATGTATATATATATATCTTAATGTCTTGTATCTTATATATCTCAATATCTTATATATATCTTAATCATGTTGTTATACATCTGAAAATAGCAAGACATTGTAAATTAACTAGACTTTGATAGAAGAAGAACAGATCACCATTTCCAGATAAATAAATTAGAGACTCCTTTTCCAGCATCATGAAGCCTCATTCTTGATAAAACCATAGAAGCTTAATTCATGGAACGGGCTTACCTGGTCCTGAGAGGACTAAGAACAAGGCTGACAATGCTAAAGACCCTTGGGCTTTGAATCAGGTCTTTTGAACAGTTTCTCTTTCAGGAGTAATAAAAGCATCTGAAGAGATGTGACAAGAATCTGGATGCTGTGAGAGAAGGACTCCAAGAAGGTGTTGCATGTTACCTGGATTCATACACTGTAATCTCAAAGAAAGCTTGGTGAATTCCAATTCAGTGCCCTTCTAATGGTATATTTCAATAAAAAAATTTACACACTCCCAATAGTCCTCAAGTAAACACTTCCAGCCAGAAGAAAGAAGCATACTTCATGTGGGGACGATGAGGGTGTTGTCATGACAACCATGAAGAGTGTTTCATTAGATGGCTGAATTGAGTGCTGTGCAGAGCTTCTGGGCTCTGTGGTCTCAGCTGAAAATCTGGGGATGTGTCTGGTATCATCACATCCTTAAAATCATAGAAAAATGTGGTTACTCTGATTCCTGAAGTGTGACCCAGCGAGACATACCCCTTTTACCTTAATTCTGGTGCCTGCTTCAAAACACATTAACCTATCTGTGTATATATACATGGAAGACTTGGAATGCCATTCACTTGTTCTCTATGCTGCCTGCCAAGCCAGAATAAGCTTCCCACTTTGTAGATTGTCTTGACAGTGTGTTTAGTGCTGAAAGGCTTGGGGAGGTTGACCCAGGATCTCCAGGGTCAGCTGCAGACCTGGATAGAGAATCAGGGCAGCATTTTGTAAGGGGTTTCAGATTTTACTTATCTCAAGGATACATTTGCTTCTTTTTGTTCATTTTTTTCCCTTCTGTAGTTGGAGTTAAAGTTTAAGCCATTCTTTATACAAATTCGTCTCTTCTAAATTGGAGTTGGAACCAAATTAAAAGTCTGCTTGGTCTCTAAGCTCAACTAGCTAGACCTTCATTGATTGCCTCTAAGTTCTGAGATCTAAGCTAAATAATGTTTCTCCATGGATTTCAATTCACAGAGTTCCCTACTGAAAACTGTGAAAAAGAACTGGGGATTCCAGGTTATGATCAATTTTACATGTGTTTGTGGATAAATATAAAGTATTGGGTTGGCCAAAAAGTTCATTTGAGACTTCTATAACATCATAAGGACTTCCCTGATGGCTCAGACGGTAAAGTGTCTGCCTGCAATGCAGGAGACCCGGGTTCGATTCCTGGGTCGGGAATATCCCCTGGAGAAGGAAATGGCAATCTACTCCAGCACTCTTGCCTGGAAAACCCCATGGACTGAGCAGCCTGATAGGCTACAGTCCATGGGGTCACAAAGAGTGGGACACGACTGAGCGACTTCACTTCATAACATCATATGGAAAAATCCAAATGAACTTCTGGGCCCACCCAATGCCATAGTGTTGACACTCTTGTCCATTACAGAGAAGACTGTAACAGAAGGAGCTCAGTCCTGGAAAGTAAAGGACCTTGAACCTCAGACATGCAGATGACAGCACCCTCATGGCAGAAAGTGAGGAGGAGCTAAAGAGCCTCTTGATGAAAGTGAAAGAGGAGAGTGAAAAAGTTGGCTTAAAGCTCAACATTCAGAAAACAAAGATCATGGCATCCAGTCCCATCACTTCATGGGCAATAGATGGGGAAACAGTGTCAGTCTTTATATTTTGGGGCTCCAAAACCACTGCAGATTGTGACTGCAGCCATGAAATTAAAAGACGCTTACTCCTTGGAAGGAAAGTTATGACCAACCTAGACTGCATATTCAAAAGCAGAGACATTACTTTGCCGACTAAGGTCCGTCTAGTCAAGGCTATGGTTTTTCCAGTGGTCATGAATGGATGTGAGAGTTGGACTGTGAAGAAGGCTGAGCACCGAAGAATTAATGCTTTTGAACTGTGGTGTTGGAGAAGACTCTTGAGAGTCCCTTGGACTGCAAGGACATCCAACCAGTCCATTCTGAAGGAGATCAGCCCTGGGATTTCCTTGGAAGGAATCATGCTAAAGCTGAAGCTCCAGTACTTTGGCCACTTCATGCGAAGAGTTGACTCATTGGAAAAGACTCTGATGCTGGGAGGGATTGGGGGCAGGAGGAGAAGGGGACGACAGAGGATGAGAGAGGATGAGATGGCTGTGATTCATGGGATCACAAAGAGTCAGACACGACTGAGCGACTGAACTGAACTGAACTGAACTGGGTCAGAAAGAGAAAAAAGTTGAAAACTCCAAAGCCACACTAAGATTCAAGATGGTAAAGGAAATGTCAACCCACTCCAGTATTTTTGCTTGGGAGATCCTATGGACAGGGGAGTCTTGCAGGCTACAGTCCATGGGGTTGCAAAAGAGTTGGAAACTGTGAGTAAACGACAGGAAAAAGTACTGAGGATGCAATGTGGAGCCTAGTGACTACAGGTGTCACACTGGCCCATCGTGTATTTAGGGGTTGCTGGAAGAGAGTAGATCTAATTGTTTTATCACAGGAAAACTTTTCTTTAACTACATGAGGTAATGGATGTTAGACTTGTTTCAGTAAACATTTAACAACATGTGTGTGTCAAGTCATTATGCTGTATACCTTAAACATATACAGTGTTTTCAGTTCAGTTCAGTTCAGTCACTCAGTCGTGTCCGATTCTTTGTGACCCCATGGACCATAGCATGGCAGGCCTCCCTGTCCATCACCGACTCCCAGAATTTACTCAAACTCATGTCCATTGAGTCGGTGATGCCATCCAGCCATCTCATCCTCTGTCCTCCCCTTCTCCTCCTGCCTTCAATCTTTCCCAGCATCAGAGTCTTTTCCAATGAGTCTGCTCTTCCCAGCAGGTGACCAGTGTATTGGAGTTTCAGCTTCAACATCAGTCCTTCCAATGAACACTCAGGACTGATCTCCTTTAGGATGGACTGGTTGGATCTCCTTGAAGTCCAAGGGACTCTCAAGAGTCTTCTCCAACATCACAGTTCAAAAGCGTCAATTCTTCAGCACTCAGCTTTCTTTATATTCCAACTCTCACATCCATACATGACTACTGGAAAAACCATGGCTTTGACTAGATGGACCTTTGTTGGCAAAGTAATGTCTCTGTTTTTGAATACGCAGTCTAGGTTGGTCATAACTTTCCTCCCAAGGAGTGTCTTTTAATTTTCATGGCTACAATCACCATCTTCAGTGATTTTAAGTGAGTGAAGTGAAGTCTCTCAGTCATGTCCGACTCTTTGCCACCCCATGGACTGCAATCTACCAGGCTCCTCAGTCCATGGGATTCTCCAGGCAAGAATACTGGAGTGGGTTGCCATTTGGAGCCCCCCAAAATAAAGTCACCAACCGTTTCCACTGTTTCCCCATCTATTTCCCATGAAGTGATGGGACCAGATGCCATAATCTTAGTTTTCAGAATTTTGAGCTTTAAGCCAATGTTTTCACTCTCCTCTTTCACTTTCATCCAGAGGCTCTTTAGTTTTTCTTCACTTTCTGCCATAAAGGTAGTGTCATCTGCATATCTGAGGTTATTGATATTTCTCCTAGCAATCTTGATTCCAGCTTATGCTTCATCCAGCCCAGCATTTCTCATGGTGTACTCTGCATATAAGTTAAATAAGTAGGGTGACAATATACAGCCTTGACATACCCCCTTTCCTATTTGGAACCAGTCTGTTGTTCCATGTCCATTTCTAACTGTTGCTTCCTGAACTGTATACAGATTTCTCAAGAGGCAGGTCATGTGGTCTGGTATTCCCATCTCTTTCAAAATTTTCCATAGTTTATTGTGATCCACACAAAGGCTTTGGCATAGTCAATAAAGCAGAAATAGATCTTTTTCTTGAATTCTCTTGCTTTTTGGATGATCCAGTGGATGTTGGCAATTTGATCTCTGGTTCCTCTGCCTTTTCTAAAACCAGCTTGAACATCTGGAAGTTTACGGTTCACGTATCGCTGAAGCCTGGCTTGGAGAATTTTAAGCATTACTTTACTAGGTGACTGGCTAATTCAGAGGAGAGGATGGGGCATGAAGCCAAGAGTACCAGTAGGAAGATGAAAGCAAACTAGCTCTGGACGGGATGAAACCAAGAGTTAGGTAGCTTTGTGTAGCATGCATGCCTAGCTTTTCAGTCTGCCTGGAGTGAAAAGGATGGGTGAACATGTCATCAAGTTCCATCCCCATGAAAACAAAAGATGGAAAAGGATGAGCAGTGAACACTTGAGGCTAGGAAGAGTAGGAGCCAATATCAATTTTGTGTAAGGAAAAGAACCAAGCAAACAAAACATGGGAATGGATAAACCCATAGTAAATGGATTTAGAGATAGTGTTCTTTCTGGCTTGCCTAGACTTGAAGCAGGCTGGGTCCATTATACGTTGAGAACAGGCTGATTTCAGTGATCTGCTCTTGTGATCCGTGGTGACTCAGCCAATGCAAATCTTTTGTCTCACTAAAGTGTCTCTCACACACACAACAATTCACCAGTTTCTCCAGTAAGATTCTTCATTTATTAAGGCCAGCCCTCTCATTTTACCATTATCATCTCCTTGTCGTTCCACACTGAAGCCCTCATGCTACCAAAATCAGAATATCTCTGCCATTTACAATAATGCATTGAGTTTTATTCATGTCAAGGTAATATAGTCCACGAGAAACTCATTGTATCACTTAAGTGCTATCTGGCAGTAGCACCATAAGAAAGAGAAAAATGGAGGCTTGTTATCTGCCAGACTGGAAACAATCCCTTCTGTTTCGACTTGAAAAGTAGCTGGCTTAGAGGGATACCCTTTCCCAGGAAGAGCTTTTACTCTTTTCTAAAAGTAAAGACCAAGAAGACCTTTTAGACCCTGACAGTGGGATCAAAGACACAAAGCACTAGTGTCTTATAGTCATTGACATAAAGGCATGATCAAATTAAGAAGACTCAGAAAATCTAATAATGTAGTCCTTGTTAAAGTGCATATGTGTTCTCCACACTCTGTTCAGATGCAATTCATTTGGAACTCAGAACGGTACTGGCTTTCCAGATTCTCTTGTATTTGTATTTTATAGAATTTCTGATTAGTTAGAAAAATGAGTTGCCCTCTACATTTGGGTTAATTTTTATGCTGATTATTATTTAGAGGAAGAATCCAAAATCCAAACTAGCATTTTAGTTCAAGAGCAGCTCTTCATCATCATAGTTTTCCCCTTGATGGTTTTATAGATATTGGGTCTTTCTTTATACCATGTTGCATAGGCTCAAATTTAAAATTGAAAGACCCTGAAAGCCTACCTACAAGACTTTTTGAAGGAACATTGCAAATGTTGAAATGTTTTTGATGAATATAGGTTCAGTCAGTTCAGTTCAGTCGCTCAGTCATGTCCGACTCTTTGCAACCCCATGAATCACAGCACGCCAGGCCTCCATGTCCATCACCAACTCCCGGACTGCACCCAAACCCACCTCCATCCAGTCGGTGATGCCATCCAGCCATTTCATCCTCTGTCGTCTCCTTTTCCTCCTGCCCCCAATCCCTCCCAGCAACAGAGTCTTTTCCATCATTTAGCATCATTCCTTCCAAAGAACATCCAGGGCTGATCTCCTTCAGAATGGACTGGTTGGATCTCCTTGCAGTGCATGGGACTCTCAAGAGTCTTCTCCAACACCACAGATCAAAAGCATCAATTCTTCGGCGCTCAGCTTTCTTCACAGTCCAACTCTCACATCTATACATGACTACTGGAAAAACCATAGCCTTGACTAGATGGACCTTTGTTGGCAAAGTTATGTCTCTGCTTTTCAATATGCTATCTAGGTTGGTCATAACTTTTTTTCCAAGGTTACACATATATAAAACTGGAAGGTAAAACAAACACACAAAAGTCAAAGTTACTGTTATTATGAAAGTGAAGGCTATATACATATAATCAGAAATTCTATAAAATACAAATACACAAGAATCTGGAAGGCCAGTACCTTTCTGAGTTCCAAATGAATTGCATCTGAGCAGAGTCTATCTTCCTCAGTCATCTGTGAGGAGATAGGATGGCCCTCCTGAGGTCAAACAGAACCACAGGGTGGGAAGGGAATAAGCAAGGGGAAAGAGAACACGTTCAGTTGTGAGGCTCTAGGATAGTTTCTTGAGGGAAAAGGATGCACCGGACAAATGATCAGTGGACCACAGAGAGGAAAGTACAGGATTCCACACCTGACAGGGACTCCAAAGACGGTTTGCTAGGTCACTTCAGTCGTGTCTGACTCTGTGCGACCCCATAGATGGTAGCCCACCAGGCTCCCCCATCCCTGGGATTCTCCAGGCAAGAACACTGGAGTGGGTTGCCATTTCCTTCTCCAATGCATGAAAGTGAAGTCGCTCAGTCGTGTCCGATTCTTAGCGACCCCATGGACTGCAGCCTACCAGGCTCCTCCATCCATAGGATTCTCCAGGCAAGAGTACATGTGAATACAAACTTTGGAAAGGTGAAAAATAATTTTCCAGAGAAAATGTTGCTTTAAAAAAATTACTGCTGTTGAGAAATGGAAACCTTTCTGCCGTATCAATAAACAAAGGATGTGGCAGCCATTAGCAGTTGTAGCCATCAGGGATGGTGATCCAGTGAGCCCCAAGGGAACTCAGGAAGTAGAGAATACCTGCCATCTAGTAGCCCTCAGACTGCAGCCACTCACCACAATGAGCACTGGGAAAACTCAGGATATAAAAACACTAGATACTGGCCCCAGATAGCTGAGGTGTGTATCAAAGGAGTGATTTTTGAGCCCAGACTCTTGCATCCTCTCATATATAGAAAACTGCTAAATTTCTTAACTTGAGCTGTTTAGTTTTCTTTAATTTATCATAAGTTTTTGACATTCAGACTACCTGACTTTTGTTGCAAAACTTCCCTAAAATCTGACTCCCCTTTACCTCCTCCAAAGCAGTTCTTTCAGGGTTATTTGAAATTCTGCTTCCCTGGGCTTGAAGTCTTAAAATGTTCTGCCAAATAAAACAAAACTCTCAACTCTCAGGTTGTGCATATTTTTTTCAGTCGACACTTTATATTATTTTAAGGAGTCCAGGGTCAGCTCCCCATGTGAAGAAGCATTGGGCATCAGATTCTAAGTGAGTGGTTACGTCTGAAGACGTGGGTGGTGGCATTCCCATAGAGGTCAAGACTGGGGTCCCAGGTCCATACATCTTAGCCTGTGGTCTAGTAAAAACTTTGTTCTTTCCCTAGGCATCCCATTCTCAAAGTTCTAAACTCTTCCTAGATCTCTGTTGTTTATTTCTCCCAGCCCTATCTAGTGTGTGCATCTCCTATTAATCACTTGATTTGTATCATATCCAAGATGACCATCTGAACCCCCAGGATTTTATGAGACTGGCAGACATAAAGTCTACTTTCTACATGCTGGAGAACCGCATGGCTGGCTATTGCAGATGCCCAGCTGGCATCCATGTCTCTCCCCTCACAGAAACCCAAAGTCATCCTCTGAAGCTCTGCTTGAGCTCAGAGCACTGTTTGTGTGTAATAATCCACCTCCTCTAGAAGAGTGTGAGCTTCTGAAATAGACAGAGTGTGTCTGACTCAACTTCACGTCTCACCAGTGTCTGCACAGTTCCTGTCCTAGAGAACTTTGTTATTTTAAGTGGAGAAATAGTTGGAAATGTAGAAACAAGAAGGCTCCTTTGTAGCTTTGAGCAATTCCTGAATGTCTTGTTCTTGTTTGGTTGTCTATTGGATAGGCTGTGACAAGTGAAGGATCAAGTATGTGGTGATATGAACCATTTTTTGGCAAGATAAACATGGAAAAACTAACCAGAATTGGGGGATAAGCAATCTGTGAGGTCTACCTCACAAAAGTTATGACTGACATGCTAAAACTAACTGGCTAGTAAAACTGAATATTGAGTTGAGGGCCTGTGACCTATTTGAATCAGTCTATGCAACCCACTGTCTGAAGCAGCTTCGGTTTGGAGATTTATATCTGAAAGCCAGCAGAGAATGGGTAGAATTGGCAGTTCTGTGATGGACAGGTTATCTATTGGAGAATACATTGCCAAGTATGCAAAGAGCATCAAAGCAGGATGCCTGCAAGATTGCTCAGGGTTAAAGAACCGGCAGTAGTAGAGAAAGAGAAAAAGCCTGGATAGAGAGGCTGAGAAGACCCAGGAGGTAGACCTCCAGGGAAGTCAAGAGCAAAAAGGATTCCAAACAAGAGAGACTCATCACTATGAAGAACTGGGCCCAAAACAACCTTTATTCTAGGGGAAATCACATTTAGAAGGAATAATTTATTGTTGATTTCTGGATAAAGGGGAGCAGAACAGAAGCGTGTATGACGAGTTCAGATGGTGGGAAAGATTTTATTGAAGAAACCTCTGTTTCCGTGACACCTGAAGGGCAGGATTTGGAAACTCAGGAGGACGGAGTGCTCAGTATAAGCAATCGGAGGCTGGAATGCCTAGGGCATTGGTGTGGAGGACTCTGATGAAGAAAACCTAGGAAACAAGAACCTGGGGAGCTGAATGCATTTTGATCAGACAGATCTAAGGGCATCAAAAGAGCAAAGGGGAGGAAATGAAAGGGGATGCCTGGTCAGGGAGCCCTGGATCCTCCCGTCTGAAAGACAGATGGGAGTGATCCCCAAAAGGCAGAAGTCAGGCCTCAATCCTAGGGATAGACTTAAATAATTAACTCCATTGTAAAGGAGAAAGAATGACCAAAGGCCAGAAAGGAGATACATCATGGAAGTGCAGCTGAGCTGGTAGGACAGCTCCCTCAACATGCAGGTGAGAAGGAGGGAAGCCTGAGAACTCACTGCTGAGATAGGGGAGATAGATGATTTTTTGTGTTCTTGATTTAATTCAAATCCTCTGTTTACCAAAAAAAAGAAAGAAAAGAAAAAAGTGTAATAGGGTTGTGATAACTAAACAGAATGCCACCTGTGGTCAGTGCAGGTACAAAGAAAAATCGAAACTGATGAGAAAAGGGTTAGCAGTGTGAAAGCATAAACAGCTAATGTCAAAATGTGAGTGTGGTCAAGCCTGCAAGCTTGGTAACAAGTATGAAAGAGCTTAATTGATCCTTGCAGGAGAACCTTCTGGGCTTTTTGGGTGCTGTGCAGACTTCACAGTGGGGAAAAGAGAACTGAAGCCTGCCTGTGATGCTGTGCTTGCTGCTGGCAAGGGTGGGAGTGAAGGCGAGGATATTTGCAAGAAGAGATCAGGAGATAAGGAGGTTATGGTCTAGGGAGCTACTTGGGCAAAACCAAGAATTCAAACTATCCTGTGGATGCAGATTGGCCAACAGTAGTTCTTTAATGAGGGTGAACATGGAAACAGAAAATACACCTTTTTGTTAAGGTAATTTCAATATCTGCAGTAGGGAACTCAAAAACGATAAATATGAAATTTAGGGAAAGTCTAAATTCCAAAGGGTGTATGGTCTTTCCGGTATGGATATGAGAGTTGTACCATAAAGAAGGCTGGGTGACAAAGAATTGATGGTTTTAAATTGTGGTGCTAGCTAGAGAAGACTCTTGAGAGTGCCTTGGACTGCAAGGAGATCAAACTAGTCAACCCTAAAAGAAATCAACCCTGAATATTCATTGGAAGAACTGATGTTGAAGCTGAAGCTCCAATACTTGGCCACCTGTTGGGAAGAGCCGGCTTATTGCAAAAGACCCTGATGCTGCAAAAGACTGAAGGTAAAAGGAGAAGGGGGTGGCAGAGGATGAGATGGTTGGATAACACTACCAACTCAATGGACATGAGTTTGAGCAAAATCCAGGAGATCATGAAGGACAAGGAAGCCTGGTGTGCTGCAGTCCATGAAATCCAAAGAGTCAGACATGGCTCAGTCACTGAACACCAAAAACAAAGGGTGTGGAGTTGAAAGGACTAGGGTTGAGCTGAGAACTAAGAGACAAAGGTCACCCGATGGCCCCGGTGTTCCCAGGGAGACTTGGAGAACCGTGGACCACCTTGAGCAGCAGCAGAAAGCCTGCGGGTCATCAAAGGTGTTCTCTTTCTCATACTCTTAAAATATTTGACTGGAAAGTCAGCTAAGAGCTATGAAGTGCGGTCATCCAGCTTTCATGCACTTTAACCCTTGGCAAAAACCAGCAGGGCTTCGGCGTGCCTTTGTAAACTGGGAAACAGAAGGATGCTCCTATGTCTGATGCCAAAGAAAATCTGGCTAGTGAGAAAGAACTAATTTCAACTCAAACTAACAGCCTGAAATACACAATTTTCTTCTATTTTTAGAACAATGGCAAATTCAGTGATCTCCAGGAGGCCAGAAACAATTTGATGCAAAGGAAACTTGTGAGATGCCTGCTTTGATATTTAAGAACACTGCTTTTTATTATGTGTATGCACAGATGACTTTCTTTGTTCACACAATTATAAATGCTGGCTATAAAGCAACTCTAATTATTCCTAGATGTTTTCAAAGAAAGGAAAGGGATAAAATGTGACTTGTGATTCTGTAAAATGCCTCATTTTTCTTTGGGAACAGAGCCTGCCATGATTCCAACATTAAACAGGGCAGAGAACCCATCTAGATCTTGATTTATAATTTTGCTTACGTGTTCCACCATCTCCTTTTGTAAGTTAATTTATTATTAATTGAAGGATAATTGCTCTATAGTATTGTGTTGGTTTCTGCCAAACATCAACACGAAGCAGCCACAGTGTTCCACCACCTCTTGGTTTGCTACAATTTCAATAAGTCTTCTTACTGGCAGTCCTCAAGAGTGCTTTAAAAATGACTCATTGAATATAATCGTGTGGATAAGGTTGCCTGCATTCTAGGATGAATCCTGGATAGTCATCAAATCCTACCTACCATTCAACCTTCAACTTCATCAGTGGAAAGATGACTTTAGACCAAAGGCTGGTCCTTGGGAGATGAGCGATGCCAATATCTGATTCCATATGGAAAGCACTAGCTCCTAGCGCCGGGAGGTTTACATTGGCAAATCTCTTTCTGGGTCCCATTAGCGTAAAATTCCAAAATTGGACATATGCCCAAGACACTGTTCTTTTTCTGTACAATGAGTCATTCTGGAGAATTTTCAATACCGTATGCATGGGATTATGGACAGGAGTCATCACTGCTGTCCCCTGCCCCCCACTGGTTGAAGTTGCCCTAGGAGGGCATAACCCCCTCACATTCAGGCCCTGCAGGTGGTCAGAAAGGGAAAAGTAGCAGGACCCACCTGAGGCAGGAGCGCTGTTCAGGCTGGATGCTGCTTTTTCACGCAGCTGTCCACTTGACACATAGCCTCAGAAATATTGTGCAAGACCTTGGGGGAGTGGTCTGACAGAGAGCTTTTGTTTTCTACTTAATTTCTCTAAAATGCTATGGGTGGTTTCTATCCATTTACAGAGCTTTCATTTTTATTTCTTTATGAACATTTTCAGCTATACCTTTGACTCTCACCTGGCTTCTTCATGTTTCAGCATTTAATGCGAAAACTTCAATGCTTAGATTAGATGGAAAATCTCAGTGTCCAACTCTATTATGTTTCCTCTTAGCATCTTTCTCACTTTTATCTTTTTTCTTCATATTTGAAGGGAGGATATCAAGTTTGTCCTCTACAGCAATGATTTCACTTCCTGTGATTCCACTTTCAGGAACTTACACAGTCATTGTGACTTTGAATTTCTCTCATTTATTGGCATAGCAACATGATCAAGTACATCTAAGCAAACAAAACCTACCGTATACTTTCTCACTGGGTCCTTGTTTCCACATTTATTAAAAATATGAAAGTTGCCTCTATCTCCTAGATTCTTACCACTTATTGAAGTGTGTAATTCTAATTACTAAACATTCCCCTGGCGAAAACTAAAATGAACAATAGGATAAACAGGAAAAGGTAGAATGTGAGTTGAATCTCAAAAGTTTAATAGAATCGGGACTTTCCTGGTGGTCCAGTGGTTAAGACTTTGCTTTCCAGCGCAGAGAATATGGGTTTAATCTCTGGTCAGGGATTTAAGATCCCATATACCTCACAATAAATAAGCCAAAACAAAAATTAGAAACAATACTGTCGATAAAGACTTTAAAAATAGTCCACATCAAAAAAAAAGAAATCTTAAAAAAAGTTTAATATAATTGATAATTAAAAGGTTGAGGAAATAGGGTACATGTTTGATATGCAAAGTAAAGCTTCAATTCAAGGCAAACTGGGTACAGAAAATAACTATATGGCTTATATTTTATGTAGTCAAAGCTGTTTGTGTTCTTAAATGTATACATGATAAAATTGGAACTTTCCTCTTTACATATTATTTTTTATATGCAGTTTTATCAGTGGGGACAAAAAAGAAAATGGGTAAATTAAATTTTTAATAATTAAAAATAACTTTTAAAAATCTATGCACTTCTTTGCATAGACATTACTTTCTTTCCTACAAGACACATAAGTGTGTTAGTTTTATAAATGGAAATATTGAGCAAGAAAATTCAACATCTGCATCATTTGAATGGTTAAAATAAAATTTTGACCCCATAATTACCATTATAATGGTAGCAAAAATCTTTGAAAAGAAGCACTTTTCTTTCAGTAATTTCAACATAAAAGTAGAATTCTGAAACATGAAGATGTATTCATCCCACTCCTGCATATCTCAATAGAAATCCATGCTTAGTAGAAACCCATCTGATATAGTCAGAATTGAAAAACAAGCAAATAAACACCATCAGCTTCTTTTGAATCCTTCATCTTGTCATTTTTAAAAAACCCAATAATTAACATAAAATGTATTTGTGATTCTTTCATGCTATTGATGCATAAGTAGTTTTTTTTTTTTTTCATTATTGAATAATATACAGTTGTAGAGACGCTCCAAATTTAGCTTGCTAATTCATCCTTGATGCTAGTTTTGGGCTGTGCGCATTCTCTGGGTTGTCTCACTAATTAATGAACTAGTTAATGAATCAGTTCAGTCACTCAGTCATACTCAGCTCTTCGTGACCCCATGGACTGCAGCATGCCAGGCTTCCTAGTCCATCAGCAACTCCCAGAACTTACTCAAACTCATTTCCATTGAGTCAGTGATGCCATCCAACCATCTCATCCTCTGTCATCCCCTTCTCCTGCCTTCAATCTTTCCCAGCATCAGGGTTTTATTTAATGAGTCAACTCTTCGCATTAGGTGGCCAAAGTATTGGAGTTTCAGCTTCAGCATCAGTCCTTCCAATGGATATTCAGGACTAATGTCCTTTAGGATCGACTGGTTTGATCTCCTGGCAGTCCAAGGGACTCTCAAGAGTCTTCTCCAACACCACAGTTCAAAAGCATCAATTCTTTGGCGCTCAGCTTTCTTTATGGTCCAACTCTCACATCTATACATGACTACAAGAAAAATCATAGCTTCAACTATAAGACCTTCGTCAGCAAAGCAATGTCTCAGCTTTTTAATGTGCTGTCTAGGTTGGTCATATATTTTCCACCAAAGAGCAAGAATCCTTTTAATTTTCATGGCTGCAGTCATCATCTGCAGTGATTTTAGAGCCCAAGAAAAGAAAGTCTCTCACTATTTTCATTGTTTCCCCATCTATTTGCCATGAAATGATGGGACTGTATGCTATGGTCTTTGTTTTCTGAAGGTTGAGTTTTAAACCAGTTTTTTCACTCTCTTCTTTCACTTTTGTCGAGAGGCTCTTTAGCTCCTCTTCACTTTATGCCATAAGAGTTGTGTTATCTGCATATCTGAGGTTACTTACATTTCTCTCTGCAATCTTGATTCCAACTTGTGCTTCATCCAGCCCTGCATTTCACATGATGTACTCTGTGTATTAGTTAAATAAGCAGGGTGACAACATACAGCCTTAACATACTCTTTTCTCAATATGGAACCTGTACATCGCTCCAGGTGCAGTTGCTTCTTGACTTGCATACGGATTTCTCAGGAGGCAGGTCAGGTGGTCTGTTACTCCAATCTCTATAAGAATTTTCCACAGTTTGTTGTGATCCACACAAAGGCTTTAGCGTAGTCAATGGAGCCAAAATAGATGTTTTTCTTGAATCCTCTTGCTTTTTCAATGGTCCAATGGATGTTGGCAATTTGATCTCTGGTTCCTCTGCTTGTTCTAAATCCAGCTTGAACACCTGGAAGTTCTCGGTTCAAGTACTGTTGAAGCCTAGCTTGGAGAATTTTGAGCGTTACTTTCCGATGTCTGAGATGAACACAATTGTGTGTTAGTTTGAACATTTTTTGACATTGCCTTTCTTTGGGATTGGAATGAAAACTTACCTTTTCCAGTCCTGTGGCCACTGCTGATTTTTCCAAATTTTCTGCATATTGAGTGCAGCACTTTAACAACATCTTTTAAGATCTGCAATACCTCAGCTGGAATTTTATTACCTACACTAGCTTTGTTCATAGATATTAATGAATAAGAAGTTTTAAAAAAAGCTTCAAAAAAATAAATAAATAAAGCTTCATATGTGAAAATTGTTTATCTTCTTAGGGGTAAAAAAGAAAGGTAAAGACTGAGGGGAACATTCTGTCCCATGGCTAGTCCTAGAGGGAGAAGCCGGATTGGATAAAATAACAAAAAAACAAATGTAAATATTAGAGTGAGATGTACTGACATTGAAAGGTGAATTCCTCCATGTGTTAGTCATGTGACTTTAGACAAGTTACTTTCCCTCCCTACACCATGAGTCATACATTTGAAAAATGAGTATTTTATTAATTGCCTAACTGAATATTATAAGCAGAAAAGAGGAGAAATATCCAGCACATGGCATGTCCTTGTGAAAAGATCATACATTTTTTAACAGATAAATGTAAATATTTTAAACTCCTGGGTCTGAAGCAATGAAAAAAATAAAAAAAAAAATTAAAGTTAATGTAAAGGATTGTGAACCTGCATTCCTGGCATTTAAATTGCAATATTATTTTACTGGAGCAGAATATGCTCATTACTGATAATGGTCAAATGACATATAGGCAAACACTTAGCTTTAAGGCGCAAAATATTCAAATGGAAGGGTCAGTGAAGGAATCAAAACCAAGTGCTAAGCTAGGAAAGCACCAGGGTCCCAAGGTCAGTTCTCAGTTTCTAAAGCTGGTCTGTAGTTGCTGTTTTGTTATTAGCATTTGAACTGAGACAATGAGGTGATAAACAAGTTATAATTAAATGAGAGGAGGAAGAGACATCCCAACAGGAGCTGTAACAGACAACACTGTTAGAATGACCAATGCCTGGACCCACGCCTTGGGAATGCAAGGAACACTCAGGGGCTCTGATGGAAACAAAGCAGGTTCAATCTTCCCTTGTCAGTCTTTTTATGGCTCCAGAGAGAACGACCTTGCTTAATACCTTATTTCACCATTAAAAGGGGTCACCCAAAGGTCATCCATTGCCAAGGATGTAGAATTTTGTTCAGCTTTTTTGGGCTCTCTGCTAGTGGATGAATCAGAGAGATGGTCCCACCATTTCTTGCCGCCTCTGTTAAGGTTAATTATAAAATAATTTATAAGTTTGAAGAAGACATATTTTGATAAAAAAGGCATGGCTTAAACAGTATTTACTAAACAGCACTTACTCACTTATATTCTTAACTCTTTCATTCTTTAACTATAGAGCAATCTGTTTCCCAGATTTCCACAAAATAAAAAACAAAAAACAAATGATTCTTTCTTTCCTTTTCATTGTCTTTTCTGTATGCAAATGACAATACAACTATCACTCAAAACAGGTTCAAAAATTTCAGTTGAAAATGAACTAATAAATGTTTTACCCATTTGTGAACTGTTCTTTCTTTATTTCTGCAAAAAAGTAATTTTTAGAGCAATTCACAAATGATTAGAACACATACTAAGGAGTGATTGACCACTGCTGTTCTAAATTGCCACTTCCATGTCAGTGGGTCTGGGGATTTCTATAATCTGATTTTAGGATGCTGTCCTAGCGCATATTGTTACTCAGTTGCTAAGTCACGTGCGACACTGTGTGACCCCATGGACTGCAGCCCACCAGGTTCCTCTGCCCTTCATTATCTCCTGGAGTTTGCTCAAAAACACCCATTGAGTTGGTGATGCCATCCAACCATCTCATCCTCTGCTGCCAGCTTTTTCTCCTGCCTTCAATCTTTCCCAGAATCAAGGTGTTTTCCAATGAGTCAGCTCTTCGAATCAGGTGGCCAAAATATTGTAGCTTCAGCTTCAGCCTCAGTCCTTTCGATGAATATTCAGGGTTGATTTCCTTTAGGATTGACTGGTTTGATCTCCTGTCAGTCCAAGGGACTCTCAAGAGTTGTCTCTCAGAGTGCATGCATGCATGCATGCTAAGTCACTTCGGTCTGATTGTGTATGACTCTTTGCAACACTATGGATCATAGCCTGTCAGGCTCCTCTGTCCATAGGATTCTCTCAGGCAAGAATACTGGAGTGGGTTGTCATGCCCTTCTCCAGGGGATCTTCCCTACCCAGGGATCAAACTCGCATCTCTTTCCCCTCAGTGGCAGGCAGGTTCTTTAGCACTAGTGCTACCTGGGAAGCCCATACTGTACATTAACCATTATGATACATGCAAAATATCACCTTTGCTATTGCAGCAGAAGCCCAAACAATAATGCTAACAAAAGAATGAAACAGCAGCGAAGACTGAGATGTTTGAATAAACATTATGAAGATGTTAACAGCATCCCATGTGACCAGTATCACCACTGGTGAGACTATTGCTTCCTTGACTTCCTCTTGTGTGGCTGGCATGTCTTCGGGGCCTCATGTTCCTCCCTGGTGCAGAGTGGAGCTTGCCAAACCCCCTGCTCCCTGGAACTTCTGCATTCACTCATTCCATACACAGATAAGCAGCTCTTTCCTAAACTTTTGAAAGAAATCTGATTCCCACAGGCAAGACTTGCAGAAAGAGTAATGGAGTCCCTTTTAATCATGTTCATAGTCTTCACCAAACCCTAAGAATGTGTTTGTAAAATTAGTATGAAAATTTTGACAGATATACTTGTGGGAGGAGCAGCTGCATATACTAAGCTGACCGGTTGCTTCTGATGCGTGTGACGAGATTTCCGCATCTCTTTTAGCAACTCTCTTTCGTCAAATCCCATCAGGTGATTCAAATCCGGAATTATTAAAGCCAAAGATGTACGGTCATATTCAATTCCTATGCACAGCCTTGGCTTGACTAGAAGGCTCAATCAATTACCAGGTCAAAATTGGGCTGGGATTTGCTTTGTAAATTGCTAAACAATTTAACTGGTTATGAGAGAAAGATTCTCTATGACGTCACATGACCTTCCTAAAAGCTCATTTCCCTCCCAACTGCTCATGTTGGAATCAGTCTCAGGAGTCACTCAAAATGAGCAGTTTATTAGCTTCCTAAATGCTTTTAGTACATGCCAGATGTCCATCTCACACCAGTCCGCTCTTGTCTTTCAGTGACCCCTGGAATAGATGCTGCTGCTTTGATCCATCACCCAGGAAACCCACAGCAGTGTGATTGCCTGCTGGGCTCTGAAGAGAAGGAAGTCATCCTTCAGGTGTGAGCAGAGAGATGCTGCTACAGGACAAGGTTCTAATGATAACAAACTTACATTCATCCAGCTGGCGTTTAGAAATGCACTGCTCCCTCAGACTTCAAAGTGTGTTTCAGGTACTCGAAATTCCTTCGATTTGATCCAAATTGACTAGAAACAAATGTGAACTATTATGATGACAGTTCTAGGCCTATTCTATAGCTGGATTAAACTTTACTTTTTTAAAGTAATCCATTTTACTAACCCAAACTTTTCTGTGTGAGAGATTTGCAAATCTTTGCTTCTTCATTTTGTGTTGTTTTCACTTAAATGATGCAGTCATTATTATCCACTGTCAGAGGCTCATTCTGAACAAAATGTAAGTTAATCGTAAATTAATTTCTATATGTGGACACGACATGTTTTGATAAAAAGCCTGGGTTAAATGGTACTTATTAACTTATGTCAACTCTTTAATTCTTTAACAAATTCAGATAACAATTTAACAGATTTCCATAAAAGAACAACAACATAAATGTTCTTTTTCTCTTTTGCATTGCCTTTTCTATATGCAAGTGACAGTATACCTATTGTTCAAAACAGGTTCAAAAATTCTAGCTGACAGTGACATAAAAATCCCCCCAAGTAATTTTTAAAATGTGTATGCAACAGAATAAAAAAAACTGAAAGAAGTTAAAATCACTTATGGACAGTCAACATTTTTATAAAAATGCATTTAAATGCATTGAAAAATATTGATATGTATAAATAATAAAATACTATTTGTAATTTATCATCTTAGTTCTATGATAAAAACATAAATATCACAAAACATGCCTTTATTTTGTAGAAATACATAATAAAAAGGACAATATAGGCATCAATAAACAGAAGCATTAATATAGCATAAGCAAAATGCATATAATAAACACAAATGCACCATTTAAAATACCAACTATCATAACTAGATGTCTTTCTGATTTCACACGGAGACATTTGCTTTCTATCTGTGGGTCTACAAAATGCCACAGTTAATGATCCTGTTTTCCTGGATATCATGGGATAAAACTGAATTACATAGCTAATGGTAATGAGCACTGTTCTGTTATGTCTGAATTCCATGGGGAAAGGGTTAAATTACTGTGTTGCTCACTACGTTGCCATGTGCACACAGTCAAAGATTCTTAATGGTGATGATGAAAAACTTGGAGATAGTAAAACATGGAAATTATTCAGATTCTTTCGAATATGTTAACATAGTTGTTTCTCTTTCGATCGCAGTAAAAAATCCAACCCCAAATTCTGCTGAGCCAAGTGAAACCGGTATTTCTTTGCCGGGAATGTTTGAGAACAGGAGAGAAACATGGAGTAGATGTGTGTGAAGGGAAAAGCTCACGTGAGCTGAAAGGCTTAGAAAAGTCACACCAACCCTGTGAGGGTCTGTTTACTCATGTGCAAATTGGAGGCAGTGATGGGGTCAGGGTGAAGCAGAGACACCACGGACATAAATCGCCTGGCACCCAGCCTGCGCCAATAATGACAGCAAGGCAGCCGCCTCTGATACCAAACAGTTCTTTGGCTTTCCACTGAATCTGCCCAGTAACGGCCGTTTGGCTTGACCTCTGGAGTCTGTTTTCCTGCCTTGCTGTTTTTTTTTTTTTTAAACTTTTTTGTATGTTGACCATTTTAAAAATCTTTATTGAATTTGTCACAAAACTGTTTCTGTTTTATGTTTCCACTGTTTCCCCATCTATTTCCCATGCAGTGATGGGACCAGATGCCATGATCTTCGTTTTCTGAATGTTGAGCTTTAAGCCAACTTTTTCACTCTCCTCTTTCACTTTCATCAAGAGGCTGTTAAGTTCCTCTTCACTTTCTGCCATAAGGGTGGTGTCATCTGCATATCTGAGGTTATTGATATTTCTCCCAGCAGTCTTGATTCCAGCTTGTGCTTCTTCCAGCCCAGCGTTTCTCATGATGTACTCTGTATATAAGTTAAATAAGCAGGGTGACAATATACAGGCTTGACGTACTCCTTTTCCTATTTGGAATCCAGTTCTAACTGGACATGGAACAACAGACTGAGAGAGGGGTGTAGGGAGGGAGATGGGATCCGCAAGGGGGAGCCAAGGATGGATATGGTTCTCCACCTCTGGCCAGCTCTGACCTCCTCACGGAGGATGTGGTTCTGGGGTCTGAACTGTGTCACTGAGCTGGTCCAGACTTGAGGCAGGAAGTCTGCCTTTGGACCCTCAGACCAGTCAATTATCGGCTGTGGGTTCTGCCTAGGCTCCCGGGAAAGACACTTCACTGAAGAGTCCTCCGCACAGGAGGAGGCAGCGCAGAGCAGTCCGGTCCAGGGGTCCGAGAGGATGTATCAGTAGAAGCACCCAGGATGCTCTCCTCCTGATGGCCTGCCTTACTCTCCATGTTGTATTTTAAGAACTCAGGTGCTATGCTTAGTCACTCACTTGTGTCTGACTATTTGCCACCCCATGGACTATAGCCCACCAGGCTCCTCTATCCATGGGATTCTCCAGGCAAGACGACTGGAGTGGGTTGCCATGTCTTTCTCAGGGGATCTACCCGACCCAGGGATAGAACTCATGTCTCCCACATTGCAGGCCGATTCTTTACCATCTGAGCCACGAGGGAAAGGTATGAGTTGCTTGAGAACAAATTAAGTGAAATAGTTACCTTTCCAGTTCACAAAATACCTAGCCAGCTCTCTATATGATAATACTAGAAATTTTTACTTTAAAAAATAATTTTTAGTTGAAGTATAGTTGGTTTGCAATGCTGTGCTCGCTTCTGCTGTACAGCAAAGTGATTCAATCACACACATACATTCTTTTTCATATTCTTTCCATTGTGGTTTATTGTTTTCATGTGCTCAGTCGCTTCAGTTCAGTTCAGTCAGTCAGTCGTGGTCTGACTCTTTGCAACCCCATGGACTGCAGCACACCAGCCCTCCCTGTCCATCAGCAACTCCCAGAGCTTACTCAAACTCATGTCCATGGAGTTGGTGATGCCATCCAACCATCTCATCCTCTGTCATCCCCTTCTCCTCCTGCCTTCAATCTTTCCCAGCATCAGGGTCTTTTCCAATGAGTCAGCTCTTCACAAAGGTGCTTCAGGTGTGTCCAACTCTTTGCAACACCATGGGCTGCAGCCTGACAGATTCCTCTGTCCATGGGATTCTCCAGGCAAGAATACTGGAGTGGGTTGCCACGCTCTCCTCCAGGGGATCTTCCCAACCCAGGGATCAAACCCTGGTCTCCTGCATTGCAGGCTGATTCTTTACTGCTGAGCCACTGAGGAATCTCTATGGTTTATTAGAGGATATTGAATATTATATGTGCTCTGATGTGAAGAAATTTAAAATTGGCTTTGTTTCTAACTGGTTCCCATTTGTCCTACCTCAGAATGGAGTTCAGTTCAGTTCAGTCTCTCAGTCATGTCTGACTCTTTGAGACACCATGGACTGAAGCATAACCAGGCTTCCCTGTCCATCGCCAACTCCTGGAGTTTACTCAAACTCATGTCCATTGAGTCAGTGATGCCATCCAATCATCTCATCCTCTGTCTTCCCCTTCTCCTCTTGGCTTCAATCTTTCCCAGCATCAGGGTCTTTTCAAATGAGTCAGTTCTTTGCATCAGCTGGCCAAAGAGTTGGAGTTTCAGCTTCAGCATCAGTCCTTCCAATGAATATTCAGGACTGATTTCCTTTAGGATGGATTGGTTGGATCTCTTTGCTGTCCAAGGGACTCTCAAGAGTCTTCCTCAATACCACAGTTCAAAAGCATCAATTCTTCAGTGCTCAGCTTTCGTTATAGTCCAAATCTCACATCCATGCATGACTACTGGAAAAACCAGAGCTTTGATGAGACGTAACTTTGATGAGATGGAAATTTGATGGCAAAGTAATGTCTCTACTTTTTAATATGCTGTCTAGGTTGGTCATAACTTTTCTTCCTAGGAGTAAGCGTCTTTTAATTTCATGGCTGCAGTCACTATCTGCAGTGATTTTGGAGCCCCCAAAAATAAAGTCTGTCACCGTTTTCACTGTTTCCCCATCTATTTCCCATGAAGTGATGGGACCAAATGCCATGATCTTAGTTTTCTGAATATTGAGTTTTAAGCCAACTTTTTCACTCTCCTCTTTCACTTTCATCCAGAGGCTCTTTAGTTCTTCTTCATTTTCTGCCATAAGGGTGGTTTCATCTGCATATCTGAGGTTATTGATATTTCTCCCAGCAATCTTGATTCCAGCTTGTGCTTCATCCAGTCCAGCATTTCTCATGATGTACTCTGCATAGAAGTTAAAATAGCAGGGTGACAATATACAGCCTTGACATACTCCTTTGCAGATTTGGAACCAGTCTGTTGTCCCATGTCCAGTTCTAACTGTTGCTTTTTGACCTGCATACAGATTTCTCAGGAGGCAGGTCAGGTGGTCTGGTATTCCCATCTCTTTCAGAATTTTTCAGTTTGTCGTGATCCACACAGTCGAAGCCTTTGGCGTAGTCAATAAAGCAGAAGCAAATGTTTTTCTGGAACTCTCTTGCTTTTTCAATAATCTAACAGATATTTGCAATTTGATCTCTGGTTCCTTTGCCTTTTCTAAAACCAGCTTGAACATCTGGAAGTTCACGGTTCATGTACTGTTGAAGCCTGGCTTGGAGAATTTTGAGCATCACTTTACTAGCATGCGAGATGAGTGCAATTGTGCAGTAGTTTGAACATTCTTTGGCATTGCCTTTCTTTGGGATTGGAATGAAAACCAACCTTTTCCAGTCCTGTGGCCACTGCTGAGATTTCCAGATTTGCTGGCATATTGAGTGCAGCACTTTCACTGCATCATCTTTTAGGATTTGAAATAGCTCAACTGAAATTCCATCACCTCTACTAGCTTTGTTCATAGTGATGCTTCTTAAGGCCAGTTTGACTTCACATTCCAGGATGTGTGGCTCTAGGTGAATGATCACACCATCATGATTATCTGGGTCATGAAGATCTCTTTTGTATAGTTCTTCTGTGTATTCTTGCCACCTCTTCTTAATATCTTCTGCTGAATGGAGAAGAACATTAATATTCATGGGGAGGCACACTGAAAAGGGAGAAATGGGCAGTTTTACCAACGCTAATGTAACCAGAGCTATCAAGGTATACGAGCACCCAAGGACAAAGTGGGTCAAGAAAGGCATGGATTAAGGCATGGTCAAGAAAGGCAGGTTTCCTCAGCTGCTCAGTGCCTTTTTCCTACACATTAAGCTTACATATAAGATTCATGTCTAGGCCTCAGGAGAGTAACACATTTCTAAACAATATGGACCTAAGATGTTTTTAAAGACTGTTCGCCAGGCTCCTCTGTCCTTGGGATTTTCCTGGCAAGAAAACTGGAATGGGTTGTCATTTCCTTCTCCAGGGAATCTTTCTAAACTAGGGATAAATAATTGACGTCTCTTGTATTTCCTGCATTGGCAAGAGGGTTCTTTACCACTAGCACCACCTGGGAAGCCCCATATGAAGGCTGAATTAGGACTCTTAAATAAGTGAATGTCATGGGTTTGGAAGGCATCTTTGTGGAATAAGTGAATGACATATGTAATTACAGAATGTGTCATAAATACATGTTATAAAACCTCTGAAAGAGCAATGAGAATGAAGATGGGAAGAGACTCTGATTATAATCTGTTTTATCCAGATTTACCCAGGGATCTTATCCAGCCTCTTTGCTGCCTACACCCTCTGTGTTCTGGATATTCCCAAGTTTAAATAGCCTTCTTAGATCCCTCACCTATGCTATTGTCCCAGAGGTGGATGATACACTCACCTGAGGGTTCAGGCAGCTTCTTGCAGCTGAAACATTAAAAAATAATCAATGCCATATACATCACCACCATCACTATGCAGTTATACACGATTTTGAGAATTTGCATTTTATGTTTCTGCAATTCTGCAAAAATAAAGTCTACCTGGGTAAGTTTATTGATTTTTTTTCTAGTACTGTTATTTTCTCTTGAAATTAGGGTTTAGCAAGGTAAATATTGCTGATAGTAACACTGCAGATGTATTCTTGTATTTTTTCATGGTATAAACTTCAGAAGAAGATTAAGCTCAGCCTTCAGTGGTTAAGAATCTCCGTTCTTGAAAGCTAAATGGAAGCTAGTTGTAAATCTCTGGATGCTCCCAGGCGCTGTTCATTTGGGGATGTGCTGACAGTGTAATTAGTAATATATAAAAATAGGAAGTCCCAAAGCAGAAGGCTGTTCTCATGACCGGGCAAAGACGCAGGTGGGGAGCTGGATTAGGATGAGGGATAATCATAATATACCTTTGTGCAGAAATCCTATAAGAAAAGTGCTTCTCCGTTAGCTGTCCGTGGGAATTGTCTGTTTCCTGGGAGCAGCCTGGTAACGATGATTTTTGCTGAATTTCCAAAGAGCACCTATAACTAAGGCCACGACCTTGGCCTGCCAAAATAGCAGTGCCGGTCCATCACTTCACAGTGACTGTGCTCTGAAGTCATTGAACCGGGGCATCTCTGAAGCCCCTACGGAGGGCTTCCTTAGACCGGGCTGGGCTGAGGAGGGCCGGGGGTCTGGGGAAGCTTTGCTTCTACCCTCTCTTCTCCAGGTCCTTCTCCTGGACCGCTGCGGATCAGAAAGAACTGCCAGTCCTCTGGAGGCGGGGCTGAGCCGCGGCGCCAGCTGCCTGCGGTTTCCGCAGCTGCCTGCCTTCCCGAAGCCGCAGCTCCAGCCTGGTACTTCCCGCTCCCGCAGCTGGGGAGAGCAAGGGACAAGCTTTGCCTTCCCGCTGCTGTTCCAGGGGTACGACGTGGTGGGGTGCCCATGTGAAGACGCACCAGCAGGCGGGGCGACGTGAGCACAGAGTGAGACGGAGCCGCCTGGGACTGCCGGGGAGAGAGCACGCTGGCCCAGAAGGACGGCGCTGGACAGAGCCCGAGGTCTCCCTCCTGGCTTCCTCGTGATGGGGCACAGAGGACAGCGTGAGGACCTGGGGCTCCCTCTCTCTCACAGCTATTGGCACTTAAACAAACCTGCGTTGAAACAGGAATTATTTTTAAACAATACTGCTGCTGCTAAGTCTCTTCAGTCATGTCCAACTCTGTGCGACCCCATGGATGGCAGCCCACCAGGCTCCCCCATCCCTGGGATTCTCCAGGCAAGAACACTGAAGTGGGTTGCCATTTCCTTCTCCAATGCGTGAAAGTGAAAAGTGAACGTGAAGTTGCTCACTTCCCTTAGCGACCCCATGGACTGCAGATAGATTTTATTTTGAAAGCTCTTTAATCCCCTTGTCTGATTCAGAACCCTCTCTTCTACTTTGCTTCTGTGTTCTACAGGCTCCTCTGGTCCCCAGACCCCCAACAGTCCCTTCTGCCTGCACATCACAGGCCTAGGATGAGGGCAGGGGTCAGGGGAGAGGAGGGTTCAAGTCTGGGTTTCATTCCCACCTCCCCCGTGTGCTTGCTTGGCAACCTTCAGCCAATTACCCAACTTCTCTGTCTAAGTTTCTGCAGCCACAATTTGGGGATAACAGTGTCAGTGACCTGGGTGGACTGTCATGAGGATGAAATCTGGAAATCAACCTCGGACAGCTCCTGGGACAAGTCACAGTCATATCATTCTTTGCTTTTATTAGCATTTTCAAAGCTAATTACAGTCAATGGACTTCCCAGGTGGAGCTAGTGCTAAAAAATCACCTGCCAATGTAGGAGACATAAGCAATGCGGGTTCAGTCCCTGGGTCGGGAAGATCCCCCAGAGGAGGGCATGGCAACCCACTCCAGTATTCTTACCTGGAGAATCCCATGGACAGAGCAGCCTGGTGGGCTACAGTCCATACGGTCACAAAGAGTTGGACACAACTGAAGTGACTTAGCACACACACACATATTTTCTTTATAATTTCCTGTATGTGTTTATGTATGTTGCCTATGTAATTTCCTACATCAGGTTGGAGACCAGCCCGAACACTGCGCCACCCAAAGTGCCCTCCGTCTCTCCTTTCAGGTCAAAGGCAGGCCTTCCAGCTGGGCAACAAGCTGGGGTTTGCTGAGTTCGAAACTAAGAAGGGAGCTCTTTCCTACAGAACTTGTCTTCCTGCCAGCAGGTGTCCTTCTCCATCAAACCAAAGGCAGAAGATCCCAGGCTCACTCTGCTCTGTGTTTTGTCTTTTTTGGAGAATTGGTTCTTTCGGGGGCTTCTGGGTTCTCTCGAATGTGTGGGGGACCTGGCTCATCGCCAAAGCATCCTCCAAGCGTCTCTTCTCAGCTTGGGTGCTGCTGGGCCCTTCAGCAGAAGGCTTAATGGTGTCCACCTGGCATGGCTGAGTGGGCTGGGAGCTGTCAGGGGAAAGATGGGGAGGGGCCCAATGGGGAGAAACCTCAGCTGTCACTCTCAGAGCCTGGGAGGGGGGCTTGGGGAAGTGACCCTGCTGTCCACCACCGAGATATGGATGTGTGCGGATCTGATCATGCTGAATCACTGAGATGCTATCACTGAGAGTGATCTTACTCCAGCCAGCAAGCAGAAGACCTAGTGTGTGCCTGCCAAGTCGCTTCAGTTTTGTCTGACTCTTTGTGATCCCATAGACTGTTGGCCATCAAGCTCCTCTGCTCGTGGGATTCTCCAGGCAAGAACGCTAGAGTGTTGCCATGTCCTCCTCCAGGGGATCTTCCGGGCCCAGGGATTGATTCTGAGTCTGATTATGCCTCCTGCATTTGCGAGCAGGTTCTTTACCTCTAGCACCACCTGGGAAGACCTGGTGCTGGACCAAAAAGGCAGATGGAGGGACCAGGCGCCCAGTACCCCTGATCGGAGGCTGGCACTGGTTAGATGCCTCTGCCAGCTCCTTGGAAACCTGTGAGAGCCACTTAGGTGATGGATGGCCTGGAGAAAGAAGCTGATGAGAAAATTCCCTCTGGCTTGGCATGGATCTCCCCTGCTCTAAAATGAAGTACAGCTGTCAGACCCCATCACCAATCACACAAAGTCTGTATTCACACCTGCGGAAGTGAACTTCCAAAAGGCATTGTCATTCACATCAGTGAATTTTCTCCTTTATTTCAAGAAAGTTTGTTTGTTTGTTGCCAAGTCTTTTCTCAGGTTAATCTGAAACCCCAGAAAAACGGAGCTAGGAGGAAAATCCATATCCTCTCCCTTAGAAAATGTACCGGAGAAGCTGGTGTGGAGGAGGCTGGTGGGGAGTGGGGGTGAGGGGTAGGTAAGTAGCAGTTAGGAAGAAAAAGAATTAAGAAACCAACACTGATGACCTACTATGTGTCAGGCACTATACTTGGCAACAATACACGCCCTATTTTCTATAAAGCCGACTCATGTCCTTTAAGACTGAAACCACGTTCCTTGTTCTACAGATGTGGGAGAGGCCACGAACATTAGAAAATCGAGCAGAGCTGATAAGTGATGGATATAAAGCTTGAACAAGTCTGTCTGCATCCCCCTCATAAAAATGAAGAACACTGTGTTCAGCCCCAGGCCTGGAACATTCCTTTGATGAGTTAATCTCCAGCCATCCTTCAAATCTCAGCCCACTTGTCACTTCCTTAAAAAGATCTTCCATCGTCCTGCTGAACACCCTCTTCAGTACCCTCATTGCAGTTGTGTGAGTATTTTGTTCAGCATTTCCTGGTGACTATATATATTTTGGCTATTATTATACTCTAAGTGCCTCGCTCATAACAAATAAGCATTTCCTGAATGAATGAATGAATGATTGACAGCTGCCTAGCACTGATGAACAGAAGTCCACATTTTGTCTTATTAGTGTCCCTGTGTGTTTCAGAGCTGGTTATGACTCTTAAACAAGCCATGCTTTGTCTTTAAATTCTGTTCTGGAAAAACAAAATCCAGCCTTGATCTTGCCTGGACATCTCGCCTGAAATACCGAATGCACGTTCCGTCCATAAGACATTCACTGGGTTGATTATTCATTCATCTTCATTCCTCACCGAGCATCAAGTCATATATGCAGTTATTAGTAATAAATACCCAAACTATTAAATATATAGTTGGACAGTCTGTTATATTATTTACATAAGAGAATTGTGGTGGGCATAAATGTTAATAAATAACAAAGCCATATTATTAGTGATCACTTATACTTGAAAGATGATACATTATGCAGGAGCCTCTAAATTCTTGAAAGTAATATCGTATGAGATGGAAGCTGTCAAAGGTATATTTTATTCATATTGGACTCTCAACATTTATACTTTTGACAGGTCCGATCATCTCACTCTGACTTGAGATGAAAGGAGGCTTTGTGTGAGATAGAGTCAGTTAACTCTTTGCAAATTCCTGGGACATCATGATTTTTCATACTGTCCCAACTCCACTGTGCTCAGGGAACACTTACTCTGAAACACATGTGAATCCAACTTCCAGGGCTTGTCAGAGGTGCAGAGAAGAGGCACTCATGTGTCAGGGGCTTGATGGGAACATGCCAGATGACCCAAGCATATACTACAGCGGCTCCCACCATCTGGAAATTTATTTTCAGGTCACAGAGCAATTTTGCATGGCTCTGTCCTCAAAGTCAAAATTGGTTGTTCAGCACCATTGAATGCATTTCTCAGATAGAATTTTGCAAGTTCAGTTCAGTCACTAAGTTGTGTCCGACTCTTTGTGACCCCATGAATCGCAGCACTCCAGGCCTCCCTGTCCATCACCAACTCCCAGAGTTCACTCAGACTCTCATCCATCGAATCAGTGATGCCATCCAGCCATCTCATCCTCGGTGGTCCCCTTCTCCTCCTGCCCCCAATCCCTCCCAGCATCAGAGTCTTTTCCAATGAGACAACTCTTCACATGAGGTGGCCAAAGTACTGGAGTTTCAGCTTTAGCATCATTCCTTCCAAAGAAATCCCAAGCCTGATCTCCTTTAGAATGGACTGGTTGGATCTCCTTGCAGTCCAAGGGACTCTCAAGAGTCTTCTCCAACACCACAGTTCAAAAGCATCAGTTCTTCGGCGCTCAGCCTTCTTCACAGTCCAACTCTCACATCCATACATGACCACAGGAAAAACCATAGCCTTGACTAGATGGACCTTTGTTGGCAAAGTGATGTCTCTGTTTTTGAATATGCTATCTAGGTTGGTCATAACTTTTCTTCCAAGGAGTAAGTGTCTTTTAATTTCATGGCTGTAGTCACCATCTCCAGTGATTGTGGAGCCCCCAAAAATAAAGTCTGACACTGTTTCCACTGTTTCCCCATCTATTTCCCATGAAGTGATGGGACCAGTTGCCATGATCTTCATTTTCTAAATGTTGAGCTTTAAGCCAACTTTTTCACTCTCCTCTTTCACTTTCATCAAGAGGCTTTTTAGTTCCTCTTCACTTTCTGCCATGAGGGTAGTGTCATCTGCATATCTGAGGTTATTGATATTTCTCCCAGCAATCTTGATTCCAGCTTGTGTTTCTTCCAGCCCAGCATTTCTCATGATGTACTCTGCATAGAAGTTAAATAAGCAGGGTGACAATATACAGCCTTGACATACTCCTTTTCCTATTTGGAACCAGTCTGTTGTTTCATGTCCAGTTCTAACTGTTGCTTCCTGACCTGCATACAGATTTCTCAAGGGGCAGGTCAGGTGGTCTGGTATTCCCATCGTTCTCAGAATTTTCCACAGTTTCTTGTGATCAACACACTCAAAGGCTTTGGCATAGTCAATAAGGCAGAAATAGATGTTTTCCTGGAACTTTCTTGCTTTTTCCATGATCCAGCAGATGTTGGCAATTTGATCTCTGGTTCCTGTGCCTTTTCTAAATCCAGCTTGAACATCAGGAAGTTCATGGTTCACATATTGCTGAAGCCTGGCTTAGAGAATTTTGAGCATCACTTTACTAGCATGTGAGATGAGTGCAATTGTGCAGTAGTTTGAGCATTCCTTGGCATTGCCTTTCTTTGGGATTGGAATGAAAACTGAGCTTTTCCAGTCCTGTGGCCACTGCTGAGTTTTCCAAATTTGCTGGCATATTGAGTGCAGCACTTTCACAGCATCATCTTTCAGGATTTAAAATAGCTCAACTGGAATTCTATCACCTCCACTAGCTTTGTTCATAGTGATGCTTTCTAAGGCCCACTTGACTTCACATTCCAGGATGTCTGGCTCTAGATGAGTGGTCACACCATCATGATCATCTGGGTCATGAAGATCTTTTTTGTACAGTTCTTCTGTGTATTCTTGCCACCTCTTCTTAATATCTTCTGCTTCTGTTAGGTCCATACCATCTCTGTCCTTTATCGAGCCCATTGTTGCATGAAATGTTCCCTTGGTATCTCTAATTTTGTTGAAGAGATCTCTAGTCTTTCCCAGGTAGCTAACGAGTCTTGGGGCTTCCCTGGTTGCTCAGATGGTAAAGAATCCACCTGCAAAGCGGGAGACCTAGGTTTGATCCCTGGGTTGGGAAGATCTCCTTGAAGAGGGCATGGCAATCCACTCCAGTATTCTTGCCTGGAGAATCCCCATGGACAGAGGAGCCTGGTGGGCTACAGTCCGCGGGATGGGAAAGACTCAGACACCACCGAGTGACTAAGCACGAGTCTTGAGCACTTACTCTCTGCTAAGTGTGTTACTTCTTTTCTTTAATCTTTGCATCAACCTTGAGTTAGAAGCATTAGTACATCCTCCAATCATTCTTTCTTTTTTAAGGGTTTGGTTTTTTTTTTTTTTGATATGGACTATTTTAAAATCTTTATTGAACGTGCTATAATATTGTTTCTGTTTTATATTTTAGTTTTTTGGCCATAAGGCATGTGGGATCTTAGTCCCAGGTTGAACTCACACTCCCTGCCTTGGAAGGTGAAGCCTTAACCACTGGACTACCTGGGAAGTCCCTGGCCCTCATTCTAAAGCTAAGTAAACACTGAGTAGCCAGAGTCACCAGGTCAGAGTTGCCAGGTAGCTGGCCCAAAGCCAAAATATGTGACCAAGTATGGATTTGAACCCAGGTCTACCTTAGGTTAAAATTTAGACTTTTTTTTTTAAATTACGTCTTAGGTCAGCCTGAGGCAACTAAAATTATACATTTTCCATTATTTCTTTTTCATTAGTGTTTCAAGTGCTATTTTCATTCAAGCACAAATACTAATCAGACTTCTGTTGTGCACTGATTACTATGTAATCCTTGGGGAAAATATGGCATGTAATCAAGATTCAATCTCTTCTTCCATGAAGTTTTAAAGAATTAAAAAAAAAACAAACAGAGTTGCTCACTATTATGATTATTTTAACAGTAAAGTTAGAACTAGTTTGTTTCAGCTTTGTCTCTTGAAACACAGCCCAAATCTGAGACCAGCTCACTTCCTGGCCACCAGCGCCCTCCCAAACTTTCCCTTGAAACTATTCCTCCCTAAGCATCTGAAACCCCCAATGTAAAGTGCTTAGGTCATCTAAATCTCAGTGCTGCTTTGCAGAGCGGTGGGGTTCCTGTTTCCCTGTTTGGTTTACGCACTCTCTGAAATTTACTGAGGCCTTTCTTGAATTTCCAGTCAACAGCCAGCTTCTTGGGCCAACCCTGTTGCTGGGACCTCTGGGGCCCGCATACAAAGCCCATGCGCCACCCTGTGGCTGGAGTAAGAACTTCTCCTCCTTGGAATTCTGGGACCTGGAGACAGCCACTGGGGATTCAATTTGATTTTAATTAATTCAACTTGTTTTAAAATTTAAAGAGCCTCTTGATGAAGGTGAAAGAGGAGAGTGAAAAAGCTGGCTTAAAACTCAACATTCAAAAAACGAAGATCATGGCCTCTGGTCCCATCACTTCATAGCAAATGGATGGGGAAAAAATGGAAACAGTTGACAGACTTTATTTTCTCGGGCTCCAAAATCACTATGGACTGTGACTGCAGCCATGAAATTAATGCTTTCTCCTTGGAAGAAAATCTATGACCAACCTAGACAGCGTATTAAAAAGCAGAGACATCATTTTGCCAACAAAAGTAGTATACTCCAAGCTATGGTTTTTTCCAGTAGCCATGTATGGATGTAGGAGTTAGACCATAAAGAAGGCTAAGAGCTGAAGAATTGATACTTTCTAACTGCGGTGTTGGAGAAGACTCTTGAGAGTCCCTTGGACTGCAAGGAGATCCAACCAGTCAATCCTAAAGGAAATCAACCCTGAATATTCATTGGAAGGACTGAAGCTGAAACTGAAGTGCCAATAATTTGGCCACCTGATATGAAGATCCAACTCATTGGAAAAGACCCTGAGGCTGGGGAAGATTGAGGACAGGGGGAGAAGGGGGTGACAGAAGATGAGATGGTTGGACGGCATCACTGACTCAATGGACATAAGTTTGAATAAAGTCAGGGAGATAGTGAAGGACAGGGAAGCCTGGCGTGCTGCAGTCCATGGGGTTGCAAAGATTCAGACACGACTGAGCAACTGAACAGTAACAAGGAAATTTATTCTATTTTATCATATTCATCCTCCTTGAGGTAGGGATTTTACCTTTTAGAAAGCCTCGTGTCTAGGTTAACTTTGGTAACTTGGTCTATTGAGTCCCAGAGCATCTGCCTCAATTTTCTAATCTCTCGTTTTATGCCTGCTAGTGTCTGTATTGGGCTTCCCAGATGGCTCCAGTGGTAAAAAGCCATGCAGGGGATATAAGAGATGCAAGTTCAGTCCCTGGATCAGGACGATCCCCTGGGGAAGGGAATGGCAATCTGCTCCAGTGTTCTTGCTTAGAGAATCCTCATGGACAGAGGAGGCTGACGGGATATAGTCTATGAGGTTGCAAAGGGTCAGACACTTCTGAGCCACACTTTCACGATAGCTACCAACCACAGCACTTGAAATTCACAGAGTTCACATGAACATTTTTGTGTTTCTGGAAATCTATATGAGATGAAGAGCAGAGTGTATAGTGGGAAATACCTTTAGCTTTACCCAGAGTTCCTACTGAGACAGCTCTGATGTTTTCTAGTAGAAATAATAGGAGAAGTGGATGTTGAGAAAGTAGTGATACTTGGGGTCTTGAGAGGTGTACCCAGTGTACTATTTCTAGAAGAACTTGGCACCTGTATGAGATCTATAGTCTTTGTATACTTAACATGCTTTGTCTTCAGATACTATTGGTTTCTGTAGATATTTGGCCTTTCATTTTATTGCACTTTTTTCATTGAACAAACAATATTTTGAAAAATAGGTACATATTTTAAACATTGCAGTAAGGAATAAAAAATTGTGTATATTCATAAAATAGGTCACTCCATTCTTTCTTCTTCCAGATATCCAGGGAATAAAGATAATGCACATTACTTCTCAAAATTCAATCATAAATGCAAATGATACATGTGTTTGTATGTTCACCCTTTAAAAAAAGAGGACTTTGTAGGGTTTGTAATATTAAATTCATGCAAAATAGCAAATGAATATTAAAACTGAAGAGTTTATACAGTTAAAAGGAACAACCAAGGGGATGGTATCAGCCGACAGGACCAAAATTTAGGTAAGGACATGAAATATGCAAATTAATGTAAATCGATGAGCCAAAATACAATTAATAGTACTTTTAAAGCAGTGCTTTAACTTAAACAAGTGTGGTTTTCCTTTAAAATGCTGCCATATATCCAGGAGTGTGTCGGTTGAATTTCTTGAAATCCCGGAAGTGTCGTCATTTTTCTGCACGATGCAGCGTCCTGAAGACAAATGATGGCTTATAAGGGGACAGCAGGTTATCAGAGAGGACCCTGCTGCAGCCCAGACTACTCCAGGCGACAAGGATCTATCTATTTTCTTCCTAGAGAGGAGAACTAGCTGGGTATTTCCCCCTTGGCTATCTGTGAAGAGAAAATTGTGCTTTTTTTCATGTTTTATTTTCTAGGAATGCGTAGTATAGTAGAACTATACTTTAGATTTAATCTCTCTCTCTGAGAATAGACCAAAAAAAAAAAAAAAAAACAACCCTCATAAAAGCATAGATTCTAATGCTAAAACCTGCACTTTTTCTGTTCCCAGTTCTCATGGAAGAGGGAGGGGTAGAGAAATAGAAACTAAAATTTATGGATCCCCTGAAATAGTCCAGACGCTGCGCTAAGTGCACTAAGATCCTTATATTCTCTATCTTACTTTGCATCAACACTTTGAAAAAGAATTTTCTCCTCTCTGTCTCCCCAGTCAGGGGACTGAACTTCAGAGAGGTAACATAATTTGCAAAATGCCACGGTCAGAGTACAGCAGACTTCTGTTGAGCCCAGATCTGGAAGTCAAGTTCATGTCGCTGAACTTGAAAATGAGAGAAGAGAACAAGACATTGGAAAGGTGCCCGCTCCAGGTCTCTGCCTGTCTCAGACACCAGTGGGTTCCACGCCCCTCCAGCCTGGGTGTGTGGCTCCTGTCTGTATGGACCTACACCTTGTGTGAGTCTAGTGCCCTGGGATCTGAGGTCACTATCATTTCACACTCATCCTCCACTCTCTAGAGCCTCAGACCATGGCATGCCAGGCACAACTCAGCCAGTGGTGACCACAGACAGGTTGGTTGTCCACTTCCTTCTTTTTCAGGGTAGACATATTTCATTATAAGCCTGTGTGTGCCACAATTGCTTCAGTTCCTGAAAAGCTGACACTCATGGCAGGTGAGCTTTTCAGGCTTCCTTGTCCTTCATTATCTCCAGGAGTTTGTTCAAACTCATATCCACTGAGTCAGTGATGCCATCCAACATCTCATCCTCTGCCACCCACCTTCTCTTCCTGCCTTCAATCTTTCCCAGCATCAGGGTCTTTCCCAATGAGTTGGCTCTTCCCATCAGGTGACCAAACTATTGGAGTTTCAGCTTCAGCATATTCAGGGTTGATTTCTTTTAGGCTTGACTGGTTTGATCTTGCAGTCCAAGGAACTCTCACAAGTCTTCTCCAGCATCGCAATTTGAAAGCATCAGTTGTTTGGCTCTCAGCCTTCTTTATGGTCCAACTCTCACATCCATACTTGACTACTGGAAAAAAAACATGGCTATACTGGAACCTACATTGGCACTTCATTATCACTCAAAGTCTTTAGTTTACTTTATGGCTCACTCTTGGAGTCATTCTGTGAGTCTGAACAAATGATTAATGACATGTATCCACCATTATGGTATCAATTCAGTTCAGTTCAGTAGCTCAGTCATGTCTGACTCTTTGCAACCCCATGGACTGAAGCATACCAGGCCTCCTTGTCCATTGCCAACACCGAGAGTTTACTCAAACTCATGTCCATTGAGTTGTGATGCCATCTAGCCATCTCATCCTCTGTCATCCCCTTCTCCTCCTGCCTTCAATCTTTTCCAGCATCAGGGTCTTTTCCAATGAGTCAGTTTTCTCATCAGGCGGACAAAATATTGGAGCTTCAGCTTCAGCATCAGTCCTTCCAATGAATATTCAGGACTGACTTCCAGCCTTGCAGTCCAAGGGGCTCTTAAGAGTCTTTTCCAACATCACAGTTCAAAAGCATCAGTTCTTCAACACTCATCATTCTTTATAGTCCAATTCTCCCATCCATACATGACTTCAGGAAAAACCATAGCTTTGAGTAGATGGACATTTGTTGGCAAAGTAATGTCTCTACTTTTTAATATGCTGTCTAGTTTGGTCATAACTTTTCTTCTAAGGTGCAAATGTCTTTTAATTTCATGGCTGCAGTCATCATCTGCAGTGATTTTGGAGCTCAGAAAATAAAGTCTGTCACTGTTTCCACTATTTCCCCATTTATTTGTCATGAAGTGATGGGACCAGTTGCCATGATCTTAGTTTTCTGAATGTTGAGTTTTAAGCCAACTTTTTCACTCTTTTCATTCACTTTTATCAAGAGGCTCTTTAGTTCTTCACTTTCTCCCATAAAGGTGATGTCATCTGCATATCTGAGATTATTGATATTTCTCCCAGCAATCTTGATTCCAGCTTGTGCTTCCTCCAGCCCAGTGTTTCTCATGATGTAGTCTGCATGTAAGTTAAATAAGCAGGGTGACAATATACAGCCTTGACATACTCCTTTGTAGATTTGGAACCAGTCTGTTGTCCCATGTCCAGTTCTAACTGTTGCTTTTTGACCTGCATACAGACTTCTCAGGAAGCAGGTCAGATAGTCTGGTATTCCCATCTCTTTCAGAATTTTCCATAGTTTGTTGTGATCCACACAAAGGCTTTGGCATAGTCAATAAAGCAGAAGTAGATGTTTTTCTGGAACTCTCCTGCTTTTTCGATGATCCAAAGAATGTTGGCAATTTGATCTCTGCTTCCTCTGCCTTTTCTAAGTGCAGCTTGAACATCTGTAAGTTCGTGGTTCACATACTTGAAGCCTGACTTGGAGAATTTTGAGCATTACTTTACTAGCATGTGAGATGAGTGCAATTGTGCGGTAGTTTGAGCATTCTTTGGCATTGCCTTTCTTTGGGATTGAAGTGAAAACTGACCTTTTCCAGATCAGAGAGAGTATTTCCAATGACCTAAGAACGCTCTGTGCTCTATTTATTCATCCGCTCCCTCTCCACAAAAACAAACAAACAGCAGCCACTGGTCTTTTTACTGTCTCCATGGTTTTGCCTTAGCTTATAAGTTAAGGCAAATGTATTTTTATCAGCAATGTAATGTTATTCATCTATGTACCTCCCTCCTGAGTGCACCATAGCTTTTGTAATAAAGTTCAAATCCTTAGTCCACAACACTTTCACGATTTCATTTCTTCTTAGCTTGCTAATCTTTTCTCTTAGCATTTCTGCATGTATTTTACTCTGGTCATAAAGGGGCATTCTAAGTATAAAATGCATTTCTTACATCTCAGTTGTTCTATGTGTTCTTCCCTGAACAAAAGTGTGAAATGACTATCAGGCTGCACCTGAGTAATGAAGGACCCTCCTCCCTTGTTACAACACTTAACTGGGCATTCTACCAGACACAGATGGGGCTTAGCTCTGAGTACACAGTGGCTTTTGCTGATGTACATTTGGAGTCATAAATTGCTATAGCCTATGATGGAATAGACCCCCATATATACATAATATAGCTCCAATACTTTGGCCACCTGATGGAAAGAGCCAAGTTATTGGAAAAGACCGTGATGCTGGGACAGATTGAGGGCAGGAGGAGAAGGGGGTGGCTGAGGTTCAGTAGTACTACTGACCCAGTGAACATGAATCTGAGCAAACTCCAGGAGACAGTGTAGGACAGGAAAGCCTGGTATGCTGCAGTCCATGGAGTCACAAAGAGTAGCGACTGGCTTAGTGTGTGGCTTAGTGATTGAACAGCAACAAAGTGGGATAATAGAGTTGCTGGACTTGTCCTTCCTCCATATATATATATATGTATATTTTATTCTTAAATCTTGCTAACTCTCCTCCTCCCCCACTGCAAGCTAGTATAAGTGTGACTTCCTTCAGGAAGCTTTGCCTTGCATGTCCCAAGGAATTTAGAGACCCATCAAATAGGAGCCACACCACCCTATACAATCCCCAATACCATCCCATGGAGGGGCCATCTACGTACTCATCTGTTTCTCCCATAGTCTGGAAGCATTTGTGGGAGTTTTTCTATTGCCTGGCAAGTCCTGGCACATTGAAAACATTCAGTAAAATGCTTTTTGAAATGAACATCAAAGTAAGGATCACCTGGATTTTTATTGGAGTTGTGTCATGATAGAGACCAAACTTAATAAGATAATTCCAATATTTCCCCCTTTCCTAGGCTTATAATGCTGTATTACTCTGCCACTTTTTCCTTGTAACGCTTAAAATGAATGCATACTGATTTAACTTTAAGTTTTGGGATATTTAGTTTTCCACTGGCAGAAGGTGCAAGGTTAGAGTTTGAAGTATATCTCGCAAACACAGTCCTGGAACCATCCGTGTCTGAGAGCTAGCCCACTCTCAGGCCTCTGCCCTTTGATGTGGAGGGTTTGGCTGCAGCACTTGGGGAAACTCCCTCCATGATGGCAGTCAGGGAGAAAGGGTTTCTGTGATGAGCACTTACTCTGTCCAAGCTCTTGAACTTGATGAATGTGGCTAAGAAGGTGACTGATCAATAAGTATCAGACAAGAGGTGTTGGATTACTCAAAGTCGTGATTATTTGAGATTTTGATAAGATTTGGCCACTGCTTGATGCAGGAGATGTGGGTTCGATCCCTGGGTTGGGAAGATTCCCCTGGAGAAGGAAATGGCAACCCACTACAATATTCTTATATTAAAACAAAACAAAGCAAAACAATCAAATAACTGTAATCAAAAGGATAGCAGAATTATTTAAATTCCTGATTTTCCTAAAACTCCACTGGAATTGAATATAAAGAGGAGTCAAGGGTATGTAATATTGATACCGAGTTAACTGAGAGTTAAAATTCTTTTTTTTTTTTCAGTTGCACTGCCTAAAATGCCCTGAACAAGATCATTTTTGTACATGAAATTTTGCACCTCATTGCTCCTAATTACATCCTTTAAAAGGCATTCTTTGAGAATACATAATGAACAATGTAGAATAAAAAAAATACTTATCTTCTATTCTTATTGTTATGTCTTGTTCTTACATCTGACTTCAGCATTTGCCTATTTCTATCCCAAATAAAACATTTTAAACCACCTAGACTTCAGACACTTTTCTTCTGAGGAGTAGGGAGAGAGACCTACCATTTTAATGAATACAATGGAAACATTCTCCTTCAACGCTGTCTTCCTACCTTGCTCACGTCATGTAACGTGTTCTACAGAATCACATAATTATACAGTTCTCATTTTGGCTACAAGACTATAAACCTCCCAAGGACAGGAACATAGATTTCTTGAATCCTTACTGCGGCTGAATGGGTGCCATGAGAAATACAATGCATCTGACAAGTTTTTGTTGAATAGAATGACAGCGGTTTACACGTCTTTCAAGGCATCTTGTATTATGTGAATATTCCAACTATTAGAAGTGCTTTCTCCATTTTGAGATCATTTCTGCTCTTTTATCTTCCACCAGATCATTTATGACATGAAACCATTTACAGTATGTCTAACCATTCTCCCCTGTCAGGCTAGCAAATTCTTGAAGATAATTGTATTATGCATCTGAATATTTTTATGCCCTTTTCCTCACCACCCATTTCTTCATATCTTGATTTAAAATTTAATTATCCTGGTTGTTCTTCTTTGAGCATGCTCCTGTATATCTCTTCCAAATATATATTAATAAGTCAATGTCAAAATTGGATGTAGTCCTCTGAGATGATTTGTGTAGCTAAAAATAAACAGAATCATCACAGCTATTGCTCTAACCTGATTTTTCTACTAAATGCTGGGAATACTATTCACATACACTTGACTAGTTCAAAATCACATGTTCACATTAAGTAAAAAATGCTTTGTAATGGAAATCCAAGCTTTTCTCAGCTTAGTTACCATGATCTTATTCTTGCAACTTTTAAGGGGATTTTATATCTTTCCCTCAAATAGGTTGACAGATATAGATAGATAGTCCAACAGGAAGACAGACAGATAGATGGACAGATAGATAGTAATGGCTAGATTTTTTTCTTATTTTTTTTTTCAGGGGAGGATACTTACTTTGCCACTTTAAATATGGTACTTTAAATACATTCTCTAATCATCACAATCATTTCATAACACAGGACGATTATTGTCCTTATCATAAAATGAGAAGCTGAGAGTACTGAGGTTTAAGAAGATAAAACTAGCAGTCTGCCCCCGAATCCTGGATCCCAGAAGACTTCTTTACAATCTTCTTTACTTTTTTACAAAACCGTCTGGTAAGATGTTTTTAGAGTTAAAATATGTTTGCCTTTCATCTGTTGTTACATAAACGTCATGACACCAGGAGAAAGGGCTCGCTGAGTCAGGCACACTTGGAAATGTGTACAGAGGTGTGTGTATGTGCTCTGCCTCCAAACTACGCCATGCAATGATGCGGGGACTCTCCCTCTCATCTCTGGTTAATGTAGAGGGTCCCTGGGGGACAACCTCCATCCTTCCTGGATCTATTGTAACACTTAAGATTTTTTTAAGAGGAAAAAAATCTACACTGAGATCAACATCATGGTGGGACTGATCTTTTCTCAGAGCAAAGCATTTGGCAGTTGCCTTCTCTCTTCAAAGGCAGAAAGAGCCCTATGCTAATGCCCACATGATGTTCCTTCTTGGGTAGAAAGCATCGTGTACAGATCATCTTGTCAAGAAGGTCGGTTTATGTATCTTCACATTTTTTGAGATGTATCAAGAGTTTTTTCATTTCCTGATCATTTGCAGAATAGTCAATAAAACCCATTGGAAAATACACTTATAATACAGAGTTAGATTGCCTCTATTTAGAAGTAGTTTGGAATAAGAAAAGGAAGGTTTACCATCAATGGGATGTTGGATAAGAACAAAGGGCATCCTCCTCATGGTCAGGCCTCCTGTGTATGAGGACTGACTCACCTCTGTTTTTTCAATGTTCTGTTCTTCTGATATTGAGACACATCAGACATCAGGGTAAAGTCCCTCAAGAGCTCAAGACATAAGTCTTAAATGTCCCCAGGCCCTCTATCTAGCAGATTATCTCATAGAAGACTATACTTGCTATATAAGATTGGTTCTGACAAGCCATTTCACTTCTGATGCCCAATTACTCAGCTACTGCTAGGTGCCAAGGCTTGAGCCTATATTCTAATCATGTCTTCACCTCATCCTTTCTCGGTAATGACACTAAGCAAAGTCCTTTAAATTATAGCTTCTCCACGAAATGTGGAGCTCATACGAGCACATCTCTCTTAACTAGGTCCTTAACCATTCTACTAACAGCTCAAATCTCCATCTCTGTGGCAAGCTTGTGGGTGTGTATGTGTGTGTATGTAAGTTTTATAATGAAACAGAGGGTCAGAGAAGGAATGACCAGATATATAATACATGCAAAGGATTTCAGAAACTCCTGAGGGTTAGGCTAGAGGAATGGTTATAATGATCCTAATCTATGTTTTAATTGATTCTGTGTAAGTGAACAAGACTGTATCCTGAGTGAGTGATCATGAAGTCATTTTATGAACTCACATGACTCCTATGGAACATGTGGGGAGGATATTTGGAGCATCATCAAACACCTGGAGATTTTCAATTCCTCATTTTTTGCTTGTGTGATTTATTAACAGTTCTGCTAATGCAGATAGAATGCACCCCCCAATTACAGCAGAGGCTAAGGCTGAAAGCTGCTCAGTCTATGCTATTCAGAGTACAGAATATCTGCAGCCTAGTTGATCATTTTTGAATCATCAGCTCCATCTTTATGTTAAATTAACAATTTAACAGCTGCTTTCATCAAAGTTCTTTTGTGTCTATCAACTTGATACTGTCATTTTTTTTTTCTTAAATGCAATTTCCAAGATCGTTTCTGTATCTCTTTAGTCTCAGATTACTGATTTGCATGTTTGCTCAATTTGTATACAAATGTTCAGGCATTTATATACCATCCAGGGAGCATGAAACACCCTCCAAAACTCTAGAGAATAATTTAATCCATCTCACCACTCACTTAACTTAAATTTCTTTTTCATTAAGGACAGGTGATGAATGAATGCAGTGAAACATGACTGAGCAGAGATCCATTGGTTCCCAAGTAAGAAATACTCCAAATCAAATGAACAAGCAAAGGTTCTATCATGCAGTTCAGTTCAGTTCAGTTCAGTCACTCAGTCGTATCCGACTCTTCACGACCCCATGAACCGCAGTACGCCAGGCCTTGCTGTGCATCACCAGCTCCCGGAGTTCACCCAAACCCATGTCCATTGAGTTGGTGATGCCATCCAACCATCTCATCCTCTGTTTCCCCCTTCTCCTCCTGCCCTCAGTCTTATCCAGCATCAGGGTCTTTTCCAATGAGTCAGCTCTTCACATGAGGTGGCCAAAGTATTGGAGTTTCAGCTTCAACATCAGTCCTTCCAATGAAAACCGAGGACTTATCTCCTTAGGATGGACTGGTTGGATCTCCTTGCAGTCCAAGGGACTCTCAAGAGTCTTCTCCAACACCACAGTTCAAAAGCATCAATTCTTCGGCACTCAGCTTTCTTTATATTCCAACTCTCACATCCATATATGACTACTGGAAAAACCGTAAATTTGACTAGATGGACCTTTGTTGACTAAGTAATGCCTCTGCTTTTTAATATGCTGTCTAGGTTGGTCATAACTTTCCTTCCAAGGAGTAAGTGTCTTTTAATTTCATGGCTGCAGTCACCATCTGCAGTGATTTTGGAGTCCCAAAATAATAAAGTCAGCACTGTTTCCATTGTTTCCCCATCTATTTGCTATGAAGTGATGGGACTGGATGCCATGATCTTCGTTTTCTGAATGTTGAGCTTTAAGCCAATATTTTCACTCTCCTCTTTCACTTTCATCCAGAGGCTCTTTAGTTCTTCTTCATTTTCTGCCATAAGGGTGGTATTATCTGTATATCTGAGGTTATTGATATTTCTCCTAGCAATCTTGATTCCAGCTTGTGCTTCATCCAGCCCAGCGTTTCTTATGATGTACTCTGCATATAACTTAAATAAGCAGGGTGACAATATACAGCCTTGACATACTCCTTTTCCTATTTGGAACCAGTCTGTTGGTCCATGTCCAGTTCTAACTGTTGCTTCCTGACCTGCGTACAGGTTTCTCAAGAGGCGGGTCAGGCTGTCTGGTATTCCCATTTTTTTCAGAATTTTCCACAGTTTGTTGTGATCCACACAGTAAAAGTCTTTGGCATAGTCAATAAAGAATAAATAGATGTGTTTCTGGAGCTCTCTTGCTTTTTTGATGATGCAGAGGATGTTGTCAATTTTATCTCTGGTTCCTCTGCCTTTTCTAAAACCAGCTTGAACATTTGGAAGTTCACGGTTCATGTATTGCTGAGCCTGGCTTGGAGAATTTTGAGCATTATTTTACTAGCGTGTGAGATGAATGCAATTGTGTGGTAGTTTGAGCATTCTTTGGCATTGCTTTACTTTATTATTACATAATTCCAATAAGTGGGGATGCTGAAAATCAAGTCAGACCTGTCATAAAGGACAGGAAAGCCATTACTTTTCCAGTAGTCATGTATGGATATGAGAGTTGGACCATAAAGAAGGATGAGTGACGAAGAATTAATTGTTCAAACTATGGTGTTGGAGAAGACTCCTGAGATTGCCTTGGACTACAAGGGGATCAAACCAGTTAATTCTAAAGGAAATCAATCCTGAGTATTCATTGGAGGTACTGATGCTGTAGCTGAAGCTCCAATCCTTTGGCCACCTGATGCAAAGAACCAACTCATTGGAAAAGATTCTGATGCTGGGAAAGATTGAGCGCAGGAGGAAAAGGGGGCGACAGAGGATGAGATGGTTGGATAGCAGCACTGACTCCATGGACATGAGTTTGAGCAAACTCTAGGAGATACTGAAGGACAGGGGAGCCTGGCATGCTGCAGTCCATGGGGTCACAGAAAGTCAGCATGATTGAGCAACTGAACAACAACTTCTCACCTTTAATGCTAGTCAGTTAAGGCTCCTGTAACAAAACACCTAAACGGTTTAGTGATTTTGCCTACTTTCTTCAATTTAAGTCTGAATTTGGCAATAAGGTATTCATGATCTGAGACACAGCCAGCTCCTAATCTTGTTTTTGCTGACTGTATAGAGCTTCTCCATCTTTGGCCACAAAGAATATAATCAATCCGACTTCAGTGTTGACCGTCTGGTGATGTCCATGTGTAGAGTCTTCTCTTGTGTTGTTGGAAGAGGGTGTTTGTTATGACCAGTGCATTCTCTAGGCAAAACTCTGTTAGCCTTTGACCTACTTCATTCTGTATTCCAAGGCCAAATTTGCCTGTTACTCCAGGTGTTTCTTGACTTCCTACTTTTGCATTCCAGTCCCCTATAATAAAAAGGTCATCTTTTTTGGGGTATTAGTTCTAGAAGATCTTGTAGGTCTTCATGCTGCTGCTGCTAAGTCGCTTCAGTCATGTCCGACTCTGTGCGACCCCATAGACAGCAGCCCACAAGGCTCCCCCATCCCTGGGATTCTCCAGGCAAGAACACTGGAGTGGGTTGCCATTTTCTTCTCCAATGCATGAAAGTGAAAAGTGAAAGGGAAGTCATTGAGTTGTGTCCGACTCTTCGCGACCCCATGGACTGCAGCCTACCAGGCTCTTCCATCCATGGGATTTTCCAGGCAAGAGTGCTGGAGTGGGGTGCCATTGCCTTCTCCAGTAGGTCTTCATAGAACCGTTCAAATTCAGCTTCTTCAGCATTACTGGTCAGGGCATAGACTTGGATTACTGTGATATTAAATGGTTTGCCTTGGAAACAAACGGAGATCATTCTGTCATTTTTGAGATTGCATCCAAGTACTGCATTTCAGACTCTGAAGTTGACTATGATGGCTACTTCATTTCTTCTAAGGGATTCTTGCCCACAATAGTAGATATAATGGTCATCTAAGTTAAATTCACCCATTCTAGTCCATTTTAGTTCGCTGATTCCTAAAATTTCAATGTTCACTCTTGCCCTCTGCTGTCTGACCACTTCCAATTTGCCTTGATTCATGGACCTAACATTCCAGGTTCCTATGCAATATTGCTCTTTACAGCATTGGACTTTACTTCCATCACTAGTCACATCCACAACTGGGTGTTGTTTTTGCTTTGGTTCCCTCTTTTCATTCTTTCTGGAGTTATTTCTCCACTGTTCTCCATTAGCATATTAGGCACCTACCAACCTGGGGAATTCATCTTTCGGTGTCCTATCTTTTTGCGTTTTCACACTGTTCATGGGGTTCTCAAGCAAGGATACTGAAGTGGTTTGCCATTCCCTTCTCCAGTGGACCATGTTTTGTCAGAGCTCTCCACAATGACCCATCCTTCTTGGATGGCCCTGTATGACATGGCTCATAGTTTCACTGAGTTAGACAAGGCTGTGGTCCATGTGATCAGATTGGTTAGCTTTCTGTGATTATGGTTTTCAGTCTGTCTGCCCTCTGATGGAGAAGGATAAGAGGCTTATGGAAGCTTCCTGATGGGAAAGATTGACAGGGGGAAACTGGGTCTTGTTCTGGTGGGCAGAGCCATGCTCAGTAAATCCTTAATCCAATTTTCTATTGATGGGGGGGCAGGGGCTGTGTTCCCTCCCTGTTATTTACCTGGGGCCAAACTATGGTGAAGGTAATGAAGATAATGGTGACCTCTTTCAAAAAGTCCCATGCACACATTGCTACACTCAGTGCCCCCAACCCTGCATCAGGCCACTGCCAACCCACACCTCTGATGGAGACTCCTGGACACTCCCAGGCAAGTCTGGGTCAGTCTCTTGTGGGGTCATTGCTCCTTCCTCCTGGGTCCTGGTGTGCAAAAGGTTCTGTTTGTGCCCTACCAGAGTCTATTTCCCTGTGTAAGTTCTGGCAGCTCTATGGTAGGTTAATGGCGACCTCCTCCAAGAGGGCTTATGCCATACCCAGGTCTGCTGCACCCAGAGCCCCTGCCCCTGTGGCAGGCCACTGCTGACCCATACCCCACAGGAGACGCTCAAACACAGTTCTGTCTCAGTGTCTGTGGGGTCTCTGGGTCCTGGTGCATGCAAGGTTTGTTTGGGCCCTCTGAGCGTCTCTGGCAGGTATGGGGTTTGATTCTAAACATGATTTTGCATTCCTACTATATTGCTGGGCTTCTTCTTTGCCCTTGGATGTGGGGTGTCTCCTCACAGCCCCTTCAGCGCTGTGCAGCTGCTACTCCAGCATGACCAGATAATCATGATGGTGTGATCACTCACCTAGAGCCAGACATCCTGGAATGTGAAGTCAAGTGGGCCTTAGGAAGCATCACTATGAACAAAGTTAGTGGAGGTGACGGAATTCCAGTTGAGCTATTTTAAATCCTAAAAGATGATGCTGTAAAAGCGCTGCACTCAATATGCCAGCAAATTTGGAAAACTCAGCAGTGGCCACAGGACTAGAAAAGGTCAGTTTTCATTCCAATCCCAAAGAATGGCAGTGCCAAAGAATGTTCAAACTACTGCACAATTGCGCTCATCTCACACACTAGCAAAGTAATGCTCAAAATTCTCTAAGCCAGGCTTCAACAGTACATGAACCGTGAATTTCCAGATGTTCAAGCTGGATTTAGATAAGGCAGAGGAACCAGAGATCGAATTGCCAACATCCGTTGGATCATCGAAAAAGAACTATGAAGAAGAACTATGGATGGAGGTTCACTCCAGTGTGACTAGATAAGCGGTGGTTTGTTCTGCAAGGAGATCCAACCAGTCCATCCTAAAGGAAATCAGTCCTGAGTATTCATTGGGAGGACAGATGCTGAAGGTGAAACTCTAATATTTTGGCCTCCTGAGACGAAGGACAGACTCATCTGAAAAGACTCTGATGCTGGGAAAGATTGAAGACAGGAGAAGGGGATGACAGAAGATGAGATGATTGGATGGCATCACCAGCTCAATGGAAATGAGTTTGATTAAGCTCTGGGAGCTGGTGATGGACAGAGCAGCCTGGCATGCTGCAGTCCTTGGGGTTGCAAAGAGTCAGACACAACTGAGTGACTGAACTGCCTGAACAAAACATCATTCCATAGGTGGCTGACACAGTGGAAACTGATTTTTCACAGTTCTAAAAGCTGGGAAGCCCAAGATTATAAGTGCCAGTCTATTCATTCCTGATGAGGACTCCCTTTTTGGCTTGCAGATGGCCACTTTCTTGTTTTGTCCTCATGTAGCCTTTCTGCTGTGTTTTCATGCATGCACACACACACGTGCACACACACGCAGATGGAACTGGGGGAAGGGTAAAGAGAACAAGTTTTTCTGTGTCTCTTCTTATAAGAAACCCAATCCCATCGTGAGGACTCCAGTCTGATGGTCTCCTCTGAACCTCATTATTTCCCAAAGTCGCCTTCTCCAAACACCACCACACTGAAGTGTGGCCTTCAGCATATCACTTTTTGGTACAGGTGAGGGAACCCATAACACCTCTCATAGCTCAGCAAATATTTTAATTTTAGCTGTAATTTTCTTTACAATTGTCATCCTATTCCTAAGGTATAGGGTATAGTAATACAGCCTCAGAGTCCTGAATCTAAAAGAAAGCAATAAGACGACAATATATGTAGATTTTCAAGGAAAATCTATAGTGTGGTTTTGGCAGAAGTCACTTAAATCTGATGTTTCCTTATTGGCCATAAGATCTACCTTAGAACCAAGGTTCTCCAGGTATGAATAGCCTCCTTGAGGATACTCATTATAATCCTCTGTTACGAGTTGGGTTGAGAATGAGAAAATCCTATAATTACTCTCTGTAAAGAGTGTCAGTCTAGCCCTGCTAAACAATGCCCAAACAGGAGCTCTTCAGATCTGCCCATTGCTGTAAGTTGTGTGACCAAGTACTGTAGGAAGTGCTGGGGAGGACAGACGGGGAGGAGACACAGGAGGATTCCCTGCAGACTCATGAGGGGTTAATTGGAGTCAAGGGGCAAGGAACAAGAGTACCAAATATTACATTAAGTCCACAGGATCCAGAACTGGGTTAGGGTTCGAATCCAAACATCTGAGTAAGTGGGGCAAAGTTGAAGTGAGAACAGATCCAAGAGCCTAGCCAGCTTTCAGGTAACCATAGCTTGACCTGTTCCCTGCTGAGTGCTAGATGGAGAGAAAGTAGCTTATGTGGATTAAAGGACTAGAGTCAGTGTGGACCCAACAGTTCACAAAGGCGTAAGAAATAAGAGGTGTGGCTGATGAAGCCCAATAGGTCCTAAAGCTTTTGCTGTTCAAGTCACCCCAGGACTTGCACTGGCTTGATATTCATCTCCTGCAGAATTGGAAGCTTTTTAACATGAGGGCCATGTCATACTCTTCTTCCTCGAGTTCCCCACGTAGTACATGCTGCTGTACAATAAATGTTCAACTTCTATTCTACTTCCTTGCATATCTTTTTGTAAATCTGGTATAAACATGACCTTCACTAGGACAGTAGCATTTTAAATTATTCTCAAGATTTCATATCAAGGATCTAATGGATTTTGGGTACTTTCTGTGGAGTAGGCTTTGATTTGATGAGAGAAGTAAGCTAATTTAACCCTGGGCTCCTAGGGGAGAAGTATTAGGTAGAAAGGGGAGGACACAGGTGGTTCCAAAAATTAAAAACAAATGATGCAAAGAAAGTGGAAGCTGATGATAGACCTTCCTAATTGTCCAAGTTCTTGCAAGTTTCCAATGACATTTTATTTGCAATCCAGCCAGTGATTCTTGTTTAGGAAGATGCTGTTAGCAGATAACGAGCTTTGCCAAAATGTTTGCATCAACCTAATAGCTCAAGTCCTCCTGTCAAAATAATTAGAATAAAGAAGAAATTGAGGGGAAATGAAATTAGCAAGTATTTTGGAGAAAAAGCAATTTCTGAGCAGTGATGTGGATTCTGTGTCCTTCCCAGGGTTGGATGAACCACACATTATGGCCTGACATCTGCCAATATAGAATGTTTCTCTTCAAATGGGCTGGTGGGCATCAGTGTGTTCTTCTCTCTAAGACATCTGCCAAACTGTGATGAGTAAGCAAGTGTTAGTTGCTCAGTCACTCAGTTATGTCTGACTCTTTGCAGTCACATGGATTGTAGCCTGCCAGGCTCCTATGTCCATGGAGTTCTCCAGGCAAGAATATTGGAGTAGGTAGCCATTCCTTTCGTCAGGGGATCTTTTTTGACCCAGGGATTGAACCTGGGTCTCCTGCATTGCAGGGAGATTCGTTACCCTCTGAGGCACCAGGCAAGCATGGATAATCGTTACTGAGTTTTGAAATAAACCTACTTGAAAGTCATGGTATTTAAGAGAGGTCAGTTGATTCTTAGAGTCTGAAGTAAGCCATTTTTCTAATCTGTCCACGCTTCAGGAGCCAAAGATCACCAGCCATCAACTAGCTATTAATACATGAGACCCAGTGAGTTTCCATCCCAGACTCGCTGAATCAGTATCACAGAACGGACAGGGGAATGTGCATTTTACCAGGTTGTCCAGGTGATTCTAGTGCACTACAGGGTTTAGAGAAAATTATTATAGAATCTATCCTGCCTTGAAACCTTCAGAGCTGTGGTTCTGCAACTTTGCTTCATACAATAATTATCTGGGGAGCTTTTAAAGGGCCTGATGCCCAACCTACACTCCATACCAATTAAATGCGAATTTAAGAGGTGAGGGATCAAGGAGTCAGTATTTTTAGATCCTAGCAGGTGTTTCCAATGTGCAGCAAGCATGAGAACCACTTTTCACTTGGAGTAAAATGTGCAAGGCTCAGGGTCCTTTCTGGCTGCACTTAGAGAAGCTCAGACTAGAAGAGTGATATCACAGCTCTGCATGGCAGGGGTATCCCCAGGGATAGCTTCGCACCAGCAAGCCTTGCTCATGCCATTCAGACTGGCAAAAGACCACCTTGCAGCAAATGTAAAGTATTAATCTATGGAGAAGAATATTGTTGAAGCCTGAGGAATGCCTTGAAGTGTGGCAAACTCGGTCCGGAAGTCTGTGTCTACTGTTTGCCACCTGGAACAGTCCTGAGCAAGTAGTGCGATGGCTCTGAACTGCAACTTCTTAGCTGTAAGGAGGATGTGATAGAATCTACCTTGCCACGTGGTTGCTATTTTATCCTACTAATGGAGCGGACATGTTCAAACATGCAAAGTGCTTTTGGTTGGAACTGAGTCTTCATTGACTAACATTTGTGATCTTAATTGTTTCTCCATTATTAAACATTTTTACAACCCTTTATAAGGCCAGCTTTTCCTATAACAGTTGGTAACACAGGAGACCCTGGTTCAGTTCCTGGGTCAGGAAGATCTGCTAGAAAAGGGATAGGCTACCCACTCCAGTATTCTTGGGCTTCCCTTGTGGCTCAGCTGGTAAAGAATCCGCCTGCAATGCAGGAGACCTGGATTCGATCCTTGGGTTGGGAAGATCCTCTGGAGAAGGGAAAGGCCGCCCACTCCAGTATTCTGGTCTGGAGAATTCCACGGACTTTATAGTCCATGGGGTCGCAAAGAGTCAAACACGACTGAGCGACTTCACATAAAGCCAGCGGTGCTAAATATGTGGCTCCTTTGTCTTAGACTAATTTCGGATCACTCTGTCATAATTGGCTCACAGATCCCATGGTGTTGGTACTTTGATCATCACTGCCGAGGAAGAGGGAAGACAAAGGAGGACCTTTGTTACTTACATATCTGATAAAGTCCAGATCCTTCTGGAAATCATTTGGAGTTCATAGGCAAATGAAGCAGGTCATAAAATACTAAGAACTCAAGAGTAAAAATAAACTGCAAGGTTGAAATAGAAGTGAAGGTCTCAGCTCTCATCTTTCTTAACAATGCCTCGTCTGTTCGTCATGGCAACCATGGGATGGGAGCTGTTACTGCAAAAGGAAGCGGATCGTGCATGGGAGAGGGATGTGAAGCACAGCAAAGACAGAGGGCGTTCTGGGGACGTGTAGAAATGTGGACCCAAATGTGTTGGTGTGACCCCTTGGGTGTATCAGCAGGTGTCCCAGTCCTGTCAGCTTTGGGGAGGCATGCTAATCTCCCTTGTCTTATCTTTGATGCAGAACCCCAAAGGCTTTGGGGTCTCAAAAGGTGGGCCTTGGTGTTCGTGTGTGTAAAAAGGGCTATCCTGGTACCTCACTGACAGAAAGCATTCTGTCTATGTGAGCTAGACAGAGATAATGCAAATGAGAAGTTAATTTATGTTGACCATTGAGCCTATAAGCTCTCTGTGTAAAAATACTGCTTAAAAACACATGTGAGAATGGAAAATTTGCTTGATCAATAGAGAATTAGAGTAACTGGAGTCAAATCCTTTTTCAAGAATACCTGCCAAACTGAGTGGACTCATTAGAAAACATCCTGATGCTGGGAAATATTGAAAGCAGAAGGAGAAGGGGATGACAGAGGATGAGATGGATGGTTGGATGACATCACCAACTCAGCAGACATGAATTTGAGCCAGTTCCGGGAGATGGTGAAGGACAGGGAAACCTGTTGTGTTGCAGTCCATGGGGTCACAGAAAGACAACTGAACAACTAAACACCAACAATCAAACAGACTGATGCCTTGTGAAGGGTGTCTGATCAGCTGGCATTCAGTGAGCTTGCTTTAAGTCTCGTGTGTGTGTGTGTGTGTGTTAGCTGATCAGTCATGTCTGACTTTTTGAGGCCCCATGGACTGGGGCCCGTGAGACTCCTCTGTCCATGGGATTCTCCAGGCAAGAATACTGGAGTGGGGTTGCCATCCTTTTCCGAGTGATCTTCCTGACTGCATTGCAGGTGGATTCTTTACCACTGAGCCATCAGGGAAGCCCTTAAGTCTCCTAGATAAGTACAAACACCAGGTGAACCTTTACAGAGACTGAGATGAAAATTGATTTTTTTTTAATTGGCAAAGAGTTAAAATTCTAGGTCTCAAGGAGACTAGAGACTGTCAAATGGCTATTTCACCTCCAAGTGAAATATTTCACAGCCCGCCCACCCAAATGACTGACATTCTTCGTGACCCCAGGGCCTATCCCAAACATACTCTGCTCTTACCTTCTGTGATAATACACACCTGCCTTTTGATAAAACCAGAAAGAAAGTTTCACCATTTATGCCCAAATTCTATCTTTGCTTTGTCGCTAAAACATTCATTTCGGGAAAATATTTACTGGCATTTGAAGGAGTGCTGACTCTAAAGCTTATCATTATAGTAACATCTTAAAAATATAATTTGTTTATTTATTTATATTTGTCTGGGCTGGATCTTCATTGCTGTGAGCAGGCTTTCCCTAGTTGCAGGGAGGGGCTACTCTCTAGCTGCAATGCACAGGCCTTGCAGTGTCTTCTCTTGCTATGAAGCAAGGGCTCTATGCCCTCAGGCTCAGTAGTTGCGGTGCACTAGCCTCGCATTCCAAGGCACGAGGAATCTTCCAGACCAGGGACTGAACCAGTGTCCTCTGCAGTGGCAGGTGGACTTGCATCCATTGCACCACCAGAGAAGTCCCTAAAATAATGCTTTTATCTCAGACTTCTCATCTCTAAAATGAAGTAATAACACCTAACTTACCTCCTTAAGGGCTGTTGTGATAAATAATATTTAGGAGAGTGAAGGAATGTCTACACAGATACTTTAAAGACAGAGACCTCTTATCACTGGGAGTTTGATGACAATGGTTTTATTTCAGAACGATTTTGCAGTTAGTTGTTGGTTAGAAGCTATTTGGAATGAGCCCTGTTTTCATTTCTAGTTGCACTTGTGGCTGGTGGCTGACATTTACAAGATGACTGTGACAGGGTGCAGCTTTGGCTGGGGACACAGCTCTGCTTCAGCCTCGGCTTAAGTGGCTCATATGGTGATTGATCTCCTGACCTTGGATTCATTAACTCCATCCTCTGGTGAGAGGGACAAGCCAGTATAAGGCAGTCTTTGTTAGCACACTTCTGTCTGTATTTCTGGGGGTCAGAGACACTGGGGCCCTACTTGTGTGTGTAATCTGAAGTATATTCCCTTGGCTAGACAGTTCCAGGGATATGCAAAATTCACTGAAATAAAGTGACAGCATGATAGAAAAATGTAGAAAGCATTATAAGACTTCTTAATTGATAAGAGAAGGTAATAAAAAAGAGAACCATGATACTTCAAAATGCTCAGTGAAGCACAACCATGATTCCACATCTAATCCCATAACAAAATAGTGGGATTACTCCCATCTCAGGGGCCATGGTGACTTCTATTGAAATGAATATCTCTCTCTGTCTCTCTTGTTTGCTCGCTATTATTCATCAAGATCAAATTTTACAAAAGTTCTTAGTTTAATTTGGCAGCATAATCCTACATCTGTTTGAAAACAAGAAGGCTACATTGAAGGGATTTTGGGGGGTTTTGTTTGTTTGTTTTTTTGAAGGTGGGCTTCTGTTTTTATAAAAATGTAATATTCTTTTTAACAAACGAGTAGGCAGCACCCTAGAGACACAAATGTGAAATCACGAAATCATTCCTGCATTTTTTTTTTTCCAAACTGCCTCCGGTGTCACTTTTCCGGGGGTGGGGGGACAGGTGTGGGCTGGAGGCTGGGAGGGTAACCTGATCTCCACACACATCTGGGGACTCACTTCAGGCCCACAATAGGGCAAAGAACGCTTTTCAAAAGATGCGGTTGGAAGAGCCAGGGAAAGGAAGATTCCCTTGGCTGCTGGTAGATTTTTATAATAGATGGACTTTTCTGAATAGCAATTGCCATCCTCAGCTTCCTTCCCCACCAGGTGATCCTGAGAAGGCCTCCTTTGTCCAGGGTGCCCTCCAGCCTTTCTCAGCCCCTGGCTTCCTTGCAGCTTCTTCTGGACCTCAGGCTGTCTGAGCCAAAGGCCTCACCCCTCCTGTGCTTTGGAGATCGGGTCTTCAACACTTTGCTTCTCCAAGTTCCTGTGGTGAGGAACCAGAGCTGGGTTTGCTTTAGTCTTTGTTATTTTTTTTTTTCCTTTTATTTCCAATATGTGTGGACAGATATTTTTGTAAAAATACAATCTAAATAAAATAAATTGAAAATTAAGATTAAATACAGTGAAAAAGCACAAGTACATCATCTTCCCCGTTGTTATCATTAGATTTAAGAGACAAATGAATCTATAGATTCTGTTTCCTTACTTGCTAACACTAAAGAAACCGTCTGCAGATGCGGTCTCTGTCCTGGCCACGAGTACTGCGGATGAAGGCCAGCACGGCCTCCCGTAGTTTAGGGCACCTCTTCCTTCCTGGCAGCCTGTAAACTGTAAGTAATTTTTGTTCAGCAGAGGAGGGGAGACAGACTAGGTGGTAGAGAGCATAGGAACAGATCAGACTGAGTGGGGTTCAAAGACCGTGTCATCGCTGGGGAGGAAGAGTTCTGGAGGAGGTTGCCATGGGTCTGGGAGCAGCACGTGGAGGCACACTGTGAAAGCGCCACACGTCAGGGTGACATTGCCTTTGCTCTGCCCTGGGAAGCACTGGTGAGGTCAAACTTTGTTTTTCTGACTGAATTGATTATGTGCTATTACAGCAAGTACAGAAAAACACAGATAAGAAGCTCTTACAAGAACACTGTCAAGAGACATAAAATACTTGGAGAATTTTCCTTTAGAGCATTTATTCTGTGATGTCTTCAAAGAATTAACATCTTACATAATATGTATTATTTTTTAGCTTCTTCGCTAAAAATTATAAAATAATCAAATCTTTTTATTATTGCTTTGTCTTAATGGCCATATTTTTAATAGGTAATTACTGTTACATTCATCTGTGAATTATGAATCACTTATTCATTACATCATTTTTGTAATGTTTAGATGACTTCTGATTTATTTGCCAATATAAAGAGCAATGAAATGAATGCTTCTGTGTTTATACATTTTTGTACAGTGTACATGTTTATTGGTTATTTGCATTTCTCCTTTTGTTAATTACCTATTTACATATTTCTATTTTCACTTACCTACCAGAAAATCAGCACTTTCCATATTGATGTGTATAAATTCCTTGTGAATATACCATAGGTAACAAAAGAATCCAAAATGCAGTACTTGCATGCAATCTCAAAAATGACAGAATGATCTCTGTTCGTCTCCAAGACAAACCATTCAATATCACAGTAATCCAAGTCTATGCCTTGACCAGTAATGCTGAAGAAGCTGAATCTGAACGGTTCTATGAAGACCTACAAGACCTTCTAGAACAAACACCAAAAAAAAGATATCCTTTTCATTATAGAGGACTGGAATGCAAAAGCAGGAAGTCAAGAAATACCTAGAGTAACTGGCAAATTTGACCTTGGAGTACAGAATGAAGCAGGCAAAGGCTAACAGAGTTTTGCCAAGAGAATGCACTGGTCATAGCAAACACCTTCTTCCAACAGCACAAGAGAAACCTCTTCACATGGACATCACCAGATGGTCAACACCAAAATCAGATTGATTATATTCTTTACAGCCAAAGATGGAGAAGTTCTATACAGCCAGCAAAAACAAGACTGGGAGCTGACTGTGGCTCAGATCATGAACTCCTTATTGCAAAATTCAGATTTAAATTGAAGAAAGTAGGGAAAACCACTAGACCATTCAGGTATGACCTAAATCAAATCCCTTATAATTATACAGTGGAAGTGACAAATAGATTCAAGGGATTAGATCTGATAGACAGAGTGCCTGAAGAACTATGGACGGAGGTAAGTGACAGTGGTCAAGAGCCTCCCCAAGGAAAAGAAATGCAAAAAGGCAAAATGGTTGTCTGAGGAGGCCTTACAAATAGCTGAGAAGAGAGGAGAAGTGAAAGGCAAAGGAGAAAAGGAAAGAGATACCCACTTGAATGCAAAGTTCCAAAGAATAGCAAGAAGAGATAAGAAAGCCTTCCTCAGTGGTCACTGCAAAGAAATAGAGAAAAGCAATAGAGTGTGAAAGACTAGAGAACTCTTCAACAAAATTAAAGATACCAAGGGAACATTTCATGCAAAGATGGGCAGAATAAAGCACAGAAATGGTATGGACTTGGACCTAACAGAAGCAGAAGATATTAAGAAGAGGTGGCAGAATACACAAAATAACTGTACAAAAAAGATCTTCATGACACAGATCATCATGATGATGTGATCACTCACCTAGAGCCAAACATCCTGGAGCGCGAAGTTGAGTGGGCCTTAGGAAGCATCCCTACGAACAAAGCTAGTGGAGGTGATGGAATTCCAGTTGAGCTATTTCAAATCCAAAAGATGATGCTGTAAAAGTGCTGCACTCGACATGCTGGCAAGTTTGGAAAACTCAGCAGTGGCCAGAGGACTGGAAAAGCTCAGTTTTCATTCCAATCCCAAAGAAAGGCAATGCCAAAGAATGTTCAAACTACTGTACAATTGCACTCATTTCACAAGCTAGCAATGTAGCGCACAAAGTTCTCCAAGCCAGGCTTCAACAATACGTGAACCGTGAACTTTCAGATGTTCAGTTGGATTTAAAAAAGGCAGAGAAACCAGAAATCAAATTGCCAACATCTGTTGGATCATTGAAAAAGCAAGAGAATCTCAGAAAAACACCGACTTCTGCTTTATTGACTATGCCAAAGACTTTGACTGTGTAGCTCCCCACAAACTGTGGAAAATTCTGAAAGAGATGGGAAAACCAGACCACCTGACCTGCCTCTTGAGAAATCTGTATGCAGATCAGAAAGCAACAGTTAGGATTGAACATGGAAAAACAGACTGGTTCCAAACAGGGAAAGGAGTACATTAAGGCTGTATATTGTCACCCTGCTTATTTATCTTATATGCAGAGTACATCATGAGACATGCTGGGTGGGAAGAAGCACAAGCTGGAATCAAGATTGCCAGGAGAAATATCAATAACCTCAGATATGCAGATGACACTACCCTTATGGAAGAAAGTGAAGAAGAACTAAAGAGCTTCTTGACGAAGGTGAAAGAGGAGAGTGAAAAAGTTGTCTTAAAACTCAACATTCAGAAAACTAAGATCATGGCATCTGGTCTCATCACTTCATGGCAAATAGATGGGGAAACAGTGGAAATAGTGACAGACGTTATTTGTTTGGGCTCCCAAATCACTGCAGATGGTGACTGCAGCCATGAAATAAAAAGATACTTGCTTCTTGGAAGGAAAGTTATGACCAACCTAGACACATATTAAATAGCAGAAACATTACTTTTCTAACAAAGGTCTGTCTAGTCAAAGCTCTGGTTTTTCTAGTAGTCACATGTGGATGTGCGAGTTGGATTGTAAGGAAAGCTGAGGGTTGAAGAATTGACTCTTTTGAACTATGGTGTTGGAGAAGACTCTTTAGAGTCCCTTGGACTGCAAGGAGATCCAACCATTCCATCCTAAAGGAAATCAGTCCTGAATATTCATTGGAAAGACTGATGCTGAAGTTGAAACTCCAATACTTTGGCCACCTGATGTGAAGAACTGACTCATTGGAAAAGACCCTGATGCTGGGAAAGATTGAGGGCAGGAGGAGGACAACAGAGGATGAGATGGTTGGATGGCATCACCAACTCAATGGACATGAGTTTGGGTAAACTCTGGGGGTTGGTGATGGACAGGGAGGCCTGGAGTGCTGCTGTTCATGGGGTCACAGAGTCAGACATGACTGAGTGACTGAACTGAAACTCATTGTGGGGAACATCAAACTAAATGGCTTACACATTTCCTTCCTTCTCTATGGTTCTGTGATATTGAGGTATTTAATACATCATCAAGCTTTTGCCAGCCTTCAAAATATATTCATTTACTAAATCAGGTTATAGCCTCTCATAGCTGAAATTCAGTTAAAGAACCTTACCACTAAAGGCTGTTAAACAAGGCTCTATATCAACGAGTGGAATAAAACAGCAAGGTCAGTTTATAGCTCAACATAAATTGAAATGTCAAATTTGTTGGCTGGATTGGCTAGTTAAATACTTAAGCTCCAAGGGAATAGATCCATTAGAAATTGGAAGGAAAAGCCTAGTCACCTGAGACCTGTCACGAGGGGTGGAGGATGAGGAGGTGGTTGGAGGGAGTTGGCACAAGAGACCCTCCAGGTGGGCAGAGAACCACAAGCCCCTGCAGGGCACACTGAAAGGCAGAAGGAGGAACAGGGCAGGAAGGACAGCCGACTTCCAGCCTCCTTGACAGTTTTGCTTGGGGCTGGCTTTGTGCGTGTGTAAATCATTCAGATAATTGCTGTAATTCTGTGCTTAGCTTGGCTGCTAAGACCCTTGGTTCATAAATATTCATAAGGTCTATCCGCACTCTACTATTACTTAGATTTTCCTAGACAGCTTTCCTGCTGAGGGTGCCAGCACGTTTGTACTGTGGATGTGGATGGTGATCACTTCTTGTCTGGGTGAAAATTTCCCTGTACTCACCCATCCAGGTGAAGGTAAGAAAAGGGATGCTTGTATAATCTGGCTCTGCTTCTCAGTAGCTTTTGATCTAATACACTGATTCTTTAATTCATTGTTTACTGAGTTATGTGCCAGGCACTTTGCTGGGTGCTGGGGTTCAAGCCCAGAAGAAAGGTGAGTACCAACTTCAAAAAGGGTGCATGTCCTGACCGCCAGGATAGACTTCTTAAGAAACAGTCACAGAATAATGATAGTTGCTATCGACTCTGACTATTCATTGGGAAGGCTAATGCTGACGCTGAAACTCCAATACTTTGGCCACCTGAAGCAACTCATTGGAAAAGACCCTGATGCTGGGGAAGATTGAGGGCAAGAGAAGGGGGCAATAGGAGATGAGATGGTTGGATGGCATCATTGTCCCAATGGACATGAGTCTGAGCAAACTCCAGGAGACAGTGAAGGACAGAGAAGCCTGGCATGCTGTGATTCATGGAGTTGCAAAGAGTCAGACACTGACTCAGCCACTAAACAACACAAAAGACACTGAGCTCAGAGTGCTCTGGATAGAGCAAATACACAAAGTCACAACTGTGAGTGAGCAAAATCAGAATGAGGAAGGAATTGCTTCTCACAGGACTCAAATACCTGAACTGAGTCTTAAAATGACAACACATAACCAGTATATGCTCATTGCAGAAAACAAATGTAATAAGGTGAGAAAAAGTCACTTGAAAATTTTTACCTAATTTGTGGTATGTACTTGAAGACTTTTCTCTGTATTTTACTTTTATTGAAACATAATTGATTTACAATATTGTGTTTTTTTTCAGATATACAGTACAGCGATTCAGTTATATATATACATATATATATATATATATATTCAGTTATACATGTTCTTTTTCAGATTCTTTTCCCTTATAGGTTATTTAAAAATATTGAGTATATTTTCCTATGCTCTAGAGTATGTCTTTGTTGTTTATCTATTTTATTTATAGTAGTGTGTATATGTTAATCCCAAATTCCTTATTTATCCTGCACCATGTATTTCATTTTAAGAACAATACAACAAATCATGAAATACATACAGTTTTATAATCTAGATTTTTTTCAGCTGAAGAAATATTTATACTAAATCTTGAAGAATGAGTTAGATCCCAGGTAGATGAGATCAAAGAAGGTGGTTTAAGCTGAGAAAGCATCAGGGATTCCACAGAGGTGGGAGCCTCGTAGGGCTTGGGTCTGAATGAAGCCCTAGCTAAGGTCTCTAGCTAACAATGGTCCTAGAGGGGAGGTGGGATGGACAGTATGTGCTATGCTTTCCTGTCTGGGGTTGGTGTTTCATCCTGAAGGCAAGGGAAGTTACTGAAGAGTGGTACACAGAAAAACAACAATTTGGAAAATCGTTTGAAGGATGGCTGGAAGCAGAGACAGTGGTGGAAGGCTTTCAATGGAGTCTATGGCAGGGACTATAGAACCTGGCCACAACCAGGCTGGACTGGAGCCAATCTTACACAGAGACCAAGTGTGTGTTCATTTTATGGTCCTGGCATGTGGATTTTCTATGTATGGCTTCTCCACCTTTGTCAACTGATGAAAACTTAAAAGTCTTAGCACCTCGCAAAACAGCACAGAGATTCATTTCATTTTGTGCTTGAATTCTAGGACTAGAAGGCAAATCAATTAAAAATTGCTTATCCATCCAAGCCACAACTCCAATTATTCTTAAAGGACCATCTTGACCACGGGACTTCATTTTTGTTGGGGCACAGTGATCTTTTACATTGCCTGGAGAATTGCATTCCATTAAAAGTATATTTAAAGTAACCCAGTAAATCATGTAGTTACAGCAGAATTGGTTGCTAGAGACAATTTATAAATAAGTATATGGGAATGTACTTTTCAGTTCAGTTCAGTTCAGTTCAGTTGCTCAGTCATGTCTGACTCTTTGCAACCCCATGGACCACAGCACACCAGGCCTCCCTGTCCACCACCAACTCCCAAAGTATACTCAAACTCATCTCTACTGAGTTGGTGATGCCATCGAACCATCTTATCCTTTGTCATCCCCTTCTCCTGCCTTCAATCTTTCCCAACATCAGGGTCTTTTCCAATGAGTCAGCCCTTCACATCAGGTGGCCGAAGTATTGGAGTTTCAGCTTCAATATCAGTCCTTCCAATGAACACTCAGGACTGATCTCCTTTAGGATGGGATGGTTGGATCTGCTTGTAGTCCAACGGACCCTCTAGAGTCTTCTCTAACACCACAGTTCAAAAGCATCAATTCTTCTGTGCTCAGCTTTCTTTATAGTCCAACTCTCACAGCCATTCATGACTAATGGAAAACTGTCTAGATTTGACTAGACAGACCTTTGTTGGCAAAGTAACGTATTTGCTTTTTAATATGCTGTCTAGGTTGGTCATAACTTTCCTTCCGATGAGTAAGTGTCTTTTAATTTCATGGCTGCAATCACCATCTACTGTGATCTTCGAGCCCCCAAAAATAAAATCAGCCACTGTTTCCCATGTTTCCCCATTTATTTGCCATGAAGCGATGGGACTAGATGCCATGATCTTAGTTTTCTGAATTTTGAGCTTCAAGCCAGCGTTTGCACTCTCCTCTTTCACTTTCATCAAGAGGCTCTTTAGTTCTTCTTCACTTTCTGCCATAAAGGTGGTGTCATCTGCATATCTGAGGATATTGGTATTTCTCCTGGCAATCTTGATTCCAGCTTGTGCTTCTTCCAGCCCTGTGTTTCTCATGATGTACTCTGCATATAAGTTAAATAAGTAGGGTGACAATATACAGCCTTTTCCTATATACTCCTTTTCCTATTTGGAACCAGTCTGTTGTTCCATGTCCAGTTCTAACTGTTACTTCCTGACCTGCATACAGGTTTCTCAAGAGGCAGGTCAGGTGGTCTGGTATTCTTATCTCTTTTAGAATTTCCCACAGTTTATTGTGATCCACACAGTCAAAGGCTTTGGCATACTCAATAAAGTAGAATGGATGTTTTTCTAGAATTTTCTTGCTTTTTTGATGATCCAGTGGATGTTGGCAATTTGATCTCTGGTTCCTCTGCCTTTTCTAAAACCAGCTTGAACATCTGAAAGTTCACGGTTCATGTACTGCTGAAGCTTGGCATGGAGAATTTTGAGCATTACTTTACTAGCATGTGAGATGAGTGCAATTGTGTGGTAGTTTGAACATTCTTTGGCATTGCCTTTCTTTGGGATTGGAATGAAAACTGACCTTTTCCAATCCTATGACCACTTTGCATTACAATAAACTTGTATAGAAAAACATAGCACTCCTGGGGTTAACTCTGGGATCTGAGTTGTTGTAAGGAAGAGCTCAGATCATTTCTGCATTATTTTATACACTCTCTAGTATTTGATAAAGAATATGTATAAGTTTGTAATGAAATAATATATTCAAATCTTCTTTCCCTTTTTAACCAGAAAAGATGAATTTTGATTTGAAAGACATTAAGAAGGTAAAATATATGGGATATCATATCTGATTGGATATGGCAGGGAGATACAGGGCAGGAGCACGTGGTGATTCTTCGGTTTCATTTCCCATGGTGGCACCATTCCTGGTAGGGAATATGGACAGAGGACAAAGAAAGCAATAAGAACACACAACACACTTAAAATGTCTTAAGATACTTGAGTTCAAGACACTAAGACATTATAGAGTCTCTTCATTTGGATTTCAGAGGGAAAACTATGCTGAGAATTTTAAGTTAAAAATATTCTGACCGTAGATAGTCATTGCCATCCTGGGGAGGGAAACCATTGTTCAAAGAATAAGAAGGGAAAGAAGAGCAGACCTAGAATTGAGCCTTTGGGGACCCTGAGATTTAATGGGAAAATAAATTAATTTACTGGCCAAAAGGAAAAAAAAGAAAGCTCAGAGCAAGGGATCACAATTCAGATGAGGGAGTGCTTCTGGAAGGATGGATAATTCCTTAAGTTGAATCTTGGGATGTGCCCTCCTCTGCGGAAGGCAGCATTCACCTCCTTGTACAGGAGCTGAGTAGACATGTAAATGCAGACCCTACTTTTAGAGAAAAACAACTGGAGAGGCTGAAAGCTCAAGCCCCACTTGCAAAGAGAGCAGAAGAGTCGGTCCAGAGTCTCTTAGTTTTTGTCTTGGTCTGGGTTTGGGTTACACACACACATGCACACAGTACTTTGGATGAACTGTAAAAGATGCTTCTTTAAAACTGTTGAAAATATCTAGATACAATTCCAGGCTCTGCAAACATCTTCAGGTCAGACTGTGACACAGAAACAGAGAGCCATCCCCTCATTTGACCTCAGATCATCTTCTAGCTCTTCCATCTCAGCCAAGTCAGCCTGGCAGTGGAGATCCTCAGTGAAAGGAGAACTTGTTCTCCGTGAAGCACAGTTATCAAACAGGAGTGGCAATTCCCAATGCAAGTTGCTCTAGTTCCCACAAGACTGGGTCATGTCCATGCGCAACAAAGGAATAAAGAAGAAATTGCAACGATCAACACATAGAACCCAATGGACAAACCAGAGCAGAAGAGTTGGGGAATTGTTACGTGCCATTTAGGTATAAAAGGAACACATACATGAGAGATACCCCTCACCTAGAAAAAAATAGGTCAAGAGTGCTGTGGACTTGCTTGTACTCCTGCATAAAAATTTTGGGAAAATGGTAGATGAAACTAAAAGACTTATGCTAATAATTTTTGAACAAAATCTACTCATAAAGATGATCACACAGTTGAAGACACTGCACCATTCATTTCTAACATTTATTAATACACCTGCCATTCTTTCTAAAAAAAGATAGATGGTATATGAAAGACCTTAAGACTCCAAATTTTTGCTAAACAGATAAACAACTACAACAGCTCATGAAAGCTTAATGCTATAAATTAATAGCATTAATTATAAACCTGGATTTCATGCTATAAATCGAGGTTGTCAAACTTGAGCCTCTAGGTCAAGTTGACCCATTATCTCTTTTTTTAAATTTAATTTTATTATTATTATTATTTTACTTTACAATATTGTATTGGTTTTGCCATACATCAACATGAATCTGCCGTGAGTGTACACGTGTTCCCAATCCTGAACCCCCTTCCACCTCCCTCCCCATACCATCCCTCTGGGTCATCCCAGTGCACCAGCCCTGAGCATCCTGTATCCTGTATCGAACCTAGACTGGCTATTATCTCTTTTTGTAAATAAAGTTCTATTGAGATAAAGATACCCTTATTAGTTTATGTAGTGTCTATGACTACTTTCAAGCTACAAAATTGAATAGCTGTGATATTGACTATCTAGTCTCAGAGCCTTAAAAAATTCACTCTCTGGCCCTTGATGGATTTCTTTGTTGTATAGATAAAAGTCATCCCCCTTTAATTCGCCTGATAGTTGTTTTAACAAATTAGCAGACACACCTTGGTAGAAAGACCAGGCTCACCACCTATATTGCAGAAGCAGCTGCCTCCCCAGGCTTTGCATATACTCATTTTCACACTCAAACCATATTTATGGCACACATTTTGCCTGTGTGTTGAGAAATGTATTCTAGTTTACACTGCACACCACCCCCATTCAGCACGCTGACGAAGCATGAATATCCACCCACTTATTCCCATTACAGCCAAGGTGAATGCCGATGGCTCTTTGGGAAACCTCTTAGTACAATACAACTGCCCCAGTCCTTAATCGATTTCATGCAGCGAGCTTTTCCAAGGCCCATTTCCCTCACTGTGAATGGACTTCCGCACTGGGCATCGAATTTCACAGAATGACCATATGAGAGAAGTGAGTCGGTTGAAAAAAAAAACAGTGCTTGTTAAAAATGCAGATTTCTGGGACCCACCCCAGATCTGTTAAACCTTTTAGAGGGTATCAGAAAATCTTACTGGGAGCCCCCAAGCCTCATGATTCTGATATAGACCTGTAATCCATATTTTGAAAAAACACTGATCCTTAGAATTGTTTTCAGACATAATGCTTTGCAACTCTGTGAACGCTTGGCTTGCTTTACATTCTATTTCTCAAACCATTCTGTATGCTTCTATTTCCCTCTCTTTCGAAGCTGGAGATTATTCAAGCCATGTGAGATTCAGTATTGAAAAGATTTATACCAGTTGAAATTTGTGTTATTATATTTGTTTCATGCATTTAATTCCTGTTGAGACTTTAAGTACTGGCAGCTGGACCCCTATTCCAGGTGCTATGCCTCACAAATTGTTGACATCTTTTCTCTCTGTTAGATACCAGAGCCCAGCTGTACCAGAAGTAACAAACCTACCACCTACGTTACTCTCTCATTTGCCTGGGTGACCACCACTGAAGATATGAAAGCACAAATTTGGGGGTGGGGGGTGGTTGCTATCCTAGACTGCATGCAAGCTGTCTTTGTAGCTTGGCTAACTGAAGTATACGAATACCAGTTTCTTCTAGATTAAACAGATTTAGGTTTTGAGAATTATTTCCTGGCAGAGAAAGGAGGCAACACAAAAGCTTAATGATTCATAAAAAAGTTCTGCCAGGAAAGCATTGGGGTTTTATATAAGCATGGATACCCAACTCCCATGTAGTTTTGCTAACAGGGTATTTAAAGCCCACTTCAATGACTACTTATCCCAGAAAATGTTCTATAATATCTGTCCTACCTACTTAATTGTCAAAAATTAAAATTCCATTGCTTTAGTACCTCTAACATTAATGTAGCCAATATTGATTAACTGTACTTAGAGTATCAGAGTCAGCAGAGAGAGCTTTCAGAAATTAAGATATAATCCTTGCTTTCCAGGAGCTTATGGGTACAAACAAGCACTTAAAGAGTGAAGAAATGATTATACTGTGCTCAGAGGATAGGAACATATATTTCAGTCTTCCTACAGGATTGAAAACCAGAGGTGAGGAAGCACCTGTGTCTTGGTATTTTTTGTCTCTACCATATTGCTTGTCATCTTCCTCAGTCAAGAACAAGTGCACAGTGCACAGTCTTGAGTGGATTCTAATTTATCTTTTCCTTTTAATGGATCATGGTCACAACATCTAAGTTATCCTGTTAGAAAATTAGCTGTTTGGGGTAAGTCTTGTTCATGATATTCAGGGTTGGAAAGTGTGATTTGCCACCTTGGAACTCAGGCTCAGCTGCAGGTAAAGAAAGGAAGGAATTTTGGCTGGTTCCCTCCATTACAGAGATGTTCTCAGCTGTCACACTACCCATGAGGAACACTTGTATACTGGAATGTTCTACTCTCCTGGGTGTTTCCTTCTGTCTCTAATTTCCCCTGCAATAATCACTTATTCTTTGACTAGATTTTCCAAAACTCTTGGTGAATAAGGGAATTTAACAGATTGATGATAGCAAAATCTAATGAAAAGTGTATGGTGTTCTCATATTACAGATTTGTATTTTGACAAGAACTTCAGGAAACAAAAGGTCTTTAGCAAACAAACAAAATAAATAAAATTAAAAGGACAAATTTTTGGAAAATAAGAAAGGCTTTTTTAGAAGTTAGGTTTTTAATGCCCACTTTTACACCGATCTGCCTTGTTTTTACTTGGGATTGGAGTATCTTCAAATCTGGTTTTAAATGTAAAAGTCAGAATTTTAAAAATTAAGTTTTTCTTTACAAAATTTCCATAGCTTTTTAATCCTTAGGACCTTATTTATCCACTGTATGCTGTCGTGTCCTCTAATTTAAAAAAGGTAGTCTTGAAAGAGTATAAATCTAACTTTTATAATTCAGATCATTTTTTTATATTCTGTTGTGTTTTATAGTAAGATTTCTCAGAAATGAATTTTGTTTCAAATACCCAATTTTGAAAATGTACTAAGTATCACACATTACATGATTTATGCAAACAAAAATATATAGTAAAATTATACTATGTAATAGATCCAGTAAAAGGTATTTATCCTTCCCTCCTTTACATCCTTACGTGATGCTATGGCATGCATTCAAGTTTAGGACTGGAAAAGCCTTACTGAATTTCAGATGGCATCAAATTTTTATAACTGAACAGCCCCATGTTCTTAGACATGAAGAGGTTTCCCAAGAAGTCCTGGGGTAGACTCTAGGTCTCCTGACTTGTAATCCAATTTTCCAGTTCCAGGAGGGAAAAAAAAAAAAATAAAGTACTCAGAGTCAGGACTGAGCAAGGAGATGGCACAGGGCAAAGTATAAAGGTCAGTGTGGGGAATGGACTCCTAGATGCCAGATGCGAGCTGGCATTTATTAGCTTCATCACTTTAGTTAATGACTGACCTCCTCCATCTCAATTTCTTTCTCTGCAAAGGTAGAGAATACATGCACAGCTGCTCTGGACACCACTGCAGTGTTGTGCAGGTGAGAACCAACCCTATCGCAACCCTTATTATTTTATGTATACCGTTTCAATTAGTAGCTGCTGGACCCAGTGGATATGGTTGTGCATCCTCTCTGAGCAGGCGAAGCTCTCAGCAGACATCAACCCCAGCCGTGTTCACACATACTCTTTGGGAGTAATGGTGGCAAGAGATTATCAATCTCATTTTACAGATGGAGAAACCAGAGCTGCGCCTTTCCTCCTGACTGTGCTGACTCAGCGGCTTGTTAATGCCTGAGTCAATGCCTCCCACTGTAAATCACTGACAGAGAGCGAGCCTGTGAGCCCCGAACTGATCACGCCATTTCTTTAAACCACTATGGAACTGTGTGTGCCTGGAAGTTCTGAAGACATGACGCTTAATTCAATATGCAATGAGAAATTTATATTCTCCATGGGTGGATGCTCAGTCACTTTAATCATGTCTGACTCTTTGTGACCCCATGGACTGTAGCCCACCAGGCTCCTCTGTCCACGGGATTTTCTAGGCAAGGATACTGGAGTGGGTGGCCATCCCCTCCTCGAGGGGATCTTCCCAAGCCAGGAATTGAACCCAGGTTTCCAGCATGGCAGGTGGATTCTCTACTGCTGAGCCACAAGGGACACCCTTATATTCTTCTTCCATATATCAAGTCAAAACTAATTTTTGGAGGAATGATACCTCGTATCCTGGTAAAGACACAGGATCCTGATTAAACAAAAATGCAATAGACTAGGGAATAAGAACAACATATTTTTTAAATAGTAAGGTAGTTGGTTCAGAGAGGAAGAGTCTAATCAAGGGCAAGGTCATCTTTACCCAGGTGCAGTCAAACCAAGTGTTGCATGGATGTAAATATATATAACCTTGCATTCATCAGAAAGCAAGAGGTTTAGTTTACTGCCTTTGCTCTGGTCCTGGTGTGTCTATCTGGATTCTCTTCATGAACACCATGAGGAAGGCAGAGCATCCTGCTCATCTGATGAAAGAGCGAGTGGGGGAGCGGGGCTCTCAGGGGCTTTCTGCATGGCTGAGAGCCCCCTGAATGTCAGAGCAGGGTACTCTGCACTCCCGGCCTCCCTGCTTTTGGTTTTCCTGTGGATTCTGCCACTCAAACTCCAGTCTCCTCCCCAGTCAGGAATCAGAAGTGCTTCTGAGCATTCCTGACACCTCACGGCACTTTATAGGATGCTTCCATGCCGGTAGCCTCATGGGGCTCACGTGTCCATTGGATTTCCCACCCCAAGTGCTTGTAGCAAGTTAGAGTGATGGGGATGGTGTCTCACCTTTTCAAACTGCATTTGGAACACTTGGCCATCAAGATTTGAATGAATTGCAGAGGTTTCAGCTAGTCCCTGATTGGGGTGCTTTCTGCCTCATAAATCTTCAGCCTTGCTTTCAATAAAACCTCGGCGCTGCCCTCCAGAGGGGATGCCCACATGAGCCATTCGAGGGGCTGAATAATCACAGGCTCATTAGTGCAGGTGGTCTCCCCTCATCAGCCTATGAGAGGGCCACTGGGGTTGAATGTCTGTATAGCACAGCTGGTCTGGAATATACCCGTGGCTTAATTTCAGTTGTCCTCGTCTCTCCCATTTACACTGACCCCCGCTACCCAGATGGGAATGCCACCCCAAAGAGAACATAGCACAAACATTATCTGGATCCCAGCTATCAGTAATATTTCTATTAGATAGATGCCCTGTGTTCTATCTTCATTTCTGTTTATTTCCTTATTTTCCAAGGAATAATCAGTTTGAGACTCGTCAACACAATAAAACTCAAAGAGACAGCCAGAGGCAGATTCAATTCTGGGGAAATAGAGAAAAGACCAATTATCATGAAAACCCTCAATTTGCATTTTGCTCCTCTTGTAAGTCATAATACCAGGAAGCTAATGCAATCCCCTGAAAGAAGCTTTTTATATCTAATGACAAGGCTATGTGCCTCCAGGGTGGTGAGATTATATATTTTTCATCACTCATCTGAGATGGTCCCTCTTCTCTGCTCTGCACTCTCCCGGGGAGGGGAGAACTGTTTCCAGGGAAGCAGCCCAGGGATGCTGTCTGCCCGGCAGAGAGGTCTCTGAGAGGTGGTTTCTGATATTTCCTGGCAGGAGATGTGTCTGGCTGAGTCTCGAGGCTACAGGCTCAGGTGATGGAGAGTGCCTGGGGAGTGCCCTAGCCTGGTGTCCCAGGCTGCAGGGGCAGCCTCCTCCCTGGGAGCTGGGATGCAGGGTTGCCTATTTAGCATGTGTGCTCCATACCTTTCCAGCCTGCTCTTTCATCATCTTGATATTAAAAATAGATTCTGAGGAGTGTGCCTGAATTGGTGGTGGCTGTTCCACATTGCTCTCCCTGATACAAAGACCCTCACATCACCCCTGTATCCAGTTGCCCCAAACAGCCCAGCAAGCAGGCAGGGACGGTGCGGTTCTAGACTCAGGCAGACAACTAACAGCTGCATGGTTAATTGCGGCTTTCTCCCTCTTCCTCCTCCTCCCTTGAAAATCTCAGCTTTAGAAATCAAAGATAAGAAATTCTTTGGAGTAATTAGAGACTGCTGAGCGCTTATGGTAATAATGAAGGGGAACATTCCGACTGATTTACAGCAGGAAAAGGCAGTGAGGGAAGCGATGCAGGTTGAAAAAAATAATAATTAAAATCAGCTTTGCCACTATGTTGACTGAGCTGCCAGTCAGCCTGAGAGAGAAAAGAAATGCTAATGAAATATTAATATGCTGCCTTGGATTTTATGTAACAGCCTTTGTTCCTAGGTACTGTTCTCACTCGTCAGTCAAAAGGGTTAGGGGTGAAGGATGCAGGAACTGTGGGGAGGGGGGGACCCCAGCACCTTGGTGCTTGGCCTCAGAAGGACTTGCTGGAGCCTCTGGGTAAACAAGATGGTGCATCTTTCCTGGACACCAGGGGCTCAGCCTTAGCAGCTGAGACACCTTAGCGGGGGGCAAAGCCTCTTTCTTTTCTTATCCTTTTTCTCCCTAGCTGACAGACACTAGCTGTCAGCAATCGTCATGACACAATCAGAGCGGGTTTTATAATATCTGTAAGTGGTTTCCACGTCTGCAGATGCCAGCCATTCTCACCAGCTCAGGGAGGCTCTGTCTCACAGGTTGTCTTCAGAGGAGACGGAGCTGCACATGCTTTCTGATTCATCTGATCAATCACTCAGGGCTGGGGTGCAAAATAGATGACATGGCTTGGAAAAGCTCTGGGTGTGTGCATGCTTGTGTGAGCTGTGTGTGCACATGTGCATGTGTGTATGTGCCCTGTGAAAGCTGAGTGTGTGCACCTGTGTGTATGTGTGTGCCATGTGAGCTCCATGTGTGTGCATGTATGCTCATTTGTCTGTGTGTGCACTGAGAATTATGTGTGCAGTGTTTGAATTATATGTTTGAGTGCACATGTGTGAGCTGTGTGTGTGAGCACATGTAGGGGTGGTGTGTGTGAGCTGTGCATGTGTGTGTGTACACTGTGTGAGCTGAGTATGTGCACCTGTGTGCATGTGTGCCATGTGAGCTCTGTGTGTCCACGTTTGCCTGTATGCATACTGTGAATTGTGTGTGCAGTATTTGAGCTGTGTAATGAGTGCACGTGTGTGTGTACATGTGAGCTGTGTGTGAGGGGACATTTGTGTGTGTGCATGTGTGTCTGTTAGCTGTATACACACGTGTGTATGTGTGTGCACACTATGTGAGCTGAGTGTGTGAACCAGTGTTTATGTGTGTCCTGTGTGAGCTCTGTGTGTGTGTATGCGTGCATATTTGTCTGTGTGTGCACTGTGAATTGTGTATGCAGGACTTGAGCTGTGTGTGAGTGCATGTACGTGTGGACATGTGAGCTGTGTGTGTGAGGGCACAGGTGTCTGTGTGCGCGTGTGTAAACCGCATGTGCTTGTGGTCATTTGTGCATGTTTGGTACCACTCACATGTTGAAAGGTTTCCAGGCAGCCAGCATCATACTGTACATGGAATGGTTTCGGGATCTGGGTAAGTTCCCGGGAACTCCAGAGTAATCATCCCAGTGAACACGGAAGAGACGGATCAAGGCAGGAATGGAGACAGTGGCCCAGAGTCACCCACAGTAGCCACGAGCACAGCACTCACACAATGTCATGCAGCTTCATTTGCATGGATTCCGAGAAGGTCTGGAGTCTCAGGCTCGGTAGATTGATGGGGAGGCGGTGGCGGGGGCGGGGAAGGGACCAAGTAAGGAAAGCCAGGGCCAGGAAGGAGGCAGACAAGAGGGAGTAAGGAGGCGGGCAGAGGCTTACGGAGGAACAGTCCGGGTCGGGTTGAGTCCTGACGCTGCTGTGCGCTCACTGTGCGACTCTAGGCCAGAAATATAAACCCTGTGACCTCATTTCCTGTAACTAAGAAATGAAAAAAGGCTGGGGTCTCCAAGGTCCTGCTTGGGTCTGTGATGTGAAGAGAAGGCATTAAAGAAGGGATGTGGGATAAGAATTATGCTCCTTTCTGTCTGGGGTATGGCTTCTGGCTTTTTGTAAGATAGCTGACTTTTCTTTCAAGATTCAGTTATAGTTCAGTTGAACACATTTATTCCTTTTATAAAGAAAAGTAAGATGAAGTAGCAGCGATTGCATTTTTTTTCAGAGATCTATGCATAAGGAATTTACATTGTGTTGGATTATCTCAAAGTCCCTAAGGGCTAGGTATTATCATCTCTTAGAGACACAGAAAACAAGAAAAGACCCCAGTTTCCAAATAAAGAGAGCAGAGGGCTGGGTCCCCACCAGGAGTGTGGCTCCGAAGCCCATGTTTCCTTTCTTCCACTTTGGGGCCACGATCGTGTGGTCGGTTATGCAACCCATCATCTGTGCTGTGTGTTTTTGTTGAGTCCTAAAATCAGCTCCATGAAGGGATGGAGATTGGAACCTCCCTACGTAGCCCACTGAGTGGGCTGGAAAGACCAGGCCCTTTCACCCAACTCCTCAGTTCCCTGGCCGGCAGACACTTCTGTGTCTGGCTCCTTTCGTAGTGCGTGGTCAGTCGTGTCCAACTCTTTGCAACCCCATGGACGGCAACCCACTAAGCTCATCTATGACATTTCCTAGGCGAGAATACTGGAGTGGGTTGCCATTTCCCACTCCAGGGGATCTTCTCAACTCAAGGATCAAACCCACAGCCCTTGAGTCTCCTGCCTTGACAGGTGGATTCTTTACCAACTGTGCCACCCAGGAAGCCCTCAGTTCACTGGATGGCAGACACTTCTGTACTTGGCTCCATTCAGGTGAGGACAACACGTGGGAGAGCCGGGCCTGTACACCTGACATGCAGGTTGTGGCTCCAGTTCTGAAGAGAAGAGGCTGCCTGACTGAGCGAATCCCACACTCTCCCTGGTGGCTGTGCCTGAAATAGAAGAATATGGCATCCTTGTGGATGACTGTCATGAGGGTTAATTAGAAGTGATATCATAGAACCTTCAGCATAGGGCCTCGCTAATCAGAATAAAATAGCAGCTGACCTTTATTGAGCTTGTACAATATGTCAGACCTTGCACCTGTCTTGGGGGACCCAGTTCTTACACTTTGGAAGGCAGTGCTCAGGATTCACAGAGCCTGGTCTAAGTACTTGGCCATATCTGTGCCACCTCGAATTCCACCCACATCACTGGTGCCCATCACTAAATCTGCAGCCTTGAAATTTCTGATCCTGAAGCTCAATTAGCAAAAAAAAAAAAAAAAAAAGCTTTTATTCCTAATGCATAAATGTATTTATTCTTTCTTTTTAAAGTATTTTAGATTTTACTTATTAATATTTTCATAGTACCACACAGCATGTGAGATCTTGGTTCTCTCCATGTATAAACCCTGTTGCAGTGGAAGCATGGAGTCTCAAGCACTGCATCACCACTGCCCCTCATTCTTCCTTTTCTACATATAGCTTGCCAAGATCTATACATGAACAGGACAGCTCAGTTTATTAACACGTTCAGTTCAGTTCAGTCGCTTAGTCATGTGCGACTCTTTGCGACCCCATGAATTGCAGCACGCTAGGCCTCCCTGTCCATCAACAACTCCCAGAGTTCATGCAGACTCACGTCCATCGAGTCAGTGATGCCATCAAGCCATCTCATCCTCAGTCGTCCCCTTCTCCTCCTGCCCACAATCCCTCCCAGCATCAGAGTCTTTTCCAATGAGTCAACTCTTCGCATGAGGTGGCCAGAGTACTGGAGTCTTAGCTTTAGCATCATTCCTTCCAAAGAAATCCCAGGGTTGATCTCCTTCAGAATGGACTGGTTGGATCTCCTTGCAGTCCAAGGGACTCTCAAGAGTCTTCTCCAACACCACAGTTCAAAAGCATCAATTCTTTGGCGTTCAGCTTTCTTCACAGTCCAACTCTGACATCCATATATGACCACTGGAAAAACCATAGCCTTGACTAGATGGACCTTTGTTGGCAAAGTAATATCTCTGCTTTTGTATATACTATCTAGGTTGGTAATAACTTTTCTTCCAAGGAGTAAGCGTCTTTTAATTTCATGGCTGCAGTCACCATCTGCAGTGATTTTGGAGCCCCCAAAAATAAAGTTTGACACTGTTTCCATTGTTTCCCCATCTATTTCCCATGAAGTGAAAGGACCAGATGCCATGATCTTCCTTTTCTGAATATTGAGCTTTAAACCAACTTTTTCACTCTCCACTTTCACTTTCATCAAGAGGCTTTTTAGTTCCTCTTCACTTTCTGCCATGAGGGTAGTGTCATCTGCATATCTGAGGTTATTGATATTTCTCCCGGCAATCTTGATTCCAGCTTGTGTTTCTTCCCGCCCAGCGTTTCTCATGATGTACTCTGCATAGAAGTTAAATAAGCAGGGTGACAATATACAGCCTCCATGTACTCCTTTTCCTATTTGGAACCAGTCTGTTGTTCCTTGTCCAGTTCTAACTGTTACTTCCTGACCTGCATATAGGTTTCTCAAGAGGGAAGTCAGGTGGTCTGGTATTCCCATCTCTTTCAAAATTTTCCACAGTTTATTGTGATCCACACAGTCAAAGGCTTTGGCATAGTCAATAAGGCAGAAATAGATGTTTTTCTGGAACTCTCTTGCTTTTTTGATGATCCAGCGGATGTTGGCAATTTGATCTCTGGTTCCTCTGCCTTTTCTAAAACCAGCTTGAACATCTGGAAGTTCACGGTTCACGTATTGCTGAAGTCTGGCTTGTTAGAGGAAAGCAAATATGCATAGAAATCCTATTATTTTTTTCTGACAGTATGGTTGGGGATCCTTTGCCTTTTATTTTGAAATCCACTTGTTTAGTTAGTGAGGAAACCTATCTGACCACACAGCATGTGTATCTCAACCTTGCATTATCATTTTCCGTCCATCTTCATCTTTTAATGTGATATAAAAGGTCGGTTCTTCATGTTAAATGGCTATAAAATAAGTAAGCGTAGATGCTGATAAAAAAAACAAAAACAAAATGAACGCAAAGAGGTTTAAAAAGTAATAACTCTTAGCTCCCTTTCAAAAATCAATTGTTACTAGGCTGACACTTATTGAGGGATTTAAGCTAAACATAGAATGAGTGCTTGATTACATGTTAAGTCGCTTCAGTTGTGTCCAATTCTCTGCGACCCTATGAACTGCAGACCATCGGGCTCCTCTGTCCATGGGCTTATCCAGGCAAGAATACTGGAGTGGGTTGCTGTGACCTCCTCCAGGGAATCTTTCTGACCCTGGGATCGAACCTGCATCTCTTATGTCTAACCTGCCTAGAGCAAATATTTGGTTCATGACTACAATATTCTATGTACTGTGCTGAATTGTTCTCAGCTGTTCATTTAATTCTCACAATAGCTGTTGATGGTTGTTTAGGAGTTCGCTGTGGTTTTGGTGTTCTTCTGTGCAGAGGTGAGCTCAAGGTCCTTCTACTCCTCCATCTTGTCTCCGTCCTAATTCTCACAACAACTGTGTGAAGTAGGGCCTGCTATTCTGTGAGGCAGGTGTAATGAGCCCCACTTTACAAATGAGAAAACTGAGGTAGAGAGAGATTCAGATATGTTTACTACACAGTTAAGCATGGAAGAGGGAGAAACAGTTTGGGACAAAAAACGCTGACTGTGTCAAAGGCATGGATCAATGACAAATATTCTCCCTAAATTCTGCAGAGAGAATGAACACTTTGTCCACAATTTCTGCAAGCATTCTGAGTTACAATAGGTGTCATAAACTTAGCTATATGGCTGTTGGTGATAACGCAGACGAGGAAGCAATGTCTGTTGGTTGTTGGGTCAACATGGCAGCCATCTGACCACTCAGTGTTTTAGCCGAGCATGTAGCGAGGCAAAGGTAATCGCACTTCTTTTTCGTTTGAGTTTCATGGATACTTAACTTTTTACATTTTATGCCTCAAGGATAGCAAAAATCCTCTTCACATCCCAGAGAAGGACATTTAAAATCCTGACTGGCCACCTAATGAATAATTACCTCTTCAGTACTATCATGTGGCCAGCAACCAGGACAAGTGCAGAATTCAAGGAAAAATGCTCAATCATGGGGGTACCACCTTAAACTCATTATCTCCTTGAGGAGAAAATGTTTAAAACATGTTAATAATTAGAGAGCAAGTCCTTAATCACACTTTAAAATCAACGCATGGAGGGGAATCACCGCAGGATCCGCATCCACGTGGCCCTTCCCTGGTCTCTGCTGAGCACAGACGAGATGGTCCTGCTTGGGTGTGAGCCACAGACCGCGGGACCCTCGCCTCTGCCCTGATTCCTTGTTAAGCTGGGAGACTCCACTCACATCGTCCAGCCCCTGTGTTCTGTCTCTAAATTGAAATGATGAGCATGCTGACCTTGCAGGGACCTTGTAAGGACTTAGGAAGAAGAAATCCCAAAGCACAGGGGCATGATAGACAAGTGTGTGTGTCTCTTTTTCCCTGGGCTCAGCCGGTCACCTCAGGGATGACCGAGCCAGGGCTTGAAGGAGCTAAAGTCCCAGCAGGAGTTGTCTCTGCAGAATTTGTGGGACTTGAATGTGGAGGTGGGTGGAGGTGGGGCCTGGCCAGAGCCAGAACCTGAAGCAAAAGCCCCAGTGCTCTCAGAGCGAGTCCTGGTGGCTCACCATGGGGTCCTCCTTCACAGCCTCACCCTGAAGTGTCCACCCAAGTCTCAAAAAGGCCCATCAGGGATGCTGCAGGACGATGACTGAACTGCCTCCAGCCTTTCCTGTAATGACCTCACTTAAAAAAAATAAATAAAAATTGATACGTACATTATTTGGGGTGACCTACTTAACTGAAGTTATCCTCAATGTCCTCATCTGGTTTCTATAGTACGAGCATCTCCTTGGCAGAGATGATATGAAGATGAAATGAGACAATGTAAGTGAACCATCTAGTGTTTTGCCTGCCACGCAGACACACGATATGTGTTGAAAGATAGGCTGGCGTGTGCCTTGGGGGGCAGAATGGATCTGGGTGTCGACAAAAATGGGAAGGAATGATCTCAAGAAAACTAAAGGAACCATGTGTGTGCAGGGATGAGTGTTCTGCATCTGCCAGTTAACTTTGCAGTAATTTTCCCTTCTAAAGGATTGTGATATTTTGCAATTTTGTTGGAGAATTACAGAGGACTCCACTGTATGTTTCTTATGGCAAGAACAGTTCTAAAAATAAGAGTGCATTGCTATATTTCCTTAAAATCAAATCAAACCTGACTATGAAGGCATATCTCATCTGGCAGGTGGGGCAGCTGGTCTGCATTTTGGAGGGGGTTTCCTCTCTCTTGTAAAATCCAGTGAGACTCTAGCAAGCTTGCATGGCCCCCAGAATGTTGGCAGGCCTTGTGTCTCACTCCGTTAAGAGCACTGCTGATTTCCTCGTCGTGTTAGCTTGAATGGTGTCTTGAAGGCAAGGGGTTCTCCTGCTCTGATGGGTCAAAGTACAGGCATGTGCTGAATCTAGAAGACCGTGTATTGGAATATAGCTTCCCCAAGGGCTCACCTAGCATCCTCACAGAGGCCCCCCCATCCCCCTACAGAGATATGAGGTGGGCATTATGGTTGTCCCCTTCTATCTGTGAAAGAGTAAGTCTTAAGTGACAAGCAACCCAGCCAGCCAAAGCTGCGAGGCCAAAGAGCCAGGGATTGAATGGAACCAGATGGCGAGTCCAGGACTAGATCTTCACCCCGGGTGTGGGAGACACAGCCTCCATGGGAAGGAGCACAAGACAGAGTGGACATAATGAAAAGCATACCTCTAGGCTTTAGGTCAATTCCTCTGCATCCTTTAATAGCAAAACCAAGAAGACTGTCTAGATCTTGAGTCTCCACTTGGGTTCAGCGTCAGAACAGCCAGAGGTTACATTCTGGCTGGACCACCTGCCAGCTGCAATGATGAAAAGAAACAGAATCCAACCAACCAATGAAACAAAGCAAGTAGTCCCAACATCAGCAAGAGCAAACAAGGGGAATGAAAGAAAACAGGAGAACCTTTGCAACAAACTGTTCTGAGCATGAATCCATGCTTATATCTGAGCCATCTTCCCCTGCCCTACACCTGGATCTCCTTGCAGTGAAAGGAACTTATTCATGCCTTAGCTGATGGCATTGGTCAGGACGGCTACGTGGCATGCATGTTGCTCTGCGCAAACTGTGGAGGGTGTACCCCACCTTGGGAGACACTCAAGGGCAGGGGATAGGTGGGAGAGTGAGGCCTTCCAGCTGCCCAGCTTATACCCTCTCAGCCCTGTCCTCACCATAAATGTGTGAGAAAACCATGGGACCATTATTGAGCCATCACATTTTGTGGGATGCTCTACTCCTCCCTAACTACCTCTCAGAATTGGACTAGACCTAGGAGGATGTGAAAGATGCTGGTAGATGCTGGGAGCTATGCCTAATAGATTCTTGGTACCAGCATCTTGAGGCTTAGGTAAAGTGAGCTGTATAAGCCTTTGCAATGTGGAACCCGTGCACAGGGTTTGTGGGTCTGATCAATGTCCCTGAGGCTTGTTTGGAGCAGGGAGAGATTTCTGGATGCAGGGAGTGACCAGGGCAGGCCAGGGGACTCCAAAGCATCAAATGACATCCCCGCGATTCTGAGCTCACATGCGAAATTTTCCCATGCAAGTGACAAGGGAGGTCTGAGAAATAAAGTGGGAGGAAATCAACTCTCAGAATACATGACCCTACCCCCAGTCACCAGAGGGTGACCTTTTAAACAAATTTACTGAAAACTTTAAAAAAATGCTACAAGACAAATACTATATGATTATAATTTTAAAAGTTGGTAACTGCAGCAGAGAAACATGGAAAAATAAACCAGGCAACCAAGACAAAACAAGGTGGCGTCTGCTGGCAGTGACTCCGAGCAGGAATTTTTATGGTGTGGCAGGCAGGGAGGCATTTTCAAAGTCTGTTTACCTCTTCCCTTTCCTTATCCTGAGTTTGTTTGAGTCTGGCCTCATTTCTTTGAAAGACCCTGGGCCTAGGGGCCTGCACTAATTTCTATAGCTGTCCTACATATTTTTTTTTTTCAACAGAACCATTGTCTGCTTTGAATACCAAACCAGACATAAACTTTAAAAAAAAAAAAATCATTTTACGGACAATTGGAATGCAGAGTTTAGTGAATGTTAATACCCCGAAAGAGGAAATCAACCTTTCCCTACGTCTACATCTTTGGTTGGATTAATTTTCCACTATCTTTACTACCACTTTTGATAACCTAGAGAAATTCCGAATTTAAATAAACTAATTAAATGAGGGGCTTGGAGTCTCTGCAGACCAAAGGCAAGCCTACACCTCTCAGAGCATTCTAAGAATCATAGGCAAGCTGTCAAGGCCCCAGCTGGCATTGTCACCAGAGTGTGGGAGTCTCCTGCAGAGGCCACTGAGATAGCAGCAAAAGGGACACGAAGCAGCGTTGGTCACACGGCAGAGGAGTCCTCTGGGCTCTGAGTAGTAGTCAAGAAGTCCTCTCTAGTGACGGCAAAGGGCAAGAGATTCTTTGTCGTCTTGTGTCCTATGCAAGCTCTAAGCCAGGAAGCTCTGACAGGGTGAACCACATGTGCAGCCAAGGGCTGGCACCCAGAGAGCTCTCTGTGTCACCCCGCTTGGGGTCCCCGAGCAGCTGACCTGCCAACTGTTGATGCCAGAGTGGCTCAAGGGAGGGCAAGTGGATAAGGGCATGCACTGCTCCCAGCTGGCAAACCAGCCACCCTGGGAGCTTCCTAAAGCTCACAAGAGTGAGAAGGTGAGTCTTCCAGGCGCCTCTCAGCCACATCTGGGATGATTACAATAGATGATGATGATGAAGTCTGAACTCAGGGAGAATGATTAAAATGGGCTTCCAGAAAAGAACCTCATGTCAAGGAGGTGGGTGAGGGGACCCTTTCTTTTCCATTCGTGCTATATTTGTATTAGTGATATCTAAGTGTGTGTGATTATACAGTGGAGGTGAGAAACAGATTTAAGGGCCTAGATCTGATAGATAGAGTGCCTGATGAACTATGGAATGAGGTTCGTGACATTGTACAGGAGACAGGGATCAAGACCATCCCCATGGAAAAGAAATGCAAAAAAGCAAAATGGCTGTCTGGGGAGGACTTACGAATAGCTGTGAAAAGAAGAGAATCGAAAAGCAAAGGAGAAAAGTAAAGATATAAGCATCTGAATGCAGAGTTCCAATGAATAGCAGGAAGAGATAAGAAAGATTTCTTCAGCAATCAATGCAAAGAAATAGAGGAAAAGAACAGAATGGGAAAGACTAGAGATCTCTTCAGGAAAATTAGAGATACCAAGGGAACATTTCATGCAAAGATGGGCTCGATAAAGGACAGAAATGGTCTGGACCTAACAGAAGCAAGATATTAAGAAGAGGTGGCAAGAATACACAGAAGAACTGTACAAAAAAGATCGTCACGACCCAGATAATCACGATGGTGTGATTACTGACCTAGAGCCAGACATCTTGGAATGTGAAGTCAAGTGGGCCTTAGAAAGCATCACTATGAACAAAGCTAGTGGAGGTTGATGGAATTCCAGTTGAGCTCTTTCAAATCCTGAAAGATGATGCTGTGAAAGCGCTTCACTCAATATGCCAGCATCTTTGGAAAACTCAGCAGTGGCCACAGAACTCGAAAAGGTCAGATTTCATTCCAATCCCAAAGAAAGGCAATGCAAAAGAATGTTAAAACTACCACACAATTGCACTCATCTCACATGCTAGTAAAGTAAGGCTCAAAATTCTCCAAGCCAGGCTTCAGCAATACATGAACCGTGAACATCCTGATGCTCAAGCTAGTTTTAGAAAAAGCAGAGGAACCAGAGATCAAATTGCCAACATCTGCTGGATCATTGAAAAAGCAAGAGAGTTCCAGAAAAACATCTATTTCTGCATTATTGACTATGCCAAAGCCTTTGAGTGTCTGGATCACAATAAACTGTGGAAAATTCTGAAAGTGATAGGAATACCAGACCACCTGACCTGCCTCTTGAGAACTCTGTATGCAGGTAAGGAAGCAACAGTTAGAACTGGATATGGAACAACAGACTGGTTCCAAATAAGAAAAGGAGTACATCAGGCTGTATGTTGTCACCCTGCTTATTTAACTTATATGCAGAGCACATCATGAGAAACGCTGGACGGGAAGAAACACAAGCTGGAATCAAGATTGCCAGGAGAAATATCAATAACCTCAGATATGCAGATGACACTACCCTCATGGCAGAAAGTGAAGAGGAACTAAAAAGCCTCTTGATGAAAGTGAAAGTGGAGAGTGAATAAGTTGGCTTAAAGCTCAATATTCAGAAAACGAAGATTATGGCATCTGTTCCCATCACTTCATGGGAAATAGATGGGGAAACAGTGGAAACAGTATCAGACTTTATTTTCTTGGGCTCCAAAATCACTGCAGATGGTGACTACAGCCATGAAATTAAAAGACGCTTACTCCTTGGAAGAAAAATTGTGACCAACCTAGATAGCACATTCAAAAGCAGAGACATTACTTTGCCAACTAAGGTCCGTCTAGTCAAGGCTCTGGTTTTTCCTGTGGTCATGTATGGATGTAAGAGTTGGACTGTGAAGAAAGCTGAGCGCCGAAGAATTGATGCTTTTGAACTGTGGTGTTGGAGAAGACTTTTGAGGGTCCCTTGGACTGCAAGGAGATCCAACCAGTCCATTTTGAAGGAGATCAGCCCTGGGATTTCTTTGGAAGGAATGATGCTAAAGCTGAAACTCCAATACTTTGGCCACTTCATGCGAAGAGTTGACTCATTGGAAAAGACTCTGATGCTAGGAGGGATTGTGGGCAGGAGGAGAAGGGGATGACCGAGGGTGAGATGGCTGGATGGCATCACTGACTCGATGGACATGAGTCTGAGTGAACTCCGGGAGTTGGTGATGGACAGGGAGGCCTGGCGTGCTGTGATTCATGGGATCTCAAGGAGTCAGACACGACTGAGCGACTGAACTGAACTGAACTGAACTGAAGTGTGTGTGTGTGTGCATGTGTGCACACACGTTAGTCACTCAGTTATGTCTAACTCTTTGCAATCCCATGGACTGTATGTAGCCCACCAGGGTCCTCTCTCCTTGGAATTCTTGAGCAGGAATACTGGAGTGGGTTACTGTTTCCTTCTGCAGAGGAGACACCCACAACAGGCTATAGACACATAGCTGAATAAAGGTGGGACAACAAAGGATGGTCCGTGGGGCAGCCTTCCTGGTCCCAGCCAGTGGAATGTCCCTGCCAATTTCTGAGGCTCTCCTGCTTTAGAGATCCCTCCATATGGTGGTCCGTTCTCCAAAGGAAAGTCTAGAACCATCGGAGCACCTTCTGAAAGCATCCAAAGCCCATGTCATTGGTCAATTTCTATGTTCTTCTCCATCATTGTTTTGAGTTTTGAGCTGACTGATTTATTGGGGGTGAATTAGAAATTGAAGTTAATGATAATGAAATCTGACTCACTGAAATTAAAAAACGAAACCAAACCAAACCCAGGATCTCTCAGAGTGCCTGCCATGTGCTGTCTGCAGAAGAGCAGCAGTACCTATTACTACCTGAGCACTTTCATTCTAAGTCTACACATAAGGGTTATGGCGGCATGTTTCTGAAGGCCACCAGCATCTGCTTAGAGAAGCAGTATTTTTGTTTGTTTGTTTTAACTTTGCTTTGTTTTCTGGCATCATCAAAGGGAGTCAAACTAAGGTGAGTGTGTAGAGCTAGACGTCAAAGGCAAATGTATTCTGACTCCTCGGAATTATAGACTAAATGGGACTTCCCTGTTGAGTTAAAGATTCTACAAGAAGGTGCATAAGACATGGGCTCTGCCTATGAGGTCAGTGAGTCAGTGTCAGAGGTTTTATATGTTCTGTTCCCCTGTGGGGCTCAGAGGAGAACTCACATTTCTCAAGTATTTACATAGAATCATGAGCCCCATTGACTTCTATTTAGCTCTCACTATTATCCTGTAAAGGATGTACTGCCCTGCAAGGGAAATCATTATAGACAGGAAATTGAGGGTCAGAAAGGGGAGGAAATGTGTCCTTACCACTCAGGTAGACATCAACAGAGCTAGGATTTGATCCCAGATCAAGGACATGAACCATGTCCTCTTGTCTGAACATTTGGACCTACGGGTAAAACTGAATATCTTTTCTACCGTTATGCTTGAGATGTGGGTGTTTCTGCACTAACATGGCTGGATTAACTGAAAAAAAGCTCTTGTTATACAACACTATTAGTAAAAAATACCATGGTTTATGTTGCTGCTGGTGTCCTAGAACTCAACACTCATGAAACTTCAAACCAAAATGCTAAAAATAAAAAATAAATAGATAAATAATTGAATTAGAAAGCAACTCCAGCAATCTTAGTAAAGACACACATACACAATTATGTCTCCTTTGGAATTTTCACTATGTAGCATGGTCAAAGGCCCTTTTTAATTCTGATGGTTTATTGAGGTTTCTCTTGAGATGCAAGCCCTTAAATATGTTCATTTCTAACACAGCCCAGCTTCAGCTACTTCAGATGGGCATAGTCTTCTCCATCAATTATTTTTTTAAACAATTTGTAAAATGTATTTGAGTTTTACAAGAGAGCTTAACAACATGGAAAATAGAGCAGTGCTTGAAGCCAGCTAAGTGCACATCCCTTGCACTTAGAGGAATACAATTCTAGAGTTCTGAGCATATGTCTTAGTCTTCATGTATTGCTAAGGCTTTCCCCCTAATTGTAAGTTTGCTCCTCACCACCTGCATCACTATGAACTTAATTGTATCAATATATGAACAAAGGAAGTTCCAACTTATGTTTCTATTATCCTCCTCTTTACCAGTTGAATATAAGAACTGGTACATGACAGACACACATTTTGTCTCAGGACAGGATGGCATTACTATACTTGTTTTCTTTTACATTTTTCTTCCCCTATTAGTCTCGTGTGCTCCTACTTGATGGCCATAAACCACATGGAGCACTTCAATGCAGAAGGCTCAAACGGACATGCGTTCTAAGTATAAAATACATATCATGTTGTAAAGACTTGGCATGAAACAATGAGATAAATACCTCTGATAATTCTCATGCTGATATCCCATTGAAGTGATATCTGGAATCTACTGAGTCACATAAAATGCACTACTAGGATTATTGGACTTGCTCTTATTATTATTATTATTTTTATACGTACTAGTGTGTATATTCAAGGGCTTTCCCAGGTGGCACTAGTGGTAAAGAAACTGCCTGCCAATGCAGGAGACATAAAAGACATGGGTTCCTTCCCTGGGTCGGAAAGATCCCCTGGAGGAGGGCACAGCAACCCACTCCAGTATTCTTGCCTGGATCATCCCATGGGCAGAGGAGGCTGGTGGGCTACAGTCCAGAGGGTCTCAAAGACTCAGACATGACTAAAGTGTCTTAGAACACACATGTACATTAAAAATTGCTTATGGAGTTCAGGGACTATGAGTAACTGATTTCACAGCGATGGAACCAACACACTGCCTGGTGCATGGTTGGCCCGTAAACATTAATTGTAGACAAGAAAATGAGGTGTGCGTCTAACTCAAAACTCATGTTCTTTCCAGTGTTCATGGCAGGTGCAAAAGGAACGACCATACTGGGTCTGGGCTGGACAAAGCAAAACCAGAGGCTGCAAGGGGCCGATTCATGCTGTCCATGTGGGCAAACTCCTCGGATGAGAAACAAAGGAAAGAGGCACGGGAGCTGTCTGGAAGGCAGGGGCTACCTAGCACATGATCTTTAGCTTACATATTTTACAAAATTATTGATGTATTTATTCATTCATTTTATTGCTATGCTGGGCCTTCATTGCTGCACTCAGACTGTTTTGGTTGTGGCGAGCTGGGGCCACTCTTCCTTGTGGTACGCAGGCTTCTCATTGTGGTGTTTTCTCTTGTTGTGGAGCAGGAGCTCCAGGGCACGCAGGTTTCAGTACTTGTGGTGCTCGGGCTTAGTTGCTCCACGGTGCATGAAATCTTCCCAGACCATGGATCGAACAGAGTCCCCTGCATTGGCAGGTGGATTCTTAACTACTGGACCACCAGGGAAGTCCCTTGGATATTTTTGGAAGGAGATTTCTAGGTCCCATGTATATCTTATTTTCAATCATTGGGCTGAACATGTATGATGAATTCATCTTCACCCTATATGAGATTATCCATGTGCTGAGGTCACTGACAATACAATAAGAAGCTCACCCTGATGAACAGACACAAACAGAAAAAAATGTGATGCCACCACAGGTTCATTGTGAAGTTGTGGTACCTGGATTTTGCCACATAAGTCATGTGACTTTGGGAACAGTCCCTCCCTCACAGAGCTGCAGTTTTCCTATCTGTAAATTATTTTAAAAAAGCAATTTGCACAGTATTTCCCTGGGGTTAAATGAGACTCCTATTTGCATGTGAAAGTGCCTGGCAGAGAAGAAGATAAAACGTGACACAAGAGAAGATATTTAATCAATAAAAGTACTGTTGGATTAGAGACAGCTTGACAAAATGAAAAGAGAATGGGTTTTATAGTCTAAACCATTTGGCTTCAAATTCTTGCTCTGCCATTGGGCCAGCTAGTTAACCTTTCTAAACTTCAATTTCTTCACCTATAATATTGCAATAATGTCACTTACCTTGATATTTTTAGAAATAAATTGAATAAAGCCTGAAAAGTCTTTGTACAGAGCCTGATACCTAGTAGAGATTCAATAATTAGTGATTTTGAAACATTATTGCTTCCTAATTCTCAGTGAGACATCTGGTTTCTAGTTTTAATTTTGTCACTTACCTAAGAATAATACTAGTAGTTCTGAATTGGGTCATTAAGTTCTGAGTACTATGCAAAAATGACAGGAGAACTTAAGCATTTTGACACAATTATGTTAATTTAATGTAGCAACATTAATTAGCCCTTGGAAAGACAAAAAAATAACATGAAATAATTTACATAATAATGGTATTTTTTCTTAGAATAAACCTAATTCAAGACCCTGATGTTGGGAAAGATTGAGGGCAAAAGGAGAAGAAGGTGGCAGAGGATGAGGTGGTTGGATAGCATCACTGACTGAATGGATATGGACCTGGGCAAACTCTGGGAGACAGTGAAGGACAGGGAAGCCTGGCATGCCACAGTCTGTGGGGCTGCAAAGAGTCAAATACAAACTGACAAAGAGTCAGACACAAACTGATTCACAAACTGGGACTTTTTCAATGCAAATTAAGGTTTCTTCTCAGCAGAAACCCCATGGAGATTAGCACCAGGAGAGTGTGGCCATGTGTGGCTTCAAATGGTAAATCGAGTTCAGATTCCCTGTTAAACACCCCAAGGATTCCACCATACCTGCAACTGTTTTCCTTAAATGTGCTCCATGAAACACTGACCTTGGGGGACACGGGTACATGTTATGGGGCCAGAGAAAGGTGTCATAAGAAATAATCTGAGATATAGCATTGCTCCCACTGTGAATTGCTAATTCCTTCCCAGACCTGTGTTACGCAGGCAAAGCTGGCCGCTTCTCAGAATCTCTAAAAGCTACATGAAACAACGATTATTGAAACAAAAGATATTTAGACACATGATGTGTTCCCCAAGGTATTTTTAAAACACAAATTTATAAAGTTAAATATATTAGTCAAGAGGTAGGTTTTGGTATGCAGAAATAATCTCAGTTTCAAATCTCTCTAACTGTGGAACTCTCCTGTCTAATTCTTACTACTGCCACTGTTCGGAAGACTATAAACAGCAAAACTGAAATGCTCTACATTATCATGAGATTGGGGAAAAGGAAATAATTTGCTCACAAAATTCATGTTTAAAGGAGATAAAAATGTAAAGTACTGTCCTAAGAATTATAATTCTATAGAGTTTCCATCTGAGTAATTATGTAATTGCTTATCTACAATGAAACCAAATGAAAGAAAATTTTAAACTACTTTAAGGGAAGAATAATATTTCTGTTTTTTAGATCAATACAGATATTGTTAAACAACAATTACAAAAGTGGTACATGTACATTCTCTGGAGATAAAATAAGGTGAAGCCATTTTCCTAATACACTTACAAAATGAGGTTTTATAAAAACACAACTCTATAATCTTGTCAAGTCCATTTGAAGTATTGTATAATTACATAAATAATAGCAATAATATTAAATGGGGCTTCCCTGGTTGCCCTAGTGGTAAAAAAATCTGCCTGCCAATGCAAGAGACTCAAGAGACATGGGTTTTATCCCTGAGTCGGGAAAATCCCTTGGAAGAGGATGTGGAAACCCACTCTAGTATTCTTGCCTGGAGATCCCATGGACAGAGGAGACTGGTGGGCTACAGTCCATAGGGTCACACAGAATTGAACACAATTAAAGTGACTTACCAGGCATGCACAATAAAATTAAACAGAGGGAAAAAAATTATCTTATAAGAACAAATAAACTTTTTTAAAAAATTGTGTTTCCAGATTATCTGTGGACTGTTAGCAATACAAATACTATACTGATGCTGCTTAAAAAATGCTAAACTGAAAAAATTAACTGATGAGTCACAGTTAGATAACCTATAAAACGCTATTTAATAACTATAATCCTGTCAAATTTTCATTTATGGCGTTGTATAATCACTTAATAGCAATTAAACTGAAAGAAAAATATCAAATTATTTAGTAGCGGAAGAAAGTAATTTTGTCCTGGTTTTGAATCTTCAGAAACAGTTTCCTTGGCATGTGGGATCAAAATGAAGATGACTCATCTGTTTTTAGGGTGTAGAGACAGTTCATCTGACCAGTGGAAGGTGTTCTGAGCCATGAGACAGCCTCGGTGAAGGGCTACCCAAATACATTAGCCCTCAACCTGCTTTCTGGAATAAGGGTTTTTTTTTTTTTTTCCCATTTAGAACAGCGAGGGCTTTAATGGACATTTAGTAGCTTTTCAGTGGAAGACAGTCGTCCATCTTTTCCTAAGGGGCTCAGGCTGGCAGCATTGCCTCCCCACTGTATGTTGAGGCCTGGGAGGAAAGGGTGAGGAAGGGGTGAGTGCCTCCTTCAATAGGGCAAGAATCAGTCACTTAAAAAAAAAATAAATTTATTCATTTTAATTGGAGCCTAATTACTTTACAATATTGTAGTGGTTTTGCTATATACATTGACATAAATCAACCACGGGTTTATATGTGTTCCCCATCCTGACCGCCCCCCACCTCCCTCCCCATCCCATCTCTCTGGGTCATCCCAGTGCACCAGCCCTGAGTACACTGTCCCATGCATCGAACCTGGACTGATGATCTATTTCACATATGATAATACACGTGTTTCAATGCCATTCTCCCAAATCATCCAACCCTCGCCCTCTCCAGTCACTTTTGAATGGTCACTGTGGGCTGTTTATTCTGAGGCAGGGCTGGCAGCACTGGGCTGGGGTCCTCCTCTCAGGGGCTCTTCCCCAGGAGTCCTCGGGCTCATCTGACGAAGGGATGAGTGAAGGGTCAGAGCCTGGGCCAGCGGCACCCTGTTCAGAGGGCAGGCTTAACTGAAAGAACAAGCCAATCCCATCCATTGCCAGGAATACCAGCAAGAGCTCTCTTTCAGTTCCACGGAGAAGCTGATGCATCAACTCCTGACAGAGGTTGTGAGGTGCCTGGTCCACGCTGGGAGCAGGACACTGGATCAGGACCAATCACAGAGATGCCCTCCTTCTCTAGAATCTGGCCAACCTGAGGGCTCCTGAGTGGTCTCTCAGCTTCTGCTAAACACTCAATTTATAATATCAAGTATCAGTCAGTCAGTTCAGTTGCTCAGTCGTGTCTGACTCTTTGCGACCCCAAGAACTGCAGCATACCAGGACTCCCTGTCCATCACCAACTCCTGGAGTCTACCCAAACTCATGTCCATTGAGTCGCTGATGCCATCCAACCATTTCATCCTCTGTTGTCCCGTTTTTCTCCTGCCCTCAACCTTTCCCAGCATCAGGGTCTTTTCCAATGAGTCAGCTCTTCGCATCAGGTGGCCAAACTATTGGAGTTTCAACTTCAACATCAGTCCTTCCAATGAACACCCAGGGCTGATTTCCTTTAGGATGGATTGCTTGGATCTCCTTGCAGTTCAAGGGACTCTCAAGAGTCTTCTGCAACACCACAGTTCAAAAGCATCAATTCTTCAGTGCTCAGCTTTCTTTATAGTCCAACTCTCACACCTATACATGACTACTGGTAAAACGATAGCCTTGACTAGATGGAACTTGTTGGCAAAGTAATGTCTCTGCTTTTTAATATGCTGTCTAGGTTGGTCATAACTTTCTTTCCAAAGAGTAAGCACCTTTTAATTTGATGGCTGAAGTCACCATCTGCAGTAATTTTGGAGCTCCAAAACATAAAGTCAGCCACTGTTTCCACCATTTCCCCATCTATTTGCCATGAAGTGATAGGACTGGATGCCATGATCTTAGTTTCCTGAATATTGAGCTTTAAGCCAACTTTTTCACCCTCCTCTTTTATGGTAATTTTTCCAGTAGTCATGTAGGGACTACTGTGAGAGTTGGACCATAAAGAAGGCTGAGCACCGAAGAATTGATGCTTTTGAACTGTGGTGTTGGAGAAGACTCTTGAGAGTCTTATACAGCAAGGGGATCAAATCAGTCAATCTAAAGGAAATCAACCCTGAATTTTCCATGGAAGGACTGTTGATGAAGCTGAAACTCCAAAACCTTGGCCACCTGTTTGGAAAAGTTGACTCAGTGGTAAAGACTGATGCAGGGCAAGATTGAGGGCAGGAGGAGATGGGGAAACAAAGGATAAGATGGTGGAGGGCATCACTCACTCAATGGACATGAGTTTGAGCAAACTCCAGGAGACAACAGAGGACAGAGGAGCCTGCTGTGCTGCCATCCATAGGGTAGCAGAGAGCAGACATGACTTAACAACTGAACAACAACAGATACCTCTCAGTCAGCACCACTCCCAGTCCATCATCCTAAGCATCTCTTTCATGGGAAGCAAGTTGGCTTCAGTAACATACTTGATGACTTCAAGTATGCTAAGTGAACTTTGGTATATTTCGTGGATATCCAGATCTTCACATACAATCTGCTCTGGAAAACTTTTCCTTTATCTTCACAGCATAAACGTTCTGTCTAAATGGGATAGGTGGTGAAAATTCATTTTTTGTTCTTAATGAATTTCTGTGATGATTGAAATTTCCAGTTGCTTCTACTTTTCTGTTTTTTTGTTTGTTTGTTTGTTTTCTTCCTACAATGAATCTTTTTCAGTTTGGAGATTTTTCATGTGATCTTTAAGTGCATTGATTATTCATCTTCTTCAGCTAATTTAGTATACGTTTGATTTCTTTCCTGTTTAAAAGTTTTAAAATAATATTTAATTCAGCCACATCAATCAGTTTCTTTGGAATTCATCTTCTAGGAGGTCTCCTTTTTCAGAACCGTTGATTATATCCACTTTCAAGTTCCCACTATCCATTTAGTCTTTTCTAAGAACAGTGGCTCAAACTCTCCCCTCCCTGCACTTTTGGGTTTTTTTGCAAGTATCCATCCAAAGACAGTATTTCTTGAGAGTTCCGTATTTTCTTCAATATAACAACTTCATTCACTCCTCTTTCCCATCCTTCAGCTTCTTGTGAAAGCAGCTCTAGACTTTCCAGAACATTCAAATCTTCCTCCAAAGTATCATTTAATGATGTCTGAAATTGTCTTTCATTTGTCTGATGGATTTTGAGGACTATTTCCATGATACCTACTTGAAATTCAGTGTGGTCTGATGCATCTTATAAAGGATAAAACTATCTTGTAAAGAGGGTCATTGGTTCAAGTTGTTCAAAATACTGAGATTTGTCTTCCTTTTGTCATTTTGAAAAGTGTTTATGTTAAAATGCTTCCCTGGTGGCTGAGATGGTAAAGGGTCTGACTGTAATACAGGAGACCTGGGTTCAATCCCTGGGTTGGGACGATCCCTGGAGAAGGGATTGGCAACCCACTCCAGTATTCTTGCCTGGAGAATCCCATAGACAGAGGAGTTGGCAAGCTACAGTCCATGGGGTCACAAAGAGTCGGGAATGACTGAGTGTACTAATACATATATGTTAAAAGCAATTAAAAAATTGAAAATTTCTAGCTCCAAACTGATGTTTTATGTGTTTCTAATAATTTATTCTCCAGTCTAGTTTGCACTGAGGTCAACTCAAGGTCTCCAAATATATATATTTTTCTTTTTTGGCCCAGCAGCAAAAGCACAGAGTCCTAACCACTGGATTTTCAGGAAATTCCCCCAAATGTGTATTTTTTAATTTAAATTAATAAACCTTATTTCTTAGAAATCTTGAGTTTTATACAAAAATTAGGCAGAAAATGCAGAGTTCCCATAAACTCCCTCTCCTCCCCTGCCACACACTTGCAGTTTCCCCTACTCTTATTTTACACTGAGATGGCACATTTGTTATAACTGATAAACCAAAGATTATTATCTGAAATTCATAGTTTATATTAGGGTTTACTCTTTGTGGTGTGCATTCTATAGGTTTTGACAAGTACATAAAGCCCTGTGTCCATGGTTATAATGTCATTTAAAGTGTTTAACTTATCTAAAAATTTCTCCATTCCTCTCTTCTCCTCCACTCCTAAACTCCTGGAAACCACTGATCTTTTTACCATCTCCACAGTTTTGCCTTTTCCAGGATGTCATGTGGTTGAAATCATACAATGTGTAATCTTTTCAGAATGGTTTCTCTTGTCTTGACAATATGCATTTATGTTTATCCACATCTTTTCCTGACTTGATAGCTCATTTCTTTTTATTACTGAATGATCTTCCATTGTCTGAATGAATTTATTTATTCATTGATCTAGTGAAGGCATCTTGGTTGCTTCCAAGCTTTGACCATTATAAATAAAACCACTATAAGCATTCATGTCCAGGTTTGCATGCACATAACTTTTCAACTAATTTAGATACCAAACACATTTTCGGTTAAAAAAAAAAAAAAGTTTTCTTCCCTCCAGGTGGTGGAAACTATGTGGCTAGTTTTCACCTTCTTGAATTAAGTTCATGGTGATGGTGGTTTAGTCACTAAGTCATTTGCAACTCTTGTGACCCTGTAGACTGTAGCCCACCAGGCTCCTCTGTCCATGGGATTTCCCAGACAAGCATCCTGGAGTGGATTGCCATTTCCTTCTCCAGGGGATCTTCCCAACCCAGGGATGGAACTCACATCTCCTGTATCACAAGTGGATTCTTTACTGCTGAGCCATGAGTGAAGCCTTATTAAGCACATAGTCTCTTTACATTTAAAAATATGACTATACTTGTCAACAGCACCATCTCAACAGTCCACAGGGATACAGGCCTGATCTAAGGTCTCTGAACAATGCTGAAAAGGTACAGCACAGAGAAACATGGCCATCAGCAAATTCCCCCTTGGCCTATAGACACTGCTGAGTCACCTGAGGTTGTCAAGACCCCGCCAGTCACAAGGGACCCTGGAGAGCACAGGGGAATACCCCAGCTGAAGTCGAATCACTTCCTGGTAACATGCACTGACCTCAGAGGAGGTTGGGGAGGGACAGACCGGGAAGCCCATGCCTTGAATAATCTACTCACTGGAGGTCCTGAAGCAGTTAGGCTTGCTGAGGATGAGGGCATATTCAGGAGGCTGACCTGGCAAGGAGTAAAGGCAAGGACAGTCCTCCCTACAGGGATGGCAGAAGTGGTCTCGAGGGCTCTTATAAGACCATCATATCTTCCTAAATTTGGGGAGAAATTGCTGAAGAAACTGAGGGAAAGCATGTGAAGTGAAGTGAAGTTGCTCAGTCGTGTCTCACTCTTTGCGACTCCATGGACTGTAGCCTACCAGGCTCCTCAGTCCATGGAATTTTCCAGGCAAGAGTACTGGAGTGGCTTGCCATTTCCCTCTCGAGGGGATCTTCCCAACCCAGGGATCGAACCCGGGTCTCCTGCATTCCAGGCAGATGCTTTACCGTCTGAGCCACCAGGGAAGCCCTCATAGTAGGTAGCAATGAACCAAAAATGCAACCTTGGGCATCTCCAAGCCAGAATGCCCACATTCTCGTACCCACTGCTACCCCAGGCCCCCACCCACATGCAAGCAATTTTTCTTTTAATATTTGTATTTGGCTGTATCAATTTACATTCCCACCAACCATGTAAGAGGGTTCTCTTTTCCCCACACTGTCTCCAGCATTTGTTCGTAAATTTTTTTATGATGGCCATTCTGATCAGTGTGAGGTGATATCTCATTGTAGTTTTAATTTGCATTTCTTTAATAATTAGTGATATTGAGCATCTTTTCATATGTTTGTTGGCCATCTATATGTCTTCTTCAGAGAAATATATATTTATGTCTTGTGATTTTTTTTGATTGGGTTGTTTTTTATTTTTTGATATTGAGCTTCAGGAGCTGTTTGTATATTTTGGAGATTAATCCCTTGTCCGTTGCTTCATTTGCAAATATTTTCTCCCATTCTGAGAGTTATCTTTTCATCTTGTTTATGGTTATCTTTGCTGTGCAAAAGTTTAATTAGGCCTCATTTGTTTATTTTTGTTTTTATTTTCATTTACTCTGGAGATGGGTTGTACTTGGTATTTGAACAGAATGCATTTCTTATGAAACTATCCTACCGTAAATAATTTTGTGCCTCAGTTTAGTATTTCTGAAAACAGCATCCCAGTCTTTAAAAGAAAAACAAAAAGGGTCGAGGGAGATGTCCTATGCAAAACTAAAATTCCTTTGGAAACTGACTGAAGCCGACCTATGGGATAACTTGTGCGACTTGTGTTTATAAAATCTGAAGTAGGTAAACAAAAGATGCAAGCTAGGAAATATCAAAATACATCAAGTCAGATGGAACAAAGAAGAAAACAAATGAATCATTAAAGCAAAGGGGTTCCATTGTCATAAGGGAGTAAATTAGAGAGTGATTTAAATCAACACCTGAAGATAAAAGCTCAAAATACTTACATAACAATACTCATTCGTGTGATAAATAGACTCCAACTTGTGAGAGGCTCATATTTTAACTCTCTAAACAACCACCTCCTACTTCTAAATTACCTAAAAGCCTTCATACCTGATTGCTCAATAAACAGTCTGGGTCTGGAATAAAATTCTGATTAAGAAAAGAATTTCCTCTTGGAAGAGGGAGGTGAGCTTAACTGGCAAGCAGGGCCAACTTTGTGAGTCACAGATGGGAAGATAAAGGAGAACTACCTAATGTTGAAAAAATGTGCCCCGTCAGTAATTATATTAGATCCTGTCTGATTCTCACAGCTTAGTGGGTAGGTAGCTGCTACATGCTTTATAAAAGGCGAAGTAGATGTTCAGAGAAGTTCAACAAGGGAGGAAGGAAAGCTCTCAGCGAGCAAGGGGGTTCGGGGTCTCTGCCCCCACACTTGACAGGTTATAGCTGGTTTTCTGATGTCTAAGAAGGGCTGGTTCAGAATCCTGGTGACTCGTGGGATGGAGACTGTGGTGTGGTGATGGGGGGCAGTTGGTACTTAGAGGGAGCTGGTGAGGGGCATCTCTTTCCCCCTGTTAGAGAACCAGGCTCGGAGCTGTTCTTGGAAGAGGAATTCCATCTTCAGCTTCTTATCTGTAGCAGACTGAAGTGCTGCAGTCTTAGTATTTCCTGATCCTCTGCCCAGCAAGTCCATCCTGGCCTCTGGGACACAGCCCCAGCTGCACCCTCTTCTTCTCCGGGCCCTTCCCAGGCCAGGCGTGTCTGGGACTCCCTTCTTCACACCCCCAGCCCCAGACTGGGCTGCCTCTGAAAATTTCATGCCTCCAGGTGCTACATGGATTATTCATGAAGGCTGCGCACGGTCGCCATGGGAGCCGATTGGCTGCGGCATCTTTAGCATATTAATGACCCTCTCTGATTGAGAGCCTGCCCGGCAGAGACCCACCTGGCTCCTTAGTCGCTGGCAGGACCAACTTTTCCATTTGCAGAACACGTTGTTTGTTATTTTCTTTCCAGATGACCCAGGAGTAATATTTACTTAATTGACTAATCCCAGAGAGCGTGGATCCCCCCTGGAGCCTCAAAGGATGGCAGCTCCCCTGCTGGCCTCTCTGGGGGGGTCGGCCTCAGGTCATGGCCTCCTCCTGGCTTCCTTTCTCCCTGGTGAGGCGGTCAGGCCAGCAGGCGCCCCCAGTGGGCAGACATGATGTCAGAAAGGCTGAGTCACTGAGCCCAGATAGGGTGTCAGGCTGGGCTGTGAAGGCAGCCTCAGCAAGCTTGTGGGCTCCAGCTGGAGGGTACTGTGTTGATGCCAGGCTGGGGCTGCAAGGGGTCCCTTAGAAAGGTTCTAGCTACACTGTGCAGAGGCATCATGGGAAGCTAGTACTGATGCACACCTGTGATTTATAAGAAGCACATGAAAATCACAAGGCTTCTCACAAGCCTGCCGGAGTCCAAGGGGGCTTCTGGTCAACCCTGGCCAATTCCCATCTGTAGGCTACTGCAGGGGCTGGGGTAGCTGGGTGCCAACTGAATACACATGAGAAGGGAAGGGACCTAGACAACTGCTTGGGAGAAAGGTAGGGTTTCAGTGCTTCCCTGTAAGAAGAAAACGTTAGCCAAAGGAAAGATGATGCAGAGCAGTGGAGACCCACAACCGCTGGCAGAAGGGCTGCTGGGCCATGGCCAGGCCTTGGGTGACTAGTGAGGGTTGGCGCAGGCTGGTGGCACAGATCTGGATCTCTCCTGAATGTCTCTGTAACCCGCTGCTGAGTCCAAGGGTCTTTCAGGGGGGTGTCGGGAGGCTCTTCCTGTCCCAGTAAGAAGGTGATGTGTTTAGATTTGCATTCCAGGAATAGAAGCAGCAGTGGGATTCGAATTACACAGCCTACTCCAAACAGTTGAGCAGCTGCTTGCTTTTCCGCTATCGCTGAAGACCAGGGCCCTCTCTGAGCACCCCGGGAGGGCAGCAGGAGCAGGCAGCTGGTCCATTCTCAGCACAGAGATGCCCTGGCTATTCAAGTACAGATACAGCCGTGGTTGAGTCACTGGGTGCCTATGCCAGCAAATAGAGAGGAGAGAACAAAACCTGGGTGATGTTAAAAAGGGAAGCCCCTCCACCTCCCTGGAAAGTGGAATCCACACTAGCAGTGCCCTGCGCTAAGGGCAGCAGGATTGCAGTGGAGCTTCTGTCAGGGAGAAAGGAGGAAGCCCCTTTCCTTCTTAACGGCCATGGGGATCTCTGTTAACTTTGCACATCCAAAGAAAGCCTTGAGTGGAGGGAGCACAGGGTGGATTGGCATAGGCACTTTAAACTAGCCTGTCATTTAATATTAGTTTACAACAAATCTTGAGGGCAGGAGGGGAAGGGGGCGACAGAAGATGAGATGGTTGGATGGCATCATCGACTCAATGGACATGAGTTTGGGCAAACTCCAGGAGACAGTGAAGGACGGGGAGGCCTGGCGTGCGCAGTCCATTGGCTCCCAAAGAGCCAGCCAAGACTGAGCAGCTGAACAACAACAACACATAGAGATTTACTTAGAGAAACTAAAGTTGCTGCCATGCTGTCAATTCTGTTAAAAATAAACACTTTTTGCATGTTTTGCGTCAACCTAGAAACTCCATGATGAGGCCAGAGGGAGCAAAGTCAGTGACCTTCACCTTGGGAGAATGCTAGGACCACGGCTTCTGTATGAGGGTGTGCGTGCTGCACTTTCTGGTGGTTTGAGCGTCTTGGGGACAGCAGCTGGGGACCTTGCAGGAGGAGCTGCACTCAGCTGGGCTCTCATGGACTCTGTGCAATTTCACAGGTAAATATTCTGAGTCACAGTTATGACACAAGATGCAAATTTCAACTTTGAGAATGATAACTGGTTTCCAAATCATATCTCTCCAACTGTACATAATATGTATCATTCTTCAGTTGCTCTTTGTGTCTGACTCTTTGCAGTCCCATGGACTGCAGCACTCCAGGCTCCTCTGTTCTCTACTATCTCCTGGAGTTTGCTCAAATTCATGTCTGTTGAACTGGTGAGGCTATTTAACCATCTCATCCTTTGTAGCCTCCTTCTTCTCCTGCCCTCTGCTCTCAATCTTTCCCAGAATCAGGGCCTTTTCCAATGAGTCAGTTCTTCACATCAGGTGGCCAAAGTATTGGAGCTTTAGCTTCAGCATCAGTTTTTCCAATGAATATTCAAGGTTCATTTCCTTTAGGATTGACTAGTTTGATATCTTTGCAGTCCATAGGACTTTCAAGAGTCTTCTCCAGCACCACAATTCAGACATATCAATTCTTAGGCACTCAACTTTTTTTATGGCCCAACATTCACATCTGTACATGACTACTTGAAAACCCATGTTGAAACGCATAAACAGGGTTGCTGCTAAGTCGCTTCAGTCTTGTCTGACTCTGTGTGACCCCATAGATGGCATTCTACCAGGCTCCCCCGTCCCTGGGATTCTCCAGGCAAGAACACTGGAGTGGGTTGCCATTTCCTTCTCCAATGCATGAAAGTGAAAAGTGAAAGTGAAGTCACTCAGTCATGTCTGACTGTTCATGACTCTATGGACTGCAGCCTACCAGGCTCCCCCATCCATGGAATTTTCCAGGCAAGAGCACTGGAGTGGGGCGCCATTGTCTTCTCCATAAACAGGGTTATTATGCTATAAATAGATTATTTAGGGTTAGACTGAGGAGAGATGGGATGGAGAGGAGAGGGGAAGAAGCGGGAAAATCATTCCATTTGTTCTTAATCCTGAATTATTCTAGGTATTCTATCTACCATGCAGACAGACTCTGAAACCAAACTCAGGACAGTAGTCTTGGGTCTCGGTAACCTTCAGAATTTGATGGGTCTAAAACATACTAGAAAATGGAAAAGAAAACATCCAGAGATAGATCATCTTTCCCTCAGCTGAAGATTATTTTTGAAGTAAAACTTTCAGGAAAATAAATTATGAAAAGTCTAAAATGGTTAAGCATCTGAGCTTTGCCATTTTTCACTGTAGCTATGGTACCAAGGATCCTGGGAAAACCATTCCAAATGTCTGCTCCCAACATCTCCACAATTTCATCAAAGCTTTGCACAACTAATGTTCATTGAATTCAGTATTGTACATCCACTTCAGGTGGAGTGAGATTTTGCCATTATTTTAATAAAGCAATTTGGAGCACATAGAGGCACAAAGGCAGTATCTATATAGTAAATATACACATACATAATTAGAAGGCTGCTAAATTATATAGGATGGTGTTTAAAGAACCAAAGAGTTCAAAATTGAAATGGAAGCCTGGTAAATAACCCATTATACCCTAAGAAATCCTGATTGCCTATTCATAGTTGGAATTTACATGAACCCTTGTTCATTAAAGAATGAATAGCTGCTAATTTGCAGCATTACCAAAGCAAAGTTCAGATGACAGAATAAGAAAAAAACTCTCAAATCAGAGATCTACCAGCTGTCCCACATAAACACCACTGAAAGTTCCTTAATATACGGGAGACCCTATTTTTAAATTCTACTATCTAATTAAAATACCCCAGAGAAAAAAGATGCAGATTGCAGAAATCAAAATTTAATAATAATAAAGAAGATGGGAGGGAGCAAATCAATCCATTTGTTAAAGCAGTTTGCTAAAGTGCTTGTTTTTGAGTGTTTATTTATTTAAGCAGCAGAACCTACCTGAGCATTCTTCACAGAAACAGGCTAAGACTCTTGTTCAGATTCACCTGTGAAGAGCTTATATCAGGGAATGGAAAAGTGATAGAAGTAACCCAGACATGATTTTTTTCCCTTAAGAGGCTCATAAGCCAGGGAAGGAATCAAACACAGTAGGGAGATGGGGCTTGGAAAGATTTAGTGAGAGTGAAATGCCCAATTCTGAAGAGCTGTCACTTCCTCAGAAAGCCTGGGATCTCTGCAACTTGGAATCAGAGCTGAGAGGTGCTGTCAGGATGGCTGACAGCCCAGGGCAGGCGCTGCCATGACTTGTCCAAAGTCACACAGAAAGCATCAGAGCTAGAACCTGACCCACAGCTGATGACACTTAGATGTCTACATTTCTCTTATAGATTATCAGCTTCTCACACTGTATCATTCAAAGATTAGTTCAGTTCAGTGGCTAAGTCTGACTCTTTGCCACCCCATGTACTCCAGCAAACCAGGCCTCCCTGTCCATCATCAACTCTGGAGTTTACTCAAACTCATGTCCATTGAGTCAGGGATGTCATCCAACCATCTCATCCTCTGTCATCCCCTTCTCCTCCTGCCTTCAATCTTTCCCAGCATCAGGGTATTTTCAAATGAGTCAATTTTTTGCACCCAGTAGCCAAAATACTGCAGCTTCAGCTTCAACATCTGTCCTTCCAATGAATATTCAGGACTGATTTCCTTTAGGATGGACTGGTTGGGTCTCCTTGCAGTCCAAGGGACTCTCAAGAGTCTTCTCCAACTCCATAGTTCAAAAACATCAATTCTTCTGCACTCAACTTTCTTTATAGTCCAACTTTCACATCCATACATGACTACTGGAAAAACCTTGGCCTTGACTATATGGACCTTTGTTGGGAAAGTAATGTCTCTGCTTTTTAATATGCTCTCTAGGTTGGTCATGACTTTTCTTCCAAGGAGCAAGCATCTTTTAATTTCATGGCTGCAATCACCATCTGCAGTGATTTTAGAGCCCAGAAAAATAAAGTCTGACACTGTTTCCACTGTTTCCCCATCCATTTGCCATGAAGTGATGGGACCAGATGCCATGAGCTTTGTTTTCTGAATGTTGAGCTTTAAGCCAACTTATTCACTCTCCTCTTTCATTTTCATCAAGAGGCTCTTTAGTTCTTCTTCACTTTCTGCCATAAGGATGGTGTCATCTGCATATTTGAGGTTATTGTTATTTCTCCTGGCAATCTTGATTCTGGCTTGTACTTAATCCAACCCAGCATTTCACATGATGTACTCTGCATATAAGATAAATAAGCAGGGTGACAATATACAGCCTTGACATACTCCTCTTCCTATTTGGAACCAGTCTGTTGTTCCATGTCCAGTTCTAACTGTTGCTTCTTGACCTGCATACAGATTTCTCAGGAGGCAGGTCAGGTGGTCTGATATTCCCATCTCTTTCAGAATTTTCCACAGTTGGTGGTGATCCACACAGTCAAAGGCTTTGGCATAATCAATAAAGCAGAAATATATATTTTTCTGGAACTCTCTTGCTTTTTTTTTTCCCTGCTATTCTTTTATTTATTTATTTATTTTAATTTTAAAATCTTTAATTCTTACATGTGTTCCCAAACATGAACCCCCCTCCCACCTCCCTCCCCATAACATCTCTCTGGGTCATCCCCATGCATCAGCCCCAAGCATGCTGTATCCTGCATCAGACATAGACTGGTGATTCAATTCTTACATGATAGTATACATGATAGAAAATAATGAGAAAGTAGAAAAAGAAATTAAGGAAACAATTCCATTTACCATTGCAATGAAAAGAATAAAATACTTAGGGATATATCTACCCAAAGAAACTAAAGACCTATATATAGAAAACTATAAAACACTGATGAAAGAAACCAAAGAGGACACTAATAGGTGGAGAAATATACCATGTTCATGGATCAGAAGAATCAATATAGTGAAAATGAGTATACTACCCAAAGCAATTTACAAATTCAATGCAATCCCTATCAAGCTACCAGCCATATTTTTCACAGAACTAGAACAAATAATTTCAAGATTTGTATGGAAATACAAAAAACCTCAAATTGCCAAAGCAATCTTGAGAAAGAAGAATGGAACTGGAGGAATCAACTTGCCTGACTTCAGGATCTACTACAAAGCCACAGTCATCAAAACAGTATGGTACTGGCACAAAGACAGACATATAGATCAATGGAACAAAATAGAAAGCCCAGAGATAAATCCACACACCTATGGACACCTTATCTTTGACAAAGGAGGCAAGAATATACAATGGAGTAAAGACAATCTCTTTAACAAGTGGTGCTGGGAAAACTGGTCAACCACTTGTAAAAGAATGAAACTAGATCACTTTCTAACACCGCACACAAAAATAATCTCTTGCTTTTTTGATGATCCAACATATGTTGGCAATTTGATCTCTGGTTCCTCTGCCTTTTCTAAAACCAGCTTGAACATCTGGAAGTTCATGGTTCACATACTGTTGAAGAAAAAAGATTAGAAGGCAAGGAATACACACCCTGCAGTGCCCCCACTGCACCATACACAACCATCAAAGGCTCAATAACCTTGAAATAACAAGCTTCTACATTATTATATTTATATATATCAAGTTATATCCAATCAAAGATATAAAGTATAGATCAAATGCCACTGATTTATTATTATTCAGTCAGTAGCAAGTAATGTGAATACTAAGAAAAACCACCAGCAATGTGATGGAGCATAAATAACACAAGATCCAAAGTGATGAAACTTTGCTAGTTCTCAAGAAAATGTAAATGACAGTACAAATTAAGGACCAAATTGGGTCATTTGTAGAGATGTAGATGGACCTAGAGTCTGTCATACAGAGTGAAATAAGTCAGAAAGAAAAACAAGTATTGTATATTCCTGCATATTTCTGGAATCTAGAAACATGGAATATGTGAATCTGTTGGCAGGGCAGGGATAGAGATGCAGACATAGAGAACAGATATGTAGCCATAGATGGGGAGGAGGGGTGGGACACACTGAAAGGGTAGGCTTGACATATATACACACTATCAGGTATGAAATAGATAACTAGTGGGAAGCTGCTGTTTAGCACAGGGAGCTCAACTCGGTGCTCTGTGATGACCTAAATGGGTGGGATGGGGGCGGGATGAGAGAGAGGTCCAAAAGGGAGGGGGTATAGGTATACATATGGCTGATTCTTCATTGTACAGCAGAAACCAACACAACATTGTAAAGCAATTACACCCCAACAGGAAAAAAAAAAAAAAAAGACTGTATGACTTGCTAAGTTGACAAAAGTAAATTATGATAAACAGTGTTAAAGAAGTTTAGCAGAAGACAGACACTCTTCAGCCTTGCTTGTGGGAAGGTCAGTCTCATTGTTTTCTCTAAAGTTTATGGGAGCAGATGTGGACAGCCAAAAAGATACTCATTTTCTCAAGCAACTTGATTTCTTATAAATTTATTGAAGAAAATAGGCAAGAAAACAGAGACGTGTGCATACAAATGTTTGTGATACTGAAAACTGGAAACGAGCAGCTTATTCAAAGATAAAGATCAACTAAACTATAGAATCACAGCTTGTGTACCCCAGATGGTGGTATGAAAATCCTGCATCCCACTGGGATTATTAGAATGAGCTCTGGAGTATGGGAAAATCCTGGCTTCACAAGTCACTCTTCGGGTGATACTGGATAAGTTACCTAATGTTTCCCTGCCTTGGGGTCCTCATTTGTAAGATGCAGAATTACCAGTCTTAAAGGAAATCAACCCTGAATGTTTATTGGAAGGACTGATGCTGAAGCTGAAACTCCAATCCTTTGACCACCTGATGTGAAGAACTAACTGATTTGAAAAGACCCTGATGCTGGGAATGATTGAAGGTAGGAGGAGAAGGGGATGATAGAGGAGGAGATGGTTGGATGGCATCACCGACTCAATGACATAAATTTGAGCAAACTCCAGGAGATGGTGAAGGATAGTGAAGCCTGGCATGCTGCAGTCCATGGGGTCACAAAGAGTTGGACACGACTGAGTGACTGAACAGGAACAAGAACAACTTCAGAGGATACCCAGGAGGATTAAATGCATCAACACTCCTTTTATGTAAAACACTTAGATTAGACTTGGCTACATTGTGTGTGTGTCAGTCAAGGGTCCCCAGAAAAACAGAACCAATAGATGAAAGAGAGAGACAAATTTAGCATAGAAACAGGCCAAGAAGTCACACCCTCTGCTGCCTGCAAGCTGGAGAAACAGAAGGCCAGTGTGAGTCCGAAGGCTCAGAAAGCCGGAGCGCTGATACCTTGGGGCAGGAGATGATGAATGTCTGGACTTGACCGAAAAAAAATTTGCCCTCCCTGTGCCTTTTATTCCACTCAGGCCATTAAATGCAAGCTTCTTTATGCAGCCCACAGATTCGAATTCTACTCTTTTTCTGAAACACCCTCCCAGACACACCAAGAAAGAATGTTTTTTCAGCTCTCTGGCATCCCTTAGTGTGGTCAAGTAGACATATAAATTTTACCATCATGTGTTCAAAACTATTATTTAACTATTTCACTATTACCATGTGCGGCTTCCTAGGTGGCTCAGTGGTAAAGAATCTGCCTGCCGATGCAGAAGGCACAGGAGACATGGGTTGGATCCCTCAGTTGGGAAGAGCCCTTGCAGAAGGAGATTACAACCAACTCCAGGATTTTTGCCTGGGAAAATCCCATGGACAGAGGAGCCTGACAGACTACAATCCATGGGGCTGCAAAGAGTCAGATACAACTTAGCGACTAAGCACAGCACAGCACAGCTATTATCATGTCTCAGTAAATGATGTTATCAGAGTGTATTTAATTTTCAAAACATTTTAGAGTGAAATAAAACCTAAGGAAATAGAACAAGACATTAAAAATATTTCTATATCTTTATGCTTGTTTCTATTTTCTATTTGTATATAATTAGTGCAATGCCAAAGAATGTTCAAACTACTGTACAATTGCACTCATCTCACATGCTAGCAAAGTAATGATCAAAATTCTCCAAGCTAGGCTTCAACAGTATGTGGACTGAGAACTTCCAGAAGATCAAGCTGGATTTAGAAAAGGCAGAGGATCCAGAGATCAAATTACCAATATCCATTGCATCCTAAAAAAAGAAAGAGGATTCCAGAAAAACATCTACTTCTGCTTCATTGACTACACTAAAGACTTTGACTGTGTGGATCACAACAAACTGTGGAAAAATCTTCAAGAGATGGGAATACCAGACCACCTGACCTGCCTCCTGAGAAATCTGTATGCAGGTCAAGAAGCAACAGTTAGAACTGGACACGGAACAATGGGCTGGTTTCAAATTGGGAAAGGAGTACTTCAAGGCTGTATATTGTCACCCTGCTTATTTAACTTCCATGCAGAGTACATCATGTGAATGCCAGGCTGGATGAAGCACAAGCTGGAATCAAAATTGCCAGGAGAAATATCAATAATTGCAGATGGTACTACCCTCATGGCAGGAAGCAAAGAGGAATTAAAGAGCCTCTTAATGAAAGTGAAAGAAGGGAGTAAAAAAGTTGGCTTAAAGCTCAGCATTCAGAAAACTAAGATCATGGCATCCGGTCCCATCACTTCATGGCAAATAGATGGGGAAACCATGGAAACAATGACAGACTTTATTTTCTTGGGCTCCCAAATCATTGCAGATGGTGACTGCAGCCATGAAATTAAAAAACACTTGCTCCTTGGAAGAAAAGTTATGACCAACGTAGACAGCATATTAAAAAACAGAGACATTACTTTGCCAACAAAGGTCTGTCTAGTCAAGGCTATGGTTTTTCCAATAGTCATGTACAAATGCAAGAGTTGGACCATAAAGCTGAGTGCTGAAGAATTGATGCTTTTGAACTGTGGAGTTGGAGAAGACTCTTGAGAGTCCCTTAGACTACCGGGAGATCAAACAGGTCAATCCTAAAAGAAATCAGTCCTGAATATTCATTGGAAGGACTGATGCTGAAGCTGAAGCTCTAATACTTTGGCCACCTAATGCAAACTGACTCATTAGAAAAGATTGAAGGCAGGAGGAGAAGGGGACCACAGAGGGTGAGATGGTTGGATGGCATCACTGACTCGATGGACATGAGTTTGAATAAGTTCCGGGAGCTGGTGATGGACAGGGAAGCCTGGCGTGCTGCAGTCTATGGGGTCGCAAAGAGTCAGACACAGCTGAGCAATTCAACTGAACTGAATGCATTGTCTGTATAGTAACATCTTTTTAAGAACTCTACCTATATTTTCAAAAGTCTGCTATGCAAGTAAAGAGAAATAACATTCATGACACAGTAGTCACATGCGGTGCAGTGAAGAGCTTGCAGTGCAGTGATGAACGCAGTGTGATTCCCCGCTCTGCTGATCACATACTTACTGTAAAGCCTTGGGCAGGTTTATTTAACCTCTTTAAATCTCAGTGCTATAATGGCAATAGAGCTATGTGTGGATTAAATGAGATAATCTGCAAGGAACATTCCCTCTAACACCAAATGGGAAGACTATGCTCTGCAAAAATATTAACCAGGATTACTAGTCAGCACACGTCAGTTATAACCAAATCAAATTAAGAATTATATATTTCTGGATTGAGCTGTGAAGAATCTAGAACATGAAAATTATGTCAGAGTTGACAGTTCAAGGTACAAACATACAAGTCACATCTCACCCAATTGTTCATATGTCAGAGAAATGGTTGGATCTATGTCCTACGCTAAAATGTATAGTTTTAAGAATTAAAATGATACAGAAAAATGCTTTTATTATTCTTCGTTTTCCCTAGGAAAGCAATCTTCATCAGAACAAGACAGAAAAATATGGAAACACACATGAATGCCTCTCATTACAGATGCCATAGCAATTTGTTCAGTTTGTTTTCATTGCATTAAGTACAAATAAAACCATTGGCCACCTGAACTAGCAAATGTTCTCATCCAAACTTACTTTAAAATGCAGCAAAATAAATGAATGAATGAATACACGCATATATAAAAAAATGAAATGGGTCATTAGAAGTTTAGGGAAGAAACAGCAATTAGGCTTATGATAAAATAAATATAGTAAGTGATTGATTGCAAAATGGAGATGGTGAGTGTATGATTATTTATTCTACACTTCTTCATCATTCAATACTGGGGAAAAAAAGCAAAGAGAAAGTCCCATGAAATGCGTGCACTGGGCTCCTTGTGGAATCTGCGTGTCCAAGGTGGTCTTGTAGGAGGAGAAGCGTGCCTGTTCACTGCAAGCCTGTCTCCACACGCAGTGTGCCATGGGTGTGCTCTGTTCTCAGTAGTTGAGTGGTGGTGGGAAGTTTGGCCTCGTGAACTTGGTGCTGACTCTTTTCCCTAATCAACGTGGAAAAAAAAAAATGGAACAGGCTTGGATTCTAAATTTTAAAAATGACACTATTGTTTTAGGGATTTTTCTCTGCCCTGCTACCACTAAATTTATACTTGTCTTTCAAATGAACTTTAAAGGGAACATTTTATTGTTCCCTCAAAGTTTTAGTATTTCAAAGTAACATCAACTCTGTTCCTCTCTGCCAAGGCCTGGTACCACCCACCTGGGAGAGATCACTTCTGAGCTGGCCATCTCCTTGGGAGGCATCTTTCTTGAGAGAGATGCTTGGGGAAGATCCATGAATAGGGTGGAATAATTCTCAGACAAAAGTTGGCCATTGGTCATTCAGAAAACTTTCCTGTCTGAACCTCCCCCCACAATCCATGCCTGTGAAATATGTGTGTGCGCGTGCGCACGCACGCACACACACACACCTTCCATGGCTGCTTCAGTTATGTCAGCACCCCCTTTGTCTGGCCACCATCGTGGACTTGTCCAGAAGCAGTGGCCAAACTCTTCCCTGTGTTACTCTACATTTTGATAGAGAGGCTGCATTAATGTCTAATGAAGTGTCCACTGCACTGACATAGAAATTACCTGAATGTGATCTTTTAACAAATACACACTCATCTAGAAATGTGTGTAAAACTAGAGGTTGTATATTACTCACACTTTGCTACCGTCCTCTCATGTGGTGTTCAAGCCAACTTCAAAGAGATCCTATGTGGTTGTTCTGTGGGTTTCTAGGCTGGAGTGTGGACTGTGGTGCTGAGTGGCTCGCTGCTTTGATGGTGACTGGTGCTGTGTATGCAAAGAAAAATCAAATGTTTGAATCAAAGGAAAACAGAAGAGTGTGAAATGAATGTACGATGTCTTCCTCTCCAACCCCCAAATGTATGCTTTATCTTGGAATCATACCTATTTGACATAAGCAAGATTTTACCAAATGACTCAAAATATAGTTAAGATGCCAGCATCACTCAAAAATATGACTCGATTCTTTGTGCAGTATTTTAGTTATGTTCAGGAAAGATTATGACAAGGACTTATATTCCATGCTGGGAAGTGAGCTGATGATTCTTATAAATAAGCACTTACTAGGAAAATTGACAAGCAGATCAATTGTACCTATGATACAAATTTGTAAGAAGACCAAAGGATGACTAGCTGCTGCTAAGACCTGAAACCAGAGACGAGGAGCTACAGTGGAATGGAGTTCCAGCTCTTGCATCACAATAGGATTCAGAAGGATAGTGTTAAAGCTGAGAAGCCCTAACTCTTAAAACTGCTGATGCGAGAAAAGCACTAATTCACAATTTGCAGACACAAGTCACATGACCATAGTTAGGTTCAAAAGCACAGAGAAACCAGAGAGTGGTCAATTATCACGGCAACCATCTGCCTATTGTACTAAGCCACTCTGAGTCAGTCATCCTGCATTTGTTTAAACCCTATGATGGCAGTTTATATGGGTCCTTTCCAGGCTATGTTTGTTGACAAAGAGGTCAATGGAGACAAGGAGTCCCTACCTTCCAGGAGGTTATCCTATAAGACACTCTGTTTTAAGGAAGAAGAAGACCATCATGACAAGTAGCACCATGTAGGTGGTGTGGATGAAAGGCTGGGGGAATGCAGGAAACAACGGTTTGTTCTAGGTGCGATAAGTCATGGGCAAGAAGGGTAAATGACAAAACTCTATGGAAGTGGTCAAATGACAGCAAGGCTGACTTTAGAAGACTGTGGAGGTTTGTGGGGATGGAGTTAAGAATCGAGGGCTTTTCTTCAGCTTTTACAAATCAAAGAAATTTGGGAGGTCTATTTTGGGGGTATTAATAAATAGGTCATGATTTGCTTCTACACAATTTCACAAGTTTTTATTTTGGAACTTTGATCCTAAACTTCCTGTCTTGTCCTCTGTGTTCTAGATTGAGGGCATCCCACACTAAAGCAGGAAGCTGATGGCCACCGTGAAGGTGAAAAAGTCGCTGGAGCCAATCAACCTAGACTCCAGCTCGTCACGAAAAGTGGAACGTATACACTGGGGTACAAGCTGACTCTCAAAATGATCAGACAAAGCACAGCGAAACTGGTCATCCTCATGGACTGCCCAACCTTGAGGAAGCTGAAATAGAGTATTATGCCATGTTGGTCATCACTACAGTGATAATGGTGATATTGAACTGGGCACAGCATGTGCAGAATATTATAGAGTACGCACATTGGCTGTCACTGATCCAGGGCATTCTAATCTAATATCATCAGAAGCATGTGAGGACACACAGGTGAATCGTAAAGCATGCACAATTTTTCTTTAGTAAAACTGGCCAGAGCTTGTTTGCTTTTTTTTTTTTTTTTTAATATCACTTTGGTATTCACAGATTTTCTCACTTCTCTTACTCTGCCCTCCCATGATCCCTTTCGACTTTTGAATGGTGTTTCTCATGCTCTGGCCTTTCTTTAATCCAGTTGGCCTTTGTTGGAGTTGGCAAACTAGACCCAGATCAATATGGTGCACACAAGGGGATGTTAGAACATTCTTTGTATTCCCCACACTCATCCATGTGGGTCTAGACTTTTGGAGACTAAGAACAGGGCTAATGTCATGCGTCTATATTAACGTCAGTGCCATATTGGGAACCCACCATCTGTTCTATAACCTAAGATAGAAGAAAGTACAAATTATTAAGCGTGAAAGTGAAAGTCACTCAGTTGTGTCTGACTCTTTGCAGCCCCATGAACTATACAGTCCATGGAATTCTCTAGGCCAGAATATGTTCCCTTCTCCAGGGGATCTTCCCAACCCAGGAATCAAACCCAGGTCTCCTGCATTGCAGGCAGATTCTCTACCAGCTGAGCCACACGGGAAGCCCAAGAATAGTGGTGTGGGTAGCCTATCTCTTCTCCAGCAGATTTTCCCAACCTAGGAATTGAACACGGGATCTTCTGCATTGCAGGTGGATTCTTTCCTAACTGTGCTATCAGGAAAGCCCAAATTACAAAAAGCCAATTGATATTCAACCTTTCAGGAATATTTCTAATTTGTGGAATGAGAGGTGTCCATCAGTAAGATAATTTATCTGAGCTTCCTTATGAAAGTCATGCAACTCACTGGAGATTAGTTTTCTTTTCATTTAACATTTTGCATCATTTAACAGCTTATATCTCCAGCAAGTTTGTCCTAACATTATCAGTACATAGTTATTTTACCATGTTAAGAATATGAGCTTCATGTGTTTTCCTTGTGTAAAATTTCATTTGTTCCACAGTTAAACTTAAAGAAAAAGTTGATTTATGTTTTTCTCCCTGGGTGAGGCCTTGAGAATTGATCCTATACATTTTAAAAATTGATTTGACTAGAATTATGCTAATGAGAGAATTATTAATAGTTCTGTTCCTCTCTGTTTCTAATAACCATTTATTTCTTCCAATTATTTACCTGTACTTTTAATTATTTCTTTTCAGTAGCCAATGAGTTATGGTTCAATTCATGTTATAAACTCTTTAAAGGCAGGAGAGAAATTATACACCGAGGTATAAAATATTTGAAATAGATGGGGAGAATGAAAAAAATAAAATTGAAATGCCTTAAGAGGCCATGTAAATAATAAAAATAAATAAAGTTTATCAGATGTAAATAATAGAGGATGATGGTATAAAGAAAGTTTATTTTTTCCCCTCATTTTATGTGTTTGTTGACCAAATAAAACACTTTCAGCTTAAAAAAAATTCAGCCTGACAGTTGGAAGTCACAGATTCTAACACGAATCCTCATTTTATAGGTGAAAAAAATGGGGAAACTGGAGAGATCAAGTGATTTCCTTCTCAAAAAGCAAATTAATAACAGAGGTCAAAACAAAATGACCAGTTCCTAGTGTGGGGATAGGTGGACTATTTTTCAAATTTGTGCACCAAGTGTTTCAAATACACTGATTGGATAGGGCCCCTTCACTGTCAATCCTAGTTGCACCTCACACTGCTGCTCTGTGATTTCTGATGAACAAAAATGGCATCTTAATTATTGTATCTTACATCTTCAACCAAATAGGTACTATCAGTCAAAATACTAGGAAGAAGAATCCTCCGGACAAATAAAGGGATAGTGAAAATTAACCTTATTAGAAACTTTAAGAAGTTGAGCATAGAAAACCCAAATTTTTATTTTACTTTTTTATGGCTTTGAATATATATATATATATACACATATATATATATGTATGTATTTTACAGGAGTAATGGTCTTTGAATGAAATTGACCTCTTGTCAACAGGCACAAATAAATAACATATCTGTCTTGTAAATAAATAAGTCAAGATTTCAATGCATTGTTAATGCTTCTTATTCTTGCACATACTTTGTTAAAATACAATATTAAATTTTTGACAGCTAATAATTTAGATGAAGTGAGAAGATGAAGAGAAAACTGCACTCATTTCCTCCAAAACTGCAAAAAATATATTCAATTTTAGATTTGTAAATATCAATTTGAATGATTGATCCAATATTTTCCCATTATATTTCCTCTGATCATCTGGCTTCAGCTTTTGTCAACCAGGGACCTAATATATCAAGTAAATTTTTGTGCACAGACATCATAAAAGATGTGACAATTATACCACATATCCTTTTTGCAAAACGAGCTGTTCCAGGTGGCTGACACAATTATTTTGTGCTGAAATTCTTTGTATTGGATGATAAACTGGGTAGGAACACAGTATTTCCCTTTGTTTTTAGATATGCGTTATTCACTTGTTGATTGCTGAGTTGAGCAAATGCATCTAATCTTTTTTTCTGAGCTTTTGAGTATGTGACCCACTTTATGATTATGATTAATGTCGCAAGTGTCACTGATACTTTTTTGTATTCATCTTGAGTAGTGGTGACATGTCTTCCTTTTTAAATGTTCTTCTTTTTGCTTTTATGGACAGAGTGAAAAATTCTAAATGCACAACTACTTTCAGGGTTCACTACAAAAAAATTTTAATGATGGTGTCTCTAGATATCTTTTATACCTTCTTGAAAGATGATACAATATCTTCGACAGCAAAACAAGAAAACAAAAAGACAACGCAAGAGTGGTGTTTCATTTCAGCTCTGCATCGTCCTTCTGGATGAGTTCGTTATTCTTCCCTGACATAATTATTTTGTCTTTGTGTTGTTGAGAATAATTATGAGTAATAATGACATAATTCCCAGGAAGGTAAAATAGAAAAATATCTAATGTATTGGAAAAAATAAAAACACTAAAATTTCACAATTTATTCTACATTTATAAAGAAAACAAATGGACTCAGATAATAATTGCATTCATATTTTTGGAGATTTCTAAGGAAAGAAACTAAAAGTTATGACATATCTATTTTGGAAAAAAAGAAATATTAAGAAAAGAATCTCAAGTCTAAAATTGGGTCTCGTGGGCTTAGATAGTACACCAAGGGTTAATAAAAACATTTTGTTCTTAAGATTAATGTATATGATTAGATAATAAACTTTGATTACAAGAAAGAAAATAAACATCCTTAAGAAGCAAACTGACATTAAGAGACATATATATGGAGTCTGGTGGGTTACAGTCTATAGGGTCGCAACGAGTCAGACACAACTTAGTGACTGAGAAACAACAACAACATCATTGTATGTTTTCATCAATAACAAACTTCCAGATATAACATGAAACAATTTGCCTGTAATTTACTCTTACAGTTTTTCATTTTCTTCCTCAGGGTGGGACTGAGTAGAAGACAGATGCACATGGCATTTAGTGGGTGCTGAATACAAAGTAGGAAAAAATAAGTCTGCAAATTAGTCTTATCCTGGAGAAAATCAACCTAAGATTCCGCAGAATTCTTCAGAGTAAAGATTTCACATAATTCATCACTAGGGTGAGTTTTAATTGGAATACAACCAAAACTTCATAGTTCTTTAGAACATAATCATTTATGTTACCTAGGACTCTACCATAATGAGGTTTCCATTCATATGAGTGGGTTATTTTGTGAAATATTATATGAAAAGCCAAGGAGTTTCTTTAAAAGGAAAACTTGAATACTACTTTTCAGAAGTGTATTAAAATATCTGTGCCTGGTTATGGTTGGAGATTTCTTATTGAGGTAGATATTTGGCAGTCTCTTTCTCTAGTGATATATATAGAGATTTTACTCACAAGTTATTTTACTTATTTAAAGTTGTCTTGAAGCAAAACTGCTCAGCTTATAGCCCATTTAGATATTTTTCTATTGATATTGACACTATTTTCCTAAGCAAAGGCTTAAATTATTTGTTTGTCAAATGTGCTATTTCTTGTTGTTAAATACGATACTAAGCATCATATATATGTATATATGTACATATATACGTTTGCCTAAATGCAAAAATATTTGAGGTAAATTATGTTAAAAGACACATGCGCTACAGTGTATTCTTAAAATAAATTTTACTTAAGAGAATCACAAGCAAAATATAATTAATAAGAAAACAATATGTCCTTAATTGCTTCAGTTGTGTCCACCTCTTTGCCACCCCATGGACCATAGCCCTCCAGGCTCCTTGCTCCATGGAATTTTCTAGGCAAGAATACTGGAGTGAGTTGCCATGCCCTCCTCCAGGGGATCTTCCCAATTCAAGGATTGAACCAGCCTCTCCTGAGTCTCCTACATTGCAGGCAGATTCTTTATTACTAAGCCCCAGGGGCAGCCCCAAGAAAAAAATGTACAATTAGACCAAATACTTCCGAAATCCTATTAAAATGAAAATAAAGGCCCTATTTGAAAGGTGTAAATTCTTAAAGGCAAAAAGCTTTAGAAAAGAGATAAGAACAGAATTTTGAAAGCTAAGGGGAGATGAGTTTGTGATGATTGATTTAACCCACTTGTGCAAAGTACAAAAAAGTGACCTAAGATATTAAAATCATAACAAAAGTAAAATCTGAGTAGAAAGGTTAAACTATAAAGTTAAAGAGCTATCTCAGATTGAGAAAGATAAAATGATGAAAAGCTGAAGAAAAAGGATGCAAAACCGGGAAGTTTAACATTCAAATGACAGAGTTCTTGAAAAAGAGAAGGGAAATGTAAGAGAGAAAATAACTACTGAAATAATCAAGGAGATAATACAAGACAGTTTACTAGAATTAAAGTGTTTTTGGACTGAAGGGTCTATCATATGCAGAATAGAATATATAAAAAGTGGCTTGTTGTGTCCTTGAGACATCTGACGTCTCTGAACACAAAAAGAAAACTATACACATTGCTAAAGGAGAAAAAAAATGTCACACTTATAGAACCAGACTCGTTTTAGTCATCTCACCAGAAAGTAGAAAGGGGGAAATGCTAGAAGGCAGTGGAGCAGGTTATAGAAACTCTGAATGAATTAATTTCTTTCCAAAGATAAGCTACAGGAGGCTTGTCATGGTTTTGATCCAGAACACCTCCCTACCCCTCTTCCAAGTGGGTGAGAGGATTTGTCTTTTCCCATTGCACATGTCTCCACAGTCTCTTCAGATCTGATTTTGAATATGTTGTAAAGGCTTCAAAGGAGGCATGGAAGCAGAATAGGAAAAAGTTTATAAGCAAAATTGGCTCCAAATTGGCCTTTAAAAGCATTTTTCTGATTATTAATACTTAGGATTTGGAGACTGAAAAGTGAAGCAACATCCTCTGTAGTGTTTCCAGCTGGGATTCGATTCATAAATTTATTTAAAATTAACAACCTCATAAAACAGAATGTCATAAAACATTAATGTGCTATCAACATGCATTACATATTTCTTCTAAGAGATGAACTTTTCAGCTAAGCACGAACCCAGATACAAATTCTTTTCAAGCCAAATGACCTTTATGAATTGTCTGAAAAATCCCCCAGAGTGGGGGGGATTGACTACTTCATGAAAAGGAGCTTCATTTCCAAATGTATGTAATGCCATTTTATACATTATTTGATTCTATGATTGAACACAGAACATTGACAAAACAATAACATCCCCCAGAAGTGAGCAGCTGTGAAATGACACCTTTCTGAGGATGGGCATTTGATTGTTTCTGTTATCAGCTTGTAGCAGCAATGCTATCTTGTGTTCTCTCATTCTGTGACTGTTGTGGAAATGACATTGACAAAATGAGAATTTTTATGTAGACTCACCTATATTGAAATTTATAATACCCCCAATAGCTCAATCTACCTAAAGTGTTCAGTATTTAACTGTTGTACTTAATACAGCACATTACTCTCAAACCATTACATTCTTCTCAAAGACCCACAACCGAACAATTTTTCAATATACCTGGGCATGACCATCCATTGAGCCTGCATGTTGCTAAATTTCACGCTCTCTTCCCTTCCTCCAGCCTTCACTTCTTGGTTCCCAGCTTAGATTCCAGAGCCCACCGTTATGATCCCTTCTTGCAAGCCTCTTCTTCGGTTCTAATTTTTCCAGCAAAGCTCAAACCTTGGCTTAGCCCACCCTCCAAATAGCCCCAGCTTGAGTGCCACTGAGTGGTGGTGAGGAAGACAGACGAGGAGACTGGTCTCACTTTAGTAAGTGTTACTTGCTCAGCCGTGCCCGACTCTTTGCGACCCCATGGACTGCAGCCCACCAGTCTCCTCTGTCCATGAGATTTTCCAGGCAAGGATATGGGAGTGGGTTGCCATTTCCTTCTCCAGGGGATCTTCCCAACCCAGGGATCAAACCCTGGTTTCCTGCACTGCAGGCAGATTCTTTACCAACTGAGCTATAAGGGAAGCCCGTCTCACTTTAGCTTCTCCTAATTTACATGGACTCGTAGGGGCACCACTGATTGTTGCTGCATTTCCCTGACACCCTCTCTTTTTCACTCTCCTAAATGTTTAGGTGAAGCCTTGACTTTCTCAAACCTTTAACACTTTGTCTAACTCATCATGCTCAGCTGATGACTTCTTTTATCAGTTCAGTTCAGTTCAATTGCTCAGTTGTGTCCGACTTTTTGCGACCCCATGGACTGCAACACACCAGGCTTCCCTGTCTGTCACCAACTCCCAGAGTGTACTCAAACTCATGCCCACTGAGTCAGTGATGCCATCCAACCATCCCATCCTCTGTCATCCCCTTCTCCTCCTGCCTTCAATGTTTCCCAACATCAGTGTTTTATCAGTGAGAAGGTACAAATCAATAGGACTGAAACCCCTGCACGCTCCCTAACTCCAGCATAACTTGCCCACTTCATCTGTGTTCATACATTCTCCTTCTCATCTGGTGCTGTGAGCATCTGTGTTCCTAAGGCCAGCTCTTGCATCTATGTGCTCTCTCTTACTCAATGGGGTCATTTCAGCAACCTTCCCCTCGCCTTCCTGTATCATTAACTTCCCTTACTTCCCTGGTGGCTCAGACGGTAAAGCATCTGTCTACAATGCGGGAGACCTGGGTTCGAGCCCTGGGTCGGGAAGATCCCCTGGAGAAGGAAATGGCAATCCACTCCAGTACTGTTGCCTGGAAAATCCCATGGACAGAGGAGCCTGGTACGCTACAGTCTATGGGGTCACAAAGAGTTGGACACGGCTGAGTGACTTTACTTCGCTTCACTTCTTCCAAAGCCTACAGACGTACACTTTTAGCTCACATCTAAATAAAACAGAACAACAAAAGCAGCCTCTTCTGCACTCGATGTCCCCTTTTCAGAAATGTTCCAAGATCAGGTTATCTCTTTTCAGTCTTTTGCGCTCTTCTCTCTTTTGCTTGGACCTATTCAAATTGAGGTTTCGTCTCAACTCCTCCATCAAGATAGCGCTCTTCTTCAAGACTCCCAATGACATCAAGACACTAAACTAAAGAATCAGTTCTCAGCCCTCATCTTGAATGTCTTTCACCCTGGTTGAGTACATATTTTTTAAACTAATTCTCCCTTTGCCTTTCTGGACTACCCTTTCTTTGTTTTTCTTTATTTAAATTTTTCCAATTTGTTTCAAATCTGGAAAATTCAAAAGAGTAATTGACACATAAAATCACATATCTTCATTTTTTCTGTTAATTTCATAATTGTTTTCATTTTTATATTAAAATTCAGCATCTTCTAAAAACCATTATAGTAATTTAGGTATGTATTTTGTGCATTAGAAACACATCCAGCAGTATTTTGCTGGCCTTGAGAAGACTGTGTGTAAATAGAGCATGGCTCCTAGAGCAGATTGCTTGGCTTAAATGTTTTTTCTGCTGCTTACTGTATAAATAATCTGGAATTTATTACTCAGCATCTCTGTGTTTCATTTTTTCAATGTAAAATGGTGATGATAATAAGACTTATTTCCTAGGACTATTGTGTGGATTCAAAAAGTGAATACATATACATTCAGAATAGCTCCTGAAAGTCAGTTAGCACTCAATAAATAGAAGTTCAAGTTTCATGATGTGTAAGAAAGCAGCATTAGCCTTTCATTGGAATCACCTCAGGGTATCACTGTCAGGAGATTGGGGACAGAAAGTAGAAAGGAGATTCCACTGTCAGTTCACTACATCACAATAGAATTTGTGATGAGACGTTATATGGGAGTAATACACTTTGTCTAGGTGTATGTATAGGCTTCCTGGTGGCTCAGCAGTAAAGAATCTGCCTGCAAAGCAGGAAACACAGATTCCATCCCTGGGTTGGGAAGATGTCCTGGAGGAGGGCTTGGCAACCCACTCCAGGATTCTCGCCTGGAGAATCTCATGGACAGAGGAGCCTGGCAGACTACAGTTCATGGGGTTGCAGTGAGTTGGACGTGACTGAACAAGCATGTATATGTATATGATTACTCAGCATGTATCATTTGCATAAGATTCTAAGGAGGAGATACATCCTGCCCTGCAGAGGCGTATGGTCCAGCTGATGAAAGTGCAGCGTCTGCGCTGCACGCAGCAGCCCTGTGTGCTAAGGCCAAGAGGACAACTGCATCTGCAAGACCGGCCACACCTGCCTGTCCTGCAGGCTCATTGCATGTCTGTTTCACGTGCTCCCAATAGCTAAGACTTTCACACCCACCAAGAGCGAGGGAGGATTGTCCACACCTTTTAAACTCATGCGACCCTAGAAAATTTGATAAAAGTGTAAACTATATCCCCAAATTTTTGCTTCAACAAAAGGTTTAGAAATAAGACTGCACAGGTGGGGAGTTTGGGAGAAAATGTGTACAAGTATATGGATGGCTGAATCCCTTGGCTGTCCACATGAATCTATCATAACATTGTTAATGGGCTATACCCTGAATACAAAATAAAAAGCAAAAATAAATAAATAAATAAATCAAGGCTGTGGAGAAAAACTGATCTTGCCATAAAACAGAAATTAGAAGTTCAACCTAAGAAACCATTGTAAGAACTAAGAACCCTCTTGATAATGAGTTTATTTACTATTTTGACACAGAGTTAGCTGGTTTAGAAAAGATGTTTAGGACAGAGCAGAAGAACTGACAACATGGATAATTTTTTGAATAAGACCCAGGAGAGGCACCAGTGTATTATTTTCGGTGTCTTGGGAAAACAAAAGGGTGTCTTTCCCAGGTGTCAACTCAGTATCTATTTCAGATAGGACCTGGTAAATAATAATATCATTAATACAGTATGTTAAAATATATGTGTATGGAGGCCTGGTGTGCTGCGATTCATGGGGTCGCAAAGAGTCAGACGTGACTGAGCAACTGAACTGAACTGAACTGAAGTTGCTTCAGTCATGTCCAACTCTTTGTGACCCCATGGACCATAGCCCAGCAGGCTCCTCTGTCCATGGGATTCTCCAGGCAAGGATACTGGAGTGAGTCACCATTTCCTCCTCCAGGGAATCTTCCCAACTCTACGTCTCTTATGTCTCCTGCATTGGCACGTGGGTTCTTTACCACTAGTGCCACCTGGGAAGCCCATTATAATATATACCATATGCACTTAATATAATAAGTAATATATAAGATAAGATTAGAACTATAATAAACAATCACTTAATGTATTTGAATTAATCATTTGAATGAATACTTGTAATCCTAGTATTGTTGAGTTACTATATTTCTCATTTGAAGACTAAAAAAGTGATCTGATGGTATTTTTTTTAAAATTAGTCAGTAATGAAATTGGCTTTCTCTCACTCAGACGATTCCCCAGCCTCTGCTCTGAGCAGATATTCTGACCTGTCTTGATGGCAGTTTATTTACACAGAGACCTCTCATCACCGAGTGAGGGGGAGGCACCTGAGTTGGGGACATCTCCCTGCAGAGGTGACTATAGATCTGAGCCCCAAGGACACAGGGGAGTGGCCTTGTGGAGCGGAGGACAGACACAGGCTGCATGGCCTGTTCCAGGAATGCGTCTGCAGCCAAGGGCTGCAGCCCACAGTTGTGTGCATGAGTGTGTGAGAGTGTGAGGGTATCTGAGTGTGCACTCACAAGTGAGCACCATGGTGACTAAGGAGGCTGGATGGACAAATCAGGCCACTGACTCAACTTAGTTTAATGCTAAAAATATTGATCTCATTGTGAGTCACTGCAAATGGCTATAACCTGAAAAGGGAAACAACTACGACTTATATTTAAGAAGATAAGCTGTGCTTTCCTTGTGAAGGAGAGTTTAAATGGACAAGCTGAGGCTTCTCCAGTGTTAAATGCAATCAGATCTCTGAACTGAGACATTTCCATGTGAAAATTTTGATGAAGCTTGGCTTCTTGGAGTCAAAAATAAGATGCATGAAAATCAATCATACTTACCCTGTGCTAGAGTTGCATTTTTTGCAATGAATACTCATTCATTAAATTATGTGTATTGTAGTTACTAAGGCCGCCATAACACATCATCACAAACTAGGTGGCTTAGAACAGAAATGTATTCCCTCGTGGTTCTGGAAGCTGGCATTCTGAAGATCATGGTATCAGGAAGGGCTGAACTCACCTAAGACTCTAGGAAGAAATCCAACCTCGGGTCTTCCTACCTTCCTGTGGTTGTGGGCAACCCTCATGCTCCTCGGTTTGTAGACACATCACTCCACTTTCTGATTATCATAACATGGCTCCTCCCCTCTGTAAGTCTGTGTCTCTTCTTGACCTTCTGAGCCACTGGACTTTAAGGTCCACCCTAACTAATCATATCCACAAGGACCCTATTTCCAAATAACATTGCATTCTGAAGTCCTGAGTGGAGATGAATTTTGAGGTGGCCAAAAATTAAATCTCATTCTTAAAAACGAGATAGAAAAGATTACTGCAAACAAGCAAGTGTTTCAATTGACAGTGAAAAGCAAATAGCATCCAATGAATAATGGTCTAAAGACTCTTCATTCTCTGGAATATTTCACATCAAGCGGTACATGTGTATGTTTGTGTGTGTGTGTGTGTGTGTGTGTGTGTGTGTATGTGTACTTCCTTTTTAATATCCAAGGATGTTTCCAATTCCCGTGATGTAGTTTATGTCATAATCTGTTGCTGTAATTCACAGAGTAGATATTCACAGCCAAATTTTCTCAGGTTTGTGAACACAATTTTTCACAGCTACATTTTATATCTTTTTCATCATAGCCTCATAAAGTACAGCTGCAATTACCAAGTGTATTTTTATGGAAGCTACATTTGAGCATGCAATCTGCATACACTCTTATATCATCTTGTCTGGAAAAGTCAGAAGAAAGTGTTGTGCAGAAAAGATGGGATCAACCCATGAGTCGAAAGCTCTGGGGAAAAAAAAAAATTGTGCCTTCCAGGAAGGATGATGGATGTTTAGGAAGCCATAACTCTCAGACTGGGAGTTGTTTCACCTTTAAGAGGCAACAGTGAAAAATTAATGAACCAAGGGCTTTAATGAATGAGGCATGTTGACAAGAAGACGGATTCATGGAGTAAGTGCTGAGTAACGGCTGTGATAGGACTGGAGTCCACCCTGGGGGCCTATGAGAAAGAATTCATGCATTGGCTTCCTGGTATGCGTCCAGTCTTTTATGACTTTTTCTGCAGTTTTCTTTACAGAGATTGATTTTTCTCTTGCATCCCGTGTGCCTTAATGCCTATAAGAAATATAGAAATCCTGCTTGCTTCCATCACATCTTGCAATTACTTTTCCTTTCTACTTCAAAAACCATATCTTCTTGGAAGCCTGTGCTCCTTGTGTTTCTGGCTGATCACAGATATCTCCATCTTTCCCTTTCTCACTGGAGACCACAGCACCTCCAATAGTATGCTTCTTCCCCCCTATGCCTGCCATATTTCTGGGTGCCTTCCTAAGTGAAGGGGACAGCTCAGGCAATATTCCATTTCCTACATGCTCCTTTTCTCCAGTGAGTCTACTTTATTGGTGCTTGGTCCTCATCCCACCATGAATCCTGCCACCCTCCAAAATAAACCATTTCAAATCTGATCTCCAGTGCTCATCCTTTCAGCCCATTTTCTTTTACACTGTTAATTAGACACCACAAATATAGCTTCATCCCTGTCTTATTTATCATGGTGAAATATTTGAAATGGTTCTGTAAATCATGATCTGTTCATTTGGAACATTAAAATCTATTATGTGAAATTTTCGTAATACAGAGGAGTAAATAAAGTTTTACATTGTAAGAAATTAGAAGTCAAAGTCATTTGCTGAAGCTGAGTAATGAGTTTGCAGAAGAAAATGATGGAAAGTCTAGCAAAATATTGGCAGGATTTATATATGGTTCTTGAAGTTAGTACTCTATTGTATCTGAATTTAAATAAGTGAAGGTAATGATTCAGTACATTGGAAGGACTGATGCTGAAGCCGAAACTCCAATACTTTGGCCACCTGATGCGAAGAGCTGACTCACTTGAAGAGACCCTGATGCTGGGAAAGATTGAGGGCAGGAGGAGAAGGGGATGACAGAGGATGAGATGGTTGGATGGCATCACCGACTCAATGGACATGGGTTTGGATGGACTGTGGGAGTTGGTGAGGGACAGGGAAGCCTGGCGTGCTGTGGTTCATGTAGTTGCAAAGAGTCAGACACAACTGAGATACTGAGCTGAACTGAATGATACAGTAAAATAAATCAAAATATTGTAATTCAAAAAGCATTTACTTCAGGACCATTATATCTAAGATTCCTGGGTTAGGAAGATCCCCTGGAGGAGGACATGGCAACCCACTCCAGTATTCTTACTTGGAGAATCCCATGGACAGAGGAGCCTGGCAGGCTGCAGTCCATGTGGTCACACAGATAAGACACAACTTGGGAAGGTGAAGCACACTGCACTTGTGTGTAAAATAAACTAAAATACATACATGCATGCTTGTTCGTGTCTGACTCTGTGCAACCCCATGGACTGTAGCCTGCCAGGCTCCTCTGTCCATGGTATTCTACAGGCAGGAATATTGGAGTTGCTGTTTCAGAAAGAAATGGGTTGCCGTTTCTTTCTCCGGGGGATCTTCCTGACCTAGGGATCAAACTCATTTCTCTTTTGTCCCCTGTAGTGGCAGGTGCGGGTGGGTTCTTTACCACTAGTGCCACCTGGGAAGTCCAAATTAAAATATTTTAATTCAAAAAGTATTTACTTCAGGATCATTATTTCTAAGCTCTCTGCTACCACTGGGAACACAGAGATGGATGAGTCCATTTCCTATGAAGCTCTCAGAGAGATAAAGCTATCACATAAGTAAACATCATCCTATTCATGTATTGTAAGAGAAATCAAATTTCTTGTTGCTTTAAAGCACTAGCTGTATTTAAGAAAGAGGGCCTGTTGGGAAGGTGAAGCACACTGTACTTGTGTGTGCTTGTGTGTGTTATATCTTTGCCTGCCTGTTCTTCACAATCAAAATGTGATTATCCCATAAATAAAATGTAATGGTTTAAAATCTAACTTTTTCAGAAGGCATGGAAGAAATGTGGATTTTGATTTTTGTGTTAAAGCTGACACTTGGCATCTGATCTGACCCTAATTTATTCCTGAAAAACATCCATTGCAAATAGTGTCACTAAAAAAAAATGAGGCTGGTCAATGCTTCTTGTTTGTGGGAAACATTTTACAATTTTAATTTTACGTTCATATTGAAACTTGAGTAATAACCAAATTGTCACTTGGTTAATACACTTTAGGAGGTATACTATATTCATATCAATAGTCAATATTCATATCAATAAATAGTGTATCTCCAATAAGGTAGTCATTTGGCTTGTGATGAGTAAAGTGGTAACCATTAGGAAAGAAAAGCTATGGTAAAAAGAGAAATAAGAATCTATGAGAAAAAAGTGAAACCAAGAGAAGCATGAAATTTCCCATTTTAGCCAGAAATTTCAGTGGCCCAGTTCTGATTATTTAAGTATTCACTGCAAATCCTTAAATATATCTTGTTTTATATCTTGTGTGTACAATATTCATTTATCCTTTCTTTCCACAGGCATTCACTGAACACCTTCTAGAAGTTTATGTTTTAGCTGCTGGAGAATAACAGGTTAAGACAAGGCCCTGCTTATCTGAGAGGTTAGAGTCTAGTAGGAGGTGGAGGAATTTAAATATATATGTCTCATAGCCTGTGGGCACAGTGAAAGAGAGCTACACACAAATAACATAAAATAATAAAGCAAAACTAAACAAAATAAAAAGGGAGGGGAGAAAAGGTGACTACTAAGTGAATTAGTTAAGAAGGTAACCCCAAAAGGAAATAGAATAAATTCAATATCAAGCTAAATAAGATGCTTTTCCAAGGTGGAAAGGCATTTCTGGAGGAGGGGTAGCAGTGCAGAAAGCAAGAGTCTTAAGAGCCTGGTCTCCTCCAGGAAGTACACACAGTCACAGGGAGCTGAGGGTGAAGGGGCTGGGGACCCGGCCCAGCATTGAGACTCCGGGAACATGCTGCCTGGGATGGCATCTTGGTTCCTCCACTGGGCTCTGCTTTTACTTAACTGTCTGCAGAAAGTCTTCCATCTAAGAAGAACGAGAACAGTAAAAATCATCTCCTCTGCAAAGGGTCCCTGCAGACATCAGCTGAGTGAAGCTTCTGAAACACTGAGACCACACTCACTGCATTTTACTACCCTTCTTGGCGTCAGGAACTTGAGAGGGCAGCTTCCGGGGAGGGAGATGAGAACAAATTCCTGCAGGACCTGGAATAGCATCCTAACAGCTTTGAACATTTTCCTTTGAGGGATGACGACTGTAGACGTATACTAAGAAGGAAAATATGAACAGTTTAGTGTTTTCAAAAGATTAGTCATACTGTATCATGTTACCTGAATGGATATAACTTTGATCAGGTTTCTTTCTTTCGATTTCTCAGCTGATGGTATATGATGATGGGGAAACACAGATGATGTTTGATGGCTGCCAGTTTGTTTGTGATCACGGATGAGTCAGTTCTCTTGGCATCTTGTTAGGTGATTCCCGAGTTCTCAAAATTAGAAAAAGTGTCTGAAACGACTGTTTGGAGAACAGGATGGCAAAGGGAATTTTGCAGGTTGAAACTTTTCTCTGCTGTAAGTGTTCTCAGGGCTTTGTGTCTGATTTTATTTATTCTGCTATGTGGTAGCATAGCCTTTTATAGTCATGGTCTCACAGCAAGTGTAATATTTAAACACTGGAGTTCACCACTTGGCAGCCCTGAGACTGTGAACAAGTTCCCAAGAAGACTCCCAGTGTCTCTATCTGTGACGTTAGAAAGAGTCAGAATCATGCCTGCCCCGCGAGAGACTGTGAGGATCACTGGGATGATACGCAGTTAGCATGGTTGCCGAGCATGTGGCTCTGTACAAACGTCAGCCTTGATGACCATTACTGTGTAGTAACTGAGACAGGAGGCCATGCTGAACTTGACTTGGCTTGTATGGACTGTGCCAGGATGTGAATTCTGACTTCACAGAGCCCACGCTCCCTACATCGCTCTGTGCTCAGTGTGGGAGGATGTGAAGGAGATGCAAGTTTCCTGTTTTTCTGCTCCCTGAGGACTTGCTAAAAGAAGAGAGTGACAATATTCCGGGGCAGCCTGGATGGGAGAGGAGTTTGGGGGAGAATGGATACATGTATATGTATCACTGAGTCCCTCCCCTGTCCACCTGAAACCATCACAACATTGTTAATCGGCTATGCGTGTTAAGTCGCCTCAGCTGTATCCGACTCTTTGTGACCCCGTGGACTGTAGCTTGCCAGGCTCCTCTGTCCATGGGATTCTCCAGGAAAGAATACTGGAGTGGTTGCCATTTCCTCCTCCAGGGGCTCTTCCTGACCTGGGGATCGAACTTGTTTCTCTTTCATCTCCTTCATTGGCAGGCAGGTTCTTTACCACTAGCACCACCTGGGAAGTCCTAATCAGCCATACTCTAATACAAATACAAAGTTTAAAAATAATAAAAATTATTCAGAAATTAAAAAAAGAGGTAAACTTGAGTCATGAGGGAGGAGTAAAATGTGGAGATGAACTGTCTAGGAGAAGAGAAGGCTATTTTACTTTAACAGGATGCTATAAATTACTAAGTGTTTGCTCTGATTTTTTTAAAAGTAGGAGGTGAATGCCAGCCGGTGACTGTCTTAAGATAAGAGTCAATAAAACCTGATATCCTGCATTAGGGGAGAGGCTGTAGGACAGAAGGCATCACTCTGACACCCTATGTTTCACAGCTGAGGGGCAACAGCAGAGTACAATGAAATCTGCTAGGTAGAAAAACTTGGAAAGATTTTTGAATAAAGGCAGGAGAAGAGTAATATTTTCTGCTAATGTAAAAAATAAAACATTTGAATAGTTTTCCCAGGTACAAAAATCAATGATTGTCCAGAGACTAAAGACCAAAAGAAAATCTTGAAATCAAAGGAGAAAACAAGCAACCTGTACTGACTTTAGTTTTTCTGTGCCCAGCTCCCTCATCTTCACCCGCCCCCCCCCCCCCCCACACATACACACAACCTGGAGTACATGTGAGCCTCAAGCATACACAGTAATGAAGAACGCTTAGACTCAAGCAAGTCATTATCACCAGCAAGCTAATTTTTTTTTCTCTTAATTAAAGGCTTGAAGGTCAGGAGAACCAAAAACAAATGCTACAAATGTGCTGGGAAGACTAAATGCTTGACAGTGCTTTTCATGTCAAAGGCCCAGAATCTGGCTAAATGAACTTGGAGCCTTTATGAGGCAGAAGCAAAGAAAGCCTCGCATTGGCCACAAAGTGAGCGTCTTCATCCTGAAAGCTTCAAAGGGGAGTATTAGGTGTTTAAAAACTTCTTTGTTCTCTTCTAAGAAAAAATTATGGCACAATTTATCCTAATTCAGATTTTAAGCCTTGATTAGAGATGTGCAATCTTACCTTCAAATAAAATATATAATTTTCCACAGAGCATGCATTCATTCACTCATTCTTCTTTCTAAATTACAGCAAATTGCTCCAATTTTAGTTTCCTTGTAGTATGCATTTAGGCCACTTAGAAGCTCGCCTGGCCCTCCACCTATGTGCACTGTGCAGTCACTAATAGAGAATGTCATTTTCGTCAAGAGGAGTGAATTCTGCCGTGTGGCAGGACGATCTAACACAAGCACGTGCCTCCATAGAAGGAGGTGGGAAGGCAGGTGTCTCGTGAAAGGCCTCCCGGTTGGCAGATGGAGATCGTTAGAATTTGCCTGTAGCTTTCAAGAGATCTTCCCTGTTTTACTCTGCTTTGTAACAGCTTTTGATCCAATCATGTTTATTTAATTAGAGTACAAGTCCACAATTGTTTGAGTGCCTCTGAAGAACCGGGCTCTGTGTTTCGTGCCTGCAAAGGAGTCAGGGTGGAGGAAAGCTAATGCTGCCTCTGTTCCTCGTGTGATGGTGAGGAGAGAGATGGAGAGTTAAGAGGAACTTTATTCCCAACCCTGTGATGAGTACAGGAGGGCATGCAGCCACTCACCTATTCATCACAAAATCGCATGCAAAGCGCCTCTCTTTCTGTGTCCATCTTCCTGATAAGGAAATACTTGGTAAACAGGCATGTGGCAGCCTTGAGTTTGAACTCTAAACTCAGAACCCTTGGATACAACCCCCAGACTGTCCTGAAGACAAGATCAATCATTTGTGAAAGATCAGATAGTAATTAATAGTGGGGCTGAAATGAAGCCCAGGCTTTTCTGATTTAAAACTGGACACTTTTTCTGTTGTGCTGATTTTCTGCAACAGATTCAGATTTCTACTTGAAAATTGTTTTTTTTTTTTTAATGTGGACAGTTTTATAAAGTCTTTATTGAATTTTTCATAATATTGCATCTGTTTTATGTTTTGAGTTTTTAGCTTCAAGGCATGTAAGATCTTAGTTCCAAGGCCAGGGATTGAACCTAGACCCCCTGCACTGGAAGGCAGAGGCCCCACCACTGGTCTACCAGGGAAGTCCCGTGATGGTAATGTTTATGTGTCATTTTTGCAGTATTGGAAAGGAAAGTAGTTGAGCACTTTACTAATATTTGTGAGAAAGAGACTGTTTTCCAGGCTATGTATTATGGATGTAGAGGTCAGGGGAGACTAGGTGTCCCTGACTTCCAGGAGGTTAATTTATACGACATAGAATTTTAAGAAGATGAGCCTCTTGACAAGTAGCACCGTGTAGGTGGTATGGATGAAGGGCTGGAGAAATACAGGAAACAAAGGGTTTGTTCTAAGTGCAGTAAGTCATAGACAAGAAGGGTAAGCTGTCAGAGGGGTCAGGACAGCAAGGCTGACTTTGGAAGACTGCGGAGATTTGTTGGGGAGTTCAGAAACAGAGGCTTTCCTTCAGCTTTTACAAATCAAAGAAATTTGAGGGGAGTCTATTTTGGGGTTATTAATAAATAAGTCCTATTTTCTTTCTGCATAACTTTCACAATTTGCCTTGAGACTACATATTTTCTACTGCTGTTATTCAGTTGCTAAGTTATTTCCAAGTCTTAGCGACCCCATGGACTGCAGCACAGCAGGCCTCCCTGTCCTTCAGGGAGGACTTTGCTCAAACATATCCATTGAGTCCATGATGCCATCCAACCATCTCATCCTATTTTCTAGTGGACATTGCTTTATCTGTAGCCCAGAGATACTGAAATACATGGTGTGTCATATTATATTCCAGATGGTTTACAAATTCAATTGGATTTTCTTTCTGACATAGCAGTATTTTCTCACATGAGGAGTTAAGCACAATGTTGGGTTTTGGCTCTGTAATCAATTGCTGGTTTTATCACATTGTAATTAGAGTATTTGAATCTAAAATATTTTTCAGCTCTTTGAAAAGTATGTGTGAATGTGTGTGTGTGTGAATGTGTATATAGAATATTAGTGTCAATTTTTGTGAATGATCTATGTTACTTGATGTATTTTCTCTTTTATATTACAGGTTCTGCTATCTCTGTTAGCTTTTTCTTTTATTTAGATCTTCCATATTTTTTATCTTTTTAATTTGACAAAAAGATATGAAAAAGTCTCCATTTTCTAGCGTAATTCTATTTCCCCTTTTAATCACCTGTGCTTTTATGGGACAAATATTAATGCTAAAATTGTTGGTGCACATATACTCATAGCACAATAACTTTATCTGCAACTATATAATCTTCTCTTAATAAAGAAAGCATTTAATCATATTATATGATTTTTATATTATATGAATTGGTTTGTACTCAAAACTGATATTAACATAGTAATCTTTTTATTTGAATCTTCCTTATTTAGCTTCTCTATTTTTCATCCTTTCAAATAAGCATAATTAATTGCTTTAGTTGTGTTTACAAATACAGACTAAACTTGAGTTCTGCTTAGTGGTCCAATTTGAAGTTTTTTGTTTGTTTGTTTGTTTTTAATATCTTAGCTTCCTAATGCCTGCATACTTATTGTTATGGTTGAAATGAATGGTTTTAATTCTGTCATAATATAATTTCATAGTGTTTTTAAAGATTCCATGAATATTTTTCTGATCTTGAACATCGTCGAGGAATATAAAATGTTTTCTGTTATATAGCCACAATTTCTGCAATGTGCTTTATTCTTATTCCTATAGTTACCTATGTAATATTCAGAGCTAATTTTTTCCCTCATTGACTATTAACTGAAGATTTTTCTCTCGTGGTGAGAACAGTATCTCTGAGCTCTTATGTTTCAGGTAGCTTGTCATGTTTTAATTGAATGAGAATATACCTGAGAAAGTTTCTTAGACCACATGTTATTTCCCTAAACAATTTTTTCTGGTTTCTGCACAGTCTTTTAACATTTAGAGTTGCAGCACAGAAAGAGTTTGATATCAGTTTTCTTTTATAAATGATTTTCTATTTTTCCTGAATACTTACAAGGAATCTTAATTTTGGTTTCTAGCAATTTTATCACCTCGAAACTCAGCTCAGACTCTTCTGTTCAATGCTCTTGAAGATACCATGTAAGCATGTATGTTCAGTCACTCAGTCACGTCCGACTCTGCAATCCCATGGACTGTAGCCCACCAGGCTCCTCTGTCCATGAAATTTTCCAGGCAAGAATACTGGAGTGGGTTGCCACTTCCTACTCCCAGGGATCGAACCAGCATCTCTTGAGTCTCTTGCATTGACAGGTGGGTTCTTTTCCACTAGTGCCACCTGGGAAGCTCCTTGAAGATACGATGTGTCTTCTCCATAAAAAGCATTGAGTCTTTTTTCTTTTTTAATTTTAGAAAAGTTGTTTCATTAACACCTTCCTACTTCAGAGGTTTTGACTGTTTATACCTTGTCTTCTAAAACTTCTATTTTCTCTCAAACCTTGTAACAACTAGACAAGGTAGAAACTAGACACATATGGCTCTTCAAGTTTCATTTTAAATGAACTAAAATTTAACTCTTCTATTTAACTGTCCATTTTCAAGTGTGCTATACAACTCCATGTTGTATCGGACAATGCATCTAAAGACATTCCCATCATAGCAGAATGTTCTATCAGATAGTTCTGATATTCCTTTAAAAGGATTTCTACATTTACATTTTATTTGTTTTACTTCATCATGTCTATGTTCCATGCCTATTATCATATTTCACAGAGTGAGTTACATATTTGAAGAGTTGAAATTTAAACAAGTAATTTTTTGTTTTTGTTTTTGAGAGTGAGAGTGAAAAGTTCAAAGGAGTTGTAGAAAAAAAATAACTGTTAAGGGTGTGTTGGAGGAAAAATACATCAGCTATCTTGCTTTGCTTTTTACCCTTAGGATTTTTGTCTTTCCTGAAACAACATGTCCAAGATTGTCTCAAAAAAAATTATTCAGAGATTTATGCTTGTCTCTGCAGCCCTCAGCTCTTCTTGTGTGTGTTTTTCATTATAATACACACAGTGACTTCGCTTCCCTTATTTCTCTCATATCTCTTATTCCTCTTCGTATCAAGTTAAAATCTTACATCAATCATCTACATTTTAGTGCGAATTGAGCCTGAAACATTTTTATTCTAAATCTCGTTTATGCCTCGTGTGACAATTCATTTTATGTGTCAACTTGAGTGGATCACAGATGACCAGATACTTGATTTAAACAATATTTCGGGGTGTGTCTACAAAGATGTTTCGAGAAGAGATGAGCATCTGAATTGATGAGCTGGGTAAAGTGGGCTGCCCTCCCCAATGTGGGTGGACAGTCATCCAGTGCCTTGAGGGTCTAAACAGAATGAAAAGGGCTGGGGATGCTTGAGTTCTTGCTCTTCCTGACTGTTCAGCTGAGAGACACATTATCCTGCCTGGTACTCCTGTGTCTCAGGCCTTCAGATGTGAACTTAAATCTGTGTCATCAGCCCTCTCAACCCCCTGAACTACGTCAGCAGCTTCCCTGGGTCTCCAGTTGCAGGGGGACAGCTCATGGGCCTTCTTAGCCTCCATAACTGCAAGAGTCAACACCTTATTTTATCTGCATCATCTAACCTATATCCATATCCATATCTATGTCCATATCTATATGCTAATGGTTCTGTTTCTCCAGATAACCCTGACTAATACATGGAAAAATGAAACGATTTTAATCATTAAGTGAATGAGGAAGTGGAAAATAGGGTGACTATTACAAGGCCGAAACCCTTGCTCAGTGTTTATGCAAACTCAGACATGTTAAAACCTCAAAAATAGAGCACTTAGGGGCGATTTGTAGTAATACCACATAATTTGGGTTTCTACACAACTGAGAAAAAAAAAAAAAGACTCCATCAAAGTAAGCTGTATTTGGCCTGAACTTATTACTTCTCCATGTGGGCCAAGCCCTCTGCAGAGGTGAAAGGATGGATGAAGCTGTCTCTGTGCTTAGAGAACTCACAGTCCTTCAGAGGAAGCTAACAACTAGCCTGAGAATTTATTCCTTACGGTTCTTCTTGCAGCTTTTGATCAGCTTGCAGATAAGGTGTATGGAACCAGCCATTTGTGGCCATGATGCTTGATTTTGGGGAGTTTAGGAAGTATGTTCACCCTTCTTTTCATTTGCCTTTTGCTTTTGGCACAAATGTTTTGAAATCCCTCCTAATTGGTTGTAACTCATCTAAAATAGTCACAAAATTGTGGCAGGTTTTCCCTATTATATGATATAATTTATCTAGCAAAACAGATTTATTCAAATAAACCTCTCATTTCTTGGAAACTTTGGGGCTGAATTTCAAGGAGTTACCAAGATTTCCTGGAGAGAGCATGCTGACTTGTGTTTCTGGGAAATAATGAGAGAGTTTAAGTCAACCTCGAGGAGAAATAATAATCTCAGTGCAGATTTTTATAACCCACACTCTTCTCCAGAGTAGCAAGGAAATGAATAAGACCCAGAATATGGAGTTGAATTAGGTGCTTCTTCTTGAGTCACTAAATGCCATATTCATTGCGTAATGACAATGCCTTCCATTTACAGGATACCAAATACAAATGGTTATAACTCATTATATACACACACATGCACATATATGTATATTTCTAACTTTCCTGAATAAGATTTCCTACCTTTATTTATTGATGAAGAAATTAAGGCTCAGGGAAGTTAAATGACTCGCTGTTGCTGCTGCTGCTGCTAAGTCGCTTCAGTCATATCCGACTCTGTGCGACCCCATAGACGGCAGCCCACCAGGCTCCCCCGTCCCTGGGATTCTCCAGGCAAGAACACTGGAGTCGGTTACCATTTCCTTCTCCAATGCATGAAAGTAAAAAGTGAAAGTGAAGCCGCTCAGTCGTGCCTGACTCCCAGCGACCCCCTGGACTGCAGCCTACCAGGCTCCTTCGTCCATGGGATTTTTTAGGCAAGAGTACTGGAGTGGGTTGCCATTGCCTTTTAAGTTCACACAATTTGTAATTTAACAATCTTTCTCTGTTTTTTGTTTGTTTGATTTTAAAGATTTTTTGACGTGAACCATTTTTTTTTAAATTTTTATTTTGTTTTGGACTATAGCAGATTAACAATATTGTGATAGTTTCAGGTAAACAGCCAAGGGACTCAGCCATACAGATACATGTATCCGTTTTCCCCCTAAACTCTCCCCACCATCTCTAGGCTGCCACATAACATTGAGCAGAGTTTCCTGTGCTGCACAGTAGGTCCTTTTTGGTTATCCATTTTAAATATAGCAGTGTACCTGTCCATCCCAAACTCCTTGACTCTCCTTTCCCCCAGCAAGCTTGAGTTCCTTCTCTAAGTCTGTGAGTCTCTTTCTGCTTCATAAGTAAGTCCATTTGTAATAATTCTGTTTAAATTCCACATACCAGGAATGTCATATGATATTTCTCTTTCTCTGTCTGTCTTACTTCACTCAGTATGACAATCTTTACACCCATCCAAGTTGCTGCAGATGGCATTATTTTGGTCTTTTTAGTGGCTAATATTCCATTGCATATATGTACCATGATGTGAACCATTTTTAAAGCCATTATTGAATTTTTGTTTACAATACTGCTTCCATTTTATGTTTTGGTTTTTAGGCCACAAGGCATACAGAATCTTAGTTCCCTGACCAGGTATAGTACTTTCACTGCTTGCAGTGAAAAGTGAAGTCTTGGTCACGGACCACTAGAGAAGTCTGCCTCTCTCTGTTTCCAACCCATATCCTTGTATTGATACTCTGGAGCCCTCTGATGTTACAACCAATGTTGTCAGTTCAGTTCAGTTCAGTTCAGTTCAGTCGCTCAGTCATGTCCGACTCTTTGCGACCCCATGAACCGCAGCACTCCAGGCCTCCCTGTCCATCACCATCTCCCGGAGTTCACTCAGACTCATGTCCATCGAGTCAGTGATACCATTCAGCCGTCTCATCCTTGGTTGTCCCTTTCTCCTCCTGCCCCCAATGCCTCCCAGCATCAGAGTCTTTTCCAATGAGTCAACTCTTCACATGAGGTGGCCAAAGTACTGAGTTTCAGCTTTAGCATCATTCCTTCCAAAGAAATCCCAGGGCTGATCTCCTTCAGAATGGACTGGTTGGGTCTCCTTGCAGTCCAAGGGACTCTCAAGAGTCTTCTCCAACACCACAGTTCAAAAGCATCAATTCTTCGGCACTCAGCTTTCTTCACAGTCCAACTCTCACATCTATACATGACCACAATGTTGTCAGGCCCTCAGCTATTCTTGTCCATATTGTCTCTTCAAAAGCAGTGGACATTAGGATAGCAAAGATGTCTCCTATTGCCCCTCGGCCACCTACTATATGGTCAGACAGCTCGTGGAAGGGGAACTGACACTGTCAGAAGGCCTAGCCTCCAGAGCCATGCACCCATGACCTAACTTTATGAGAATTGGTCCCCATGTCTGTGAGGTGAGGGCACGGTGCCTCTCAAGTTCACACACCCTTCAGTTCCTCACATATTCCACAATGTCAACTTGACTGGACAATGGGATACCTCAGTGTTCAGCTAAATATGATTTAGGGTGTGTCTGTGAAGTTGTTTCTCAATGAGACTAATTTGTAGACTAGGTTAGACACTCTCCTGTCCACTGTGGGTAGACCTCTTCCATCGGTGGCTCCTGAACAGAATCCAAGGCGAGGTCAGTGAGAATTCCCTTCCTCTGCCTGTTTTCCAGCCTAGACATAGGTTCTCCTGCACTTGGACTGGAATTTTCACCATGGTCTGTCTTGGATCCTCAGTTTGCAGATAACTTATTGGAACCTCTCATGTACGCACATGGTAAAGAAACTGCCTGCCAATGCAGGAGACGTAAGAGATGTGGGTTCGATCTTTGGGTCATGTAGATCCCCTGAAGGAGGGCAGGGTAACCCACTCTAGTATTCTTGCCTGGAAAATCCCATGGATAGAGGATCCTGGCAGACTATAGTCCATGAGGTCACACAGAAATGGACGCGACTGAAGTGATTTAGCATATCATCTACAGCCACGTGAGCCGATTATACATTACGAATGGATATCTGCTACTGGTCCTTTTCTGTGGAGAACCCTACAATGATATTCAGATTTGGCTCCATGGCCTCCCCTACTCACAAGTTAAAAGCAGTTCTTGGGAGCTCTCCACTCACTTGAGAAAGAAGGGAAAGCTGAAAATAGGGCTTCAAAGCACTGATTGAGACCTGTCTCCTGGCACTTCCATTTACTAGCTCTGTGACACTGAGCAAGAGAATTACCTGAGCTTCAGTTTCTTCCCTTGAAAAACAGAGACACTGATTAAGCTTCCCTCTTAGGATGAATATAAAGATTGAATGTATTATATGTGTAATGTGCTCAGAATGATGTCTGGCATATGCTGACCACTAAGCTACTATCAGATACTATTAGAAAAAGAAGTCCAGACAGAAAGGCTTTAGTTTGAGGAAAGTTAAGTTTGAACAGTGTTCAAACTGTTTGAACAGTGGTGTTGGAGAAGACTCTTGAGAGTCCTTTGGACTGCAAGGAGATCCAACCAGTCAATCCTAAAGGAAATCAATCCTGAATATTCATTGGAAGGACTGAGGCTGAAGCTGAAACTCCAATAGTTTGGCCACCTGATGCAAATAACTGACTCAATGGAAAATACCCTGATGCTGGGAAAGATTGAAGGCAGGAGGAGAAGGAGATGACAAAGGATGAGATGGTTTGATGGCCTCACCAGCTTGATGGACATGAGTTTGAGCAAGCTCCAGGAGTTGGTGATGGACAGGAGGCCCCATGTTGCAGTCCATGGGGTGGCAAAGAGTCAGACATGACTGAGCAACTGAACTGAACTGAAGAGTCAAAGGAGGGATTTGACAGAGGACTCAAAAAGAGAAGCCCCCAAAGAGAAGAAACAGTTAAAACTAGAGAGAAAACGAAGAGTAAAGAACAGAGTCATAGTTCTGTTGGGAATGAAGGGAATGAAGAAACTCAAGAAGAAAGAATGTTGCTATGGTAACAAATGCTGCAAAGGGATGGGTAAGGTGAAGACAGGAGATAGCCCAGTGGATGCAGGCACAGAGGACTTTGATGCCGTGGGAAGATTCCAGGGGTGTGCTGGGGCATTCATTCGTGGAGGAACTGGGAGAGGGAGGTTGGCTGGCAGTTAAAGGAGACTTGAGTCAAGATAGGGCTTTTAATGATTATAGGGCTGCAGAGATGTGGCAGGTTCTATATAACTGAATATGAAGAGAGGGTGGTTGTTTGTTCTTTGCCTGCTCATGAATAGCAATTATAATGAACAATATCACACATGACTGTAGGTCAACTGTACTCTAATAAAATATATATATTGAGAAAAGCAATATCACACATGAACATATATTTGGACTGAAAATATGCAGGTATGAGTTCTGAAGAATAAGAACCACTGCCTGTCCATTAATTTATCCATATTATTATCTAAAAAATATTTTTGAGTGCCCACTCAGTGTCTTGCACTCTTCTTGGCACTAGAGATATATTAGTAAGTAAAAAGCAAAGTGAAACCAGACCAGCCAAATATCTCTGGTAGTTTGAGGGAGTGGCTATACCAAAATGAACAAAGTCCTCAAACAAATACAGTGATCAGATACAAGTGAAAGTGTTAGCTGCTCAGTCATGTCCACCTCGTTGCAACCCCATGGTCTGTAACCCACCACATTCCTCTGACCATGGGGTTTTCCAGGAAAGAACACTGGAGTAAGTTGCCATTTCCTTCTCCATTTGGAAAAGGGAAACAGTTTTAGACATTCAACTACATTCACAGTCCATGCTCTGCCCATTTCTGTGTGAACTTGCTTTGATGGATATTTGCTATGCTTTGGTGTCCAGCATGGGGACCTCTGCCTTATGTTTAAGGGATTCCCTTTGGTATGGGTGTTGAGATTCAGAATCACTTCTTACTAAGATAAAGAACTTCACAGGTTCCTCCTGTCTAGCCTCCTGTCCTGAGCCCTCGACACAAGGTGTCCCTGGGCTCCACTGGTCATAAGAGTCAATCAGCCATGACTGCAGGTGACTTCCAAGCCAGATGAGCAGCAGTGATGTACAGGTAGTGACTGCCTTGGGGTCCCGCCCTGACACATGTGCCCAGAGGTGCCAACCGTGAGGCAGCACTGTGCACACCTCTCTCTGCACAGCTGTCTAGGTTGTGATGTCAGGTATGATTCTTACCCACACAGCTGTCAGACTGCTGCTTCTGACCACCTGGAAACCGTGTGATCTACTGATCCTCTTTAACAAGCTTGTTTCCTGCTTCAATAAGCCACAGTCATCTTCTGTTGATGGGAAATTGAAAACCCTCCTGAATGATACCCTTGGATTTATCTTCATGCTCTCTGAGCCACATCTTTTAAGTGGGCACCATACTAATACATCTTTGCTGTGGGAATCAGAAGACATTCCACGGAAGGGCCTCAGTATCCCTAAGGTGCTTTGTTAATGGAAGAGAGGGTTTGGGGTTTAATCTACTTTGTGTTTGTTGGAATTTGTTCATTTTTTGCTTTGTTTTGAGAATTCTTGCTTTTCCTTAGTTCTATCGTAATGTGCAGTCAGGCTATGAATCACAGTTAATAGAGTGCCTTTGACTTAAGCAGGATCCTGTAAAAGAGGCCTTTTCTCAGCAGCTGCAGAGAGTCAGTGAAGTTTCCCAAGAGAAATTCTCCATTTGGCTGCTCATGCAAACCTTGTCTCTACTCTCTAAGCTGGGAAAGAAATTAGAAACCTTTGTTGTGAGATTCCTTGGGGCACATAGAAGACAGAGGCGCTACGGAGTGTGCAGAAAAGACAGGACAGGAGAGGAGCCCAGGCACCATTTCCTGACTACTTAGTATACTCCCGGCACCGTGGAGTGGCTTCCTGTGCGTGACTGTATATAGTGCTCCCTTAGAAGACAAGACCCATCTGGGAAAGGGCTTTGACTATCTTGTCCACTGCCTCAATCCTTTCCAGGCCCAGTGCTTATCAGAAAATCAGCACATGAGTATTCGAATGAATGAATGATTTAATAAATAAATAAACATGCTATGGATCCCAAACCCCAAGCTTCAGAGAATTGAGTGACAGAATAATTCTCTGAGGAGCACAAGCTAGAAAATGTAGAGTAAGATGAGGAAAGAGGTGTGCCTGGCTGGAAGATTGTGTGCCCCACAGTATCCATGCAGATGGAACAGCTCAGTGTGAAAGGCAAGGAAGTAATGAAGAAGTATCACTGTCTTTATGCTCCAAAGAAATGTACAGCTTGAAGGACATAGCTCCCTCCAGCCCTGATGTGTTAAGCGGAGGCTGGGACAGGAAAGGAGCACCAGGGCTCTGTTCCCCCAGCCCTGACACACTTCTCTCTGTCCTGGCCCAGCATCAACACATGTAACTTTTACTGGGCATGAAGGCTGAGAGCCAAACAATTTATGCTTTCAAATTGCAGTGTGGGAGAAGACTCTTTTAATAGTCCTTTGGATTGCAAGGAGACCAAGCCAGTCAATCCTAAATGAAATCAACCTTGAAAGGACTGATGTTGGAAGGACTGATGTTGATGCTGAAACTCCAATACTTTGACTACCTGATGTGAAGAGCCCACTCGCTGGAAAAGACCCTGAGGCTAGGAAAGACTGAGGGCAAAAGGAGAAGGGGGCGACAGAGGACGAGATGGTTGGATGGCATCTCTGATTCAGTGGGCATGAGTTTGAGCAAATTCTGAGAGGTACTGAAGGACAGAGGAGCTGGGCCTGCTGCAGTCCATGGGGTCACAGAGAGTTGGACATGGCTTAGTGACTGAACAACAATGCTTTGTTGGTAGTTTATCTCATGTGTTGATGCATCTCTGCCTGAAAAACTTCTCCAGGGCTTGTGGTGAAAGCTTAATTTCCTTGCTTCCCAACAATCTCTGCTTTATTCTTTTATCTCATCTGGATGGAAGCAAGAGTACTGAATAGGTATTTGTAGCGCTTAATAAGTTGTATAATTCAGTTAGACCGCATCCTGAACTGCTTTAACAGTAGGTATCTTTACAGCAGTTATTGTACATATTCTGGGAGGATGTGCTTCTGGCCTTGGCCTCTGAGGGAACCATGCAGTTACCATCATCCAGCAGAACTGGCCCCAAAACCTCAAAGCCTTCAGCGTTGGTGTCTCTCAGGTCTCGTGACTGTGAGAACTACTTCAGGAACATTTCAGGGAAGGGAGCAGAATCTGCAAAGCTACAGCAGTGTAAAAAATGCACCGTCCTTCAAAAAAGATGAGGAATCCAATATGGCTGATGCATAGAACCGGTAAAAGAGGAGATAGAGCATGTTAGTTAATGGGGCTGAGAATTAAGGAAATCCATGGTTCTGGGAAGGTAGCAAGACGTCACATTGTGCCTTATCTTCAATACAAAATTAAAGATGATTTAAGGCTTCTCTTTTCCCCCTAGAAGCATTAAGGAAGGGTGGAAAAAAAAACACCATAAGGTGAGAGACTTAAATAGAATTCAGGGGCAAAATATCTTCAAACCAATCAGAAGCGATGAAAATCATGGCCTAGTTAACAATTAGTGTATGCCATTTTGTTGTTGTTACATTCACTAATTCCTACCACGCTTTATTTCCAGTCACAGATAATTAACTAGATCTAAACACATGGACAAACTACCTCATGGGTGTGGGGATGGAGGGCACCCAGGCACGTGATCAATGGTAAAGACTCCCCACCACCACCAACAGGCAACTTTACCTGTATTATAACAGAAAACAGATTCAGAAAGGTGGACGATGCATTTTTATCATGAAAGATATTTAGATAATTTTGAAAGGTGGTAATTATATGGTTCTATATGAGATTGTCTCACAAAATGTTTTAATGGCCAAGTGTGTATCTATTGAAAGATATTTTTTATGAATAGAAAGATCAGTATGCTAGCATATGATCTGCTTCTGCTAAAAACATAATAAAGGAGTCGGTCCAAATCGACACTAATATTTTATCCATCCATTTCTTTGAACTTCAGTTCATCCTTCATTTACAAACTGAAGTAATAACATCTGCCTTATTCTTTAGAAAGCAGAGTCCATATTATGACCTCATAAAGAGCTGATTGAGACACAACTGACCCATCATGGTAGCCACTTCCCATACGTTCCCATGGGTCATACTCACAGCCCTGTGTGACGTGTATGCCATTTCCACTTGAAGAAGTGGAAACTCCAGGAGTCTGAGGTATTGTTGAAAGCCACATCACTTGCATCTGGAGGGTTGAGACCAACCCACTCCAATATTCTTGCTGGGAGAATCCCATGCACAGAGGAGCCTGGCTGGCTACAGTCCATAGCGTGACAAGGAGTCAGACTCGACCGAAGTGACTGAGCTCACATGTACACATGGCTCAATTGCAGGGGGCTTCAGTCTCTTCCTTCATAATACGGGGCTCAAATTTGGGAAGTTGATCAGGTTCATATGAATAAATAATTTTAATATATGTTTAGAAATTGATAACACTTTAAGAATAATATAAAGATCCATTTTTTCTCCTTTTTGAAATACTATTAATATTCAACACTTTAAGCAAATATTAGCTGTCTATAGAGTTTGACTTTCTGAATCTTAAGATCATGTGTTTCGCTTTATGAAAGCTTTTACATCCTTACCATAATTAATCCACGAGGAGAGACCTCCTTCCAAATTTCTACCAGAGTTGCAAAAGCTCCATGAGGCAAGCTGGAAAATAAAATGAGGTGCGCCTTTCCTAACCTGTTTCACACCACTGCTCTGAGCCCTTCGGGGAAATGTTCTCAGTCTGCTGAAGGAAGCCATGCCCCCTTTGCTGAGAACCCGTGGACATATGGCACAACGTGGCCACACGGGGAGACAGAGCAGTGAGCAGTTGCTGCGGTAGCGCTGGCTTATTTCCACTTTACGGCTTCGCGTGAAGCTAAAATATCATGCTGGGGACATATGCTTGCCGGCTCTGTACTTGCTGCCTGCAGTCCCACACTCCTGTATTCTGATGGTAATTCCGCAATCTGTTCTCTGACAGCTCGGGGCCAGATGACATGCACGCTCCTGACAGGGGCTTCCTTTCATGAACACTGACTTCTCTGGGCACCTGAGTACTGGAGTGATCTGAGTCGGTGCTCCACGAAATTCAGTTAGACGGAGGCTTCGGTGAGTAAAACAGCAGACTGCCACTCAAAACAAAGTTCATTGCATGCTCAGCAGGGCTGTGTTGAAACGCCTGTCCAGGAGGGAGTGAAGCTTTCCAAATCCAACGAGGGTTTCAGAACCGTTTTTCTCTTTCCTGTTGACGGACCTGGAGGGAGTCAGTCTTGGAAGGCTGTGTCTGTGGAAGCTTCATGGTGTCCTTGCTGTGCTTTTAGAGTGGCTCTCAGCCCAACATGGAATGATGGGGCAGGCCTGCAGTGAGAAACTTTAAGGCTTCCCTCCCTGCGAGCATGCTCTTTCTTTCCAGTTCCTGAATATTCTGTTTCCTGTTCAGTTCAGTCCAGTTCAGTGGCTCAGTCGTGTCAACTCTGCGACCCCATGAATCGCAGCATGCCAGGCCTCCCTGTCCATCACCAACTCCCGGAGTTTACCCAAACTCATGTCCATCGAGTCCGTGATGCCATCCAGCCATCTCATCCTCTGTCGTCCCCTTCTCCTTCTGCCTCCAATTCCTCCCAGCATCAGGGTCTTTTCCAATGAGTCAAATCTTCACATCAGGCGGCCAAAGTACTAGAGTTTCAGCCTCAGCATCAATCCTTCCAGTGAACACTCAGGAGCGATCTCATTTAGGATAGAATGGTTGGATCTCCTTGCAATCCAAGGGACTCTCAATAGTCTTCTCCAACACCACAGTTCAAAAGCATCAGTTCTTTGATGCTCAGCTTTCTTCACAGTCCAACTCTCACATCCATACATGACCACAGGAAAAACCAGAGCCTTGACTAGATGGACATTTGTTGGCAAAATAATGTCTCTGCTTTTGAATATGCTGTCTAGGTTGGTCATAACTTTCCTTCCAAGGAGTAAGCGTCTTTTAATTTCATGGCTGCAATCACCATCTGCAGTGATTTTGAAGCCCAAAAAATTAAAGTCTGACACTGTTTCCACTGTTTCCCCGTCTATTTGCCATGAAGTGATGGGACCTGATGCCATGATCTTCGTTTTTTGAATGTTAAGCTTTAAGCCAACTTTTTCACTCTCCACTTTCACTTTAAGAGGCTTTTTAGTTCCTCTTCACTTTCTACCATAAGGGTGCTGTCATCTGCATATCTGAGGTTATTGCTATTTCTCCCGGCAATCTTGATTCCAGCTTGTGCTTCTTCCAGTCCAGCATTTCTCATGATGTACTCTGCATATAAGTTAAATAAGCAGGGTGACAATTTACAGCCTTGACGTACTCCTTTTCCTATTTGAAACCAGTCTGCTGTTCCCTGTCCAGTTTTAACTGTTGCTTCCTGACCTGCATACAGGTTTCTCAAGAGACAGGTCAGGTGGTCTGGTATTCCCATCTCTTTCAGAATTTTCCACAGTTTATTGTAATCCACACAGTCAAAGACTTTGGCATAGTCAATAAGGCAGAAATAGATGTTTTTCTGGAACTCTCTTGCTTTTTCCATGATCCAGTGGATGTTGGCAATTTGATCTCTGTTTCCTCTGACTTTTCTAAAACCAGCTGTTACTAGCTACTAAACAGACTGAATATTCTGTTTCATGTATTGTTGAAAAAAATAAGATCTCTCTCTCTCTCTCTCTCTCTCTCTCTATATATATATATATATATATATATATATATATATATATATATATATATATATCAGTTCAGTTCAGTTCAGGCGCTCAGTCGTGTCTGACTCTTTGTAACCCCATGCACTGCAGTACGCCAGGCCTCCCTGTCCATTGCTAACTCCCAGTGTTTACTCAAACTCATGTCCATTGAGTTGATGATGCCATCAAACCATCTAATCCTCTGTCATCCCCTATATATTTGAATATAAGTAGACATTAAATATGCACACCTATACACACATATCGGACAAGGAAATGGCAAACCCACTCCAGTATTCTCACCTGGAAAATCTCACACTCAGAGGAGCCTAGTGGGCTCTATATAGCCTATGGGGTCACAAGAGTCAGACACGACTTAGCGACTAAAACAGAACAAACAAAAATGCACATGTATATATTTTCTCCAATAATATTTAGCATCAAAATATACACATATACTTTAATTTTTATTTTTACACATCTGCAAAGTAGATATGACCATCACCATTTCACAAAGAAAGAAATTGAGCTCAGAGAAAACAATATGGCCAATAAATCAAGTCAGTAGAATCTGAACAGCCTCCTATTATAAATTCCTTGAAATCTCAGATGAAATGAACATTTTTTAAAAATGCACCCTTAGCTTATAAAAAAGACACATTTCCAAATTTTTGTGTCAGACATGAATGGGGTGCAGAAAACCAAAGTTCTAAGGGAATGAAATGACTGGCAGGCAAGGAAGGGCTACAGAGTGACCTTAGCGTGTGGCCATATGTCAGCTGGTCTGAAGCCCTTGGCCTCCATGATGTAGACATGTGCAAGACTCCAGAACTTCTGAAGGACTTTATTCCCAAGGAAAAGAGGAGCTAGAAAAACAAATCCGCTTCTGAGTACAGTGGGATGACAAGAAGGTTTAATTGCCCCGTTCCGGGCAATGAAAAGTGAAAGTGAGAGTGTTAGTGACTCAGTTGTGTCCATCTCTTTGCGACCCCATGGACTGCAGCCCGCCAGGCTCCTTTGTCCATGGAGTTCTACAGGCAAGAATACTGGAGTTTGTAGCCATTTCCTTCTCTAGCAGAAGCTTCCTGACCCAAGGATCAAACCTGGGTCTCCTTTATTGCAGAAAGATTCTTGACATTCTGATTCACAAAGGAAGCCCAGGCAATGTGGGGGGGGGGGGGCCGGGGGGGGGCGGGTAGTGGGTGAAGCAGAAAAAAGGAAAAGAAAAACCAATTTCTTGAGAAATCCAAACTCCAGTTTCCAAAGCAGTGAGCTGTGGTTAGCGTTCATAATATGCATATAGTCAGGGAACCGTGGAGCTGATAAATTAACTTCAAAGTTGGTCCCCAGCTGCTCTTGCCCTGGAGTGAATGGCGGAAGCAAGTGTAAATGCTTCTGAACAGACTCTCCAGTCTACCACTCAGGCTGAAAAAGACTTTGCAGGGAAGAAGCACACTTGAATGGGGTGGGTGCATGCTCTGTGCCTGAGTATTATACCAGCAGCCTCCACAGGTTTGTCCCAATCAGTCCTGACTCAGGGTTCAGGGCATACAACGGCAGCATCATCTATTTTCTCCCTAGCCTTCTTTGCTTCTTCAAGCATCTCTAGCTTAAATACTATTGGGAAAATGTGGCAGTTTTTCCATTCACTCCAAAATAGCTCAGTGAGCTGTCCTTGCATGGGGAGTTAGGTCACTCTCAGACCAGGTTTGCTCATCTGTTCCATTTAGGACCAAAGATAAGCCGCTAGAGGGTGCATATACAAGCACAGAGAAAAGTGGACTAGGGCCTCACTACAGCAAAGGAGACTGAAGACCTACTGAGAAAGTTCTCCTACTGCGAGAATGATGGCTTCTTCACATTGGACTGTAAAGATATCAAAACACTCACTCCTAAAGGAAATCAACCCTGAATATACATTGAAAGGACTGGTGCTGAAGCTAAAGCTCCAGTAGTTTGACCACCCGATGCCAACACTGGAAAAGACACCGATGCTGGGAAAGATTGAGGGCAGGAAGAGAAAGGGGCAACAGAGGATGAGATGGTTGGATGGCATCACAGACTCAATGGACATGAGTTTGAGCAGGCTCTGGGGGACAGTGAAGAAGGGGGAAGTCTGGCATGCTGTAGTCCATGGGGTTGCAAAGAGCTGGACACAGCTGAGAGACTGAAAAACAATGTGTGTATATGCATATGTATATGTGTGTGTGTGTGTGTGTGCGTGTGTGTGTGCGTGTGTGTGTGTGTATGCCAAACAGTGATGCAGGCTATGATGACCAACCATGTAGAACAAGGGAGCAGTGAACAACCCCAGGCAGTGGGTGAAGGACAGAAATGCTGGTTAGACCAGCTGGTAAGGGAAGGCCTCCAGGTGTGAACCCTGGGATGACCTTGGAACAGAGACCTGAACAGCCAGAGTGTATGAGCCTAAAGGATCCAGTGTGTAACAGCATGTCAAGTAGAAGCCAGAACAAGTGAAAAGATGAGAGAATGCGTGTAAACTCATATAGTGCCTTGAAAATAAGCAATGTAAACAGTTAATGATTGACTTTTTTTCCTTTTTATCCTTTTCCTTCTTTCATTTTTATGAAAAATGTTGCTTTAATAGAAAACAATTAATAGCATGTCTAGAACTCACGTGTGCTGTGCTAAGTTGCTTCAGTCATGTCCGACACTTTGTGACCCCATGGACTGTAGCCTGCTAGGCTGCTCGGTCCATGGAATTTCCCAGGCAAGAATACTGGAATCGGTAGCCACTTCCTTCTTCAGGGGATCTTCCCGACCCAGGGATCGAACCTGTATCACTGCATCTTCTGCACTGGCAGGCAGATTCTTTACTATTGTGCCACCTGGGAAGCCCCAAATATCACTGCCCTCCAAGAGTGTTTGTGGGGAACCTACCATTATACAGTTATTTCTCCCACTGTGTACTCTGGTCATAGAGGGTCACTGGGAGTGGACTGGGGGAAGCATGCTGATGATGGTGCAGTTAAGATTCTGGATTCATTATGCATTTCTTACCTCTTTAGTTTTGCATCCATGATACACTTCTAGGGGCTATCTTTGAAATAGCTAACACAACATTTTAAAGAATTGCAGTAATTCAGTTCCATAACTATTGGAAACAGACACTTTCAATGTGCAGATAATTTGTGTGGCTAAAGACCATTGCTTAAGTATTTCAGTGTGTCCGGGAGATGTAAATATCACTAGGCAGCACTCAGTGAGTTCTGGGAACTAAGGGCCTGATATATGGGGCAGCTGCTACTAATAAGCCGTGTCCCCGCCTCCCCTTCTGCCTGTGGCCTCAGGAGAAAGGGGGGATGAGATTGAGGGCTGCCTTCCCTCGGGGAGCTGGCCCCTCAGCTGTTGGCTTGCTAAACAACAGCAGAGGGAGGGTCGACCAGCTGGCCTGGGACAGACCTTCTTTCATTGGAACCCCCTCTAGGGAGATGGGCTCAAACAGAAATGCAAAGGAGAGAGCAGGTCACCCCAGAAGCAGTGAACTGTGCACAGGGCTGAGAAAGGAAGGCCAGAGCCCAGCCACTTGAACTCTGGCCTGGGTTACCGAACTTGAGCTGGTCACTTCCTGATCTTTCTCTGTTTTTCCTATTGATAAACTAGAAATCACTGGCCAATCGCTTTATAATCTCCTCTGGCTTTGACAAAAGTGACTCTTGTTTTAAAAATAAACTGAGGCCATGGTCATGATAGTGTCAGAAAAGAGAGGTTTTATCCTGCTCTCTCTGGTTCCACGTTCACGAGTGCTTTCCCTATGGACAAGCTGTCCTCCCCTGGTATATCACTGAAGGTCCTAATGAAGTTATTAGCATGCCAGGGGACAAGGCATTTTCCATCTGTCACTCACTCACTCAGACTTTCTCTTTTGCTTTCTTGCTTTTCCTGTAATAGAAAAATAATATATGAGCAATTTTTAAAAAGGAAAATATCAACCACATATGTACCATCATAATGGAATACCTGTTGAGAAAGTGAAAAAGAGCTCTGAAAAATAGCAGAAAACAAGCCTCTAGAGACAATCTAACCTGGCATAAAATGTCCACTCAGCATCTAATGATGCAATTAGTTTCTTAATCTTATTTTATCTCAATATAAAATTATAGTAAATACCAATGGAGGTGATTTATCAGTAATAAGTATTTTTTGGTGATGATCTTCCCTTTTTTCTCATTCATTCTTACTTGTAATGAATATGTGTATAATTTATAAAGATGTACTCCTTTTCCAAAATGGTATTGGATGGTATATATTTAATTTAATTACTCTCTTGTGTTTGCACCTCAAAGCCATTTCCACTAGAAAATATTGTTGAAAGCTACCTGTCTACTGACAGATGACTGGATAAAGAAGATGGGTTATATAAATATTATATATATATATATATATATATATACATATATATATATACACAATGGAATATCATTCAGCCATACGAAAGAATGAAATAATGCTACTTGCTGCAACATGAATGGATCTATAGATTATCATACTAAGTGAAGTCGGTTAGTAGTGTCCAACTCTTTGTGACCCCATGGACTGTATCCTACCAGGCTCTTCCATCCATGGAATTTTCCAGGCAACAATACTAGAGTGGGTTACCATTTCCTTCTCCAGAGTATCTTCCTGACCCAGGGATTGAACCCTGGTCTCCCACATTGTAGGCAGATGCTTTACCATCTGAGCCACCAGGGAAGCCCTATCATACTAAGTGAAGTAAGCCAGAAATACAAAGAAAAACATCCTATGTTATCACTTACATGTAGCTACTTTCATATATCAACACCAGGGCTTCCCAGGTGGTGTAGTTGTGAAGAATGCAAGAGATGAAAAAGATGTGGGTTTGATCCCTGGGTTGGGAAGATCCCCTGGAGGAGGAAATGACAACCCACTCCAGTATTCTTGCCTGGGAAATCTGATGGACAGAGAAGTCTGACGGGCTACATTCCAATGGGTCAAAAAGAGACAAGACTGAGCACTCACTCAGATGCAGACGCTAAAGAAATGATACAAATGAACTTAATTACAAAACAGAAACAGGTTCACAGACATATAAAATAAACTTATGGTTACCAAAGGGGAAAGGAGAGGGGATAAATCAGGAGTTCAGTTTAACACGCACACATTACAACATATGAAGTCGACAACCAACAAGGACCTACTGTATAGCACATGAAATTATATTCGTTATCTTATAATAACTTACAATGAAAGAGAACATAAAAAAGAAGGCTTCTCTTGTGGGTCAGCTGGTAAAGAATCTGCCTGCAATGTGGGAGACCTGGGTTCGATCTCTGGGTTGGGAAGATCCCCTGGAGAAGGGAAAGGCTACCCACTCCAGTACTCTGGCCTGGAGAATTCCATGGACTGTACAATGTATATGGAAGACCCCTGGAGGAGAGCATGGCAACCCCCTCCAGTATTCTTGCCTGGAGAATTCCAAGGACATATGTGCCTGGCAGGCTACAGTCCATGGAGCTGTAAAGAGTCGGATGCAACTGCAACAACTTAGCAGGCAGGCATATATGTGTATAACTGTCACTTTGCTGTATACCTGAAACTAACACAACATTGTATATTAACTATTTCAATAAAAATTATTTTAAAAAATTATTGTTGATAATCCTTCCACAAGCATCTTCCTGTGCATGTGTTTAATTCCTGTTGCCTTCCTCCTTCCCAAATTGGGCCCAATAGCAAGGCCATGCGTGGCCAGGTGTGTCCGTTCCAGCACAACTCACCACAGGACACATTATTCTATAATGATACAACAGGCATTAAAATATGACATGCCTCTCTTTTGCTTCTAATTTGTACTTTACTCTATCACTCTTTAGGCTAAACAAAATTTTTGAAATGGGCTTACTATTCATATGAAAGCAAAATTGGAGACTTGTGAGGCATCTGTAGGAGAAAATGATAGGGTGTGAGGGGCACCTCCTATTTTCTTGGCCATCAGATAAACCCCCACAAAATGTACAAGTTTGTGCTCTCCCCTACTCAGAAAGAACACACTTAGATAGGGGATTTCTCTACCACTGTGGGGGCAGGCAAAGATGGGACTCTGGATGGCAGGTAACAGAGGGAAAAATTTCAAAGAACTGAAAATCAAAATCATGCTTCCTGGGGATTAATGACAGAGATAAGGTATTTAAGCTGCTTTTTAGAAAGCTTTTGTGCTGAAATTTTTTTTTTTTTTCTGGGTAACAATATGGCACTATTTTAAATAATCAATAGTTCTTTTGACAAAATAATAATATGTAGAGAGATTTGAAATGAAAGTTATCATAATAAATGTATGACAACTCTAAGCACGGGGACACCCATTAACATGGCTGTCTAATTCTAAGGTAGCAAAGCATCTGTTAAAAAACCTTATTTTCCTCCCTGAGGAGATTCAGCACTTGTAAGTATATCATATTCCCCCCACAGATCTCAAGAATGCCCTGCTATTTTCTTCAAAGAATCTGACAATAACTTTGGCATCTAATTGTGGGTATGCCGGCTTCACTATGTTCATGCTTCAAAGGAGATGGAGACCATTTTTTAAAGTCTGGGAATTTATATTTATTAATTATCATCTTTCTTTTTTTCTTTTTTTTTTTTTTTTAGCTTATTTTTTTAACCATTTGTGCCTGGGACTCTGAGCTAGAGTGAAGTCTTGCATCCAGGCCTGGTCAACTTCAATTGCTCCCCAAAAGAGAGGGGTAGTCAAGGGGCTCTGCTAGGTCCAAAGGATCCAAAACTTAAGGAAAATGGGTGAGTGGCTCAATGAGGTGAAGACCAGGGCCCTCGGACTGAGTGAAGGAACCAGCAGACACAGTGTCAGGACCTGAGAAATGACTAGACTTGTATGCTCTCTAAAACAACCCAGCTTCCTTCTTTCCACCGTGTCTGCATTGTACCAGCCTGGCTATAACCCAAGCTTTGGAGAACCCAACATCCTTGTTTGCTCTGAACACAAACCATCAACACTCAATGGCTTACTTTACCTGATTACTACTCTCCCTAATGGGCTTCCTTGTTGGCTCAGATGGTAAAGAATCTGCCTGCAGTGTGGGAGACCCAGGTTTGATCCCTGAGTTGCCAATATCCCCTGGAGAGGGGAGTGGCAACCCACTCCAATATTCTTGCCTGGAGAATCCCCATGGACAGAGGAGCCTGGAGGGCTACAGTCCATGGGGTCACAAAGAGTCGGACATGACCAAACAATGAACACACACACACCGTCACTAAAATATAATTATGCTAAAAATCAGAACATTTGTACCAGCTGTCTCAGCTAGTCCTCTTTAGGTACATCTATAGACAAGGGAAGCCAGATAATAATTAAGATCAAGCGGGTTAGATGAAAGGTCCAAATGTTTTGCAGCTTAATCCCTAAGAACCTGACATCATGTTATCACATCTCTCTTCAGGGCAGAGTCATTTTGTCTCAAAGACTAGAGCACTAAGATTCACGAATCAAGTATAAGAAGCCAGCTGATACTTGACCTTATTTTCTAAACTTCTCATTAGACCCAACTCCTTTCATAGTATCATAGAGCTCCTTTAGATATGCAAATACTTTAGTCTGGTTGCAAACCAGCTTTGATCTTTGTCTCTAGGTGACTTGTCAGGACCTGCTCAGTCCATTGTGTATTGACTGACAGTTTATCTCCCAGGGGACCACCTTGTAGGTCTGGATTATTTGCTACATCTTACTGTCGCCCGCTTGTACTAACTGAAGGATCTTCAGAACATCCACCAATGGACCAGGATCTGCATGAGGGAGCTTGAGTACTGTCCTCAAGCCAGCCCCTGGGAGTTGGGTGGGGGCACCCAGGCCTGTGCCCCTTTCCATCTCTCAGCTGCTCCTCCAGGTGATGCTTGGGTCAAGTTGACAGATTTTCTAGAAAGTTCTGTTCAGTGAACCTTCCGTGACCTGCCTTCTGTCACCGTAAATGCTCTGAATGGTCTTCACTCTGACCAAAATTTATACTTGGCATCAATCCTGCTGCCACACACTATCTTGGGAGAAGGAGAAAAAATTGGGAAAGGTGAATAAAAGGTCACAAGCTCTTCCCACAGCTCAGCCACCCTGTCTAAACACAACTGAGACACGTGTACCCAGGAGGTTGTGGTCACTCCCAAGGTCACAGAAGTTTATAGACACACCTCTTCAAAGGCTGTGCAAAAAGGAATTAACCTCATAGTCAACAGTCCCTGAGATAAGGTTTTGCTTAGAGACTTTCCAGAGTTCTTCCAGCATCCAATTAATGGGTAAAATTGTGACCAAGTAGTACTGTTATGTGAAGGGATTTTGTCCCTCAGAAATACTAGGAGAATCAGCCAGTCTCTGACCGTGACATTTCATGGTGCAAAACTTGTCATCCCAAGATTAAAAAGTACTGGAAAGCTGTGTTTTCAGATCACCTCCTTTGTGTCAGGAACTGTATGGAGAAGTTTACAGACATTCTTTAAATGAATGCTTACAACTTCCCAGGTTAAGAGTTGTATTACTGTTCTTCCTCTGATGAAAAAAAAAAAAAAAGGAGGTGCAGGAGTGAATCACTTGCCCAAATTCATGAAGCTGTTTAGGAGTGAGTCTGGGATTTGGTCTGGTTCTGATATTCAGAAAGAATTTTTTATCCTCTTTATGCTATTTGCTTGGTAAAAATTTGCCATTTCAGGGGGGAAAGAAATGGAAAAAAAAAAAAAGAGGAAAAAAGGAAGAAAAGAATGGAGGAAGGGAGGAAGGAGGGAGGCAAAACCCTCATTGCAGACCTCAGAGGCAGACCAGGGAGCAGAACCTTGGGGGACTCTCCCTCAGGATCCCCCACAATGAGCTTCAGGAGTTCTCCCCAGGCTCTCGCTCTCCCAAGTATCAAGTCCACCCCTCTGGAGTGTAGCAGATGACCTGGATTTCAGCCCATGTTCTCCACATGCCCCGCCCACACTCTCACAAACACAGTTCCCATCCCTCTTATTTGAGAAGAACCTTCTCTTTCCTCCCCTCCCTCCTGCCATGTTGAACCACGGTCCTGAGAAAAACTGTTATCACCATGCAACATCACTAAGTGCTATCCTTGACGTGAATCTTCTGGGGATCATGGCAAGATGTTCAAGACGCGAGGCTTTGGCTGTTCGACGAACCCCACATTGCAGAGATGGATCTAGTCCTTGCTGGACTTCGAGAAGGTCTCTTTTTCTCTTTGAATTTCGTGTATGGAGCAGGAGGCTGGGGTGACGAAATTTGTCTTGAAGTCTTATTCGACTGCTTTAGACTACTGTGTTTTAAAACTGTTCCAGATACGTTTTCTTATGCAAAGGTTTTATCTAAAACCCACTGCATCCACAGGTTTCAGTTTCAAGGAAAGGCAGCCACCAGCTAGTATGAGATGTTTCTCAGCATTGACTGGCAAAAAGAGTGTTTTTAGAGCTTGAAGCAAGATTTAAAAAGAAGAGAAAGAGATCTTTAAAAAATTGTTCCTTTACTAAGTTAAGAATCAAATGCTTAAAGGCCAGATAATAGAGTTTTACACTTAGTATAGCCCATTCCCTTACTTCTGACTCCTATATTTCTATCTCTTGGCTATGAGTTATTTTGTTTTGGGTTTTTTTTTAATCCAAGTATAGTTGATTTACAATTTGTGTTAGTTTCAAGTGTGCAGCATGGTGATTCAGTTATGCATATACATATATTCATTCTTTTTCAGATTCTTTTCCCATACAGGCTATTATTAGTATGATTTGCGCTCAGTTGCTCAGTCATGTCCAACTCTTTGTGACTCCATGGACTGTAGCCCACCAGGCTCCTCTGCCCATGAAATTTTCCAAGCAAGAATACTGGAGTAGGGTACCATTTCCTACTCCAAGTTAACTACTACAATAGTATAGAATACTGAGTAGAGTTCCCTGTGCTATACAGTAGGGCCTTGTAAGTTAGACTGGTTGGATCTCCTTGCAGTCCAAGGGACTCTCGAGAGTCTTCTCCAACACCACAGTTCAAAAGCATCAATCCTTTGGCACTCAGCTTTCTTTACAGTCCAACTCTCACATCCATACATGACCACTGGAAAAGCCATAGCCTTGACTAGATGGACCTTTGTTGGCAAAGTAATGTCTCTGCTTTTCTATATGCTAGGTTGGTCATAACTCTCCTTCCAAGGAGTAAGCGTCTTTTAATTTCATAGCTTCAGTCACCATCTGCAGTGATTTTGGAGCCCAGAAAAATAGTCAGCCACAGTTTCCACTCTTTCCCCATCTATTTGCCATGAAGTGATGGGACCTGATGCCATGATCTTAGTTTTCTGAACTTTGAGCTTTAAGCCAACTTTTTCACTCTCCTCTTCCACTTTCATCCAGAGGCTCTTTAGTTCTTCTTCACTTTCTGCCATAAGGGTGGTGTCATCTGCATAACTAAGGTTATTGACATTTCTCTGGGCAATCTTGATTCCAGTTGTGCTTCCTCCAGCCCAGCATTTTTCATGATGTACTGTGCATATAAGTTAAATAAGCAGGGTGACAACTTACAGCCTTGACTTACTCCTTTTCCTTTTTGGAACCAGTCTGTTGCTCCATGTCCAGTTCTAACTGTTGCTTCTTACCAATTGCCTAACCTGACTCAATGGACATGTGCTTGACCAAACTCCGGGAGATGGTGAAGGACAGGAAAGCATGGTGTACTGCATCCATGAGGTTGCAAAGAGCTGGACACAACTTAGCACCTGAACAACAACAAACCTCTCTGAATTTCATTTTTTTTTAAGCATGAAATGGGGTTTTAACAATCACAACTTATCCTACCAGGCTGCTAAAAAATGAATGAGATTGTGCAGATTAACTTGGTTTTGTTATTATATGCATGTGTGTATGGCAGTGTTTATCACCAGCCAAGAGTTCCTCCAGTTTGAGGATATTCTCTTACAAAGTAGGTATTGAATTGATATTGGTCTTAGCAGTGGATGAATGCATGGAACTTACTCATTAAGTCTTCTTTCAGAATGTGTGATTCAGCTACAGAGAGCATGTTTATACTCTTCAGATATTCCAACAAATTGCAAGGGAAGGAACAATGAGCTTTAGACATAGATGGCGTGCCTATAAAGTCCTCTATAATTATTTCCCTTTTTCCCATGTTTCAGTGGAAAAGGAAACCCTTCAGTCCTGCTGTATAACTGAACTAAGAGAATAATTATGAATATATTTTTACTTGGTCAAGAAGTTAACTTGTCTAAAAAGAAATTGTACCATTTGAGACACTAGGCCCCCATCAACCAAATCTCCAAACTCTGTGCTTTATATTTTGCTTTGTATTTTTTTTTCTGTTTTACTTTCACATCCTGCTAGCAATTTAAGATTTGTATTTTTATCAATCAATCATCAACCATTTTTTAAAAAAATCTATCTTTACCTTACTGGACTCTAAAGTCTGTAAGAGAGATATCATGAATTCTTTCTTTGTAATCTACCCTAGTTTTAGAATGCTCCTACTACTTGACACAACATGCTTGTTAAAGAGATGCTTGTCCAAAGAATTAAAGGATGAATGAATGAGAAGATGAATGCCAAAACAAGACAGAACTTTCATCAATGTATACTTTTCCTGTTTTTTAGAATCTTTGCAGGCAGCAAAACCAGTATGATGTACAGCAGTGTTTACATATACTTAAAAAAACTCTAATTAAAATAAATTTATATTAAATAAATTTATATTAAAATATAAATAATATAAATAAATTTATATTTTAAAAATTCCAGCTAGAAGAGGTATTGAAAGAAACTATCCATAAAGTAAAAACTATTACTCTCTGCTTTTTCATTTGCTAGGTATGAAACTCAAAATACTCAAGAATTCATGTTCATACATGCCCCCCAGGCTGTATCTAAAGCATGCTGTTTTTCCTCCAAAATAGTTTAACCTCCTTTTGACACATGAGGATCAAAATTTGAGGCCTTTTAATTTCTAAGGTTTAGAATCATCTCCAGTAAACATAACACCATCTGACAACATAAATTATTTCAAAGCTTCTCTGTTTCTGTCAGAGAGAGAGGCATACCATAGGTGAGCAATTTGCCTGTCAGGAATCCCTCAACCTGCTCTCGCCTATTTAAACTGCCTCCAAGTAATTTAGTAAAGGTATTGAATGTCTTTTCACCTTTTCTGATTTGAAAGAACACAAATCCTTATATGGTCTTTATTTTGAAGACACTGCTTTTTGTTTTTATTTAATTTATCCTATTCTATTCTATACATTTTATGTTTTCTTGAAATTTTATATCCTTAAATAGTTTGATTTCACTTCAAATCATCTTGATGCACTTCTTGATGTGAAAATATAAAGAAATTGTTCAGATGGGTGGTAATTACTTATCTGGTTTGCATTTCCCAGCCTGAAAAGAGGGACAGTTCTTGCTTATAATTAATTACCCTTGTGTTGTGCAGTGTTTTAAAACCGTTAGAAAAACATTTCATGGCATTAGCATATTCGGCTGTGGTAGGAAGAACAGAGATTAACAGTCTCACAATATAAACAGAGAAATAAAGATCAGAGAGGTTAGGTGACTTTCCTGAGATCACATAGCTCTTGGCAGACATATGACTGCCCCAAGTCTCATCCTGCGTGAGGCTGGGCTACACGAACACCTTGAAGGTTCAGATACTGTGCACTCTGCTTACACATTTTCTACAATTAAAGTAATCCCAGAGCATTTCCGCCATTTGCAAGTTCACGGTTTTTATTATAAACACTATATGAAAAAGGGTTAAGATGCAAAGGGCCCTGATTTTCTCATCAGTGATATCAAACTTCATGAAGCAGTGTGGTGGGCAGGGGGTGGGGTGGGGGGAGATTAAGTGATGGATATTCCTCCAACCAAGACAAACACACGTGCAAGGAAAACCACAAGCTGGTCTCTGTTCTAGATGTGACTAGCAGGGAGCAAGACTGAAAGGGTCCCCCAGCAAGCTCCAGTGCAAAGACATTAAATGAAGAAAATGACACGAAGAGTATTTGTTCTTATCTTCTCAGATCAGGGAGACCTGTGGCTCACTGTTCTGCAGAATCCACTTTGGGCTGGACTATAAATGTGTTAGGACCTCATGCTTCTGAATCTTCTCTTCAACTGAATCTCTGTTTGAGATTAAGAAATGGAAACCCACTGGCTCCCGGTCTTGTGTCTGGAATGATGTGTCTGTGAACATTTCTAGATCTTCAGTTCTGGTAACCGGGGCTCCCCCAGTGCAGAGAAGCACAGTCTATGAGAGCAGAGAAGCCTTGATGTGCTGAGGCTTCAGTGTTGCCAAGGAATCCAGAGAGAGGCCCGGAGGGAGATTTCCCTGCATGGCATGGCCCCTTGACCACCTTTGTCTCTGGACTCGTGGTTTCCTTTGCCTGTCAGCACGGGGTCAGAGGTGAGACTGCCCCTCAGAAATCATTCTCTTGTCTCTCCAACAGAACTCAAATAGGAGTCATGAAAATGACAAAGAAGTAGAGAACTAGGACCTGAGGGGGACTTTCATGCAAAGGGATATTTTAACCTGGAGAAAAAAGCTGAGAGTGACTTCATGAAAGTCTAGCTTTACAGCAGGTTAAAGATAAAGTTCTTGAAAGTGATGGGCTGTGACAAGGAAGGACCACCAGGAAGGCTCTCTTGGAGGTTGATTATGAGTATCCTGAAGGGTAGGCAGACCTGGCTGGCACTCAGCACCCTATGCTTGAACTTGAACTTAAACTTGAAGCCTCCAGCTGATTGAAGCCCCACGGACTCCCAGTACAGTGGGGGTTGGTCTCCTGCTCCACATTCCACCAGGAAGGCCAATCCAGGCTTCTGGAAGACCCAAACAGGTACTGCCTCTCTCTAAAGAGCATCTGTAGATATCAGACATGCAAGTCCTCTATGTATGTGTTTTCTCCATTCCCACCATCAGCAATTCAAATCATCAGATGTCTGCTGAATTCTCTTTATGTTTAATGTTATCTTTTTTGGCAGTCTTCTTCAGATTTTCTGAAAATGTTTTTTTCCTCATCTGTAAAATAAAAAGGAAAACATCCTGAATCACTGCCTTGCAGAGTTATTGCGAATATAAAACCATTGGTCATGTATGGATGTGAGAGTTGGACTATAAAGAAAGCTGAGCACCAAAGAATTGATGCTTTTGAACTGTGGTGTTGAAGAAGACTCTTGAGAGTCCCTTGGACTGCAAGGAGATCCAACCAGTCCATTCTAAAGGAAATCAGTTCTGGATGTTCATTGGAAGGACTGATGTTGAAGCTGAAAGTCCAATACTTTGGCCACCTGATGAAAGAGCTGACTCATTTGAAAAGACCCTGATGCTGGGAAAGATTGAGGGCAAGAGGAGAAGGGGACGATAGAGGATAAGATGGTTGGATGGCATCACTAACTCAATGGACATGGGTTTGGGTGGACTCTGGGAGTTTGTGATGGACAGGGAGGCCTGGCATGCTGCGGTTCATGGGGTTGCAAAGAGTCGGACATGACTGAGCGACTGAACTGAACTGAACTGAAAAAAAGAAATAATCTGTGTGATTTCAGGACACCTGACAAAAGATAGTTATTGTGTCAATAAAGGGAAACAATGGACTGCAGTGACTGACTCCCACTGGCTCATGAGAACTAAAGTCAAACACAGTTAAATATTTAGGAATTCTATGAGCCAGGTATTCATACATCAGTAGCCTGAAACTGACCATGGTGGGAGTGTTTACAATGCAGAAACTGGAAAAAATATATAAATCGAAGTTTCCTCTATTCTGGAGAGCTAGTTAACTTAAACTTCCCTGGCTACCAGTGCATTAAGTGAGACATATTTATTTATATTTGTTTATGAAAAGAATAATTCCAAAGACAATATTAAAAAGTCATATATATGTAAAGTTGAAATAAAAGGATGTGCATTTCTTAAACAAAATCTAACATGTGGCTAAAGTCTTTCTACCAGGAGGAATCTGGTATGTGTGTTCACCTATGACACAGACTTGACTGTATAATAGGAGAGAGTTCATTGGCTTTTGTTTTTTCACATCAAGCAGCAGTTGGAGGTCATGGGGTTCTTGACCTCCCCGTCTCTGACTCATGGTGCTGCCCTGCATCATGGCATCTACGTTGTCCTTGGTTGAGTTCCTCTTTCCCTGACTCTCTTTGGTGCCAACCTAGGTCCCAGGAGAGCACTAGCCTCCAGCCTGGGTACCACAGGCCTTTTTGTGGCCTTCTTAGCCTGAAATCAGGAGCCACTGGAATCCGCAATAAGAGTGTCCATGTGGGTTTACAGCTCTGTTAATTTCACTGGATGGAGTCTGTATCTCTGTCTTATCTTTGTTTTGTTTTTGTTACCATTTTTGCAGAGTACCATGTTTACCAATTTGAAAAGTAAATGTAGAAAACCATTTTACTGAAAAAAATTGAATTGGATTTATGTTATCTATTTCTATATGATAATAATAGTTCCAAATGCTTGATGATGGTTGATGAATCAAACTGTTTGCATCAGAGAGGAAACACAATGGACAAATTACTCCAAAATTGACTGAATGGGATGTGACATATTTGTAGGGGGCAGGACTGGATTTTTTAAATTGAATAATCCCAAAGCATCTGGGGACACAGTGATGTCTATACCTGTGTAATTATTATATGCAGTGGGTGGAAAACAGCTCATCCTGCTACTCAGCTGTTTGCTCTCTGGGTGCAAGAATGTAATCTGTTATTTTTACTGTGTGAGTTCTCTGGACCTAGAGGAACGGCTGGTACACAGTAGATGTCTGACCCATACTCACCAATGGGTAAAAATAAACTTTCCTCTGGAACAAGATCCTCCTCATTGGAGAGTCTGGAAGGCAGTTGCTATGGTTCTTTCTACCACATGGATTTTGAAGTCGGTCAGACTTTTGCTAAAATCCTTGAAAAAGTATTAACATGGATGAGCTGTTTATTGCTTTTGACATTTGTTTTCATATGAAATAGAGATCATAATTATATTACAAAATTCCTATGAATGTGAATCAGAATCTATATTTGAAGCACTAAAATTGTTTTCAATATAAACTATATTTAAAGTATTAGTACATTACCTATCACATGAGATGCTTAAATGTGAATTTCTCTGTCTCTCCCTGGGGACCTAGGACCCCCCTCTCAGAGGGACTTGATGTCCTAACCGGTGATGGATATCACCTGATTCAGGACCCAGGAAGGTGAAGACACAGGTGCCATAATGTGACAAACATCTGGGAGCAAGTAGAAACACGTTCACTAAAAAATTGCTCATATGTTTTATTTTAATGATGCATTTGCACTCTGCAGAGAAGATGTGCTGAACACAGTCCACTTTTCATCATTGTAAGTTCGCTTTCAGTTCTTATTAATAATAGTTTACTCAGTATGTGGAATAGGGGTACACGTGAGTCAGGAATGTGAAGCTTTGCCACAAGTGGAGAGAGGGACCCCCGTCAGCACCCTGGTCTGTCTTGACGGACTTAATCAAGGACTTCACACATTAGATTATTAGGCCATTAGCAGTAGCCCTTATTTTTTTCATCCTCTTAGAGACTCGTACCAATCAGCGTTTCTGCTTCACACTTTAATGGTTGGTGGGCCTGGCTGTAGTTACTGAATACCATTCCTATTGATTTATTTCTCAATGGAGAGGGATAATTTACTCAACACCCTGTACTGATCTTGTATGTTGTGTCAGGCACTATGCTGAGCTCCAGGAATGCAAAAAGTATAACATGATGGACTCAATGGACATGAACTTGAACTGCAGTAAACTCCAGGAGATAGACGAGTACAGAGGAGCCTGGTGTGCTGCAGTCCATGGGGTCACAGAGAGTCGGACGCGACTGAGCAGCTGAACAACGACAAGACAACGCATCCCTGCCCTTCTTTCTGGTGAGAGCTGGAGATGTGCAATGGCTCATCTCTCTGAAATGTGCTGAGTGATCCTGCGGCCATGCTAACAGGAGGCTCTTGGAGAATCAAAGGGGTAGCAAAAAAAAAAAAAGTCTTTTAGGGAATTGGGAATGGAAATGGCATTGGCCTGAGACTTGAAGTACTTCAGGCTGAGAAAGGATTGAGTTCCTCATGGGACCCTGGCTTCAGGAGTAGGCTACAGGTTCCCTGTGAGTGCTCTGAGAGGCTGGGACCGGAACACGCTCACGGCTTCACCTCGGCCGCCCCTCGGGCCTGACGACCTTTGTGTCCCTCCTCAAAAGCTTCTCTGGTCATCCCTACTTTGAATCTGAACATCCCAGTCATTCACACCTTCACTTTCTGAATTATATTTCAGAGAATGTGTGCCTTAACGGCCTGCCCTCCTCAGAGGAGAGGGAGCGTGGTTTTAGAAGCCAATTAGAAACGGTGCCTTCGGCGCTGGAACTCTCTCTTGTAAGTAGGCGCACCTCCATCTGAACTTCCGACAGGAGGAAAATCACAGCTTCATTTACGGCAGCAGCGGCACTGAGCTGTCGCCCAGCTGATGACGCACGAGTGCTATACTTTACGGGAGCGAGGGCTTTTGAAATGTGTGTCTCAGAAGACAGAAGAAATGCTTCAGTAACATGTTAAATTAATTAAGGACAAGTCAAAGAGGAATGAGAAAGACTTCAAGATGAATATACAGATGGAAGAGGACTCTTGTTTTTTATTTTATTTCACATATGGGCTGTTCCACAAACAGCTAAATTTAATGCCTCTGACTTAGAGAATCAACTTACCTGTCATTTTCAGTAACCGGTTAAGATGATTACTGCTGAATATTTTCTGCTATAAAGCCTATGGGAGATGTCATTAAATTATTAAAATTATATCATTCATGCTAAGAGGACTAATAAGGCTGGATGGTATATTAGGAATATGAATTTGGGAGAGAGACAGATGTCAGTTTAATTTTTGGCTCTGCCTCTGTGTGAGTTTGAAAATAATCTTTACCATCTCTGACCTTCACTTTCTTCTCCAGAAAATAAGTGTCCCTACTCAAGTTGTTTTAAAATTCAAGTGAGATGAATTATGTAAAATGCCAGTATAATGCATGCATATAGCACATGGCATGCAAACTCACTAAATTAACGCTCTTATTTATACTATATTAAATGAAGAATTATTATTCCCAACAGAAACTGAGATAACTTGTATAGACACTCCTTAAACGGACTCTATATATGTATTGTCACCAATTGATTCTCTCCATTTTTAAAAAATAGAATAAAAAATAATTATCTGTAACCAGGGGATTATAGGTTCATCTTCAGGTATTGACCACCTGATGCCAAGAGCCCACTCACTGGAAAAGACTCTAATGCTGGGAAAGATCAAGAGGAGAAGGGGATGACAGAGGATGAGATGGTTGGATGGCATCACTGACTCAAGGGACATGAGTCTAAGCAAGCTCTGGGAGATACTGGAGGACAAGGAAGCTTGGTGTGCTGCAGTTCATGGCGTCACAGTGAGTCAGACACGATTTAGCAACTGCACAACATCACCACCAAGATAAAATATATCAGTAAAGAATTCATAGCATCTTAGAGAATTGCTCCATTTTTGTAAGTGGTTTTTGGTGAAAGTGAAGGGTTTTGTTGAAATGGGGAGGAGCTTTTGCTTGAGAGATCTGATGAGAACCACTGATCTGTTGCTTAATTCTGTGACCTGGGGCAAGTCATTTAACTGCCTGATGACCTCAAACCTTTTTTACAGCCACAAACATTTAACTCTTCTCAGTGTTTTAGTGGGTGCTCAACATCTCCGGTCTGTGAAGTTACAGAATTGACACTTGTCAGGTTTAAGTCTCGTGATGTTAGCATTCCCAGGTGAGAGAAGCCAGAAAAAGATTTCCCAGGTAAATCAGACCAGAAAAAGGGGTGTGAGTCTAGGGAAGGACATATGACTTCAAAAGAAAGATAAAACCCAAACAAATTTGTGAACCCCACAAAGAGAAGGAATTTGAGGGCCCATAGCGAGTGGCTAGAACCGTGTCAGAGGGAGGGAAACCAGGATCAGAGCAGTAAGATAAATGCCAAGTAGATGAGCGCAACCTGAGAACTGTCCAGAATTCAGTTTGGGGCCCAGCTGTGAGCAGACACAACCAACCATGAGACAGCACCAGTGAGGGAGACTGCATGTTCGAGAACTTGATACACGTCCATGCTGTCTTCCCCCAAAATGGCCTGAGCACTGACTGGACTCACTTCCTAACACATTTACCTTTTATAAAATCGCATCCCGTGGTCCGGGTAGTGTCATCAGCACCCCAGCCCCATTTGACACACAACATGTATCACACTCGGCCTGTTCATACCAAAAAGAGTGATTTCACATCATAAAAAGACAATGCCAGGCATTGTTGGAAGCGCGGCTTCCACACATCAAGAAAATTAGGGCCTGGGTCTCCTGTTGGGGTGCTCAGACAAGAGCTGAGTCCTTGCACCAAAGTGTCTGTTAACGTTGTCAGCAATCCTAACACAGCAATGAGTGAAATATCTTTTTTTTTTTTTTCGCCCCCCATGCTATTCCCTCCATGCCAGGGGTTAGAATTACTAAACTCTATTCCAGGTGCAGTACTGACATTCATCTGCCTATCCACTGCCCCATGATACCATGAAAGAGATCATTTCTACTCAAACACTTAAGGCCCGTGTTCTCTGTCACATTGGATGATAGGATTTCCCTTGCCTTTATTAGGTTTACATTATTCAGATGCTGTATAAAAGGGCCATTGTTTTACTAAGTTAGAGAAATAAATTAAGTCTTTGAGTGGTGGATGACTTTGATAAGAAACTCTATTTGCGGAAACATGGGGAGTCGCTATTTCTGATGTCTGCTTGACTTGAGTTATTCATCTGGGACTGCTCCAGTTTGCCTGGAAGTCAGGTGACTATGCAGCAACCACTGGCCCTGCAGTTCTTATGGCTTTTCTGCTCTGTTTGTCAAATGGGGTGTTATTTTGCAGCACACTGATGTAAAGCCTGAGCTCTCTACAGGCAATGTCCCTCGTGTGGGACATGAGGATTTCAGCCTGGATTCCTATGCCAGCTGAAAATCAGATCTTTCTTTTGTGGGAAATAAACTGCTGTCACTTTGGGAGAATTCTAATGAAAGAACCCAAGCCAAGGTTGTTCAAGAGAGGGATGTCATTACAGCCCGAGAATCACAGAGTTAGCTGTTTGTCATGGCATCGAGTTCACCTCAATAAAGAATCTGCCTGCAATGCAGGAGACTCAGGTTCAGTCCCTGGATTGGGAAGATTCCTCTGGAGGAGGGCATGGTAACCCACTCCAGTATTCTTGCTTGGATAATCCCTTGGACAGAAACAATAAAAGAAATAATTAAAAATAATTTTAAAATAGCATTTATTGAATGTCTACTTCAAATTAGTTTTGATGCTAAGGAACTGACATGGATATTTATTTAATTTTCTCAATAAGCCCTTTTTTAGAGATGTAAACCTCATGTGAAATTTTCTCCATGCATACTCCATTTCAATATGTTTTAAGTAGATAAAAAAATTCAAGTTTAATAGACATCAAAAAACAAAAAAGCAAAAGGAATATTCGATAAAGTGTATTTCTCCAGAAATTAGGAGACAAAATATGTTGTTTCAGCTGCTTCCTTCCAAAGAATTCTTTTGAAAAGAGCACCATACAGTATGTGAGCTAATGCACATCGCGTGAAACTCTCATCTTTGTCTGTAAAAACGTCAGTGATATTCATAAGCGTGTTTCTTTCTTTTTTAAACTGGAGTATAATCGCATTTAAATGTGTTACTTTCTGCTAAAATCAGTGATATGTATACATGTATCCTGTTTAAGTATCTTAGTGAAAACCAGTGGCTTCACTATAAAATCTGTCTTGTTACAGTTCTAAGAAAGTGGCTCCAGAATGTTACTTCTTGGTCCTCTGAAGCCCAGGGTGTCTCATTCCTGGTCTCCAGCAGTTGCCACTTACCTGTCCCACTGCTAACCTCTTGCACCAGCGCAGCCTCATAGCAGAGAGACTGTGGCTCTCAACTCTCACTCCAGAGCCTGCCAGGCCCTTGTCGGGGCCCTCCCTGCCCACTTTACCAATGTCTTTTCCTGGTACGGTCACCTCTGTCACCAGCTTTGGTCACACTGAGAAAACACTTGGCTCAAAGCCATGTCTTCTTTGCAGCCTCTGCACTTGCTGTGCCTCTGTGTGCAATACAGTCGCTCCTTAGTATCCATGAGGGAATGGTTTCAGGACACCTAGGATACCACGATTCACTAATGGCAAGTCCCCTACACGAAAAGGTCCAGTACAGTGAGGCTTCCCCACCCACTGGTTCAGCATCTACCGCTGGCTGAACCTGCGAGAGGCAGAGCCCACAGCATGTGGAACCCAAACTTAGGTTGCTCCTTTTTTTTCTTTTCTCCATATTTTCACTTGCAGGCTTCCTTTTAAAGAGTAGTGTCTCAACATAAAGACCATCCTTCCAAAACCCCTCCCAGATATTACCTCTTTCCTCATTTTCCCACTCTATCTCCATTACTTTTAATTTTTTTCATTGGATTGATGAATATTTGAGATCATTATATTCTTTTACCTATTTAATGTTTCTTTACCAATGAGAATATGTATTTCTTAAATAAAGAAGTGTAACCTACATTTTTACTGCTGGGTCCCAAAATTCTAGAATGGTGACCAGCAGAGAGCATGCACAAAATAAATGCTTGCTGCAAAACCAGTGAGTAAATGAAGAGACTGTATGAATTACAGGTTGCAACACATAACTTTCCTGTTTGGGTTTGTTTTTCCAAGGAGCATCTTTTAGTTTCATGGCTGCAGTCACCATCCACAGTGATGTTGGAGCCCATGAAAATAAAACCTGCTCCATTGTTTCCCTATCTATTTGTCATGACGTGGTGGGACTGGATGCCATGATCTTTTGAATACTGAGTTTTAAGCCAGTTTTTTTCACTCTCTTCTTTCACCTTCATCAAGAGGCTCTTTAGTTCCTCTTCACTTTCTGCCATTAGGGTTGTGGCATCTGCATATCTGAGGTTGTTGATATTTCTCCCAGCAATCTTAATTTCAGCTGGTGATTCATCCAGGCTGGCATTTCACATGATGTGCATATAAGTTAGTGTTACTCTTTAAAAAACTTTTGGCAAATCTGAAATAGAACATTGATGTCAAAGTGATACTGGGCAATTGCCTGGGAATAGCTAGTTTTAGTTGCTGGATAAAGATAGTTCTTAAGTGCACTGGCTACTGATTCCTTGGTATCATCTTTAAAACACTCTTAAATTAATAAAATCTTGCTACAAATAGCCCTGGGGTATTTCTAAAGTTTCCTCCAAAAATCTGTTTGGCTGAAAACCCTCTCTACTTGTTCATTAGCCCTCTTGATTTTCGTTTTAAACTTTATGCCTGAACCTGTGCTTGCTTTTCTGCTCTATCATCTCAGCCATACCAAAGACATCTCAAGGTGTTACACTTTTAGCCACTCTGAAGAAAGACTGCTTGTCTGTTCCGTGTCTTTCCACCTCCATCCCAGAGATTGCCCCATATAAATGTAGCAAATGTCCTTGTGTTCACATTTTATTTAAGATCACTCCAGATATATCCTGCAAACCTGGGGATGACCTCTCCAGTTGTTCTTCTAAGATGTGGTAACAAAGTGAAAGCCACTCAGCCATGTCCAACTCTTTGTAACTCCATGGACTGTAGACTCTTCCATCCATGGAATTCTCCAGGCAAGAATACTGGAGTGGGTAGCCATTCCCTTCTCCAGGGGATCTTCCCAACCCAGGGATTGAACCTGTGTCTTCTGCATTGCAGGTGGATTTTTTACTTGTGAGCCACTGGGGAAGACCCTATATGACAACATGTGTCCCTTATGCTGGAGCCTTGGGTGACTTCAGTGCCCTCACTAGCCCCGAGCCCTTGCAAATATGACACACGTTATTTTAGCTCTCGAAAGCTTTCTCCTGGCTGGAATTATAGGAGACACTCTTTGAATTCTTGTTGGATGAAGACTCAGTTTATCTCCTAAAAGCCTTTAACCCAAGGGCACAATTAGTCCAGGAACTAGAATGCTGCCACAATAGTATTCTAGGGATGAAATGATTCTGCTTGGTGAGGAAATTCCATTATAACAAGCCTGAAAAGTAAGCACAGCCAGGTTCTTACAGGTAGATGAGATCCTATATTTTTACTTATTTTAATTTTTCAAAGCACAAGAAAGCACTTACTGTACAGCTTTGCAAACCCAATTTAGTTGAGACTCTGCACTTGATGAAGATAAGTCACTGTATCTTATATGATTACATAAAAGACTTTGCTTTTAACATTCAACTTTGCTTTGTGAATCCATGGAATTGCCTTTCTGTTACTTTGTTGCTTAAATGCAATTGAAAATAATCCAATATCCATTTAAGGAAGATTGAGCAGAGGGATTATTTCAGTCTGAATACGTAAGTGACTAGCTATTTAAAATAAACATCCATTAAATAATAGTAATCTGTAGATGAATCTTATCAAAATGCTTTAAGGCAATCACAGTTAATGAGATGATCATTATTACCTTTGAAATAAAAATGCATAACTATATGGAGAAAGGAATCTTTTTCTGCATGGAGCTCTTACAGTCTGACTGTACTCAAAGGGCAGTGGTAACTGTTTTATGAGGTTTTAAGTCTTGATTTAAACAAGAACCGGAGCTCACGATCACTAAGATAAAAATCAGGAGCCATATTTTTGGAAATTTTGTAGCTATGTGACCTCTCTGAGCTTCTGAGTCCATTTCTAAATTGAAGTTAGTAACATTTATACATCCTCTCTCAAACGTAATATAGCAATGTGTGTAAAGTGCTTCATAAGAACTAAAATGCTGTTGGTGTTCTTGTCTTTTGCAACATTACCATAATAGAGAACTTAGAACAAAACAGATAATGCCCTCAGCAAAGAGATCAATTGAGGACATAATAGCTACTTCCAAAACAACTGGATCCAGGAGCCTGGGGAGAAGCAAAGGACTTTATTACTATTCCTGTTGGTGCATTTTTTATCTGATTTTACCTGTAGAAGAAACACACGTGCCTCCAATATTTGTGAGACCAAGATACTTAAATATTTACCTCACTTTCCACATCTGGCACCTGAGAACACAGGGTGTCATGTCACCGCTGAAGTTTCAGTTCATCAACACTGCTCACACGCAGACAGCTAAGTATCAAGGAACTGGAGAGCAGGAGAAGACGTGATTTGATTAGACACAGAATTCTGCCAGGCTGAGAGTTCAGTCAGTAATCGCTATGTTAATAAACATCTCTTCTGCCCCCATCTTAACCCCACCCACACCCCCAACACGGGCAAACGGGGCCCATCACACACACTGGATGCCATCTACCCTCAAAATATTCTTACTCACATCTTCATATATTTTGCATACATTGCTCTCTCTGCCTTGAATGTCCTTCCTTCCTCTGTTTTGAAAATGTGCATTTTTTTTCCTCAAGATAAGCACAAATGATATTTGAGTTCTTTTAAAGAATTCCAGGGACTTCCCTAGTGGCTCAAATGGTAAAGAATCTGCCTGCAATGCAGGAAACCTGAGTTCAATCCCTGGATCAGGAAGCTCACCTGGAAAAGGAAGTAGCTACCCACTCCAATAACCTTGATTGGAAAATCCCACGGACAGAGGAGCCTGGTGGGATATAGTCCATGGGGTTGCAAAGAGTCATGACTGAATGACTAATACTTTTAAAGAGTTCCAAGTACAGCTAGTGACTTGCTTTTTTTATAAGAGTACTGTTAAATGACCTCATCTATGGCATTTTCCACACCTATACATTCTTCTTGAATGTGAGATGGACTGGAGCTTTAGTTTTTTTTCTTCCGCTTCAAGAGACACAGTACTCAATAGCTGTAGAAGACACAAATGCATGACTGAAAACAATGGCTTATGGTCTTACAAGAAGAGGCAGTGAGGGAAGGTGTGAGAGGCTTTGGTGATTGGAGAGGGTTTTAGCACTGGCGCCCACCTGGAAGATGTTCAAGGTTGAGTAAAACCTCGGCATTCCCTGTCAACCTCTTTTCAAGACACAGAAGCAAGTAAGATGGGACAACTTCTATAGTTTTTCCACACTAGTAAATATTGCTGGAGCCCACCCTTAAAAATCTAATATTTTAAAATCTTTCTTTTAGTTCCCCTTTAAAAATTAATCACATCTCCTTTGAACACAAATCATCAACTTTCATGCCATCTTGTTGCTGTCATTGACCAAATGCCCATTTATTCCTACTAAGTCGCTTCAGTTGTGTCTGACTCTCCGACCCATGGACTCTAGCCCGCCAGGCTCCTCCATCCATGGGATTCTCCAGGCGAGAATACTGGAGTGGGTTGCCATTTCCTCCTCCAGGGGATCTTCCCAACCCAGAGATTGAACCTGGGTCTCTTGTGTCTCCTGAATTGGCATGCAGGCTCTTTACAACTAGCACCACCTGGGAAGCCCCTTAAATACATATTCATTATACATTTTATATATATTATATTCATTTTTATAAATAAAATTGTATTAAATGTAATATATTTATAATGTGTATGTATATTTTTGTATGTAAAGTTTTAAGATAGAGTATTTCTCCTAGCCATCATACCTTTAGCTTTTGAAATCTTCCTAATTCAGGAGTCAAACCCAGGTCTCCTGCACTGCAGGCAGATTCTTTACTGTCTGAGCCACCAAGGAAACACCCAATAAAATTTGCATTCACAATTATTTGTGAGGCCTTTTCAGCTACATTGAAGTGTTGGAAGTATCTGAGGGATGGATAACAGACAGCTTCGTCCCCCCTTCATCCTGAAAGCGTATTGCCTTGCTCAACACCACAGGTTGCCGAGGACCCAGAAGTAAGCTCACTTTAGTTCATTAGAGCTTTTCTCTAGAGAAAGTTTTAAAATTTCAGGGAGAAGGAGAAGGTGAATGGTAAGGCACTCACCTTTTTCCAGAAAAGCCATCTGGAGAAAATTTCTGTCCTTGCTAAGCACTGAGGTTGAAAACAATCCACAGTTCTAAACCTGGGTGCTGACCCTGGGCCCACACCCCACACCGAGCACAAAGAAACCCTCTTCTGTGATTGGTGCCGGGGCGGGGGCGCTGCATTCTGACCGCCTGGCTCTCCCAGCCTCCATCCCTGTAACCAGAGCCGCCTCCATTATGCCCCATCACAAAGAAGGGACAGCCGGAAGGTCAGGTTCACGGAGGGGGCTATAATTTTAGAAGCACTTCCTGTTATGAGTCTGACTTTTGATCTGTGATCACTCAGACCAGGGAATTGAAGCGAATGGTATGCATGAGTCACTTTCTGGTGGGATCACTCCTGGAGTGTGGTCAGACGTCTGGAGGGCTGTTTTCCCCTGCTGGCTCTAGGAATTACTTAGCCAGCCTACTTGGCCCTCAAACTTGTAGCCTGAGCAGACTTTGTCAGGAACACATGCTGTGGAGCTGAAATGTATGACATAATCACACTGTCCTGTAGCATCTTTCTACTTAACCAGAACAGAACTGCTCTTAGGAGCTACCTTCAAACTTTTCCTTTGGAACATGAAAGAGAATGTCTTCTGGATCTCATTACTAGTTAAAGACAGGATTGAGGATAGAATCCAGTCTGTATGGCTTTCAAAGTAAGCACTCTGAGTCTGTGTTTGGTAGCTCAGACTTCCCCACAGCAATTAGGCATTGCTTGTTCTGATGAGATGTGAATCGCAAGAAAGCAGAAGCCGGGGTGGACTTTGTGAGGTCACCTGTAAGTTGAAGTTCCTTAGATGAGAGGAGCCAGTGAGTCAGTTTCACAGCTAGAATTCATTTTCTTTTTATGTAAAATAAAAGCTAATAATTAAAATAGTGGCTTCCAGGCAATGTTATCTTGTTCTGAATTGCCAGAGAATGTTTTCAAACTTCAGATTTCTGCATGCTATCCTCAATCTTCCAAATAACAGTCTCTGGAAAGATACTAGGAATTTCTGTTTTTCAGATCTCACATTACTCATATAAGCCCTGAGACTGCCCCCCCTCCCCCAGAAGTCTGATTCAGCTTTCATATTCCATGATTTCTGAATCAGCATTTCTCAAAGTCTGCTCCTACTAGGAATGCTTTTATAATGAAGGTTGAGAAGCGGAATGAAAGATGGAGAACAGCCCTTCTCTTTGGAAAACTGACTTTTCATTCTCAGATGTAAGGATTTAAGAAGTCTTTGGTTCACTGAAACTTGTTTAGTTTAAATATCCCAAATATACACAACAGCTACTAACATCTCAGGGAGCAGTCATCTTCAGAACACTCTCTTAAGAAAATCTAAATTGTTAGGACATTTATATTGATACAAAGAAGCAGCCTTGTAGTTTTTGAAAAAGTCTATTCTCACATGCTGAAAACCAGTTGAGAGAAGTGAACTTATAGACCAATTTGTTTAATCATCTAAAGACAGACTTTCTCATTAGACGACATTACTATTGGGTATGGTGCTAAGAATTGAATGCTCACAATTAAGAATGGATATCCGAGGCATTAGACTCTTTCTTCTAAGTTTGCACACCTCCTCTTTGCACTGTGAGAGGTGTTTGTCCAGCCATTTCTTCTGAAGAATTCTTTATTTTCTGCAACAGTCAGAGTTTTACAAATGAGCTGTCTCTCCGGGCACACCTTCCTATTGGAGCTGTGCTTCCTTTCTGCAGTTTATCTCATTGGGTTTTACAAGTTTCCTCTACCTTAGATGAAAAATTAACTTGAAATAAACACCCCCAGATGGCCACAAAGCCCTTCTGTGCAGAGCTCTGGCACTGCTGACCGAGTCTGAATTGGAGTCAGACCCGAGAGCAAGGCATCTGGGGTCAGCATGGAGTGACCTGCCTCCTCTGGTTTCACTTAAGCTCAAATTTTCTCCGTGGAGATAACACATACTTCTCAGATTTGGTTACTTACTCCATGAAGGGGTCTCGTCTGTTCTAATGTAATTTTTAACCTTTGAAAATGTTTGAAACTTAACTTTACCCCCTTTATTTTTAACCCCCTTTTACCCTCTTTATGTATTTTTTAAAGAGGCCTCTTACAAGGAAAGTTAGCATACTAAAAATCGGGTAAAATGTAGAAGTGCTAAATAATCAGATTCCTAAAGATCTGATCGAAAGACCTGGATTTTAAAGGAAAAAGAAGCAGAGGACTAGCGCTCTGCTTTTAGCATCACATCTGCGTTTGTTCGTGCGCTCTGCAGACGTCTTTCGGCTTCTCCTTTGGTGCCCTCCACCCATTTCTCTTTGAAATCAACCTCCTGGTTTGCTCCCCAAGTCTTTTCATGTATTGCTGCTAAAAGCTGTGATGGCAAAAACTCCAAAACAATTGGGCCCCTTTTTTTCTTCCTTTCTCATGTCTTTTTAATTTTCCTTCCTTCCTGCCTTCCTTATATTTCTCTTCCTTCCTTCCTATTTTCTTTTTTTTCTCTTTTTAATGATCCATCAATGAATCCTTCCTGCACACTGAGTACATGTATGGTGCGATCTTGTGGTTAGGTATACAGAAGGAAAGAGCACCACTGTTGGCCAGTCGGTGTTACGGAGTCAGAAAGAAACATCATCGGACACACAGTTCTAAATGGTGACAGGCCTGTGGGAGGACCTGCAGCAATGAGACCAGGAGAGACTTCCTCTTCAGGGAAGATAAAGGGGACCCAGGGGAGGATAAAACTGGGAAAACCATTCCAGGCAGAGGAACTCACATGTGGAGCTAAAAACAAGTTTGTGTGTGTGTGTGTTAATCACTCAGTCATGTCTGCCTCTGTGATCCCGTGGACTGTAGCCTGTCAGTTTCCTCTGTTCATGGAATTCTCCAGGCCAGAATACTGGAGTGGGTTGCCATTTCCTCCTCCAGGGGATCTTCCCCACCCAGGGATCGAACCTGGATCTCCTACATTGCAGGCGGATTCTTTATCACTGAGCTACAAGGCATTGAAATCAGTGTTGCCTGAGCATAGAGAGTTTTTTAGGTCCAGGGTATACGGGGCACTGGAAATGTGCTTCCTTCAGGGGCCTGGGTGCCTGTTTAAGGCACTGGGTGTCACCTGATAGGTGCTAAGGAGTGATGCATTTTATGTAGGCCTGTGTGTATTTAATTGAAGTATAGTTGATTTAATGTTGTGCTACTTTTTGGTGTATAGCAAAGTGACTCCGTTTTATATATATTTATATTCTCTTTCATATTCTTTTCCATTGTGGTTTATCACAGAGAACTGAACGGAGCTCCCTGTGCTACCCAGCAGGAAGGACCTCCCTGTTTACCCTTCTTAGATGCATCAGTTTGTATCTGCTAATCCCAAACTCCTGCTGCCCCCCACTCCTGTCCCCCGCGGCAACCGCAAGTCTGCTCCCTGTGTCTGTGAGTCGCTTCCGTTTTGTGGGTAAGTTCATCTGTGTCACATTTTAGACTCCTCATATCAGCACAGGAGTGACGCATTTGTAACATTGGAACACAGTATGGACAGCCCTCATACCTTAGAAAGTGACGTGTGTGCTGTATACCGTGATTAAACTGCTATAAACGGTCTACACTGTGCATTATAGTGACCTTAGAAAAATGCACAGTTACGTGTCCCACATGTGACCATACAGGAACACAGTTGCCTGTGCCACGTGTGACCATACAGGCATACAGTTGTGTGTGCCACGTGCGACGATACAGGCACATGGTTACATGCTGATGGGTTCCCACATATTCAAAATTTAGCCACACTCTACAAGCACTGGTTACAATAGGAAATAACAAGAAAAATAAGAGCAGAGTCAATCCAAACAATATTTATTTTAACTTTGCCTTGCTTTTCCCTTTTTACATTTTTGTTGTTCATGCAGCCTAACAAAGTCTCTTTTAATGCTTAATGAATTCTTCACCACCCTTTTTTTTTCTACAAGAAAGAAAATATTTTCCTTGAAATAATTTCTTTAGAAACTTTTGTGTCTCGTGCTCTTAACTTTCTCCAGAGCATTTAAACTTTTTTTTTTTTTTTAAGGAATTGTTTGTTTGTTTTTGTTTCTAATTAAGCGCATTTTCTGGTTCAGGGCTTTTGACAATGCCAAAAAAAATGTAATTAAAATCACACTGGTCACAAGAGGAGACTTTTGGCAGAAGCATATTTTTATTCCCTTCCTTATAAAAACACACTCAGGACCTTGGCCAATCTGATTTTTATCTAACTGGCTGAAGGGCCCAGGAGCCGTTCGCGTCCACCCTGCTTGTCTGTCTGCCAACCGTCTGGAATTCAGAGGCCTCTTCTCAAAAGTTCAAAGATGGACTTCACATCGTCTAAAGCTTATTTTGAATCTGCCTGGGGGAAGCATTTTGAGGTTAATCCTATGGCCTAAATCCAAATGAGAGGCAAACGGAAAGCCTTTCTAAAAGTTTCACCTCAAATCAGCATCTTGAGGAGCTCGCCCCTGCCCCTGGTGTGGAGGTGACCGCTGCAGGAGGTTCAGAGTTGGGGGTGATGGACACTTACAGCAGAAGGACTGAGATGGACCTTCTAGAGGAGGAAACAGAAGAAGGGGGAGAAGGGGATGCTGGGCCTGCTCTCCTTTCAAAGAACCCATGGTAGGGGGTGTTGTAAAGTCATATTATGCTTATTTTGCTTAATGATATGATGATTAAGTATTACCCTTGGCAAATTTCCATTTTAATGCCTCACAAAACAGCTGGAAACTCTGCTAAAATAGCCAGACAAGGCTGATAAGGGAATGTTAGTTTTCCCTTTCAGAGAATTTCTAAGAATGGAAATAAAGGTAGATTGAGCCTCATAAAAACATATATATGAGGATGTGAGAAGAGCTTCTCATGTAGTAAAGTATATCCAGAGAAAAGCTCATGATAGACAGTTAGCTCTAGAAAAGAAAGAAGGGAAGGAAGACAGGAAAGAATCTATTTCTAATTTGTAAATAAGTTTACTTGTATCATTTTTTTAGATTCTACATATAGCTGATATCATTTGATATTTGTCTTCGTCTCACCTTAGCATGTTGGAGAAGGAAATGGCAACCCACTCCAGTGTTCCTGCCTGGAAAATCCCAGGGATGGGGGAGCCTGGTGGGCTGACATCTATGGGGTCGCACAGAGTCGGACACGACTGAAGTGACTCAGCAGCAGCACCTTAACATGATAATCTCGAGGTCTATCCATGCTCCTATGAATGGGATTACTTTATTCTTTCTATGGCTGAGGAGTATTCTATTGTATACGTGCACCACATCCTTATGCATTCCTCAATTGATGGGCTTTTAGTTTGTTTCCACATGTTGGCTGTTGTAAATACTGCTGCTATGAACATTGGGGTGCATGTATCTTCTTGAATTAGAGTTTTCTCCAGGTATATGGAAAAGAGTGGGATTGAAGGATCACATGGTAATTTCATTTTAAGTATTTTAAGGAACCTCTATACTGTTCTCCATAAGTGGCTGCAAAACTTTTTCATTCCCACTAACAGTATAGAAGGGTTCCATTTTCTCTATATCCTCTTTAAGGTTTATTATTCATAAATATTTTAATGAAAAAAGTACACCATAAATATTTGTAATGTGGATGTCTATTTAGTCCTTTTAGACTGCAAAGCAAAAAGCACACATAATTTAAGTTGATAAGGAAACAATTAACTGCACAGTATCTAAAAATCTGGTGTTCACTCATTTCAGTTCAGTTCAGTTGCTCAGGCATGTCCGACTCTTTCCAACCCCATGGACTGCAACATGCCAGGCCTCCCTGTCCATCACCAACTCCCAGAGCTTACTCAAACGCATGTCCATGGAGTTGGTGATGTCATCCAACCATTTCATCCTCTATTGTCCCCTTCTCCTCCCATCTTCAATCTTTCCCAGTATCAAGATCTTTTCCAATGAGTCAGTTTTTTGCATCAGGTGGCCAGAGTATTGGAGTTAGTGGTCCATTGGCTAAATGGAGGTTTAGTGATTTTCTTCTGAAAATTGACATTCATGTAGACAGCCTTGGGACACTGGCCTTGAAATCCAAGGGAATGAAGACTTGCTTGCATTCACACCCTTCACCTTGAAAGGTCTTGTCTGAGAAAATAGCTTACATCCTCAGTAGCCTGAAGGGTTAACCAGCACCTTCCTTCCTGGTGTATCAGCTTACTCCTGGGGAGTAACTCACAGTAGACTATAAAGACAGGCTAAAATCTTGGGTCACCAGTGAAAGACTGTGTTAAGTAAGGAAGAATTAGAACGGAACATAAATTAACGAGGTTATGACCTAGTAAAAGCTTTCTCACAGTTAAAGCTCTCTGAAATAGCTTTTTGTCTTACTATGTATTTTTGAAAATCAATAAAAATTAATACTAATGCTTGTGGAATGAGTAAGGGGGGAGAAGGCTACACTGTGATTTCTAGATATCCTGCTGAGTAGGCAGCTCCAACAGCGAGAGGAATGAGCATGGCCCTTGGAAAGGCTGGGGAGACTGCTTGGGACTCTAGGCACCAGCCAAGAAACATGGCTGTTTGAGAACTTCTTCCAACAATCTCATAAACAACAACAAGTGCTCTTAAATTCATTCTCAGTTTGGACCAGATTGATGTTAAAAGAAAAAGAAACCTCTTTTCAGCAGAGATTTGGTTGTGATTGCTTTTGTTCCCAAAAGCTTGGCCTTGCTGTGCACCCATGCTGAATAGGAGTTTCGGGTGAAGCAGAAAAGGAGAGCTTTATTGCTTTGTCAGGCAAAGGGGGAGCCATAGCAGGCTCCTGCTGGGAAAAACCATGTCTCCCCTGGAGAACTTAATGAAGGAGTTTTATTGCAATGGGTCACAATTCGGGTCCCTGACAAGATTAGGGTGTGAGCAGGGCTTGTACCCTCTTAATCTTGTCTCAGGTGGCGGTCTCCTAATCTTGATGAGCTTCTCTGGTCCCTTTAATCCTGCCTCAAGTGATTTCTTGGCTGCTCCTCCCTTAATTAGCAACAATTTCACTCTGAAAGATGTTGTATAAAGGTGATGTTAAAAGAAGGCAGTCAGATGACAGTCTGGAGCTCTGTTTATTGAAGAATGAGAAGAGACTCAGCCCTCCATGTTGGACCTGGCCACCACATTATCTTCCTCTCTACTCTGCAGAAAGTCAGAAACCCAGATAGTCCTGAGGGTCAGGAGGAAACTAGAGTGGGACGGGCACCTCTCTTTACAGGGCTCGTCACTTTTCACTCTTGAAGAAATACTGAGAAAAGGGAAATGTGCTACCACTGTTCCTGAAGCTTCAGTATTTTGGCCACCTGATGCAAAGAGCCAGCTCACTGGAAAAGACCCTGATCCTGGGAAAGACTGAGGGCAGGAGGAGAAGTGGGTGGCAGAGAATGAGATGGTTGGATGACATCACCGACTCAATGTACAGGAGTTTGAGCAAACTGCAGGAGATGGTGAAGGACAGGGAAGCCTGGTGTGCCTCAGTCCATGGGGTTGCACAGAGTCAGACACAACAGCAACTGAACGAGGACTGCTGTTTTTCAGCCAAACCAGGTGGTGCTTCAGACTTTGCACTGAGGTGCTTTTCTCTCTCACATCTTTTCACCTTTCCTGCCAGACCGTCAGGGTTCAAGGCTGGTTCTCCTGCCCCAGGCCTCCATGTGGATTCAAGAGTGTCCTCACGGATCCCCACAGGACTTCGTTCACACCTGTTTGTTAAAGACTCTTCACAGTCCTGCCACGGCCTCTATCAAACTACCACGTCCCCTCATCCATGGTCAGCCTCTCTTCCATCCCTGGAATGACAGCCTAGCTAGGATCCAGGCTCTGAGGACATCATGTATGTATGTTGTGATGTGTTTTTCATTTGTTTGTTTAGAATTTTTAATATGTGTGGAAAATTGCATCCATACAAGCCGAGTGTTAGCTTGGTATTCAGCTGAGTTTGACTGAATATGCAGATGCCTATAAGAAAAGTCACAAAAACTTAGGGGGAACTGGTAGAAAACAAGTTTCAGCTGATGTGTGGTTTCTGTACAAGACCCAGCTCTTCAGCTCCTGGATGAGTTCTGGCCTCCTGGGGACACTGCCAAGACATACTTGTACTTTCCTCCCAAACACAAAACTGAAGATACAAAGGGTGTCCAGTGCTCACTATGCTTTATCTCAGCTGAGAATAAATCTTGACTTTGTGGGAGGAGTCAACATTGACCTCTGAATGGAATCCATTAGCATTTTCATTAATAATTTTAATTTCACCATCATACATAAAAGAGTAATTGTATATAAACACATATACACACATATACACACACATACACACACATGCTATTTGCTTTTATATGCACATGTTTATAAATGTCTTTAAAATAATAATAAAGTCAGCAATCTGCATCCAAATGTTAAATTTATTGTACTTAAAATATTGCATTTACCTCTGAAGCCCCCACTCAGTACACTCCTTCTCAGTTGAACCCTACTTCCTTCCCATCAGAAGTAACCAATAATCTTTATTTTACTATTTCTTTAGTGTTTCCATGTTGCATGTGTATGTATGGATCCCTTTTGTGAATGCATATAGATTAATCAACCTCTGATCAAATTTTTAGAAATAAAATCAGACAATATCTGATCTTTATAAACATTTTTCTCTTTTTCTCTCAATGTTAAAATTTTGAGAGGCATCCATGTTTATATGTGTCACTGTAATAGATTCATTTAAAACTATTTTATAGTGAAATTATAATAATATTTGATGATCTTGGGTAATCCCTCATTCTCTGACAACAGTATCTTTTTTAAAAGGTACATGTTTAATTCTTTGTTGATAAGAATGAAATAGATCTTTCTATAGTAAGTACACCATGCTTACATTGAGTCAAAGTAGGAATCAAAAAATCCAGGTGACATTTTTTCTGAATGGTGCGTCAATTAAAACTCAGATCTCTGTAAAACAAAACCTCATCTGTAAGGAGATTCAGCAGCACTGGCAAAGATCTGATTCCTAGTGGTGGATGGTCTCTCATCAGTTTTGCTGAGAATCACCAAATGGAACATAATTACACACACAAATATGTGTACATATGCCACTATGAACATAGTGTCATAAAATACCAGATGTTCAAACATATATATTTATGTATTAAAAATATGTTGGTCATCTACAATCTGCTGGAACACAACCAACTTTAGATAGGATATGGACAAAAGAAGTAAGGCCCATGATGTTATAAAGCTTAAATTTAGGTGCCAAAGATAAACAAACAGGAGACAAGTAAACATAGCTATTTCAGAGAGTGATGATGAAGAGAGTAAATGAGGGTGATGCAAGAGGGCGACCAAAAAACCAACGTGAAGCCTGTCTAATTCTAGAGTAGGCGGGGAATGCCAGTGATATTTAGCCTGAGACCTGGATATAAGAACCAAAGCTAGGAGACAGTCCAGGGAAGAGCTGTCTAGATAGTGGGCTGTCTTATACTATACTCATGACTTCGTGCTAACTTGACCATAGCTATTCTACACGAGATGCATATTATTGGATCTGCAAGGCAGGCAGAATGTTAAGTCATCATGTGAGGGAAGTGGAACATGGGGGACTGGGTCTGAGCAAATCATTAGACACGTGGGATGCCTAACTACATCGATTCCACTTCTCACGTCACCTTTCTGAACAGATGCCTCTTCCTCAACCTACCTGCAGACAAAGAAAGAACTGGGTCCAGTTTATAAATGAATCAACTGAAAACGGACTACTGCCACAAAATAACCCCATTCATATTGGACTTGAAATTGGTAGTAAAAAGAAACTGCTATAGGAAAAACTCTTTAATCATATAGAAGAAGAGAAGCATGAAGTCCAAATGGACCACTGATCAAGGAAGGATGGTTTGAACAGTTGAGCAAAGAAAGACAAGGAAATGGAAGGAGATGGGTGGATCTATGGGAATGAGTATAAAGCATGCAAAATATTTGTGCTTTACATTATGATATTAATAGTGAAACAATTTTTACATTAATAGTTCTACAGAGTGTCTATAGAGAAGCCACTTAACAAGCAGCATTTACAACCCAACTCATCTTACCTTGGCCCACCCAGAGCTTCTCCAAAAGATCTGTAAATGGAGTGCTCGTGATGGGAAAGATGGAAGCTTTGTGAGGACCCCAGAGCATAAGCTCCTTCTCACCAAAGCTAGTTAATCTACTATTGTCAGTGCTAAAAGCCCAAACAGCCCACTGCAAAGGCCGGTTCTGAAGCCTCAGCGCCACACTTCATGAAGACCAAACTTCATTCATCCTGCAGAGGAAGTGACTCATCCTTCTCAGAGACGACATGTCAGCTTCACAAGAACGCAGACTGTGTCTTGCTTTATTAATCCTCCCATGCTGTCCCTTGTGAAGCAACCTGGCACCACTTTGAAGGCTCTCTGGACTTAATGCAAGGCAGGAGTAAAGGAGGAGAAGAAAGAGTATATGTCTGGGGACCCACGCAGTCTCTCGACTCTGCTATCCACTCAGCGGATGCTGCAGAGGCCACCTTCGCACAGGTGTGACAGGGCAACCCTTCTTCTCCTGCTGCAAGGCCTTCCGCTTTCTCAGCTCCCTGGGCTCCTGAGAGGCCGGTGCACGTGTGCCCTCAGCCCCAGTGTGAGGGAGTCAGCCGAACACAGAGTTGAGCAGTGGAGGCGGAAACCATCACAAAATGCCTTCACCCTTCCCACTGCTTCCTTCTTTTTCCCGGAGATCCCTCCTCAGGATGAGCCATCTGGATCAGCCTTGTCTCAGTTCTGCTTTCTAGGAAAGCCCAGACTACAGAGTATCTATTACCCCCCAAATGAGGAATTTGAGGCTTAAAAATTAAATAACTTGCCCAAGGCCTCAAGGATAGCATAACACAGCCAGAAATTAAATTTATCTATTTGACACAAAAATGTAATTTAGCGACCCCTTTAGAATAGCATGATTATTATAAATAATTTGCCTCAGAAAAAAAATTGTGCATTATTTTTATGAATATTTTAATTTTTAAAGGTGTATCTAATTTCTACTACTCTTTCCATAAAAAACAAATATGTTGAAGAAATTAAATCTTGAAATTAAAATCTTATTACACTCTCATAAAAAGTTCCAAATATAATAATGACCTGCTAACAATACAAGACGTGATGATTCAAGAGCAAGTATGTTAATCAAGAAAATTGAGTTTTATATATGTAACCTGAAGCCCTTTGCTGTACACCTGAAACTAACACAGCATTGAAAATCAACTATATTCAATCAAAAATTTTTTTAAGAAAAGAAACAAAAATTGAGTTTGAATCTCAGTGTTTCTACTAAATTCTAGAGAAATTATTTAGCTTTTCTGAAATTTGATTTCTTAAGTAGAAACATGAGCATAATAGTATAACTAGAAAACTTTATAGAGATAAAACATAGCATTAATCTCATTGCCTGAAATGCACTAAGTAGCCAACTGATATTTATTTTCTTTCTCCTTTGACTGAATCTTGAAAAGTTTATGGGCTTCCCTGGTGGTTTGGTGGTAAAGAATACTCCGGCAATGTAGGAGATGTGGGTTCAATCCCTGGGTTGGGAAGATCGCTCAGAGAAGGAAATGGCAACCCACCCCAGTATTCTTAGCTGGGAAATCCCATGGACAGAGGAGCCCGGTGGGCTACCATCCATGGGGTTGCAAAGAGTTGTGTCCAACAGAGTGACTAAACTACAACAGCAGTGTGGAGGCCTGGCCTTGAAATCTGAGATTGTGTCCAACTGTGGACATTTCATTGGCCTGAAGAGTTAAATGAAGATACTATTTCCTGTGTTCCTCACTCCAGTGTTTATTCAGCTTCCTAGAGAAGAGGATCCTCCAAACACAATGGCACATCAACTCTTAGATAGAAATCATCAGGAAAAAGAGCCAAAGAAAACGCTTCAGAAGATTTAAAACAAAAGATGACACTCAAAGAGAAAAGAACACCTAAAATGTGGAACCTCACAAAAGACCATCTCACGCAGACTGTAAACAACATGTGGGCCCCTCACAGCCGGGTCTGAGGTTCAGCTTTGGCTGCAGCTCCAGTTATGAACCGTGATGGACATCCCATGCTAGTGTCAGCCAAGATGGGGACACCTGAGTCAGTCTGCAGGTTGGGTTTCATGACCATCCAGGCAGCCTTGGCCAGGAACCTGTCTCGTAGATGACCATTCATCACTAAACCACAGGGCTTTAAACCTGGTGAAAGAGGTGGGCACACAGAGTTTATGGAAAGAAGATTAATTCAGGAAATAAATTTCTTTAAATAAATGAAATGATAACATAAATAGATCAAGTATAGACAAATAGATTATAGCATACCAAAACTTCTATATATGTCTTAAGGTCTCAACAGCAGACAGAAGGCTACTGAGGGCAATGGAACAGACCTTAGATTCCTAGTAGTTTCAGGCTGAGATTGGAATACTGGCAATTTTCTGCAGACAGTGGATTGCTAGCAGTCTTGGGCAGACACTCAACTACTAGCTGTTTCAGGCAGATACTAGATTACTAGTAGTTTCCACCTGGAGTTGTGTTAACTGGGATGGTCATGGCTGAGAGCCAGGATTCATACACATCGATCATTTACTTTGTGCTGGAAATTTTATATACATTACTTCATTCAATATGCACAAACCCTATAATAAGATCATCTCTTCTCATTGTATAGGCTTTCCGGGTGGCTCAGTGGTGAAGATTCTGCCTGCCAATGAAGGAGACAGGGTTTGATCCCTGAGTCAGGAAGATCCCTTGGAGGAGGAAATGGAAACCCATTATAGTATTCTTGTCTGAAAAATCCCATGGATAGAGGAGCCTCATGAGTTACAGTCCATGGGGTCATGAAGAGTTAAACATGACTGAGCGACTGAGCATTCTCATTGTACAGAGGAATAAACTGAGGTTTCAGTTCAGTTCAGTCGCTCAATCATGTCCAACTCTTTGCAACCCCATGGACTGGAGCACACCAGGCTTCCCTGTCCATCACCAACTCCCAGAGCTTACTCAAACTCATGTCCATCAAGTCAGTGGTGCCATCCAACCATCTCATCCTCTGTCATCCCCTTCTCCTCCTGCCTTCAATCTTTCCCAGCATCAGGGTCTTTTCTAATGGGTCAGTTCTTCTTATCAGGTGGTCAAAGTATTGGAGTTTCAGCTTCAGCATCAGTCCTTCCAGCCTTGCAGTCCAAGGGGCTTGTAAGAGTCTTTTCCAACATCACAGTTCAAAAGCATCAGTTCTTCAACACTCAGCTTTCTTTATAATCTAATTCTCACATCCATACATGACTACTGGAAAAACTATAGCCTTGATTAGATGGACCTTGGTTGACAAAGTAATGTCTCTGCTTGTTAATATGCTGTCTAGATTGGTCATAACTTTTCCTCCAAGGAGCAAGCATCTTTCAATTTCATGGCTGTAAGCACCATCTGCAGAGTCCAAAAAGATAAAGTCTCTCACTTTTTCCATTGTTTCCCCATCTATTTGCTGTGAAGTGACAGGACTGGTTGCCATGCTCTTAGTTTTCTGAATGTTGAGCCTTAAGCCAACTTTTTCACTCTCCTCTTTCACTTTCATCAAGAGGCTGTCTAATTCACTTTCTGCCATAAGGGTGGTGTCATCTGCATATCTGAGGTTATTGGTATTTCTCCTGACAATCCTGATTCCAGCTTGTGCTTCATCCAGCCCAGAGTTTCTCATGATGTACTCTGCATTTACATTAAATAAGCAGGGTGGCAATATACAGCCTTGATGTACTCCTTTCCCTATTTGGAACCAGTTGTTCCGTGTCCAATTCTAACTGTTGCTTCTTGAACTGCATACAGATTTCTCAGGAGGCAGGTCAGATGGTCTGCTATTCCCATCTCTTTCAGAATTTTCCAGTTTATTGTCATCCACACAGTCAAAGGCTTTGACATAGTCAATAAAGCAGAAGTAGATGTTTTTCTAGAACACTCTTGTGTTTTCAATGATCCAACAGATGCTGGCAATTTGATCTCTGATACTCTGCCTTTCCTAAATCCAGCTTGAATATCTGGAAGTTCATGGTTCATGTACTCTTAAAGTTTGGCTTGGGAATTTTGTGCATTACTTTGCTAGTGTGTAAGATGAGTGCAATTGTGTGGTAGTCTGAACATTCTTTGACATTGCCTTTCTTTGGGATTGTAATGGAAACTGACCTTTTCCAGTCCTGTGGCCACTTTGCATTACAATAAACTTGTATAGAAAAACATAGCAGTCTTGGGGTTAACTCTGGGACCCGAGTTGTAGGGGAGAGCTGAGATCATTTCTGCATTATTTTATACACTCTCTAGTATTTGATAAAGAATATGTATAAGTTTGTAATGAAATAATATATTCAAATCTTCTTTTCCTTTTTAACCAGAAAAGATGCATTTTGATTTGAAAGAAATGAAGAAAGTAAAATATATGGGATATCATATCTGATTGGATATGGCAGGGAGATACAGGGCAGGAGCATGTGGTGATTGGTTTCTTTTCCCATGGTGGCACCGTTCATGGTAGGGAATATGGACACAGCACACTTAAAATGCCTTAAGACACTTGAGTTCAAGACACTAAGACATTGTAGAGTCTCTTCATTTAGATTCCAGAGGAAAAACTATGCTGAGAATTTTAAGTTAAAAATAATCTGACCATATATGCTCATTGACATCCCAGGGAGGATGTTATTACTAACGTGTGAGATGAGTGCAATTGTGCGGTAGTTGAGCATTCTTTGGCGTTGCCTTTCTTTGGGATTGGAATGAAAACTGACTTTTTCCAGTCTTGTGGCCACTGCTGAGTTTTCCAAATTTGTTGCATATTGAGTGCAACACTTTCACAGCATCATCTTTTAGGATTTGGAATAGCTCAACTGGAATTCCATCACCTCCACTAGCTTTGTTGTAGTGATGCTTCCTAAGGCCCAGCTGACTTCACATTCCAGGATGTCTGGTTCTAGGTGAGTGATCACACCATCGTGATTATCTTGAGTCATGAAGATCTTTTTGATATAGTTCTTCTGTGTATTGTTGCCACCTCTTCTTAATATCTTCTGCTTCTGTTAGGTCCATACCATTTATGTCCTTTCTTGTGCTCAGTGAAACCATGAGCCATGCCATGTAGGGCCACCCAAGATGAATGGGTCATGGTGGAGAGTTCTGACAAAACATGGTCCACTGGACAAGGGAATGACAAACCACTTCAATATTCTTGCTTTGAGAACCCCATGAACAGTATGAAAACTGAGGTTAGGGAAACTATAAAAGAACTCCACCAGGCTCACAGCTTAGAAAGTAAGACTCACAATTTCAACAAACTGGACTGCGTAACACATTGACCTTGTTCCGTGAGGAGAGAGCATCCACTGGGTCACCGGAGAAGAGAATCTGGGTCTGAGCAGTGATACAGAGTGGGCTCAGGGAACAGACAGGGAGCAGGGCAAACTTTGGAATAAGATTGAACAAAATGAAAACACCAGTGAGAAATCTAGATTCTAAGGAGTGCTAGGAGCAGCAGCTCAGATTCCATCCTGAAATTCAATGGTCAAAGAGGCCTCCATACCTCACATAAAATCTGCCTGTGTTGAAGACTCTGCCAGTCCAGCCAAAACCACAGGGAGCTCCAGGAACCTTATGTTTGTCTCCTGTGTTCCCAGCTGATTTGAACATCTGCCTGCAAGGCACAGCTCTAATTAGTGTGAATATGCTGGGCTGAAATTAAATAAATATCAAAACACATTTTTGCTCCTGCTACAGCTTTCTGCCTTACCTTAGCTAGAATCAAAATGGTTCATGTGGGGCAAATCCAGGTAGTTCTCTTCATTATTTTATACATATATATATATATATATTTCTGTTACAGAAGCCACCAATATCCAGGCAACATAATTCAGCTTCTCTGCATGCCATCAGTTCCAAAGGTTGGAGGAGCAATTGCTAAAGTTGAAAATGTTAAAAAAAAAAAAAAAAAAGCAACCCTCCTGTGATGCAAGAATTCCAGGTAACAACAAACACAACTTTGAAATGTATTTATATCTTGCTTTTGCTAATTTATCATTTATGTTAAACAAGTTTAATTGAGCACATGCTATTTAAAAAATATCATGTGTCAGTGTAGTTTCTAGGATACCAAAAAAAATAGAACAGAATTATGGCAAAAATGTAATACTCTCTCATGAAGTAAAGAGAGAAACCTCAAAGATACCTGCTTTTATAGAAGAGGAGAAAATCCAGGAGTCTATTTGATAATATGAATACCACAAAGGCACGCAAGAATGGTGACACAGGTGAGGTGTGGTTAAACTGCTGCATGGGCTGAGGGACAGATTATGTCCCCTTGGAGAATGACAGAAAGAGCCTCTGGTGAGTTGAGAAGAACATTTTGTTGTCAGTAAGGACTTTAGATTAAATTCTGAGGTAAAAATTAGTTTAGAGGATTTTGATCAGAAGAGTGCTCACGAGTTCTTACTTAGGTTCCTGGAATCCAGATAAGGCCAAGTGAATTGCTCACTTGCCCCTAGGAGACATGGACACCATGACTAGCTTCTAAGCACACAGAGTATTATCTCCTATTATCGAAATATTTTACATTTTATTCAGTTTTCTACTTTCTGTGATTACAAGGTAAGCTTTATAAGAACAAAGATTTTGCTTCTCTTTATTCCAGTGCCTAGACCAATGCTTGGCACATGGGAGGTGCTTGATAAATATTTACCATTTGAAAGTGAAAGTGAAGTCACTCAGTCATGTCCGACTCTTTGCTACTGCATGAACTGTAGGCTACCAGGCTCCTCCATCCATGGAACTTTCCTGGCAAGAGTACTGGAGTGAGTGGCCATTTCCTTCTCCAGGGCATCTTCCCCATCCAGGGATCAAACCCAGGTCTCATGCACTGGCAGGCTGACACTTTCCCATCTGAGCCACCAGGGAAGCCATTTATAATTTATCAGTAGTCAATTATGAGACAGAAGCTGTCTTCCTATTATTTAACACTTATATAAACATTCTGGCTTCTGATTCTTGTCCCCATTTCATAGATGAAGAAACTGAGGCAGTGAGGTTCTATAAATGGACCAGAGAACTTGGCCTCACCTAGGTGTGTGAATATGTGCATTTGGAGAGGGAGTTTGATGGAAAGTAAGTAGCTTGGCTCTTAGGCAATGAGAAGGAGAATGGAATGGGTACCAACCCAAACTCAGAGGTTTTGTAGATGAGAAGGGATTTGTGTCCTTGGAATGTCAGCGCCCAGAGAGGCAATGGATACACTCAGATCCAAGGTTGTCACTCTTAAAACAGCTTGCATTAGATTCAGCAGGACACTCGTGGTGGAGAAGGGCTTGTATAAAATACTCAGGTCAGGCACCCAACTCCAGACGTGTGAGGAAGGCAGAGGCATTAGAAGATCCTTGCAAAGACCTGCGCATCCTAGAGTGGCTTGAAATCAGCAGAGTGGATTCTGAGCCTCCAGCCTGCCACAAAGTAAAGAGAGTCTGGACTTGACATGGCGAGCAGACTGGAGTCTGGGGGTTCAGAGTGTAGCTTCTAGTAGGATGAGAGGAACGAGGGAATCTGGGCATCTCAGCAGATGCCTGCGAAGAGGGAAGGCAGGAGGCTGGGAGGTCTCCTTCAGGGAGCCCACAGTGTCTGCACACTGGAAGTGAGCTCCAGGCATGGCTGCATTCTGTGTCTGCCTCCACCTCGAGGGAGGGACTCAGAATAGAACCAACCTTGAGTTAAAGAATAACAAGCAAACTACATTTGTATACACCTGCAAGTGGGGGCTGAAGTCCTGCCCGCTGTGTGTTAGCGTTCATCCTGGACTCTGAGACGTCGTGAGCCTCATGTGTCCACTCTGTATCCTCAGTGCAAACCTAGCATCATTTGAGGAGGTCATTTGAAGGAATCTGGGGGCCTGCAGGAGAAGGTGCAGACATGGGAAACTTCCAGAAGTCACAGGATTCTGGAAGCAAGTTTAATACAATGCAATGGAGTTGGCAAAAGTGTTTTATGGTATTTTTAATTGTCTGCTTAAATAAGTCTTGATAGCAGAAGAAAGGAAATGAGATAAAGTCAGCCTCCTTCAAATTTGCTAAGTGCTTTCAGGTTAAAGATGGAGACAGCACCGGCTTTTAAGTTCAACCCAGCCATTCTCCCACCTCTTTCCTCAAGTGTGGTATACCAGGCGCTGTGCTTTTACTGTGAGGGATAACCATTTTTAAAACCAGATATTCATACCAACCCTCATTAAATGGATCTAAAAAAAATTCAACACACTTTTGTACCTAAATATGTTAAAGACAACCCTAATTGCGTCTTCCTTTGCCATAACAGACTAGAAATTGAATTTTACGATGAGAAATGACTCAGGCTACAGTGAAATATTGACTGTGTAGAGATTAGAATTTAGGTGGGCCCATCTCTCAACTCAATGCTTATATTTTTATTTTTTAACCTCATCATTTCCTGCCTTGGTTTCTTGGCTTGTATCTCATTTTTTAAAGTAATTTTTAAGATTGGAAGTGTTTACAAGAAATTTTAGAGGAAAGTCAGTTTTCAAGCCCACTCCAATAGTTTGGCCACCCTCATTGGAAAAGACGCTGATGCTGGGTAAGATAGAAGGCAAAGGAGAAGAAGGCAAGGCAGAGGATGAGATGTTTGGATAGCATCACCGATTCAATGGACATGAACTTGGGTGAACTCCAGGAGATGAAAAGACAGGGAGGCCTGGTATGCTGCAGTGCATGGGGTCACGAGGAGTCGGACAAGACTGCGCAACTGAATAACAACAACACGAACATATTCCTAATGTAGATCCTGCTTTCAAACAAAAGCAATTGGTGCACTTGCCTTTCTGGCTGTGGGATTCCAGGTCTACCTCTGAAGCCCCCTGCTGCTCCTCTGAGCTTGCTAGGACTCCCTGAGAGGGTGTGTCGCACGGTGGGCCGGTCTGTAGTGGAACCACCCCTCTGCAACCTGAGGGTTGTATCTGCAGAGCCTGGAAGAACAGCTTCTGCTCTCAGAGCCCACTCAAAGCAGGAGAACCATGGCGAGGCGGAGATGGGAAGGGGAGGTCTCCTAGAAACCCATCTGTGCAGAACCGACAGAAGCCTGACCCACAACTCAGGCACCCACTGGGACCAGGGCCGCACTTGATATCCGTCAGACCTGACCTAGGTCTGTGTGCTGTCACTTCAGTCCTGTCTGACTCTTGGCAACCCACAGGCCGGCAGCCCGCCAGTCTCCTCCATCGAGTTACTGGAGAAGGGTGCCAAGCCCTCCTCCAAACTTTCCAGACCCATCGACTGAATCCATGTCTCTCACATCTCCTGCGTTGGCAGGTGGGTTCTCTGCCACTAGCACCACCTGGGAAGACCTGACCTTGGCAGGGTCCCTTAAAGGAGCAAACTCCTTCCCTCCTGCTGAGTGAGTCCCCATGACTTTCCGCAGATGCAGCCCCAGCAAAGGTGCCATTGGATATTCACCAGTGTAATACGTGCGAGCACACACACACAGTGTAGGAGAGACGTGTGAAAACACTGCCTAGGGGAGCAAGGAGGGCTCTACTTTAAGAACTTGGTAATGTGAAGTTTGAAGTTTGCAGGGATCCTTGCCCATAATGGCTGTCAGAAAGCTCACACTGATGAAAACATCAGGTCATGGCTTAAGTACCCCAGTTTTCTGGCTAATGTAATGGGTGCTACTCTGTAAAGGATGAATGCTGGGGGAGAATTTTGGGGTTTTGATGGTGAATGAAACAAGAACACTTCCATGGATAAAATATGATTATAACTGCACTGCAAAATGGTGGAAGGAAAATTACAAAGTCATATCTGAAGTCATTTCTGGGTGTTGGTAAAATGCTCATTTCCTTCTATTTCACTATTTCAGGGGGATTTCTAAATTTTATATATTAAATGTGGAGTCCTTAAGAAATATATAATGCTCTGCTCTTCTTTTTCTATTTCTAAAACCAGAATGAGTTTAATGTTGAAAATGTCATAAATAACAGCTTAAATCAAAAACTTAAAAGTCCAATATGTTAATCACTCAGAAATTGCTATTACTAGCGATTACTTATTCCTTTCCACCCTTTAAACTTATGCAAATATGCACATTTACACATGTATGGACAGATGTGTACATATTTTACATCACAAAGAATTGTCCTGTGTGTATCTTGCTAAATATGTTTCTTACATGGTTAATGCATTATCACTGAATAAGCCAAAGGCATACTTATAAAATTTATTCAAGACATTGTTCTGTTTTTAATTATTGCCTGATACAGCATCATGTGTACATGATAATAAGTGATTTTAGCCAATTATTTCTATCAGTTAATTCATTTCTATGTTGCCCTTTCAAATACAATGCTATGATGCATTTCCATTTACAGATATTGCTTTCTATTCATCAGATTAATTTTTAAGATACATTCTCAGAAGGAAAATTGATAAATGAGGAAAAATATAAAATTTTAAGATTCTTAATGTGTTGCCAATTTGTCCTAGAGGATACTTAATGACATTTTTAGTTTTAGAATATCTGTTACCTTACTCATGTGGACCTTAAGTATTGTTATAGTCTTTTATTTTTGACAGATGACAGTTAGTGAGGTTGAAGAGTTTATAGGTATATGTGTATACATGTACGTTATCATTTTATATTGTGTCACTTCTATTTCAAGAATTCTGTTCCCGCTTATCTTTTAATCATAAGAGTAATAACCAAGTGAGAGTCCCATGTTTACTTTTGTGTTAGTTCCACAATGTTGTGTGTGGGTTTAGTTTTTTTTCATCTCTTAAATGCTCACATATCTTTAAAAGTAGATATAAGTTTGATTTTCACTCTCTTTGATGGGACAGTGGAGAATCTCTCATTCTACCGTGAGAAATGGATGCTCCAAGAGAAAGAATGGCAATCAGCACAACGCTGCCAGGAGAAGAACCTCCTCTGCCTCTCCTGTCTGGAATTCTTCAGTGAATCTGCCCAGCATGGTGTGGAAGTAACAAGTGAGCCTTCTATCAGCGTCAGCTTCCTTTTCTTTCTCTTGTCCAAGAATCTTGTTATGCAGCCAAGCAGGCTGTCTGTATTTTATGGAGAAGTAAAGACCAGCCCAGACCTCTGAGATGCTAGTGTATATTATGACCACTTGCAAAGCAAAGACTCCTGATTAACATAAAAAGTAAAACATATTTACATAATAATGTCAGGATTTTTCTCTTAAGGTGACCTATGAGGTTAAAAGCTGTTCTATTCAAGATTAGATCAACATTATTTGAAATGGAAATCTCTCGCCCAGAGGGAGATAGAAAGGGAAGAAAGACACTAGGCAGGGGATGAGAAAGGAAAACAGAGAGGGAAAGAGAAGTAAAAAACAAAAAAAACAAAAAACAAGAGGAAGGGAGAAAAACAAAGCCCTGAGATGCTTAATCTGTTTTTCCTACTGGTATAGATTATACAGGCAGGGTAGGCAGTGTAATGAGTCAGTTCTTCACATCAGGTGGCCAAAGTATTGGAGCTTCAGCCTCAGCATCAGTCCTTCCAATGAATATTCAGGACTGATTTCCTGTAGGATTGACTGGTTTGATCTCCTTGCAGTCTAAGGGACTCTCAAGAGTCTCCTTCAACACCACAGTTAAAAAGCATTGGAAAAGACCCTAATGCTGGGAAAGACTGAAGGCAGGAGGAGAAGGGGATGAGATGGTTGGATGGCATTACCAACTCGATGGACATGAGTTTGAGTAAGCTTCGGGAGTTGGTGATGTACAGGGAAGCCTGGCGTGCTGCAGTCCATGGGGTCTCAAAGAGTTGGACACAACTGAGCGACTAAACTGAACTGAGTCAGTGTAATGGTATTTATGGGGCCTGTCCTTGTGGTGGTGGTGACTTTAAGATGTGAAATTGAATCATTACCTTTGAGACTATCTGCTGCAGACCCTGTTCTGTGCCGGACATGGTGGGGAAATTCTGTAGGAATATGTGGACACAAAGGCAGCCTTATTCCAGAAAGTCCTTGGAGGGCAATCCGAAAACACTCTCATCATGGAGATACGTATCATGGAAGTTAGGACTCTGGGCCAAGTTTAACATCCACACGCACTTTTTCAGGAAATAACAACAAATATTTGATGAACTACTAAGATATAGTCTATGCCTATTTCATACAAAGTCCCATTTGCTAATAAAAAAAGATACGAAAACTCTACTTCTGTTATTGAATGAACAAATGAATGAATTGACATTCCATGTTTTTTATCCCATAAGTGGATATTAGACCTTGAGTTCCATGAGGCGGAATCCTTTCTCTCTTGGTGTATTTCCAGGGTCCTCACTACTCAGAGACTGGTTTTCCAGTTTCAAAGCTGGGAATAATTGTTTATTCCCGTTTCTCTAAATATATGGATCTTTAACTCAGAATTATAATTATACTCCGAAGATAGGAATAAATCAAAAGCTCCATTTTTAATGCATCTTTTTGGTCCTCAGCAGACTTAGTGTGAGAAGAAAATATCTCTAGCACAAAGAGAGAAGCAGGTATAAATCCTTCACCTTTCTGACAAGATTTAGTGCAGATTTGAGCAGACAGAGAGGAGGGAAGCACTATTTCTGAGGATCACCAGTCCTGTTGCCAGATCTTAACAGACCGACAGGAATATGTGGAGCAGAGAGTATCCGATAACTTGGAGCCATCCTGATGAGGGATTGACAGGGTTCTTTCTGTGGGTCTATCTAACCAGCTACGATCATGCCTCTTAGCTACAGCAGCTGAGCATGCAGAGACTGGCATCCTGCATGCAGGGGCAACTTAGGAGTTCCATCAAGTTCGGCTGCTAAGAGTCTCTACTCTCACACTGTAACTGCTTCTTCTGTCTGGGGCCCAGTGGCTGCATAGGACCCCAGGAGCAAGCAGGTACATCTACCCACTTTTAATTTGAAGTCGAGTGGCTTCAACATATTTAGGGAGACAGTCCTGTGTAAGGCTTTTTAAACTTAGGTCCCATGTGAGTCACCTGAGAGCCTTTTTGAAAATACAGGTACCTAGTTTCCTCTCCAGCCAACTGAATCCTTAGAATGAGTAGAAATTAGCGTTTTTAAAAAGTTCTCTAAGTTGTTGCTTGCCCCTATTATGGGAAATACTATCGGTCAGCTTTGCAACTTTGCTATTTAAGTGAGGTCCAGAGGTGAATGATGTTGGCATCTCCTAGAAGCATGTTAGAAATGCATAGTTTTGGAAGTCATGCTGAACCTATGGACCCACAATCTACATTTTTACATATTTCTCAGGTATTGAAAATGTACGCTGACATCCAAGGCTAAGGGCTTATATTCTTACAAAATGGCATAGGCCAAAGAGTTTAGTGGACTTCCCTGGTGGCTCAGATGGTAAAGTGTCTGTCTACAATGCGAGAGACCCAGGTTCAATCCCTGGGTTGGGAAGATCCCCTGGAGAAGGAAATGGCAATCCACTCCAGTATATTGCCTGGAAAATCCCATGGACAGAGGAGCCTGGAAGGCTACAGTTCATGGGGTCACAAAGAGTCGGACACAACTGAATGACTTCAAAGAGTTTAGTACCCAAAGAGAAATTTCTGAGGCCCCTTACCAATGCATTAGTTCAGTTCAGTTCAGTTCAGTTGCTCAGTCATGTCCGCCTCTTTGCAACCCCATGAACCGCAACATGCCAGGCCTCCCTGTCCATCACCAACTCCCGGAGTTTACCCAAACTCATGGCCATTGAGTCGGTGATGCCATCCAGCCATCTCATCCTCTTTCGTCCCCTTCTCCTCCCACCATCAATCTTTCCCAGCATCAGGATCTTTTCAAGTGAGTCAGCTCTTCGAATCAGTTGGCCAAAGTATTGGACTTTCAGCTTCAGCATCAGTCCTTCCAATGACCACCCAGGACTGATTTCTTTTAGGATGGACTGGTTGGATCTCCCTGCAGTCCAAGGGACTCTCAAGAGTCTTCTCCAGCACCACAGTTCAAAAGCATCAATTCATCCACTCTCAGCTTTCTTTATAATCTAACTCTCATGACTACTGGAAAAATGATAGCCTTGACTAGACAGACCTCTGTTGACAAAGTAATGTCTTGGCTTTTTAATATGCTGTCTAGGTTGGTCATAATTTTTCTTCCAAGGAGTAAGTGTCTTTTAATTTCATGGCTGCAATCATCATTTGCAGTGATTTTGGAGCCCCCCACCCCTGAAAAATAAAGTTAGCTACTGTTTCCCAATCTATTTGCCATGAAGTGATGGGACCAGATTTTAGTTTTCTGAATATTGAGGCTTAAGCCAACTTTTTCACTCTCCTCTTCCACTTTCATCAAGAGGCTCTTTAGTCCTTCTTCACTTTCTGCCATAAGGGTGGTGGCATCTGCATTTCTGAGGTTATTGATATTTCTCCCGGCAATCCTGACTCCAGCTTGTGCTTCATCCAGCCCAGCGTTTCTCATGATGTACTCTGCATAAAAGTTATATAAGCAGGGTGACAATATACAGCCTTGACATACTCCTTTTCCTATTTGGAACCAGTCTGTTGTTCCGTGTCCAGTTCTAACTGTTACTTCCTGACCCGCATACAGATTTCTCAAGAGGCATGTCAGGTGGTCTGGTATTCCCATCTCTTTCAGAATTTTCCACAGCTTATTGTGATCCACACAGTCAAAGGCTTTGGCATAGTAATAGGTATCAATTAGGTATTTGCTGAGTGAGTAGATGAATTCAAAATATTTTAAAAATGTGAAAGAATGTCAGGGAAAAAATGAGATGCTAGGTTTCACCCCACATATGTATGTGCAGATAGCAGAGCCTCCAGAATGAAGAGATGGATGGTTTTCTCGTTCAAAGGGTGTGTGTCAATTCATTTAGCATCAATTCAGTTATGGACATCCAGTTCCCAATGAGATAGATGGCTTGGAATAAAGGACACTATGTCTGAAGTCCTCATCAGGAGAAAACTAAACCCTCTTACTCTGGCTCAAAGTTGACTTAGTTTGGGGGCTTTGCTTTCAGATTCCTGACTGGAGTCTTGGGTTTCTCTACTTATGTGCCATCGCTGAACTCAACAGGCTGTATAGTTCCCTTCTGAGTTCTTCTTCTGAACTCAGGCACCTCTCTATCCTCTCCTTGCCCCACCTTATGTGCAGTTGAGGTTCCACAGTGGTCTGGCCCCTCAGCACCTCAAGCTCCAGGCTTTCCCACTGGGTCCTGTCCTGGTGCAGAACCTCTGGTGACTTCACAAGAGATGGAGGCTGACATAGGACCATCTTCCCAAAGTTGACTCCCCCAGCCAATAAAATGAGTCAATAGCTGACTATTCTGAGTGTTAGTTGCTCATTTGTGCCTGACTCTTTGCAACCCCATGAACTGTAGCTTCTCTCCATGGTGTTCTCCAGGCAAGAATACTGGAGTGTGTTGCCATTCCCTTCTCCAGAGGGTCTTCCCAATCCAGGGATTGAACCCAGGTCTCCTGCACTGCAAGCAGAGGCTTCCCTGGTGGCTCAGATATAAAGAATCCTCCTGCAATGCAGGAGACCTGGGTTTGATCCCTGGGTTGGAAATATCTCCTGGAGAAGGAAATGACAATCCACTCTGGTATTCCTGCCTGGAGAATCGTGTGGATGGAGGATCCTGGCAGGCTACAGTCCTTGGGGTTGCAAAGAGTTGGACATGACTGAGCGACTTTCACACACACACATATTCTGGCGGTGGATCTTCTGCATCTCTCCTAGCAGACACTCAGCCTGTTCATAACAGCTTCTCTCCTTTAGTCTGTGGTCTCTTCTCGAAGCCTGATGTGGCTCCAATAAGGAAAAATGTAAATACCTAGAATAACACTTTCATGAGACAAACGCCAACGTGACTTATTTTCACACCTCGGGATCAATAGCTGATGAAAAACAGTGCCGATTGGACTTCCACAGACAGGAAACAAGGGTGTGTTGAGAAAGGAGCAGGGTATCGTATAGAAGACAGGGCTCCAGGGGCCCCAACGGAGGAGACATTCAGCATGAGGCTAGCACAGAGATGCCCCCGGGCTGTGAATGGCACCCATCTGAGGCTTCGTCTGCAAACATGAAATTATGGTATCTGCCTTAAGTGGAGGGTGAGCGCAGCAGCCAATTAAAGATTTTGTTTTTAATTGGAGGATAATTGCTTTGCAGTGTTGGTTAGTTTCAGCCGTACAACAACATGAATCAGCTGTAACTATATACATATCCCCTCCCTCTTGAATAAATATCCTTTCAAACATTTCATTTGGGGCTTATATTTCTTATTTTTAATTCTAAACATGCTTTCCAAATGTCAGGTAAATAACACAGCTTTAACCTCTCCAGCCCATTTTTAAGGGTTTACCATATGTTTCTTTATTGGTGAAATAGCCAGAGCCTGAGTTCTTGCCCTGGGGGACTTAGTCATTGTTAACTTTTACCAGGTTGCCATTTTTTCCTCCTTTAAAAAAAAAAAAAATTATTGAAGTGTAGATTTTCAATGTTAATTTATTCTGTACAAAAAAGTGACTCAGTTATATATATATACATATATGTGTGTGTGTGTTCTTTTTCATATTCTTTTCCATTATGATTTTCACAAGATATTGAATATGGTTCTCTATGTTAAACAATACAACACAAATTGAGATATCTAGGTTGTCATGTTTCTATGTCATGTTGGTATAAAAGAAAGTTTCCAAATTTCAGAGTACAGATATTCTCTGACTGAAGTCTAAAAATGAGTTTTCCGCCTGCATTTAGACTTGCTTGAAAAACTTTTAAAAATCTTAAGTCTTTTAAAAACAGTAGTCCACTGGCAGATCACCTCAGAGCAGGTGATGATTGTATTTAAAAGGAGGTCCCCATACTAACCAGGGGGAACATTGTGGAATTGCATTTAAAAAAGGAGGCTCAGTGTGTTTCCCAGATCACCGCACTTCCTTTTACGGTGTGGGACACACCATTGGGTATGTATGATGCTACATGAGAAAAACAAGTGATGAACAGAAACAGACATAGTCTCTATTTTCTTGCATTCTCTGCAAAAGGAAAGAAGCTAAAGATGGACCAGTTTATGTAGCATCCTTGCTCTGAGCATCTATAGATACAAATGGCTCATCTGACTCAGCAAGCACAGGGGAAGGTCAAGGTCCCACAGCATCCTTCATGGAAAGAAAAATGGAAAGACAGGCTTGGATATCTGTAAGTTTAGAGTTACATAATCCCCTGGCACTCTCATTTAAATCCTCTTTAATAGAACATACATAATTCATAGATACATATAGTATGTGGACACATACATATAGTTTCCTCATTTTAAAAAACTTACATACATGTAAGTAAATCACATATCCCAACAATAAGGCTAGAGTTATATGCTTTATTTATGGGTGAAGATTTCAAAGTGAAAGGCAAATTTTTTTGCCTTACAGCCTGTTTGACAGTATAACTGATTGAATTCATTGCAAGTGTGCAGCCTGACCTTTCTGATTCTGGTATTTGGAAGCGGTATTAGACTTACTCCATTGCCTTGTGGATTTGTTCTGTGTGGTTACCTTTGGTGGCACATAATTTGCCCTTTAGTTCATAAGCTAGCCTGTGTTTTATTGTTCTGTTTATTTGTTTAACACTCTGAATCACTGCAATTGTTTTCACCCTAAAGTATTTTAAATGCTTTCTTGTTACAGAGGTATCATTCACCCATCCTTTCAACAAATATTTGTCAAACACGCACCAGGGGTGAGGCAGACTGCTAGCTGCAGTTTATACTAATCAAACATACAGCAGGTAAGTTCTGTCCTCAGGAAACAGCAGTGTCGGGGAGTAATCATTCATATAAACAAAGCAATATGATAGCAGGTAAAAGGTGCAGTAGGCATGGTATAATAAGGTCCTGTGCACCTGGAGAGAAGAAACTTATGCTAACAGATGAAACCACAGCAGGCTTCCAAGAGAAGGGTGTTGGGGCTGCTACTGGCAGGGCTGGGGATAGCAGAGAGGAAAGAAGACCTAGGTGAACCTCGCTAACTCTGCTTGTCATTAGGGCATGCCCTGTTTCTCGAACCAGACCCCTCACCTTTGAGAGGCTCCATGGCTTAATGGTTAAGCTCACCAAGGCTAGATACACAGCCTTGGTTTGAATCCTGCCCCTCTCTCTTCTAGGATGGGTGATCTTGAGTGAAGTCTTTGACCTCTCTGTATCTCAGCTTCCCCGTCTGCAAGTTGTGGATGCTAGAAATACCACCTACCACATCTGATGACAGTGAGTTCAAGGTGTTCAGCCTCATAAAGCAATTGGAGCACTGCCTGCTCCACAGTATGTTGTTGAAATTGTCAAATCTTTTTGCAAGATATTAGCAGATTTTGAACATCCAGTTAATAAGCTTTCTGCCTTTCTTTCCTTCATCCTGAAGATAATCTCTAGCAACTGCCCAAGTACCAAATATTGCTCTAGAACCTGGAGATGCATGGATGACCTCGGAACCTGAACCTCCAGTTCCTTGCAGTCTCACAAGACATAGTGCTTCCTGGTCAGTCCATATTCAGGATAGAAAATGAATACATCATGAGAATAGAACTCTGAGAAAGAACAACCAGGGGAGAAGATTCGTAGTTCAGTTCAGTTCAGTCTCTCAGTCGTGTCCAACTCTTTGCGACCACTGCAGTACTCCAGGCCTCTCTGTCCATCACCAACTCCTGGAGTCTACTCAACTCACGTCCATCGAGTCAGTGATGCCATCCGATCATCTCATCCTTTGTTGTCCCCTTTTCCTCCCGCCTTCAATCTTTCCCTGCATCAGGATCTTTTCCAATGAGTCACGTCTTCGCATCAGGTGGCTAAATTATTGGAGTTTCAGCTTCAGCATCAGTCCTTCCAATGAATATTCAGGACTGATTTCCTTTAGGATTGACTGGTTGGATCTCTTTGCAGTCCAAGGAACTTTGAAGAATCTCCTCCACATCACAATTCAAAAGCTCAGATTTCTTTGTAGTCCAAGATGGAGGGATAGGGCCACCCACCACAGACAGGTCTTGGTGGAGAGTTCTGGCAAAACGTGGTCCACTGGAGAAGGAAATGGCAAACCACTTCAGTATTCTTGCCTTGAGAACCCCATGAGCAGTACGAAAAGGCAAAAAGATAGGACACTGAAAGATGAACTCCCCAGGTCGGTAGGTGCCCAATACTAGAGAACAATGGAGAAATAATACCAGAAAGAATGAAGAGATGGAGCCAAAGCAAAAATAACAGCCAGTTGTGGATGTGACTGGTGATGGAAGTGAAGTCTGATGCTGTGAAGTACAGTATTGCATAGGAACCTGGAATGTTAGGTCCATGAATCAAGGCAAACTGGAAGTGGTCAAACAGGAGATGTCAAGACTGAATGTCGACATTTTAGGAATCAGTGAACTAAAATGGACTGGAATAGGTGAATTTAACTCTGACCATTGTGTCTACTATTGTGGGCAAGAATCCCTTAGAAGAAATGGAATAGCTCTCATGGTCAACAAAAGAGTTCGAAATGCAGTTCAGTTTAGTTCAGTTCAGTCGCTCAGTTGTGTCTGACTCTTTGCGACCCCATGAATCACAGCACGCCAGGCCTCCCTGTCCATCACCAACTCCCGGAGTTCACTCAGACTTACGTCCATCGAGTTGGTGATGCCACCCAGCCATCTCATCTTCTTGGGGGCAATCTCAAAACAACAGAATTGTCTCTTTTCATTTCCAAGGCAAGCCATTCAATATCACAGTAATCCAAGTCTATGCCCCAACCAGTAATGCTGAAGAAGCTGAAATTGAATGGTTCTATGAAGACCTACAAGACCTTCTAGAACTAACACCCAAAAAAGATGTCCTTCTCATAATGGGGACTGGAATATAAAATTAGGAAGTCAAGAGATATCTGGAGTAACAGACAAATTTGGCCTTGGAGTACGAAACAAAGCACTGCAAAGGCTGATAGAGTTCTGCCAAGAAAACGCACTGGTCATAGCAAACACCCTCTTCCAACAACACAAGAGAAGATTCTACACATGGACATCACCAGATGGTCAATATCAAAATCACATTGATTATATTCTTTTAGCCAAAGATGGAGAAAATGTATACAATCAGCAAAACTTCTCAGGGGATGTGACAATAAACGTCGGCTTTGAAGTATAAGTAGGAATCTACTAGACAGATAAGACACAAAGGAACAGATTTCAGAGCTAGGGGAAAATACAGCAAAAGACAAAGCCATGTGCTAGCCTGTCTGTGTTTCCAGTCAACTGATATTGATTAGAAGACAGTGGAGAACACATGTGGCCTTGAGGATGGAGAGAAAGGCCAGGACAGTGTTCAGAGGAGCTGGCTTCCAACAGAGTGTGAATGAGACAGAGGCAGAATAAAAGCAAGATTTGCCAATAATTCATAACGCTTTGGTGAATGTAAACCCAGGGAATAAAGCTCAGCTTAAAATATCAAATGATAGATCTGGGCTACAAATTCAGGTAATTAATGTGAAACTCATTTTTCACAAATGCACAGCTCAGATATTGCTTCTTACTTGTTTCCTCTAATAACAGAGAACTCAAGAGAAAGATGCTTGGGATTAATGTGGTCGAAGAGCAGGTAGCTGAAATGAAATAATTATGACATATAAAGAAAATAAGTGATAATTGAGAAAAACAGAAGAGCTACACAAGTATATGTTACTTTATTAATATTTTCCCTACAAAAAAAAACACCCTATATAGTATTAGAAATTTCTTTTCAAATACAAGTCATAATTATGGAAAAATTTCAGAAGTGCACTTTGTATCATTCAGAATATCCTTATCTCTCTGACCTCATTTATAATTTTGTCATTGCTTTGGTTGATATTTAAAAACTTTAGCAAGTAATGAAAACTTACCTGCATGTCATGTACACTCCTTTCAAAACACCTGAGATGTGTAAATGTCAACCCCACGGATGTAGGGATGGATGGACTGGTCTAGATGGCTGGGTTTCAGCCCTGGTAGGTAGGAGGCCCTTGATTGTGGTCTGTCACTCAAGTCAAATGTGGAGAAACAAGGACCTCACTGACTCAAGGAGGACATAACTTATGTGATGGTTAAAGGGTGGACACAAAGCACACAGGAGTCAGAAATCTACCGACATGATTTGAACTTGAGCTCTATGCAGGTTCCACCAGGAAATCAGCATCCATCCACCTAAAAATCCTCAAATAAATATAATCCCTCAGTAATGTGATGTCTTCAAATGTCTGTGAACTTTCTTGTTGTTTTTCATTCTGTCGGATAGTCCGTTTAGATTCTCATTTCTCAAGGACCTTCTTCACTTCTGGGCAGTGCTGTTGCTATTTAAATACTGGATCTGATCATCTCAACACCAGAGGTCAGCGCCACCACCCCTCTCCTCACCGCCCCCCCATCCCCCCACCCCGGAGATGCTTGAGGTCTGTAGTATTTGAAGGAGATTTTCATACTGAGTGAAAATTAATCTTTTTGAAAAATAGTTCAGTGCACAAGCTCAGGTAAACATGGGATATGCTAACCTTGTGTAACAAAGGCAACTATGCGCAGTTAGAGGGATGTTTCATTGGGTTGAAAATTATGTAAGGAAAGGAAATTGTAGGAGAGAAAACACAGAATTGCCTTTTGTTTCTTAGAAGTACGTTTCTGCCCCTTGAAAATGTGGGGGCATACTTCTCAACAGTTCTTCCAGAAACAAAATTATTTATTCCCCACCCCCACACAAGACCCTTATATGGTTGCATCAGGAAAACAATACATTGACTATGTTTACTATCAACTCTTTAAATCTGTGGGTGGAAAACTTTACATAAAGGTCCAGATAGTACATACTTTCAACTTCTCAAGACAGAAGACCTCTGTCCCACTACACAATTATGCCTTGGGAAGAAGCTACAGGCGATACTTAGATGGTTGTACACGACTGGAGCTTAGCTATTAGTTGTGACATTTGGTAAAGCATTTTCTAGATAAGGTCTTCAGGAATTGTTTCCCACACATCCCTTCCTCTGAAGTAGATTTGAGCATTGATAAATAATATGGGTGGCACTTCTCTGGTGGTAAAGAATCTGCCTGCAAAGCTGGAGACCCTCTTTGATCCCTGGGTCAGGAAGATCCCCTGGAGAAGGTAATGGCTACAAACTCCATTATTCTTGCCTGGAGAATTCCATGGACAGAGGAGCCTGGCAGGGTACAGTCCACAGGGTGACAAAGAGTTGAACATGACTGGGCAACTAACACACACACACACACACACACACACACACACACACACAATATGGGTGCTTCTATTTTCAGTAATAATTTACTGATGTGCTGTGCTCAGTTGCTCTGTCATGTCCAACTCTTTGTGACCCCATGGAATGTAGCCCACCAGGCACCTCTGTCCATGGAGGTTTTCCAGGCAAGAATACTGGAGTGGGTTGTCATGCCCTTCTCTTGGGAATCTTCCCAACCCAGGGATCGAACCCAGGTCTCCCACATTGTAGGCGAATTCTTTACCGCTAGTGCCACCTGGAAAGCTTCAAATGAGGTCTATTAAATTTAAAAACTTGGTGCAGCACGTAGTGAGTCAACATTTTCAGTGTATGGATCTAAGATCGGCTTATCCCACTGTTTTTAATGACAATCATGGCTGAAAAAGACACTTCACAGCAACGTGCAGGAAAGCTCCTTTTTTGTCCTTATTAAATTATGATCTTTAATGTTAAAGCCCATATGCCAGTTAAGTAAAAACTTGTGTTATAATCTGTCCTGCAATTTCCCATCCTTTATAATGTCAGTCAGTTGCTCCCCTTACTAATTGGAAGGTATTGCATTTTAAAAAAATACTATTAACAGATGGGTTAAAATCCCACTGAAACTCTTCATTTTAATTTTTATAAAATGTAAAAATTATATTCCCAAGTTTCTTAAAAACACATGAATGAGGGTTTTTTTTTTCTTGTTTAAACAGGTGAATTACTTATATTATTTTTGGCAATGGAATCATATAATGATGGAAATATTTCTGAACACCTGTTTCTATAATGTTCTTACCAAATAGCATGGGATTCTTTAAAAGAAAACCCAGTTACTTCCGCATTCATCATAAAATGTCATCTTAATTGGAAGGAAGAAAGTCCATTTGCTTTTACGAGGGTGTCTGCTGGCAGCATGGAGCTGGCAGTCATTGGTATCCTCTGTAACTGAGTTCCATGAAGAGGTCCCAATAGAAGCAAAGGTCACAGCTCTGCCATTTTCTTGCGGTTCACATGTGCTTGTGGCAGTAGCATAATCCTAAATCTACTATTTCTCTGCAGAAATTTTCTAAAATAATTGTTCTTTTGTAAGAATGTTCAGATGAGATTGGACAATGCCATCTGTGAATCCATAAACAAATAAGTTAAAGTCAATGACTCTGAATTTGCTGATGTTGGACAGCTGAGTGCAAGTGCTGCTATAATGCCCAGCACACAACAGGGGTCCCCATACCTCCCTCAGGTACCTTCCCTGGAGTGCATGGTGCATGGCCTTCTGATGCGCGATCGAGTGAGGATGCCAGATCAGTTCACCCAGTCATTATCCATAGGGCATACTGTCTTCCTTATTTGAAGATGGAGAAATGTAAAATAGCCATTTCAAAGTCTTCCCCTGGAGCCCCAGTGTACTAACCTGTGGGTCTTCTGAGGGCAGCACCCCACATTGGACATTAATGATCTTTTCCTCAGTGAGGATTAAGCTTCCCCCAATAGGCACTGTAACTGGTCCGAGCTGGGCATGAGCTAGCTTTACACTAGCCAATCAGAGCTTCTCAGCCAGACCCTTCAATAGAAAATGGCCATATTTTATAGATTCCTTCCATCTGGATTCCTGGAATCACAAACTTCTTGGCTGTCCACTGTTTCATTCAGTTCTTAGTTGACCCCACATATATCCTTCCAGATAATTTGATTTTCCCATGAATTGCCAAGACTTGGTTCTTCCTGCAGACAAATGCAGAACCTTAAACAACATACATGCAAAACAGAATCAAGTGATTGACCAAGAGTCCATAAATTACGTCCAGGATGTTAGAAAAAAATGTGACAGTATCATGGTGGAAGTTAAGGAAGGAAAAATCTAGTAAGTCGCTTCTCCAGTGGAGCAGGAATAGAATGGATTTTATTTCTTCATTGATTGAAGATTCACTGTGGACTACTATCTAAGAATAAATAAAAGTTTCCAAGAACACAAAGACTACAACTCCATCATCTGCCATTCAAGGCCACCCAACACTCCTTCCCTCTATTGTCTATTGTTTCCCAAGGCAAACATCCTAGAGATGGAGTAAGAATATGGCAAATAGTAAAAAGAGAAAGAGTTTGAGTACAGAAGAGAATATTCTTTTTCCACTGAGTTAGTTTTACAACTTTGTCAAAAATAATTTGTCTATGTGTTTCAGTTAATTTCTGGACTCTGTTCTTCTTCACGTGTCATCCTTTGTTCAATGCTAAATGGCCTTAATTACTCTAGATTTATAATAAATTTTTAATCTGGGCATTTGAGGCTGCCAACTTAGTTTATTTCTTCCAAAATTTTGATTTCTCTTCTTTTTAATACAAACTTGACGATGGATTGCCTGTATGATTTGTTATGTGAAAGCAGAGCTGTGTCCTCACTAGAGAAAGTATTTCCTACTCTTGAGCTAGACACTGTGTACATTACCCCGTGCAGGCAAATCTGGAAGGCTTCCTGTCTGGCTTGGAGAACAGGACTGTGCTGGGTCCTCTGTGAGCCCTGGAAATTGTTTACCACTTCCAGGACCTCCATCCTTGGCTCTTCGTTCCTTTGTCCCAGGTCATGTGCTGACCTGGGCTCCTCAGAAATAAGAGGGCTTTCTACGGATATCCAGAGATATTCGTCCATGTAGCTCTCCCCCATTCAACACTCTTGTTGAGAATACAGGCTGCCCAGGGCCCCAGACTCTCAGCTCTGTCTTCTCACCTGGGGAGTCTGTGTGCCCTTCCCAGCTTCCCCTCCCTGCCCCTGGCCCTGGAACTGTCTCAAGGCTGCAAGCTGGTAATCCTAGGGTCCATAATTTTTGTTTCACATCTCTTCAGTTCAGTTCAGTTCAGTCACTCAGTCATGTCCAATTCTTTGCAACCCCATGAACTGCAGCATGCCAGGCCTCCCTGTCCATCACCAACTCCCGGAGTTCACTCAGACTCACGTCCATCGAGTCAGTGATGCCATCCAGCCATCTCATCCTCTGCCATCCCCTTCTCCTCCTGCCCCCAATCCCTCCCAGCATCAGAGTCTTTTCCAATGAGTCAACTCTTCACATGAGGTGGCCAAAGTACTGGAGTTTCAGCTTTAGCATCATTCCTTCCAAAGAAATCCCAGGGCTGATCTCCTTCAGAATGGACTGGTTGGAACTCCTTGCAGTCCAAGGGACTCTCAAGAGTCTTCTCCAACACCACAGTTCAAAAGCATCAATTTTTCAGCTCTCAGCCTTCTTCACAGTCCAACTCTCACATCCATACATGACTACCGGAAAAACCATAGCCTTGACTAGGAGTCACCATTTTTTTTGTTTTTTTTGCTGTCTGATAGACAGGGTCCTCAAAACATTGTTTCATAAATAGTGTCCATCTTTCTTTTATTCAGTTCAGTTCAGTCACTCAGTCATGTCCGACCCTTTGCGACCCCATGAATCACAGCATGCCAGGCCTCCCTGTCTATCACCAACTCCCAGGTTCACTCAGACTCACGCCCATTGAGTCAGTGATGCCGTCCAGCCATCTCATCCTCTGTCGTCCCCTTCTCCTCCTGCCCCCAATCCCTCCCAGCATCAGAGTCTTTTCCAATGAGTCAACTCTTCGCATGAGGTGGCCAGAGTACTGGAGCTTCAGCTTCAGCATCATTCCCTGCAAAGAAATCCCAGGGCTGATCTCCTTCAGAATGGACTGGTTGGATCTCCTTGCAGTCCAAGGGACTCTCAAGAGTCTTCTCCAACACCACAGTTCAAAAGCATCAATTCTTCAACGCTCAGCTTTCTTCACAGTCCAACTCTCACATCCATACATGACCACTGGAAAAAACATAGCCTTGAATAGATGGACATTTGTTGGCAAAGTAATGTCTCTGCTTTCGTCTTTATTTATTTTGTATGACAGAGTAAATCTGATCCCTGGGGTTCCATCTTGGCTGAAGGCATAACTCTGCAGATTTTTCCCTTTTGTTTCAGCATTCTATTTTCATGTGCACAGTTGCTTCAGTTGTGTCCTACTCTGTGCAAGCCCATGGACTGTAGCCCAGCAGGCTCCTCTGTTCACGGGATTCTCCAAGTAAAAATACTGGAACAGGTTGCCACTACCTTCTCCAAGGGATCTTCCCCACCCCAGGGACTGAACCCTCTTGCATTGTCTGCATTTCAGGTGAATTCTTTACCCTTGAGCCACTAGGGAAGCCCTTCAATAGTCATGTTTATATTCGATAAGTTCCAAATTTGTAATGTTATAAAGTAGACAATAAGTAAAAATTTAACTGAAGTGTTTTTTTTTTTTCTTAGTGGTGCTCCAAAACAGTGCTCCTCATAATAGGATTTCTCTTAAATTAGAGAAAAGAAAATAGTGCCATATCATAAGCCCAGGTTAAATGTCACCTCCTCTGCCAAGAAGCCTTTTCTCCTTTCCTAGTTACACCTAAGACCAGAACAAGTAGACGATACTTCAGAGGGATTGGAGAGAGTGAAGGAAAGAAGGATAGAGGGCAGAAAAGAGGCAAAGGAAAAAATCTGCTCTGGAAATCAAATATCTAAACTCCAGATTCTCGTTTTAAGTGATTGGTATTGGGCCCAAGCACAGTTCCCCATCTCCCAGGGCTCCTCTCTGTTCCTGTACCCACTCTGACCTACAGCACTCAGCTAGAGTTTCACATCCAGCAGCTAATTCGGGGGAAAAAATGCGAACTTATGAAGTATCCAGTCATTGGAACTTTAGACCATGTCTACACTAGCTGTTTCAACTATTCTCCACCCATCTCAAGCAAACTTAACACAAGCATGAAAGCTAAGAAATAATTACTTGGAAAATCATTTTGAAGAATTTTTAGAACATTCAATGCAGGTCAATCCATTGTTTTTCAATGTCCCTTCAGTTAGCTTCATTTGGTAATACACTATTTGTCAATTCAAATAATAAAGTCTCCATGAGCACTTAAAATACATGTATATTTCATATACATACGTAATAATATACACTCACAGTCCTCTATAAATTAGAATTCCCACTTATCCATAACACACTCCATATTCGAGTGATCCAGTGAGCTTTCACTGAACTTTTGGATTTTTCTTGATAATTAAGCAGCAATAACAGCTAACGTTTACTGCGTATCGACTTTGACGCTGTATTGACTCAGACGCTGTACTGAATCATTTAATCAGAACTATCAGTCCATTTTCTGATGAGAAACCTGAGGGCACTGTTAAGACTCCTACAAATATTTGCGCAGCTAAAAGTACAAAACCAGGATTTAGCAGAACCCTCTGATTTTAGATACTATTTTCATCAACCCTAGATGATGGGACCTCTCGGGCTTTGTTTTTAATTTTAAATGTAATACAGATTATCCTGGAAACAAAAACTGAAAGTTTTATTTTTTTCTTCCGAAACAATGAAGACATCTTTAACACCCAGCTCTAAGCCTCTTTAAGCTTCCCTGGTGGCTCAGCAGAAAAGAAAATGCCTCCCAATGCAGGAGACTCAGGTCTAATCAATCCCTGATCCGGGAAGATCCCCTAAAGGAAGAAATGCCAACCCACTCCAATATTCTGGCCTGGGAAATCCCATGTTCAGAGAAGCCTGGCTGGCTACAGTCCATGGGGTCACAAAGAGTCAGACACAACTTAGCAACTAAATAACAACAACAAATTCTCTCCAAGCCTGGTCGGAGGGGTGTCCAGTTTGTGTGTTTGTATTTGAATACATGTGAGCATACAGAAAACACTAGCTTGACCATTTTCACTGTTCTCTGCTTTTATAACCTTACTTTTCAGTCTTGTCTTCCCCTGTCTCTTTTTTTTTTTTCCTTCTGAGTCTTTCTTTCCCTTGTTTTCAACCTGTCATGCTCATTACCTAGTTGTGTCCGATTTGAAGCTCTTATGCAAAAATTTAAAAACAAACAAACAAAAAAAACAATAGTAACAATAGTGAAAATCAGTTTCAGGATTCTGGCCTTGCTGTTGATGTGATCAGAATGAGGCTCTGATTTTTTTCATCCAGACCCTTCCCCTCCCCCGCCTGTCACCAGGCATAATGCTTATGAATGCACATTCATTTCTCAGCTGGGGAAATATTGCCATAGCTCAGGTACCCACTGGGCTTTTCTTTGCTCTTGACAGAAGTTATATACAGTTTATATTTAAAGAAAGAAAAATGAAAGGGTTTTCTGAATTTCTAACAGAAAATGGTGGGCCTTTTTCATGTCCTACTCACACCGGAGCTTCGTATAAGGCAACCTAGTGATATCCTTTGCAAACAAAGGGAGCTATCGGGAGAGCTCTTAATATGAAGGTCAAGGTTTTGTTTATATTCACGTTCAATTCAGAAAGAATAGAAAATCAATACAGATACGAAGCTGACATATATTGTCCGTAGGCCTTGGGATTTTCAAATGTAACACAGGAGCACACACAAAAGCGACCTTCTGCAGAATGTGGCCACTGTTCATACGTAACTAGGTAATCTGTTAGAAGGTCCTGAATGCAGAATTTGTTCTACTTATGCTTGGCCATTTTTGATATGCTTAAATGTAATGCTCATTTCCCTGCTGAATACATTATATTAACATTCCTTACAAGTTAGAAGGGCTCCTAATACTGCTGCCTCTTTCTCAGGAGTTTCCTTGTTACAGAGGGCAGAAGGTTTGTGCTGTGTGTATTTAATGGGACTGACGAGATCCTCCCTGGATCAGGAGGCTCCATGGCTGCGCAGGCCAGTAACTGTGCCCGACAGAGGTAGATTCTGGCTCTAATCACGGTGGCAGAGAGGCCGAGGTCCCATCTCTGGTCACATGTTCTGTTGCAGAGACATCTTTCAGGCTATTACCTGAATGGTCCATTAAGCATATTGAAAATGAGATGGAATCCTTCAGCCAGATAGAATGCTTCATCCTCTTTTTATCCTTGGGGTTTTGCTACTACAAAGAACCTGTAAGGCTATGTAAGAGTCCCCTGTATGTCTACGGGTTTGTATTTTTCCTCTCTCTGCCACTAGCCTCAGAGAAATGTTATTTATTTAAACTGGCCACGTTCCAGGCACAGAGCACTGTGTACACAGGGGCAACGTGTCTACATCCTAAGATACCGCGGCTGCTTTTCCTGAAGCAGTATTTAAGTTGTTGAGATGGATATATGTGTGTCTATATAAAAGTAACAAATGGTGGGAAATGAAGCTGTTTGCCATTTCTATGGCCATTCAAAACAAGAAGGACGGTATTTGTGACATGGGGGGTCAAAAATACAAAGATGTCGAAAGAGATGCTTGGGAGGAGCAGCCCATCAACTGCTGCCTTTCCCCCAGGGAATGGGTCAGTGGGCCAGGGGTGACTCTCCTTCCCTCGACTCTCCTCCCCAGGCTTCTGCCTTTCCTTCTGCCCCATCTTCTCCAAGCCCAGCCCCGAACCAAGCAGAGCCTCAAGGGGCCTCACTGCCTGGGTTCCCACGGCAAGCTCAGGGTGGCCAGACAGGTCAAGATCACAAAATGTTCACACAAATACTTGGAAAAAAGGAATCAAGGTCTTTTTATCCAGGGTAATCCCCAGTGGAAAGAAAGCCAGAATTGGAGCAGAAAGTAAAATAAAGGAGGCCACCTAATCGTCCACATTCGTTGACACACATATGAATCATGGTCCTGAACTTTGGATGCTACTGGTAACCTCCCTGCAGTGAGTGCTATCAGGGTTGGGGCTTCAGCCTATTAAAAGCACAAATATAAAACACTGTTAAAATACTTCAAATGTGGTAAGATTTCTGAGCTCTTTTTAGTCTAATAAATATTAAAATAATTCTATGGCTAGGGCATGCATACATGCTAAGTCGCTTCAGTTCTGTCCAACTCTTTGCGACCCTATAGACTGTAGCCTGCCAGGCTCCTCTGTCCATGGGAATTTCCCAGGCAAGACTACTGGAGGGGATTGCCATTTCCTCCTCTAGGGGATCTTCCGGGCTCAGGGATCGAACTCGCATCTCTTAAATCTCCTGCATTGGTGGACAGATTCTTTACCACTAGCGCCACTTGGGAAGACCATAAACATATTTTATTCTTATTTTAAAATCAGCTTGTTTTTTATTATGAAAATATGTAACAGAAAGTTTGGAGGCTACAAAATACACAGAGAAATAAAAGAATTTAATTCCATCATCTCAGTTTTCAAATAAAAGTTACTGTAAACACATTGTTATAACTATATCTAGTTTCTTGTTTTTCACTCATCTGCTCATATGTAGGTCGATTTTGTTATAATTTAGGTCATACAGTTGTGCTATGCTTTTTGCACATAACATATTGTGAACAATTCCTCATACACTTTTTTCAACTTATCCTTCTCCTAACAGCCTGCCATCTTCACTGTACACACAAATTTGCTCAACTGTGAATTTTTTTTTTTAATATTTATTTATTTGGCTGCACCAGGTCTTAGTTGCAGCATGTTGGATCTAGTTCACTGACCAGCTATCCAACCCAGGCCCTCTGCATTAGGAGCGTAGTCTTAGCCATTGGGCCATTGGGGAAGTCCCTTAAATGTGAGTTCTTGAAAAAAGTCATTTGAAATTATGTATATATGCTTCCACCAATTTTCTAGAAATCCCTGGAAGAAAAGAAATGTTATTCTATAGATGTGAATCATAAACTTATACAATAATTTTTTAACTTTTAATTCTCTTCTGGAGAAAAAATTAGAAGTGTATAATTTTAGGGTTATAGGGATCTCGTATATCATTTGATTTGAAAGCTACCATCACCACCATACAATAAAATGTGGCTGGGGGAAGATTATTGCACCTTCCTGCACTTCATTTGTCTTGCATATAAAAATGGCTACATATGACATCCTCTAGAGGATCCTCCAGGGCATCTTCCCAACCCAGGGATCAGACTCGTGCCTCTTACATCTTCTGCGCTGGCAGGTGGGTTCCTTACAACTAGCAAAAATCAACCCTGAATAGTCATTGGAAGGACTGATGCTGAAGTAACAATAATTTGGCCCCCTAATGTGAAGAGCTAACACTTTGGAAAAGACTCTGATGCTGGGAAAGATTGAAGGCAGGAGAAAGGGACGGCAGAGGATGAGACGATTGGATGGCATCATCGACTTCAGTGGACATGAGCATGAGCAAAGTCCGGAAATAGTGAAGGACAGGGAAGCCTGGTGTGCTGCAGTCCATGAGGTTGCAAAGAGTCAGATATGACTTAGTGACTGAACAACAACCACCTGGGAAGCCTCAGTCCCCTGTAAACCCTCCTGCTGCCTTTTACTGTACAACACTTTATGGTTTGAAAAACATTTGTTTGTTTCTTGTTTATTTATCTTCTCAACAATTCTGTAGGATGAGTAGGAGAAGCGTTGTGATGCACTGACTGTGGTATGCTTGTGACAGTGGGGACATCTCCTTATGTTCGGGTGGGATATGGAAGCCCAGTTCTCTTTGCTGGTTCCCAGCTGCCCTGCCCCATGCTGCTTCCCTGCCCTAAATGCAGCCTAGGTGCCTAGCAGCCCTAAGGTAACCTACTGATTCTAAAGCCATAAGCTAGACCGCAGCCATGGAGGATGGTCATCTTCAGGACAAAGCTCTTAAGGGAAAGGGGGGCTTCCAAGGTCAGCTGTTGCTAATTGCACTTCTCAGTGTCCCTAATCCAAGGAGCTAAAATATTGCTAAAATCCACTCCACTGCACAGCCCTGGCTGATTTGTTATGCAAACTGGAAGCGGAGAGACTTTTCTCTGAATCAATTAATGGCGATGAGGGGTCTTCTGATATTGATGGAACTTCTGGTATGGATCAGGGGTGTGAGTAAAAATCCCCTGCCTTCCTTCATGGTGGGAATTGTGGAAACATTCTCCTTACTCCCTGCCGTTTACTCTCCGACCTCATTAAAATTAATGACTATTCAAGTCAGATGGCAGGTGGACCCATGTCTTTGTAAGGTTTATGGACAATTTTCCTACTGTGCCTCTGATGGTAATTCTTTGGTTAAATAATTCATAGTGATATTAAGAAGATTTTTTCAACTATTATGAAAAAGGAAGAACATGTTTTAAAGTAAAAGTTCAAGAGAGAGGCCATCAATTCTTTTTTTTCTGAATAAAAAGTGATATGATTCACAGAAAATACTGAAATAATTAAAAAATACAGTTTAAAAATTGGCTGCTAGATTGATATACTTCTTTATGTCAAATTAAGTAAGCTTATTATAATCATGTCGAGAATTTAGTTCCCAAAAGGAAAGATGCAAAACAGCACAAGTGAAATTTGGAAAAAAGGAAAGATATAAGCATCTGAATGCAGAATTCCAAAGAATAGCAAGAAGAGATAAGAAAGCCTTCTTCAGTGATCAATGCAAAGAAATAGAGGAGAACAACAGAATGGGAAAGACTAGAGATCTCTTCAAGAAAATTAGAGATAGCAAGGGAACATTTCATGCAAAGATGGGCTCGATTAAGGACAGAAATGGTCTGGACCTAACAGAAGCAGAAGATATTAAGAAGAGGTGGCAAGAATACACAGAAGAACTGTACGAAAAAGATCTTCACAACCCGGATAATCACGATGGTGTGATCACTCATCTAGAGCCAGACATCCTGGAATGTGAAGTCAAGTGGGCCTTAGGAAGCATCACTACGAACAAAGCTAGTGGAGGTGATGGAATTCCAGTTGAGCTGTTTCAAATCCTGAAAGATGATGCTATGAAAGTGCTGCACTCAATAGGCCAGCAAATTTGGAAAACTCAGCAGTGGCCACAGGACTGGAAACAGTCAGTTTTCATTCCAATCCCAAAGAAAGGCAATGCCAAAGAATGCTCAAACTACTGCACAATTGCACTCATCTCACATGCTAGTAAAGTAATTCTCAAAATTCTCCAAGCCAGGCTTCAGCAATACGTGAACTGTGAAATTCCTGATGTTCAAGCTGGTTTTCGAAAAGGCAGAGGAACCAGAGATCAAATTGCCACCATCCGCTGGATCATGGAAAAAGCAAGAGAGTTCCAGAAAAACATCTATTCTGCTTTATTGACTATGCCAATATTGTGGATCACAATAAACTGTGGAAAATTCTGAAAGAGATGGGAATACCAGACCACCTGACCTGCCTCTTGAGAAATCTGTATGCAGGTCAGGAAGCAACAGTTAGAACTGGACGTGGAACAACAGACTGGTTCCAAATAGGAAAAGGAGTACATCAAGGCTGTATACTGTCACCCTGCTTATTTAACTTCTATGCCGAGTACATCATGAGAAACGCTGGGCTGGAAGAAGCACAAGCTGGAATCAAGTTTGCCGGGAGAAATATCAATAACCTCAGATATGAAGATGACACCACCCTTATGGCAGAAAGTGAAGAGGAACTAAAAAGCCTCTTGATGAAAGTGAAAGAGGAGAGTGAAAAAGTTGGCTTAAAGCTCAACATTCAGAAAATGAAGATCATGGCATCTGGTCCCATCACTTCATGGGAAATAGATGGGGAAACAGTGGAAACAGTGTCAGACTTTATTTTGGGGGGCTCCAAAATCACTACAGATGGTGACTGCAGCCATGAAATTAAAAGACGCTTACTCCTTGGAAGAAAAGTTATGACCAACCTGGATAGCATATTCAAAAGCAGAGACATTACTTTGTCGACTAAGGTCCGTCTAGTCAAAGCTATGGTTTTTCCAGTAGTCATGTACAGATGTGAGTTGGACTGTGAAGAAGGCTGAGCACCGAAGAATTGATGCTTTTGAACTGTGGTGTTGGAGAAGACTCTTGGGAGTCCCTTGGACTGCAAGGATATCCAACCAGTCCATTCTGAGGGAGATCAGCCCTAGGATTTCTTTGGATGGAATGATGCTGAAGCTGAAACTCTCGTACTTTGGCCACCTCATGTGAAGAGTTGACTCATTGAAAAAGACTTTGATGCTGGGAGGGCAGGAAGTGAAGGGGACGACAGAGGATGAGATGGCTGGATGGCATCACTGACTCGATGGACGTGAATCTGAGTGAACTCCGGGAGTTGGTGATGGACAGGGAGGCCTGGCAGGCTGCGATTCATGGAGTCGCAAAGAGTCGGAGATGACTGAGCGACTGAACTGAACTGATAGGGAAAGGGAATATTTCACTTAGGGGATGACACAAATTGGGGAAAACCAGGAAGAAAGGGCAGATTAGATCTGTGTTAAGTGTATCTAAAAAGGACTGACATAGTCTAAGATCCATGATGTAGAATCAGGGTTGGGTCAATAATATTTGCCAATAATACTGCCTGACACGGGCTAATTATTTTGAAAGGCCTTTGCTACACACACTTCTATTTAACTCTTACAGTGATGCTATCCGGTGAGCTATTTTACTATTAGTATTTTGGCTTCCCAGGTGGTGCAATGGTAAAGAATCCACCAACCAATGCAGGAGATGCAAAAAATGTAGTTTTGTTCCTGGATCTCAATGACCCCCTGGAGTAGGAAATGGCAACCTGCCCCAGTATTCTTGCCTGAAAAATCTCATGGACAGAGGAGCCTGGGGGCTACAGTGCATGGGGTCACAAAGAGTCAGACACAACTGAGCACACATAGATACACACACACATTCTGTTTTATAACCATGGAAACTGAGGCTCATAGAAGATAAGTAACTTTCCCAAATTCCAGAGCTTTTGGCAGAACCCAGACTAGATTACTGGTATTTCTTTTCTTTTTTTTTTTTTCCTCATAGAAGATTTTTTAAATTGAAGTATAGTTGATTTACAATGTTGTGATAGTTTCAGGAGTGCTATAAAGTGACTCACTTACACATACCTTCCTATTTTTTCATATTCTTTTCCATTATAGCTTGTTTCAAGATACTCAATATAGTCTTCTGTGCTAAATTGTAGGTCCTTGTTGTTCATCTATTTTATGTGTAGCAGTGTGTATCTGTTAATCTTAATCTCTGATTTATACCACCCCCACCTTTTCCCTTTGGCAACCATAAGCTTGTTTTCTGTGCCTGTGAGTTGTTTCTGATGGTAATAAATAAGTTCGTTTGTATCATTCTTTTAGAGAAGGAAATGGCAACCCACTCTAAAATTCTTGCCTAGAGCATCCCGTGGACAGAGGAGGCTGGTGGGCTACTGTCCATAGGGTTGCACAGAGTCAGACATGACTGAAGTGACTTAGCATGCATGCATGTGTGCATTGGAGAAGGAAATGGCAACCCACTCCAGGATTCTTGCCTGGAGAATCCTAGGGACAGAGGAGCCTGGTGGGCTGCTGTCTATGGGGTCACACAGAGTTGGACATGACTGAAGTGACTTAGCAGCAGCAGTTGGAGAAGGCAATGGCACCCCACTCCAGTACTCTTGCCTGGAAAATCCCATGGATGGAGGAGACTGGTAGGCTGCAGTCCATGGGGTCGGAAAGAGTCGGACACGACTGAGCGACTTCACTTTCACTTTTCACTTTCATGCATTGGAGAAGGAAATGGCAACCCACTCCAGTGTTCTTGCCTGGAGAATCCCAGGGATGGGGGAGCCTGGCGGGCTGCTGTCTATGGGGCCACACAGAGTCGGACACGACTGAAGTGACCTAGCAGCAGTAGCAGCAGCAGTATCATTCTTTTAGATTCCACATATAAGTGATATCATATATTTGTCTTTGTTTGACTTACTTTGCTTAGTATGATAATTTCCAAGTCTGTCCATATTACTACAAATGGCATTATTTCATTTTTTATGGCTGAGTAATAATCCACTGTATATATCAACACTTATCCCCTGCTACTTCATTCTTCCCCTGTCTTCAATCTTTCCCAGCATCTGGGTCTTTTGCAGTGAGTCAGCTCTTCACATCAGGTGACCAAAGTACTGGAGCTTCAGCTTCAGCATCAGTCCTTCCAGTGAATGTTCAGGGTCTATTCCTTTTAAGGTTGGCTGCTTTGATCTCCGTGCAGTCCAGGGACTCTCAAGAGTCTTCTCCAGCACAGTCTGAAAGCATCAGTTCTTTGGTGCTCAGCCTTCTTTCAGGTCCAACTCTCACATCTATAAATGACTACTGGAAAAACCACAGCTTTGACTAGATGGACCTTTGTCAGGGAAATGATGTCTCTGCTTTCTAATATGCTTTCTAGGTTTGTCATAGCTTTTCTTCCAAGAAGCATGCATCTTAATTTCATGGGTGCAGTCACTGTCTTCAGTGATTTTGGAGTCTAAAAAATATAGTATGTCACTGTGTCCATTTTCCCCTATCTATTTGCCATCTATTTTATATTTTACTCTAACTGAAAGTGGATTTTCCCTGGGAGTGCAAATAGAGGTTCTCTTTCTTCCCAGCCCTGGGTCCCTCCCTTCTGCTTCACCCTCCAGCACCTCGGTGGGGATGCACCAGCCCTCAGCTCAGTCATTAGGGATCCCTGACTCTAGACGTTGCAAAATTCTGTAGTTCAGTTGTGTGCCATCTTGGCATTCTTAATCTGAGCAGATCTCAACTGACCCATACTGTCTGCTTCTGTGTGGTGCAGGACTCAGTGACTTTAAGGAGACAGACAGAGGAAGAAGGGCAGGTGGGCTCAACGAGGTAAGACTCAAGCGTGGTAAAGGGATGAAGGCTCCTGTGCTGTAGAAGGTCAGAGCACTGTTGCTAATGCCTGCCGCTATCCTCTAGCTTTTCAGAAGGAGACATTGTGAGCAAACTTTGTACAGCACAGCAGGCTGTCAGCTGGAATATCTCCCTGAAGTTGGAGTCTGGTCAAATCCACCCTGATACGTCTGTTACTATATACTGTATTCACTGTAATTCCATTTGCCATCAGTACATACGAGGATTTCTGCAGGCTCCAGAAGGACTCAGATGCTTCCAGTAAGACACATCTGTTGATGTTCTCAAGAAAGATGCTGATTGTTGGTAGGAATATTCCCTGGGAAAATGGGTTTCATTAAAATGATTTCTTTTTAGGTGAGGAAGGCACTTTAACCAGTGACCAGGGTAACATTTGTATAAATTTCCCAATTAATTACACTCAGCAGTTTTTTTTTTTCTTTTTAAAATAATATAAAAATAAAACATATTTTTAAATAATTTAAAAAATAGTTTTATAGTTACAAAAATGGCAAAGATAAAAGAGACTTCCCATATATTAAAAATAGGACTTTCGAAAGATCCCGCAATCCCACTTCTGGATATACAGCCACAGTAAAGAAAGTCACTATGTTGATGACAGAGCTGCCTCTCCACATTCAGTGCAGCCTGCAGCTGAGACATGGAAACAACTTATGTGTCCATCAAAGATAAATCAATGAAGAAAATGTATATACACACAGGAATATCATTCACCAATTAAAAAGAAGTCCTTTCTTTTTTGATAACATGGATAGACTTTTTGACATTATGATAAATAGCCTTCCCAACCCAGGGATCGAACCCAGGTCTCCCACATTGCAAGCAGATTCTTTATTGTCTGAGCCACCCGGGAAGCCAGAACTAAGTCAGACATAGAGAGATAAACACTGTATGCTTTCACATACAGCCAAGAGGAGCCTAAGAAGACACGATGATCAAGTATAGGACCCTACTGAGGAATCTGGATCAGAAAAGAAAAATTGTAGGTGAAAGCTATGGAAATCTGAGCAAGCATGGACTTCAGTTAATAATATTGGTTCAATATTGGTTCATTAGTTGTAACAAGAGTACCACACTAATATAGGATGTTGCTGACAGGGGAAACTGAGTATGGGATATACGGGACATTCGAGTTGTTCTGTTTGTCAAATGTTGCTTTGCAGAGAGAGCACTAGGAACATATTTCAGTCTCCTTCCCCATCCTCTCAATTTTAGCCCTGCTATCTCCTCTTTCAACACAGCTAAGGCTTGTGAAATGACCAGGCAGGTCACAAGTGGATGACAACCACCAACATATACTCTTGTCATTAGACTGTAGGCACCCCACTCCAGTACTCTTGCTTGGAAAATCCCGTGGATGGAGGAGCCTGGTGGGCTGCAGTCCATGGGGTTGCTAAGAGTTGGACAAGACTGAGTGACTTCACTTTCACTTTTCACTTTCATGCATTGGAGAAGGAAATGGCAACCCACTCCTGTGTTCTTGCCTGGAGAATCCCAGGGACGGGGGAACCTGGCAGGCTGATATCTATAGGGTCACACAGAGTTAGACAGGACTGAAGCGACTTAGCAGCAGCAGCAGAAATGAAGACCAGACCTTAGTCACACAAAACCACTGAGATTTGGGGATGAAATTCAATGCCGTAGTTAACCAACCTTGATTATATAAAAATACTTAAAAATGACTTGAGGTCCAGTCACTTGGGGTTAAATGACAGTCACATCTGTATCCATTCCCCATCACCCCATCCTTCGGTCCCTTCATGACTGCCTCATTTTTCCCTGCCTTGGGTCTAGTCACACTGCCCATGCTGGTCTCGAGGTCCTCAGAAGCTACAGCTTCTAACTGATAACCAGAAAATTCCCTGGACCATGATGCTCTTCCTGGAAATCTTTCTCTAATTCTTTATCCTGACTGATCCCTGTGTGTCCTTCAAGAAGCCCACTTTCCAGGAAGTCCTGTGCTGATGATAGCTGGTCTTCTAATATCAAGCTTGATCAGAAGAAGCAAGTCTCCTTTGCTCACATTGCATTCCTTTGTTTTTGAAAAGAAATATTCAGTATTCTCTGATAAACCTTAATGGAAAAGAATATTTGTTTAAAAAACAATGCATATATGTGTATAGCTGACTCACTTTGCTGTACAACAGTTTGGCACAACATTGTACATCAAACATGAAAAGTGAAAGTGAAAGTCACTCAATCATGTCCTACTCTTTGCCACCCCATGGACTATACAGTCCATGGAATTCTCCAGGCCAGAATACTGGAGTGGGTAGCCTTTCCCTTCTCCATGGAATCTTCCCAACCCAGAGATCGAACCCAGGTCTCCTGCATTGCAGGTGGATTCTTTACCAACTGAGCCACAAGGGAAGCCCAAGAATACTGGAGTGGGTAGCCTATCCCTTCTCCAGGGCATCTTCCCTACTCAGGAATCATACCAGGGTCTCCTACATTGCAGGCAGATTCTTTACTAACTGAGCTATCACGGAAGACTACATTAACTATAATTTAACTTAAAAAAAAAACTAGGCATTCAGGTATACCAGCGTTGACTTTTCCTCATCATTATTGCCTTACCTCCAGGTCATTTTCCATACACAAAAGGTGGAAAACAACTGCTAAGGACACCATTGCCCACACAGTCCTGGCATAATCTGAGTCACTTCATTATCCACACAAGTGAAATCTCCATGTGTTGGTCTCCTACATTCTTTAGTTTGTCACTATGATAGGCATTTTCCTCCTGCCCCAACTGACCCACTACGCCACTTACAAATTGTCTGTGTCAAGCATCCTGTCTCTCGATCCCTACTCCCGGCCTTGACCATCTACACGCCACAGAACCTCCATGTGGACAATAACTCCCATTGTATTAGTCTGCTCAGGCCACCATGACTAAGTACCACAGACTGAGTGACTCACGCAACAGAAAGTTATTTCCCACAGTTGTTCAGGCCAGAAGTCCAAGATCAAGGCTTCTGCTGACTCAGGTCCTGGTGAGGGCTCTCTTCCTGTCTTGCAGGTAGCTGCCTTCCAGTTAGGGCATCACATGGCCTTTTCCTGGTGCATGGCCTCACTTCAATGGGAAAGGAAATGTTGGAACAGAAATTACCTGGGCTGGAAGCAAAGCGCAATCTCTGCACTTAAAACTACTTTCTGCATTTTTACCGTTCACCCTTTGCTGGAAGGTAGCAGTGTTTTTGTTTTTGTTTTTGCTTTGTTTGTTTGTGTGTTTACTGCTTTTGTCGCTTGGTCCTAACCTGGGAGTATGCCTCTCTGATGGATAAGCATGGTTTCTTGTCAGTTAAACTTAAGACAAGCCTGTCTGCTGGGACAAGACACTATCAGATCAGCAACCCTGCTCACATATGTGAGTTTCCAAGCCTGAGCAAGGTTACCAGGAGAAAGAATTCAACAAAATATAAAACTAGTCCTGTGTTCCTTAATCTACTTAGTGACGATACTGGGATATGTAATAATGTGAGAAAAAAGAAAGTAAATGGAAAGCTTTCAGGATAGTCAAATAGTAGTAGTAAACAGTGGGGGTAAATTACTAGAAACATTTGCACTTACTAGTAAAAAGGGGGGAAAAGATGCTAATATTCATTCATAGAGTGTGATAAACAAGTAGAAATTTATAACTACTGAGGTGGTACCTGGAATTGTATTTTGAGTGCATGGACATAGCAAATATTTATACCTGTACAGATTCCAGCAAGAAGCAGACATGAGACTCAAGAATGTACATAATAGCAGACGAGAGAATCAGTTCTAAAGCTTAGCATAAACATAAAGTGTATAGCTGGGTTAATGCGCTTTATCTAGGAAACACACAGAAAAACAATCTGCAAACCTTGGGCAGATGATCTCAAGGAGGAAGAGAAGTGCTTGACTTAATATATAATTAGTCAGTAAACCTCATCCATCCATCATAGTGATTAATATAGGCACCAATGATTCATACTTATTATACTTGTCTCCAATGTAGATTTGGAGATGAACTGAAGAGAGAAAAATTCTAACCTGCTATAAAAGGAATTTTCAAAACAGGGTAGACTCCTAAGGAATTAGCATTGCTATTAAGCATTAATGCTGGTTCTTCTCTCTCAACACTTACTGTATCTGACAGAATTTTGATCTTCTAGACATCTTTCTTTAATGGGTAGTTTTAGGAAGTTGAGGTTACAAAAAAGCTGAGTGATCTAAGACCCTTCATGTTCCTGGCACAAATTCAATTCTGGAATATCTAGTCTGGCCTTCACTTTCATTTCTGACACCTACTAATGCTAGGGCCTTTGAAGCATGATTTCATAAAATCCCTAAACTATATGTAATCACTTATAATCTATAAATATAATCCAGAAAGAGTATTTGCAAAGGTTCAACAATATGAACAACTCTATGCTTTGCAGGGAAAGAAGTAGGTATTATTGTTCTTTTTGTCATGTTGAATAGCTCTAAATCCAGCCAGGATTGTGAGATGCACACACACACACACACACACAAATTAAGAAAAACTAAAGAAACATGAAATTTAACATGTTTAATTGAAAATAAGCAATGAGATATAGCAGAAAAGAACACACTTTATTTAACTCAGAAATCTCTAGATTCTAATTTTGCATTACTGCCTACAAAGTCTGTAGCTGACTTCGGCTCAGAGTCTCAGGTTCTTCCACAGACAATAGGCCTATTTGACAGTAAAACGAGAGGAACCATGTGAAATCTACTGGGTAGATCAGGATACACCTTGACACTACTGCACTGTCTTAATCTTCCCCAAATTCTACATAGCATCTTCAGGCTTTAATGTCAGGATTTAATTCACAGCCCAGTTTGGAACCAAGTGAGAGATAGACACAGGAATCAGACAGTTGGGGCATTTATCACAGATAAAATCTAGGTGGAAAGATTTGGTTAACATATGACCAAATGGACTTGCCAGCGTTCCCTGCCTGACACCCTTCCACAGAGTCAAATCCAGATCTTGAAATTGCCAGCTGAACAAACTCAGTGGGAAGATTTGGGTCTGAACAGACACACATATGGAGGAAGACTGTTTCCTAGGATCTCAGAAGGAAATGAAAGAGTCCAAACTCCACAGTGAGAAATCTTTTAACAGAGTGACTTTATCCAATTCAGAAAAGTGGATCCAAACCTGTCACAACCAACCCGTTCTCTACGGGGAGGAATGAGTAAGATGTGGTGCAGAGGATGGGATGTTCACGCTTCTGGGCTTCCCTCTTCCTGGCAATGTGTAGAGCAAGAAATTAAGACTTTCACGCAGTAAGCTTCATCATTCTTCCTGTCACTCAAGCCAGAAATACTGGAACAGTAGTGATCATGGCCTGTCTTTACATCACATCTAGACCCAACTCTACCCTATAGTCATCTGTCCTGCCACCCTCATACTCTTCCTGTTCAGTTGCTAACTCATGTCTGACTATTTGTGACCCCATGGACTGCAGACTACCAGGCTTTCCTGTCCTTCACTGTTTCCCAGAGTTTGCTCAAATTCATATCCATTGAGTAGGTGATGCCATCCAGCCACCTCATCCTCTGTCACCCCCTTCTCCTCCCACCTTCAATCTTTCCCATCATCAGGGTCTTGTTCAATGAGTCAGCTTCTCGCAGCAGGTTGCCAAGCTATTGGAGATTCAGCTTCAGCATCAGTCCTTCCAAGGAATATTCAGGGTTGATTTCCTTTAGGATTGACTGGTTTGATCTTGTAGTCCAAGGGACTCTCAAGAGTCTTCTCTAGCACCACATTTCAAAAGCATCAATTCTTTGATGCTTAGCCATCTTTATGGTCCAACTCTCACATGCCCTACAGGACAACTAAACAGATTCGGATTTCTGTACATGGCACTTGCTCTCTTCCTTCCACTTTCTACTCATTTTTTGACCCACATGAATGCCATCCCATTTCCTCTTTTTCTTCAGTTCAGATCAGTTCAGTCACTCAGTCATGTCCGACTCTTTGCGACCCCATGAATTGCAGCACACCAGGCCTCCCTGTCCATCACCAACTCCCAGAGTTCACTCAAACTCACGTCCATCGTGTCCGTGATGCCTTCCAGCCATCTCATCCTCTGTCGTCCCGTTCTCCTCCTGCCCCCAATCCCTCCCAGCATCAGAGTCTTTTCCAGTAAGTCAACTCTTCGCATGAGGTAGCCAGAGTACTGGAGTTTCAGCTTTAGCATCATTCCTTCCAAAGAACACCCAGGACTGATCTCCTTCAGAATGGACTGGTTGGATCTCCTTGCAATCCAAGGGACTCTCAAGAGTCTTCCCCAACACCACCGTTCAAAAGCATCAATTCTTTTGTGCTCAGCTTTCTTCACAGTCCAACTCTTACATCCATACATGACTCCTGGAAAAACCATAGCCTTGACTCTTTTTCTTAGTCTTTCTTCATTTCTGTGTCTCATCACAGTTCCTTCCTAGTTCCATCCCATAGCTCAGATTCAAAATATCTTTGCCTCTTGTATTCTTTTGCTTCTCAGTAGAAATTATTTACAATCCATGTCATGTCACAATTGCTCATGAATAACAAAGACAGTAATAAGAGCTCAGGTTGTTAATAGTCATAATGTACCAAGCACTATACTACAAATGTTATCATTGTTATAATTTCTTCTACTCTCCACAACCCCTGATGATTTAAGGGTGTACTTCTAGGTCCATGTTGAGTTAGGTGAAGATTAGCAGTGTTGACTAGCCCAAGTCATAGAGGTCTGAGCCTAATGAGGCAGTCACAGTATTGGAGGACTTCTGGTCCATTTCCTCTTGATACTGATGAGGGACATTGTTTGGATGAACTTTGGCAGTGTTACCTGTCAGAACTGTGGCGAAATAAGCTTTGCTAATTTGGGGTTAGAACCCAAACTTTCTGACTCTTGGGTCCCTGGGATATGCTTTGACATCAGAGAGACAGACAACATCTACGGTAAATGGCAAGCAGGATGGTCTATGAACACGTAAGTGTGTTTCTCAGAGAAGTCTCAGCACCTGGATAATTTTCCATCTTCCACTAACACCTGTAAGAATTACCTTTAGTAACCTCTTACTCTCTTACAGATACATTATGAATTCTGTTCATTTTGAAAAACCAAATGTCTATGGTTTGTATTGTTTTGTTTTAAAGAATCAGTCTTAATTTCAGCTTCAGAATTTGTAGCTTCTGTATTTATCAAAAGGTTGATTTTTGTTACTTAGGGTTTTTTGAATTATTTTGTTCCTCCCAAGAGTATTGGGCTTCCCTGGTGGCTAAGCTGGTAAAGAATCTGCCTGCAATGTGGGAGACCTTGGTTTTATCCCTGGGTTGGGAAGATCTCCTGGAAAAGGAAAAGGTTACCCACACCAGTGTTATGGCCTGGAGAATTCCATGAACTCTATAATCCATGGGGTTACAAAGAGTTGGACACGACTAAGCGACTTTCACTTTCCCAAGAATATTAAACAGATCAGATCTAGCCAGAACCAAAACAAGAAAGAAATAACAAAAATATACAAATGACTGTTAAAAACTAACACGTGTTTACTGAATATCTACTGCTACTGCTAAGTCGCTTCAGTCGTGTCCGACTCTGTGAGACCCCATAGACAGCAGCCCACCAGGCTCCCCCATCCCTGGGATTCTCCAGGCAAGAACACTGGAGTGGGTTGCCATTTCCTTCTCCAATGCATGAAAGTGAAAAGTGAAAGTGAAGTCGCTCAGTTGTGTCCAACTCTTCGCGACCCCATGGACTGCAGCCCATCAGGCTCCCCCTTCCATGGGATTCTCCAGGCAAGAGCACTGGAGTGGGGTGCCATCGCCTTCTCCAACTGAACATCTAGTGCACTGGAATTCTTTGAGAGTCAGGATGAGAGAGCGCAGCAGGCATGCAGCAATCTTGCTTCTGTGCATTTCCACACACTTCATTACATATAAGAGGAGACTAAATAAGGCATCATTAAAGACAGATTCTGGGCAGCTGCAAGGTTTTTTTTTTTTTTTTTCTGTACACTAATTTATGTAGCAAAGAGATAAGTGAATTAATCTTCATTATCAATCTACCAGATAGTAAGCATCAGACTGAAATGCCACTCTCTTAGTGCAGACAGGAGATGATCCACATGGCAGACTGCATTCTTTCTTTCGGGTCCAGGTGCAACCATGACAGATCCTGGCAAACAGAATGCTTTTCATCCCTAGACAGGCCTGCCTGCTCCTTCTGCTTACTTTTGCTCCCGCCTCTTGATGAGGGGCGATCGCAATTAGACGAATCACGTTGTCTATAATCTTGTCCCCTTCCCCTTAGCAGCCATGATTCATTCTGACAAGGAAAGTTTAAAAGCAACAAGTGAAATATAATAAACAATATCCATCATTGTAGAAGGGAGTCAGGCTAAAAGCTTTCTGTCACTATTAATAATACTGTTTAGTTTTCGGCTTCCCCTTTGTGTTGCATTAGTGGCGAATGTGAGATTCTGTGAGCCACGCAGGTTCAGAATGGACTACCTGTGAGATCCATGGCTTGGGAGGAAACTGTCCTCAGCAGTGGCTACCCTTCTTCCCCACCTCAGAGCTGCCCGTGAGATGGAGCTGAAGCCAGCACGGGGCAAGAGACGAAGGAGGCAGTCAAGACTCTGCACCTCAATGCTCACTTATTTCTGACTCATGCTATGCAAAGCCTGTGTTCTAGAAGCTTTGGAGCTATTACAATGCAGTTGAAACATAAAGCAAACATGGAGTAAAATATAGCCCTAGGTGACCTTTTAAAACATATTATTCTAATGAAATCACTCCTTTTTACACAAGAATGACCTAGTAAAGCAATAGTTGTTCTTTAGTCACTCGGTCACATCTGACTGTTTTGCAACCCCATGGACTGTGGCCCACCAGCCTCCTCTGTCTAAGAATACTGGAGTGGGTTGTCATTTCCTTCTCCAGGGAATCTTCCCAACCCAGGGGTCGAACATGCATCTCCTGCTTTGGCAGGCGAATTCATTACCACAGAGCCACCAGGAAAGCTGATAAAGTAATATCCCATCTGAAAAACAGAATCACAGATGCAACCATCTCTCAGCCAACTCTCCAGTATATGTCCTTGTCTGGGTACCCAGATCTCACTACTAAGATAATTGAGGCTGTAATTCTGAGACCACCTACTTGAAGTTTATTAAATGAAATTCTAAACTTGGTTTTCATTTCACGGTAACTCAATTCCTCTCAGCCCACCATGTGCACAAGACCCATGCTTACTGTCAGTGGTATCAAGGTTTAACATATAGAGAGAATACCTAAGCCCAGCCCACAGTTTCACAGTGATGTGGACACCATCTGTGCAACAGTCTGAGCACCCACTATTGAAACCCAGAGTGTTTAGTCATCTCTGAGTGCATCAGGAAGGGTTCTTGGGGAAGATGGCACAGATCAGGCTTTGAAGGATGAGCACAAAACTGCGGGTGTAGTAAAAAGAGGGAAGAGGCTAGTTAACTTCAGCACAATGCATGGAATCAGGATGTGGACATTCATGATTTCCTCGGGAGAGAGTAGTTTTCTGAGCTTACAACAAAGATTTTTAGAGACTGGGCAGGAGCATGAGGATGTAGAAAAGGAAGATAAAATCTAAGCTGCAGATCACCTGTGAAAGACAGAAAGTGTGGACGCTAGAAGGCAGGTGATGAATAAAGGAAGCTTAGAGAATTCTCAACAGTATTCATTTAATTTTGAGATCAAGTCTCAAGAGAAAGGTTTGCTTTGATTTGTAGAATCTGCTCACGTAAGCTGATCTAGATTGATCCACACATTTCTGGGAATTTATTGAACAATTTCCAGACAGTGGATTTAAGTGGGGCTGAGATCCATTGGTAAAAAAAAAAATCCCACAGTAAATTATCATTCTTTCTAATACCATCTTGAGTTTGTATATCATTTTTTTCTTACAAATTATTCAAAGCACTTCATATGTATCAATGCCTTTCTCCTAATGTTTTTGAGAAATAATTAGGTACACATTACCACTGTGCCTGTTTTATAAATATTGACATCTGACATGTTGGTTGCAGAATCTGCTTCGGATAAAACGGTATCAAAATTGTCATCAATCTACATGTTATTATCAGTTATTTTTCATGGAAGTCACCATATAAATAAAAATGTTATAAGTATCTTTTTCTAACTGATTGCATACATTGAATATATTTACATTGATTTTACAATTTTAAGATAAATTGTACCAACACATTATACACATTTCCAGCACTACAGACAATAAAAGTTTTAAAGAAGACCATAGGAATGTAACAAATCTCATTATTCAGATTGTAAGAACATTCTTTGTACACTGTTCATGCAATTGTTATGGAATCATATTACTTCAGGGGCCAATAAGGTGAAATAAATACTGAATTAACTAGATAAAAGACAAATGAGATGAGGTGGCTGAAAAGAAACAGAAATGGCAGACCCTCGCTAAATGCGCTGAGATGTGAGTTAAAACAACAGAGCGTTGTGTGAACAAAACAATTTACATCTGTAGGTAAATTTGGACAGTGCGTTTACAACTGCCGCTCATTTATGTCCATTTATATAGAAACAAGGTTAGATCAACAGAGAGATACAGAGATGGATAAACAAAAATACAGGGACAAACCATTTCATAAAAATGAGATCATGCTGTGTTATTTTATGAAATTTTTGAAAATTAGTTTTACTTTAACAGAACAAAAAATCTTAATTTCATTTAAAAAAAAACACAAAATGGATCATAGACATAAAAGTAAAATTTTCAAAGCTGTGAAACCAAAAGATAATATAAGAGAAAACCTAGGTGACCTTGGATATAGCAATGATTATTTAGATATAACATCAAAGATAATTCATTAAAGAAATAACTGATAAGCTGGACTTCATTGAAATTAGAAGCTCTGCTCTGTGAAAAACAGTATCAAGAGAATTAGAAGACAAGACACAGACTAGGAGAAAATATTTGCAAAAACACATCGCATAAAGGACTGTTATCCAAAATATATGAAGAACTCTACAGTAAGGAAACAAACCATTCCATTACAAAACTGGAAAAAGACCTTAACGATCACCTCACCAAAAAAGACACACAGCGGGGAAATATGCTTATAAAAAGGTGTTCCACACAATATGTCATTAGGGAATTGCAAATTAGAACAGACATTTGATACCATCACATATTTAATATAACGGCCAAAATCCAGACACTGACAACACAAAATACCAGTGAGGACGTGAAGCAACAGGAACTCTCTTATTCATTGCTGGTAGTAGTGCAAAATGGTATAGACCCTTTGGAAGACAGTTTGGCTTTTTTTTTTTTTTTTTTAATTATTTTAACAAGACTAAGTATGCTCTTACCATACAAGGTAGCAACTAAACTTCTTGGCATTTATCAAAAGCAGCTGAAAATTTATGTCCACACAAAGCCTAGGCAAGGATGTTTATAGTAGCTTTATTCATAATTGCCAAAACTTGAAAGCAATCAAGATTTCCTCATTAGGTGACCAAGTAGACTGTGGTACATCCAGACAAAGGAGTATTATCCATCACTAAAAGGAACTGAGCTAGCAAGCCAAGACATGGAGGAAAACAATGTATATTACTAATTGAAAGAAGCCATCCTGAAAAGACTACAAATTATAAGATTCCAACCATAGGACATCCTGGAAAAGGCAAAAGTGTAAAGACGATAAAAAGGTGAGCAGTTGCCAGAAGTGAGGGTGGGAAAGTTGAATGGGCAGAGCACAGAGTATTTTTAGAACAAAAAATACCCTGTAAGTATAATGATGGATTATACGGATACTGGTTTCTTCACATACAGTATGAAGAGTGAAGATTAATGTAAACTATGGTCTTTGGGTGATTATGGTGTCATAATGAGGCTCATCCTTGGTAAAATATGTACCATTCTGATAAGTGACTTTGCAGGGACCATGCACGCGTGGGGCCAGGGGGTGTATGGGAAATCTCTATACCTCCCTCTCAGTTTTGTTGTAAACCTAAAACTTCTGCAAACACTAAAACCTTAAAAAATGTAACTGAAAGAACTACAGACTTCCATCCTTTCTACCTATTTGATTCCAAGAAAGATTCTAAAGGTAATAAGGTGATTCTGTAAAAAAACCAGTCGTTGCCAATTTCACTTCAATTTAAATATTTATTTTTACACAAGGTTGGTTTATTGTAAGCTATATTAAATGAAGAAAATAGTGCTCTTACATTTCTCTTTCCTCATCTCTTGGTTTTGGAAATTATATTTTGTTTGCATTTTATTAAAATTATATTCAATTCTGTATCTATAATTGTTGTGTAGCACAACTTCTGTATCTAAGTTGATTCATAGCTGCTATGACCCATTTTTCCCCCAACATCTTCATTCCCACAATTTCCTTGTTGATTTCTTGTTTGATGGGGTTTCATCGTCATTAAGAGCAAACGATTCTCTAATCTACCTGCTGACTTTGTACCTGAATGACATCTTAGGCAAGAATAGAAGCGTTGGGTCACAGATTCTTTTCTGCTGTTTTGCTTTCTCGCCCTGAGGACAGCATGCATTCTTTGTATCATTGCTTTTCTGTACAACAATTGAAGAATTAGTTATTTCATTAAGTAAACTTTTTTTTTTTAAGAACATATGGGGGTTATATTTCTTTCTTTCTTTCTTTTTAGTGTTTGAGGATGTCTTTCTGTTTCCTTTTTTACAGTTAAAAAAAAATAACTGGGCATGTAATATTCTTGGCTCACGTTTTCTTTCCCTAAGAAATTAGTAGATATTCCTCCACTGCCAGATTTCTGGCATTGACTACTGGTACTGAAACAAGGCTAATTTCATCACTTTTAGGAAGTGTAATTTTTCTGCTTGATTTATTTTTCTAAAAAATTCTTTCCTTCTTTTTTTTCCTACCTTTCTTTCTTGTTTCCCTTCCCTCCCTTCCACCCCCCCCCCCTTCCCTCCCTCCTTTTTCCTCCCTCTATCCTTCCTTACCTCCTTCCTTCTTGGTTTCTGGTTGTCAAGTGCCTATAATTGGATTATGGATTAATCATTTAGGTTCATGAAATACACATCAGTCCACATAGAGTTCACAATCATTGATTCAGCACATTACCTATTGAGAATCTTCTGATAAGTACTCGTGAACCTCCCATGAAAGAAAAGCAGGGACTTGCGTTCAACCATCACCTTGGGCACCCATGGGCGGCGATCTCGAGAGCATCTATATCCTTATCGTGGTGTTTGCCATCACACAGAGTTTGTATGACACGTGTTTCCATCTTAGTTGTTTTAATTTCTCAAAATATATTTTATGCTGCTTATAATCTTTTATAATCCTTTGCTCACTTAAAATTGTTGCCAAGATTTATCATATCTTGTATGTCATTGTTATTAGTTTATTTTGAGTCCAATGATATATATTATCAGACTCAAAATAAATTAATAACAATGGCATATAGTTTATTCACTATTTTCTTTTGATTACTTTTAGATTGCTTTCAGATTTTTGTAGTCCTGAACTCTTGATATCAACACTCTTAATCATATATTTTTTAATATTCTTTTCAGGAGAATAGGGATATAACTGTAATTAATGGAGGTGTTAAATTATATGTACTTGGCCTATAAGGGTTCTGATTATCTGTGTCTATTTGCTATTTGTGTTTCCTCTTCGATAGAACACCTGTTCATATATTCCCATTGTTCTGTTGAGCTTTATGTTTTTCTTAATGGTTTGTAAGAATATGTCTATGACTTTTGTGTTAATTTTAGTATATATTTAGAATATCTACATTTTGTAGCTTTACTTTTTAGACCTCTAGAAAAAAAAATTTGAAAGGAATCAGTATGTTGATTTCATTCTTGATGACTGAATTTAGCAAAGAAACAGATAAGCTCAAGAAAGAAATAGCCAGTTCATAAGCAAGAAAGAAAGGGGATAAAGAAACTATAGAAAGAAAAGCCTTATAGGTTGAAAAATCCGATGATTTATAACACTCCAAAATATTAAATGATATTTAAAATTACTTTAAGACATAAATACTCAGTCTTAGAGACTGCTGTCTGAGTTATAGATAACTCATCCCTTTGTTAAAGATTTGAGTATCAGTACAGTTCAGTTCAATTGCTCAGTCATGTCCGACTCTTTGCGACCCCATGGACCACAGCACGCCACGCCTTCCTGTCCATCACCAGCTCCTGGAGTTTGTCCAAACTCACGTCCATCAAGTCAGTGATGCCATCCAACTATCTCGTCCTCTGTCATCCCCTTCTCCTCCTGCCTTTAATCTTGCCCAGCATCAGGATCTTTTCAAATGAGTCAGCTCTTCGCATCAGGTGGCCAAAGTATTGGAATTTCAGCTTCAACATCAGTCCTTCCAATGAACACTCAGGACTGACCTCCTTTAGGATGGACCGGTTGGATCTCCTTGCAGTCCAAGGGACTCTCAAGAGTCTTCTCCAATACCACAGTTAAAAAGTATCAATTCTTTGGTGCTCAACTTTCTTTATAGTCCAACTCTCATATCCATACATGACTACTGGAAAAACCATAGCCTTGACTAGATGGATCTTTGTTGGCAAAGTAATGTTTCTGCTTTTTTAATATGCTGCCTAGGTTGGTCATAACTTTCCTTCCAAGGAGTAAGGGTCTTTTAATTTTGTGGCTGCAATCACCATCTGCAGTGATTTGGGACATAGATGAACCTGAGATCACAAGGGGTGAAGCCTGATGTTGGACAGCAGGGTGGTGAGCATTGTGGAGATTTCTGAGTCTCACATTGATCTCCAGCAGGAAAGTCCTAGAACAGCCAGGCCAACAAAGTGCCTTCGCTAGAGGACATCAGCCAGCCTTCCTCATCTTCTACCCCGGAATGGGTAATGGGCACATAACAGAGTGACTGGGGTGGCGGTTAGAACCACGCAATGGCTTTGTCCACAGCATGGAACAGGGTGGGACCAGCAGGGCCCCTGGGCCCCTGGGCCCCTGGACCCCTGCCATGACTCCACTGGACTCTGATGCTGTCTGGTGAGCTGGATATCTAGATACTCAGGCTATTTTGTTGAGTTGCTGGGATTTGAAGGTCAGTTGTCACAGTAGCTAGCATTACTTACTCTGACTAATAGGACTTATTTCTAAACTCTCTGGCATATTCCTTTATAGAGCACAAATATCTGTAATTTCTAGTCAGCAAAAAGATAACAAAACTTTGGAGCTTTGCTCTGAACGGGGAACTCCATCTATTCCAAAGAGACACATGATCACTTCTCCATTCCTTTTTTCACAGGATATTAATTAGCCCCCAAGGAATAAAACCATAAAGTGGCTTATAGCTGAGCTTAGCAGTACTTTTAATTTTTCTGTTGGCCAGAGAGCTGATTAATTTTTTAATTAGTTTTACGACTTCCTTCTTGAAACACGTTACCAAACAGTAGTAACTACTAAGCATCAGCAAGGTGATGGAAAGTTTCGAAGGCGTCTGCTTTAAGACATGCAGCTCGGTGCCATGCAAAACTGTCACCATCAGCTCCCAGCTGGTCACCTGGGCTCACCTTTGGGTGCTTTATTCTCAAATTACATTTCAGAAGATGGTTAGCTAACGTTACTGGCTCAATGAACATGAATTTGAGCAAACTCACAGAGATGGTGCAGAGAAGGCAATGGCACCCCACTCCAGTACTCTTGCCTGGAAAATCCCATGGACGGAGGAGCCTGGTTGGCTGCAGTCCATGGGGTCGCTGAGTCGGGCATATCTGAGCGACTTCACTTTCACTTTTCACTTTCATGCATTGGAGAAGGAAATGGCAACCCACTCCAGTATTCTTGCCTGGAGAATCCCAGAGACAGAGGAGTCTAGTGGGCTGACGTCTATGGGGTCGCACAGAGTCAGACATGGCTGAAGCGACTTAGCAGCAGCAGCAACAGAGATGGTGTAGGACAGGGAAGTCTGGTGTGTTGCAGTCCATGGGTTCGCAAAGAGTTGGACATGACTGAGCGACTGCACAATAGTATCAGTGCGGTGATAGTTCCTGAACGGCAGTTGATCTGCCTGTTGTTCAGTCTCCAAGTTATGTCCAACTCTTTGCAACCCCATGGACTGCAACACACCAGGCTTCCCCATCCTTCATCATCTCCTGAAGTTTGTCCAAACTCGTGTCCATTGACTCAGTGATGCCATCCAGCCATCTCACCCTCTGTCGTCCCCGTCTCTTCCTGCCCTCAATCTTTCCCAGCATCAGGGTCTTTTCCAATGAGTTGGCTCTTCACATCAGGTGGCCAAAGTATTGGAGCTTCAGCTTCAGCCTGCCTAGACTGTGTCTGCTCCTGGAATGAACTTTTCTCCTACTGGTAATTGCTGCTGCTGCTAAGTTGCTTCAGCCATGTCTGACTCTGTGCTACCCCATAGACGGCAGCCCACCAGGCTCCACTGTCCCTAGGATTCTCCAGGCAAGAACAGTGGAGTGGGTTGCCATTGCTTTCTCCAGACCTTTACATAACTCTTAAAGAATGGATTCTTGTAAGTCACTGGCTTGTCTTCAGTATGCAATAGATATCGGTTACTATTTTGTCATCATTTTATATGCAGGAGACCCAGTTTGATTCCTGGGTCAGGAAGATCTGCTGGAGAAGGGATAGGCTACCCACTCCAATATTATTGGGCTTCCCTGCAATGAGGGAGACCTGAGTTCTATCCTGAGTTGGGAAGATCCCCTGGAGAAGGGAAAGGCTACCCACTCCAGTATTCTGGCCTGAAGAATTCCATAGACTGTGCAGTCCATGGGGTGGCAAACAGTTGGACACGACCAAGCAACTTTCACTCTCACTATATGAATAAGATTTATTACATGTCTTGCAGCCAGACCTCCTTGTACCTTTATGTATGCTTCTCTTGCAAAGCATATTAAGGATTATATTTTCCGTTGCTATTTAAAACTATTATCAGATTATTCTATACAATTCAAGACATGGTATTGAGAGAGAGAGAGAAAGCATTTCTCCCAAGAAGAAATCAGTTCCAATTCCATCTCTGTCAATTACCAGAGTCAACCAAATGACTTTGAAAATGTAACTCACTATCTCTCAGGTGGGTTATTTGTTCCCAGTCATCTTCAGTGAGTAAGTGTCTATAAGGGTGGCTGAAACCGCAGGTGCCCAATCAGTATGCATGTCCAGTCCTTCTCTTTTCCTTTTTATGAAAACCCCCCCATTACTGTTGCTCCTCTATTTACAATATATTTTTATTTTATGTCACAGAATATGCATAAAATCATCAGTCCAGTTGTTCTCAGCTGTTTCTATGTCACTTTATATATGCTCCAAACACTCCTCATGTAACCCCACTTTACTGATATCCTAACATACATGTGGGTGTGCGCTTAGTTGCTCAGTCATGCCTGACTCTTTGTGACCTGCCAGGCTCATCTGTCCATGGGATTTTCCAGGCAAGAGTACTAGAGTGGGTTGCCATTTCCTTTTCCTTCCCAAGGGACCTTTCTGACCCAGGGATTGAACCTGCATCTCCTATGTCTCCTGCTTTGGCAGGGGGTTCTTTACTGGCTGAGCCATCGGGGAGTCTCCTTAACATACGTGCGCTCCCTCTTTGCTGCCTTGACTGAAGCCTTTTGCCTTGCGCTCTGCTTAGTCTCTCAGTCATGTATGACTCTTTGTGACCCCATGGATGCAGGCTCCTCTGTCCATGGGAATTCTCCAGGCAAGAATACTGGAATGGGTTGCCATTTCCTCCTTCAGGGGATCTTTCCAATCCAGGGATCAAACTGGGGTTTCCTACATTATGTGAAGATTCCTTACCATCTGAACCACTAGGGAAGCCATTTGCCTTATCAATTTCCAAACCTCCAAAGTTCAAATCTTACCATTTCTTCCTGCTACAACTTAACAGTTCCCCTTCTCCTTGCCTTAGCAAATCTCTGTCATTCACCCCTGAAATATTTATCTGAGCATAATCTCTCTCCTGAAAAGGGCAATGCATTTGTGGAGCCTCATTGTTCATGTCTTATATTAATTGCAATATACATCTTGACTTGTAGGTACAAAGAGAGAGGAAGCAAAAATCTCCATCCCGTTCATTTCCCAATCAGACCTTGTACATGGCAGGTGCTCAATGGATGATATCACTGAGTGAGAAACGTTGAAAGAGATAGAGGTCAAGAATGTGGTCGATTTTAGCTTTTATTTGACTTGCCCAGCTTATAAGCATACAATTTAAATGTGAGCTTCACCTGGGAGGAAATCTAGTTCAGCAGGGAGCAATTCTTACCCACCTTACTGCTTTGCAAGTTTTCACCCCTCCCCCACATCCCTCTCCACCGCCCCCGCCGACACACACCCTACCCCGCCTGCCCCTACCCAGGCTGAGATCTCTCTGTAAGCAATTTCATGTCAATACATATGCAGGAGTCTAAGGACAACTCAAAGGAGAGGGGGGTTCATCCCCCTGGGAAAGCAGAGTGGGATGCCGAAGTGTGTAAACATCTAAACCCTCTTTTATTATTATTCGAGAAAAATTTGCTGAGATATTTCAGATCCTTTGAAATATTTCTTTGAGAAATTTTCTTTTAGCCTTGTGGTTTTCTGCTCTATGTCTTTTACTTTTATTATTTTATCCACATTTCGTACATTGGTGATCATATTGTAGCCATAATAAGGAAATCTATTTATTTGGACCTGGAGGCAATATTCTGAGTATATATTCATCTCTGGTAGACTCTAACCATATCGGCTTTTCCTAGAACTGGTTTTATTAGATTTCTTGGAAGAAAGCAGAAAAGATTTGCTGAATTACATCTCTCACTTGTGATCAGAGAGAGAGCAGTCACGGGTGCTTTCAGACCACGCATGCAGGGAGCTCTTTCAACATATTTCCAGGGACTCATATGTACATTCTGCACGATTTTTAACTGATATCTGAAATGACATTTGTTTTCCTTATTCAAATAGAAAAACCTATGAATATCTTAGGCATTTACTTTTAATCTCTAAAATATTAAAAACATTACAGTGTATGAGTACAGTCAGGTTTCACTCGTGCATGAAACCTTCAGTTTCCTCTGACAACCTGGAGAAGAAGTCTCCCAACATGTCACTTTCCCAGACTAACAGAGGTTCGCAGTGTCCAGTGACTCCTCCCATATTACAGCTAATTAGGGATGTACTACAAGTAGATCCTGATTCTGTGACTCTTAACCCATGGTCCTTCATGACACAGTCCAGAAAACCATGTTAGGAACCAGGAAAAATCCGCTCTCCGCACCGTTTTGTCCCAAGTACCCTCTCAAAGAACTTGATCTAATAATAAAAGAGACATTAGTTTATGAGTTGTTGATCATGTAGACGTGACCTTGGTCTTTTTGAACACTGTTCATAGTGTGTTATTATACGATTATTGGTGTTATGTAGATTTTTAGATGTTTTGATTATTCTGAGACCAATGCATTAAAAATCCAAACTTCTTGTTGTCTCTTCAGTATTATTTTGCTTGGATTGGCTGCATCGTCTCCAGTCCCCCAACCCCACCCCAACTCATCTCTCTGAAACATACACAAGACAGCTTGCCCTGCAGCCGCATCAGCCCCCTTGTGGGACCTGGCCCGCCTGGGCTCTTTATGTCTTTGTGTCTCATCAAGAAAACTTGAAATAGGAGAACCATAGCAATGCTTCTATTTCTGGTTGCCAATCCTGGGATCCCTCCACCAGCCACAAGGAAAGAGGAAAAGAAGCAAAGGGCCAGGGGTCCACAGCAGTTTTCTCACTAAGGCTGCTTTAGAAGCTGCTTTCATGTCCTTTGTTTAAATCTCAATTGCCTTTCTTTTATGCTCAATTGACCCTGATGTTGTTGTTTATTCCCTCAGTTGTGTCTGACTTTTTGCTACTCCATGAACTGTAGTCCACCAGGCTCCCCTGTCCATAGGACTGCTCAGACAGGAGTCCTGGAGTGGGTTGCCTTTTCTTTCTCTAGGGGATCTTCAGGACCCAGGGATCGAATCCATGTCTCTTGCAGGTGGATTCTTTACTGCTGAACCACCAAGGAAGCCACATGAGCTTCAGTTAGTATGAATTAATTTTTGAGACTTTGTCTTCCATATTTTCGGAACCACAAATGTGTGCTCAGTGACACAGGACTTAGAGTACTGCATTTTATAAACTGTTTCAGTATATCACTGAAACTCTATGCATTGCTGGTTGAATATAATAGAAAAAAATAGGAGACTAATAGAACACAAGAATTATGTTTATTTGTCACTTGGGTTGAAATGGAAGAATTTCATGATATCTCGCTGTCAATAATTCAGGAACATGTATTGAAGACCTGCTGTGTAGGGAACACTCTATTAGCTACTGCAAATTGGCTCATTTACATATTTGTCAGAATTGAGAGTATTGTGCCCTTTTCTATTAGTAAGATAAATTATTTAATTCACGGCCTCACAGAGTCATCACTTCAAACCCTGACTATAGGAAGTCGGTTTGTATTTGTTAAATAAATATGCTATGTTGCAACAGAATATGAAAGAACAAGAAAATGTTTCCCCTAAATGGCCTACAGCTTGAATTTCTGTGAAACAACTGGAGAGAATGTTAAAAAAAAAAAAAAAAAAAAAAGATATGCAGTTGAGTTTGTGAATTGCTTGGCACAGAAAAATGCTTTTGATATTTAGAAAATGAAAAACACTTCTGTAAACAGGGGTCATCAAAAAGATTCATGGAAGAGGGGAGAAATCGAACCAACTTTTATTATGTTCCTACTGTGTGCCAGCTATTATGCTAGACAATTTTTGTACATTAGTGAGTTGCACATTTAATCGAATTATAATTATCTTATAAAATGAATATCCCATTTTTACAGGAAGTAAAACTACGAGTCAGGAGATGTTTAAAAAAAATTTCTGTTATTATTTAACTAGTAAGAAACTGTATCAGATTTGTCTATTTTTTAATTTGATGACTATTTTCAATGTGCTTACTAAAAAGCCATTAGATTGAAAGCTAGAACCTCATGTTTGATGAACATGGGGAAGCTTGATGAACAATTTTTGTTTTTTAGTTAGCAAGGAGAGAAAATGCAATGATGGCTGAGTTTGAGCAATTTTGAAAATAAGATTCCATAGAAAGAATGAGGTTCATTGAGAGGAGGTTTCGGGCTCCAGACTAAGAAAAAAATTGGATTGGATGTCAGAAGCATTAGGAAATTGGAAGTTCTTAATCCAGAGAAATGATAAACTGACCTGGCCAAAGCAGTCAGACTTGTTGAGTCAGCACCCGTGGTTTGCTTCTCTGTATAATAGAGGAGAAAAAAAAAAAAAAAAAAAAAACTATTGAAGCCATCAGCTAAGTGTTTCCTGCTGGAAGTTACATAAGCCTAATTGGAAAAGATCACCAGTGTCATTAGTTTATGGTTCCTCCTACAGTTTCTTGATAGTAGGAGTTTTACTTTCTTTTTTTTTTCCTGGAATGAAAGATTTAATCTTTGATAGAAAAAAAATCAAGAGGAACTTTGCCTCCCAGTTTTAACAGCCCTGAGTTGGTGAACATTTACTGTTGGTAGGAGGGAGGCTGCTTTCACCAAGGGGCACTTCACAGGGACCCTCACGGGGGCTCAGCTTTCTCGGGTCGGGAGAGCGCAGATCAGACTGCAGGGGATTCAGCACGCTGAGCACAGCATTCTGGCCCAGCTGTCATCCTTGAGAAGGGCTGGGGTGAGGCACCAATATGTACCCAGAGAGTGAGCCTCCATCAGCCAGATGGAACTCCAAGCTGTTGCCAGAACTTGCTGTCTGCAACCTGCACTGTGAAATGATGCAATGCTAGACACAGAAATATGGATTGTCAGCAAACCCTTGAGAGTCGGACAGCCTGAGCTGACACCGTGCGACTCCATCCTCCAGAGAACCGTCGCCTTCCACAGGACAATTTGTGGTGTACTTCAGACCAAACACACAAAAAAAGTGGCAAGAATAGAACAAAAAATTCCTGGATAATGTTTGTATAGATTACTCAAATGTTAACACATTTGCTTTTTGCTTTAGCCTTCTCTCTCTCTCACACACACACACTCACTCAGTTATGTAGTTTTCTTTCTGAATGATTTCAAGATAAGTTGCAGACAAGATGTTTCTTTACCACTGACACGACAGTGTGAGTTTTCAAAAATAAAGAATTATTTCTCATAAACACATTCCAGTGATCAATATCATGCAATTAATGCTATAAACTATGATGCAATCAACAGAACTTACTCAGATTTCCCCAGTTGGAGAGCATAGGCCAGCGTTTTGTAAGATGTCTCCCAATTTGGCTTTGTCTAATGTTTCCTTATGATGACTCAGAACATTCCATTTTTGGCAGGAGTACAACAGAGGTGACGTCAGGTTTCTTCCCATGTGGACTCTGGGAGGTTCATGCTGGCAGTCAGTCTCGTTACTGGCAACGCTAACTTTGAGGTTCGCACCAGACCCCTGGCCAGAAGGACAGCTGAATAGCTGTAGCTCAGACCTCAGGCTCCCAGAGCAAAACTCCTGGAAAATCCAGTCAAAGGCAGACACCTTCATTCTCAGTGTACAGATATTATCCCTGAAGGTAGCATGATCTGTCTCTTTTGTAGCTCTCCTCATTATCCAAAATTCTCTCTTTATATTGGGAACATCTCGTGTAGCTGACCACTGTGTCTGGAGTACCAGGAACCAGGCACCCTTCAGGGCAGATGCTTGATCTATCATCTGGAACGAATGCCCTGGGCCACCCCACCCAGGGCATCCCTACCCAGGTTGATTTTTGCCCCTTCATCCCTGCACCTTGAGCCCTATTGATGCAGGTTTACCATCATCCTGGGAACATGATGTGAAATTCATACCACTCCCTAGTTTAAAGTTACTGCGCTACCTGGAATGATATTCCTCATTTGGCTACTTGGCAAAGCCACACTCACTTTTCAAGTTACAATACAAATGTCAGTTCCTCTGTGAAGTCATCCCTGACTCCACAAGGGAGAATTAATTTCCCACATCTGTAACCCCATAACAGTTCATATATAATTACAGCATAGCGCGCTGCACACAACACAGCGTATAATAGCTGTGTCTTCGGTGTCCTTAAGGCTGGGGTTTTTGTATGCCTCCAACTCCACACAAAATACAGCACATGGTTGCTGCTTTTCTCTTCTCTATTTTGTTGTTGTTGTTGTTTGTTTCTAATGAAAGTTTTCACCCAGAAATTCAGCAAGAGGCTTGTCCGGCTTCTTGTCTGTGAATTCTTCATAGCAGCCAGGCTGACTCTCCACTTGGACTATTCGATGGAATGAGAGGAGCATCTCTGCTCTCCACCCCAGCTCCACCCTCACCATATCTGCTCTTCTATTTGAGGACTAAACAGGAAATTCCAGATCAGTCATTTTGGGGCTTAAGATTTCAAAATGACTCTTGAGCCACACTTGTTTCTGAGTGCTGTTTATTTTGGGCTAAAGTGCTAATGGATTAAATAACACATTTGGCTTTGGGTGCGGGCCTAAATGCCTCAACCTCAAAGCAAAATGTAAAGGGGATGTTGTAGATGAGGGATGAGCTGCCTTAAAAAAATAATAATAATAAAGGAAAATTAACCTCAAGGCACACCATGAATTCAGCCCTGGTTAGACTCAGGGATGCACAGATACTCATGTTAGGTCAGGCTCAGGTGGTAAAAATCTGCCTGCAGAGCAGGAGACCTGGGTTTGATCTTTGGGTCAAGAAGATCCCCTGGAGAAGGGAACAGCAACCCAGTCCAGTATTCTTGCCTGGAGAATTCCATGGACAGGGAAGCCTGGTGGGGTTGCAAAGAGTCACACACAACTGAGCAACTAACACTTTCACATTCACATGTGAGTTCACCCCACCCACTCTAATCACATGAAACACAGTAAAAACAAAAAAATTCATGGAGGACACCAGTGTGGACTAGAAATGGTAAGTGTTTATAGAGCACTTTGCACCTTGAAATATCCTGAGATCCTTTTTGACAGGGGTCAGGGGTGGTTCTAGATGAAGCCCATTTTTCTCCAACAAGGACAAGGCAGGGCATGTATACATGTAGTCACAAGAACCACGGAGGGTCATAGGTAGGACTGAGAAGACGGTATACCTGAGGAATGACCGTGTTTAGAGACAAGATATAGTTGACCCCAGAGTGTGCCAAAAACCTCCCAGTCTGTCTGCAACCATCCTGTAGCCGTTCACCTACCGGACTGCAGGAGTCTGCTCTATGGGCCTTTGCATGTTGGGGTTCCTTACTTTGGAGCTCCTGGCATTTAGTTGCGTATTTGAAATGCATTTCCTTTCCGCGCTTTTATCATCAGCGTCTACTTGCCCTGCAAGCTAATGATGCGCTCCCTTCTCATAAGAGAGGAGAAAAAGTCATGGTCTGCTGTCACGATGAACTCTGTCGGCGGGCACAGGTGGACAAATATAGGGAGTGATCAGAGCCAGTGCAGGTAACTGTTTTCATTGTGATGGACATGGATTTGAACCTATTCCTGTTCACCCTCTTTAAAAAAAAAAAAAAAAGAAAGAAAATTATTGGAATAATGATCAATTATAGATAACTTGTGCTTACAGTGGGGACTCAGTGCAGCACCCAAGGATGTTTTGATCATGAAAATGTGTGTTCTTTCTTGTCCAGTTATTATAGCTGAAGACAACAGAGCAGATTCTCCCTGATTCCATCAGCTTCATCTTCAGGAGCCATCAGACATCAATAAAACCACTGCTAGAAACAGTGTTCAGTTCAGCCCAGCAAACCCTGATCGACGTCACGGCTGCTGCAGACCGTCAGGACCTGTCCCCCCACCCTGAGGAACTTCTCTTCTGGAAAAGGCCGCCTTCTGGGTGGAATTCCCTGCCTACCCCCATCTGTTTTGACAGGCTGCAGCCTAAAGTTCGTGGTTTACTTTGGAAGAAAAACGCAAAGTTTTGAAAAGTGAATTAAAAACTGGCTGTCAAAGAATCCTTGCCCTTGAGAAAATAATGTTGTGGTTGTTCAGTTGCTAACTCATGTCTGACTCTTTGTGACCCCCAGGGACTGTGGCCTGCCAGGCTTCCTTGTCCTCCACTATTTCCTGGAGTTTGCTCAAACTCATTTCCATTGAGTCGGTGATGCTTTCCAACCGTCTCATCATCTGTTGTCCCCTTCTCCTCCTGACCTCAGTCTGTCCCAACCTTAGGGTCTTTTCCAGTGAGTGTACTCTTCACCTCAAGTGGCCAAAGTATTGGAGTTTCAACTTCAGCATCAGTCCTTCCAATGAATATTCAGCGTTGATTTTTTGTAGGATGGACTGGTTCGATCTCCTTGCAGTCCAAGGGACTCTCAAGAGCCTTCTCCAACACCACAGTTCGAAAGTATCAATTCTTCAGTGCTCAGCTTTCTTTATGGTCCAGCTCTCACAGACATACATGATTACTGGAAAAGTCAGGGCTTTGACTATGCGGAAATTTGTTGATCAAGGGATGTCTCTGCTTTTTAATATGCTTGTTTAATTGCACATACATTCCTGTGAGCTACAAAACTACACTGAGGGAAGGGAGCATCCTGGTTGTGAACAAAAGAGCTGGACCTGAGGCTGTGCAAACGCTGGTGCAGGTGTGGACACACGTCAAGATTCATGCTGCCAGGAAACGCCAAAGGCTCCTGTCCTGTGTTAGTGAGAAACACAGGGAGAGACACCCTGGTGATCTTACATCCTTATGTGATGGCTTTTGTGCTCATTTGCGTGGAGAAGGTTGGAGTGCAGGAAGCTGGGATCAGGTGCACAGCTGTCTGGGAAGAGAGCTCGGCCACCGACTCAATACACGTTATGTGCTCGGAAGTCAGTACCCCCTCCTTCCCTGCCTGTGTGCACAAGTCGGTTCTCTACATCAGTGTCTCTAATCCCTGCCCTGGAAACAGGCTCATTTGTACTGTTTTTCAAGGGTGGGGCCAACTGAGGGAATCGCTGACATATATACACTACCGGGAGAAGGAAATGGCAACCCACTCCAATATTCTTGCCTGGAGAATCCCAGGGACAGGGGAGCCTAGTGGGCTGCCGTTTATCGGGTCACGTAGATTCTGACACGACTGATGTGACTTAGCAGCAGCAGCAGCAGCAGTAGCATATACACTATCATGAGTAAAACAGATAGCTGGTGGGAAGCTCCCTGTGTACAGGGAGCTCAGCTCAGTGCTCTGTGATGACCTAGGGGGTGGTGGGAGCTTGGGAGGGAGGCTCTAGGGGGAGGGGATATATGTACACTTACAGCTGGTTCACGTCATTGTTCGACAGAAATTAGCACAACATTGGAAAGCAATTATATGCCAATTAAAAAAATAAAGTCAACACCACTCAGAGAAGGACCATTACCCCTGCTCTGGCTGATAAGGACGTAAGAGAGGCAACCGCCCCCTGGACTCCAAACAGGTCTGAAGGACCTGAGAGCAAGAGAATATCTACAAGATTCATTTTTATGAAAGAGTATTCATGGTAGTGGCTTCCTTGGTGGCTCAGTGATAAAGAATCCACCTACAGGAGATGCAGGAGACAGGGCTTCAGTCCTCAGGTCGGGAAGATCCCCTGGAGAAGGAACGGCAAGCCACGTCAGTATTCTTGCAAGAATTCCATGGACAGTGGAGCCTGGTGGGCTACAGTCCATGGGGTCGTGAGAGTCAGACATGCCTTAGCAACCTAACAACAAGATTGATGGTAATGAGATGATACAAACCTGAACTTTTAAAATCGATTTTGTTCTTGCCTTTCTCAACAGTTTTGTTTCTTTGCACCCTGAGCTGGTGATTTATTATATCATTTCTTCACTCTCTCATGATCTATAATTTGCCTTCTCTCAACCTGTCATGGAAAAGTTCCCACACTAGTGACAGTTTATATGTATGAATCTTTTAGAAATACACATGCTGGTTTCTACAGCTATCTTGTAGTCAATGCCATTTCTCATATTATATAAGATCACTAATTTTTACAAACTATTTATTTAAAATTGCCATTACTGATTTTTGTTAGAGGCAATATGTGAGGATAAATGACCCATTTTTCCTTAAAAGAGGTCAAGACTTCTCTCACAGAACCAGTGTCAGACTCACCTTGGGGTTTCTCCTTGCTCCCAATGTTGCATATTAAAACAACCAAAAATTGACGTGTCTTACAGTTCTCTGTCATGAACATTCTAAACCCTTCCAGGTGAGAAGATGGCAAATCTCCTATAGATAATTAAATGCAGCATGAGATCTGGAATTTATCTGAAGCTAGGAAAGCATTGCAATAAAGGACTTTGTTGAGACAAATAACAGCATTTGATTTTAGTTTGTGAATTAGATAGTAATTTCTCAACGGTGTTAAATTTTGTGATTTGGGTAATTGCACAGAAAGAAACATTCTTAGGAGAAACACACTGAAGCATTTAGAGGTAGAGACATGTTGTCTCCAACCTATTACAAATGGTTCAGGAAAAAAAAAAATCTATAAATACACACACACACACACACACACACACACACACACTCTCTCACAGATAATTTGAGAATGCCATGGGCAAAATGTAGACAATTGGAGAATATGGGCAAAGGATATGACATTTTTGAACTATTCTTGCAACTCTTCTGTAAACTAAAAGTGTATCCAAAATATTCTTAAGAATATAAGAAGAAAATCTTGTTATTTATTGACTATTTTGATCATTACCAGTCTTTTTTCTTTTTGATATGTACTCTTTCTTTTTTTAATTACATTTCTAAATTGAATAAAAATATAATTAAACCTGTAAAGATGATGCTTTTGCAGTTTTTTCTTTTAACCCCTACAAAGGTTACATTTAGAAATAATATTCTTTTTAGAAACAGCCCTGCTTTGCAGAAATTTTAACAAAAATATTTAGAAAATAGGAGAAAACTAACATACTATTTTGTTCAAGAATATGCTTTGATTTTGGTCTTTTGTATCCATCCCACTCCCGCTCTGTTGGGTTGAAAACACATGACTTTGGTGTCTAGGCTGTTCACGATCACAAAGGATAAACAGAGTCTCTAATCTCTGGGTCTTGATTCCTCAGATATGTCCCTATTTTAAGTCATGAATAAACCCACTCACAATTAAATCAACCTTTAGCCATCCTCCCCTGGTGAAAAAGAAATATTACCTTGTCACAATTATTACAACCTCTAATAAGATTGTATGTTGCATGTTCAAAATATGTTTATTAAGCAGGAAAGCACCCCAATGTAACAATTTTCCTCCTGTAGGAAAAGCAAGGATCAGGGTTCGCCATCTGTGAAATGACAACAATCAGATTCAAAAATGCAAAATGGTGTTATTTTTAAATGGGTCCTTGGCAGTTAGGGGTGGGGCGAGGCCCTGGAAGAGAAGAAAAGGCTGAATTCTGTAGAGGGGATGGTTTTGCCTCGGATCACTTCAGCTTCCCTCCTTGGCTTCAGCTTCCTGTTCACAACAATCTGAGCTGCTTCATAGACACCTCTGCCAAGCAAAGGATCCCTCAGCCCATTCGGTGGATTAGCCTCAGGCTTTGGGAGAATCTCATGATCTATGCTATTTTGTCAGAATAATAAGGCAGCACCCTCCTCGGACTGGCGGACCAAACCGCCTTCTCCGGGCCTGCCAGCCTCTTCCTGGTGCTGTATCTCCATTTACTGTTTGTCCTCAAGAACTAAACTGTGTCTCATGAGCAGCACAGGCCACAGCGAACCCCTTTAAGGACAGCTGGGGGGTGGCATTGACGATTGAACATGGAGAAAGAGTGGGTTTTTTTTTTTCTTTCCTTTCTATGTCCCTCCCCCTCCTCCTCGCCCAACGCCCCTCCCCCTCTCCCCTACCCCCTCTTTTTTAAAAATCCACCTTCCCTGCTCAAATTCCAAATCCTTTTAAAGTTCAGTGAAGGCTTCTCCCAGCACACCCTTCTAATTTCAAAAGGAGACCATCTTAAGTGAAAGAGAAAGTTTATTCAGGTGGCAGGAACCGGACAAGCCCCCAGTGATGCCCAGGGGGAGGGGGACTGCAGACAGTCTCTCTCCCTCTCAGGGCCTCCATCCTAAAGAGGCCCAACAAAACCCCACAAAAACAGGCTGCCAGGAATCTTGCTGCCTGAGCCCAAAACAGGGGTGACGGCAAGCTGCCCTCTCATTATAGTCTGGGTCTCAAGGTTAGAATGAGACCCTGAGGGTAAGGAGCTGTCAATTAGAGATAACGCCAACCAATGTGGTCGGGCGAGCTGGACTTATCTCCTAGCAACCCCTGCATTCAGGGCTCAGCCCCCCAGCCCACCCGCCCCCGCAGCTCCCCCTCCCCCAGCAGCTTGAGCCATCTTGAAGACAGTGAAATAACCTTTTCAATTTGAGCAGAGGCAGGAAGACTTCTGTGTCCTCCATCCTCTGTGGAATCTGGTGACATTTGACTAGAAATAGATGTGAATCTGGAAAGAATTAAGATTTTCTTGTTTTGCCAGTTGCAGATGTTTCAAAAGGGAAGACTGAATAGAAGTATCTGGCCCAACAATCAGAAAAATCGCAATGCGGTCGGAGGCTGGACACCTTGGGCTTCCAGAGATGGGTCTGTCATGTTTATGTATCAGCAGACATTGTCTCCCAGAGCTGTCTGTTTTATGCTTAAGAGGAATTTGCCAAGAGTTGGGAGTGTTGGAGTGGCCGTGGTTACCAGGGGAACTCTGCCTGCCTTTATCCAGCATGGCAGGGCATATAGAAAGCCGACAAGCATAAATCCTATTAAGAAAAGCACAGGGTTACGCACCATTGATGCGGTGAACATCACAGAATTTACTATCAGAATATATACTTGGTGCAAAAAAAAAAAAAAATCGCATACATTCCTTAGTGTTGTCTATTCATTAGGTTTGGGAATCGTGTTGTTGATTTTTCTAATCTCGAGCAGAGTGAGGATGACAAAACATGGGGAGATTACTAGGGAGAGGGGAGAAAGCCAGCCTTTGATTTTCCATTGGTAACTGCAATAACAAAGGGCTACCTCAGAAATGTTGTAAAAATAGCAGATGCAAAATACCCAGCCTGAGGCAGGGTGTAAATTAGGCACTCCTCTTGGAATTAAAGATTTGGTTTAACAAAGCTCTTTTGTAGGATTGCAGCCTCCTGGGCTCCCGGTGCAAACCCGAGCCCTGGCCATGTGTTCAGAAAGCTCTTCACAGGGCCGTCTTCTCTGGGGCTCCCCCAAATCAATCCTGCCCCTGCTGTTGTGAGATGGTAGCCTCATTTACAGGGCCAGAGTCTGTGCATTTTATATCCACACCTGCATATGCTCTGCCCTTGATCAATGAGGCCAGTATCTTTGTGTGTGTATACTTAAATTATTAAGGGTATATTTGGGGACAGTAATCAGACAGCCAAGAAACAAACAAAATACATGTCAAGCTGGGTACCGAGGCTTCTTACGTGGAGGAACAAAGCTGCTTCATGGGGAAAGTCAGTGCTGGAGCAGAAGGATGCAAAATAGATGTTCTGTTGGTGGCTGGGAGTTTATGGGCAAGGAGATCAGTTCTCTATTATGCAGCATGATAAATAAGAAATGTCTTTCCCCCCACCACCACCACCTGAACAGTGCTGGCCTGGATTTATTTCCCTCCCTACTTCTCAGTGTGCAGATGAATTGCTCATTAAGCTCAAATGCACTGGTTTTCCTGTTACCTCTTGTCAACACCACAACAGGCAGAAAAGCTGTTTTTGAAAGAGAAAGGAGAAAGGCATAAGGAACTTTGAATCTTTTTGTGTGTGTGTCTGAAGGTGGGGTATCTACACAATTCTGCTTTGGTTTATTTTCAGAATCAAGATCCCATTTTTTTTTTAAAGCTGGCAAATATATCACAAAATATCCAATACCTTAAAATTTGTTTTGTGTAATTTACAGAAATTAACCTTTTCTCATTCTCGAAGAAGAAAGTGATACAGCTTTGTAAGTGGTTTTAAATGGTGGGAACACCTTGCATGTAATTTCACATAAAAATATTTAAAATAAGACATTGTAAATATACACACTATCAGAGCATTTTTACAAATATTCCTGTTGCTTTTAAATCCCAAGTTTTTTCCAGTGTGAAGAATATCTCTGGGTTTGTACCATGGTAGGTGGCATTAACTTGCTTACAGTGACAAAACAAACAAACAAACAAAAAAAACGGACTCAAAAAAAGAATCATCCATAGCCATCAACCTTTACTTTATTAAACAGAAAACCAGTCATCGCCCAGCACTCTGCAGTGAACCATCAATTGGTTCCCTAGGAGATGACTGATGTTAACCTCTTCGCTGCTGTAGGAATTGAACACATTCTCTGAGCAGCATCGCAGGGCCCACCACCCGCCTGCAGTTCATTAATCTGTGGCTGAGAGCTTCAGTTTCCAAAAGGCTTTTGGTCTGTAAAAAGGGTCAAAGATCAGGCTAGATCTAGATGTAAATCCCACTCCTCCTGGGCTTTCTGGGCACCTTGTGTCACTATGTTTTTATTACTCTATGTTGCATATACAGGATCGTATCTTTAACAACAGTGAGGATTGGATAGCGCTTTACTCTCCAGTCTTATTGAAGAAACTGACGTCTGCTGACTTCCACAACGTACACGACCAGATTGTATTTCCAGAATTGGATTCCTGTACATTGTTATTAAAAATGCCACTTTGAAAAAATATGATTTGCTTTCTAACTATATGTTCATTCAGTTCAGTCACTCAGTCATGTCCACCTCTCTGTGACCCCATGGACTGCAGCACGCCAGGCTTCCCTGTCCATCACCAACTCCCAGACCTTGCTCAAACTCATGTCCATGAGTCAGTGATGCCATCCAACCATCTCATCCTCTTATATATATATAATTATCCTAGCATAGAATTTCTTTATGTGCTTAGCCTACAGTTCTCATCAGCTATCCATTCAGTTATCTGTTGGGGAACGCCATTGCAAAGCATCAGTCCAGAAGTGAGAAGAGCACATTTTTGTCCTGGCTCCATATTTGCTAAATGACCTTGACCAAGTCACAGCTTCTGAAGCCTCAGTCTCTGCAGATCAAGAAAGGGAGGCCCCACTGAAGTATTTGAAAGTGAGTATGAGCTTCACGCATTGGAGAAGGAAATGGCAACCCACTCCAGTGTTGTTGCTTGGAGAATCCCAGGGACGGCAGAGCCTGATGGGCTGCCGTCTATGGGGTTTCACAGAGTCGGACATGACTGAAGCAACTTAGCAGCAGCAGCAGCAGCATGAGCTTCAAACTCATGCAAACATAGGTCATTATTTCCATAATTTTATGTCAGCTTTGCAAGATACTAAAAAATATATATATATTGATATTAGTCAGTAGAATTGCCAATCTTCAAAAAGCACAAATACCACTATTTAGTTGGTTTCACTGTTGACCAGTTTCCTTCTGGTTACTTACTTTTAAACGGCCCTTTCACAATCAGAAAAGCATTCCTTACTGACCACACTTCACTGAAGAAATTTGTAAATGTTAGTGTTCTATATGTCAGTGATTTCCCTTGTCTAAGGAAGGAAACAGATTATTCAGGGAGTGACACCTTAAGATCTAAAGATACTTTTTTTCCAACAATAATTATAATATTTATTTAAAGTAATAACATACTTTTTATATTTCACCACCTGACTTATGGAACTCTAGTTTTTTTTTCCCCCCCTCTTGCTATTGTTTTTATAAATGTATGTGATTATTTTGACAAAATTTTGTACTCTTATAGGATATTCCCAGTCTGCAAAGCTATTCCTTCAGCCTGAAATAGCAGTTGGAGACTGAAAAATGTAATGAACCAGAGACCCATAACAAAGGAAGATATTTATTCCAGAAAAGGATCTGTGATAAGATGCACACCTCCACAACATGGGTGTCATCGTTATGTATTTAAATCGAATTTTGTTCCTGGTTCTAATTTCTAAGTTTTAGAAGAAAGTTCTGCTCTGGAACATTCTCTACTAGACAAAGCCGTGAAGCCATGAAAAATGCAGTCTAAAGAATTAGACCAGGTGAAATGACTGTTCTCTTTTGAAAAGCATACAAAGACTACATTACAAAGGTACTGGCTGACCTGAAGTCATGATTTTATTCTTCTGCAGATTTCTATTGGAAAGAGCCTGCAGTTAAAATGTTTATGTGTGTGTGTGTGTGTACAGGAATACACGGGTGTGTTTATATGCACACACGCACAGACACACACATACATGCACACAGTAAGAGCCAGCAGGTTAACAGGATTCTAGAACAAGAAAACTTACTTGGAAGTTGGAATCAATTTTCCACATTGAATTCTACCGTATTTATGTATTCCCACAGAGAGGGCAGCATATTTTAATTTCTCCTTTCACCCTGTGTTCAAGCAGTAAGCTTTTCCTAAACATGCCCAAAGCAGGTACCATGTTTCTGTGTTAAAGCCTTACCCATCCCTGTGATAGTGAGCAGGAGACAGAAAAGTTGACAAGCTGACTTTTTTACCTAAACAATACCTAAGTTGATGAACCAATGCCATCAAGGAAAAGCTTTGCTGGTCACGTATTGCTCATGCTTTGAACTTACCAATCCCTTAGATATTTCAGAGATTTATTCATGAAAGGCAATCCTGGATTTGAGTTCAGAATGGACAAGGAGGGCTGCTGACTCAAGGGGCTGCAGGGACCCTGGGGGCCACTGCTAGGCAACAGCCCATCCTCAGCCCAGCAAACAGACAGACCACAAAATGAATGACCTCATCTACAAATCAGCTATTTGATATGCAGATCGGACCACAGGCCTCTTCAAAAACACAGCCCTTCTCAGGCAGCAGGTGCAGCGAAGGAGTGAGTGGGCTTCCGTCATTTCAAAAGCTGGGCTGCCTCACTCTCTCCCTCTGGCTCTCAACAATTTCTGAAGCTCTATTATCTTCATTTTTTATTTAGACGGCCCATTTACAGAATCAGGGTTCATCCTCCACTCTCAGTTCAGAGGCCTAACCTTAAGCCAAGACATGAAGCAGGATTTAGAAGCCACAGGAACAATTGAAGGAAGGATAACATCACTCAGGCTCCTCTTCACAGATAAGAGAACAAAACAAAAACCCTGGCGAGTCCAGACACAGCGCATTTCTTTACGCTCCCCCATACCTCACATTTCTAATGACACATGTCTCCTTGAAAACAATTACCGATGCCTATAGCAGAAATGCAGGTTGCTTTTCCATTTGTGCTGGATGAAGCCCTATAAGTTGAGGATGGAATGAAAATATCCGCCTCCATTCCTTATGAATAGTTTTCTTTTGTGGCCACAGTTGTCTTCAGCACAGTGGTATGGACGCCTCCGATCAGAATTATGGCTTACTGGGTCATGAGAGGAAAGCGTTTTTTTAGCCAACAAGCAAAAAAATAAACAGTTCTTTCCCTCACCCACCCCCTCCTCCTCAGACTTTACACCAGTGGTGAGCTCCTGGCTATGCTTCATACGGCTGTAAAGTGCGATGTAATATAATTTATATTGTCTGTGGTTGCAGGTTATATCCTGAAAGTCATAAACTATTACCATTTTATGGCTCTGCTGCAGCTATTAACTAAATGAAAGAGTTATTCATTTGAAATCTGGAATCCGTGCAGTGCCCAGGCTTAAATTCATCAAGATCCACTGGTATAAAATATGTGGAAATATTGAAGATAAAAGATCGTACACAGTGAGGCTAGGGGTGGGGCAGGGGGTGTGCAGAGCACCTTGTAGAGCTAGAATTTTATCATACATGGAGGATTTGTATCATTTCTAGCTGCACACTTATTTCCAGAGAATCTCATTTCTTGAGTTGAATCACAATAGCTGGTTTGGATTGGTTTGTGTACATGTTGGGGTTTGGATTGGTTTGTGCACATGTTGGGGTTTGGATTAGTTTGTACACATGTTGGGGTTTGGATTGGTTTGTGTACATGTTGGGGTTTAGATTAGCCTGTGTATTTGTGAATAAATCAAAAAGATTGCATACATATTTCACACATACTGGAGATACCTGTATGTGTTTAGATATAAATGCAGAGAGAGATACCAAGAGGTAAAATAATGAATATTAGCTTTGGAATAAAAATTTGCACTGCTTTGTCACGACACAATTATTTTCAATTGCTTCTAAATTTATTTTCAGGGCCTATGATTTCATCTTTCTTTTTTTTAAATTAAATACAAACCAGTCACACAAAATATAGCCATTCCACCGACTCTGGGGAAACCAGCACATAAGCAGTTTCCACTCAACACATCGACATCAGATCTATTTAAAAATATTTCTTAGTTTGGGAGAGATCTTTTCATCAAGAGTTGAGTCATAGCGTCAACCACAATTTGGTGGCTTTTCTTTAACAAACAAGATTGGAGCTTGGAAAGAAGGCCAAATGGAAAGTAAGATCCTGCGGACGTTCAAAGGAACAAAAAGACGTACAGGAGTGTGCATCAACCCAAGGAGTGGTGACCGTGTTGCTTGGAACCGTACCCACATAAGGCCCTGGGAGGTTATTTTCAGAGGATGACCGTTACCCTTTAGTACCAACTGAATGATTCTGTCTCCCACCCACTCAGATGTTGAAGTCCAACCTCCAGTGTGGTTTATTCAGAGATGGGGACTCTAAGAAAGGAAAGACAGCTAAGTGTGGCCTTAGTATGGGGCCCTGATCTGACAGGATTAGTGCACTTGTAAGAAGGAACATCTGGACCCTCACTCCCTCTCTCTCCACCGGCACGTAGGCAAGCACAGCCCAGAAGGCGTCCATCTGCAAGCAGGACTCACACCTGCTGAACCTTCACCTTGGACTTCCAGCCACCAGAATTCTGAGAAAATACATTTCTGCTGTTTAAGACCTCCCCGTCTGTGATGTTTCAGCATGACAACTCTCGAAGACTAATACATCCTATCATATTGAAATATTTTTTTCTAACATCTGAAAAACAAATTTTTAAAATTTATGTGTAAAATACAGCATGAGAACACATCTGAGTAGCGCAAAAATCAACAAATAAACTAAAACAAAATCGTGTTTTGTAGATTTTTTTAAAAGGCAAAATTCTGAACTGTTCTTGTCATATAGGTGTTACTTTACGTGCCTGAAAGCTACTTAGAAACAATACTAATACTGGCATGTGTCCTGTTTACTCTGCCTATTAAGGCATCATTTTAAGATCATGGTGGTATAAAAGAAGAGTAGTGTCTTGAATCACAAGAATCTGCTCTTTGTTGAGTTAAAAAATATAAAAATAACTAAATAGAGACATGAGGCAAAGACTTTGAGTAGCACTGAATGCATGTAGATAGCTTCCCTGGTAGCTTAGATGGTAAAGAATCTGCCTGCAATGCAGGAGACCTGGGTTTGATCCCTGGATTTGGAAGATCCCTTGGAGGAGGAAGTGGCAACCCATGCCAGTATTCTTGCCTGCAGGATCCCAGGGACAGAGGAGTCTGGTGGGCTACAGTCACCACTGAGCAACTTTCATCTTATTTAATCTCACCTGCAGTAACTCATAAATAAGCACTGCTGGTCCCATTTTACAGGTGAAGAAATTTGAGGATCAGTGAGAGAAAATAATCCACCCAAAATTATCAGTAAATTTGGAGGATCCACGATCCACAGCCAAGACTTCACGAAATCAGCATCTCACTACCAGGCTGTTAGCTGGTCCAGGTGTGCAGATGAAGGATGACTCAGCACTTTAAGAACTGGATGGGTCTAGAGAGGAGAAGCAAAGACACAGAGGAAGACAGAGGACATTCTGTGCAAGAAAAAAAAGTGAACAGAGATGCAGAGTTGGGAAAAGCACAGAGTGTGGACTCCATCACTTTGGTTGAATCATTAAAAAAAAAAAAAAAAAAGGAGAGATTTAACCCCAGATCATGAAGGTCCCAGCGACCAGGTCATAGAATCTACTCACCAAAGACTGGTGAGTCATTAGAATCTTTTAGAAACAGAAATCCCTGGAAGAAGTATTATAACTTGTACTGATAAAAACAAATTACTTTCCTCAAGGTGACAGAGCACATGGCTTATAGAATGCTGCTTAAGAAAAGCATAAGGGGGAGAGCAGGCTGGAGAGCTTGTACTTTTGTTGTACGTTCTGTTTGGCTTGATGTCCAATGAGCAGCGAAGGGCCATGTGAGGTGCTAAGTCATGGTCCACCTATCTGCTGTTCTTGTGTTTCTGAAGCCTCTTGAGTATGCACTGTGCATGCTCCAGGGGCAGGTGGGGGCTTCTCAAGGCAGAGGCTCTGTGAACTGAGACCCGCCACGATGTTTGCCAAGCCACACAGTAGGTGCTCAGTGCAGAGCGCCATGAGTGAGTAACTGAGAATTTGGGAAATTGGAGCAGGCACAGAGTGCTGGGCACACAAACAGACTTCCTCTGATTTCAGAAATGGGACTTCAGCCTTGGAAATCTCAGGTCAGTGCTCTGAGGGCAGCGAGGGTGAAGAAATGAAGGATCAGCTCTCCCTGGACAGTGAGGACACAACTGACTTCTTTCCAACCCAAAATCGTGTTTATCTTTTACCACAAGGTTGTGCTTTCTTTGACCAAGAAGAATCGATGCTTTTGACCTGTGGTATTGGAGAAGACTCTTGAGAGTCCCTTGGACAGCAAGGAGATCCAATCAGTTCATCCTAAAGGAAATCAGTCCTGAATATTCATTGGAAGGACTGATGCTGAAGCTGAAGCTCCAATATTTTGGCCACCTGATGCGAAGATCTGACTTATTGGAAAAGACCCTGATGCTAGGAAAGATTGAAGGCAGGAGGAGAAGGGGATGATAGAGGATGAGATGGTTGGATGGCATCACAGACTTGATGGACATGAGTCTGAGCAAGCTCCAGGAATTGGTGATGGACAGGGAGGCCTGGCATGCTGCAGTCTACAGGGTCACAAAGAGTTAGACACAAGTGAGCAACTGAACTGAACTTGACCACACAGTACCAAAAAATGGATGTCAATGAGTTCTAACCTGAAAGTCAGTGCACAGTTAACACAAAATTATATCTCCCTGTACATGTTTTATTTGAAATATAATAGATTCTTGAGCCCAGGACCAAAATATTTGGGAGAAGGATGTCTATTTAAATGAAGTCATTGTCCTGGTTAAAAGAGAGTGAAAGTAAGGCACATTTCCATATTCATGCACAACAGCAGAGAATATGAAAATGAAAAGTGAGATGGTGGACTGAACAAACAGAATATGATCGTGAACCGACATTCTAGGAGGATCTCACATCCTTTTTGCAGAAAAGACAGGTGCAGGCTCTTATTACACAGGTATGAGGTGTCCTATGTGCCAGGCACACCCCTTACTTGACTCCTGGTGGAGCTTATGCTGAAACTAAAGGGAAAGATGCCTCTACGTGCAAGCATTCAATGGAGTGCTGTGTGCTAAACAGCAACATCCTAGAGGAAGGGTCTTGTTTCTGAAACTGGCCAAGCCAACTCCAAACTTGTTTCTGCCAAAATGCCTGCATATTCACTGTGAGTTTTCTGGATCTACGTTTACATTTCTTCTCTCTCATTTATCTAGGAGGATGAGAGAAATCTTTCTATACTTTCCCTAAGCTTATTTATTCAAATGTTTTCAAATTTGGCATCATCCCAAAGCATATTTTTTTTTGCCAAAAATCTTCTATTTCTGCCCCCTTCCCTCCAAGCCCCATGTGTATTTTAAGCAAATTCTCACCCATATGGTACTCATTCCTGGGCTCTTAATTCATCTATATGCTGTTCTATTTATTATTCAATTATTCAATATCTTTCTAAGTTTCTATTAAGGTTTGTATGCTTATTTGGGAATGGGGTTTTATATTAAGGTCTGTACACCCTTGTTTGTTTCCAAAAAGGAAACCTTACTTAGACGTGATGGAAAATGGTGATGTATTAATGGGTTTGAACATCTCTCCATTTACAATTGACTCATGATACGAAGGTCAACAGGGCAGGTGAGATGCAGTATCTCATTAGGTCCTCCCAGAGAGCTGTGAAAAAGGTCACTGCCCTCACTCTCAGTTGGACCCACAGAACAGAGCTTACTTGGGGCATGAGGCCATTCACAGGAGGATTGGCCATTTAGACTACTCTGCCTCCCAAACCTGCAGGCTGCCCATTTACCCCACTGCCTGGTACCACATCTAATTTAGAAGTAAGGCAAGCATTTTTTAATGTAAGTTTGTTTATAGTCCAAATAAAACGTGCTACATTTTCTCTTGGGCTTCCTGGTGGATTCCAGGAAAAATCTTTGCTCCTTTATGGAAGACTCTATTTTTCAATACCCTGGCTGGAAAGTCAGTTCCAGCATCTCCTTGGTCCTTTTTCTCAGGAGATTCTCAGGTCCTCAATAAAGGACCACCCATCATTTGATGCCTGGCTCAGTGGCTTCCCTGGTGGCTCAGATGGTAAAGCATCTGCCTGCAATGCAGGAGACCCGGGTTCGATCCGTGGGTTGGGAAGATCCCCTGGAGAAGGAAATGGTAACCCACTCCAGTACTCTTGCCTGTCCATGGACAGAGGAGTCTGGTAGGCTACAGTCCATGGGGTCACAAAGAGTCGGACGTGATTGAGTGACTTCACTTTCACTTTCAGTGGAATCCTGGAGACACCTTGGAGCTGCAGGAAACTAGACATACAGATTAGGTCCTCACCTCTCCTGCAATTGTTCTGCCATCTGTTAAACAAAGAAAAAAAATCAACCAACCAAACAACAGAAACCTAAGAGGAGGGGTGATAGTAACGAGATGCTAAAGTAAGAGGTCGATAAGAGTCACTGTCATAAACATTAAGAGAAGGCATGTTTTACACTTTATCCCACACTCTGTGGACAGCTTCTGTGCTCTGTTTTCTCAGTGTGTTTATCTGCTAAACAGGCATAATGATACGTGATAAGGATTCCAGTTCCCATTTCCAGCTTATGGAGGGTATTTCCACACCACCCGCCAAATCTTGGATATGAGCTGGGTGTCTTGACAATGGAGATAATGTCCAACCCCACAGGTTAAGGACTCCTTCCTACAAGCCTGCCCACCACCCCTCCAACCTCCCCTCAGATGCCAGTTGCAAGTCCAAATAACTACCCACGCTTCTGACCAACTGGCTAGAAACAGAAGGTTCCAACAACTCCTCTTTGGGTTCTATTAACTGCTGACAGAACTCAGAGGAACCTTTCACTAACTAGATTAACTGCTTATTATAAGGAACAGCCAGGTGGAAATGATGTAGGCGGCAAGCTGTAGCTACAGGGTGTGGTGCTTCCAGGCTCTCTGATCATGTGACTCTCCCCAAGTCTCCCCTCATTCACGAATCCAGAAGCTCTCCAAGCCCTCCACTTTGGGGTCTTTATGAAGACTTCATTACATGGGTGTAATTAATGAAATCATTGGCCATTGGTCACTGGTGCATACTCCAACTCCTCTTCCCTTTTCAGCGGCCAGGAGGAGGGCATTTAAGTGCCAGCCCTTCAAACACATGGTTGGTTCTCTAGGCAATCAGCAACCCCCACCCCCACCCCCTGCTCCGCCCTGACCTGAGGTGCTTTCCAAACATCCCCTCGTTAACGTAACGAAAGACATCTTTGTCACTCTTTTCACTCAAGAAATCTCAAGGGTTTTCAGAACTCTGTACAGAAACAAAGACTATATATATTATATATATAATATAAAACCACAGTATCACATGTGCCTTCTTTGCCATGAAAAATGCGAGATCAACTCAGGTAGAACAAATGCCAAATGCTTCAATGGTTGATAGAATGAAGCACATGGCAATGGAGTTTCAGATGCTGCCTTGGAATTCTTAGTATCTCCTGGGCTTGTGGTTCTATAATGAGGTGTCCCTGGAAAGTCACCCTGGGGTCCTAAGCTATATGAATTTTTAGAGGGAGAAATATTTTCCCCAAATTTTTAAGGGCACCCAAGTATACAGCTCTTGCACATGGCACAACTTTGCCATAAGGACCTCTATTCCAAGGACCTTCTTATGAAGGCTGAAGGAAGTGTCCACCGTCCTGATGAAATCAAGGCTCAAGCCAGGAAAGTGACTTACAGTTTCCCACCATCAACTGAGGAGAGAGGCGCATGATCATGGCACACTACAATGGATTGGTAAGTTCTGGAAAAGATAATGTGACCATAACTGGCTCCCCAGAATTATTTCACATATCATTTGGAAAATAAGAATAATAGTAGTAAAAAGCACTTATTGGCTTAAGCCATGTGAAAAGCAGTTTGCTAAATATTAATACTTTGCATAAGACATCTGAAGAATTCCTCCTGAAGAATTCCAATCCAATATGACTTGGGCTGTTCTTGTTCAATAACTCAGTTGTATCTGACTCTGCAACCCCATGGACTGCAGCACACTAGACTTCCCTGTCCTTCATCATCTCCCTGAGTTTGCTCAAACTCATGTCCATTGAGTGGGTAATGCCATCCAACCATCTCGTCCTCTGTCATTCCCTTCTCTTCCTGCTCTCAATCTTTCCCGGCATCAGGGTCTACACCACTTGGGTAGACCAACTTTACTCATGGGAATGTGGGGCTTTGGTGGTAAAGGGAGTGTTCCTGGTCCCAGAGTCAGTGGGGGAACCAAGCTGAGACTCAAACTGGAGTCCTTCCTGATTCCAGTATCCTGGTATTTGACGACTATGCCTTTAGCTCCTCAGGGATGAGAACTGGAGTTAGGGGTGGAGATATCATGCTATAGTCAGGAGCCAGGGAGATGCCTGCAGTGCTTAAGTTACTGCCGCGGCTGAATATTCCAATTACCCACTTGCTATATTTCAAACATGAAGATGATTTGTGTAGGTTGGTTTACATAGGAATGACATTCAATAAAGGAAATATATTCCTTGATCTTTGATTCGCTTAACAAGCGGCTTTCAACTTTCAGGTTTATTAATTGCTCTGAAAACCTACAATTTAGGTAAAACTAATTATATTTGATTTTACTCATTTGGTTAGTTCTCTTTTAATATAAGTGGGACTGAAAACAATCACTCTCCTCTGTCTGTGTCATGTAAGAAATGACAATAGGAAACACCAGGCGCTATCTCGCCACGCCTTCAAAACTAGACCTAACTTGATTTCTAATGAAAGGTTTGCTCTTGCAAGAAATTCCCTTGACAAGTCTTTTCTTTCTGAAATGGATTTTTTTTTCTTGTTTCTTTGTGAAAACCAAATTTTTAGCCTTCTGGTACCTTTTGTATCTTCTAGGACAAGGAATGAGCAATGTTATTCTTATTACAGGTGCATGCTCTGGAATCCACACTTCGATCATGAGGTATTTGTCACACTAGGGGGTGGGAGTAGGGAGAAGGACTTAATGGGCAGGGGAGGGTCTATGTTCAAAACAATAGCTCACTATGAGCTGTCATGCTGGGCCTGAGATTTTGAAGACAACAACAAGCTGACAGAAGTGGTACTGAACATCCTAATCTCTGTTAGAAGTGCAAATCAGAAATCCTAAATCCAAGAGTGTGGCCAAGACCTAAGATGTAAATAAGAAACCAGGTCTTGGATGCAGAGTAGGGGATCAGACTCAAGGGGCTCCACACATCATCCCCGCACACCCATCAAATGATCACACACACCCTGATGGAAACAGAAGATGTTTCCCCAAGCCACACCTGTTTAGGAGCAAAACAAAATCATATTTTACAGGAGAAAAGAGTTTTGAGTTACCCATCATCCTAATATGTGGTGAGAACCCAACCTTACTCAAAGTCATCTTATAGGAAGTTTTGGGAAACACGACACGAGGAAACGAGTCATGACTACCATTATCGTCAACCCCATGACACGTCCTTTCAGGCTCTCTCTGCTTGATGGGGCATGCGAGCTTTGGCAGCTGGCTCATCTTTCCCAGATTTGTCTACTCCTTATTTAAATGGTAACAAACATCTCTCATGCAAGGCAGATGGATGGGTTTAAAGACAAGATGTATGAAGACCCTGACACATGGCAGATGCATATATCTGGATAGATTTCTCCCTTTGTTTACTTTCATTCCAAAAAGTAGTTTACAATTCATCAGAAACAAAGAGAAGGGTATCCATCCTTTCTGTGCTGACCTCCTTCATCACACAGCATTTATGTTATTGCTGCTTGTACTTGAATCCATTTAGCATGGTTTAATCTCAGCTCCACCATTTACTTGCAAGTCACCAAAACTCTTTTTATTTTATAAGCAAAATGGGGATAAAAAGAGGGCCTAGTACATGGGATTATTGTAAGGATTAAATATGATAACGTAATCATAGTATTTAGCTCAGTGGTTGGCCCATAGAAAGAACATAGCAAATTTTAAAACTATACTTAAATGATTGTGGAAAGGATCTGTTTAAGTGTTCATCTCTGCTGATAAGTAAATTAAAAAGTAGCTGTGAAAATCGGTTGTTGAGTGGAGACATTGAACATGATGGGGAAGACATGAGGACACCCATTTCTGCAAATGCACTGAAATGCAGTTCCAGAAAAGGTACAGAGATGAATGAACATGCAGAGAAAACAAATAAGCAAGAACCATGGACAACAGGCACAAGTGCACACAATCTCACATGCTAGCAAAGTAGGGCTCAAAATTCTGCAAGTAAGGCTTCAACAGTACGTGAACTAAGAACTTCCAGATGTTCAGGCTGGACTTAGAAAAGGCAGAGGAACCAGAGATCAAGTTGCCAATATCCACTGGATCATCAAAAATGCAAGAGAGTTCCATGAAATTAAAGGACACTTGCTCCTTGTAAGAAAAGCTATTACCAACCTAGACAGCATATTAAAAATCAGAGACATTATTTTGCCAACAAAGGTCCATCTAATCAAGGCTATGGTTTTTCCAGTAGTCATGTATGGATGTGAGAGTTGGATCATAGGGAAAGCTGAGCAATGAAGAATTGATGCTTTTGAACTATGGTGTTGGAGAAGACTCTTGAGAGTCCCTTGGGCTTCAAGAAGACCCAACCAATCCATCCTAAAGGGAATCAGTCCTGAATACTCATTGAAAGGACTGATGCTGAAGCTCCAGTGCTTTGGCCACCTGATGGGAAGAGCTGACTCATTGGAAAAGACTTTGATGCTGGGAGGGATTGGGGGCAGGAGGAGAAGGGGATGACAGAGGATGAGATGTTGGATGGCATCACAGACTTGATGGACATGAGTTTGAGCAAGCTCTGGAAGTTGGTGATGGACAGGGAAGCGGGCGTGCTGCAGTCCATGCGGTCACAAAGAGTCAGACACGACTGAGCTACTGAACTGAACTGAACTGAACTGAACTGATGGACAACAGGGGCGTCCCTGCAGCTTAGCAGTAAAGAACCCACCTGTCAATTCAGGAGACCAGGTTCAATCCCTGGGTCAAGAAGATCCCCTGGAAGAGGGCATGGCACCCCACTCCAATATTCTTGCCTGAGAAATCCCATAGACAGAAGTCTGGCAGGTTATAGTACATGGGGTCACAAAAGAGTCAGACGGACATGACTGAGCCAACTAAACCACCACCACATGGACAATAGGGCTTCCTGAAAGGCCATTTGGATCCTGGTTGCTCAAGGGTCCCTCGGCTTCCATGAAGGTTCCCTGATTCTCTGCTCGTTTTCAGCATTCTCCGAGGGAGCAAGCATGCTCCAATCATGTCTGAAGCTCATAGAAAACCCCATTTACAGTCAACCTGCATAGAAAAGCCAAAGGAAAGAGTCAATGCAATTAACCCAGAGTGAAATCCTGCTTCGAAAAAAAAAATCCTCCCCCTCTATTCTTGGATTTATAGCTCAAGGTTTTCACTGGAATGGCTCTTGTAAATTAATTGCAGACACAATTGTCTACGGGCATTCTCCGAAGAAGTGGCAAGCAGTTAATTGCACCCTGAATTAGCCAATTCTGCCCATAATTAACCATTTGAAGACAATTAATTGCATGCATAATATTTGCACCTGCAACTAATTGGAGACCCTTATATTGTTCCTGGAAGAAATAAATAAGTAACAACAACAACCACCACCAAAGAACAAGGGGCCACTCTCAAAATGGAGTCGTTTATAGACAAAGCTTCCCGGAGCCCAGGAAACACTGTGTCACAGCTGCATTGGTGGAGAAGCAATTTTAAACCATCCAGGACCAGTGAGGTTTGCAGGACATTATTTGATTCTTTTTTTTTTTTTTTTTACAGTTTTTTTTGTTTGTTTGTTTGATTGTTCCTATTGTTAATGAGAACAAGCAGTACTTACACTTAATTTCTTCAACTATGCAAGCGAAATACAGAAGACTACACAGGTTTGGAAAAATTAAAACATCCCATCCCATATCAAAATAATGGTGTTGTTTTAAAACAAAGACTGAGTTCTCTTACCTTTGCTCCTGCTCTCGTTTCACTTATGGGGTGTGTTCGTGTGTTCAGTCACGTCTGTCATGTCTGATTCTTTGCGACCCCATGAACTGTAACCAGCCAGGCTCCTCTGTCCATAGGATTTGCCAGGTAAGAATACTGGAGTGGGTTGTCATTTCCTCCTCCAGGGGATCTCCATGACCCAGAGATTGAACCCACGTCTCCTGAATTTCAGGCAGATTCTTTACCCACTGAACCACTTAGGAAGCCCTGTTTCACCCATACACTGACTATGCATGCTTTTAGAAGGAGAAAAGAAATAAATGTTCCCCCAGACCTTGAGGGCCTGAGAAGAACACATATGTATCATGTTATATTTCTGCTAACGAGTGGGGTCTGTGGATTAGCACAATCTGTTTTCACTCTTTAAGAAAATAACTTGCTGTGATTAATAATAACAAGGACAATACTAACAACCATCACAACAATAACTGCAGTCATCGTGTAGTAAATGCTTTGACCAATACTTCACCTAACCTCACTTACATTGTTATCACAATTCAAAAGAGATATTTTGTGCCCATTTCGTGGATGGGAAAATTGTTCATTGGAGGTGCCTAATTTTCCTAATTACAGAGGTATCAGTAAACTTGTGTAATTCAGTTGACAGCAAGTGCTCAGCACAGCTCCTGAAATACAGTCAGCAATCAACTAAGGTCAGCAAAGTGTCTGTAGCCCTGGTAATTACTAAGTTTACTCTCTTTTCATGGATATGCTGAGGATGGAATTGAAAACCTAAAAGGTGATACTGTCCTAAGTGGATCATATGAAATAAATTGATGCAAATTCAGCAAGACAAGAGAATAGTACTATTGTCAGCCTCATTTTACAGATGCTTAAGCTGAGGCAGGGAAATGTTAAATAACCTGCTCAAGAATATACAACTGGTGAGATGAGAGAAAGGATTCAAATACTGACATTCTGACTCTAGTTTAGCTACTACACAATTTTGTCTCTTATAACCTGGACAGATGGATTTGTCTGTAAAAATGTGTGCATGTGTGTAAATCTGGATATGCTGGAGCTGTCAAAAATCAATACATATTTTGAACTTCCCTGACAGTCCAGGGGTTAAGACTCCAAGATTTCGCTACAGAGGGCACCAGTTTAATCCCTGATCAGGGAACTAAGATCCCACATGCCATACAGCATGGCAAAAGAAAAAAAAAAATTAGAGAGCGTATAAAAATTGGCCTAGATGCTAAATGCTGACTTTCTCAAATGATAGCAGAACCACTGTCCCTGGTTTAGGAAGAGCACGGGGAGAATATTCTCGTTCATGCCCACATCCAAAGCCCACTAACTGAAGGTCAGTCCCATCCTGCAAGGGCATGACCTCCATGACTCAAGAGGCGAATGGAGAGTTCTGGAGAGGAGGAGCTGGGAAGAGCAAGCAGGAGGAAGATGCAGAGCCAAATGTGGGGGCCAGACCTCAGCAGACTGGAGGCAGAGAGCAGGGGCTAGGGATAGTGGTCCCGGATCACAGGATGGGTGGAGGCAACTGGAGGAATGGAGGAGCTGTGCGGGGCAGAAGAGCCACCCCCACTCCAGGTCTTAGGACCCTAGAGTCTCACTGGAACCTTGAATGCAGCTGAACAGCCTTCCGGTAGGAGCCTTGTTTGTGAGGCTGAAACTACATGGTGATACAAGTGTCAAATCCTAAAGGTTGATCTTCTTTCTTCTGTATAAGAAGGCTTAGGAGTGCCCACTAAATATCTGATGAAGGATAAAGATAACAGTGTTCAGGAAAATGGAGCAGACGGAGCAGGGGCTCCCGGTGGCCCCCAGGCCCCCATCAGCAAGAATCAGCACCAGAGCTGACACCCAACTCAGGCAGTCAGGGAAAGCAAGAAACACCAACTCTGAGGGTGTATAAGATTTATCATATGACAATGATAAGCTTTCAAGACATCAGAAAATATATGTTCATTTTTTCCCTTATTTAATAGAAAAAATCTAAAATACACACAGTCAACTTTATACTAATACAAGTTTTGAATTGGACAAACAAGGACTAGGTAGGATCCTTGCCACAGGTCTAGATCTGCTTATCATCTGGTGGACAGAAATTCATTCATCAAAATATCGAGAGAAAGGTTTTATCATCAGACACATATCCAAATGACTCTTCCTTTAACAATATTTCTTCAGCTTGTGCACAATTTAAGAGCGTGTTGCCAGCGTCCTGATGAATCAACCCTGCAGCCGTGTGTGCACATCTACACCTGCACACACTTACCTTCCTCCATTTCCCAGCATGGTGGTGTTATTCAGTCATGTCTGACTGTGACTTCATGGCCTGCAGCATGCCAGGCTTCCCTGCTCTTCACCGTCTTCCAGAGTTTGCTCAAACTCATGATAGTTCCTGATCAACAGAAAGAAGCATTCGTTTTCTAGGTGCTCTTAGAACAGCTGTTTTCTCCTAGTAAAGAAACCCTTCCTTTCTTTCCTCCTTTGCATTCATTTGTTTCATTAAACATCCTTTGTTCATGTTCAGTCACTCAGTTGTGTCTGACTCTTTGTGACCCATGGACTGCAGCACGCCAGGCTTCCCTGTCCATTCTAGTGTGCGTGTATTTCCACAGCTGAATGTGAAGTGTATAAATCCATATTCTACCTCCCTTACCTCTTTAACATATTTTTTTTATTTTTTTATTTTTTTTAATTTTAAAATCTTTAATTCTTACATGTGTTCCCAAACATGAACCCCCCTCCCACATCCCTCCCCATAACATCTCTGTGGGTCATCCCCATGCACCAGCCCCAAGCATGCTGTATCCTGCGTCAGACATAGACTGGCAATTCAATTCTTACATGATAGTATACATGATAGAATGCCATTCTCCCAAATCATCCCACCCTCTCCCTCTCCCTCTGAGTCCCAAAGTCCATTATACACAGCTGCGTCTTTTTTCCTGTCTTGCATACAGGGTCATCATTGCCATCTTTCTAAATTCTATATATATGTGTTAGTATACTGTATTTGTGTTTTTCTTTCTGGCTTACTTCACTCTGTATAATCGGCTCCAGTTTCATCCATCTCATCAGAACTGATTCAAATGAATTCTTTTTAACGGCTGAGTAATACTCCATTGTGTGTATGTACCACAGCTTTGTTATCCATTCATCTGCTGATGGACATCTAGGTTGTTTCCATGTCCTGGCTATTATAAAGTGCTGCAATGGCAACTTATGCAGCTCAATTCCAGAAAAATAAATGACCCAATCAAAAAATGGGCCAAAGAACTAAATAGACATTTCTCCAAAGAAGACATATAGATGGCTAACAAACACATGAAAAGATGCTCAACTCACTCATTATCAGAGAAATGCAAATCAAAACCACAATGAGGTACCACTTCACACCAGTCAGAATGGCTGCGATCCAAAAATCTGCAAGCAATAAATGCTGGAGAGGGTGTGGAGAAAAGGGAACCCTCCTACACTGTTGGTGAGAATGCAAACTAGTACAGCCACTATGGAGAACAGTGTGGAGATTCCTTAAAAAATTGCAAATAGAACTACTTTATGAACCAGCAATCCCACTGCTGGGCATACACATCGAGGAAACCAGAATTGAAAGAGACACATGTACCCCAATGTTCACCTCTTTAACATATGAGTACAGCTTGTATTGTACAATCTGATATTCACCAGGACCATTCAGAAATTGACAAAAGCCACTTTGTTATCTAATATGCAAGACCTTTGGGGTCTAACAAGAGGGGGCACCCAGTTCACTGTGTTGATGCTTCTTATTTACCCATTTCAGTTTGAGAGACAGATCCATTTTGCCTTATGGAATTACCCTCTCACAGAAGGGGGTTTACAATCCAGTGTGGAGGGAGGCAGCAACTAATATGTGTAATAATATGAGTTCAAAAAAATCCCTGTGGATGAGGAAACCACAGATAATGGGTGACTGCAGTTCTGGCATCTAGATATCTGTGAAAACTTCCCCAAATGCATATAACAACCACATGTAGCTAGAGCTACTTAGCAGGCTTGATGGGATGGGTCTCCTGATCAAGATAAGACAGTGTGAAGATAGAAAAGTTATTAAATAACTGTAGTCACCCATTATCTGCGGTTTCCTCATCCACAGGGACTTTTTTTTTTTTTTTTAACTCATATTATTACACACATTAGTTGCTGCCTCCCGGCACACTGGACTCTAACCTCCCTCTGTCTCCAGGAGAAGGTCAGCAGGTAATTCACGTGTGTGGGGGGCGCGGGGGACATCCGTCACGGACTGACCGCTGCGGCCACTGTTTCCTGTCCGACTCCCCCTCCCTCTCACCCACCAGAACGTGAATCTAAAGCTTCCTTAATAAATCTGGCAAGCGCCCCTGCTACACATACGCTCTATCAAAGGAGACCAACAGCCTGCCGTCTTCTCTCTCCCCAAGTAGACGCAATTCCCCCGGGGAGAGGCTTCTGAGAGGAGGACAGAGCTGGGGGTGGAAAAACAGAGAGAGAAGAAAAATCAACTTTGCTCTGGGCAGGCTCCCAGAGCATCTCTGCTTCCATATTGATGCTCATATTGGTCGCTGCTCTCTTGGGAACCCCTAGGGTACCACCCGGGTACCACTCTCTAGGCAACCCCCGCCCCACCCCTTCCCCTCCCCCTCCCCCTCCCCAACGGAGGCACACAGCCAGGCTCCCTGGCGCCTCGAGGCCCAGTGAGCAGGGGCTCACCCAGGCAGAATTCAGACAGGCGCGCGTTCTCTGAGGGATGCCGGGGCACGCCGAGCCCGGTTGGCGCGGGGCCGCGTGCCTTCGCAAATAACGCGAGCATCCCCACAGTCTCCGAGCGGTGAGCCCCGAAGATCCAGCATCTCGGACCCCCGCGCCTCCGCTTTGGAGCGCCAGTTGCTGTAGAGCCTTTTCTCACGTTATTTGCAAGATGCTCACCTTCTTCAGTCTTCAAACACAACCTAATTGCCGCCTGCCAGGCAGGGGCGAGGTGTAAAGTGCGGTCCTATTCCAGGGGGCCGGGCAGATCCGAGCAGGTGGAAACAAGGGGAAGGAGGGGGCGGGGAGAATCAGAAATCAGCTTCTTGCTCATTAACCAGTGTGCCCAACCCCACCATGCATACGCCAAACAACAACAAGAGCAACAAAAATCAGTTGCTTAAAAAACTGGAAAAGAACGAAAGCTCACAGAACCAGGAGCTACAGGCACATGGATTCACACGGGCAGGGGTGAGGTGGGCGTTGGGGGTGGGCGACACCCTGATCTCAGAGTCGTCAGCCCTCCTTCCCCAGCCTGGCGGCCACTTCGCTCCATCCTCAAGGCTTCCATCAAGGCTGGCCTCTCAAGTGAGTCAGACACTAGGGTCTGTTTCATCAAAACCACACCGTTCCTTGACCATGGTTCCTGGCAGTTCGGGCTTAGAGATGAAATATTAATGGAAAAGGGAGGAGACGGAGAAAGCAAGCCACTGAGTGGGTTTAATACTTTGTTCTGGGATCATCTCTGGGAGGGAAGAGAGAAGGAACGTCGGAGCAGGCCTGTGGGGTCCATTTTGCCTGAGAAAAAGGCTGGAGTTGAAAGCCCGGGTCTGGGCATTTTCTGACCTTGGTGAGATAGGTTATAATTCGTGCCTGGTTACACAAGTGCATTAAAAATACCCAGGAACAGATCTTGAGACTAAGCAAAAATTTCTTAGAAATACCAGCCAAAGCTCAATCTAGAAAAGAAAAATAATTGACAAATTGAACTTTGTTAAAATTAAGAGCTTCTGCTCTTTGAAAGACACTGTGATGAGAATGAAAAGACCAGTCACAGATCATTGACTGAAAATACTCATAAATAATGTGTCTGATAAAGAAGTTGGGTATGAAATATATAAGGAATTATCACAACTCAATTATAAGGGGGATGACAGTTAATGAGTACTGGGTTTCACTCTGAAATGAAATTGTTTGAAATTAGACAGTGGTAATGATTGCACAGATATGGATATATGTATATATTTAGTATATATGTATATAGTTAACTTACACATGCTAAAACTCACTAAATTTTACAGTTTAAATGGATAAATTGTATGTGAATTATTTCTCAATAAAACTATTCCTTAAAAGCAAAAAGCAAAAACAAACAAACAAACAAAATCACCCACGACCAAAAAAAGAAAAAAATCAAGCCTATTGGAGAGCCTCTGTATTATATTATTGCCCTTGTGGGATGAGAGTCAGCAGTAAATTCATGTCACAGCTTCCGGTGGATGTCCTCACCCAATGTGGAGTAGAGCAGAATTCTGCCCACATCACCACGTGGAGACTTGTTCAGCAGCTCCAGCAGGCTGTGCAGAACTGCCTTTGATTTTCAATGGGCAATAGCAGAGAGTCCTGTGACTTAGATAAACTCACAGGGGCGTAGGTGGGCATGTGAGAACTTGCCAAAAGAAAGAAGCAGATATTTCACCTTTAGACATAAAGTGGTGCTCTGAAAAAAAAAAAAAAAATATATATATATATATATATATATATCTTTTAAAAATTTCTTTTTCTTTCAGACTTCTACTGAAAATATAGCTTTTTAATAAATATTATTGGTATAATTGACAATCTGTGAACAAAAAATAGTGTATATTACTACTTTACAATGGAAATTAAAAGTCTCATAAGTTGATTGACACAATTGCAGAAAGAAAACATCGAATATCATTGAAAAAATAGAATTTGCTTAAGATTTCAAGGCAGAATCCTTTTTTGTTTCGATTTGTTTTTTGCTTTCTAATTTTTATTTTATATTCACCTTTTAAAATTTTCTAATTGTTTATAACAATTTTAGTCTATCTATATATTGTCTGGGAAATAACTCTGCTTTTATTTTAACAACCAACATGTATTTGGCTAAAATATGCATATCCTTAACATGTCTAAAGGATGGGTTAAAATAATTGCAAAGCAAGTACAATATTTTATGTAGAGAAAGCTTAACTGAATTCAGTGACTGGCCTGTGCTAGAATCCTGCTCTGGGCACTTTGGGGACCTGACATTCAGCATTCACTCCCTGGTCCCTCACACCCCATCACCTCCTCTCCTGGTGAAACCGTGAGCCAAGCTGCAGCCCAGTGGCATGTGGCATTTCCCTTTCCTTCGTGGGAAATCTATGTGAAACATCTATTGGTTTTACCAAGAGAGAAGCCTCAGGTAATGAAGATCAGGCACTTAAGCTCTTGTTGTTTTCCAGATGCCTTTGAATTCTACATGCAGGTGAGTGCAAGAACCAGTCAAACATGCCTGAGGCTGCCCACTAAGGATGCTCTGTCCTGTCCAGCGAGATCCTCTACCTGGCCCATGTCTGCCCACCCTCAGACTTGCAGAGATTAAGTGTTTGTCTGAATTAACCTTCAAGTAACTGTTTTCTGATTAATTATCGTATCCTTCAAATGTTGGGGATAGAGTCATTTTTATTTCCTTAAATTTTACACGATGCCACGGACAGGAACTTCGGAAATTTAAAACACGTGATCATGTTCTTAATGGATTTTTTAAAGCTATGTTTCAGGTACAGGAATTAGTCAGAGAAAGGTTAGATAATTGAATTTTCCTAAAGCTAGAAATGAAACAAACCTTACAAACGTGCTCTTATGTGTAAAGGGCTCCCCAGGTGGCTCAGATGGTAAAGAATCTGTTCGCAATGTGAGACACCTGGGTTTGATCCCCGGTTTGGGAAGATCCCCTGGTGGAGGGTATGGCAACCCATTCCAGCATTCTTGCATGAGAATCCCATGGACAGAGAAGCCTGGCAGTTACAGATCCAAAGGGTTGCAAAGAGTCAGACACGACTGAAGGGACTTACTTTACTTTTATCTAAAGAGCTTTGGTCTCACATAATGCAGGCTGCTTTGCTAGCAGTGTTCCAGGATAAACCATGGAGCTGATGTTTTCAAAAATTTCTCATGTCATGGTGATTCCAGGGTGAGGGTAGAGTAGGTACGTTTTGAGCCTGGAACATTGTTTTATACCAGAAAGTAGTAAAGCGCTCAAAACCAAGACAAGGATAAGTCACAGAGACACTGCAGCAAGGCTGGGGGATATCAAGATAATTAAACTGTAATAACCTTGAGTCCAAAATTCATACCAATAATGCATAAGAAACTGGGGACTAAGAGCGGGCTCTTATTTCTAGTAGAACTTCTAAGGCAAGCTAGTAAATGTGAAAGAATGTAGCAGAATGAAACCCATCATTTCTCAAACCTCACAGTAAATACTGATTCATGAAAAATACCATCCATTTATCCTAAATCAAGAGGGACATTCTGATGAAGAACAGACAAGTATTTATTTGCATGGCTTATCAGCTGCAAAGTAAAATTATAAACTGCAGTGCCAGAGAAATCAGAAAATCTTTTCATGGGGTGATTACAGCCGTGGATATCGTGGGCTTCTAGATCGAGTTCCTGGAGGAGGACACAGCATCTCCTAAGCCATGTTACAGCCAAAACATGAGCTGGTGTAACCACGGAGCAACAGCAGGCAAACCCCAGCTCAGAAACATGGTGTTAAAATGGAAATTCAGTGTATTCTCCAAAAATGTCCATGTCGTAGAAGCTAAGGAAAGGTTATAGAAATGATCCAGAGTAAAAGAGATGAGAGAGACAAAAGAAGTAAATGCAATATGAGATTCTAGACTGGACGTTGTACTGCTAAGAAAAAGAAAAAAGAAAATACTAGGTCTGTTGACAAAAACTGCAGTACAATGATAGGTTAGATAGAAGTGTTAGACCAATACTAATTTTACTACAGCTTATAACTGCTTTATGTATGTATGTACATATTAGTGTGTATAATGTGCACTGAAGGATTTAGGATAGAGGGTTATAGTGCATAGGACTTACTCTCATACGATTCAGAAACAATAGCATATATATGTATGTGTGTGTGTGCATGTGTGTGTTTATTTCCTCAGTCGTGTCTGACTCTGTGACCCCATGAACTGTGGCCCGCCTGGCTCCTCTGCCCATGGGATTTCCCAGGCAAGAATACTGGAATGAGTTGCCATTTCCTTCTCCAGGGGATCTTCTTGGCCCAAGAATTGAACTTGCATTTCCTGTGTGTCCTGCATTGCAGGTGGATTCTTAAACTGCTGAGCCATCAGGAAAGCTCCACGTATCTATATCTATATATCTCGATATTGATCTCAATCTCTATCTCTATATCTGTCTTTATCTGTATCATATCTGGAAAGAGAAAATACAAATGCAGTAAAAAATTCAAAACAAATCTTTTAATGGGTCAAGAGTATATAGGTGTTCTTTATACTCTTATTTTTCATTCTTGCAACATTTTTATGAATTTGTAAGTTTTTCCAAATGCTTCTGGAGAGTTTGAGAGCATCGTTTACTTCATAGGAGGGAAAGCAGGAGCTGGATTAAGTAAACAGTGTATCCATGGTACCAAAGAGCTCCATGATGGAGCTGAGACTTCAGCCACGTTTCCCCAGACCCTCCTTCCCCTCGCCCCTCCCACTGACTGGTGCCCCTCACAGTGCCCCAGAGCCTCTCCCCTCTGGATGTGAAATCCCCTGTGACCTTTCTCTTCCCTTTCTCCATTGTGGGTTCAACTCATGAAAGGGTGGGGTGACCACCTTCCGCGGTGCAGTGTTTGCAATGTTAGACGTGGAAGCAAAGATTGACTGCCCAGTGGAAACTCTAGAGTAGCAGTTTCAGTTGCGCCCACACATTCAGGCCTGAGAAGGAAGCTGCCCCACCAGCATTGCTGGGGCACCTGAAAAAAAAGAGGAAGCCTTACAATGTGGAGATGTGTGTACTCAGAGGCATAAATCACTAAAGACGGCGGCTCTGATGAATGCCATCTATGTCTCTGATTATTTTGGAAGGGGCTGCATTAGCATCAGTTGTTTTGTTTGTCTTTTCATGATCGTGGTGGTTTCTAGTACCAGTGTGCAAGAGGGCAGCTGTGAAAAAAGCACCCTCTTACACATGACAGCTACACAACCTGAGTGAGGACACAAGGGGTTCCCTGCGGGCACCGGTGGCTGAAGGGCAACGGGCGATGGTGAAGGAAAGCTGACACCTGAGCAGGTAGTATGGAGCGTGTCCCCAAGTCATCCCCTGCTACCACGCAGGGTGAACACACCAGCCCCGGTCGACCATGACTCTCACCCAAGCTGAGACTCCATCCATGCATGTGGAGCATCCAGCACCCTGCCACACTCATTCACTCAGTGCCAGGGGCATCCACACCCCTCTGTCATCTGAAAAGAAAAAAAGAAAAAGCCCAACTGATGCTTTAAGAAATGGAATCTGTTCTTGGGATTCTTTCATGTCACAGAAAGCAATTGTTTACAGATAACCCTGGAACCTTTGTCAGGAATACATCAAACCACTCGCTGGACCCCATAGCTGTTGCCAATGACACTGCTGGTTCCCACTCTGCAGCCACCTGGGCCCAGCTCTTCTTCACTGTCTTCTCAGGATGGCTTTTTCCCATCGAAATCTGGAAGTTAGTTCAGTTCAGTCGCTCAGTCGTATTCGACTCTTAGCGACCCCATGAATCACAGCACTCCAGGCCTCCCTGTCCATCACCAACTCCCAGGAGTTCACTCAGACTCACGTCCATCGAGTCGGTGATGCCATCCAGCCATCTCACCTCGGTCATCCCCTTCTCTTCCTGCCCCCAATATCTCCCAGCATCAGAGTCTTTTCCCATGAGTCAACTCTTCACATGAGGTGGCCAAAGTACTGGAGTTTCAGCTTCAGCATCATTCCTGCCAAAGAAATCCCAGGGCTGATCTCCTTCAGAATGGACTGGTTGGATCTCCTTGCAGTCCAAGGGACTCTCAAGAGTCTTCTCCAACACCACAGTTCAAAAGCATCAATCCTTTAGCACTCAGCTTTCTTCACAGTCCAACTCTCACATCCATACATGACCACTGGAAAAACAATAGCCTTGACTAGATGGACCTTTGTTGGCAAAGTAATGTCTCTGCTTTTCAACATGCTATCTAGGTTGGTCATAACTTTTCTTCCAAGGAGTAAGCATCTTTTAATTTCATGGCTGCAATCACCATCTGCAGTGATTTTGGAGCCCCCCAAAATAAAGTCTGACACTGTTTCCACTGTTTCCCCATCTGTTTCCCATGAAGTGATGGGACCAGATGCCATGATCTTCATTTTCTGAATGTTGAGCTTTAAGCCAACGTTGTCACTCTCCACTTTCACTTTCATCAAGAGGCATTTGAGTTCCTCTTCACTTTCTGCCATAAGGGTGGTGTCATCTGCATATCTGAGATTATTGATATTTCTCCCAGCAATCTTGATTCCAGCTTGTGTTTCTTCCAGTCCAGCGTTTCTCATGATGTACTCTGCATAGAACTTAAATAAGCAGGGTGACAATATACAGCCTTGATGTACTCCTTTTCCTGTTTGGAACCAGTCTGTTGTTCCATGTCCAGTTCAAACTGTTGCTTCCTGACCTGCATATAGGTTTCTCCAGAGGCAGGTCAGGTGGTCTGGTATTCCCATCTCTTTCAAAATTTTCCACAGTTTCTTGTGATCCACATAGTCAAAGGCTTTGGCATAGTCAATAAAGAAGAAATAGATGTTTTTCTGGAACTCTCTTGCTTTTTCCATGATCCAGCAGATGTTGGCAACTTGATCTCTGATTCCTCTGCCTTTTCTAAAACCAGCTTTAACATCAGGAAGTTCATGGTTCATGTATTGCTGAAGCCTGGCTTGGGAGAATTTTGAGCATTACTTTACTAACGTGTGAGATGAGTGCAATTGTGCGGTAGTTTGAGCATTCTTTGGCATTGCCTTTCTTTGGGATTGGAATGAAAACTGACCTTTTCCAGTCCTGTGGCCACTGCTGAGTTTTCCAAATTTGCTGGCATATTGAGTGCAGCACTTTCACAGCATCATCTTTCAGGATTTGAAACAGCTCAACTGGAATTCCATCACTTCCACTAGCTTTGTTCGTAGTGGTGTTTTCTAAGGCCCACTTGACTTCACATTCCAGGATGTCTGCCTCTAGGTGAGTGATCACACCATCGTGATTATCTGGGTCATGAAGATCTTTTTTGTACAGTTCTTCTGTGTATTCTTGCCACTTTTTCTTAATATCTTCTGCTTCTGTTAGATCCAGACCATTTCTGTCCTTTATCGAGTCCATCTTTGCACAAAATGTTCCCTTGGTATCTCTAATTTTCTTGAAGAGATCTCTAGTCTTTCCCATTCTGTTGTTTTCCTCTATTTCTTTGCATTGATCGCTGAAGAAGCGTTTCTTATCTCTTCTTGCTATTCTTTGGAAATCTGCATTCAGATGCTTATACCTTTCCTTTTCTCCTTTGCTTTTCGCTTCTCTTCTTTTCACAGCTATTTATAAGGCCTCCTCAGACAGCCATTTTGCTTTTTTGCATTTCTTTTCCATGGGGATGGCCTTGATCCCTGTCTCCTGTACAATGTCATGAACCTCCATCCATACTTCATCAGGCACTCTATCTATCAGATCTAGACCCTTAAATCTATTTCTCACTTCCACTGTATAATCATAAGGGATTTCATTTATGTCATACCTGAATGGTTTAGTGGTTTTCCCTACTTTCTTCAATTTAAGTCAGAATTTGGCAATAAGGAGTTCATGATCTGAGCCACAGTCAGATCCTGGTCTTGTTTTTGTTGACTGTATAGAGCTTCTCCATCTTTGAAAGAATATAATCAATCTGATTTTGGTGTTGACCCTCTGGTGATGTCCATGTGTAGAGTCTTCTCTTGTGTTGTTGGAAGAGGGTGTTTGCTATGACCAGTGCATTTTCTTGGCAAAACTCTATTAGTCTTTGCCCTGCTTCATTCCGTATTCCAAGGCCAAATTTGCCTGTTACTCCAGGTGTTTCTTGACTTCCTACTTTTGCACTCCAGTCTCCTATAACGAAAAGAATATCTTTTTTGGGAACTGCAAAGCGGAACCAAGATGGTCAGAAAATTGTGACACTCCTGCACAAACCGTCTGCTTCCCCACTCAGGTAGGATGCTGTAACTTGCACGCCTGCCACACGAAGGCCAGTGCCCTGCTTAAACAGCTGCCGTTTCAGGAAGAATTGCTCTTTTGGTTTGTTTAGAAGAAGTGTCTGGGGATGAGCTGGGTGAACTTGGGAAGCAGAAAGCCCTTTAGCTTAACAAAAAGAGGAAGACCAAATATTTACAAAATAGTATGGAATACAGAGAAAACCTGACCTAGATTTCAAAACTAATGGGCACCTTGCTACTAATGAGTAGACTGGCCCTTCTGGGTCTAACAGCAGTTTATGCCCCTGAAACATGCTCATCTAGGAAAGCCTCACACCCCCATGGTGGACGCTTCTGTGAAAGGAAAGGGCTGAGAACTGAGGTCAGAGGGTTTGCCCCAGATGGATCTGAGGACCAGATGAAGTATGAGAAGATGCTGCTGCCTCCTTGGGCCCTGAAGAAGGTTGCACATAAAGAGCCACACTTTTGAATGCTCCCACCCTTCCCCTGCCACCACAAGATACTTTCATTCTGTCTTCTTAGCAAGAGCAAGGAGTTCAAATCAGCCAGAAAGAATGGAATTGCTACTGATCAAAGTCTGTAAGAACTGATCTCATGAAAGAGCCTAATGTTAGCATTACACCAAATTATTTAGGTTCTACCCCATGGCCCAACCCTGGCAGGAAACTTTTGAAGAAATAAAGAAAATGTACCATTCTGGCTTTAATGCAGAAAATAAAGTTTTCACTCATTTTTTTCTTGAAAATCGAAAGACCCTCTCCTACGTCATAAGGGCGGGAAATATGCATTGCCAAGTTTAACTTCTGCCATCCAGTCACCAAGACTGAAGGCAAAAAGGAGACAGATTTCCGATGAATGGTGTTCTTTCTAAACGAAGGGTCTTTGTATTCACTGCTCACATAGATGCCTCCTGGGCCTCATGTTTTCAAAACTGTCTTTTACTTCATCCTGAATAATTTGGGGGTAATCTTACAGCCCAGCCCTGCCTTTCAGAGAAACATGTGTGGAATTTCTCTCTGTGTTCCTTTCAGGCAAGAAGATAATTCACATTTTTGAGAAGCTCCTGCTTTTTCTTCTCTGCCTCAGCTATGAACGGCCTAATAACTTCTAATTACTTGGCCTTGGGAAGGATGAGGAGTGGGCGGCTCTGCTCGGAGCTCGATGTCTTTGTTCTGGGTCAGCTGGCATGCACCTCTCTGCTCACATTGGTAGAGAACAGAGAATAGATTCTAATTAAATCCCGTATTTCTCAGAAAACTCAATCAAGTAAACTGACAACAATGTTATCAGTGAGCCTGTTGTCATGTTTGATCAAGTTCTTTCCAGAGCTATATAATCTCTCATAAAACCTCCCTGAATTGTACTGTTCAGAGGACCCTTTGAGCAGACCTAGTTTTCTCTTTTTTACTAGAATCCATGGGCATAGACGGGGTGAGGCAGTGATGTTTGTGAGGCTCATATCACTGACATGGTGTGATTCTTAGTTTCTGTTTTGTTTTTTTTTTAATTAACAACTTCCTCTCATCTTTGACTTTTACTGTTTTGCTATAAAACCCCACTCAGGACACACAATGATGTGTATTTTTCATTTATTACTAAAGTGGAAAGAATAAGATGCTTCAAGACTCAGTTCAGTTCAGTTCCGTTCAGTCGCTCAGTTGTGTCCTACTCTTTGCAACCCCATAGACTGTAGCACACCAGGCCTCCCTGTCCATCACCAACTGCTGGAGTTTACTCAAACTCATGTTCAATGAGATGGTGACGCCATCCAACCATCTTGTCCTCTACCGTCCCCTTTTCCTGCTGCCTTCAATCTTTCCCAGCATCAGGGTCTTTTTCAATGAGTCAGTTCTTCACATCAGGTGGCCAAAGTATCAGAGTTTCAGTTTCAGCATCAGTCCTTCTAATGAATATTCAGGACTTCTTAAAGCTGAAATACATCCAATATCTACTGTTTTCCAGGACCTGTACATGCATCTCCCATGCATTATCTTGTCTGAAGCCTAGAACAACCCAAGTTATTAATTGTACTTTGGAGAAAAGGAAACTGAAGTGCTATGCAAACTAAATATCTTGTTCAGGTCACAGAGTAAAGAAAGTATCTCAAAACTTACAGAGTAGATGGGGAGCAGGAAGTAAAAAAACATAAAACCACTCTGTGCTGGGCAATTAAGTTCTGATCTATGGGTCCACATCTGTTAGGGTTCTAACAGGAAATAGACCCTGAATAAGAGGATTTATAAAGTTTTATTTTTAAAGATGCTAATGACAGAGCGTGGGGTGGGTTGTAGGACTTTGGAGGCTGCCATCAATTGAGCTATTATAGCCCCCAGCACCAGTACTGGGGTGAGGGGATGGAAGAGCTCTGAGAGGCTTCCAGGAGACAAAAACGATGATGTACATGCAACCAGGTGCAAGGAGATGGTCTCTGAAGACCCTCACTCGGGGAAACAGCCGGAAGCCACCCCTCAGGAACAGAGCTGAGACCTCCTTCTCCTGCTTCTCCCCCCTGCAGGGGAAGCCCTCCTGGAGTCCAGGGGGCATAGCAGTCCTGCCAGGGGAGGAGGAGAAAGGGGAGGGAGGATGCTGGAGGGAGGGGGGAGATGCCGGGTGCAGGCTCCATTCTCACTTCCCATCCGTGACCCTGCTTCTCCGTTCTGCACCTGCCTCTTGCCTGGTGTCTGCTTCTCCATTTTGGACTCACTTAGAGGGATATGGACGACCCACAATGATGACAAAGGAGGCATCTTCATTTCCGGGGTCAAACATAGGGGAGGTGAAGCTAGAGAAAAGCTTATAAACAGGGCAGGTGGAAGAAGGCTAGGCTGTGAGCTGACCTCCTTCCTAGGGTCCCCGGCCTGGGCGTCACCCTCTTCACCTAGTTGGTGATAGATCACTTGGCTGAAATCCAGACCCATTTATTCGTGGTTTTGGCCATCAAACTTTATTCCCTTTAATTAGAACTCTTGCTGAGGGACATTCAGGAGATTGCCCCACACTCAGGGACCTCTCCATTTCTGCTTTATTTCATGCATTTGTTACCACCATTAATAAGCACATGTCATGAGCTTGCATTAAGTTACTGCGTGCTGGAGCAACAAAGATAATTAAAAGCTGCTCTGTCACTAAAGAATGTTCAAACTGGTAAGAGAATTTAAAAATTCCGACAAGAAACTTAAATTCACTTTTGGAAAGTGACAAAACCCATGTGGGGGGCGGGAGGGCAGATAGATCATGAGTATTCATTGTTGAGAGGAGGGAAGATTAGTTTTAATCTTTGAATCAGAAGCCCAAGGTTCAACTTCATCCCTAGAATCCCCTTCCTAGAGACCTAGAATAATTCTGTCCCAGATTTGGGCTCGTACTCTGACCTTCTCCAGGAAGTGACACTGATCCATGCTGTACGGGAGCAGATGTATGTTGCTCAATCCTAACCCATGAATGGGTTTTCATGTTTAAGTCTGTTCTCACCAACAAAATAGCCAACTTCTCAAAGACTTCCCTCTGTCTTCTGACTGCCTGTAGCGCTGGAGGTGTTTCCAGTCAGCAAACACTCAGTCAAAGACAGATGAGTAGTTTGAAACAAAGAAATGAGCAATAATTCGAGTTACACAGCAGCCAAGGCTAAGAGGAGGCCACCTGGGCTCTGGTGCAATGCCCTGGCTCATGACACCACCTGGTGTAAAACTCAGTAAGAGGAAGCTAGTCTTCCCTTGTATTTAGATGAGTCCATGGACACTCACAGGCTTCCAGACACATCTCCTCCCTTCTCTTCAGGACTCCAGGAAAATCCTGCCAGCATTTGAGAAATGTTTCTTTGTATGTCTGGATTCTTTACTCTCCTGTGAGCCCCTGAGGACCAGAATCTGTGTCTTATTTGTTTTAGTGTCTCTTGTACAAAACAGTTCCTGATGAGTGAAAGGCATCTGGTGCTTGCTCTTTGAGAGGTTTCTCCCACTGTTGTCTCTTTTTTATTACTTTGTTGTTCAGTCAGCAAGTTGTGTCCAGCTCTTTGCAACTCCATGGACTGCATCACACCAGGCTCCCCTGTCCTTCACTATCTCCCGGAGTTTGCTCAGACTCATGTTTTTCCATTGAGTCAGTGGTGCCATCTAACCATCTCATCCTCTATTGCTCCTTTCTGTTCTCAGTCTTTCCCAGCAACAGGGTCTTTTCCTATGAGTCAGCTCTCTGCATCAGGTAGCTAAAGAATTAGAGCTTTAGCATCAGCTCTCCCAATTAATATTCAGGACTGATTTCTTTTAGGATTGACTGGTTTGATCTCCTTGCAGTCCAAGGGACTCTACAGCAACACAGTTCAAAAGCATCAACTTTGGTGCTTAGCTTTCTTTATGGTCCAACTCTCACATCCATACCTGACTACTGACAAAACCATAGCTTTGACTATATGCACCTTTGCCAGCAAAGTGATGTCTCTGTTTTTTTTAATATGGTGTCTAGGTTGGTCACAGCTTTTCTTCCAAGAAGCAAGCATCTTTTGACTTTATGGCTTCAGTCACTGTCTGCAGTGATTTTTAGAGCCCAAGAAAATAAAATCTGTTACTGCTTCCACTTTTTCCCCATCTATTCACCATGAAGTGATGCAACTGGATTCCATGATCTTAGTTTTTTGAATGTTGTTTTAAGTCAGCTTTTTCATTCTCTTCTTTCACCTTCATCAGAGTCTCTTTAGTTCCTCTTCACTTTCTGCTTTTATGCATTTTGATAAATCTGTATTTCTCATGTGATTCTTGTCACAATGTCACATCAATCCCCATTCTACAGGCAGAAACATGGAGGCTGTCGCAGATGGAAGAACAGTCCCTAACACCTCCTTCCTGAATCTGTGTCTGAGATGGCTCCAAGCACTTTATACGTTCTCATGAAAAGTCTGAGAAAGATGAAAGTGAGATCAGCATGACTTCCTGGGGGGAAACTGAAGCATAGGTAACAGAGGTAAGCCACCTGAGGTCTCAGAGATATTCAGTGGAGAAGCCGGGGTCAAGACTGCTTAGTGCTCAATTTCTTTTTTTTTCACTTGGAGGAAAATTGTTTTATAATATTGTGTTATCTTCTGCCATGCATGCATCATGGTATCACCGACTCAATGGACATGAGTTTGAGCAAGCTCCAGGAGTTGGTGATAGACAGGGAAGCCTGGAGTGCTGCAGTCCATGGGGTTGCAAAGAGTCAGACATGACTGAGTGAACTGAACTGACTGACTGCCTTACATCAACATGAGTCAGTCATAAGTATACATATGTGCCCCCTTCTTGAATCTCCATCCCACCTCCAGCTCAAATTCTTAAGGACCCACCAGTTTGCCTTTCTTTAAAGACAGGTCAAGGGCACGTATGCTAAGTTGCTTCAATTCTGTCTGACTCTTTGTGACCCTATGGACCATAGTCTGCCAGGTTCCTCCGCCCATGAGATTCTCTAGCCAAGAATACTGAAGTGGGTTGCCGTGCCCTTCTCCAAGGGTGTGGAGAAACCCAAGAAAACACATCATGCCTCCTGTGAAGGATGAAGTCTGTGCTCCTGAGACTGTCTCCTTCTCTCCAGCCACAGCGTCTCCATCTTTGAGAACTCTTACTAACATCCATTTCACTCACACAAACTCTTTCTCCAACATCAGCCCCGTGGTGTGCTTTGAATGTTCTGCATAGGAAACATAGGTGTATCTGCCACTCTTTGGTTTTCAAAACACCAACATCTCTGACTGAATTATCTTCAACCTTTGTAAATATACCAAGGAAGTAAGTCCGTCACCTGTCCATGCCTGGACTCCCCCCAAAAACACATTTTCAAATTTTAAAATTGAGAGAACTGTTGAGAAAGAGCTAAAAATTTGAGATCTATCCCATAATATCTGTGTGACCTTGTCAGTTCTACACATGTACTCTTCCTCATCTGAAAAATAATATTGTTTTGTGATGTAAGAGCAATTACAATAACCATGGTAATCAGCAATGGAGTATCATGAAGATAAACGAGTGGAAAACAGGTTTTAAGATTAATAGTGATCAATGAAATATATGATCAGTATTAACTCAGATTCATTTAGTTCCACTCTATCAGAACTCAAACAGAAGCTCCAATAGTTTAGCTGAGTCAGTATCCCAGGCAGCAGGGTGGCAGTCTTCAGACTCCAGCTGTTCATTTATTGGCCAATGTGCATACGTGGTGGGCTCTCCAAACCCATCAATGTTATAGAATAGAAAGGTCCTGTGGTTCTGGAATGAAACACAATTATGTGACCCTAGGCAAGCTATTTGCATTGCAACATATTTACACTTGCAAGAGTTATAATAACTCGCAGAGTTGTCTCAGGAATAAAAATTGATAGTAAACATACTGTGCCCAGCTCAGGGTTAGAGTTGAAAAAAATGTCCCTTTTCTCCTCCTTTTTGGATAGAAGTATCTTTATGAAATGAAAAGAACTCACACGCAAATTTAAAGTTTCTAGTTATCTAGTACTTTTATTAACAAATAAACTTGCCGGGCCTTCTCTTTTCTCCTGTGCCAAATCTTTGATCATTTTATTGATTTCATACTCCATTTGTGATGAGAATGTCTCTTGAGAAATATCCCCAGCAGGAGGTTTGCTCACAAAGTAGAAGACAGTTTGTTTGATTAGAGGAGAGATTATTTTGTACTCGCTTTCTCCATATACTACAAAACTCTCTTCTTACAAAACACCAAAATAATTGTATGTCTCTTTTCATATCTTATATAAGAGCTACCTACTTACATGAAATAAAGGAAGAAAATTGGTTTGGTGAGTGAGAAGATTTGATTTTACTTTCAGTTCTACAATTTTATTTCTGATATCATGGGGAAAGCGTAATTTTATAAACCTCAGTCTACTTGTCTACAAAAAGGGAATTTTAATGAGGCAAAGTCTGTAAAAGTTCTGAACACAAACCTCTTACATAGTAGGATTGCTTGTCAATTTATATCCCCATCATCTTCTCTCATAAGGGTGTAATATGAATTTTAAGAAGCTATGTAGAAGTTTCACAAAGAAGGGCAATGTCTCCTGCACAAAAGACACTCTTGGTAAGTGTTTACATAATTACACTGATTTAAAAGATATAGAAGGCAAGAGAAAAAGACAACGGAAGACGGGATAGTTGGATGGCATCACCGACTCAATGGGCATGAGTTTGAGCAAGCTCTGGGAGAAAGTACAGGGAAGCCTGGCATGCTGCAGTCTACGGAGTCACCAAGAGTTGGCGCAACTGAGCAACTGAACAATGACAAAAAGATATAGATAATTCAAATTTGATAGGGATGCACTGATATTTCGTTATTAAAAAGCAATGCAGCACATAATATTTGCATATTTTGAATACGGATGTATTTGCAGCTCAAAATCCACTGTGTTCAAATCTTTTTCTGTTGGTTGATTTATTTTTCACAGATGATCTTGAATGAGGTAGCAGTTTCATGGGAAGAGGCTTTATTAATAATTTGGAATCAGAGTTGATTTTAAACACTACTCATAAGCCACATGAAATTTGGAATTTGCATATTTTATTGACTTGAAGATGTATATGTAACACTGATATGAAAGAAAATACTGCCACAAAGGCATAATTGCTAATGCATTAATTGTGAGATGGATCCTTATTTCAAAGATATTAAGGCAAAACGTAGGCCAGCAAAATAAATTATTTAACTTCTATGATCTTGAGTTTCTCCATTAGAAAAAGGAGGCTGATGATGACTCAGAGTATACTGAAAGAATATCGTGAAAAGGGGATGAATATTCTTTTTAAACTCTAAAACACTCTACAAATACCATTTTTAGACGAAGAGCTCCAAGAGTAAGACACTCAGATATGAGATAGGAAACATCTTTTGCCCTCTTGGCCTATTTTGGTACTAAATATTTCTTTTATTTTCTCTCCTGATGATGCTCTCACAGGATGCTTAGGAAATGTCATGATGAGAAAGTAACATATCCTATGTCTACTTCATAATATAATTATGGAGAGGCCCTGAATTTGAATGACTTGGGTTTAGGTGTGGCCTTCTCAAAGGATTTACTTCAACTTTTAATTGTTTTTAGCAATTATCCAGATACAAAGTTAGCAGTTTAATAATTAATGATGGAAAATTCTGTATCCCATTAAGATTATTCATAAAAGAGTTAACATCAAATTTCAGCCAAATCTAGAAAATACAAATAAGAAAGCCAGTCATTTAAAAAAAAAAAAAAGAATCAAGAAAATCATACAGGCCTGTATGAAACAGTACAGAAAGAACTGTACTATTTAAATTTTAAAAAAATTCAGAATTTTTTAATATATCTGGGATACCAGATATGAACACTTTCACAGAATTGTAAACAGATCCATTGGACTTCAAATTTGGGGATTGCAGAGAGAGAGAGAGAGAGAGAGAGAGTCATGCTTTCTAGGGTATCTGTTATACTGAGTGTCAGATAACACACCTAAAGGAGTACATGTCATTTGAAGGAAAAAGGTTAAATGTTGCATATTCATTGTCTCTTGGGCTTTTGCCAGTACCTCTTGGTGTGATCAGCACCGGTGCCAAGAAACACGATGATTAATGTCTCACGAGTCCCTTCTGTGCTTCTGAGCTTTTTCTCCCCTCCTGTTGCCACTGGAAGAAGCTGTAACCGTTTGCTAAATTTGATTCATTCTGGTAAATTTCTATGAGCTAATGAAACTCAAATGTTTTGCAAGTTGCAAAGATTGTGGAAAACTATAGAATACCATGAGGACAGCATTAACAAAGTTGAGATATTTGATAAGAATAGGTTTTAAAACACAAAAAAAGAGCCAGACCCCAATGAATATTTCCACATTGGCCATGTGGATTCTTCCAGTCTTATCTCCTGAATGACTCAGATAATTCAGTCTGCATTAAAGTTGTATTTCCTCCATCTTCAAGCCTCTGATTAGGGTGTTTCCTTCACCTGGAATATTTTCTTCCCCACTTCTACCCTGTTGGAATTCTAGACATGTTTCATATTTCGACTCTGTTCCCCCTTCTTCCATAAAGTCCTAATCTTCATGCAATCTCTCTCCCATAAAGCATTTCAATTAACATATCCTTTATATATCCAGAGTAGCTCTTAATCTAGTTACTCAGGGATTTAGAGATGTCTGTGTCCCTTATAGAATTGAATTTCAATGTTTTAGTCATACTTAAAATGCCAGAGTTCAGGCATGTAATTACTCAACATGTGTTGGTGAAATTTTATTTTGAAGACTGGAGAAAAAAAGCACCTTTGTAATTGCGACAGGAAATGATATTAATTTAATGTCAAGAAATAATGATTGTCACAAAATAAATGATACCACATGGTTGCTGCACTCCCATGCCCACTGTTTGCCACATTAAAATTACCTCCACCCCTTCACTCCCACTCAAGAACAACAGAGCTCAGCTTCAGTGCCATTCATCTTCTCACGAAACCCCTTACATTTCCTGTACTTTCCCAACCAAACAACCAGGATGAAACTGTTTCTAGGAAGTATAACAAATATAACAAGGTCCATTTAAGGTTTCCAAGCTAATCCCTTAGATGCCAACAAGAACGCTGGATTCTGGGTTCAAGAGCTTATATATTGGTTTAGGAATTCAGAGGGCAGGTTGGATCTACTAATGACCCAGGTAAGAGCAGTTCTGCCAGAGGACTAGAAAAGCTATGTGAAAGGATGAGTCCAGGGTATATCAGTTATCTCTGGCCTGTGACAAGTTACCACCAAAGCTTGGAAGTTCAGCATAACACACAGCTTCTTAGGGTCAGGAACAAACAAGGGTTCAGCTTAGCACAGTGCTCTGGCTCAGGGTATCCTGAAAGGTGATAGTCTAGCTGTTGGGTAGGAGTGACAACCTCTGAAGGCTTGACTGTGAGCTTCCAAGGTGCTACCTCACGTGCCTGGAATCTGGAGGCATCAGTTCTTGGCATGTGAGCCCATCTACAAATCAATCAGATTCCCTCAAATCAAGTGATGGGACAGAGAGGAGAGTGTGTGAGACAGAGAGAGAGGGAGAGACAAAGATAAAGATAGAGGAGAAGGGCACTCAAGAAGCTGCTGTAGATTTTATGACCTGGTCAGACACCATCATTTCCTCCTTATTCTGTGTCTTGGAAGCAAGTCTAGCCCACACTCAAGGGGAATGCTGTTAAGCTCTCCTCTTAAAGGGAAGACCGAGGATGCTGGAGTCCTGGACTTCATGGGACACCTAGACCAGGGCAGGTGTAGAAGGCCATGGACACACAGTGTGATGTCAGCTCAGGCTTCATGGCTCCTGTCCATGGGAAAGCAAGAGCAGCCCCAGGCCATCAGGACTTCCCCAGGCATGTGGGCCAATAACCAAGTGCTTTCTGCCTTGAAGATTCAGTAATATTTCAGGTTCCTGCTTATTCATTGTTTCCTCCCCTAAATTGTCTCCATACCAGACTCAGTCATCAGATAGTAAGAAAATGATTCAGGTTTTTCCCTCTCAGTTCTCATTAAATGACATGTGCCATTACAGCCACGGCAACCAAGTGGGCTTTCCCCAGAACATCCACGTGCAGCTGAGCTGTATTCATCCCCTCCCCCGATGCCCCCATGCCAGACTCACCCCTTCCAGGGCTGCCGTCTGCATCTGCAGCAGCTTATTGGTTCTGCTCCCCTGGGCCTAGAACAGCTGATGGACACGCAACATACATGGTAGGATGACACGGCTCCGAAATGAAACCCTATACCTCATTCAGATTTCTGGGATCTGGATGCTGAGCCAAGACAGCATGAGCTTATCACCCCTCCCCCACCCTCGGGCTGGGGAAGGTAACCATTAGTTACCTGCAATTAGTAACCATTGCAGAGCATTTAAAGATGAAACATCTGAGATTGATGGTCTCCATTATCATGGTTAATAAAAAGAGAAGACAAGTTGATGCCGTGGAGGAAGCTCTAGATTCTAGTCCAAAAGTCCTGTTCTGAGGAGACAGGCTCTGTGGCCACATTTCTAGATTCTTAGGATGGTGAAATGTGTACCTCCCTCTCTTTTACCACTTGTGGGCTGTAGATGCTGGTTCAGAACCAACCTCCCCACTGCCCACACTCTCTCTGCAACTAGTCTTCCAACTCAACTAGTTTTACCTCTGGCAGCAAGTTGGGAAGGAGGGTCTCCTTACTTAAACCTCCAGGATTTCATGATTTTTATTTTGGGGGTCCTCCATACTACCCTGGCTCTTAGTTGACAATATATTCTGCTAAAAATCGTGAGACTGGAAGAAGGGCATTTGGACAATATTCCCATGTGCCTTTGTCAAAGTCTGTTCTATAGACTTGAGGTCACAGAACATCTATCTCAAATGCTTCCAGGAGGTTTCCTGGCTCACCTGGACTTCTGGTCAACCTGTTATTCATAGCTGTCTCTTAGGCATAGTAGATGCTCCTGCAAGTGGGGTTACTCTGTCAAGCGCCTCCAGACTGTCTCCTGGAAGCCACCTAAAAGGGTGGTAGAATATAAATGTGGCTTGTATTTGGCCTGTCTTCGTTCTACAAGAGAAAATGAAAATAAAGACAAAGTAGGAGGCACAGTGTTCAATTTGCCTCCTGTGTCCTGATACAACATTTCCCTTTTAAGCAGAGGTTTCTTAGAGTGTAGAAAAACGTGTTTCAGCAAAGAAAGGCCAATTTTCAAAACCACTCATTTGGCAAATGCGCAAGTCCTCAAACTGGAAAGCCCTGCTTCTGGGTCCTCGCAGTTTACCTAATCCCAAAGCAGTGGCAATCATTTAAAAAAAATTTTTTTTTCCAGCTCTGCCAATAGCCTTGGGCTCTGCTTGCCACGGTAACGTACACAAAAGAGAGAGATGGTGATAAGGGGCTGCTTATGCAACTGAAATGTGCTGCCATCTGTGTAGAATGTGAGTCTGCATGAAGAGCTACCGGGCACAAAATTTATGGCACTCTTTTTTTTTGTTGTTTTTAGCAACTGCACCTCCCTCACTATAATGCTTTCATGGGATCAGCCAGTTTATTCCTTGGCTGATAACCCATCCAGTCAAGTCAGAATGTCTGAATCAAGAGCTCTATGAGATGGAGTATTTGACCAGAGGATAATCAATACATCACATTTTTCTATCATATTAACTGATATGGTAAAATTTTCACTATTGTATGGATCCAGTTCCCCAAAAGAACAAATAACTTGGAAGAATTTAGCCCTTCTCAAAATCTGGCCGGCATTCAAAGTGTATAAGAATCTCTAGAGGTCTGCTTCTCTACATTATAAAATAATGCGTCTTCAGCATATTCTTCTTTTTCTTGATGTTGAATTGCATGCACTTACTGGGATGGAATCAATGAGGGATAAAAATCCTACAAGGATATCTTGATAAAGCCATTCTGTCCTAAACCATTCATTTACAAAAGACTGACAAATTCAATTACGCCATGGATTTTCCTTTTAGTAGGAAAAGGCAGATAGCTAATCAGAGCCAACTAATAGAAACAGGCATTTTCACATTAGGATCCCAAATATTCTTATTTGTTTGTATTTGATGCCTAAGATGAAGTGCTGTCTTTTTCCAACCTCATGTCAAACATATGCTCAGCATAGGATGGTGCCTTAAGCAAATCCAGGGTCAGTGAGGCCAAAAGTTCTAATGGCTGCTGGTGAGGGGCATGGCTGTTGGAATAAAACACCACAAACTGGGAGACTTAGCATAAGAGACAGTTATTGTTTTACAGTTTTGGAGAGTAGAACTCCAAAATCATGGTGTTGGCAGGACCATCCTCCCCCTGAAATCTATAGAGAGTCTTTCTTGCCACTTCCAGCTCTAGACTTAATACCAATCCTTGGCCTCCCTTGGTTAGCACGTGTCTGTCTTCACATGTCATTCTCCTATTTGTGTCTCTCCTCTTCTTTTAAGGACACCAATCATATTGGGTTTGGGGCTCACTGCAGTCCATCATAACCTCATGCTAGCCAATTTTATCCTCAATGGCCCTATTTTCACATAGGGTCACATCTGGAGACATTGGGAGTTGGGACTTTCACATATCTTTCTGGGGGACACAATTCAACCTATAATAGATTGCATACATCCCAATTGGTTTTGCAGCCTGTCCAGCAGCAAGAGCTGAAATACAGGATGTAACAATCAGATGGGTATCTTTGTAGGTGTTTTGCTGGAAAGAATAATGAACAAAGATGTTTGTATCAGATCATATTAGGATTAACAAACCCCAGGGAAGCAAGGCCAATGGAACCAACCTTTCCCACTTACTTCAATGCATAGGACTCCCCTGGGTGTCCTGGGGACACTTCAGTGGGTTCTAAGTAGATGTGGGAACTGGCACCACAGGTGACCACTAAAGGTCCCATTTATTGATGTTGCTCAAATGAACTCAACATGCTTAGGGGTGGGGGGTTGACCAGAAATCCACTCTTGTTTTTACCCAGGAGAGATTTCTCTCAGGGGGACTAAATGACTCCGACTCAGTTCTTGATGCCAGAATCATAATGTCAGCGTGCTCCTCTCTAGTGGGAAAGCTGTGTTGCACAGGCTGGAAAGTTCGTTTCAGTGTGAATGTGAATTCATTTTCTGCCAACTGAGCTATGAAAGAGGCAAAGTCAGGAATTGTTTTAGTAAGAATGGGAACCAAACATGTGGAGTCAGTTGGGTGATTCAAATGCTATGTTATCTATCAAAGTCTGGTGCAGCTGTTTTCTCAAACATTTCATTTAAAAGTGGATAAAATAATAATGATTAAAGCTGATATTTATGACAAAGTTATCCTGTGTTATGCATTGTCCTAACACAACTATTCTATTTCTTTTACTTTCAATTCTTGTCTTCTCACCAATGTTATGGCATCGGTGGTGTTACTAATCTCATTTTGCAGATAAGAATGCAAAGAGGCTTGCCCAAGACTAGATAGTTAATATGTGGCAAACACAGGCCAAGAAATCTCATCAGCTTCTTTCCAAAAAGCAGACCTTTCCTCACCGTGTTATCCTACCCACAGGGAGTCTCTGCAGAGGCTGGTGGTAGATTCCTTCTCCTAGCTGTTGCTCGCTGCCTGACCTCTCCTTTTCAACAATATCTTCTGTCCTCCACTCAACATACACACGCTAATTATTTACCATGCTGGCTCCAAACAAATAATGCTCTTACTGTCTCTGGAATGGAAGACTCTTGATTTTTAATACATGTATATAAAACATGATATATAATATATAATGTATAAATATGTTATATATTTATATTGTACATATTATAGATTATATAAATATGTTATATATGACATATATTCCTGTATTATATATAATAATCACAAATGTATTATATATATGTATTATTTTATGTACAGATATTTCTCTAATTATATAAACCTGATAAACCATAAAAATTTGCATATTGTACATATTTAAACTATGTAAAAATAGATGATATATAACATATATTCCTATACTCTATTTAATGTATAAGTATTAAATGTATTCTATATATATGTATTATTTTATGTACAGATCTTTCTCTACTTACCAGACTTATGTAAGTAGAGACTGATAAATGCATCAGAAGTTGAAAACATTGTAAGTAAAAAATGCATTTAATTTACCTAACCTTAATGTAGCCTGCTGCTGCTAAGTCACTTCAGTCATGTCCGACTCTGTGCGATCCCATAGGTGGCAGCCCTCCAGGCTCCCCCGTCCCTGGGATTCTCCAGGCAAGAACACTGGAGTGGGTTGCCACTTCCTTCTCTAATGAATGAAAGTGAAAAGTGAAAGGGAAGTCTTTCAGTTGTGTCCGACTCCTAGCGACCCCATGGACTGCAGCCCACTAGGCTCCTCCACCCATGGGATTTTTCCAGGCAAGAGTACTGGAGTGAGGTGCCACTGACTACCTTAAACATCCTCAGAACACTGACATTAGTCCACAGTTGGGTAAAATCATCCAGAACAAAGCCTGTTTTATAACAGAGTGCTGAAAATCTCCTGTGATTTATTGAATACTGTGCTGGAAGTGTCATTTGGGTGCAGAACAGTTGTCAGGGTGGAAGCTATTTACCCTTTGGATCACGTGGCTCACAGGAGCTGGGACTGTCCCTGCCCAGCCTCACCAGAGGGTTTCTCACAGCATGTCGCTCGCCTTGGAAAAGATTAGAATTCAAACTTCATGTGCCGTTAGTACTGCATGCATGTCATAATGTCAGAAAATACGGTGAGCCATCCTAAGTCAGAAGAAATCCTTTCAAGAAGACTCAGTGTGTCCAGGAAGCAGATGCTGGTGAGCCCAGCAGGTCAGCACCCGCAGGGCTGGAGTGAGTCTTCCTGACCAAGTGCTGGATGCGCCCCACCCTGAAACTGAAAGTGAAAGTCGCTCAGTCGTGTCTGACTCTTTGCGACCCCATGGACTATACAGTCCATGGAATTCTCCAGGCCAGAATACTGGAGTGGGTAGACCCCCTTCTCCAGGGGATCTTCCCAACCCAGCAATTGAACCCAGGTTTCCTGCATTGCTGGCGGATTCTTTACTATCTAAGCCACCAGGGAAGACCATTCCCCACCCTGACCTTGGAGAATAATGTGTAGCAGTGACCACAGAGAGAAATTCCAGAATACGAAGGTGGCGCTTAGGTTCTGCTAAGCTCTAAATGTCCTGAATAGATTATTTAAAACCTGTCAGGGGAAGAGGATTAATCAAAGAACCCTAAAACCTACTCCATAATGCTATTTTGATGCTGAGTGATATATGGAATTAGATCCCTCTGGAATACACATTCCATTCCTCATATAACTGCACAAATGCTCATGACCAAGGTTTAAACATGGCAATATTTTGCATAATGTGAGAGGTGGGGGAAGTTAGGGCAGTAGCTGCTCTTGCCAAAAAGGCTGGACTTGAGGAGAAACAGTGTAGCAGAAACAAGTGGCATCTTGTATTTTGAGGAGGACTCCTGATCCTCTTTAGGAATCTTCTCTGCTTGTGCCAATTCCAGATTCTCTCTCTACCTCTGAACAACCATTGCATGCGTGGTCAGTCTCTTCAGTTGTGGCTGACTCTTAGTGACCACGTGGACTCTAGCCTGCCAGGCTCCTCTGACCATGGGATTCTCTAGGCAAGAACACTGGAGTGGGTTGCTATGCCCTCCTCCAGGGGATCTTCCGACCCAGGGATCAAACCTGTCTCTCCTGCAGCTCCTGCATTGCCAGATGGGTTCTTTACCACTGGCCCCGCCTGGGAAGCCCCAATACCCATAGTACGTACAGGCAATTAAACAAGATTTATTACTTAGTTATGCTGCAGTTATTTCATGTCTGCATTATATCTACCCAAGTTTTTAAATCCCTGGAGAAGTGAGAAGTATAATTTTTCAGATACCTTTCAGAACAGTGGAATATATTAATGTGTATTTAGATTAATACTATCTATGACAGATGTTGGAGAAGGAAATGGCAACCGACTCCAGTGTTCTTGCCTGGAGAATCCCAGGGACGGGGGAGCCTGGTGGGCTGCCGTCTATGGGGTTGCACAGAGTTGGACACGACTGAAATGACTTAGCAGCAGCATGACAGATGTTATTCTAAGTAGTTTCCATATATGAACTCATCTCATCTTCAAAACAAGCTATGAGGTAGGTGTGATGATTATTCACGTTTTTTAATAACAAAGAGGTTGAGTCATAGAAAGATTATGTTGTTTGACCTGTTTGAAACTGAATGTTTGTGTCCTCCCTATATTCATATATTGAAGCCTTAACCCCAGATGTGATGGTGTTAGGAGACAGGGCCTTCGGGAGCTGGGAGGGTCACGAGGGCGGAACCATCATAAATGGAACTCATGTTCTTATAAACCTGAATGGCCTAGTGGTTTTCCCTACTTTCTTCAATTTGAGCCTGAATTTTTCAAGAAGGAAATGATGATCTGAGCCAGAGTCAGCTCCCAGCCTTGCAGTTGCTGACTGTATAGAGCTTTTCCATCTTCGGCTGCAAAGAATATAATCAATCTGATTTTGGTGTTGACCACCTGGTGATGTCCATGTGTAGAGTCCTCCCTTGCATTGTTGGAAGAGAGTGTTTGCTATGTCCAATGCATTCTTTTGGCAAAACTCTCTTAGCCTTTGCCCTGCTTCATTCTGTACTCCAAGGTCAAACTTGCCTGTTACTCCAGGTATCTCTTGACTTCCTACTTTTGCATTCCAGTCCCCTATGATGAAAAGGACATCTTTTTTTGGCATTAGTTCTGGGAGATCCTTATAAACAGGACACAGAGAGCTCCATCGCCCCTTCCTCCATAAACGAGGCATGAACTGTGAACCAGGAGGACCCTCACCAGAAGAGGACCCTGCTGGTGCCTCCATCTTAGACTTCTGGCCACCAGCATTGTGAAGGATAAATCTCTATTGTTTACCATCCACCCAGTCTGCGGGATTTTCTGACAGCATCGGAACAAGCTAAGACACTAGCATGCAGACCCGAGCTGATCTCTAAGCAGTGCCCTTCCACTGAGAGGCTGCTGGGCGTGGCCAGCATCTGATGAGTGCTAAGCAAACAGCAGATGAAAACAGACTGTGTTATGTTGTGCTTGAAAAGCCAGTAATCAAATGTCATAAGAGTGTATCTCAGTTAGGCTCAAAAGAACTGGACTTAGAGGAAAATAAGAAAGGAGGACACAATTATACAATGTAGATTGTATAATTGCATTACTCAGCTGCTCTGGGACCCAGGCAGCAGCTACACCCACACAGAAATGACCCTCTGGCCCTCCACATGGCTCAGAGAGCCTCCATGTGAATCCCACACCATTGCTCAAATTCTTGACCTTGACCTATTAATTAGTTCAGTATATGCCTATGAAGTAGTGTGATGTATGCCGAACACCTTGACCACATCACTTATGCTTGCGGCTGTGACTTCACTTGGGCCTGGAATTTCTATCTGTTTCTCACCCCTGGCCTTCAGGTAGTTCTTTCCTTCTCAGCTACAGTCCCAGTGTTTCCGTTAAGCCAGTTATTCTCAACCAGCCCACTGCCTCCTTAAGAAAGTAAATGAGATGATAAATATAAAGTGATTGAGAAATAGGACACAAGATTCAGTGTTCCAGCATCAAAACCTTTTTGATTTTCCATAAATGGTGAAGGAATTGCTGCCTGTACCTAAGAAAATTATTTTTTGTGTGTGTGTGTAGAATAAATAATCGTAAGGAAAAACAAATGCATGCCAAACCTAAGATTCACAGGGAGATGCAGGGCAGACAGAACAGCCAAATAATCTTTAAAAAAAAGAACAAAGTTGAAGGACTCACACAGCTGGTACCACTCATTCCTAGAGGCCTCCTATCTTCCCTGACAGGTGGTCACCCCCATCTCAAAGCCAGAAATAAAGTATCCTCCTCACGTAAAATCTCCCTGCTCATACTTTGTTCTTATTTACGTATTTGGTTTGCTCATCTTTATTCAGGATGAGGGGCTTCCCAGGCTACTCAGTGGTAAAGAATCTGTCTGCCAATGCAGGAAACTTGCAGGAGGTGGGGATTTGATCCCTGGGCTGGGAAAATCCCCTGGAGGACGAAATGGCAACTCGCTCTAGTATTCTCACCTGGAGAAGTCCAAGGACAGAGGAGCCTGGCGGGCTACAGTCCATGAGGTCACAAAGAGCTGGACACAACTGAGTACGCATACTTTCAGGATTAGGCTTGTCACCTCTACGGGCGCATCTTTAGCTCAGTGTTTCCAGGACACTCTACCTTAGGGCCGGCTCTGCTTTGTAATTCGATCTTATCATGGGAGTGATATCCCTTCTATTCACTGTCCTGAAGATTCCACCAGGTGTGTAAACCAGGTGGGCTTCTTATGATTTTGTCAACCATGGCCCTTGGTCTTTAACTCCTCTCTGGCTTTATGCTGACTCTGCCTTGCTGTCCTCTTCAGAATTATTCTACAGATACTCTTGAATAGCATCACATGGCCTAACACAGGGCAGAAACTGGGGGGGGGGGGGGGGGGAACAAAAGCATTTCTGGGTGAAATGCCAAAGTTGAAAAAGTTGGTGGGTCCATGATGCCAGCCCTCAAGATCAGAGGTGCTGGAGTTCAATGTGCTCATCCCTTTTCAGATGTGTTCTAAGAACAGTTCCAAATTCTAAAAGCTTTGAGGGGTGGTCCTAGACTGTCCTAGAAATCTCAGCCTTTTTTCCTCTTTTTGGAAACTCAACACTCACAAGAGTTATGTGTGTTTGTGTGTACGCAATGGAGAGAACATGTGTGTGGGTGAGAAAGACAGAGATGACTGACAGGAACATGGCTTTATTGCTGCTATTGCTTCAAGCCATTCTGCTCAAAAAAGGGAAATAACATGAAAATCAATAGAACATAAAAGTCATCACTGAAGCGAAGAAGGCTGCAGAAAAGCAAACGTGTCTCATGGAAAGCTGGCAATCTCCTGTCCTGTTTATTTCTCTCCTCCCCACCTTTTCAGATGGTGTGGATTTATCCACAATATGCCCAGATTCTGAAAATCCCAGGGGAGGGCTGAACCTTAATTGCAGCCACATGAAGCCTTGGAGGGTTTGGCTTATTGACATGGCCTCCCTGTGAGAGGCAGAAGGATCGGCCAAATGATGATAATTGACCCAGACAGCATGCGAGAACATTCTTGCTTTGCGAAGTGATTTCACTCCCCAGTCATGATAGAAGATAAAAACTATGATGCTATGATTTGTCTTTCAAGAAAGGGTCTTACTTATTTAGCAAATATGACCTTGGGCTTAATTTTCCCATCCATCATATGGGGATATAATATTTATCTGGGTTTCTTGAAATGAAATATTGAGAGATGTGAATGGTTCAAAATGTGTTTACGTAGGAAAGACTCTGATTTTAATAAATCATATTTTTCTTTCACAAATTTAAAGAAATGTTTCTATGTGTCAGTTAGGAGACATTATGTTACATTGTGCAAACCCTAGGTTAACTCATTGAGATACATTTAATTTCCATTCCTTTACAGATCAGAGAACGGATGCTATCAAAACCATGTTATTACTTATGTGCATTAAGAACTAAGTGAATCCCAGGCTTTCAATTTGTATGTATGGCACCTGGACCATCTATATAGCGTTTTGATCTCTGCTGCCCTTTCAGAAAATGACTCACTGCTTTCTCATAAACATTGTTAAGATAATGCTGCATTTTATCAAAGAAACTTTAAAACATTGTACTATTATACATCCTTTGTCTAGAGAACTCATTTTGAACTGAAGGTTGCTTGGAGTCATCATATAATAAAGAGTCCTAAACGCAGGGATTGAGTGAATTCTTAGAAAAATTATTCAACTAATTAAATATTATTTTTCTAAGAACTACCTCAGAGAGTTTTCAGATCAAGATTGGATATAAATAAATGTAACTGGATATACATTTTCCCTCATTTTTAGAGCCATTAAGCTGAGAACCAAGATGGACAAGTCTGTCGCTTTCTAAAAATGGTAGCTAGACTCATCCTTTTCAGAAATTGCTAAGAAGTAGTCAAAGGTGGTTCAGAGATCATCTATCATTCTTCTGTGAACTTTAAATAAGGGGATACTAGAAATGAACCCTAGCTGGAGAGAGAAAAGGGAAGACAGGGCAGAGGGCCCCCAGGATCACCACCAGGTTGGTACAAGTGAGGTGTCTCAGGAAGAGAATGGGTGCCATCCCAAGAAAAGACCAAGAGCCAGCCAGTTCCCCTGTGCCAGCTTGGAAATAACTGCACCACTCCCACAATCAAGAACAAACTCATGGGGACACCAGCCTCTTCCCAAGGGGAAAGGAGGGACTCCCAGGATGGGCCTGGATTCCACCTGGGTGAGTGGTGGACGCAGCATCACCTCCAGAGGTGAATGTAACCCCAACGGCAGACACTTCTGCTGTTGGGAAGGTCTGTGTTGCTATAGGGATGTGTCTGCCTTTCCACTGGAGAGGAATGCTCTAACACTGGGAGGTGCTGGCATTTTCCTTTCAGGTAGCCCTACATCTCTTGTCAAGTTTCTTCATTTTCCTTGGGAGAGGTCTGTATTTCCCCAAGCAGGTGTGTACATCTGCAGATTTTGGAGAGAAAGAATTTGGGGTTTTCCTATAGGCAAGAGAAGACTCCCAGGAAAGCAACTGAACATCATCCATACCGATGCATTATCTCACTGCTTTCCCATAAACATTGATAATACCACATTTTGTAAAAAAAAAAAAAAACTTTAAAACATTGTACTATTACACATCCTTCATCTAGAGAACTCATTTTGAACTAAAGGTACTTTGGGTCATGTGGAATACAGAGTCTGACATCAGATAATACATTATCTGACACAATCCATGCATTATCTGATGCAATCAATGCATTACCTGACATAATCAGAAAAGAGTGAAATCATTATCAGAGGAGAGTGAAAAAGCTGTTTTAAAACTCAACATTCAGAAAACGAAGATCATGGCATCTTGTCCTATCAGTTCAGTTCAGTTGCTCAATCATGTCCGACTCTTTGGGACCCCATGGACTGCAGCACAACAGGCTATCCTGTTCCTTTTCATCTCCTGGAGTTCACCCAAGTTCATGTCCATTGAATCGGTGATGCTATCCAATCTTCTCATCCTGTGTCGGCCATCCAGTCCCATCACTTCATGGCAAATAGATGGGAAAACAATAGAAACAGTGACAGACTTTCTTTTCTTAGGCTCCAAAATCACTGCAGATGGTGACTGCAGCCATGAAATTAAAAGACACTTGCTCCTTGGAAGAAAAGCTATGACTAACCTAGACAGCATATTAAAAAGCAGACACATTACTTTGCCGACAAAGATCTGTCTAGTCAAAGCTATCATTTTTCCAATAGTCACATATGGATGTGAGAGTTGGACCATAAAGAAAGCTGAGAGCCGAAGAATTTATGCTTTTGAACTGTGGTGTTGGAGAAGACTCTTGAGCGTCCCTTGGATCGCAAGGACGTCAAACCAGTCCATCCTAAAGGAAATCAGTCTTGAATATTCATTGGAAGGACTGATGCTGAAGCTGAAGCTCCAATACTTTGGCCACCTGATGTGAAGAACGGACTCTTTGGAAAAGACCCTGAAGCTGGGAAAGATTGAAGGTGGCAGGAGAAGGGGATGGCAAAGGATGAGATGGTTGGATGGCATCACTGACTCGATGGGCAGGAGTTTGAGCAAGCTGCAGGAGTTGGTGATGGACAGGGAGGCTTGGCATGCTACAGTCCATGGGGTTGCAGGGTTGGACATGACTGAGTGACTGAACTGATCTGAATTGACATAGTCAATGCATTATTTGACAAAATCAGTGCATTATCTGACACAATCAATGCGTTATCTGACATTAGCAGGGAGAACAAGGAGTACATGGAGCCAATTATACTTCAGTTAAACCCACAGCATTTGCTCCAGTGAGACTAACCAATGTTCTGGAATCCACACAGAGGTCCTTAATCACAGAGGACCTTATCCTTGCTCCTTCCTTAAGCATGTGTAAGAAACTAGAAAGTATAACATGAGATGAAGAATCAGAGCAGATGACACAGTGCTTTCCTTGTGGAAGGCTGCAGAGCCTTATTCAGACCTGAATCCTGGGGTAGGAATCAATGGAAATATAGAAGTGAGATACAAATGCTGACTTAGACCACCTTGGAGGTTTTAATGACTGCAAATGAGTGTATTATAATACATTATTATGATGAAAATAGGGATGAGAACTAACCACTCAGAAATGAAGTAAAGAAGACCAATAAGGTAGGTTTAAAATGGGATAAAAATATAGTCTTAACTAGGCTCTGTCAAGTTCAATGCATGTAGTATTGAAGTCATGCACGCGTGCAAATGTGTTTAAATATAGAATGATGCCTAGAAATAGTGTGTGAGGAGCATTGCCCTCGGAAGCCACCATCATTCATATACACAGTTGTGGGCAGTGTTACTTCCTTCCCTTCCATTCCCACCTTCTCTGCTCTTGTTCACATCATTCCTCTCTATTCAGTACAGAATAGTATTGTGTTTCTGCTATGTACTGAGTAGTATACTATGAAATATATGGAAACACAAAAGCATCTGTCTGCAGCAGATACAGTGAGAGCTGGGCTCCAAACAGAGATCACTTCATAAAAATATGACAGATTAACTCTTATTAAATATCTCAAAGAGTTCACTTATAAGATGAAAAACATCAGATCTTCAAAATATTTTATATGTTACTATACTTACGAAGGGCTTCCCTAGTGGCTCAGTGGTAAAGAATCTGCCTGCCAAGTAGGAGATGCAGGTTTGAACCCTGGGCCAGGAAGATCCCCCTGGAGAAGGAAATGGAAACCCACTCCAGTATTCTTGCCTGGGAAATTTCATAGACAGAGGAGCCTGGTAGGCTACAGCCTATGGGATGCGGAGTTGATATGACTTAGTGACTAAACAATGACAACAATACTTAAGACATATGTTTAAATGCATGGTCAGTTGGGTTGATACTGCAAAAAAAGAAAAAAAGCTACTAAAGGACGGGAAAGGAAAGAGGAAAAATACATCATGGTCAATCCAGGCTTGATTAGAACCATGATGACCTTTTTCACCAGAATAACAAATATCATTATTCCAGTAATGTTGGAAGAAAGGAGAGTATGTTGGCTGATATAATCCCAGTTCTGCATAAGCTGCCTATTTGATTTTGAGTAAGTCTTTTAACATCTCTGAGCCTACTTTCTCATCTGTAACCAGCAGCTGTAAGCCTAAATGTACACTCCTGGATTTTCAATGTCAAAAAAGCAGTTTAATTTTCTGTTTTGCAATCTACATATTTTAATGCTTATGTTGGGTCTTTTCCATGACAATTCCAGGAGGTAAGCAAATGCACCCACATCCAGCCTCCAACTGCATCTTTTCCAAAAGATAAACTGGATTTGAGTGAACAGATGTTTGCTCATTATAGGAAGACAATGCTGTGAAATTCTGGCAGGTCCCTGCATTTATTTCCAAGCATGAGAGTTTTAGGGATCCTGAACATTTATAACGTGTCAGTGATTCAGGCTGGACAAGATGGAATCTTTGTCAATTATATCCTCTTCACACATGACCTGTCCATAGCAGTGGTCACTGAGGGAAAGGCAAACGCAACAGAGACTCTTTGAAGGGTACCTACCACACTCAAAAAACATGGCCATTTTTAATGAGGCATGATCTTTTCATTTGAAGTTGTGATCTACCAGCAGGGCAACTTTTTTCAGCTTGTTATGTTCTGAGTTCTGCAGGTTAGCTAGCTAAGCTCAAATGTGATTGGCATGCAAAGCCCCTTAAAACTGTCAGGCCACCTTGCAATTAGGCATAATGCCACCAGAACAGATGGCATGAATGATGGCATGCCAGACAGCCAATACATGTATCAGCATTGAGCATTCAGAGAGAATTTCCTCTCTCAGAATGCCAAAATATGAATCTATGGCTTAGCTAGCATTAAAGTAATTTACATTGCACACACATTTTAGAAAGAATACTGCTAGTTTTTCACAGGTTGATATGGGACGAGATAATTATAGACTCATAGATCCTCAGGGTTAAGAGACACTTTAAAGTCAATGAATTTTGGTGATGCATATGATGCTTCCATTCATTCATTCATCCCTCCAACAGACACTGAACCCCCATGATGAGTTAGTCACCACCTGGCTCTCTGCCCAGCTATTTGGCCTTTCATCATTTACCTTGGACTTGACCACATTCATTGACAGGGAATTCACTATGGTCAACACTCTATATCCATGCCATCCTCCACAGAGTAACTTGAATCTTGACAACATCTTTTTAATGCATAACTTCCCGACTCAAATCCGGTATTATGTACACAGTGAGTTCTACAATGACCTCAGTAGCTTTACACAGAATTGAAAAAATCATTTGCTACTTTTCCTTGATATAGGAATGAGGCCCATTCTTCATTGTTATCTCCTCCTAACTTCATTCATGTTTTATAAAACACAGAAGGCCTTGCAAGACTAAGAGAGACAATGAAAAGACTGTGGTTTTGAGAATGTTGCCATGTGACTTTGTGAAGTGATGTGATGAACAGTGGTTTCAGTATCAGCCTTTTCATCACCTGTCCATGTTCTATGGAAAGCCGTCATAGGGATCATTAGACAAAACAAGGGTCTCTTCTTTAGTCATCCAATAGTCCAGGTCTGTGGGTCATGCTCAACTGCCCAGCCAGGGGGATGTGTTAAAGAAAAATCTCAAGTGGACAACATTTCCCTGTGGTCTCCTGGGAGGGTGGAACATCCGAGATCAGAGCAGCACCACACCAGTGGTTGCGTGCACAGGTAATGTTATCCTTGGAGAGAATACCCAGCATGGAAGCTTCGTGCTTCATCAACAGTAACGGTGGTGTCTCCAACATGGGCCACGGGAGGCAGTGTCTTCCCCATCCTGGTGAGCATATCTGCTGGTCCTGGCACCAGATGGTGTCATGGGCTGAAACATGTACCTTGGGGAGCCACACATCGAGGTCCTAACTCCCAGCACCTGGGCATGTGGCCTGAAGTGTGTACTGTGCTGTTGTGAATGTGATTCGTTAAGATGAGTCCAGGCAGGAGCAGGGCAGGCCCTAATGCAGTTCTTATAAAAGGGGGATGCTTGGACACAGCCTTGCACACATACACAACACCAGGGGAAGATGAAGCACAGAGTGGGGAGGTTCACTGATAAACCAAGGGAGGCCAAAGATGCCAGCAAACCAGCAGCAGCTAGAAGAGGGCCCAGAGGCAGACTTCCCCCGTAGCCTTCTGAATCACCTCCATCTTGGACCTCTGGCTTCCAGAACTGTGACATGATGCATTTCTCTATTTGCTGTCTTTAGGCCACCTGACCTATGGTGTTTTGTTATAGGGGATGGAGAAAACTAACGCAGATGGGGTAAGGGCCAGGCCTCTGGTAGACCAAGTGGGGCCCGAGGAAAGAGGTGGGCAGTGGCTGCATCGTGACAAAGGAGGACACTTCAGGGATGCGATGGCTGCGTTCACAGAATGGGAAGTGGAGGTCAGGGAGTCTGAAGAGCTGCTGTTCTCGGTAGGAGCATCGACGGAGCCAGAGAGAAGTAAATTAAACTGTGCTTTTTAACCTAATTTTACCGACTGGCTTGTCGGATCCTGACCCAGTGCATTTGAGGGCATCTGCTCTGGAGTGGTCCTGCAAGCCTCACTCACCTGCCCCTTCTCCCCCTCTGCCACAGCTAAGCAGTTTCCAAAGCTCTTAAAATCTGTCATCCTCTCAAATCTGGTTCCTGTCCTTCCTTCACTCCTGCTGAGTACTGCCTGCACAGTCACCATTGCTTGTTTTGATTCGCATGACTCTTTCAATGAAAGATTAAATCATCTTCAAAGTATTACAACTGCAAGTGAATTGCCATCTAAAAAGACAGAATGAAACAATGCAGAGTCTGCCTTGCAGCTCCATGTGCTGACTGTTGGGTGAATGAACCGAGAGGTCCTGCCCGTGGGCATCCAGGCTGAGGTCTCCACATTCTGACACCCAGACAAGTGGCTCTTCTTCCCCTAGTACTGTAGTTCTTGCGTGATTCCTGAACCCTCTTCCCTCCCCGCACCCTGACACATTAGAGTGGGATTCTTGGTCCTTCTGGAGAGTAACTACCTAGGGGCTTGTTGGAGGAAGAATAGCTATGTCAAGGCCAAGGGCAAAGGCCCTCTCTTTGGCAAAGCATCAAGCTTAGTTTCCAGGGATACATTTAAAAATCAGGTAGAGTGAGCAACCCACAGTTAATCTGCATTGAAAGCATTAAGTTCTGATTGGAATGCAATGGGACTGAAACCTTTATTCCACCAATGGATATAGATTTGATGGTTGCGAAGCTGTTTCTGTGAAAACCACCTTTGTATCTCAGAGTCAGACCCCAGAGTATTCAAAGCATCGCCTGCTACTCTGTGTAGATTACACTTCCGTCAAAAATAGTACCAGGGTGAAGACTGAATGAAAACCAGTTCTCCTCTGTGAATACTTCCCCACTTGGATCTGTTCATATATATATATATATATTTATCATATATATATTCATATATATATATATATTTATCTTTACTGGAAAAATATATATTTCCAGTATAGACAAATGGACCCCAGCTTTTGCTAAAATGTGTGTCTGGCTAGTAGCCTCAGAATTCAAACCTCTGACTATACCATGGGAGGATAGAATGCAATTTAAGATACATTTAGGAATTTAAGATACATTTACGACAACTGCCAGGCCAGTGGAACTAAGTGGATAATATTTTTTCATGTACTTGTGCCAAGCCTGTCTGAAGACAAATGAAAAGAGTCCTCTTCCCTGCTTCTCATTTTCTCCATAATAGGGAAATTCCAAACTGGAACACTCAGGCTACCGCCTGGCTTCCAAAGTGCTGCTCTGTGAGCTTGTTACTGTCATATTCTCCCAACCAAATATTCCTCTTTATATAACCAGTTACATCCAGCAACTTTCAGGTGTGTGTATGTGAAGGGCTTTTGTGCTACAGCTTGCTGTTGTTCCATAGTTAAGTTGTGTCCAGCTCTCTGCTACCCCATGGACCACAGCATGTTAGGCTTCCGTGTCCTTTACCATCTCCTGGAGTTTGCTCAAACTCACGTCCATTGAGTCAGTGATGCCATCCAACCATCTCATCCTCTGTCACCCCCTTCTCCTCCTGCCCTCAATCTTTGCCAGCATCAGGATCTTTTCCAATGAACTGACGCTTCTCATCAGGTGGCCAAAATAACAGAGCTTCAGCTTCAGCAGTGACTAGTCCTTCCAGTAAATAGTCAGGGTTGATTTCCTTTAGAATTGGTTGACTGGTGTGATGCTATAGGCAGGGTAAATAAAAGAAATGGGTGCAGAAAGATAGCAGAGAATCTGAATGCAACACGCTTGCCTTGTCTGCAAAGAGAGCCAAAAGCAGAATTCAAAACAGGGTGGGAAAGAATCGGGAGCCAGAATGACAAGAGAGGATGGGGACAGGTGTGGTCAGCACATCAAAAATAACCTTTTTTTAAGGATTTTCTGTTAAGGAAATCAAAATCAAGTCCTTATCCATCCTTGCTTCATGTATTCACTTGACAAGTGTTTATGGGACAGTTGCTAATTTCCAGGCATGTGTCAGGCAATGGGGAATAACTCAGGAAATAACAAGGAAGGTCTTGCTCTCTGCAGTTTCAGTTCCAGAGAAAATAGGAGAGGCTGGAACAAGCAAACCAGCAGGGAGGTAGAGTGTTTTCAGATAATGATATATACTTTTAAAATATATGGACACATGGACATCACCAGATGGTCAACACCGAAATCAGATTGATTATTTTCTTTGCAGCCAAAGATGGAGAAGCTCTATACAGTCAACAAAAACAAGACTGGGAGCTGAGTGTAGCTCAGATCATGAACTCCTTATTGCCAAATTCAGACTTAAATTGAAGAAAGTAGGGAAAACCGCTAGACCATTCAGGTATGACCTCAATCAAATCCCTGATGATTATACAGTGGAAGTGAGAAATAGATTTAAGGGCCTAGATCTGATAGATAGAGTGCCTGATGAAGTATGGAATGAGGTTTGTGACATTGTACAGGAGACAGGGATCAAGACCATCCCCATGGAAAAGAAATGCAAAAAAGCAAAATGGCTGTCTGGGGAGGCCTTACAAATAGCTGTGAAAAGAAGAGAGGTGAAAAGCAAAGGAGAAAAGGAAAGATATAAGCATCTGAATGCAGAGTTCTAAAGAATAGCAAGAAGAGATAAGAAAGCCTTCTTCAGCGATCAATGCAAAGAAATAGAGGAAAACAACAGAATGGGAAAGACTAGAGATCTCTTCAAGAAAATTAGAGATACCAAGGGAACATTTCATGCAAAGATGGGCTCGATAAAGGACAGAAATGGTCTGGATCTAACAGAAGCAGAAGATATTAAGAAGAGGTGGCAAGAATACACAGAAGAACTGTACAAAAAAGATCTTCATGACCCAGATAATCATGATGATGTGATCACTAATCTAGAGCCAGACATCTCGGAATGTGAAGTCAAGTGGGCCTTAGAAAGCATCACTACGAAAAAAGCTAGTGGAGGTGATGGAATTCCAGTTGAGCTGTTTCAAATCCTGAAAGATGATGCTGTGAAAGTGCTGCACTCAATATGCCAGAAAATTTGGGAAACTCAGCAGTGGCCACAGGACTGGAAAATGTCAGTTTTCATTCCAATTCCAAAGAAAGGCAATGCAAAAGAATGCTCAAACTACCGCACAATTGCACTCATCTCACATGCTAGTAAAGCAATGCTCAAAATTCTCCAAGCCAGACTTCAGCAATATGTGAACCGTGAACTCCTTGATGATCAAACTGGTTTCAGAAAAGGCAGAGGAACCAGAGATCAAATTGCCAACATCCGCTAGATCATGGATAAAGCAAGAGAGTTCCAGAAAAACATCTATTTCTGCTTTATTGACTATGCCAAAGCCTTTGACTGTGTGGATCACAAGAAACTGTGGAAAATTCTGAAAGAGATGGGAATACCAGACCACCTGATCTGCCTCTTGAGAAATCTGCAGGTCATGAAGCAACAGTTAGAACTGGACATGGAACAACAGACTGGTTCCAAATAGGAAAAGGAGTATGTCAAGGCTGTATATTGTCACCCTGCTTATTTAACTTCTATGCAGAGTACATCATGAGAAACGCTGGACTGGAAGAAACACAAGCTGGAATCAAGATTGCTGGGAGAAATAGCAATAACCTCAGATATGAAGATGACACCACCCTTATGGCAGAAAGTGAAGAGGAGCTAAAAAGCCTCTTGATGAAAGTGAAAGAGGAGAGTGTAAAGGTTGGCTTAAAGCTCAACATTTAGAAAATGAAGATCATGGCATCTGGTCCCATCACTTCATGGGAAATAGATGGGGAAACAGTAGAAACAGTGTCAGACTTTATTTTGGGGGGCTCCAAAATTACTGCAGATGGTGACTGCAGCCAAGAAATTAAAAGATGCTTACTCCTTGGAAGAAAAGTTATGACCAACCTAGATAGTATATTTAAAAGCAGAGACATTACTTTGCCAATTAAGTTCCATCTAGTCAAGGCTATGACTAGACTTCCAGTGGTCATGTATGGATGTGAGAGTTGGACTGTGAAGAAAGCTGAGCGCCGAAGAATTTATGCATTTGAACTGTAGTGTTGGAGAAGACTCTTAAGGGTCCCTTGGACTACAAGGAGATCCAACCAGTCCCTTCTGAAGGAGATCAACCCTGGGATTTCTTTGGAAGGAATGATGCTAAAGCTGAAGTTCCAGTACTTTGGCCACCTCATGCGAAGAGTTGACTCATTGGAAAAAACCCTGATGCTGGGAGAGATTGGGGGCAGGAGGAGAAGGGGACGACCGAGGATGAGATGGCTAGATGGCATTACGGACTCGATGGACATGAGTCTGAGTGAACTCCAGGAGATGGTGATGGACAGGGAGGCCTGGCGTGCTGTGATTCATGGGGTCACAAAGAGTCGGACACGACTGAGTGACTGAACTGAACTGAACTTTTAAAATATGAAATAGGGTGATGGGCTTAAGAGAGATATGGGAAACTCTTTAGTTCACATGATCAGGATCTGAGGAGGAAGCAACACCTGAGTATTGAGATGGAGAAGGAGCCCTGGGAAGATGGACTAATGGGAGCAAAGTTCCCCAGAAGGGCAAAATTCATACGGAGTTCCCGGGCTGGGGATGCAGTGAACAGTGCAAGATACTATGCCGTGTGGGACATTCATGTTTAGAAACACCCCAGAACATAAGGTAGCCCCCAAGTGCATATTAGATTGACACCCCCACTGATGCTGACGGTCTTTAAATTAAATGAATAAGGCAACTAGTGTTGCTTCAGTATTAAGAGAACGTAAGTTATTTCATGTTACCATTATTTCATAATAACCCAGGAGACCTGGGTTCTATCCCTCAGTTGAAAAGATCCCCTGGAGGAGGGCACGGCAACCCACTCCAGTATTCTTGCCTGGAAAATCTCCATGGACAGAGGAGCCTGGAGGGTTACAGTCCACGGGGAGGCAAAGAGTCAGACACGACTGAGTGACTAAGCACATATTATTATATGGCGTTGGATCTGGTGATTACCTTCTGACGAACCAAGACCCAATCTAAATGTTTTCTAAGGAGAATTAAAAATCATCTGAGCCAAACCTATCGTATTGAATTGGCCACAGTCAAACCTCTGCACAATGGATTTGGTTCATGATTACATTAGACATTTTAAAGTAAACTATTGTTCAGTCGCTAAGTTGTGTTGGACTCTTTGCGACCCCAAGGACACCTGCACACCAGGCTTCCCTGTCCATCGCCAACTCCCAGGGTTTGCTCAAAGTCATGTCCATTGAGTCGGTGATGCCATCCAACCATCTCATCCTCTGTCATCCCCTTCTCCTCCTGCTTTCAATCTTTCACATCTGGTGGCCAAAGTATCAAATAGTTTCAGCAAAAAATGTTTCCCCTTACTATATGGACATTCTCATAATTAGACCAAAGCAATGTATCTGCAAAAGTTTTTCTTTTAGACATTACATATACTTAATTGCTTCCCTTGTGGCTCAGATGGTAAACAATCTGCCCACAATATGGGAGACCCGGTTCAATCCCTGGGTAAGAAAGATCTCCTGGAGAAGGGAATGACAACCCACTCCAGTATTCTTGCCTGAAGAATCCCATGGACAGAGGAGCCTGGTACAGTATGATCATAAGCAGGAAAGGAAAACTATGCCTGTGTTCCAGTGATGATGGCTATGCGACAAACCGCCCCAAACTTAGTGGCTTAAAACAGAATCCACTTCTTTTACTTTCCCTCGCAGCTCAGCCTCCGGGGCAGGTCTCCATGAGAACACCATCTCTCCCTGGGGGAGCAGATGTGGCCTGAGGCTGGCAGGTGCGCTCACTCACCCGTGGGTGCCGGGACCACACTGAGCTCCTGGGGTTTCCCTGCATCTAATCTTTGTCTCCAGCCTGGTGGCCTCAGCGTGAGCAGGCACACAGCATGGCCGTGCCGGGTTCCCCGGGTCACACCCCCAGGGAAGAACAGAGCCAGCGGGAAGCCCCACAGAGCCCAGCCTGGGAGAAGTTCAGGTAGCGTCCTACGTCTTCTTCCTGCACTGTGAGTCCAGAGATCCGGTGCATGGTCAAGGGAGTCTGTGTAATCCCAGCTTGAGAATATTAACAGACAAAATATGCAAAGGCAGCGCTGCTAGGCATCAGTCCTTTCGTTGCTGTTGTGGTTGTTCAGTCCCTTAGCCATGTCCGACTCTTTTGTGATCCCATGGACTCTAATCCGTCAGGCTCCTCTGTCCATGGGATTTCCCAGGCAAGAATACTGGAGTAGGTTGCCTTTTCCTCCTCCAGGGGTATCTTCTAGAGCCAGGGATCAAACCCATGTCTCCTGCATTGGCAGGAAGATTCTTTATTACTGAGCCACCTGGAAAGCCCATTCTTTCATTGTACCTTTCTCAATTTTCTTCAATAAACATATCTTTCAAAAAATAGTTAAAATTACGAATGAGATAACTATGTAAGCCTTTCTTCAACTCCTGCCTCTAACACTTTCCCACCATCATCTCACTCTCTCTTCATAGGTTCTATTTCTTTATGGTCTCTTAATCATATGCAATCTCCGGGCAGTTTGACATGAGCCCATAACACACCAGCATCAAGAAAAAACATGTGATGGGGAGAAGTGTTCCCACACTGTCTCTCATGAGTACGTGAACTTGGGGAATCCCTCTAACTGCTTTGAGCTACCGATTCATTAAAAGGTGTTCAAAATGCTTCACTTATAGAAATACTGGGAGGATGGATCAGATGATATTTGCAAAACTCTTTCAGAACACATCACACTGCAAGAAGGTACTCAGGGAACACCGCCTGGGTTTGAAGCCCTCCCAAGGAACACCCGGGCCAAGTGGCTTTTGCATCCCTCCGGGTGAAGGATCAGCAGAGTCACACGTTGGAAATTAACACAATCGTTTCTCTTCACTGAGAAGAAAACACAACACACACACCACACTTCAAAGAAGGCAAGAATAGTCACTGTGTAGACTGGAATTTCCAATTTCAGAGCGAAATGCTGTCCTTCCATCTGCAGAGAGAATGCTTGTCTCCTAATCACCGATTTCAAAAGGTGAAAATTAATACGTAGCTTGCAGCAAGCTTGAAGAGAGGAAAAGAAGCAATCAATTAGTCTGTATGGGGCCGAGGTAGAACACGCCAGAAGCCACGGGTAGCAGGGTGTGCAAACTGCTAGGCAGAAGTCAGCTCATTCTCACTAATGACAGGGGAGCCCATTGTGAGTTAGCAAATTTCACAAATTAGCAAGTAAGAAAAAAAAACATAATTAAAAGAATTAGAGACACGGAATTGTGGCATGTGCAGTGTTCATTTATTTTGACAAGCATAATTTAATTTTACTTATTTAGGGTAATATTTCATAGTGTACTAATGAATGTACTCTTGTCTCCTTTGCAAAAGTAATGGAATATTAGTAACATGAGCCCTCACCGCTGTTCTCTGTTATTCAATAGCTCCTGACAGGTGAGGCAGACCACCAGGGGCTTGCATTCCAATGGCTGGGCTGGGGAATACAGCCGCATGAGAGTCAGAAGGAATTTACTCAGGGATAACGGGAAAGTTGCTCAGTGTTCTCTCATCAGTGAGCACATACACCTTAAAAGACACATATTAGGCTGTTTAGCCTCCTCCTGGTACAATCTAGGTTCTTCTCCAGGAAATCAGAAGCATCATTGAAAAACGAAGCATTTTGGAAGATCCCAGGAGGTCCAGTGGTTAGAACTCGTGGTTTCACTGCCAAGGGCCCAGGTTCAATCCCTGGTTGGGGAACTAAGATTTCACAAACTGGGCAGCATGGCCAAAAAAAAAAAAAAGAGTCATCAGATATATGTCAAAAACAATACTTCTGGATTTTCCTATTCCTACCAGTGAATCTCTCTTCTTTCAACACAAGAATGGAGAGAACCTGCAATTAGCCTTCATCTCAATTTCATTTCCTCTGTTCATATGTTGACAGAGTCTTCATGATTCTCTAATTTTCTCGCATCCTGTAAGCCCAGCCCTTTTCACCTGAATTTGCTATTGTCTCCAATCTCTACTTCCTGTCTTATCATCCTTTATCTTCCTGCAGCCTCATGCTCATTTACCTTAGATGGATCTTCTTAAATGTTCTTATGAACATGCCGGCACTCAGTACAAAAACTTCAGTGGCTCCGTGTTGGAACTGATGACGGCAATAAAGCGAAGTTTGTATTCCTGCACTGGAATTCAGGACTATATGCAAGAGCCGGCTGCCATCTTTCTAAGCATGCTTCTTCCAGTCCCTTATGGGAGCCCAGTTTTCAAGCCTGTAAGTGTGCTGGGTAAACACCCTTACTGAACTTCAATCTCTTCATCTACAGACGGAGGCAAATGAGCCTGAGGAACTCTCAGCTCTCTGCTTTGCTTAGTGTTTAATTCATCCTTTAATCCTCTGACATCACTCATCTCATGTTCACCTGAGCCCTCGGATTTCCAAGTCCAGTGGGCAGGGGTCCCTTCTACGCTGACCCAAGCTCTCCATGGCATCTCTCCTTCTAGCTTTGATGATTCTTCTCTTTTCTGGGTCTTCTCTTTCCTTCTGAGGCCCTGGCTCCCACTCAGCCTCTCCAGATTCTTTCTTTCCATTTTCTTTACATTGAATCATTCTCCAGAATTTTATAGTTTTCTTGTTGCTACCTGTAGTTTTATGGTTTACACACCTGGTTTATAACTGCTCTGGAAAGCTTCTGAGTTAGGAACCTATGTATATACCAGCCCAGATCTTTCTCTGGGGCTCTGGCCACTACTAGCCAGCTGGTCACCACATTTCCGCCTGGATGCCTCCTTGGTACCTCAAACCACAACTGACCAGCACTGGAAGCGTGCTGTCTTCTGTCCGCAGTCCCTGCTTTAACAAGCAGCATCCTCTCCACTCAAGGCAGCCAGATGGGACTCCAGCCCTCTTCACCCCAGCTGCGTGCTGCATCTGCCAACGAGCTCCTTCATCAATTCTAGAATTGGTCACTGTCTCAGCCCCAAGCCCCAATGTCTCCCTTTCTTTGAAAGAGTCCCCCAGTTTGTTTGATTCCATTTTTTTCCCCAGTAAGTCCATCCTTGAACACCGCTGTCAATGCATGGATTTAACCTCAAGGTTTCCCTTGGAACTTCCCAGTTAAAATATTTCAACCAACCCTCAAGTCTTTTACCAAAAGCCTAGATTGTGAAATGTGTGGCCCTTTATGATGAGCTAGACCCTGCTTCCTCTCCTTCGATTCGCATCCTTCTTTGAATTGATTTTCATACAGTTCAAAGTCACCTTGTCTGATTTAACCCCTGCTTATGACAAAGATAATGGTCTGCCCCTCTCTTCCAAGCTCTCAGAACTTCTAAGACACCCTGTCTCAATCCCCACCACAATGTCCCACAATTGTCTGTCTTTCTTTCCCACCAGATCATGTACTTTGAGGGCAAAATCTCATCTTACAAGCCTTTGTAGCTCCAGTCTTTTTCCCAGTGTCCAGCACACAGTAGACACTCAATGTTTGCCCTGTGAATAAACAAATCAGCTGATGATGAGAATTTTCACTCTGCCACTGCAATACCAAGCTATGAGAATCTGCTGTCTCTCATCACATATCAGCTGGTTCCAAGTCTCACATTTGGATAGTGTCTCTGGCTCTAGATTGAACACACTAGCATCTCTAATCAGGCAGCCCCTGGCCAGACAGACAGGAAACAGAGCAAAGAAAAGCAGAAACATGAAACCCAGCTGAGGCTGGGCCTGCTCGGTGTTCGCTCCCTTTTGGATTCACCGTCCCACCGTTTAACACTTGAACTTTCAGCTGCTGGGATTTCAAGGGAAGGGGCTTAATTAGTCAACAAGACATGACAACACTCTGTTACAGCCAGATTACATACACCTATGGGGCGTGTGGAGACACAGAGTAAAACCCCACAACTTCAAAGACCTGAAAACCACGTTATCTTCCGACAGCACATGGGAGAATGTTCCAAGAGATAAAAGGCTGAAGACAAATGGTGTCTCTAATTGAAATGCAATGGAGGAATGGAGCCCATAGAATTCTAAATACATTTTCCATTCCAATGTTCCTGTACTGATACGGTGAACTGGATTCACAAAGAATTGTGAATATTTTCAAGTCAGGAAAGAGCATACATTACTACAGCAGCACACTCCAGGGGCCGTACAAATCTACAGACACCACACCACTGTATTATAGTTTCTATTCTATTTATAATTTATTATTTATTCCTTAGCGTGAATGCAAAATGCATATGTCTTTATTTGTTAAAGGCTGAGAAGGATGCTTAGAAACCACTGGGGGTTTGTCTCCATATAATTATGTTTCTCATTATGATAGTTCTCACGATATCACAGAAAACCCGAAACTCCCTGAGTTCTGGTTTAGGTTCCCATGGCCTTGAGAATACACAGATAATCCTTGGTAGACCCGGTCCACACAGATTTGTTCTGTGTTTCTTATACCTTACAACCTTCGTGTTATCGTCTTCCTTCAAGGAGGCCCATGGAGGCCACCTTCCTTCAGGGAGGTCCACAGAAGTCAGTCTTTCTTCTGGCCAATGACAATTCTTTTGACTATGATGTGGTTTGCCTATGTTGGTGCGCAAAGCACTCTGTAAGGCGTACCCCTGCCATGGACCACAGGCAGAGCAAAGCACCTTTGAACTGTTGCTTTCCCTCACTCACCGACTGTGCAAACCTGAGGAGACATATGTCCAGCCTCTCTCTGGGAGATAACAGCAAAGAAAGGAAGGTGTGAGGGCTCTTTTATATTAAGATTTCTCCTACGTCCAGACATACATACTATTCATCTCATTCTAATTATCTGCAAGGAGATCCAACCAGTCCATCCTAAAGGAAATCAGTCCTGAATATTCATTCATTGAAAGGACTGATGCCGAATACTTTTGCCACCTGATGCAAAGAACTGACTTATTGGAAAAGACCCTGACGCTGGGCAAGATTGAAGGCAGGAGGAGAAGGGGATGACAGAGGATGAGATGGTTGGATGGCATCACTGACTCAATGGACAAGGGTTTGAGTAAACTCCAAGAGTTGGTGATGGACAGGGAGGCCTGGTGTGCTGCCAGGGGTCGCAAAGAGTCGGAGATGACTGAGCAACTGAACTGAACTGAATTATCTTCACTTCCGTGGTAACAGTTTTCATTTCTAAGAGTTTCATTTTATCTTTTTTCTCCAAAATCTACCTGACATCTTTGCAGTAGTCATTGTCTTCTCAATGACTTCATCTCCTCCTCTGACGTCTTGAAATCCTTCCAGCACCCTCATGCCACAGGGATTCTGCACTTGGCGATGCTAGGCTCCTCTCTGGTGGACCTGAGTTTTCTAGAGTGGCTTTGGGTTTGCTTTTGCCAGGTTGCCCCGACTTCACAGCTTTGATATCCTCCATTTGATTACCAACACCACACGAGGTAGGTCATAGCCACACATGTTCAGGGGAATTTGCCCCCACCCCCTCCTTTTACTTAAACCTTATCCCAGGTGGAATTAGCCCAGAAAACTTGTCAATTCACTGAGCTGATGAACAGAGTTTTTCTTGTGTGATTTCCGCTAAGGTGTACTCACCTAGTACCTGATTTTTATCCTGTAGGTAGGGCAGGAGGGGAGACTGAGATCTGCTCCAAGGCTTCCCTTGGCGTCTCCTCTGATGGTTACCCAGAAGCCTCGTGATATACAAAGTGGAGGGACCTTCCCACCTCCCGCCCACCTGCCGTGCCAGCCCGGGGGTGCTAATACTTTGTTCCTTATTTTGGCTGCTCCTGACCTTCCATCCTTCTTTATAAATTCAGCCATACACATAAACCATGCTTGTAACTGAGTAATCAGAATTACTGCTCAGTTTTAGAGGTACAGGTTTTTGGTACTTGGCCTAACACACTGTGGAAGTTGAAATATCAAGATATATTATTATAATCATTTTCTATAGTAATTCCTGCACTTTCCAGAGATAGAAATACATTAATCATATGCATTTCTCAAACTAAATAAAGCAGCCAGTATATTTCCCAATGGATTGTAGTATTTTTATTTACGTATCATTATAGTTTAATAAACTAGTTACTCACATAAAAAAAGCAATCTTCCATTTTCATGAGGAACATGGGGTATTTATATTAATGATATAATTAATTGATTTTATTTTAACCCTAAGGACAATCCTTTGACATAAATTTTTTTTTCTAAGTGATAAACTGAAGGTCAAAAAATGAACACTTGTTTCAAAATTAGAAAGTTAATGAATAGCAAAGACCAACTGTGAACTTAAGTCTGTCTAAATGTAAAGTCAATTCTCCTTCTACCAGAAACTCTCTGAGTGGGATTCTTATCTATTTATATCAAGTTATATATCTTGCTGCTGCTGCTGCTAAGTTGCTTCAGTCGTGTCCGACTCTGTGCGACCCCACAGACGGCAGCCCACCAGGCTCCCCTGTCCCTGGGATTCTTCAGGCAAGAACACTGGAGTGGGTTGCCATTTTCTTCTCCAATGCATGAAAGTGAAAAGTGAAAGTGAAGTCGCTCAGTGGTGTCTGACTCTTAGCGACCCCATGGGACTCTCCAGGCAAGAGTACTGGAGTGGGGTGCCATATCTTAGGTATGTATAATTTTTATTAACTAATTATATCTCAGGAAATCTGGAAAAGGTAAAGAATCATCTAGCATGCAAGGAATCCTGTGACTCAGTCACAATCTCTAGAGATAAGGCCAAGTACAGGTTTCGAAAGCCTCCCGGGTCCCTTTCCCCCTACAGTTTGATGAAATTTGCACAATATAGTGCTGCACTGATACTTGTGACTTAATCAGACCCCTTAATTGATGACTTCAAATGAGTGTGGGCAAAACCTCTGGGAAACTCAACTCTGATTATCACACATTATCTTGGTCAAGATGCAAAAAACCAATGTAAATTCAATATTACATAAAAGACACAGTGAGTCAGATGAAGCTGAGTCTATCTTCTGGCATAAAAACTGAGAGCCCACCAGGGGAATCCTTGGAAGCAGGGTTCCCTTCTGGTGGTCCATCCACCTCCATCAAAGCATTGCTTACATACCTGTCACCTCCTCGTACTTCTGGACTTTATAGGATCAGGGAACCCTGGTGCACTTCAGAGGAAGACCAGGTTATAGTGTGGGGCCGAGGCAAAGAGCAAGACTTCTGAGTAGCCAGAAAATGAGATGGGGGAAGATCAGAGAGGAGAGGGGGCTGGGGGAGGAGAGAGACAGAGAAAGAGAAAGGGATGTGGGCCTCCCACAGAGTGGTCCAAATCAGGAGAAACCAGGGTTTAACCACTGCCTTAAAAAATGCGCTACCCTTTCTGAATCTTTATTACCTCTTTGTATGATAGGATGGCAATCCCCTGCCCTGAGTAAGGAATGAATGGAAAGTACTTTGAAAAGAGCAAAGTAAAGGGTGACAGAGGATGAGATGGTTGGATGGCGTCACTGACTCAAATGACGTGAGTCTGAGCAAGTTCCAGAAAATGGTGAAGGACAGAGAAGTCTGGCGCGCTGCAGTCCATGGGGTCACAAAGAGTCAGATGTGACTTAGCGACTGAACAACAACCACACAGGTGCTGAGTCATCATGGACATAAGCACACAGCTTGCTAATGACTCAGCAAGGGTGCCGCCTTACAGGCAGACATTCACCTCAGCCTGGGATGAAGAAGCTAGTCAGGGGCTTCTTCTCAGCCCCTGAGACAGCAGAGAGGCTCCCAGAACCATTCCAGCATCAGCGACCACCTCGTATCACCTGGAGCCAATACGAGGCTGCAGCTGAGAGCAGGCATCCAGAGTGGGAGGCAGATGGATGGGCTCGAGATGAAACTTAGACTTTGATTCATAAGGTCTGGTTGCATATTCCACCACATTATATCATATGACACCTACAGCATATGTCATACAATCCATGCCGTATATCACATGGGATATACTGTACAGCATATGGAAATGGCAACCCACTCTGGTGTTCTTGCTGGAAAGTCCGATGGACAGAGGAGCCTAGCAGGCAACAGTCCATGGGGCCACAGTCATCCATGACTGAGAGAATAACACTGATCTATCATAGGATGTATGCCAAATAGCATGTACTGCATGACACATGCCGCATAGCATTAACTGCAGGATATATTCTATATGGCATATAGGAGATAGCACACGCTCTATAGCATGTACCAAATGGCGTATACCACAGGGTGTATACTAGATGACATATACTAGATAGTATACACCACAGGCATGTATCTTGTAGCATATACCACATGGTATACATTAATACTATATGGCATATATAGATACGGTATACTATATAAGCATGGGGAAACAGTGGAAACAGTGTCAGACTTTATTTTTGGGGGCTCCAAAATCACTGCAGATGGTGACTGCAGCCATGAAATTAAAAGACGCTTACTCCTTGGAAGGAAAGTTATGACCAACCTAGACAGCATATTCAAAAGCAGAGACATTACTTTGCCGAATAAGGTCCGTCTAGTCAAGGCTATGGTTTTTGCAGTGGTCATGTATAGATGTGAGAGTTGGACTGTGAAGAAGGCTGAGTGTTGAAGAATTGATGCTTTTGAACTGTGGTGTTGGAGAAGACTCTTGAGAGTCCCTTGGACTGCAAGGAGATCCAACCAGTCCATTCTGAAGGAGATCAACCCTGGGATTTCTTTGGAAGGAATGATGCTGAAGCTGAAACTCCAGTACTTTGGCCACCTCATGCGAAGAGTTGACTCATTAGAAAAGACTCTGATGCTGGGAGGGATTGTGGGCAGGAGGAGAAGGGGACGACAGAAGATGAGATGGCTGGATGGCATCACTGACTCGATGGATGTGAGTCTGAGTGAACTCTGGGAGTTGGTGATGGACAGGGAGGCCTGGCGTGCTGCAATTCATGGGGTCGCAAAGAGTTGGACACGACTGAGTGACTGAACTGAACTGAATATAAGCATATACTACATGACATATGCCATGTGGAATATACCACATGGTATATACAGTACAACATATGCTGCTACTGCTACTGCTAAGTCGCTTCAGTCGTGTCCGACTCTGTGCGACCCCATAGACGGCAGCCCACCAGGCTCCCCCGTCCCTGGGATTCTCCAGGCAAGAACACTGGAGTGGGTTGCCATTTCCTTCTCCAATGCATGAAAGTGAAAAGTGAAAGTGAAGTTGCTCAGTCGTGTCTGACTCTTCGCAGCCCCATGGACTGCAGCCCACCAGGCTCCCCCATCCATGGGATTCTCCAGGCAAGAGCACTGGAGTGGGGTGCCATCGCCTTCTCCGAGTATGACATATACTAGAGAGCATATGTCACATGACATATACTGCATCAAGTATATCATATGACATACAAGATAGCATATACCACATAGAGCATACCAGATAACTTATATCACATGACATATACTGTACGTCATATACCACATGGCATACACTGGAGAGCAAATACCATATGTTGTAGTGTTATTATTATATAGCACAGATAGCATTTAAAGGCATCTTAAAACATGATTTATCATGCAAAGGGAGGGACGGTGTCATGTGTGGAAGGGCACAAGCAGAGCTGCCAGGCCCTGCACACAGCCTCTCGGGAAGGGGATAGCCAGGAACCTGCCCAGGTGCACAGAGTGATTGGGAGCTCTGTTGAAGAGACCCGAGTGTCAGGCTAAAGAGCTTATTCTCTAAGTGCTGGAAGATAAGTTTTTTATGCAAAAATAAGCTACAGCAGGTGGAATACCTATTGGAGGGTGAGGAGCAAACCAGAGACAGGAAACCATCAGGTGCCCTTGGATCCCTGTGGGCAGAGACTGAATTTAGGCACCAGCAGGGGTCACGGGAGGAAAGGGGGTCCAAAAATCTTCCTGCGTCAGAGGAAGCAAGACTCAGTAAGTCAATTAAAAGGGGGTGTGAAAGTGTGAAGGAAGGGATGCATCTCCACTCTAGGTTAACTGTCCGAATGCCACTGATTCTACTGAGGTGAACTCCATGGAGAAGAAGCAGACAGTGAAGGACGAGGTCAGGGCAGAGACAGCAAAGACCCCTGGGTCGTTTGGACATTTGGGGGCATTGAGGAGCCCAGCAGGCTTTGAAGCTGTCTGTCCAGGATTCAGCAGAGAGATGTGAGCTGGATAGAAAGCACTATGAGCATAAACTTGGAAGGCAAAGTCTCTGTTGTCAGTGGGAACATTGAAGAGAAAGGCATAGCATCAAGCGAAGGTGGCGGGGGGGGGGGGGGTGGGGAGGCAAGAGAAAGCTTTGTGAAGAGTGGTGTACCTTGTACAATGGAAAGATTGAAAAGCTGCTCCAGGAAGGGGCACCCACAGGGGAGAAGGAGCCCTGGAATCATGGAGGTGTGTCCTGCACACATCACTCACACCCATGGAGGTGGGCAGGGCTGGCACACTCAAGATCCTACAGGACAGTGGCCCAGGCTGCCGGACCCGAGAGGCACCCCTGAGCAAGACACAGCCTCTTACCCAGAGAACACTCTGCCCCAACCCCTCTAACCTGGGAAAGTGTGTGTGTTCTCCTGTGCAAACTGTGAAACCAAATCCCTGACTTCAAACCATGTCCCACATAGAACTGCCCAGGCCTTAGCTGCAAACAAACAGACTCCACCCGAATATTAGCTCCCTCTCTGTTTCTGCTCCTCTCCTCAATTTCATGAGCCATTATGTGCCATTTGAGAAGCCAGACTATTTTCCTGGCAGGTTTCTCTTTCTTTCCTTTCCCCAGCCACTCTGGGAGACAGTGGACACCTCTGTTAGTCTGTAAAGGAGAGATAATAATCATCAATCCACAGTCTCCAAATAGTTAATAAATGATGCTAAGGCCTTGCAATCTATTGGAAGTGCTAAAAATCATCAAGCGTATTCAAACTGCAGATTTTCCTCAATACCTTCCATTGAATCATCATTTTGTTTTTACGGGTGGGTTTTTCTCAAAGCAGAATTGCCTTTAATTCTCCATTTTTCTTTAGGCAGCGGAGATAAATCAGAGCCTCGCAATCTTTTATCTGAATAATTACAAACATATAAAAAAAGAAAGAAAGAAAAAAAAAAAGAGCCCTCTCAGCTCCACAGACCCAGGGAGAACTGGGCTGATTACGGAAGAATGAAACAAAGGGGAAACAAGGGTGTTCCCAGAGGTCCTGAGCCTGCAGGGCAATGCACAGAGAAGCTCGAGGTCAAGGAGGATGGAAGGAGGCAGGGAGAGGGGTGTGCGTCCAACCACGTTGGCGGGGAAGGGGGCTGGTGGTCAGGAAAGCCTGGAGAATGCTCAGGCACAGAGGATCAGCCAGCAGGAGCCAGTGTCTGACAGGTGAGCCCTCAGGGCCAGAAGGACCCAGGAGGACCTCGGATCCCAGGACAACCGCTTCCGAGGCTCCGCTCACAGCTTCTAGGACACAGGCATCTTTCGAGACTGGCACCCCAGACGAGGAGTTCTGGATAAGGAGACCTGCAGTTACTTTGCATCCTGCACAAATCATTAAGGGCCCTCTCTTCCCTCTTCCTGGGACAGCCATTCTCCCAGGAGGTATAAAGGGTGTGGTTTTGCTGAAGCCAGTGCTATAGCCGGGCAGCTTGAGCTGCAGTGGGGGCCAGGGTGGTGCCAGGCCTGGGCTGGGCTTGTGCCAGCCTCCCCTGCTGCTGGAGCCAGCAGGCACATATGGACAGGGAAGCAGCTCACGCAGGGCCTCTCCTGAAAATGCAAGAACATCTGTGAGAGAGGAGGGGAGGGGCCCTGAGCAATGCCTCAGTGCCATCCTGGCAACAGCAAGATTTCCAGGAGGGCAGACGGGCGCACTCCGCTGCCTCCTGGCCGGACATGGGGCCCTGCCCACTGCCCAGCCCATGTGAGTGGAACCCATTTGCAGAACGGAGTCAGCACCAAACCACCCAAAAAAAGCCACCACCACAGTGACACCAAACAGGACAGGGTCGTTCAGCAAACGGTGCACACACCCATGTCTCAGGCCCTGGTTGTTTACTGCTGCTGCAGAAAATAATTCTGCGAGAGGAAGATATTTTGTGTTCCAGCTTGCAGGCGCAGATGCAGTGTTGGGCATGAAATGGAGATTAGGTCAATTAAGGGGACTCTGGCCTTCCTCCTTTGCCTAGGAATCTGGTAGTACTGTTTGCTATTCTCGGAATGAATGCTATTTACAGCTTTCTCCCTTTGATAAATGGAATCGCTTGGCTCACATACTTTTTAATATGGTTTTCATAGAATCTTTCAGAGCAAGAAAAAGAAGAGAGAGAAAGAGCGAGTGAGCCCGTGGCTGCCTCGCGTGAACAATCCCGGGCAGAACTCAGGAAGGACGGCCTGAAGTCACGCTCTGGCTGCTCCAGCGGGCAGATGGAAGGCAGGTGCGTTTCAGCAGGATGTGCTGAAGAAGAGGGGCTTCATTAAAGAGCGTGCTCATGGCATCCAAAAGCGCCTGAATTGCCACCGTGTGGGCCTGCTTCTCCCATCCTCAGAATCTTTCTTTTCATGGCGGGTCATTGTCCTCTCTACCACCCAGAGCAATGAGACCTGGGCTGTTATTTCCCTTGTGGACAAATTGCAGGGCAGAGACAGTGTAAGGGCCCTTCCGCAGCAGCCCTGCAAAGGAAATGGCTCTCTGGGCCCAGGCCTCAGCTGCTGCCTGCTGGCCTGTCTCTAATTGTCTCCGGGGACTCAGCCTTCTGGTCACCTTCTGTCCCCGGTGTCTCCACCGGCTGCTTTCCCACCCGGCCCCCGCTGATGGGAATGTCTTTTGTTTCGCTAGGGACCCTCCTTCTGTGTCCCCACAGACGGTGGAGGGGGCTGTCCCTTCTGCTTCTGGGGGTCCGCTCCAGGGCACGCCACCTGGATGACAAGTCCCTGCCAGCTCCAGCAGCCTCCTGGGTTCTCGTGGGAAATCCTGATGCCCCCGTGCTGGAGGAGCCCAGGGTCTGCCATCCACCTCTTAGAGGGAGTGGAACTCGAGAGGTGAGCGAATTAGAGGCCCCAGCCAGAACCGGAGCTGAGGAGGGGCTGATTCCCGGTGGCAGGAAATGAGAGAGTGCCCCTGAGGCTCCGGAGAGATGGGGCCTCCGACCTCCCACTTAGCAGAGCAGAGCCCTGGAGGAGCAGGGTGGCCAGCGGGAGGAGGCCTGACATCAGAGCGGCCATGGGGTGGGGCAGAGGCTCAGCCTCCCTGCCTCTGAGGACCAGAAAGACCACTACCCCCCACAACCTCCGGAAAGCGAGACATGAAAAGAAGGGCCGCAGTCTCCCAGGAGGAGAACCCAGAAGCGGATCTGCAGGCGTCCAGCTGGGGAGGTGGAGGTGCAAACCCACACATCCCTCCAGGGGACACACCAGAGGCGCCTATAGGAGGCACTGACTCTTTACGGTTATCTGTGACACAGCTGAAATCCAGGGAGGTGGCATGACCTGTCTAAGGCTACATAAGCTAACTCATGGCAGAGCTAAGACCCTCTTGTATTATCTCCTTACTGAAAGCTTTGCAAATATTTCGAATTTGCCCATTTCTGGCATTTTGTAAACCTCTGTTTTTAACCTGTAATGTACTTGCTTTAAATACATAAAAAGGCATTGTTGCTCAGCTGGTAAAGAATCCACCTGTGATGCGGAAGACCTAGGTTCAATCCCTGGGTTGGGAAGATCCCCTAGAGAAGGGAAAGGCGACGCATTCCCGTATTCTGGCCTGGAGAATTCCACGGACTGTATAGTCCATGGGGTCCCAAAGAGTCTGACATGACTGAGCGCCTTTCATTTTCACTTTTCAAGGGCATTGCACTTTGATACACACCCACAGACAAAGTAATATAATGCCTATTTATGTATTAAATGTCTGCTGTGCACCGTGTGTTTTTCCTACGTGAACTATACTCAATACTATGACCCAGCAGGGTAAGAATAGCTTCCTCTGTTCTGCAGGTAAGAAAACCCTCAGTAAGAGGGCTGGAGTGGCAGAGTCGATGGGAAGATCCCGCGTAGCAGACAGGGGAACCAGGACGCACACCATCTCTCCGGAGCCAGTGTTGATAACTTCCCAAATATCTGAGGTCCCACTGAGTGAGGAGGCTTATTTTTAAATGAATAGAAACCCCGCAGGATCATTCCAATAGCTTTTTTCTCTTTTTAATCTAAGGAAAGAAGAGGGGGAAATATGAAACAAGGAACACATAGAAACAGAACTGGGGAGTGTTATGAAGCCAAGGTTTTCTTTCAGCCCCAACACTAATCCCACAACTGGGTTCCCATGTCGGCAGGTCCCATTGAAATGGAGGAGGAGGAGGGCTTTTCGCCAGGTAAATGTGCACAACACTGGGTCCAGACTGTCTCCAGTTACACAGCATGGATGGGAACATATGCACTCGTGTGTGTGTGGATGTGTGTGCACATCCACACACGCAGGCACACACACACAGTCTTACACCAGAGATTCATTAGGCTACTAATCCAAACATCTCCCAAGTCTGACCTCATAGGAGCATTAAAAGAGCATTCATAAGACAGAACAATCTGATTTGCAGAAAGAAAAAGGCATCTGTTGTGAACTTCCTACCTTTCATAGCCATCTCTGTTTTCACTATTCTCTTCCACTCAGAACTTCATATTTATACATGTAAATTGAGTCAGAGGAAGACTTTTGGCTCAGGCTGTATGGTCTGACATTCCTTACAACATTCCAAGGAAGCATTTTGACTCATGACCCCTCACCTCATGGAAACACACAAAACAAGAGGAGTTCTTGCAGAACGGGGCTGTCCAGGTGGGCTGACGTGTGTGTGTCCATGCACACACACACACATGTACCCATACACCCACATGCACCCACAAGATGGCTGGTCTCCTATTTTACCCTCAGGAATAAATATCAATGGTTCTCATGGTGATTTGACAGGAGATAAGGCTTACTCCTTGGAAGGAAAGTTATGACCAACCTAGATAGCATATTCAAAAGCAGAGACATTACTTTGCCGAATAAGGTCCGTCTAGTCAAGGCTATGGTTTTTCCAGTGGTCATGTATGGATGTGAGAGTTGGACTGTGAAGAAAGCTGAGCACTGAAGAATTGATGCTTTTGAACTGTGGTGTTGGAGAAGACTCTTGAGACTTCCTTGGACTGCATGGAGATCCAACCGGTCCATTCTGAAGGAGATCAGCCCTGGGATTTCTATGGAAGGAATGATGCTGAAGCTGAAACTCCAGTACTTTGGCCACCTCATGTGAAGAGTTGACTCATTGGAAAAGACTCTGATGCTGGGAGGGATTGTGGGCAGGAGGAGAAGGGGACGATAGAGGATGAGATGACTGGATGGCATCACTGACTCAATGGACATGAGTCTGAGTGAACTCTGGGAGTTGGTGATGGACAGGGAGGCCTGGGGTGCTGTGATTCATGAGGTCACAAAGAGTCAGACACAACTGAGCGACTGAACTGAACTGAACTGAACTGAACTGAAGGCTTTGCATTGCTGTGGTCATAAAAGGTGGTGTACACCTGCATATGTTGATAACCACTACTTCTTTCAGCAGCATGGACACTATTGAATTTCTCACTCATTCATTTAACCTTTATTGAAGAGAAGCTCTCCCCTTGTAGTCCCTGAATTTTCATCACACATTCCTGCTGTTGCCCATACAGGTGTGATATGCGATCTTCGTTCTGTTTTGAGGATTGTGGCACTAAAAACATCACTCTATTGGGAAAATGTGAAAAAAAATTCCATTTCCTCTAGGGTTAACCCACTGGGAAATAAAGAATAAAGTTTCCACAGACTCAATTCTGTCTTTACAGCAAATGTCCTTTGTAAGGGGACGCTCCAAGGATGAAAATGAGCTACCTCTATCCTGAGAAATCTTCTTAACCCCATTCTTCCAGAGGGATTGTCCATACGCTCTGGGATCGGCATCATGTGGACACGCACAGCTGGCTGGTGGCCTGCCTTCAGTCTAAGGGCTTACAAAACCTCTCCCGGGGCTCCGAGGGAGACAGACCCTCCTAGGCCTGGAGAGAGGGAGGCCACGGGCCCAGGTCTGCTCAGAGAAGCATGAGAGACAGTGCATTCCCTGATGAAGACCCAGGAGCATTGAAAATGCAGACAATTTAACAACTACATTTGTCCAATGGAAGGGAAAAGGAGACGACAAGAAATAGGAGGCCACAGAAGGTACCTGAAGAGGACGGTTCCCTCTACTACTTCTCTACTCCGGGGGGCATCTTGGAAGCCCCCCTTCTCCAGACACCAGGGTGGCACCCATTGCCAATGACCCTTTGTTCCCAGAAAATAAGAACCCAGCAGCTAGCAGATGTCAAGTGAAAAAGAAAATGAACTGAGTAGGCGAAGAACCGGGAGGTGCTGGTGGATGGGCGTCCACCACGAGCCCCAGGTGCCGCCTCCAGCTCTGGAGGGTGGAGGGCAGCCCTTCTCTGCTTTGGACTTGCAGGCCATCTCTCGGAGATCTGAACTGATTAGAGGCCACCTTTTGTGAAAGTGATGCCGTGGTTGTAATTTATGCAAAGAAATCCCAAGGCACACGATGATTAAATTAGAGCATACAATGCAGGCCTTCGACAGCAGGCTCCCTTCTGGGTTTCTCACTTTTATCTACATTAAGATCAGGTCTGGGAAAATGTGGCGCACATGGTTTTTGATCTGAGAAACAGAACATTTCCACATGTTTCTGTACAGCTTTGGAGCAGAGAGAGCAAGCCACCACATTCACATCCAGCTGAGTCAAAAGGCCAAGTCACCGTGGTTCCTTTCAAAAAGCAAAGCAGTCCCAAAGGACCTTTACCGAGACATTCAGGGTGAAGCTGTGCAGGTGACTGTATCTGAAATAAAAGCCCTTGGAGTCATCATCCCAGACACTTGGAGACATCACCAGACAGGCTGACATGTGCGGAAAGGGTCTCAGTTTAAGAGAGGCTTTTCACCCAGACAGCGTCCTGCCTTGCAGAGGCACCTGGAAAATGCCTCCCTGTTCAGGGTTGTCTGTGCAGACAGGACACTGCCCTTTGCATTGCTCTCCTTTGAGGAAGGATAAACCTCCACCCTCCTTCAGCTGAGTCAGGAGGAGAGGACGAGAGGGTATGCAGAGCACGCAAGACCACAGAACCTATTTGAAAAGCAGCTGGGATGTTGCTGGGAAAGGAAGCTCCTATTTGGAGCTTTTAACAGCCCCTTTGTTACCTTGGTTCAGTTCAGTTCAGTTCAGTCACTCAGTTGTGTCTGACTCTTTGAGACTCCATGGACTGCAGCACACCAGGCTTCCTTGTCCATCACCAACTCCCAGAGATTACCCAAACTCATGTCCATTGAGTCGGTGATGCCATCCAACCAGCTCATCCTCTGTCATCACCTTCTCCTCCTGCCTTTAATCTTGCCCAGTATCAGGGTCTTTTTCAATGAGTCAGTTCTTCACATCAGGTGGCCAAAGTATTGGAGCTTCAGCTTCAGCATCAGTCCTTCCAATGAGTATTCCAGACTGATTTCCTTTAGGATGGACTGGTTGGATCTCCTTGATGTCCAAGGGACTCTCAAGAGTCTTCTCCAACACCACTGTTCAAAAGAAGCAATTCTTTGGAGCTGAACTTTCTTTATGGTCCAGCTCTCACATCCATGTGTGACTACTTTGTTACCCGCTATTGCTGTTGTTAAGTCGCTTCAGTCTTGTCTGACTCTGTGCGACCGCATAGATGTCAGCCCACCAGGCTCCCCCGTCCCTGGGATTCTCCAGGCAAGAACACTGGAGTGGGTTGCCATTTCCTTCTCCAATGCATGAAAGTGAAAAGTGAAAGTGAAGTCGCTCAGTCGTGTCCGACTCAGGTTCCTCCATCCGTGGGATTCTCCAGGCAAGTGTACTGGAGTGGGGTGCCATCATTCTTTTTGAATATATATGCTCTCCATGTGGGGCTGATGAACTCCCAAGCCAGCTGCCTTTCCCCAGGTCTCTCTCCAAATCTGTGATGCGTGTGAGAAATCTGTGGGGCACCAGGCACTATGGGCAGAGGCCTCTGTGAGCCAAGGGTGCTCAGGCTGATGCCAGGCCATGAGCTAAGGTCTGCAGGCAGCTGGCTCCCCCGTGCAGCCACCGCCACGAACACACCTGCCCTTGGACTTCTCACAAAAAAGATTTGCCCTCTGGATCCCTAACAGAAAGGTTTGCCCTCTGACTGGCTGGGGAGATTGTGAGTTGTGAAGAGCCTGGGTAATTCTGAGCAGCGATGCAGGCCATCCTGCTCCCCTGGGGCACTCGGTGATAGCCACCCAGGACTGATGCCTCCTCATCCTCTGACTTTCCAGATGCTGGTTGGGCCTGAGGTCCGCCCCAGGGGGCAGAGGCCGGGGGCGGGGGGCAGGCAACAGAGGCATGTGTGTGTGTGTGTGTGTGTTTAAAGCTCATACATTTTTATCACTTAATCACTTGCGTGTAGAATCTAAAACAGAGATACAAATGAACTTCCATTTTACAAAACAGAAACAGACTCACATACATAGAAAACAACCTTTTGGTTACCAAAGGGAAGAGATGAGGGTGAGGATGAATAAGTTAGTCATTTGGGATTAACATATATGCATTACTACATATAAAATAGATAACCAACGAGGACCTGCTCTATCGTACAGGGAACTCTACTCAATTTCCCTAAATGGGAAAAGGATTTGAAAAGGAACAGGTGCATTCATGTGGATAACTGAGTCATGTTGCTGTGCACCCGAAATGAGCACAGCAGTGGAAATCAACCACACTCCAGCACAAAAGAAAAACGTAAAACTCCTCATAAAAAACGAACACCGACTTACGCTGAAATGCTACGGAACGTTTACCAGCCAGAAAGTGTTTATTCCTGACTAGCCCAACTTGGGACTCAATGAAATATTTGTGTAGCTTGGTCTACTCCTGTACCACACACACACACCGCACACACACATGCACTGCACACACACACACCACATATATACACACATCACACACACATGCACACACCACACACACACACACCACATATACACACATCACTCATATACACACACCGCACACACACACACACTGCACACACACACCACATATATACACACACCACACACACATGCACACACCACACACACCACATATATACACACACACACACACTGCACACACACACCACATATATACACACACCACACACACATGCACACACCACACACACACACCACAATACACACATCACTCATATACACACACTGCACACACACACACACACACACACTGCAAACACCACACACACACACCACATATACACACATCACTCATATACACACACCACACACACACACATGAACACACCACAGCACACATATCGCACACACACACACTGCACACACACACACCACCACACACACCCCACATATATACACACATGACTCATACACACACCACACACACACACACACCCCACACACACACTGCACACACACACACTGCACACACACATCGCACACATACATACACTGCACACACACACACCACATATAGACACATACCACACACACATGCACACACCACACACACCACATATACACACATCACTCATATACACACACCACACACACACACACATGAACACGCCACAGCACACATATCGCACACACACCATACACACACCACCACACACACACCACATATATACACTCATGACTCACATACACACAACACACACACACACACATGCACACACACACCACACACACACATACACACCACACACACCCTACCAGACACACCACGCACACACACACACTACACACACATCACACACACATATATCACACACATACACATACCACACACACACACAGTGCATGCACACACACACACCACACACACAGTGCATGCACACACACCACACACACACACCACACACATACACAAACACACACCACCACCACACACACCACACACACACACACCCTCCTGTCTTGCTGCACTTTCTCCTCCCCTCCCTCACTGTCTCCACTGAAGATGCTGGCATAGCTCGAGCCCAGCTGTGCTGGGGCTGGGTGGAGGGCACTCCCCGCTCCGCTCTCAGCATTGTGGCGGTGTGGGCCCTGTACCTCTCCGTCTCCTGAAGACAACTTCCGTTTCCCTGGAGATGAACACCAGGAGACAGGCCATCACATCACCTTCTACCCCCTTCCCTCTGTGAGGGCCCGCAAGCCCGTTAGGCCCCAGAAGAGCTATCACGTGCCATTACTTCTCCAAGTTAAATAAAATCTGATCCAAATGCTTCTTCAACCTTCTCACTGCAAATGAGTCATATCTTTAGCCCTCCCTCCCAGACTTGAACAAAATTCCAGAAGGCTCTGTATAGTCCAACCGCTCAGGGACACCTTCTCTGTTCTTCAGCCCTGAGGGCCCCAAGGATAAACTCCTGTTCAGTTCCTGTGCTCCCTTTGAGGTGGGCTGCATCTGAGCTGAGTGTGGATACAGGGATTCTTTGTCCCTGTCCCCAAGGCCTGTGTCCATTATCCTCATATCCCCCAGCATCTCAGATGTGAGCAGAGTCCTGGGGACTCCCTGGACCACAGTCACAATGATGTCAGCGACAGGAAGTTATCCCAAGCTCCGCCCAAGCCTTCTGGGGCCTTTTCTTGGCCTCCCATCCCTGCACCCCCCGCATCCCTGTGGCTTCCTCCGCCGGCCTGTCCAGCACGATTCCTCTTGGGAAGCCCAGGCTTTCACATGCAAGGCCTTGAATGCCATCTAGCTGCCTCGACTCCTCTGCTCCGGGGCCTGTGGTGTGGAATATTAGTAATCCCAGAGGCAGGAGACCACACGGTCTTGCCTATTTTCTCAGAAAGAAAACCTATCCACAGAAGGGGGGAGAAATACCAAGGAAACCTCAGTAACTTTTCCCGACAAACTTAATTATTAGCACCGTTTCTACTGACATATTTAATCCATAGGCAAAGGGGCCAGGACAGCAGCAGAGGTCGCGTCTCATCTCTCTGCTGCTGGGAGTGAGTGCCTGTCAGCGAGGGTAACCTCAGCAAGTGGAGCTGCCCAGTGAAGGGTGGGCACCTAGATGAATGAGGCCAGACTCTGCAGGGCTACAACTCCAGGGCTGTCCTTCTGTTCAAGGAAAGTCCTTGGGGACTCGGGGCTCCACCATGAACACCTGGTCATGGCTTTGCGAATGCTGGCCATGCAGGGGCTGCTCCTGTGCTGCTCCCAGACAGCATCTTAGGATTGATTCAATCTCACTTATAACTGGAGGTCCCTGCTGATTTCCAGTCCATCCTAAAGCAAATCCACCCTGAATATTCATTGGAAGGACTGATGCTGAAGTTCCAAGACTTTGGCCACCTGATGAGAAGAGCCAACTCATTGGAAAAGATGCTGATGCTGGGAAAGATTGAAGGTGGGAGAAGAAGGGGATGACAGAGGATGAAATAGTTGGATGGTATCATCAACTCAATGGACATGACTCTGAGCAAACTCGAGGAGACAGTGAAGGACAGGAAAGCCTAGTGTGCTGCAGTCCTTGGGGTTGCAAAGAGTCACACACGGCTGCGCTGCTGAACAACAACTGATCCTCGACTTATGACCCGGGGATCCCAGAGCATCTGGAGCCGACAGAGCAGCAGAAGACGTACAATTGTAGGCTGCATCTCACGCACAGCATCACAGCCTGGGGATGCTGTCCCGACGGGGCCAGGCTGCTGGTGTGATGTTGGGGGTGCGATCACAGATCCAGCAAGGACTACTTAGGGGAACGCTGTAACCGAGACCCAGCAGAGCCCATCAGCATCTCTGCAGCTGTTTGTGCCCCGAGTTTCTTCTGTCTGAACCCTGTTCCAACTTCCCAAGCCCAAGCATCTGAGGTTAGAACCTAGTTATGAGTATTTTTTGGCACAGAGAAACCAGACAGGGGCTCTGCGTAGAGAACCAGGAATGCATAGAGACACCCCCACTGTGTCCACTGGAAACCAAAGTCAGGGAAAGCGACCAGTTCGCGGTCCCGGTTCATGGTGGCAGAGGGAGTCTAGAATCTGAGCCTTCTGACCCTTGGTCTTGAGTAGTTTCCATGACCCCAGCTGCTCTGGACCAGCCAGAGAGGGCAGGACAATAGCCCAGGTGGGAGCAGACAGGGAAGGGGTGGGCTGTGGTTCTCCACAATGGGAGGGGGCCCCCACCATGAGTGAATGGTCACGTGGAAATGTGGCAGCATCTGCAACGTGGTGCGGGTGTTCCGTCGCAGGGCGTGGCCACCAGCACCTCGTCCACGGCTTCCGGGCAGTGTGTGTGTCGGGGGGTGGGACACATAGCTGCAGCCAGCAGCCCAGACGTCTGCAGGATCCCTAGTCTCATGGCCTCGTAAGAACAGAAAGGTGCACTGGCAAGTGAGGAGACGATGTCCCCCATCCCAGAGCACTCAGCCTCACGGGCTCTTCCACACCACAGTGCCTCCCCCAGCAGCCCGGGGCCCCCTGCATTGGAGGCGGACTCACCCCACACACTGACTCAGGGCTGTGGTTGAAGCCAGGGAGTCCAGCTCAGCGAGTGATGGCTTTGTACCCAAAGTCCTAGAAACCCTGAGACAAGACCTCAGACTCTGGGATAGGTAGTGCACCACATCAGAAAGACCAGCTTAAACATGGCATCTGTTGTTTCTTTGGAGATTTATCTAAGGAGATCCCTCTGAAACCCAGCCAGCATCTCCAGGGACAGGAGCAGCGGTCAGCACAACCACCAAGTCCTGCCTGAGGAGCTAGGTCGAAAGAGCTTGGGAGAGCCCAGAAAGCTGGGCAGGAACCCAGGATATGGGTGCCCAGGTGGGGTGTGTACCAAAGAGCAAAGGTGGAGGGTATAAGAGAAGGACACGCAACAGAATCCAGAAGGGACATCAGTTTTCAGAGCAGGGGTGGAACCATGTCGCCATGGAGACAGGAAGACTCTGATACTTACAAGGAAGCTATTGTCAGGGGTTTCCTGAAATGCTTCTGTCCTGAAGGTGGACACCTGGCCGATCTGACCCCTAGGCTGTGGTGGGTGGAACTCTTTACTCATATAACCACTCGGGCTAGCAATGAAACCTCAAAAAACATCAAAGAAGGAAAAACTATGAACACAGTAAAGAGGTGAGTGGTTTCCAGGGACTGGGAGTCAGAATGAATGGACAGGGCACAGCGCGGTTTAGGGCAGCGAAACCACTCGGTGAGACCCGTAAAGGTGGGTTCGTGTCATCACACACTGTCCAAACTCACAGAACGCAGAACAGCCAGAGGGGACCCTCATGTAAACTGTAGACTCTGGGTGATGGTGACACGTTAGGGCAGGTTCATCAGGCATAACTGAGGTCCTGCTCTGGTGGGGGTGTTGATGATGGGGGGGGTGCTGTGCGTCTATGGGATCTGGGGCACATGGGAAGTCTCTGTGTGTTCCCTTGATGTTGCTGTGAACCTAAAGCTGCTCTAAAATAATAAAGTCTTTAAAAAATTAAAATTACGGAACCATTTATTTTTAAATGTGCCATCTGTAAAAGTTCTGATAATATGGAGTTAGATTTTGAGACATAAAGAGCCCAGATGGATGAGAAATTCAGAGCAGAGATTTGAGCCCCAAGCCGGTCCCTGAACCTGGCAAACCTGGATAAACACCTCCTTTTCCTAAGTCTGCCATTCCCTCTAGCAGGAAGGCTGGGGGCTGCTAGGGTTCCTCTTCCCTGGCAAAGTTCTAGGGCAAGGCTGATGAGAACAGAAATCAGAATTTCACCGGGAGCAGAGTCTCTACAAAACCACACCAGCGTGCTTTCGGAACGTGCAGCAAAGTACATGCAACAGCCAGGGGTCCGTCACTCAGCATCTGTGAAGTTCATGAGCGAATGTCATAGGAGCCAGGCTGACATCTGTTCTGGGGAACCCGGCAGAGGGAATCTGGACATTTGAGAAGGGGCTCAGCAGACTCTGCGGGGCGGGGTGTATGGTGGAAAGCTCCAGCCCCGCTGTGTTCCCCTAACTGTACACGTGTGCCCCTAGGGGCGGGGGCAGGGAGGCAGGACGGGGGCTCTGCTGAAACACAGCCTCTCCCCGGGAAGCCACCTGTGAACAAATCAGAGTGAAACCCAACCCCCACCCAGTGACAACAGCCTCCAGCCTGGTCTGTTCACACCACCCTTTCCCACCCCCGGCCACCAGGGGAAATGCCCCAGAAGAAATCACCACCTGGCCTGGTGCCTGCTGGCTCCGGAGCCCTGCCAAGTCCTGCTCCTGATGCCCCGCGGTGGGCCCATCCAAAGAACATTTGTCTCGTTTAAGATCAAAGCAGTGCTTTCTCCTTCTTAAAAAAAAATCAAAAAAACACAGTAGCTTGGAGAGATGAGTTGTAGTTAAGTTCCTGCTTGCGCCTTAGGCAACTGAGTACTTCCCTCACGCCTACGGGGACTTCCTCAGCCGCGGGGAGGTGGTCCTTCCTTGCCTGGTCTGTCCCTGAACAGGAGCTCTGAGGGCAGGGGACCTGGTGCTGCCTTGGGTCTCTGACAGCAGAAGCGAAACACAAGTGTGGGCTCCAACGGCTTTAAAGCGCATCCACTGAGAAGGCGAGAAGGACTCAAGGAGGGGACTGAAGGTCAGGGGAGACCGGGGGCTCATCACGGGGGACCCCACCTCAGGCAAGCAGGGCAAGACCCCATGGAGCTTCACCCCTGACTCTGAGCTGAGGTTTCACGAGTGCAAGGCCCAAGGCTGTGGCTCAGGAGCTGTCTATAGCTCCAGGTCAGCCGGGCCCCTGCCAGCCCGCCTTGTGACATCTCTGGGCAGGGTCTCGCCTGCCCACCTGCTGAGAAGCCATCCAGGGAGGCGGCGGTCCTCAGCTCTTGCTTCGGGGTGAGGCCCACCCTGGCTGAGGTACACATCTTCCTTCCAAGAGGCGTCCAGGCAAAGAGGTGCAGGAGCTCACACAGAGAGCCGCACAGCCAAAGGGGTATTCAGATGCCTGAGCGTGGACGGGCGTCTCTTCTGTTCTGTGATGTGAGCTCAGCCTCTCACAACCCTGCTGACTCTGTGCTCCAACCCTGTGGGGACCCTGTACACACGGTCTGGACCAAAAACGCTTACCGAGTGCACGCCGATGAGTGCACACTAGGCATGGATCACTTACATAGGAGACTAGGCCTGTGTTGCTATTTGGCTTTGAACTTTACAACTTATGTATTCAACTATTGGCCACTGTCCTCATTAGGGATAACTCGCGAGGTAAATGATAAGCTGAAACTTTGGTGGGGGGGAAATGTTAATATCTGAGGATCTTATTCCTGTTTCATTCTCCGTTTGAGTTTTCTAATTATTTTTTTTTTAATTTTAAAATTCTTGGCTTCTCTTAAGTATCCATCCAGGTGTTGCTGTGCATCTTACAGATGATTTTTCAAAGACAGAGACGCTGGGACTTCCCTAGAATCTGCCTGCCAATGAAGGAGACACGGGTTCAATCCCTGATACAGGAAGATCCCACATGCTGCAGAGCAACTAAGCCTGTGCTCTAGAGCCCAGGAGTTGCAACTACTGAGTCCACCTGTTGCAGCTACACAAGCCCAAGTGCCCTAGAGCCTGTGCTCAGCAACAAGAGAAGCCACTGCAATGAGAAGCCCATGGCCGCAATTAGAGAGCAGTCCCTGCTTGCCGCAGTCTTCCCTGAGAGCTCAGTTGATAAAGAATCTGCCTGCAATGTAGGAGACCCCAGTTCAATTCCTAGGCCAGGAAGATCCACTGGAGAAGGGATAGGCTACCCACTCCAGAATTCTTGGGCTTCCCTGGTGGCTCAGCTAGGAAAGAATCCACCTGCAATGCCGGAGACCTGGGTTCGATCCCTTGGTTGAGAAGATTCCCTGGAGAAGGGATAGGCTACCCACTCCAGTACAGGCCAGAATATACAGCCCATGGACTCACAAAGAGTCAGACACGACTAAGCAACTTTTACTTCACCTGCTTGCTGCAGGTAGAGAAAAGCACAGCAACAAAGACACAGAACAGCCAAAATTAAATTGTTTAAAATGGAGATGGTAAAGAGCATCCATCAGCTGGGAAATTCACCTGCCATCTCCTCACACTCTCTCCCCCACTGCTGGAGACCAACTCCATTGTCCCTGGGGTTTCTTTAGCTCTGACGGCTTCACCCCCTGCCCTGCCCCGCTGCCCAGGAACCCACCTGTTGAAGCAGGTGCCTTTATTAGGTGGAGACCCAATGCTGCTCCCCACCCCCAGCGCCTTTTCAGATCACTTCTCCTGAGCAGAGTCAGGCGTTCCTTTCTCTGCTCCCAAAACCATCCTCGGATGTCTGTGTGTTTGTCCTGCCTAGGTTCCTATCCTCTGTCCCCTTGACGATAGCTGCTCACAGAAAGTCACCGTGCCTTGTTCGATGCCCTGTGATCCCAGCTTTCAGAAGACATCGGTGGACAGTAAACTGCTGGAGAGACCTTGCCTTCAAGAAACTTGCAGTCTATCGAGAGATGAAGTCAAGGAGGGGCTTGCCCAAAGGGAACAGGGCGGTTCTGCTGACTGCCACTAGGGGGAGTGCCAGCCAAGGTCCCTGCCCACAGCTCATTTCAGATGGAACCCGGGGTCCCTTGGCTGTACCGGGGGTTTGAATTGTGCCTGGGATGAAGGAGGCTGGGGAAACCATCACTCATGAGGCGCTCACTAGAATCCACCGTGCTCTCGGCCTCACACACACACACCCAGAGCTTTCTTCCCCAAGACCTCTGTTCCCAAGGAAATAAGCCCAGAGGGGAGGATGTGTTGTGACAAGGCAGACAGGGAGCCATGGATACACAGATCCTCCAGAGCTGCCCTGGCCACTGGCTAGGTGGTGCCTGGGCCAAGCGTTTCATTCCTCCAACTGATAGACCCCTTGTCTGTTCACAGGGAAAATGAAACCCCTACTACCTCTATGGTTTTTGTAAGAAATAGAAAATCCGGGTAAATAAAGAGCATCTGGGACGTAGAGTAAATATTCACTGACCGTCAACTCCTTCTTCTATCCCTGCTATCATAAGCTCTACGACCACAGCCATTGTAGTGACCACTGGTTCCAAACGCCCAGAACCTGGCATCTAAACAGCCCGTCTCCCATCACCATCTCTATCTGAACAACTAGCTTTGTCTGCTGACCCTGATGTGGAAGTCTCTACAGAACGTGCTTTGAGGGGGACGAAAAGGAAAATGCCGTCTCCCTGCTTCCCCTGAACCCCCTCCTGGAGGCCTCCCCACGTCCATCCTCGGGACAATGAAGGCAGGATGAGGACACTGGGGATGGCGAGAGGATGAAGGGACCAGTCACTGCCGCCTAACAATGCTGAATGTCCATCTCCTCCTATGCGGGGCTCCGGTCAGCAGCGAACTTCATCTGCACCGTCCTCCCATTGAATCGTCCCGGCTCTGGGTTTCTTTTTTTTTTTTTTAATCATCACGATCCTTTGGACATGGGTTTATCAGGCCGAAAATGGAGCTTCAAGATGACTGAGGGACTGAGGACCGACTCAGCAGTCTGCTTTGGTCACGCCGTTGGGAGGCAGTGAGGCCCATTGGGAACCGGGTCTCCTGTCTTCACCTCATGCAACAAGGATGCGCTCCTTATTGGAGGAATGGCGGGGAGCCAGGTCAAGGGAGGCTGCTGAAGACACCTACCTTCTTCCCTCTGTGTCCCTGGAAGGACACATTTCAGGCTGGGGGGTGCCCACGTCCACCCTTGGAAGAACACCAGGAGACCCAGCCTCCCCCGTGAAAAACCACGGGGTGACCCTGGACACACACAGGTCTCGCAAGAGCGGCCTGCACGCGCATCCCCGGCACATGTTTGAAGGTGTCCTTCTTTCTTCCCCCGACCAGTAGACATTAAGTGAAAGTCGCTCATTCGTGTCCGACTCTTTGTGACCCCATGGACTACACAGTCCATGGAATTCTCCAGGCCAGAATACCGGAGTGGGTCGCCTTTCCCTTCTCCAGAGGATCTTTCCAACCCAGCGGTTGAACCTAGGTCTCCGGCATTGCTGGTGGATTCTTTACCAGCAGAGCCACCAGGGAAGCCCAAGAATTCTGGAGTGGGTAGCCAATCCCTTCTCCAGCGTATCTTCTGACCCAGGAATCAAACCGGGGTCTCCAGGGTCTCCTGCACTGCAGGCGGACTCTTTGCCAGCTGAGCTCTCAGGGAAGCCCGACCAGCAGACTTGCCCTGTGATTATGCCCGAGCCGAAGTGCCCGTCTGTGAACTGTAGCCTCAGGGACACCTGGGCAGACTCCACGTTCCCAGGTGGACCTCAAACCCCAGGTCAGGCAAGACGGTCCCTTTCCTTGGACACAGATGCTGGGGACTGTGTGGACACTCCTGCACCATATGGGCACGGAGTCTGGGGGCCTCGGTCTGTGCTGGAAGCATGGCTCTGATCAGCAGAGCTCCCCTTGAGCCTGGATGTCATCACGTGCCGTCTGTGGTCCCGGGTGAGTTACTGCACCCCGCCATGTGCCCGACGGCTCTTGGCCTGTGGGTGCCGGAGGCAGTGTCCAAGTCCCAGATGAGTGGACCTCAGCAGCGCCACCCACATCCTAAATGTTCAGGGCATGGCCTTATAGAGCCTTCCTTCACCCTCAGACCAGACTCCCAGACAGACGGTGGAACCATGAGCGTTTCCAGAAAGGGAGCCCAGAGAATGAGGACGCATGCACCCCTGTAGCACAGTCCTTAGGTAACAAGAGCCGGATCCGCATGACTCCAATCTGTCGATTGTAAACAAAGCACCTTCGTATTTAAGAAATCATCGTATTTAATAAGGATGTTCCGCAAAGGACCTATGAAAGCGGGAGCAAAGCCTCCACTTTTGGCTACACTCTTCTGTTTTCAACCTAACCAGTTCATGCTCATCTCATTAAGCAGACTGCTTCATTACAAGCAACGCTAAGGTGCTAATTTAATTCCCGCCAGTGACTTTTTTTTTTTTTTCTCTTCCAAGCTTGTTTACCTGGGAAGCCATGTGTAACTAAAGAAAATTCCCACAGGCTAGCAGGAGGAGCTGGGGGCAGGTTTTCTGTCATGTTTCTCCAAACCTGGAGTCCAAAATCTCTGGGCCCCAGAGGTTTAATTACCGGGTGCAACCTGCTGTTTGGGGGTGGGGCTGGGGTGGGGAGTGGAGGCCTCCAGACCAAGCTGCGACCGGAGCCAGAGGGACGTCTGTGGCCCCCCCAGATGAAGAAGGGCCACAGTGTCTGACGGGGGCTGGGGGTCTGCGTTCAAATTTGGAGCTTGAGGTGGAGCTTCCCACCTTTTCCAGTAAATTCGGTGTGTTGGCAAGATTGACCTTCCTCTCCACCCCTCCGGGCCGAGAAGGAAGAGGGGTCACCGGGTGGTTTTAGCACAGAGATGGAGGAAGCAGCCCTTTGGAACCTGGAGATTGGTTTTTGTTCTTTGACCAGCGTCTGCCACAAAAGGGGACGCCCCCTCCTCCCCAGCTTTCAATTAACCCTATGTGAGACAGGCAGGGGATTAAGAAGCCTGGCTCAGGCCCCATTCAAAAGGTTCCAGGGGGGCTTCTTCAGAAGATTCTTCGGAACAAAGGTTGCCAAACTAAGTAGCTTTTTTTTTGTTGTTGCTTAGCTCTGCCCTATTGTTACCGTAAAAGCGACCTTTTCCACTTAATTGGGGCTTTAGAATTTCGCCTCTATTGTGTTTGTCCTAAGAAACCCCTGGCAGAGGAGCCCTGTAAGCTTGTGAACACAGGCCTTTCTGCAGTGACTCCAAGGCTATTTGTGTATTTGGGTCCAGTGAGGTGGTTATTCTAATAAAAATATTCCTCATAAGATGCTCATGGCAGCAATAATTAGGTTTCATACATTGAGTTTCTGTTATGGATCGAGTGCTGTGATCCACGCTTCAGGCATTTTGTTTCCAATGTCACAATTAGCACGTTACAGACCAGAAGGGGAAAGTTCGGGTGGAAAGGAAACCCCCTCCCCCTTCCCAAGGCCAAGGCCCACTCTGTGGGCCACAGGATGTCATTTATAACAATTTTTGGTCCTGCATTTTTTGGTTCGACCCTAGATCTCCAGTGAGTCACACCCGAACAGACAAGAAACTAAAATACCCATCTGTTTGTGCGTGCGTACTCAATTGCATCTGACTGTTTGCAACCCTGCAACCTGTGGACTGTACCCGCTGGGCTCTGGTCCATGCAACTTTTCAGGCAAGAGTGGGTTGCTATTCCCTCCTCCAGGGGATCTTCTGATCCAGGGATTGAACTTGTGTCTCTTGCATCTCCTGCCTTGACAGGCAGATTCTTTACCACTAGCGCCACCCAGGAGCCCTCTGTTTGTACACACAGCCTACCGTGCAGACGCCTATAGGGAACAGAGCGGAAGCACAGATGCAGGCCTGGGAGCTAGGGTAAGATACCAGGGAGTGGTAAGGCCTGAGGCAAACCAGAGCTGAAACTTCTTTTAAAGATGCTTTCATTCAAATTGATTCTGTTTCTGTATCTTCCAACCGCTAACCACTTCTAAGCCATTCTCGGTCTGGTTTTGGGGACTGGGCCTCCCAGCGGGAGGTGCCTCTGTTCTGTTGAGGGCACCAAGCAGATGTGACAAACTTGGGGCCCTCAGACCCCTCCCTCCCACCAAGGTGTTTGGGTGCACCGGGGCTCTCATGGCCAGGAGACTCCAAGTTCAGGTTCTGACTTCCTGCAATGCTGGACTAGGGTCTTCAGCAAGTCAGCCCCAGGCAGGACAGGCACTCGCTGCTCCCCTGTACCTGACTGGCATCACCCTTTCTTGCTGTCAGCCTCACCTGTGTGGCCACTTGAGTTTGTCAGCTCTGAGCTGAAGGGACCAGCCTTCCCAGGGACAACTTTTCTATGTCAGGTCCAGGGCAATAAAAGCCTTCAGTTTCACCTCCTGTCACAGAAATAGTCCGCACAACTAATTCACCAAGCAAGGGCCACAGAGTCTTGAACTCAGTAAGGAAGGTGTTGAGAGGCTCAAGGGCATCCAAGCACACGTCTCATAAATGTTAAGCCAAAGATAACCAAACAAAAATGATATCCAGCTACAGGGCGTTCAAGAAGATCCTGCTCATCTCCTGTGTTTCTGTGGATGAATGTGCACATTTCATACAGAAAATATCTTGAAAATCGGGCTTCTCTGGTAACTCAGTGGTAAAGAATCTGCCTGCCAATGCAGGAGATGAGGTTCGACCCCTGGGTTGGGAAGGTCCCCTGGAGAAGGGAATGGCAGCCCTCTCAAGTGTTCTTGCCTGGGAAAATCCCATGGATAGAGGAGCCTGGCTGGCTACAGTCCATGGGATCATAAAGAGTCAGACATGACTGAGCCGCACACACACGTCATGCAAACAGGTTGGTAACTGAGGGTCCTCTTTAGAGAGTGCCTTATGTTGTATATTTAAACTGAACTTAGAGAAAGTATTCTGTTTTTCGCCTTAAACTATCCAGAGAACTTTCATCAAAAGACCTGGATTGTCTCTCTGCCAAGGGAATCAAGGCTTTGTCTAGGATGGGGGCTGTGAACACCTGCCCTTCCCAGGGCCCCTTCAGTGACCCATCGAGGGATTTAATGACTGTTAGATCAAACGAGATTAATTGAGAACAATTAAATTGAGTTTGGATATTCCACACCATTTTACAGAGTGGAAAATTCATGTCACAACTGAAGTACTTACAGGAGATGGAAGTTAGACTCTGAGCAATCTCAGCCCATGGAATTCTCCAGGCCAGAGTACTGGAGTGGATAGCCTTTCCCTTCTCCAGGGGATCTTCCTAACCCAGGGATCGAACCCAGGGATCGAACCCAGGTCTCCCGCATTGCAAGTGGATTCTCTACCAGCTGAACCACCAGGGAAGCCCAAGAATACTGGAATGGGTAGCCTATCCCTTCTCCAACGGATCTTCCCAACCCAGGAATCAATCTTCTAACCCAGGGATCAAACCCAGGCCTCCTGCATTACAGGCAGATTCTTTACCAGTTGAGCTACGAGGAAAGCCCCTGAGCAATCTCACCGATTAGTAAAATGGCCAATGTCCACAAAAGAAACAGAAAATAACCTCTTGCACTGATTTACCCAGAATCTCAAAGCCTTGTTGTAAATGCCCCGTCCTGACTATTGTAAACAGAGCTGCACTGAACACTGAGGTGCATGTCTTTTTGAATTCAGGTTTTCTGAGGTGTATGCCCAGTAGTGGGATTGCTGGATCATACTGTAGTTTTATCGCTAGTTTTTTTTTAAGGAATCTCCGTATTATTCTCCATTGTGGCTGCACCAATTCACGTTCCCACCAACAATGTAAGAGGGCTCCCTTTTCTCCACACCCTCTCCAGCATTTATTGCTGATAGATTTTCTCATAATGACCATTCTGAGTGGTGTGAGATGATACCTCCTAGTAGTTTTGATTTGCATTTCTCTAATAATGGGCGATGTTGAGCATCTTTTCATGTGTGTGTTGGCCGTCTGTGTCTTCTTTGGAGAAATGTTTGTTGAGGTCTTTCACCCAATTTTTGATTGGGTTGTCTGTTTTTCTGATATTGAGCTACATGGGCTGTTTGTATATTTTGGAGAATAATCCCTTGTCAGTTGATTTGTTTGAAAATATTATCTCTCATTCTGAGGGCTGTCTTTTCATCTCATTTTTGGTTTTCTTAGCCATGCGAAAAAGATGATTAGGATGGGGGGCACTGGAGGGATGTCCAAGAGGGAGGGGGTAAATAGACCTACGGCTGACTCACTTAGTTATGCAGCAGAAACCAGCACAACATGGTAAAGCAACTATATTCCAATTAAAAACAAAAACAAAAACAAAACCCCTTAGCTGTCTCCTCTGTCCATGGAGTTCTCCAGGCAAGAATGCTGGAGTGGGTAGCCATTTCCTTCGCCAGGGGATCTTCCCCACCCAGGGACTGAATCCAGGTCTCCCGCACTATAGCAGATTCCTTACTGTCTGAGCCGTGAATGGAGAATGGAATTGGGAGCCAAATGAGGCCGCACAAAGGACACTGGGATTTCTCTTGAACTCTGGGGAAAGAGGTCTTCTGTCTTGGAGCTTACTAATTAGAACCATCAGAGGTAGCCTCTGCCCTGCCCTCTGGGCATTGTTTGCTTGTGAATGAAACCATCTCATTAAAAAAGCAGACCTGAGAGAGAGGTGGGGAAAACAACCAAACAAACACAAACACCCGTGGATTTCTGTTGACTTCACTGAACCCCTAGACTCAGCTGGGAACAGGAGCAAAATCGTGTTTTGATCCCTTTGGTTACCTGACCCCCAAAATGTCCCTTCACGTCTAAACCAGTCTGAGATGTATTTGTCACAAGGCAGTTTATGACTCACAGACACCGCTTGTCACCTGTGTGTTTTTATTTAACCTTCCCCTAGTGAGTTCTGTGCAAAGGGGCACTCAGGGGCTTTTCCTCCATGTGCCCGGCTTCTGGGGCCAGGAGTCTGCCTGTGCACCCAGATTCCCAGGGCAGGAGTGGCCCCATTTCCTTCCACACCAGGGGGCCATGGATTTTGATTTGGGGACAAACTCACAGTCTCACAGGTCTCTCTGTGCAAATGCCCCGACATCACACTGCAATGCACGGTCCTGTGAGAGCCAGGTGATGCAAGTATGAACACTTGGGATAATGCAGCTTGACCATTACTGCCCACCCCAGCATTCCAACCTAGATTTGGTCTTTAGCTCCATGCCTCAGTGTCCCCGTCCAGGGTGAACCCAGGCTGGCAGTCATGGAGCCCCGTGGGAGGGTCTCGGTGCCCTGGTCCCGGTGAACCTTCCTGCTCAGCTTTCTGAGCCAGGGCCCCCCTGATGCCCCGAGTCCTGGTGTCTGGACTCTGCGTTCCTGTTTTAGTTCCCTGATCTTGTTGTTGGGTTCCCATCCTGGGGAGAACCACAGAAATCTTGGAAGCCTCTGAAGCCTTTCCCAGAAGTAGACAGCTTTTCTTTCTACATGTGGTCAGACAGGGCTCTCTCTACTGCAGGTCGGGCTCTGAGTGCACCAGGATGCCCAAGTCACATCCCCCGTCCTCCAGCAGGGTGATTGCAATGCAATGGAATAGAAACAACACAGGATGCTTTCAGAGCAGGAAGAGAAGATCCTGAATGAGCCCCAGAGAGCTTGTTGGAGGAAGCTGCAGCTAAGCTTGGTCTTAAGCAAAGAATACAAGTGATACAGGCTCCCAGCTACAGGCAGAGGGTCCCATGGAAACAGATGTGATGACAAGAGCACCAGAGAGCCAGCAGGAAAATATGAGCACAGAGCAGGCTCCGCGTGGAGCAGAGAGTCCGGAAACGAGACCAGAGGGCACAGGGGAGCAGGAGACAGGTCTCGGAGGCTGGAATCAGCCTGGTGGTCACAAGAGGAAGACTGAACACAGCCCTAGAGGCAGAGAGGAGGCTTGACAGTGTCAACCAAGAAAGGAACAGTCATACCTGCCTTTTCAAGAGTTCAGCTAGAGGTGCCATTTGGAGGGCTTTTCTGGCGATCAAAAGCAGGTATTTGTCCAATTATGAATCCTGTTTGCCACGGGGCTTGCCAGTGACAGGCCGCACCCAGTGGGTCAGACATCTTGGAGACTGACACCAACGTGAGTATGGCTCAAGGTCATTGGAGCTTTTGGGCATTTGTAGCTAGGCTTCATGCAGACTGTCCCCCAAATTCTCAGGCTCTTACACTTCTCTGTCCCTGAGATCTGTCACCGGGATCTCACTTCACCCAAAGCGCAGGCCACCTGGGCTGGGGAACCAACCGGGTACCCCCATTAGCCTCACAGCTGTCAGATCTCAATTCATGGCAACATCACCACACAGGATTCTGCTCTGTTCCTTCTTTCTGCAAAGGATCTGAACGGCTAACTGGGTTCCCTGCGATGATAACCTAGGTGCCATGGCCTTTCCAAGTTCACACCCATGTTTTATTGCTGTTTTCTGTTTGAAACCACTATAATAGCTGGTGTGTAATTTTTAGGCACTCTGCTCACCAGATCCTGTGCCAAGGACTCAGGCCACAAAGGTAAACAGGACACAATTCTGACCCCAAGGAGCTCAAACCTGTCGCAGCAAATATTAATCACGTTTTTCAGTGAAGAACTAAAATGCCAAGAGGTTACCTGATCTTTCCCGAGACCATGTAGCTCCCTGGTAACCACAGGATGGGTTCTGCATTAGAAGTCAGCACCCCAGGTCCCCTGGCATATTGCATAGCCACCATCCTAGTACTAATCTGGGGGCGCCATGGAGAAGTCGCCTCTGGGGACGAGCTAATCCGACTCTGGTCTGCCGCTGACGCTGCTGAGAGCCTGAGCCAGAATCCCCCAGCTGCTGGATTCTCTAGGAAATCAGCTCCCTGATTTTAGAGTGGCTTTCTGACCAAAGAGCATCGTCAGACTAGCTCACGCTTCTTAAAAAGGAATTAGAGAAAAGGCAACAGCATTCAGCCATCAATCTGCCTGATGGCAGCATCCAGTCCCAGCAGACAGACTTCCGCTCTCCTAACACGGCAGGGACAGGACCTCAAAGCCCGCAGCCGATCTCACCTGAGCTGGGTCTCAGCCCAGGCTCCCTTTGTCCCAGCAGCAATGGGCTCCAGCTGGGAGAAGTCCGTGCTCCAAAGTGGCTGGTCTGGGAATCATGGATGCAGCTTCTTGTTTCCCTTCTCCAGGCGATCGTCAAAGCCTCTTCCAAGCTGCGGAACGAAACCTAGACGTGGAAACCCTCTCCAGGGCTGCCTGGGTGCCTGGCATCGCTTGGCACACTCAGCCCCGTCCGGGCTCCAGCCAGACTGCTGACCTCGCACTGGCGCTGTGTGATATAACTCGCTCGCACGGGGAGGCATTAACTGTCTCGTCCCCAAGCTCTGAGCCCTCACGTGTCTCCAAGATGCAGGCTCCTGTGATGCCACTGCTCTGACGCCCGGTCTGCTCTCTGCCAGGGCTCCAGCCATGCAGGGGTTCACAACCCATTCCCTGCAAAAGATGCCAGCCAAGAAATCATCGTGTTCAGCCGCGATTAATTTCAAGGCTTCTGTTAAAGTTCCTCCCCTTTATTTATGAAGCCAATAAAATATGTTTTCAGCATTAAGGTATGTGTCAAGATTCGAGTGTTTTCCCATAAATACCTATTCATCGAAGTCATTTTAATCTTAAGAAAAAAATCCAGCAGTCATTCCTTCATTCCTGCATGTCATGTTCTCATTTGATTTATATGAGTTTAAACTCCATATGGAGAGGATATGGTTGACTGGGGAGACATGGGTATTTTTTAAAGTGAAACCACATAGGAAACTAATAATGCACATTAGAATAGGGATTGTCTTATTGGAGGAACGTGAGAGACACAGAAGAGGGGCATAGACCTGAGACCAGGGAGACCTGGGTCCCAGTGCCAGTTCTAATAGTCACTGAACTGCACAGATTCATGCCAGTGACGTGGTTCTCGGGCTGCACCATGCCCACAGGCTTGCAAGCAGTTAGGCTAGTGGGTTGCAAAGTCCCTTCAGCGTCACCCTTATAATAGCTTTCCTTAAAAGCCATCTTCTTGTAGCTTTCAAAGCAGCATGGCCAACAGATGGGCAATCACTGGAGTTCCTGAAGACTCACGGATTTTAGGTCACTCACCCTTCTGAGCTCTGTGACTCCGCCAGACCTTGGAAGGCGCAGATGCATCAGCATCCTTATCTACATGACAGGAAAGCACTACCTGACGCTGGGCTGATCCAGGTGCTGCATGAACTAAATGAGTTGACGGATGCAAAACCACCATGAACAGGACTCACTCCATGTCAATGTGACCTGTCTTTATTACTCTTCACCACAGTCAACCCGGCTCTTCCCCAGCTATCTTTACGGTTATTCAGTTACAAAATCACTTCCTATTCTTTGTGACCCCATGCACTCCAGCACACCAGGCCTCCCTGTCCTTCATCATTTCCCGGAGCCTGTTCAAACTCATGTCCATCCCGTTAGTGACGCCATCCAACCTCTCATCCTCTGCCATCCCCTTCTCCTCCCACTTTCAATCATTCCCAGCATCAGGGTCTTTTCAAATGAGTCAGCTCTTCGCATCATGTGGCCAAAGTATTGGAGCTTCAGAATCTGTCCTTCCAATGAATATTCAGGGTTGGTTTCCTTTAGGATGGACTCATTTGATCTTCTTGATATCCAATGGACTCTCAAGAGTCTTCTCCAGCACCACAGTTTGTAGGCATCGATTCTTCAGAGCTCAGCTTTCTTTATGGTCCAACTCTCGCATCCATATATGACTACTGGAAAAACCATAGCTTTGACTAGATGGATCTTTGTTGGTAAAAAAAAAAATGTCTCTGCTTCTTAACATGCTGTTTAGGTTGGTCATAGCTTTTCTTCCAAGGAGCAAGCATCTTTTAATTTCATGGCTGCAGTCACCATCTGCAGTGATTTTGGAACTCCCAAAAAATAAAGTCTCTCACTGTTTCCCCATCTATTTGCCATGAAGCGATGGGAACAGATGCCATGATCTTAGTTTTCTGAATGTTGAGTCTTCAGCCAACTTTTTCACTCTCCTCTTCCACTTTCATCAAGAGGATCTTTAGTTCTTCTTCGATTTCTGCCGTAAGGGTGGTGTCATCTGAGTATCTGAGGTTATTGATATTTCTCCCAGCAATCTTGATTCCAGCTTGTGCTTCTTCCAGTCCAGTGTTTCTCATGATGTGCTCTGCATATAAGTTAAATAAGCAGGATGACAATACGCAGCCTTGACATACTCTTTTCCCAATTTGGAACCAGTCTGTTGTTCCATGTCCAGTTCTAACTATTGCTTCCTGACCTGCATACAGATTTCTCAGGAGGCAGGTCAGATGGTCTGGTATTCCCATCTCTTTCAGAATTTTCCACAGTTTGTTGTGATTCACATAGTCAAAGGCTTTGGCATAGTTAATAAAGCCAAAGTAGATGTTTTTCTGGAACTCTCTTTCTTTTTTGATGATCCAGTGGATGTTGGCAATTTAATCTCTGGTTCTGCCATTTCTAAAAAAAGCTTGAACATCTGGAAGTTCACGGTTCACATACTGTTGAAGCCTAGCTTGTGGAATTTTGAGTGTTACTTTGCTAGCCTGTGAGATGAGTGCAATCGTGCAGTAGTTTGAGCATTCTTTGGCATTGCCTTTCTTTGGGATTGGAATGAAAACCAACATTTTCCAGTCCTGTGGCCACTGCTGAGTTTTGCAGATTTGCTGGCATATTGAGTGAAGCACTTTCACAGCATCATCTTTCAGGATTTGAAACAGCTCAACTAGAATTCCATCACCTCCACTAGCTTTGTTCATAGTGATGCTTCCTCAGGACCACTTGACTTCGCATTCGAGGATGTCTGGCTCTAGGTGAGTGATCACACCATTGTGATTATCTGAGTCATGAAGATCTTTTTTGTATAGTTCTTCTGTGTATTCTTGCCACCTCTTCTTAATATCTTCTGCTTCTGTTAGGTCCATACTATTTCTGTCTTTTATTGTGCCCATCTTTGCATGAAATGTTCCCTTGGTATCTCTAATTTTCCTGAAGAGATCTCTAGTATTCCCCATTCTAATATTTTCCTCTATTTCTTTGCGTTGATTGTTGAGGAAGGCTTTCTTATCTCTCCCTGCTATTCTTTGGAACTCTGCATTCAAATGGGTATATCTTTCCTTTTCTCCTTTATATGTTAGTGAAGTGAAAGTCATTCAGTTGTGTCTGAGACCCCATGGACTTTACAGTCTATGGAATTCTCCAGGCCAGAATACTGGAATCGATAGCCTTTCCACTCTCCAGGGGATCTTCCCAACCCAGGGACTGAACCCCAGTCTCCCGCATTGCAGGGGGATTCTTTGTCAGCTGAGCCACAAGGGAAGCCAATGTGTTATCTATGTACTAAATACTTTCCTAGACTTGAATGAAGAGTTGCAGGAAAAATGTCTGTTCTCACAGAAGCTAGCAGACAAATAAAAAGACTTTCAAAAACACCTCCACACAAATATCACATATATGCCCAGGTAACAAAGGCAGTTGTCACCATGCACTGATTAATTCCTGTCGCAAGTAGCTATTGTTCTTGCCCTGTATTATACCCTATCACGCCTGGAGAGTGGATTATGAAGCTACATAAAGCACAGCTCAAGCCTTCGGGCAATGGCAGGATAAGAAAACGTAGTAAACAAGTGAGTGCAGTGAAACACTATTTATGCGGAAAACGTTTAGACAAGTGTGCTATATGTTCATAATCTGATATTGAGCAAAAGTGATATCATCTCATGTAGCTAACATTCTAGAAAAGATGAGACACAAAATGAGAAAAGTAAGAATATTCTAGTGGCAGGAGGAAGACCAAGGGGTTCCAGGGTAGCTGTTCCTCCCTTATCCAGAGGGAATATTTGTGATGATTTTAAAGATATGCTCCTAAGTCCTTTGGCACTCCACTCCTAATGTGCAGAGTCCAACTCACCTCCTTTTGAATACATGTCAGCGTTAGTAACTCACTTCTAATTGAATGTGACAGAGGTGACATCATGTGACTCAAGAGGCAAGCTCATGAAAAGTAGGACTGCTTTGCTTGGCCCTCTGAACCTTGAGACCCTGCCCTGGGAAACTGGGCACCATATTGTGGTGACGCTCAGGTGACCTGGCTAGACACCACACAGGGGTCCTGGTTGAAAGGCCCAGCTGAGGCTATAGCCAGTGACCACATCAGTCACCAGACCTGAGTGGGTGAGCTTCTCAATGATGCCAGCCTTTAAGCAGCAAAGGAGCCTTACCCCCATCAAGTCTCACCCAAGTTTCAGGTCTGTGAGTGGAATGGATGTGATCATTGTTTCAAGACACACAGCTCTGGGGTGATTTGTCACACAGCCAGAGTCACCTGAGCTGTATCACGTGGGTTTGATAACTTTCTGCATGTTGACAGTGGCTATGAGAAATATCAACAACCTCAGATATGCAATACCAGTCTAATGGTGGGAAGTGAAGAGAAACTAAAGAGTCTCTTGATGAGGGTGAAAAAGCTGGCGTGAAACTCAACATTCAAAAAAATCTAAGATTGTGGCATTTGGTCCCATCATTTTATGGCAAATAGAAGGGGGAAAATGGAAACTGTGGCAAATTTTATTTTGTGGGGCTCCAAAATCACCGCAGATGGTGACTGCAGCCATGAAATTAAGAGACGCTTGCTCCTGGGAAGGAAAGCTTGACAAACCTTTCGGTGGTGGTGTTGTTCCGTCACGAAGTCACGTTTGACTCTTCGCAATCCCATGCACTGCTGCACTCCAGGCTTCCACTCTCTCCCAGAGTTTGCTCAAAGTTGTGTTTGTTAAGTTGGTGATGCTATTTAACCAGCCCCTCCTCTGACCCCCACTTCTCCTTTTGCCTTCAACCTTTCCCAGCATCAGGATCTGTTCCATGAGTCAGTTCTTCACATCAGGTGGCCAAAATATTGGACTTTCAGTTTCATCAGGCCTTCCAGTGAATATTCAAGGTTGATTTCCTTTAGGATATGCTGGTCTGATCTCCTTGCAGTCCAAGGGACTCTCAAGAGTCTTCTTCAGAACCACAGTTTGAAAACATCAATTCTTTGGCTCTCAACCTTCTTTATGGTCCAACTCTCACATCCATACATGACTACTGGAAAAACCATAGCTTTGACTATGTGGACCTTTGTCAGCAAAGTGGCATCTCTAGAGTATTAGAAAGCAACACTCCCGTGAACTGGGTGCCTCTGAAAAGTCTTCAGCCACCAGTTGATGATGCCTTTTTCACCCTCATCAAGAGACTCTTTAGCTTCTCTTCACTTCCTGCCATTAGACTGGTGTAATTGCATATCTGAGGTTGTTGATATTTCTCCAGGTCCTTCTCCTTCTCCAGAACCAGGCCACCTTCACCAAGCTGCACAGTCAGTGGGTCAAAGCATCCATCTTCCTCTTTCTCCTGGTTCATGCTTCCCCTGCTCTTCTCTATTCCTGTGACTTTGCCATGGAAGCAAAGGCATAATTCAAAATCTGTGCTTTCATCATCCAGGTAACAGCAAGACACAAGAGTTATCAACCTCAGTCTGCCTTTACAAATTACTTTCTCTTTTTGGTCAGATATGCTATTATGCCTATCCCATGAGAATACTTTTTATAAGCAGGCTACATTGATATGTCTCTCAGTATCATTTAAGTAAAACCACATATATAGCTAGAAAACACGTTTAAATCCCAGTTCTTCTATCAACTAATCATAGAGCCTGTGCCCTATTGCTTAACCTGTGTCAATCTCAGTTTCCTCGTCTATTGAATAAAACACAGTAATATCCACCACTCAGGGCTGTTTGCCCAGGATCCATATGCTACAGAGAACACATGCTTTGGGACCAGCCCCACACTTCCTTCCCTGATCTTGGTCAGTTTCCTTGCTGAAAATTGGAAAGGGACTCTTCTCCTGTGGTGCAAATATTATTTCAAGTCACTCTCTCACCAATTCTCTCTCAAAGGCAAAATGACCCTCCAACATGAATGAGATGAAACCGCCCTGGTGAACGACCTTTTTGATGTGTGAATCACTGTGCAATGCAAACTGTAAAGATCTTTAGTTGAGTAATTGGAGCACAAAGCATGTCACCACTCACGAGCTCTGGACCCTATTTCACCATTATTTCTGACTGGAATCCATTAGGACAAGACATAAAGAAACCTCAAACAGGCAGCAAAAATATTTCACTTTGGTAGTTACCAGTTACTCTGCCTTTTATAGATACAAATGGTTTCTGTGTTGATGAGGTCATCTTTTTGAAGATAGAATCTGCTGATCTAGTCTTTTTGAGAAACGGTGGAGTTTGCAAGTGGGCTGCAGGAAAAGTCCTGTGTGCTTTCTAGGCATCTCTCCTTGTGATCTCAATCAGGGGCTCCTGGGGCGAGGTGCACTTCCCACCCACGTGAGAACACACAGAGCAGTTTCTGGGTCTAAGTAGCCCAAGGCAGGCTTCTGGCTGGTGTGGCTCAGAAGCCAAGTCCTGCCCTTAAATTGACCTGCCTTTTTTCCAGCCTCCCTCATTCCTCATTCCATCATCGCCTGTTCTTCGATTGCCCACAACCAGCATCCAAGCATGTCCGTTACCTCGGGGTAACCTTTCAAAGGACACAGGATGTGCTTTTTCCTCCAGGGTTACCAGGTAGATTCAGAGATGAACAGTACCCATGAATATTTAATGAACAGCTTAACGTACCAAAGCAAGGAATGCTAGAATCTAGGGGTGAGGTCCCAACCAGCTGATTTTAATTTTTAGTGAGATGTTTTCCTTTCTGGCTTCCCCCAATCTGAAGTCAGATGCTGATTAAAAATATCACACACAGATCCTCTAGCCAGCTCTGCAGAAAGGATGCTGACATGAGCTATACAGTAACATTTTAACAAGAGTCTGTGAGGTGTATATATTGCGGATGAGCAAATCCAGATCCAAAGAATTGGGGTAAATTGCCTGATGTTACACAGCTAAGAAATGAAAGAACTAGGATGGAAACCCATATTATCTTCCTTAGAAACCAAGCTGTAAGCCTGTAAGTGGACAGACTTGTAAGGTATTGCATATTCTGTGCATAACCTATTTAAAATTGAAATTGCTTTTAGTTTGCCCCTTAATTAGTTCATAACCATTGACCTAATGTGCTGTCTCATTTCCTGCTCTGAATTGGAAATGAGAAGAAATTGAAACAACCCATTATTACTCATTTTTACTATTCTATCATGGTCCTTGCAAATTTTCAATTACCCAAATCATGTCATTTCTTTAACTGCACAAGCCAATGTCAAAAGGACCTGGGTGGCATGGTGCCTCGTGTAAAGCCATCCCCATGCTTTCCTGTTTCAGAGAAGGGCTCTCACAATGAGACTGTTTCCATATAACTTTAAAGACCTTGTTTTGAATCCTCTCAGGCTCAAAGGTCCTTCATGTGAAGTGAAGGTTTTGAATTCCATCCAAGTAGAGAGCACACCTGTTCACACCTGCACTGGGGGGTGGTCTGCTGAATGGGGAGCCCAGGGCAGTTGCAAAACACCTCCTGACTGGTGGGTGCAGCCCGCCCTTGTTCCTGTCCAGATTCAAGATGTTTTCTTACTGCCCACTTTATGATGTTTTTCTTTACTTCTAGTCTTTCGTGCTAGGATTTAAATGTTTCCACTAGAGAAGTAAGAATATTCTATTTGTCTCTGTCATGTCCCTGTGAAGGAGGACATTTGTCCTTGATGTTCATTCATTTCACAGTCAGACAAGGACTTTGAGAGCCGCCACTGGTGGGCAGGCTCTTGGAGCCCAGGTGCCCCTGAAACATCACCCATGCATCCTGGGGAGAGGGAGCAGTGATCAGCCTGTGTCCACAGCCCTCAGATCCTTCCTCCACTACACCGCAGAGTTGTTCCTTTCTTTACCTCGGGGTGCAACTGAGCAGAACATGATGAGTGCCTCACTGGGCCCATCTCTCAAGGCGGGATAAAGAGACCACAAGTGGAGGCTGTGTCACTCTCCCTTTCTGAAAATTCACAAGGTCCCATTCATTCAAGTCTTTGTTCTTTCCTTCAAGAGCTATCGTGTGTTTATTCTGTGTGAGGACTGCTGCTGCTGCTGCTAAGTTGCTTCAGTCGTGTCCGACTCTGCTGGTGCCTAAATCACATGATCTCCGTGCTCAGAGAATGAAGGAGAAGGAGGATGGATGAGGGGAGGAAAGAGGGAAAAGAGGGAGGGAGGAGGGGAGGGAGGCAGGCGGATACAGCTTGAATCACCAGTGCTTTGAGTGCCAGGCCTGGGGAGCAGGCCCACAGCAGAAGGCCCAGGAAATCAGAAAGGTGGGAAGTCTGCTCTCAAAGTGGTTGGGAGGCAATCTCATCAAGGTCAGGGAAAGGAAGAGAAGAGAACGTCGGAGACTAAAATGATGAAGAGGAAAGTGGTATGACCCCAGTTCGGGGTGTCTACAGCAGGATGCACTTTGCATTGAAAAGATGGAAGAGTAACCGGGTTCTGAGGAAGAAACAAGGAGCATGCTTAACCCATTCAAGGAGTCTGGATTGAATTGTGTCCCCCAGAAAGAGAGTCCTCAGCCTCAGCACCTGTGAATGTGATCTGATTTGAAAATAGAGTCTTAGCAGATGGAATTAGGCTAAGACGAAGCCATTCGGGCGGTGCTCAGCCAAGATGACTCGTAAGAGGAGGGAAGTGTGGCCCCAGAGCTACAGGAGAAACCTGTGTGATGATGAGGCAGGGCTCGGAGGGGGCGGCTGCAAACCAGGGGGTGCTCAGGATGGCTGGCAGTCAGCAGAGCTGGGGGAGGCAGGGAACAGGTCTCCCCATGTCTGCTCAAGCAGCCAGGACAAAGCACTACCAGCTGATGGCTTTGGTAATGGGCAGTTATTGTCTCACAGTTCTGGAGGAGAAAGTCTGAAATCGAGATGCTGGGGGCCCATGGTCCCTCTGGAGGTCCTCAGGGAGGAGAAGGGCCAGGCCCTGCCCTCTCCCGACGAGGGTGATTTGCTGACACTGTCTGGTATTCCCTCTAGATGCATGACTCCACTCTCTGGCTTCATCCTCACTTGCTATTCTCCCTGGGCTTCTGCTGTATCGCCTTGCCCCCCTTTCACAAGGACACTAGTTGGATTGGAGTGGGGCCACTCTACTCTAGTATGACCTCATCTTAGCTAATTACCTCTACAATCAACCTATTTCCAAATTAAGTCACAAAGTCACATTCCAAGGAACTGGACATTAGGACTTCAGTATGTGAATTTGGGGGAACAGAATTCAACACGTGCCATTTTTCTAAAATTTGTGAGGGGAGCACAACCTTTCAAGCATCTCAGTTTGGGGCTTCTAGCTTCCAAAACTGAAAGAAAATAAATTGCTGCTGTTTTAGGCTGAATGCTTTGTAAACCATGGTTAAGACAACCCTAGGAAGTGAATACAACTATTAAAGTAAAAAGAAAGATAAGATGATAATTCAAGTAGAGGGTATTTGAAGGAAAAGGATTATTTCAAAGCAGCTAAGCAAGGGAATGAGGGCTTCCCAAGTGGCACGGTGGTAAAGAATCTGTCTGCCAAGGCATGAGACACAAGAGGCGTGAGTTTGATCCCTGGTTTGGGAAGGTCCCCTGGAGAAGGAAATGGCAACCCACTCCAGTCTTCTTGCCTGGGAAATCCCATGGACAGAGGAGCCTAGAGGGCTCCGTGGGGTCTCAAGAGTCAGACGCTACTGAGAGACCAAATATGCAAACACCCAAGCAAGGGAATGGAGGAATTTGAATGAGATGGAGATGGAGATGGAGAATCAGGGGAAAAGGACCCTGAATGAATGCATTTCAGGCTGGCATGGCATGGTGCAAAGAGGAGGATGGAAGAGCAAGGAGAGTATTTGGGGCATTCATACAGTCATTTGTCTGTCCACAGATGGGCGAGGCTAAGACAGGATGGACATGACGGTCAATCTGGAGGCCTGGGCGTGGGGGCAGGGACCGCAGAGGAATCAGGGCCTTCGGGGGCTGCTTTCTCAGGGAGTCCTTCGTGCAAGAAACAAGGGAAGTCCTTCTAGTTTCTTTCTTTCTTTATCCTCCCTGACCCTGCATCCCCAATCTGGATCTACCACCACAAAGCCGTACTTTAAACTAAAAGTAGTATCCCAAAGTGGCGTGGACCCAGGCAAGTTTCTAATTCAATTATGTCATCAGTGTGAGGATCTCTTGCCATCTGGCATATTCCTTTTTCATCAGCGTTAAGAGAAGGCTTCAGTCTGTTCATTGAAATCCCCAGGAAGAGATCCGCCACTCACTATTTCACGTTCTCTCCTCCCAGCCCGACTCCCAGGCTCAGCCTTGCTCCCTCAGCCCCTGTTCCCCTCCCAGCCTTGGCTGCCTCCCACCCCACCCTCACTTTCCCCAACAGAACCGTCTGGAAAGCTGATGGCTCAATCGTGGCAAAGGTCTTGCATGGTTTTTCTCTTCTTTAATTATTTTAGTCACACTGCATGTGCTTTGACTCATATTACAAATAAGGCTTGGATGACCCATCGGTCAGAGACGTTTTTACATCCCTTCATTAGCTTTCGACATATATCAAGCCAAGTCACGTTTTTAGATGTCGTTTCAGTGTACATTTCAGCTAAAAATCACTACACGGTTTCAGTTTCAGTGGCTGGTTTTGCAAATTAATATGGTTCCATTCAGTTTGGGGTTCATTCATGGTTCGGGTCAGATCATGACCCTAAAAGCATTCCTAGATAAGGTGGGTGATATTAATTTCTTAAAATAATAGTGCTGAAGACAGACATGAAAATAACCCTTTGTCTGTGACCCCACGGTCCTCACAAAAATATAAGTAAAAGAGTGCTGCATGGTTTACTTAAATCAGCACAAGGCCAGAGCTTCTGTGGATGGGAGCTATGATGTGTGTGGATACCAGGTCCAAAGTTAGGCACATTTGTGGTCCTTCATGGATGACACTTCTGCAGTTTTCTTTCAGAGAAACATTGCATTTAATATTCAGGTGGCTTATCTAGACTGACTCATTTTTTGGAAAAGGTATTTCAAGTCCTAGTAGGTATTGTGCCACATGGGAGTCCTGAAAACCTGAAACTCTTATTGCATGCTAAGTTACTTCAGTAGTGTCCGACTCTTTGCAACCCGATGGACTGTAGCCCACCAGGCTCCTCTGTCCATGTGATTTTCCAGGCAAGAATACTGGAGTGCATTTCGATGACCTCCTCCAGGGCATCTTCCTGACCCAGGAACTGAATCCCCATATCTTGCGTCTCCTACATTGGCAGGTGGGTTCTTTACCACTAGCACCACCTGCAAGAAGACTCTTGAGATTCCCTTGGACAGTAAGGAGATCAAACCAGTCAACCCTAAAGGAAATCAACCCTGAATATTCATTGGAAGGACTGATGCTAAAGCTGAAGCTCCAATACTTTGACCACCTGATGCAAAGAACCAATTCATTGGAAAAGACCCTGATGCCAGGAAAGATTGAAGGCAGGAGAAGGGGATGACTGAGGATGAGATGGCTGAATGGCATCACCAACTCAGTGGACATGAGCTTGAGCAAACTCCGGGAGACAGTGAAGGACAGGGAAGCCTGGCGTGCTGCCATCCATGGGGTCCCAAAGAACTGGACACGACTTAGCAGCTGAACAACAACGTTTGTGTAAACCACAGAGTCTTTCTGATACTCCTCAGAAACGTCTCTTCCCACGTGGCTGGAAGTCAGGAAGGTCTCCACCTCCTCCTCCGCTCCCAGCACGGAGATGCTCATCATCTGACCCTCCGGTTCCGCCTTTTCTCTTGTCTCCGTCTCTCTGCTTTTCTACTTGAGAGGATAATTCTCCTGACAAGGAAAAAGCAAGAGTGTCACCCGCTCTGTATCCCCCCCTCCCCCGGGACACACGCTAACACACACATTCAGACGGGCAGTGCCCACACTAACCACAACACCCGGACTGCCAGTGTGAGAATTTCCGCCCCGAGCCTGGCCACAGATGCCTCCGCAAGGATTCCAGCCAGGTCACAAAGCCCTGGTGTCACTCGCTGGCTACTGAACACAGCTGTTTATAATCCACGCAGCCCCCACCCAGGGCAGCCTGGAAAACCCCTGTAATCTGAAACAGGCTTTGTCCCCAAGCCATTCCTGAGCACCCCCTGCTTCCCCGCCTCGCCACCCTGCCTCAGCAGCAAGGTAGAGACGTGATTCAGCCCAACCCAGGCAATCCCACCAGAAACAGCTGAGGGGCTGGGGTTGGTAGGGTGGGGAGTTGCTGACCACTGGAGGACTCTGATTCTGAGTTCTGGAGTCTCAGGCCCAGGAGAGGGAGAGAAGGAGGGTGCTCCTTGGGACCGCTCCAGGCTAGATCAACCCTTTCCCTCTCGGCTTGGAGATTAAAAACCTTAAGTGTCATTCCAGCACTCAGGGCCCAGGAATGTCCCCACACAGCTGTCAGGTTTTGGCTTCCATTTAAAAAGTGTGGGACTGCTGGCTGGCAGACCCACCCCTGCGGTGGTGTCTCGAATGCCAAGAAAGTCCTGGAAATGAATGAATGAAATAGCCACCGTCCCAGCCTGCAACCTCACCCTGAGAGTTACTCAGAGCCTCCACTTAGCAGATCCGGTTGTGTGGGTGAGAGTAATCCCTTCTATTTACATGGCACTTTTTAGTGTCCAGGGCGCTTTCAAGTCCATCAGCGCCTGTGATCCTGGGGACAGCCCTGCACGGCGGCAGAGGGGCTATTCTTGGCGTCTCCGCACCCTGCTGCCCTCATTCCTGCCACATACCTCAGTGCAAACACTCCTTGGTCTGCTCTCTCATGACTTGCTCACACTGTTACCGTGGGGTGGCCGAGGGGCCTAGAATTGCACAGACCTGTGTGTGACATTTGGCTCCGCCGCTTGCAGATCTTGAGTCGAGGGTCCCCTCTCTCTCAGTCTGTTTTCTCAGTTGTAAGAGGGGAGCCAAGAGGTCTCTGATCTCACTTGGTTGTGCTCAGAACCAAAAAAAAATGGAACGCATGTGAAAGCGCCAAGCCCAGTGTCTAGAAGGGGGTCAGGGTTTGATACATGCTGGGTTTTTGCCTCCCCAGGGAGAATACCAGCGACTTGAAGGCTGTGTGTATGCTCAGTCTATCAGTCATGTCTGACCCTTTTGGGAACCCGCCCCCCCATGGACTGACTGGAGCCCACTGGGCTCCTCTGTCCATGGGATTTCCCAGATAAGAATCCTGGAGTCAGTTGCCATTTCCTACTCCAAGGGATCTTCCCAACCTAGGGATTGAACCTAGTCTCCAGCATCTCCTGCATTGGCAGGTGGATTCTTTACCACTGAGTCACCTGGAAAACCAACTTGAAGGCTAGCCCCACACTTTTTTTTTTTTTTTTAATCCCTTGAGCTTAGCACAGGATTTGGTACATGGCTGCACTGTTTAAAAACAAGAAAGAGCACAAGCGCTGTGTGAATGAACAGATCCTATTTTATAAGCAAGTAAACAGAAGTGCAAAGCGGATCTGTGTTCCATCTAATCGGAAACTGGATTTCTGATTCCTTTCTGGGCTGTTCTTCCCACATCCCATTTCTCAAAACTCCATTGTTCAGTCTTGTTAGTTAATTCTATTTCTTCTCCAAACACAGTCTTTGTTCAGACACCTCTCTGTGTCTCCTGGCTTTTTCCCAATGACTTTAACTTTTCAAGGAAATCAAAGCTCTTCTGCACAAAATGGCCAGGAAACCCCAATATGTAGCATCCACTAGGTCTAAGATATCATGTGCTAATTAGCCCAACCACTGATATGCCAAGCGGGCACCTACCAGTGGAGATTTTCTGAGAATTATCTACTAAGATAGTGTAAAAGAGACTTGTTGTTCAGTTCCTAAGTCATGTCTGACTGTCTGTGACCCCATGGACTGCAGCATGCCAGGCTTTCCTGTCCTTCACTATCTCCCAGAGTCTGCTCAAATTCATGTCCATTGAGTTGGTGATACTATCTAACTATCTCACCTACTGCCATTCCCTTCTCCTTTTGCCTTCAATCTTTCTCAGCATCAGGGTCTTTTCCAGTGAGTTAGTTCTTTGCATCAGATGGCTGAAGTATTGGAGTTTCAGCTTCAGCATCAGTCCTTCCAATGAATATTCAGGGTTGATTTCCTTTAGGATTGACTGGTTTGATCTCCTGGCTATTGATATAAAGAATATTTCAGCTTGGTTGTTTCTAGGTAAGTGGATGCCAAATTGATGCTTTCAAATTCAACTCCAATTTTGTTAACCTTCAGCTTAGAAACCAGTGTCTTCCTCCACCCTTTAGGATCAACACCTGATCTCTGAGTCTGTGAGCAGCTCCTGCACTAGGGAAGGTCCATCACTTCTCTTCACCTTTCTACTCTGGACCACTGGCCTCTATCTAGGCTTTTTTTTTTTTTTAATGTCACAATTTCCCCTTGGGCTTAGCTGTTCCATCTCTCAAGTTCCCCTTTCCCATGTTAAATTCTCTTACTCCAGATTTTGGCTCAAATATCACCTCCTCCACGAATCCTTCCCTGACTGTCCAGTCTGACTCAGACTCTTTGGTAATGAGGTGCATAAAATCATGTTCTTTTCCTTCCAACTGCGTCTATGCACTCTCATGGGTGTCCTTTTGATTCTGGTTCTTTGAGTGACATTTGGTCCTCGAAACTGTCACCTCCATGGGAACTGAGATTATGCCTGTTTTTCTCACTTTGTGCCCTCGGTACTGGGCTCATAGCACATTCTGAGTATCTGTTGAACAGAACTGCACTAACTAGAAGAATGTTGATCTGAATGACTCACAGAGCTGTTCTGTACCCTGGAAGCAGGGTAGAAGTACAATCCAAGGAGTCATGTTTGCTAGGTGTTTTGAAGCCAGGGAACTTTCACTGAATAATAGCCTCAGAGCTAAATGAAAATTTAGACATCATCCAACTCCAAACTCCATCTCTTCACAAACCCACTAGGGCATGTATTCTGCTTGGTAAATGACTTCAGGCTTTGCATGGGTTCATTCTGTGTAAGAGGTCTCCATTAATAGATGTTAGGGTTGCATCACCTGAGAAAGTCCTTTGAGAACCGTGTGAGGACAGATAAAGAGTAAAATTGCCCAGACAAAATGGATCCGCGTTCTAGAATAAGCTATTTTAAATCTAATAAACAAGCAGAAATATACATAGGACATTATAGAAACAAACCAATCTAATTGCTGTGTTTTGGTATTAAGTTTCCATTCCTCCCATCTGGGGGGAGGGGGGTGAATCTATCCTTGAACCAAGGTCATCTATACAAATGCCTCTCTCTCCTAGTTTGCTCCAAAAACTTCTGTTGCCCTGGAGCCATGCCAGATCTCTGGGATCAGCTGAGATGTGACCAACTGGCCTGATCATGTCTTGCTTTGAGTATAGATACTCTAGCCACCAAACTCTCTCAATATCTCTCTCACTTGCTTAAAGCTGAGCACCTAAAACATAAAATCGTCCTGCTTAAATTACAAAGGGGTCTGCGTGTGAGTTTCTGTTACATTTGCAGAACTCCTGTGTTTCATTAATTTCCACATGTCTAGAATCTGGTGCTGGGATATGATTGGGTTTCACTGAATCATTCTCTTTCTGGGTCTAATTTCTGCAAGGAGACCCAGAAACAGAGAAAATCTGTGTTTCCTGGGCTCAGAATTGCAGGAAAGTAGCCTTCCTCCAAGGACAGCCCCCTCAGCTGTTTGTGCATGTCCTCAACCACCATAGTCTTCAAAAACAATTGTTTTCAGGCTAAATGTAGCCTAGAAGGTACTACTTTCACATTTCTCTATTGCTCATTTCTCTATTTTTTTTCCCCTTATTCTTTGCTACACAAGTCCCTTGACAGTGTCCCCGTGTTACAAATGCATGCTTACCCCCAGGCCTTGAGTGAATTCGCTGTCTGTTTAATGCCTACTCCATATGGGACAGATTAACACAAAAAGCTTTAGCCTTGTACAACACTCAGATGCTTTCATGTAATGGCTGTGAGGATGGGGGTGGACACGAGCACGTAAGTGGGTGCATGTACCAAGAACAGAAATCCATTGAGTTCCCCCAGACCAGACGTCTACATTCTCGAGCACTCTCAGCAGCCAATAAATTTGACTTGCACTTTTTTTATTTCATGCATTCTGCTGTTAAAGCAAACCCTTCTTTCTAAACTAAGTATAATTGCAAGATACTATTCCGAGTGCCAAAAACGTCAACTGTAAGTTGCAAACATGGACACATTTAAACAGAACCATATGTTAGATTGAAAGGAAAAATCAGAAAGGAACCAACCATCCTACCTTTTGCTTCAGAGATAAATTGCAGGGAGGCCACCATGTCAGAAAAGAATTATGGAACCAGTGACCGTTAGGCAATACGGTACTCATATATTTTCATCAAAAATTGTTATCAGTGATCTGTGAACACCATCAGCCATATAAAAACCCAGTGCTTTGGAAACAGAAGCATGATTTCAGGGAAGTTTATTCAACATCTAATTAGCTTATTTCATTCGGCACCAAGGTCATTGAATGGAGAGTTAGGAAAGTTGGGTTTTGTTCATGCTCTGTCAACCAGCCCTGTGTTATGATGACACTGTGACCTTGGGTGGTGGTCTCTTCTGTCACTCAGAATTATATTCACTGTCTTGATCAGGTCACATGTCATCAGTCACTGTCACCCCTCCCACTAACTTTCCTCCTTGCTTTGGAATATCCTATGAGCTAGGATGCTGATTAAACTCAGGTCCCACATATGACAAAACTGCGGCTCAAGGATTTTAAGTGACTTTTCCAAAGAGGTGGAGGTAAGAAATTGCAGAATAAAGATCATGAAATTTATTTTTAAGACTGATTTTTAATTGGGTTGTGGGATAATCTATGTTTTTATTTTAATAAGCTCATTCTGCTTTCACTGGCCCATGTGTACCAGGAGGAGTTTGAATTATACCTCTGTTCAACTTGTAGTATATTTTTAGAGAAAAACATAAATCGTTTTTTAGATCATCATAGATACACTTTAGGAAAAAGTAGTTACACACGCATATGTGTGTATGTTTGCTTTGAAAAACATAACATTAGTTTATTAAAGCCAGGATTTAATGGATATTGTTGTTTCAAATATTTGGTATTTGAAGCTAATACTAAATACTTAAACAAGTGTAAAACAATGAAGTGAGTAATGCCAAATAAACCTTCCAGCTCTAATAATTCAGGAATCACTGATTTTTCCTTCACTAGAAAGAAAACATATATTTTTTTTTTGCTTGTGTGCTCAGTCATGTCAGATGCTGTGACCCCACAGACTATGTAGCCTGCCAGGCTCCTCCGGCCATGGGATTTTACGGGCAAGAATACTGGAGTGGTTTGCTATTTCCTTCTCCAGGAGATCTTCCCAAACCAGGAGTCAAACCCACATCTCCTGCATCTTCTGCACTGGCAGGCAGATTCTTTACCACTGAGCCATCCGGGAAGTCCATATGTATTTTTATGTAACCCAAATGTAGAGTAACTGAATGATGGGAAGGCAGGAAACCACTCATATGTAATCATCAAAATAATAATGTGGTGGGGATTAACACTGAGGTTTAGAGAATCTCAATCAACTTATTTTGTAGAATACACTCATCTTGTCATAGTGACCCTTTCTCTCCATATGAGGATCCTCAGCTGTCACAGAATGGCCTTCAGAACGCGTCTCCCTTAGTCACTGCGCAACTCAGGCCCAAAGTCCAAGTTTGCTTATCCGGGATGATCTTGAGTTCATGCGGCATCTTTCTCACTGAGGATTAGCTGGTCCTGAGGCATGAAGTTATGATAAAGAGAAGTCAAGAGAAGGTTATTGACAAATATACTACCTTTTCAGGAAAAAGTGGCTTTCTAATCTCTTTTAAAATACCCACATAAATAATGTTGACTCCATTTAATGAAGCGTGCAAACTAATCTTAGTGCAGCTCATAAAAATTAGGTGCTTTAGAGCATTTAAATTCTCTATTAATAACAGAATGAAAATGTTCTCTTTAGGCAGGATGTGAATGAGCAGAGTAAGACTGACTATGCAGGAAAATAAAGGTCCAACCACTCAACATATGGTAGAAAATAGATCCCCATCCCCGAGATTTTCTTCACTCAGATTTCTCTATATCACCATCATCATCATCATTATCATTATCTATTTCTATACATCATCTATCAATCATCTGTCATCTATCTATCCATCTTTCTATCCACACACACAGACAGGATCACTACATAATTTATAGGACTGCAGCACAGAATAAAAATATTGAATTCTTTTTCAAAAATTATGAGAATTTCAAGGTGGTGCTCTCAGAGCTTTGAACCAATGGTGGGACCCTGCTGAGGCATGGGCCTGGTGTAACAACACAGATTACAAACGTGTGAACCTGGCTCTGTATATAGAGGTGTGTTTTATGATCCTCGTTGTTCCTATAAAACTCTAAAAGCTCAAAATCTTACTTCATGTGTTTTGGATCATATTTTATCCCACATGTGTGAATAAATGACCGAGTCGAAGCATCTTGTGAAAGAAGCAGTCAGAGGAACTCCTCAAATATAAAGTCTTTTTTTCTTTGAGTCTAGATTATAGCAGACAAAAATTTTTTATACCCAAAGGTCCATGTCCCATTTTTATTTTGCCACAGATCGATGCCAATTGCTTCCTACTGTTGTTGTTCAGTGGCTCAGTTGTGTCCGACTCTTTGCCACCGTGTGGACTGTAGCCCACCCAGCTCTTCTGTCCCTGGGATTTCCCAGGCAAGAATACTGGAGTGGGTCACCATTTCCTCCTCCAATTGCTTGCTATGTACGATAATAAATGCATTTCACTGAGCTATTTGCCAAAGTGCCTTTGTATTGGCCAGCCTGAGCTTCTGCATGGTCAGTTTGCCTCCAAACCAGCAGAAGTAACTCGGAGCCTCTATGTTTCTCTGAAACACAAGTGGAGATACTCATGGGAAGCTGTTAGGAATGCAAACTCATGGACACACAACTAACCAGCCGCAGTAGTCTGCTGGGGTTCCTCGAGTCAATTTGGCCCTCTCTGGGCCTGGCCACAATGACTTCAGAGTTCCAGATCTTTCCTTGCTCATACCTACACCACATACTCTGGAGTTCTGGCCTCAGTTTCCAGCTCCTTTTCAGAATTTCTCCACCCTTCTCAATATGAAGTCAACCCAGCTCTGGTTCTAAGTCCTGGTTTCTGACTGAGCTGTGCCCACAGAAAGGCACTTCTCTGAGGGCAGTAAGATGTGCTTGGTTCTCTTGAACTAATTATCTTATGCTTCTAAAGACCTGAGGTAAAGAATTGGGAAGATCCCCTGGATCTTCTTCTCCAGATTTCCTGGAGGAGGAAATGACAGTTCACTCCAGTACTCTTACCTGGGAAATCCCATGGACAGAAGAGCCCGGTGGACTACAGTCCACGGGGTCACAAAGAGTTAGACATAACTGAGCACGAGCTACTTAAAGAATTGTCTTCAAGATGTTTAGGAAAGGCTAGAGAGTGGGCAAAATGGTTGAAGAGCGTCAAAGCGTATAAGCATCCAGTTATAAAATGCGTGAGCCTGGGTGACGTCATGTACAGCATGCTGACTACAGATATTAACACTGTACTTCATACTTGAAAGTTGCTGAGAAAATACATCTTAAAAGTTTTCTTCATGAGAAAAAATATCTGTAAATATGATGGTGATAAAGAGTAGACTTTTTGCAGTGACCATTTCTTAGTGTACAAAAATAGCAAATCATTATGTTGACACTTGAAACTGATATCACGTTATGTGTCAATTATAAATCAACAAAAAAGAGAAAACAAATAAAAAGAGAGTTAGGAAAGAAAACTAAATGAACAGGCCAAGGTGATAATTGTGTTTACTTGATACCCTTCCTTGTCTTAGAGAAGGCTGACCCAGTGAGGTGAACACTCTCCAAAGGGCTGTCAGTGTGGAGTAAGCCAGTCCAGCCCTAGATCATAGAGAAAGGATCATAAAGAGACCTTAGGGGTCACCTTGGAATCTAACCTTTTGGCTTCACATGTGAGGAACCGAGGCTTGGGGAGATTCTATCTTTACAACACACATGCAGGATTGAATTGCCCACAGGATATATTCATAAACATCTCAGCCTGGCCAATCGACGTGTCCATTAAGTCTCAGCCTAATCTTCAAAGCTTCTTCTAATTTCCCGTCAACCTGACTTTCTAACATTCCTGAGCCATATTGAACTAATCACAGTTCTTAATCATAAAAAGCACATTACTTTCCTTTCATATTTATTCGTACTTTTCTTTTTCTAATGTTATTTCTTTTCCTCTATGTCTTCCCAGCCCTGGTTAATTCATTTCCTATTTCCCATACACATCTCTTGCATTGCAATTTAGTCTATCAGTATTATTTAAGACTTTTGTTAATAAGTTTTATCTAAATCTACTTTCCATACACTGACTGTGATTTTTATAATGTGCTGTCTGTTAGGCTGGGTCTTAGGCATATAGAGAGGAACACAAACTACTGTCTTCACGGAGTTCAATGTGTAGAAAATTGATATAATTGAAAGGACCTAAACACGATGGCACGTGGGGTGCAAAGGCTGGTGTGCACCAGGGCGGTACAGAGAAGAGGTGTCTAACCAAGGCTCAGGACTCCAGGCAGGCCTTCTCGTGGAGCAGGCCAGGCCTGAGTAGAGTTCTACAAGCCACTAGAAATTCTCTAGATCAGACAGTCTGAGTTATATTATCAACAAACACAAAGAAGAACCCTTAAAGTAATATATTTCAAAATTCATTAATATTCCAAGAATTTATTCTAATACTAGCACAATTCTGTGTGATTCAATGGTAAGGAATGCTCTATTGCACATGATTGCAGTTCCTTATTTCCAAAACAAGAAAGAGAGCTTTAAGCAAGCCTATGTTCCCCGGTTAACAACTGGCAAAGTAACTTGAAAGAAAGAAATGTGTATTGCCAAATGTAAGCAAGATGTTCTAAGTGTTCTGTGAATAACCTTCATTGCATTCCATACACAAGGATCGGCAAGTCACCTTCTCAGGGAAAATCAATACAGTATTAGAAAAATAATATTATTACCGTTCTTATGGGCTTTGCTGCTGGCTCAGACAGTAAAACATTGACCTGTAATACAGGAGGCCCCAGGTTCCATCCCTGGGTCAGAAAGAGCCCCGGAGAAGGCAATGGCAACCCACTCCAGTATTCTTGCCTGGAGAATCTCATGGGCAGAGGAACCTGATGGGTTATAGTCCATGGGGTTGCAAAAGAGTCAGACACAATTGAGCAACTAACATACACACACACACACACACATACTATAGTGTGGTCTTATCAGGTGGCTCAAAGCAGGAGACTGCCTGTCAATGCTGGAGACTCAAAAAATGCAGGTTTGATCCCTGGGTTAGGAAGATCCCCCGGAGAAGGAAATGGCAACCCACTCCAGTATTCTTGCCTGGAGAATCCCATGGACAGAGGAACCTGGTGGGCTACAGTCCATGGGGTTGCAAAAGAGTCAGACAAGACTGAGTGACTAACACTTTATAGACTACCTATACCAATTTCTTTTCTTTGACAAGCCTGTGAGGTCAAGGAAAGAGAAGTGATTTTTCACATATCACCAAGAACCATAAACCCAGAGTCAGAAACAGCCAATTGTCCTAGCATCCACCATATTACTTTATTCCTCTTCCTGGAACCACACTTTGAAGGTGAAATTCAAGAGCATTATTTAGTCCATTCAGTTTAGTCGCTCAGTTGTGTCCGACTCTGCGACCCCATGAATTGCAGCACACCAGGCCTCCTTGTCCATCACCAACTCCCGGAGTTCATCCAAACTTTTGTCCATCAAGTTGGTGATGCCATCCAGCCATCTCATCCTCTGTTTTTCCCTTCTCCTCCTGCCCCCAATCCCTCCCAGCATCAGAGTCTTTTCCAGTGAGTTAACTCTTTGCATGAGTTGACCATAGTATTGGAGTTTCAGCTTCAGCATCATTCCTTCCAAAGAACACCCAGGACTGATCTCCTTTAGAATGGACTGGTTGGATATCCTTGCAGTCCAAGGGACTCTCAAGAGTCTTCTCCAACACCACAGTTCAAAAGCATTAATTCTTCAGTGCTCAGCTTTCTTCACAGTCCAACTTCCACATCCATACATGACCACTGGAAAAACCATTACCTAATGATAATGGACTACTGAACTTCCCTGGTGGCTCAACGGTAAAGAATCCACCTGAAATGCAGAAGACACAGGAGACTTAGGTTCGATCCCTGGGTCAGGAAGATCCCCTGGAAGAGGACATGGCAACCCTCTCTAGTATTCTTGTCTGGAGAATCCCATGGACAGAGGAGCGTGGTGGGCTTCAGTCCATAGAGTTGCAAAGAGTTGGGAAGTGACTGAGCACAGCACAAAAAACACTCTTAAGGCCAATTAATGATAAATGTGCCAGTATCTTATGGAAAAACAGAAGCAGCATGTGTTGGCTTTAGTGATCAGGGCAAGAAATAATAGACAAAAGTCTAATATGATCTTTCCATTCATTTAAGGTGAGGAAAGGATATTGTGAAAATTGTGATAAAACATAAATATATGGACAGTGGGAGTGAACTCACTCTGCATAATTTTGCCGAGCAACCAGAGTGAAAAAATGACGAGTCTGCTCTATTGATTACATGCACATGGGAAGCATGAGCCAGCTGTTTGCTGTATGTGGGAGCAAGGGAGAGATTCAGCAAGGATCTGAAGTCTAATGGAAGCACTCGTGCTGTCTGGATGGCTAATTTGCTGGTATGTTTCAAACATGGCAGGCATGGATTTTCTGAAATGAAGTAGAAATACTGTAATAATTCAGCTGGTAGCATTTTTATAAGGCTTTGGAAGGCACTCTCAGGAATTGCTATTTCTTTTCCTCTAAAATCCCTGAAAGGTTATCTTTTCATCAATAGGATACTCATACTTCATTTTTTTTCAAAGGTCTCTGACGCTTATAGAAGGATTGAAATAACCTAAGTCCAGAAAAATATGCCTTAAAAACCATGGTGACAGTTTTTGGCAGATAATTGACAATTTCCTACATTTGGTTTCCCTCTGATGATAATTAGTTAACAGTGTCTAACTTGGTTCAACCTTTGAGGAGGTTATCAAGATAATGTAGCTCTATTGTCTTTTAATTATTTTAATCATTAAAACATTGTGCTGATACATTCCCATTCTGTGGGAGTTGAAGCTTGTAAACACAGAGAGGGAAGCCAATTTGAAGCTGACAGAGGAAGAGCAGTAAAATTGTTAGTTAATTGAACAAACCCTGATGGAGCCCCCACCATGTGCCAGGCTCTGTGCTTGCAGCTGGGAGTTGGAAAGAGAAATTAACCACAGTTAATGCCCTCCAGAGGCTTAGAGACACATATAACTAACTATAAACCATTTGACAAGTGATCCAATAGTGCTATAAACAAAGCATTTTGAGGATGCAGAGAAGGGAGTCATCCATTCTGCCTGGTATGGTTGGCAAAGCATGTCAGTTAATGTGTTATCCATGGAAAACAGCCAAAAACACAACCCAAATTGCCTTAAAGAATGAGAGAGTATCTATGGAGTAGGGATGCTAATACTTGTTCCAGGGAGGATTGGGTTGAGGAACTCCGTTGGCTTTACCAGACTCTTATTTTTCTCTGCTGGGTCCATTCAGCAGGTGGGAGGGGGCTACATTTTCAAATCACATGTCAGGGCATGATGTCTGCATCAGCTCCAGTACTACATTTCTTCCAGGCTCAAGGACACCAGGCATAACGTTAACTTGCATGTTTTCAGGAGGGTCCAGCAGAAGTCTTTTGTATCTTACTGGTCAAAGCTCTTGTTTTCCCAGTAGTCATCTATGGGTGTGTGAGTTGGACCGTAAAGAAGGCTGAGCACTGAAGAATTGATGCTTTTAAACTGCGGTGCTGGAGTAGACTCTTGAGAGTCCCTTGGACTGCAAGGAGATCCAACCAGTCCATTCTAAAGGAAATCAGTCCTGGGTGTTCATTAGAAGTACTGATGTTGAAGTTGAAGCTCCAATACTTTGACCACCTGTTGTGAAGAGCCGACTCATTGGCTAAGACCCTGATTCTGGGAAGGATTGAAGGCAAAAGGAGAAAGGGGCAGCAGAGGATGAGATGGTTGGAAAGCATCACCAACTCAATGGACATGAGTTTGTGTAAACTCCGTTAGATGGTGAAGGACAGGGAAGCCTGGCGTGCTGCAGTCCATGGGTCACAAAGGGTCATGCATGACTTAGTGACTAAACAACAACAAATTAAGGTGAATGTTTTATTTTGAGTGGGCCAATCAGTGTTCACCCATCACAATGCTTGGAGGTGAAGCCAGATCCATCCAATCTTCATAGGTTAAGAGCCTTGAAAAAAGAACGCCTCTCAAAAAAAAAGACTATTGTTTTAGCAGAAGAAATTTGAATGGACATTGGGTGGCAAGAATAAGTGATATGTGAGCTGGATGTAGAAGCTTGAAGATAGGAAATGAAGCTAAGCATGTACAGCCATCTGCCAGGCAGGCAGCACTCAGAAAGGAATGCAGACACAAAGGTGTGAAGACAAGGGTTTTCAGGAAGCAGCAAATGTTTGGCAAATGAGCGGTGAGTCATCAAAAATGACCTAAATGCCAACCACATGATTAATGGCTGTACCACTGTCTATCTTTATTACTTATTTCTAAGGGCTTATTTTTTTTTTCTCCTTTATTTATTTTTTTTTTACTTTATTTTACTTTACAATACTGTATTGGTTTTTCCATACATTGAGTCTGTATGCTGTCTCTTAAGAGAAAGGTATACACGACTTGGTGATTTAGATCTGAGAGAGACACTCTAGGAAACATATGTGCAGGAGACTTGGAGAGGAAGATAGGAAAAGTGAAAAATTGGTGGGAAGCCCTCTGTCTGTTTATATATAAAAATCCCAAAGCATCCTAAAAGGCATGCTACCTTCATCTTCTTTCTCTCTGTCCATTCATCACGAGATAAGAGAACTGACAAATTAGAAAGTGTGAAATCAGTATGCATTGAGAATTATTGTATCCAGAATAGAAAATTGTTTCTTGCCCATATAAACTCTATTCTACTTTCAGACTTCATGGCATGGAAATCATTGAAAAATCATGCTTGTTTTGCCCTCTCTTTGGTCAAGACCCAAAGAATAAATTACCTGGACTCAATTTATATGGCTGTGGCCAATTAGACTAGATCTTAAAATTATAAATTGAATCTCGGTAATTTATTCTTTGGGTCTTTTAAAAGTTTTTATTCTAGAAGCAGAGGGAACAGAGCCATATTACACCCCTCACCCAGACTTGCATACACTTAAACATACCCCTTCGAGTCTGAGATGGCTTTGACATTTAGAATTTGGCCTTCATGTTGATTCTAAATACAGTCAAAAGCACCCTACTCTCTTTCAGTAAATGAACTTTCAATTTACCAATAAGAAAACCATATTATTGGACTGTGCTAAACTTGACTCAACTTCGAATCTGTTGTATAATTAATATTGAATATGCATTGATTTTGCTCTTTTGACTAATGGAGTAATTTTAAAAGAAAAGCTTGTTTCAATAATTAAGCAGATTAAAACAGACAACATATATTTCTTGTTTAATCAGTCTGATAATTGAGTTCCACTAGTTTAAATTCACATCTACTCCCTGTGTAATCAAAGTTAAATGCTATGTTTGTCCTAAAACTAAAACAATGTACGGAAAGGACATTTAACCCAGAGAATCACATTTCTAAATTCACCATGGGTAAAGACGTGTTATTCTTATGCAGGGTTCAACAGGAAACAGACTTTCTCTGAAAGTGTTCTATGTACTGAGGTTGTTTCTGAAGCCACACTAAGAAGAACAACATCCCTGGGATTACATAAGTGTATCCTGGTGGTTCAGATGGTAAAGAATCTGCCTGCAATGTGGGAGACCTGTGTTCCATCCCTGGGTTGGGAAGATTCCCTGGAGAAGGGAATGGAAAACCACTCCAGTATTCTTGCCTGGAAAATTCCATGCACAGAGGAGCCTGGCAGGCTACAGTTCATGGGGTCACACAGAGTTGGACGCAACTGAGCAAATAACACTTTCACTTTTCACTATAGTACTGTGGCCTCAACATGTAAGTAAAGTGACCACAGCAATATAAACAATGGCCCAAGCACAGGAGTGCGTTAACAACTGTACAACTCAGCTCTCAGTAGTGATGTAGGTCAAAACAACGGCATGGCTAAGACAGAAACCTAATTTACACAATTTTCACTCTTAAAAGCCTCAAAAGGGGTGAATTCCCTGGCAGTCCAGTCATTAAGACTTTGCCTTCCAATGCAGAGGGTACTGATCTGATACCTGGTTGGGGAGCTAAGATCAGACATGCTACAAAACCAAAACATAAAAAGAAGAAGTAACATTGTAATAAATTCAATAAAGAATTTATAAACTGTTCACATCAAAATAAGTAAATAAATAATGTTGTAAATAATGTAAAAGAGATTTAAAGCTCATAGACTGAGGGAATGGGAGAGATCCCATGGGTTTCCAGAGGCAATATTCTTTCAACCATAGAGAAAGCTATGACCAAGAATATCCAACCTAATATTGGAGAAGAAGAAAGTTGGAAAACTGACATTATCTGACTTCAAGACTTACTATAAAGCGATAGTAATCAAGAGAGCCTGGTATTGGTGAAAGGATAGAAAAACATAGATCAATGAGATGAATAGAGAGTCCAAAAATAGACTTACACAAATGGTCAACTGATCTTTGATGCACGGACAAAGGCAACACAAAGGAGCAAAGACAGTTTTTTCAACAAACAGTGCTGGAGCATCTAGGTGCTCAAATGCAAAAGAAAAAAAAAAAAAGAATATAGACACAGACCTTACACACTTCACAAATATCATGTCAAAATAGATCTCAGACCCAAATAAAGAACACAAAACTATAAAAATCATAGAAGATAGCACAGCAGAAAACCTAAATGGCATTAGGTAAGGTAATTTTTTTTTAGATGCAACACCAAAGGCACCATCCATGAAATAAATAATTGACAAGCTGGACTTCATTAAAATTCAAAGCTTCTGTTCTGCAAAAGACAATATCAAGGAAACTACAAGACAAGCCACCAATTGGGAGCAGATATTTGCAAAAGGCACATCCACTAAAAGACTGTTATCTAAAGTACACAAAGTGCTCTTAAAACTCAACCATCAGAAAAGGAACAAACCAACTTGAAAAATGGGCCAAAGACCTCAGCAGATAAATCACCAGAAAAGATGTACAGATTGCAAACCAGCATAGGAAAAGAAGGCAATATCATCTCTCACCAGGAAATGCAAATTAAAACAATAATTGCATACCACTACACCCCTTCGGTGCTAACGGTAAAGAACCCTCCTGCTAACACAGGAGATGCAGGAGCCACAGGTTCAATCCCTGGGCCAGCAAGATCCCCTGAAGTAGGAGACAGCAACTCACTCTAGTATTCTTGACTGGTACATTCCATGGACTGAGGAGCCTGGCAGGCTATAGTCCATGGGTTCACGAAGAGTTGGATACAACTGAGCACGCATCATAGAAGGACCTACCATATAACACAGGGAACTCTACTCAACACTCTGTAATGACCTATATGGGAAAAGAATCTTTAAAAAAGTGGATATATGTATACATATAACTGATTCGCTTTTCTGTATACCTAAAACTAACACAACATTGCAAATCAACTTTACTCCAATAAAAATTAATGTAAGAAACCCAAATAATTGCTATTGTTTTGAGCCACTGAATTTGGGGAGACAGCAGAAGCAGGGAATCAAAAGATGAGGACTGGATTTCAAATCAGCCAGCAATTCATCTTGGGGACTTATTTACTTGTTTTAACTTTCAGCTGAATTCTTCATTAAGCCACACACTCCTTTAAAAGGGATTCCCTGGTGGCTTAGTTGGTAAAGAACCTGCCTGCAATGAAGAGACTGAAGTGTATGAGACATAGGTTCAATCCCTGGGTCAGGAAGATCCCCTGGAGAAGGAAACGGCAACCCACTGGAGTATTCTTGCCTGTGAAATCCCATGGACAGAGGCGACTACAGTACAGAACATGGGGTCAAAAGTGTTGGACACAACTTAAAGACTAAAACCACCACCACAGACTCCTTTGGTTCTCAGATCACCAACTATCACTACTTTCAAATATCTTCCTTAAAAATACAAGCCTGCCTTGTGGAGAGGCTCCTGCTTAAAATATTTTGCTCTTCTCCATAGGTATATGTGAAGTACAGGCATAAATAAATACAGGAACAGATTTTTTTATCCAGGAAACTCAGAGCTTTACATAGTAATAAACATTTTGCTTCCTGCTTAAAATGCTTCCTGGAGAACTCACCAAGATGGTGTATGAGTGCATTCGACTTAATTGTTCTCAAACTCATCTGTTGTGTATGAGAGACAGATCGGCATCCGGAGCTGCCTTCCTGAGGGAGCCTCCACTTTCCTGAAGCTACATACGTGAGAAGTCTGCCTGGTACATTGCAATCCCCCAGCCATCTGGAGAGACCTGAAGCCTTTTCTCCAGACTGGTTTTCACCCCACAGCCACTGAGCTTGTCCTAAAGGACACAGCTTCACTGAAGAAACAGGGAGGCAATGGTAGCAACTTGTTGGGAAGGAGTGTGGTTTTTCCAGTAGTCATGTATGGACATGAGAGCTGGACGGTGAAGAAAGCTGAGCGCCGAAGAATTGGTGCTTTTGAACTGTGGTGTTAGAGAAGACTCTTGAGAGTCCCTTGGAGTGAAAGAAGATCCAAACCAGTCCATCCTAAAGGAGATATGTCTTGGGTGTTCATTGGAGGGACTGATGTTGAAGCTGAAAATCCAATACTTTGGCCACCTCGTGTGAAGAGTTGACTCGTTGGAAAAGACCCTGATGCTGGGAAGGATTGGGGGCAGGAGGAGAAGGGGATGACAGAGGATGAGATGGCTGGATGGCATCACCGACTCAATGGATGTGAGTCTGAGTGAACTCCGGGAGTTGGTGATGGACAGGGAGGCCTGGCGTGCTGCGATTCATGGGGTCTCAAAGAGTTGGACACAACTGAGCCACTGAACTGAACTGAACTGAATGTGACATTTGGGTGAGGGACTGGGTTCCCTGGTGGCTCAGCTAGTAAAGAATCCACCTGCAATGCAGGAGACCCAGTTTCAATCTCTAGTGGGGAAGATCCCCTGGAGAAGGAAATGGCAACCCACTCTAGGACTCTTGCCTGCAAAATCTCATGGACAGAGGAGCCTGACAGGCTATAGTCCATAGGGTTGCAAAGAGTCAGATATGACTTAGCAACTAAACCACCACCATTTCCTCTCTTAGTCTCCTGATATATTAGTTGAAAGGGGGATACCAAGTCTACCTTTATGATCATATTCAAGGAGTGACATAAAATTAAAGGATTAGAAGTCCTTCAACTTTGCCCCCTGAATCACCAACTTTATGAGTTTACTATGCAATCAAGCCATTCTCAGATTTTCTCACAGAGACTATTTGTCTGGCCATTGACCTTGAAAGATGTTGCTGTGAGGGGCTATCTGGGAATCTGCACAATTTGAGCTATAGCCCTAAATGCTTGGATGCCTTCCCCTAGAAGAATGATGTAGTAACAGCAGTGTAAGATTTAGCCTTGGAAGAATGGTGGCATTGGAATTATCTTTAATGCTGGTGATCCAGAGATTTGATTCTGAAAAAAATGCTGCTGCTTTTTCTGCAAAGATAAAGCTGATAGTTGCATTATTTCAGTATCACTGCATGATCAAGAGCTTTTCTTAACGGGTAATTCTTGCTCTTTTAGCCTAACCAGAGGGACCGACACCCTCTCTGACCATTTAGACACACCCTTTGCTGGACTGATGTTAAAAGAAAATGGGTGATATGTACAAGGTCAGTTGAGTGACAGCCTTTGGGAAGGCTGTCAGGGGGAGCTCCTGTCAGGGGGCATCTCCTCCCTTTTTCACAGACCACTGAGTGGCCTCTGTGCCGTACTCTCCTTTCTGATCACACTGCACAGCACCCCATGCAAGATAAGCTTGCTGCAAAAGCACTAATATCATCACTCTCCCGTTCCAGGTGTGTCCCTTCTTTCCTTATTGCCTTCGGAACACAGAGCTCCTCTGCTGAGGGCCTCCTGGACCATCCCCTGATGCAGTGATATTTCCCCAAAGCCCACCTCGCCCATGCTTCCCTCCTCCTGTCAGTGACATATAGGTTTTCCACATATTTCTATGCACCCCATCTCCTTTACCTGACTTTTACTCTTTCGCCACCTGGACTGCCTTTTCTCTCTATCTACTTGTCCAGAACTTTTAAGACGACGTCAGTTGTCACTTTCTTCATGCTGCCTCCTCTGACAGAAATTAAACATATCATCATATATTGACTACACTTAAATTTTTTTTTAAACTTAAAAACAAATAAACTTCATATAATCTTCACAAGGGCTTCCCTGGTTGCTCAGTGGTAAAGAACCAGCCTGCTGATGCAAGAGATGTGGATTCTATCCCTGGATCAGGAAGATCCCCTGGAATAGGAAATGGCAACCCACTCCAGTATTCTTGCCTGTAAAATCCCATGGACAGAAGACCTGAAAGGCTACAGTTCATGGGGTTGCAAAAAGCTGGATATGACTTATTGACTAAATAACAACAACAACAATGTTCACAAAGCCTTTTGAGGAAAAATAGCTGGATGTGGGATCACTAGGTCCTATGGTTCTGTTCCGTTGTTTGATTGTGTTCAACTCTTTGGGACCCCCTGGACTGTAGCCCACCAGGCTCCTCTGTCCATGGGATTTCCCAGGTAGGAATACTGGAGTGGGTTGCCATTTCTTTCTCCAGAGGATTTATGGTATTATGGGTGAAACTGTGGCCCCTAAAAAGATGTTCATGTTTTAACTTCCAGTACGAGTGAGTGGATGGGACCAATTTGGAAATAAGGTTTTTGTAGATGATCAAATTAACATCAGGTCTTTAGAGTGAGCTCTAATCTAATATGGCTGGGTTGCTATAAAAAGGGGGACTTTGGGCACCGGGAGAACACCAGGTGAAGAAGCAGGCAGATGTGGTAGTGATGCGTCTCTGAGCCAAGGAATACAGGATATTGTCAGCCAAACACCGCAAGTCAGCAAACTGGCCTGGAACCGTTCCTCGCTCGTGGCCAACACCATGACTTCAGGCTTGTAGCCTCCAGAAGAGTGAGCTAATCCATTTCTGCCGTTTCAGTGTAACCAGTGTAACTTTCTTCAAAGAAAATGTCCCAGATTCATAGAAACTGGGCACAGAAGACAAAGTTGAGAACAATATAAATGCATGCAACTTTTAAGCCCATACAAAACAAAACTTTGACAGTAAAACCCTCAAAGTGACTGCAAGTCCACGTGTCCAAGAGGATCTGGAGGGAACTTGCTTAAATCCATAGGGTGGAGTGACCTGCAAATAAATGTTTCCCACAGCACTTAAAAATAGCTCAATCTATTAAGTTGCCTTAAAAAGTGACCCTGAAATCATTCTTACTCTTTCACCATAAAAGAATGGTCTCAAGCTGACTTCTTTAAGCAATTTACAAACTCAGAGTTAGGGGAGTCTGGTTGATTGAGTTTGTTTTCCACAACAAAATCTCTACTAACATGTGTGAAGGTTGGAGATGGTAGCTGGGCTGCTCGTGGTCAAGCCAGGTGATGTGCAGTGTGCACCTTCCAGGGAGTGTTTATTTTACAGACGAATATGTACCTTTGCAGGGGAACTTCAGCAATGTTTGGAAGTGTGTAATATCCACAGAGCAAACATTGCCTGATTTACTGACACTCTTTTTGTAGAGTGTCCCACACTATTACTCACCTACAGAAAACCAACTTTAACTCTTGGGCTATAAGACCAATCATAGTCATTCTCCAAACAGAATATTGTTTAGTGATCAGAATATGGTTTTCCAAACAGAATATTGTTTAGAAGCTTTTATTTTGAGAACTCTAGGAAGGTAAATATTTGACTTTAAAGAGTTAAGGCTGGCCAAGGATTTTTCATATGTCTACTTGAGTCAGCTAATATTTATTTTGGCCACACACACACACACATACTATCACCCAGAAAAGTCATTTTTTCGTATTTCCTATATATTTACTCCCAACTTCTTTTTTTCTTTATTTCATGGGAGGGCATTTTACTTTAAATATAGTACTGTGTACACATGTTACTGTCAACCTCAAACTCTTAATCTATCCCTCTCCTCACTGGTAAACATGAATTCATTCTCTTAATCTGTGAGTTTGTTTCTGTTTTGCAAATAAGTTCATTTGTGTCTTTTTTTAAAGATTCTATGCATAAGTGATATCATACGATATTTGTCTTTCTCTGTCTGACTTACCACTTAATATGATAATCTCCAGGTCCATCCGTGTTTTTACAAGTGATACTTTTTCATTCTTCTTCATAGCTGAGTAATCATCCATCGTATGATCAATGGACATTTCAGTTGCTTCCATGTCTTATCTATTGTAAACAGTGCTGCAATGAACATTGGTGTGCATGTATCCAATTTAAAATTAGTTATAGAAAATTATTTTGTAATTGAGCTCTAACAGGTTTTTTTTTTACACTTTATAGTAACACAGAGAGAGACTTACAGAAAAAGAATTTTAAAATCCATGTTTCCAGGACAAAACCTAGCACTTTCTGCAACTGTGGCTCATGGTTCTCCCCTTCCTTCTCCTCTCTGCACACTTGGAATCTGTCCACCTTTCAGAAGAGGACCTGCAGAGACTCCGGATTCCTCTGGGGTACCATGTTCCTCCCCCGGAAGCCCCACCTCCCTCTAACCATCCAAGCAGCCTGAAGTCCCTGCTGCCTCGAGCCCCATCCCTTGTCATGTTAAATGTTGATTTTATGTAACTGTGTACATGTTTGCATGGTGTTCTCTCCTGGTGTCCAGGGTTCCTGGGGCAGGCTCCCTGCTGTTGCTGCTCTATGCTCCTTCTCATGAGATTCCCCAAGAGTGACCTCAACCAAACAGCATCTCAATGCATAGTGTTAGTTGCTCAATCTTGCCCGACTCTTTGTGACCCTATGGACTGTAACTCACCAGGTTCCTTTGTCCATGGGATTCTCCAGACAAAATACTGGAGGGCTACCATGCCCTCCCCCAGGGACTCTTCCCCACCCAGGGATTGAACCCAGGTCTCCTGAATTACAGGTGAATTCTTTACAGTCTGAGCTACCAGGGAAGCCCATTTCAGTGCATATGAACCAATTATAGAGTCACAACTATGTTGACCCATTCAAAGATGGCATGGTTAGAAAGCATATTTCATATTAACAAGTGCGTTTAGGAAGTGGTCTATGTCTGCATATTTCTCTTCAAAACTCTGTAGAAAATTGCTTCAGCCTTTACTCTGAGAATCATTTTTTACACTGCATTTTTTCCATTTTCCATTAAAAGCAGAAGAACTCTTATGACAAGAATGAGAAGAGTGAAGGAGACATCTGAGCGGAACTGGCTCTAATCCTTGTATGTCGGCAGGAAGCTGGAGCTAATCACACACATAGAGCCCATCACACATGTAAGTGTGGCAACTCGGAAAGCAGGCTGGGCTCAGAAATGCTCTTCCGGACACGTGGCTCCTTGGGCAGGATCGTCACACCTCAGCACAGTGTACCTCTTCCCTGCACCCCAACTGCATTTTGCAGCCACACATTGTAGGACAAAGACAAAAGTGACCTGTTTCTTGTAGCTCCTTTGGAATGATTCTTGAACTCAGTTCAGACTTTTTCTCTGTGGCAAAGCTTGTTTGTCATCTTCCACACAATTCTTACCTGGTGGGTTTTCAACCAGATTCTATCAGTTATGCTATCTTACATCCCCATTATGATCTTGAGTGCTGAGTGCTCAATCATGCCCTACTCTTTGCAACCTCATGGATTGTTGCCCACCAGGCTCCTCTGTCCATGGGACCTCCCAGGCAAGAATACTGGAGACTGGGTAGTCATTCCCTTCTCCAGGGGATTTTCCCGACACAGGGATTGAACCCACATCTTCTATAGAATCTTTATCACTGTGTGACAAATAATGAACTATTTACTTACCCAGTGACTCACTTGAAAAGGTTCCCAATGACCAGAAAACATGAAAAGATATTTAAAGACCAACTAGAAATGTGATTCGCAACCCATCCTTTTAATAAACTCCTGACAAACACACCTTGGTCCTCCTAGACTGTCCTCTGTGTTCTGATCATTCCCCGTCTGAAAAGGCATGGGCATTTTGCAGATAGTCAAGTGATTTCATATAATCATTTCCATCACAGAGCTGTGGTTTACACTGCTTTGACAGGAGAATTGTCGCCTTTGCAATGTCAAATTCCATCACAAGGAGAATTCTCAGCCCTCTCTCCTATCCTTCCTGCCTTGGTTATGTTGTGTATCTGGAATCTCACACAGATATGAAACCTTGTTCCAAGTTTCTCTTTGAATGGGCTGTCAGAAACGGAGTGTCTTCGCACCCTAGCACAGAGATCATCACCATTTATGAAGGGCATACTCCATGTCGGCCCCTGAGCTGAGCCTCTCCTCTCAACTAAATCTTCTCAACAACAGACTTAAAGGCGAAGAAACTGCAGATCGGGACACATAAGTGCCGTGCCTGACATCATCCATCTATTCAATGACACCTCTGGATCCGTACTTGCCTCTCCCAGAATCACAACTCTGGGTTCGCTCCGCTTGCCTCTACCCCTTATGAAGCTTATTATGCAAAACACACTGCATGTACTGTTCTTGTTATCATAGAATTGCTTTAAGAAAATAGAATCTGATTTCCTAAAGTGCAGTGCAAGTGTTTTGGGTTTTTTTTGTTGTTACAACAGCCACTTAATTTGACAGAATACCCATAAACATTTTAGTTGTCTTTTACAGCTTTAAATGGAAATAAAAACTGCACATAAAAATGCATTTTGCTAGTTTTCTGCAATGAAGAGGTATTATTTTTAAAATCAGAGAAGAGAAAGCATGGTTTTAAAATACCCATGTTTGGATTCAACAAATATGTAAAATATATCAGTGATATTCTAGTAGGGCATTGATCACCTATGTATATTTAATCTAGTTTATTTTAAACTGCAACTTGAGGTAGTAGTGTTTTTCTTTTCCTTTCTTTCTTTTTTTTTCATGAAGAGGCTGAAATGACTTGTGCAAACAGCTGCTGTGTATGAAGCTAGGACTTACACAGCAGCCCTGCCCTCTCCACGCAGCTTTAACCCAACAATCTACCCCACTTTCAGAGCTGCTCGTGCTTAGGAATGACCTGAGAGCCTTGTGACATTGCAGATTCTAATTCAGTAGATCTGGGCCTGGGGCAGGGCCTGAGAATTCGAATGTCCACTGGGTTCCCAGGCAGTGCTGCTGGCCTCAAACCACACTTTAAGTATCATGGTACTATGCCCTTTACTAAAGCAAACTTTTCAGAAATTTAAGCATCTCTTCATTCTTGATTTTCTGGTAGTCATTTCTAACCCTCTAGAGTATTATCTATAATTTCACGGAGCCATTACAGTACTTATTTTATTGTTTAGGCAAGTGAAACCCATCCAGTGAAAGTGAGTTTTCTAAGTTCCCACCGCCAGAAGAAGGTAATAACACAGAGAGTCAGATACAATTCTTGTATTCCGAAGATTTAAGCAGTTTGCTTCAAATTACCACTGGTGTGCCAGACAGTGCTTCTCTGAGAATTAATTGAAATAGTGCAAATCAAAGTCTCAGAACTCTTCTTACCACACAAGAACCACTTAATAATAATCACTTTGCTACTGATGTTGTGATGAACTAGAAACAATGAATTCAGTTGGTGAAACTGGCACTGTCCAAGTTACAGAGGGTGACAGAGCATAAATAACTCAATATTTCATTACAAATAACTCTACACAAGTCAATGGTGCAACCCAGCTGCCCAGACACAAAACCAACCTTGGGTTCCATTAAAAGGAGCAGGTCATCCTGGGCACTGGTCAGGAGCCAGATCCCAAAGTTGTTACATGTTGACAAAGTTAACACATGAAGCTTTTCTCTAGCCCCAGAGAGCTCATCTTAGCATATTCATCTTTCAAGCAATATAAGGAAGTCTTATTGCAGCTATTCCGGTTAGTTGAATTATGAAACAAATAAACACCCATTGAAATAAATTCAGTCAATAAAGATGAGTCTAAACACATAGTAACAACCTGTGCTAATTTTGATATGTTTGGTCAACAATGTTGATAGCTTCCTATTTTAAGGAAGAATTTTGGTAGCTGAGATTATCCAGCAATGACTCTTTTTGAAGCAGTGTGTTGTTTTCTGCCACTGAGAATTGTCCAAGAGTACTTAAATTGAAGGAGATAATGGCATTAAGTTGGAAGTTAGAAATTAATGCACAAAAAGGTCCTTTAAGGTCTAAGATTCCTGCTATACACTTTTATTACAGCTACCTGCAAAAGGCAATTCTACAGGTCCTGAAGCTAACTGAATCTCTTATACAAAAGTATTGTCCACAGGTGTTTGAAAGGAATTAGGAGCTGTTTGGGAAGGTCTCTTAAAGCAGTGGTGCATAGGTCAGGGACCTTGAGGAAGGAAATACTAAAACACGTAGAAAGAGTTTTATAGTTATTCTGAAGAACTCAAGCTCTACATTTGATCATCTGCTTCCAGGTAACGTCTCAACTTCCGTGATCACTTTTGAATGAAAATAGAAGTCAGAACCACTTGGAATTGTGTTTTGGAGTAGGATAACTTCCATCAGGGGTTGTCACAAACACCTATCAAGTGAGGCATGAACTAAGGACGTTTTGTCCTTGTGCATTTTGCTGCACTCTTTTAAATTCTTGTGTAACATGGAAGAGAGGGAAACATCATCTAGCTTTCAATCTCCCAAAATATTTTGCGGAAAATTTACTGTGCATGCATGCTCAGTTGCTCAGTCATATCCCACGCTTTGCAACCCCATGGACACTAGCCCTCGGGGCTCCTCTGTCTATGGGATTTCCCAGGCAAGAATACTGGGTCGGGTTGCCATTTCCTCCTCCAGAGGATCTTCCTGACACAACCCGCGTCTCTAGTCTCTCCTGCATTGGCAGGTGGATTCTTTACCACTGAGCCATCTGGGAAGCCCCTAAATTCACTCTAACCATTAATAATTAACAGCCAAGCACTTTGTTGTAGAGACCTTTGGATTTATTTTTGTCAGTTTGGAATGAATATTTGTCATGTGCTTAAAAGGACATGAGTAAATGGTTGTTAAAGTTTTGTTCTTTTCAATTAAAAAAGGAACAAAGAACTGGAAATGAGTGTGATTACCACTGCATTTCATTCTCATTAGAACTAAACAGCCTTAATAAGAACGTGCACTAAAAATGTCCCATTCCTAATATTTGTGAAGTCAAGGTCTTGAATTGTACCCAAAGGCTTTTTAAGTAATACAAAACTATTTAACATTCACAGCATGGTTTTCTTATTTTGGCTAGGACAAAATAAGTAACTGTGTTGAAGCCCACACAGTAGAATACCTTTTACATGCTCCATATGCAATCCTCTCTAATTTATGGCTCTACCCCACCAAACAGTAAATTTAATACTCTGTAAATTGGTGAAATACAGACCCTTGGATCTGACTCACTCTGATTGCTTTTGAAAATTGAGCATTCAAGAAGAAATTATGGGTAAAACATGACTTACACTTTGCATTATAGAATTGTGAAAAAAGACAAGGGTTTTGTTTGTGGTCTGGAGTTCCATTTTTTAGCACTGGATGAAATATTTGGGGATTTGCTATATAGGTGTTTCAGGAATGTGCTTACTTTTTGACAATTCTGAAAGAGTGTACTTTTATCCATTTCACACATGTGACTTCCTTTGGCTATTCCACGATCTTCTGTCAATGATTGTCTTTATGACTTGCATCCTTAGAGCTTAGCTTAGTGTGTTGCTGACATACTTTCAAACATCCCTGAGCATATGGTAAGGTTTGAAATTCATAGTGATAAAACCGTTATCACAATGTCATTGACTTGAAGCCTGCAACTCAGAGGTCAGGGGTGTTAAGGTGGCAAATGCGGCCCTTGCTGAGTTGGCAAGGTCATCTCCCTCGCCCCTCTCCTCCAGCTGCACTCACCTGTTCGCTGATCTGCCCCTTCTCACTCTTCTGTCTTTTTCGCCCACTTTTTCATTCCCTGAGTCACATATCTCCTCTCTCATGTCTCAGTTACAGAGTTGTCTGCAGGAATCCCAGACAACAATCCTGCATCTCTCCCTACAGGCTCTGTGCATCCTATGACCTTATTGTACAGGACACATTGAAATCACCAAATACTAGGCACTCCCTTCTCATCTGTGAGCAGCTGGATAACAGGTGCAAGTCAAATGAATACCCCCAGGGACTGCTAGCTACATAGTTAGGTGTTTTGTTTTAAAACACAGAGAGTTAGCAACATTCTGGCCATATTTGCTCCTGTGCAAAATTATCAGTTTGGCCAGTATTCTACTAGGATGTCATAAGAATGAAATAGGTGACATTTTTTGAGATCTCATTTAAACATGCTTTTGATAATGGTCTTGATATCTTCACCAGCTCTTTTATATGAATTGAAGACATTTCTTTATAGTGTCTTATGGTTCATAATTCACAATTATTTAAAATCTGAGATAAGTATAACATGTTTCAAGTATTATTTAATTAGCCTTGACTATATATTGGGCATTTCTGTTTGAAAAAAATGGACATATATGTTATTATATATTTAACCAGTCCATCTTAAAGGAACTCAGTCCTGAATATTCATTGGAAGGACTGATGCTGAAGCTGAAACTCCAATACTTTGGCCACCTGATGCGAAGAACTGGCTCATTGGAAAAGACTCTGATGCTGGGAAAGATTGAAAGTGGATGGAAAAGGGGACAACAGGGGATGAGATGGTTGGATGGCATCACCAGCTAGATGGACATGAGTTTGAGTAAACTTTGGGAGTTAGTGATGGACAGGGATGCCTGGCGTGCTGCAGTTCATGGGGCTGCAAAGAGTCAGACATTACTGAGTGACTGAACTGAACTGATATATGTACATATTATATATTGGAGTAGGAAATGGCAACCCATTCCAGCATTCTTGCCTGGGAAATCCCATAGAGAGGAGCCTGGTGGGCCACAGTCTGTGGGGTTACAGAGTCAGACACAACTGAGCACACACAAACACACATAAAATGGATATGCATTATATGTAACTGTATATAATATTAATATATATCAAATATACATTCATTCATCTATTGAATCTCCACTAGGTGCCAAGAAGTACGTGACATGCCCATGGGCCTCCAAGCTTCCTGTAGAAGAATCAGAGAACATGCCAAGCCCCTCCCCCACGCACTGATCCTGCCGCAGCCCCAGTGTCTACAATTATTCAAGTGGGATACAGCCCATCACCTCACAGTCCTTCTTCCCCATGCCTGCTTGCTAGTCAACTGATCAGTAATGCTTGGTGAAGACAAACTCTCCTTTCCCTTGACAAAGTGGCAGAGTACAATTTTGACAATTCACGTAGTGTATTTTTGGAACTGCTTTTTGTAAAGGAGATAAATCTTGTGAAATATGTTGCTCTGTGCATGTATAAAATAAGAAGTCCTGTAAAAAAAACCTTTTGCTAAACCATCCTGATCAACTTTGCTACAGATGTTAGAAACTATGTTCTCTTTCAACTTATTCCTTGTTCTGCTAAAGAAAAGGACTACGTTGACGCACAAAGGCTTCAGGCAGAAAATGAACCAATTGTGGAGATACCAGAAGATCCACAAACTGCAAGACACATGAAGCCAATCACAGATGCCAGATGCTGGCCCCTAATTGGCTGGCAGGCGTGTTTAAAGGCAGGGATGTTTCCATGCAGGGTGCTGCCCTGATGGCTCGGTAAAGAATCCGCCTGCCAACACAGAAGATGCAGATTCAATCCCTGGGTCACGAAGATCTTCTGGAGTAGGAAATGGTGACCCACTCCAGTAGTCTTGCCTGGGAAATTCCATGGCAGAGGAGCCTGGGGGGCTACAGTCCATGAGGTCACAAAACAGTCAGACGTGACTGAGTAACTAAACTAGGCAGCCAGGATTTCAGCATGAACATGACATTATACGCAAGCAGAGAAGTATCTCCAAATGTGTTCTGAGATAATCTGGCCTCTGGAGTTTGTTTTTGCTTGGTTTTGATAGAAACATTCTTTTTTAAAAAATCAACTTTATTGAGATATAATTTGCATAATTTACATAGTAGGCACATGTTTGAGCGTATAGTTTGACGAGTTTTGACAAACGCGTACATGTGCATTTGTGATCTCTCCAAAAAAAAAAAAAAAAATAAAGTATTTCCATCACTCTGGAAGTTCCGTCTTGCTCCTTTGCAGTCAGCCCTTCCTTTCCTTATAAAAGCAAGGATCAGATTCCTATCACTCTCCTGATTAGATTTTGATTTTGCCCGTTTTAGAATTTCATATTAATGGAACCGTAATATATGAATTCTCATTCCTGACTTTTTTCACGCAATAGATTTTAGAGACATATCTGTGTTGTTGCTGTTGCTGCTGTTCAGTCGATTCAGTCCAGTCTGACTCTGTGCAACCCCATGGACGGTGGCCTGCCAGGCTCCTATGTCCATGGGATTGTCCTGGCAGGAATACTGGAGTGGGTTGCCATTCCCTTTTCCAGGGGATCTTCCCAACCCAGGGAGTGAACATCAGTCTCCTGCTTAGTAGGCAGATATTTTTAACCACTGAGCCATCAGTGGTTGTAGCATATATCATTTTTTTTTCCTCCTTACATTAGTGAGTCATGACTAAACTACAGATTGTTTATTAAACTGCTGGTGGACTGGTTTATTTCAGTTTTGAATTATTATGAATAAGGTTGGTATCAGCATATCCTTACCAGGCTTTTTGTGAATGCATGTTTTTACTGATCTGGGGAACCCTTCACAGTGGAATTATTGGGTTATATGGAAAGTATGGTGTATAGGATTCTTAAGCCTGAGCCCCAGATTCCCTGCCTCCTTAGCGTACCTGCTCTTGTAATCCGTTCCTCTGAGTACAGTCAGGACCTGTGAGTGATGGGTGTCATTCCCATGACTAGAGTCAGGGTGCAGCGATTGGCAGCAGTGATTAAAATGTCTCATCAGTTGCCTTTAAGTTAATTAACAGGGAGATTTCCTGGGGGGGAGGGGTGTCTAACCTAATCTGGTGAAACTTTTGTAAAAGGCTCTAGAATGAGAGATTGCTGGCCTCAGAGAACAAGCCACTCCTGCAAGGAAATCAATCCCTGGAAACAAACAGGTGAACTTGGAAGTGGGGCCCTAGCTTCTGGTGAGACCTCAGCCCTGGGTGACATCGTTTTAAGAGCCTTATTAGCAGTGGACCCAAGCTAAGCACTGCCTGCACTCCTAATCTGTGGAAATCCTGAGACAGTAAATTTTAAGCTGCTAAATTTGTGGTACTTTGTTATATAGAAGTAGAAAATAAAAACAAAAAGATAAACTAATAAGATTAATGTATGTATAATCAAACTTTTTTTCCCCTTAGTATTGAGTTGTACAAATTATTTACATGATTCAGATAAGAACCCTTCCAGTCATAGAGACTGAGAATGTTTTCTCACAGTCAATGACTTTTTCTTTTCTTAATTGTGAACTCTTTAAAGAGTAGAAGTTTTCATCTTTGAGGAACATAAATGCATATATTTTACTGATTTGTGCTTTGTTGGTCCTCTCTAAGAATTCTTTTCTTACCTAAGAATTGCAGGATTTTTCTTCTTTGGTTTTTGCTAGAATTCTTAGAGTTTTAGCCTCCCCATTTTAGGCCCATGGCACAAGTATTTAGATCATATTTTCAACTCTCATAATATTTTGGATATTTTTCAGATTTTGAATTTCCATATCAGTTTTTAAAAACAGCCCAACAATTGTTTCAAAAACAGCATGCATAGAATTTTATAGGATCATATTGAAGCTATAGAAAGTTTGGGGAAAATATATACTTTAACCAGTTCAGTTCAGTCGCTCAGTTATGTCTGATTCTTTGCAATCCCATGGACTGCAGCACGCCAGGCTTCCCTGTCCATCACTAACTTCTGGAGCTTGCTCAAACTTATGTCCATCGAGTCAGTGATGCCATCCAACCATCTCATCCTCTATCATCCCCTTCTCCTCCTGCCTTCAATCTTTCCCCACCTCAGAGTCTTTTCCAATGAGCCAGTTCTTTGCATCAGGTGGCCAAAGTACTGGAGTTTCAGCTTCAGCATCAGTCCTTCCAATGAATATTCAGGACTGATTTCCTTTAGGATTGACTGGTTTGATCTCCTTGTAGTCTTAATAGTTTTAAATATTTCATTTATTACCTTATATTTATAAGCTTTTATTTTATTTTTTATTTTATTTATGCCTTATATTTATAGCTTCTAATGTTTCTTTTTCATAAACTCAGACTACCTCTACATATTTAGACATTTTCTGTCTTCTCTCTATAATATTTTGTGCTTATTTTTGCACAGGTCTTAAATAGTTTTAATAAAATGTATTCCTAAGTATTACTGAGTCTACCTAATGAGATACACCATAACTTCCCACTTGTAAGATGGGTACAAGGTTCCGACTGACTTCAGTACAACCCCAAATTGTAGAAATGTTACTGCGAGATAATTCTTGCCTCTTAGATGTGGGTGAGCTAGTTGGCTTTCATGGGAACAGCCAGATCCAGAGACTAATCCAAAAAGCAGCACAGAAAGTGGCCAAAGGGGAAAAAAAATCTGTACTGGAACTCTCACCCTGAACACCGACAGCTGTTCAGTGGCTGCACACGGGAACATGGGCATTATGGGACGGAGGGAGTGCTGTGTCCCATGGCTTACTCTTGAGCAGATCTAAGAAAGAGCAACCCTCAAGGATGACAGATAAATCTCTTCAGTGTGTAGGCTGACCGGACGGGAATGTCTTAAACATCCTACTCCTCCCAACATGTATCTTCCAGACAGAACAATGACAGGGAAAGGATTAGAAAGATGATAAAATGTTGTAGCCCCAATGACCTTTAGAGACCCTGTAGTCCAACCTCCTCCAGGTAGAGATGAGAACTTGGCCTCCAAGGGTGAGGATAACGGACCTGAGTTTAGAAGTCACAGAAGCAAAAAATGACTCTATGAACCAGAAGTTGAAATCCATTGAGGTCACGTGGCTTTGTTTTGTTTCCAAGGCTGCAGAAAATCTGAAACCACCTGTGTTATTAAAATTTGTGACTCGGTGGATGGAGAAGCTCATGTATTGTCCAACTGTTCAGGAGCTAAGGTGAAAGAAGGTGTGTGTGAAGAAGAAGAGGTGGCCAGCAGTGAGGAAGTATGATGTTCCATCCCATATTAAGAATTGTCTGGGCTCTGGGCTCTGCTTTTCTTTACCTCAAAACACTACTCCTCTCCAGGCTTGATCTTCTATCTTTCAAACGCAATGAAGCAAAAAGAGTCATAGCTACATTCCCTCCACACTTAAAACTTCTCATCTCTCCAGTGAAATAGACGAGAATGTAGAAGAAATAAGAATGTAGAAGAAATAAAGAAGGGAAGAAGAGACAGTGTGAAAAGGAGAGAGGAGCAGAGAGATTCTCGTCGTCAGCAGCCACCCAGGTTCATGTTGCCCTCTTTCTCTGAAAACCAAGAGACCCTCCAGTGACATCCCCACAGGCACCACGCCCGGGAATTTTGCAGGGATCATGAGCAATTAAAGGATACATAGTTTTCCATTTCTAGCAGGCAGCTTCCAGGACGATCCCCGGAAGGACTGGGTGACACCACTGCAAGAATGCAGCCCCACCCTTCCTAGAAGGAGTGTCCCGGCCTGGGCAGCAGCTGTGTCCTGGACCCATCCTCTCTAAGTCCCTCTACATGGTCTCATGGCCTTGGGACCTACTGGACATTCCTGGGTGTGGGCACAGGCCTCTGACCATGACCCAGCAAGAGGTCTCAGGGATGAGTGTCCCTCTGTATTTAGAGCAGCCCCAAGATGGCTGGATGGCATCACTGACGCGATGGACATGAGTCTGAGTGAACTCCAGGAGTTGGTGATGGACAGGGAGGCCTGGCGTGCTGTGATTCATGGGGTCGCAGAGTCAGACACGACTGAGCAACTGAACTGAACTGAACTGAACTGAACTGTTACTCTGTTGGCTCCTTGCGCTGAAAAAAAGCTTCCATTGCAGCACAGCTCAGGGTCCTAATATTCTTCCCAGCTGAGGCCCCAGGAAAGAAAGTTCCCTGGGTATCTGCACCTGCTTTCACTGCAGGTACAGATGTTTTCAGCCATTCCCGTCACCTGGGCAGGTGAGGAGACAGGTCTCTCTCCATGCTCACCCACCATGAGAGCCAACTCTGTGGCATCAGGACCATCTGGAGGAGCTCTTCTCATGGTCTGCATCCCACCCCCATCTACCACCTTCTGGTCAACCAGGGCAGTCCACCCACTTGTACAGTCGAGAGCAGCTCCGCTTTTCTCAGAAGTTGGCTGAGTCGGAGCCCTTGGAGTCTACATTTCTGTTGTTTAGAGATGGTTCCATCAGGTCCAGGCTCCAACTGGTAACTGCAAAGACTCAAAGGACGACCCAGCCTTGTTATTAGGTTGGGCACTCCAGAAGTCAGGCACCGGAGTCCAGAGACAGCCCTACGGGTTCTGCTGCTCACAGGCTGTCCTCCAGAGAACATTCCCCTCACCAAACCTCAATGCTGAGGAAGAGCTGGGCTATTGTTCTGACTGCCGAGCCTGATGACTAGCTTCTAGAACTGGGGGAAGCACAGTGATTTGGTCCTTAGTTTCTTCATTTATAAAATGAAAGAAATTCTGATTAGATGATTCCATAATCCCTTTTAGGGTAAAAAGCCTATGATTCAATAATATCAGCATATATAATGTATAAGTTGTTGCAGTAGGAAATAGCAATCCACTTCAGTATTCTTGCCTGGAAAATTCCTTGGACAGAGGAACCTGGGGGGGCTACAGTCCGTGGGGTGGCAAAGAGCCTGACATGACTGAGTGACCGGGCATGCATGTGCAATGTGCAGTTGCTATAAATGATGGAGGGAGCAAAGCTAATTTTCTTAAGAGAACATAACAATGTGACAGTTCTGGATTCTAAATGCTGTGTTCGGAGCTGATGGAGACTTTAGCTTTACGGCTTTCAGCAGTTGCAAACAATTTGTCTTTGAATCCAGAGTCACTGAAAATGGTGACGATTGTTGTGCTTCTATGCAACGGACCAAGAAAAGCTTTTGGAAAAGCATCCATGATGGAACAGTTGTAGCTGAGAGACATTCTTGGCATTGTCTGTTCTGAGCAGATCTCTAAGGTTATAATCTACCAGCTTCAGGCACCAAGGGAGGGGGCACTGGCATTACAGGGCTGGCCCCACTAACAGATTTCCCCACATGTTTGCATGGCCACCATTCTGGAGGCATCACACAGCGGTCCCAGAAAGAGGTGAGGGAAAGGAAACTTCATGAAGCCTGACACCCAGGAGCTAGATGAGAAGCTGAGCACCTGGGGAAACTGGTTTTATGACAAAGCTTAATACACAACGGCTCTGTTTATCTAGAAAGACTTGTGCCTAGTGAAACTGGCTTTTTGGTTCCATCAGCCCAGCCAGTTCTCTCTCTTTGGGGTGTCAGTCCCACTGTGTCTGTACCTTCGGGTCTCTGTGGGTCGGAGGAGGGGCAGGTCCACCTCCACTCCACCTCCAGCTCTCCTTGGACTGGTCCAGGGGCGGCTCCCTCCTCACTGGCTTCCCAGGAGGGAGACCTCCTTGGGGCTGCAAGACCAGGGAGGAGCTGAGCAGCAGCCAGAAGAACACACGCCTGTTAGATTCCAGCTTTTTTCCACGGCTGGTGCCGCCCACACAAGCCCCTGAGCAGGGCTTGGAGGCGGGCATGTGCAGCTGCCATCCTGCTGGGACAGCATCCTACCAGCACGGAGGCAAATGGTCTCATCACATCTTCAAAGGGAGGCTGTTTCCTGACCCTGAGCTTCGGAGGGGAGAAGATAAAAGGAAGTCTATGCTGTATGAATTGTGATGCCCTGGGCATCCATGCTGGCCTTCCGGGGGCTGGGGACCTGGGCGTGGTTGACTGCCACACAGATCACCATCCTTAGTCTACAGATTTGTACGCAAGGCTGGGTCACTACGTCTGCCACTTCAGAAAGTCTGAGCAGTGATGGAGAGGCTCATGATAGAAAATGCGCAGAGAACCGTGACGCCTCCACTTGCTCACTCAGTTTCTCCCACTGCCGGTTTTAAGAATCAACCAAAGTAGTAGGATGGATCAAATTTGATCGGATTCCTGAATGTGGGAGACAGGAATCTTCCTGATCGTGGTCCTGCCTCCCTCTCCCTTCTGTCCTCTGCTACCACCCTGACCTCGGCACTGCAACAGAGTCTTCTTCCAGTTCTGAGCATCCAGATGCTGTCAGGCCTCAGTGACTTTGTGTCACTGGTCCAGGATGAGCTCCACAGGAGGGGAGGCTGGACTGTCCTCCAGCGTCTCTCCAGCTTCTGCTGGTTCCGGGTGTTCCTTGGAGTCTGGTAGCTGCATGACCCCGGCCGCATGACCGTCTTTTCTCTGTGTCTGTACATTGTCTTCTTCCCTCTAAGAGTGTCTGACCCTGTATCCGAATTTCCCCATTTTATAAGGACACTGGAGATATCAGATGAGGACCCGCCCTAGTGACAAGATTCTAACTCAGTTACCTCTGTCAAGGTCGGGATTCCAAATAGTCACATTCTGAGGTCCTGGGGGGTGGGGATCATGGCCTCTTGCTGAGAGGATATGGTTCAATCTAGAAAACGATTGCTCAAGCACTTTGTATAAATGATTCCCTGTAAATGACGCTTATCTGCTGTGAGTTTGAGGTCACTGTCTGCACTTTGAATAAGAGGAAACCAGCCCTCAGGAAGGTCAAAAAGCCCTCAAGCTGAAGCTCTTGGAGAAAGAGGGCTTGCAGCCCAGGTCACTGTGACCTGAATGCACACCCTTTGCCCATCATTCCTCACTATCTGGCACAGACCTATCATTCAAGACAGGATTCACGAGCAATCATTTCCTCCAGAAACCATGCTCTGAATTCTACAATTAATAACTGGCATATCTGTTAGCTAACCTTTTTCCCCACTGTTACACCTGCCAATTATTAGCTCACATTTCTCACCTTCAAGAATGATCCTCCTTAGACCAAAATCCAATCCTTGCTCCTTGTACATATGCTAGAGACCATGATGTTATAATCTATGCATTTGTATAACTTACTCATTATAGAAAAGAAACTGCCTTTTTTTAATATTAAACAAAATTCAGCAAAGGATGCATTTTCAAGGTGAAACAGTATTTTATTTCTGCAATCAGCCTGATTTCTTCTTACTGCTGCTATGGAAACATAACACATTTGATAAGAAAAATGTAGTACATATTAAGATAAAAAGTAGAATGTCATCTGCAATGTACATTCTCTTCCTTGGACCCCTCATCATTAATGTATTCTGGCCTCCACCTTGAAATAAAAACAAACAAAAATATGTCCTGAAATAAGAACATTCCTATATAAGAACAAAAGTAGGAATGCTCAATTCCAGGTATTAGTGAGGGTTGATTCCAAGCAAAATGACATTGGACTGATATGGATCTCTGAGCCATTCAAATGTTTAGGGAATGAGCTCCATACTGTCCCCTCCGATGCAGAAGTTCTGAGGCTCAGTGAAATATAAAATAAATTTGTTGGCTCCACAATATCACTACTCAGAATCAGCCAGTGTGACTTTTTATAAGAAAGAAATGTTATGTACCTAGAAGGAAATATGCATTCAACAAACATGTATGCGTCACATGTAAAGTATAGGTATTATGTAGGTTGGACTGAATGGTGGGTTAGTCATGGTTTCAACCATCAAGATGCTGTGATCCAAAAGGGATGCTACACGTGGGGACAGTCTGATAAGTGCAAGCAGTGCTCTGAGCGCTACCCAGTGGGGTGAAGAATTGTGATGGTTCACTGCTCAGGAGGAACTGGAGGAGTGAGGCCAGCTCCACAGGAGAAGAGACCCTTGGTTGAATCTTAGCAAGCAGGAATCAGCTTGGCCCCTCAGTTGAGAAGATTCCCTGGAGAAGGAAATGGCAACCTGCTCCAGTATCCCTGCCTGGGAAATTCCTTGCACAACAACCCAGGTGCACGTTGCTAAGAATCTGCATTCATAAAGTAGTGAGTGAAGTCACTCAGTCATGTCCGACTCTGCGACCCCATGGACTGTAGTCCACTGGGCTCCTCCATCCATGGAATTTTCTAGTCAAGAGTACTGTAGTGGGTTGCCATTTCCTTCTCCAGGGGATCTTCCTCACCCGGGGATTGAATCCTGGTCTGCATTGCAGGCAGACGCTTTACCGTCTGAGCCACCAGGGAATCCCATAGAGTAGAGCAGGGTGAAAAAGTAGGAATGCTTAGTCTCAGATACAAGTGAGGGTCGATTCCAAGCAAAATGGCATTGGACCGATCTGCATCTCTGGGACATTCAAATGTTTGGTCAATGAGCTCCATACTGTCCCCTCTGATGTAGAAGTTCTGAGGCTCAGTGAAAGACAAAATAAAACTGTTTGGGCACTCTAGGTCCAGGAAAGAAAGGGCTCATGTCTGACCTCCTGGAACAGAAGTCACAACATTCCTTTAAGCCCTCCAAGGTAAGAAGTGAGGGGAGTCTACTTCAGAGACACAGAGCTCAGAAATGCCACTCACCAAATTTGAAAAAAAGAAACAAAAAACCAGATATGCTGAGACTTTGGAGTTTCGTGGCGTTTCCCTTTCTTCCTCTCCTCTATTCTATAACTTTAATTTTCTTAAATCTATAATATTTTTTCTACATTTATTCATTTGTTTGCCTTTCCTACTGCTCTTTTTTCCCCTTACATTTAATCTTCAATGTATATACATCTTCTTCATCTACCTCTAACTTTGCATAACTAGTCTTTCTTTTCTTTCTTTCCTTTCCTCGCAACATATTTGTTAGTTTTATTTTCATTGCTTTATTCCCCAATTGGCACCTCGTTTTAGTTTTGTTTTCCTGTTTTTACTGTAGTTAGTTTTGTTCTGGTAGATATAATTTTAGGTTTCCTTTGTTCACTGGGTTAGTCTACTGTATTTTTGTTGGACTGTTTTGATTTTGCTTATGGGGGTGTGTGTATATATATATATATGTATGTATATTCAGTCATACTTTTGATTGTTGTTATAAACCTCTGCATCTACATTGGGCTTTTGCAGTTCTATGGAGATTTCCTTTTTTTTTTCGTTTGTTCTTCCATCTTTTTTTCTCTTTTTTATACTTTAACTTTTAACTTTTTTAACCTATTATATTTTTCCACATGTATTCCTTTAGTTGACTCTCCTATTGTTCTTTTCCCCTTGCAGTTAATCTTTAATATACATAAATCTTCTCCATCTACCTCTATTTAACTTTGCATATCTATTCTTCTTTCTCTTCTTTCTTTCCTTTCCTCTCAATGTATTTGTTAGCTTTGTTTTCATTGTTTTATCCCCCACTTGGCACCTTGCTTTAGTTTTGCTTTCCAGTTTGTGCTTTAGTTGTTTTATTCTTAACTGGTAAATATAATTTTTTATTTCCTTTGTTCACTGGGTCAATCTATTGTACTTTATTTTTGTTGGACTATTTTGACTTTGTTCAAGGGTGTATATCTATAAGTGTATATTCCATCATTTTAATTATTATTTGCCTGATTTTGTAACTGCCATTTGTCTGGGGTTCATCTTTGTTTTCTCATTTTTGGATATTTGTTTTAATTTCACTTAATGCCATAACAAACCACTTGTGGAATCTTTGTTCCTGACCAGAGATCAAGCCCTGAGCGTTTGGAGTGTGAGCACTGACTCCAAGACCCTACACTACCAGAGAACTGACCCTGTTGAGTCACTTCAGTCGTGTCTGACTGTGCGACCCCATAGATGGCAGCCCACCAGGCTCTGGCGTCTCTGGGATTCTCCAGGCAAGAACACTGGAGTGGGTTGCCAGTCCCTTTTCCAGTGCATGAAAGTGAAAAGTGAAAGTGAAGTCGCTCAGTCATGTCCGACTCTTCACAACCCCATGGACTTCAGCCCACCAGGCTCCTCTGCCCATGGGATTTTCCAAGCAAGAGTACTGGAGTGGGTTGCCATTGCCTTCTCCAGAACTAACCCTAGGGGATATCAAATAGTGAGAACTCACATAAAGGAAACCACTTGAATACAAGACCTGGCATCACCCAACCACCAATAGCATGCTGTGCAGGACACCTCATCTAAACAACAAACAAAACAGAAATACAAACCCAATCATCAGTAGACAGGATTTCCACCTCAGTCACCTTTGCCCATCAGAGGAAAAACAAGCAAACAAACAAAACCTCAGCACAAATCTCACCCTATAAGAAGCTTACACAAACCACTGGACCAACCTTAGAGGGCAGAAACCAAAAGGAAGAAAAAATTCAACCTTGAAGCCTGGGAAAAGGAGATCTCAAACACAATAAGTTAAAAAAAAAGTAATAATGAAAATGCAGAGAAATACTGCACAAATGAAAGAACAAAATAGAAACACAGAAGTCCAAATAAATGAAGAGGAAATAGGAAAACTACCTGAAAAAGAATTCAGAATAATGATAGTAAAGATGATCAAAAACCTTGAAAGGAAAATGGAGAAAATGCAAGAATCAATTAACAAAGACCTAGAAGAATTAAAGAATAAACATGTAGAGACAAACACAATTACTGAAATTAAAAATACTCTGGAAGAATCAATAGCAGAATAGCTGAAGCAGAAGAAGGAATCCATGAGCTGGAAGATAAAATGGTGAAAATAGCTTCTGAAGAGCAGAATAAAGTAAAAAGAATGAAAAGAACTGAAGATTGTCTCAGAGACCTCTAGGACAATATCACATGCACCAAACTTTGAATTATAGGGGTCCAAGAGGAAGAAGAGAAAAAGAAAGGGTTTGAGAAAATTTTTGAAGAGATTATAGTTGAAAAATTCCCCACCATAGGAAAGGAAATAGTCAATCCCCTCAAGAGGCACAAAGAGTCCCATACAGGATAAACCCAAGGAGAAACACACCAAGACACATATTAATCAAATTAACAAAGACTAAACACAAAGAAAGAATATTAAAAGCAGCAAGGGAGAAGCAACAAGTAACATACAAGGGAAACCCCATACACTTAACAGCTGATTTTTTAACAGAAACTCTGGGGGCCAGAAGGAAATAGCAGGATATATTTAAAGTACTGAAAGGGAAAAATCTACAACCAAGATTACTGTACCTGACAAGGATCTCATTCAAAATTGATGGAGAAATCAAAAGCTTTTCAGACAAGCAAAAGTTAAGAGAATTCAGTACCATCAAACCAGCTTTACAACAAATGTTAAATGGACTTATATAGTCAAGAAATACAAGAGAAGAAAAAAGATTTATAAAATCAACCTCAAACAATTAAGAAAATGGCAATAGGAACATATATATCAATAATTACTTTAAATGTAAATGGATTAAATGCTCCAACCAAAAGACACACACTGGCTGAATGGATACAAAAACAAGACCCATATATGCTGTCTACAAGAATCCCACTTTAGACCTCAAGACACATATAGACTGAAAGTGAGAGGATGGGAAAGTATATTCCATGCAAATGGAAAGCAAAAGAATGCTAGAGTAGCAATCCTCATATTAGACAAATTAGACCTTAAAATAAAGATTATAAGAGATAAGGAAGGACACTCCATAATGATCAAGGGATCAATCGGAGAGGAAGGCATAACAAATGTAAATATCTATGCACCCAACATTGGAGCACCTCAATACATAAGATAAACACTAACAGACATAAAAGGGGAAATTGACAGTAACACAGTAATAGTAGGAGACTTTAACATGTCACTCACACCAATGGACAGATCAACAAAACAGAAAATTAATAAGGAAACACAGTTCTTAAGTGGTACTTCAGATGAGATGGATCTCTCTGATATCTTCAGGACATTCCATCCAAATGCAGAAGAATACACTTTCTTCTCAAGTGCACATGGAACATTCTCAAGGATAGACCACATCTTGGGTCACAAATCAAACCTCATTAAATTTAAGAAAACTGAAACCGTATCAAGCCATCTTCTTTGACCACAACACTATGAGACTAGATATCTATTACAAGAAAAAAAAAAAACTGTAAGAAACACAAACACATGGAGATTAAACAACACATTTCTAAATAATCAACAGGTTACTGAGGAAATCAAAAAGGGAATCAAAAACTTCTAGAAACAAATGACAATGAAAACATGACAACTCAAAACCCATGGGATGCAGCAAAAGCGGTCCTAAGAGGGAAGCTTATAGCAATACAATCCTACTCAAGAAACAAAAAACATCAAATAGACAGCCTAACTTTACACCTAAAGAAACTGGAAAAAGAAGAACAAAACCCCCCTGAAATTAGTAGAAGGAAAGAAATCATAAAGATCTGAGCAGAAATAAATGAAAAAGAAATGAAAGAAACAACAGTAAAGATGAATAACACTAAAAGCTGGTTCTTTGAGAAGATAAACAAAATTGACAAACCTTTAGCCAGACTCATCAAGAAATAATGAGAGAAGAACCAAATCAATCAACAAAGTTAGAAATGAAACAGGAGAGGTTACAACAGACAGTGCAGAAATACAAAGGATTATATGAGACTATTATGAACAACTATGCGGCAATAAAATGGATAACCTGGAAGAAATGGACAGATTCTTAGAAAAGTTCAGTCTTCCAAGACTGAACCTGAAAGAAATAGAAATTCTGAACAACCCAATTACAAGCACTGAAATTGAAGCTGTGATCAAAAATCTCCCAAAAAACAAAAGCCCAGGACCAGATGGCTTCACAGGAGAATTCTATCAAACATTTAGAGAAGAGCTAATGCCTGTCCTTCTAAAACTCTTTCAAAAAATTGCAGAGGAAGGAACACTTCCAAACCCATTCTACGAGGCCACCATCACCCTGATACGAAAACCAAATAAAGACAACACACAAAAGGAAAACTATGGGCCAATATCACTGATGAATATAAGTGCAAAAATCCTCAACACAATTTTAGCAAACAGATTTCAGCAACAATCAAAAAGCTCATACACCATGATCAAGTTAGATTTATTCCAGGAATGCAAGGATTCTTCAATTTATGCAAATCAATCAATGTGATATACCATATTGACAAATTGAAAAATAAAAACTATATGATAATCTCAATAGATGCAGACAAAGCCTTTGACAAAATTCAGCACTCATTTATGATTAAAACTCTTCACAAATGGACATAGAAGGAACCTACCTCAACATAGTAAAGGCCATATATGATAAGAATACAGCAAACATTAGTCTCAATGGTGAGAAACTGAAAATATTCCCCCTAAGATTAGGAACAAGACAAGGGTGCCCACTTTCACCACTACTATTCAACATAGTTCTGAAAATCCTAGCTACAACAATCAAAGAAGAAAAAGAAATAAAAGGAATACAGATTGGAAAAGAAGTAAGCTCTCAGTGTTTGCAGATGACATGACACTGTACATGTGAATGTGAAATCACTCAGTCGTGTCCGATTCTTTGCGACCCCATGGACTATAGCCTACCAGGCTCCTCTGTCCATGGGATTTTCCAGGCAATAGTGTTGGAGTGGATTGCCATTTAGAAAACCCTAAAGATAGTATCAGAAAATTACTAGAGCTGATCAGTGAATTTAGCAAAGTAGCAGGATACAAAATCAAGACACACAAATCACTTGCATTTCTATATATTAACAATGAAAAATCAAAAAGAGAAATTAAGGAATCAATCCCATTCACCACTCCAACAAAAAGAATTAAATATCAAGGAATAAACGTACCTAAGGAGACAAAAGAACTGTAAACAGAAAATGATAAGGCACTAATGAAAAGATCAAAGATGACATAAACAGACTGAGAGATATTCCATGTTTTTCCTGGATAGGAAGAATCAATATTGTGAAAATTACTATACTACTAAATGCAATCTACAGATTCAGCACGAGCCCTATCAAATTACCAATGGCATTTTTCACATAACTAGAACAAAAAATTTCACAATTCATGTGGAAACACAAAAGACCTCGAATAGCCAAAGCAGTCTTGAGATGAGAAAGAAGAATGGAGCTGGAGACATCAAACTTCCTGACTTCAGATTATACTACAAAGCTACAGTCATCAAGACAGTATGGTACTGGCACAAAAACAGAAATACAGGCCAATGGAACAAGATAGAAAGTCCATAAATAAACCCATGCACCTATGGGTACCTTAATTTTGACAAAAGAGGCAAGAATATACAATGGGGCAAAGACAGCCTCTCCAATAAATGGTGCTGGGAAAACTGGACAGCTGCATGTAAAAGAATGAAATTAGAACACTTCTTAATACCATATACAAAAATAAACTCAAAATGGATTAAAGACCTAATGTAAGACCAGAAACTAAAACTATTAGAGGAAAACATAGGTAGAACACTCGACGACATAAATCAAATAAAGACCCTTTATGACCCACCTCCTAGAGTAATGGAAATAAAAACAAAAGTAAACAAGTGGAAACTGATTAGGCTTAAAAGCTTTTGCACTGCAAAGGAAACTATCAGTTCAGTTCAGTTCAGTTCAGTTCAGTCGCTCAGTCGTGTCCGACTCTGCGACCCCATGAATCGCAGAACGCCAGGCCTCCCTGTCCATCACCAACTCCCAGAGTTCACCTAGACTCACGTCCGTCGAGTCAGTGATGCCATCCAGCCATCTCATCCTCTGTTGTCCCCTTCTCCTCCTGCTCCCAATCCCTCCCAGCATCAGAGTCTTTTCCAGTGAGTCAACTCTTCGCATGAGGTGGCCAAAGGACTGGAGTTTCAGCTTTAGCATCAGTCCTTCCAATGAACACCCAGGGCTGATCTCCTTCAGAATAGACTGGTTGGATCTCCTTGCAGTCCAAGGGACTCTCAAGAGTCTTCTCCAACACCACAGTTCAAAAGCATCAACTCTTCAGTGCTCAGCCTTCTTCACAGCCCAACTCTCACATCCATACATGACCACAGGAAAAACCATAGCCTTGACTAGACGGCCCTTAGTAGGCAAAGTAATGTCTCTGCTTTTGAATATACTATCTAGGTTGGTCATAACTTTCCTTCCAAGGAGTAAGAGTCTTTTAATTTCATGGCTGCAACCACCATTTGCAGTGATTTTGGAGCCCCCAAAAATAAAGTCTGGCACTGTTTCCCCATCTATTTCCCATGAAGTGATGGGACCAGATGCCATGATCTTCGTTTTCTGAATGTTGAACCTTAAGCCAACGTCTTCACTCTCCTCTTTTACTTTCATCAAGAGGCTTTTTAGTTCCTCTTCACTTCATCTGCATATCTGAAGTTATTGATATTTCTCCCGGCAATCTTGATTCCAGCTTGTGTTTCTTCCAGCCCAGCATTTCTCATGATGTGCTCTGCATTTAAGTTAAATAAGCAGAGTGACAATATACAGCCTTGACGTACTCCTTTTCCTATTTTTAACCAGTCCGTTGTTCCATGTCCAGTTCTAACTGTTGCTTCCTGACCTACATACAGATTTCTCAAGAGGCAGGTTAGGTGGTCTGGTATTCCCATCTCTTTCAGAATTTTCCACAGTTTATTGTAATCCACACAGTCAAAGGCTTTGGCATAGTCAGTAAAGCAGAAATAGATGTTTTTTCTGGAACTCTCTTGCTTTTTCCATGATCCAGCAGATGTTGGCAACTTGATCTCTGGTTCCTCTGCCTTTTTTAAAACCAGCTTGAACATCTGGAAGTTCATGGTTCATGTATCGCTGAAGCCTGGCTTGGAGAATTTTGAGCATTACTTTCCTAGTGTGTGAGATCAGTGCAATTGTTCGGTAGTTTGAGCATTCTTTGGCATTGCCTTTCTTTGGAACTGGAATGAAAACGGACCTTTTCCAGTCCTGTGGCCACTGCTGAGTTTTCCAAATTTGCTGGCATATTGAGTGCAGCACTTTCACAGCATCATCTTTCAGAATTTGAAATAGCTCAACTGGGATTCCATCACCTCCACTAGCTTTGTTCGTAGTGATGCTTTCTAAGGCCCACTTGACTTCACCTTCCAGGATGTCTGGCTCTAGGTGAGTGATCACACCATCGTGATTACCATATGTAAAATAGATAGCCAATGGGAATTTGCTGTATGGCTCAGGAAACTCAAATGGGGGCTCTGTATCAACCTAGGGAGGTGGGATGGGGAGGGAGATAGGAGGGAGGTTCAAAAAGGAGGGGATATGTGTATACCTATGGCTGATTCATGTTGAGGTCTGGCAGAAAACAGCAAAATTCTGTAAAGCAATTATCCTTTGATAAAAAGTAATAAATTAAAAATACAAGTCTGACTGTAAAGCATTAATATGACTATCATTTTGAAATTCTAACTGCAGGCAATATTGTCAAGCACAGACACCTAATTTAGTTTAATATGGTGACACTTCTACATCTAAATTTGCCAAGATGCTATATGGCAAGACCAAAGTGCTGCCCATTCCCCTTGAGTACCACCTTTAACATACACACACACACACATACACACACACACAATGACACAGACATACACATAGACATACTTTTCTATTTCACTTCTGACCTGGTTAATTCTGACACTTGGGATTAAAAAAAAAAATTGGTATTTTCTAAATGTCATAAGAGACTGGATAAAAGATATTCATAAAGGCAGTCTTCTTCAAGAAATATAACCTAAATTCTCAGAAATTTCTAAGCAAAGAAATCAGTGTCCCACTGAATTCAGAGAACAGTGCCTATTTGCCTGGGTTTCCTGGGGGACTTTCCTTACTTGCCTTTCCCGGCAGACACACTTCTTCTTGGGGAGGCATGCAGCACCCCAGAAAGTGGCTTACAGATGCCCCATTGTACCAAGCACCCATATCCTCTGTCCTTGCTCGCCTCTGCTTCACTCACCCACAACGGTCTGGATAGAGCAGCCCTTCCTAGGATCTCTGGTGCTCACTACTGTTTCATGAATCTTAGGCTGAAGGATGGATGATTATGAAGCCAGCAAGCTTGTAGCACACACCCACGTTTCTCACCTCCTTTGTAAACATTGCATCCATCAGATTCTCCATTTCTTTACAGGATGTGCTCATTGTCTTCAAATGACAGGTTTGCAAAGTGTTCAATGTACTCATCTGTCCTTGTAACCCCATTCACACACCTGTTCTTAGGCTCTCCCTGTAGTAGTATGCTTTCTGTGAAATGTGACTAGAATGTGTCTAATCACACACAGAGATTCCAGAATCCAGGATCTGAGGTGCACTTGCTGCTTCAGGGTAAAGTATTAAGGTGGCTTCCTCAGCTGGACTCCTTCATGAGTTCTGATGCCTTTTATTAAAACTTTACTAACCACTATGAGAGTTGGGCCATAAAGAAGGCTGAGTACCAAAGAATTGATGTTTCTGAACTGTGGTGTTGGAGAAGACCCTTGAGAGTTCTGTGGACTGCAAGGAGATGAAATCAGTCCATCCTAAAGGAAATCAGTCCTGAATATTCATTGGAAGGACTGATGCTGAAGCTGAAACTCCAATACTTTGGCTGTCTGATGTGAAGAGCTGCCTCACTGGAAAAGATCTTGATGCTGGGAAAGATTGAAGGCAGGAGAGGAAGGGGGTAGCGGAGGATGAGATTGTTAGAGTGCATCACCGAGTCAATGGACATGAATTTGAACCAGCTCTGGGAGAAGTTGGCTACAGAGGAGCCTGGCATGCTTTAGTCCATGGGGTCGCTAACATCTGGACACAGCTTAGTGACTGAACAGCAACAACAGCAACAACACAATCTTACACAACCCCAAATACTGAGATCTCAGAGAAATTTCATCCATCATGAAGCCTCATTTTATTTTATATTTTATTTTCACCCAACATGTGAACTCGATCTAGGTCCAGGAGAGTGGACCATGCCCGTTTCACTTTCACCTTCCAGAGCATTGCCTGGCTGGGTCATGGTGGTCATCATTTGGGAAATACATGTCAGAACCTCCTGACACTTTTCAAGGACGCAGATGCCCAGGTGACCCCCAAGCCTATACTGTTAGGAGGCTTTGGCACGGGACGCTGGCATCTGTAGTTGTAAAGCACTGAGGACGGACATTGGCCACTCTGCAGCATCACACAGACCGCCTGGCCCTCCATGTCCAGGCCAGCACCTCTGGTCAGCAGCCTCCAGGAACGGGCCTATGGTCTGCAGCCCACACCTCCCATGCTTCAGTTGCCCTGAGCTCTTCCAGGGTCTCTGGATAGGCAGAGGATTCACTGTCTGATGACTGCATATGCACTGCTCCTTTTAAGAGTATTCTTTTTCTGTTCTTCCTAGGAATTCCCCACCCCCAACATCTCTCCAAACCAGCTCCAGGCTCTGGGAGGTGCCTTCAACTCACTGCATCTTACTTGTTGTTCCTTACAAGCCAGGAGTCACATTTGGAGCCCCTGGGTTTCTGTTGACATGTCTGCCCCCACCTGCGCATCCTTCAGCTCCTGCTGTTGTCAAAGTGCTCCCCACCGTGGTATCGGCTCCGACAGTCTAGAAGGAGACTCATTCTTGAGTAAGCAGAGTCCCTGCCCTTTGGATTCTAGAATCAGCAGCTGCAACTTCAGACATACAGCTCATTTTTGTTGTTGTTCAGTCACTAAATTGTGTCTGACTCTGTGACACCATGGACTACAGCATGCCGGGCTCCTCTGTCCTTCCCCACCTCCCAGAGTTTGCTCAGATTCCTGTCCGTTGACTCGGTGATGCTATCCAACCATCTCATCCTCTGCTACTCTCTTCTCTAACTATTTCATCCTCTGCTACCCTCTTCTCCTCCTGCCTTCAATCTTTCCCAGAATCAGAGTCTTTTCCAGTGAGTCAGCTCTTTGCATCAGGAGGGTTCATACTATTTCACTATTGGAGCCTTTCGCCAGGAATGGGGATATTCAGAACAGTCAGTTTGGCCCCACCGGGGGCTGTCAGAAGCTGAACCCTCTCCTTAAGGGCTGGAGCAGAAAGATCTGGGCTGAGGACTCTGTGCTGACTCTGAGACCTAGAGCTGAAACTGCCTCTAAGGACCACATGCACGGGGTCAAGCAAGCTGGGTCCCAAGGGCAAACTCACGTAGAAAGAATGCAAGAGGTCCACGCTCAGGATACACTCTGGGAGAAATCAAACCCTGGGGCAGAGGCACTTATAAACCACATCGAACAGTTTGCACAGGGGTCCTACAAGCAGCAGAAAGCCACTGAGGTGCTCTGAGCAGGGGAGAGACAGCCTCGAAATTTCCGACTGGCAGCTCTCCTGGCAACACTGCAGGAGACAGCGGGTGGTTTCAGTATCTGTGTCTTAGAAGAGGGGGTGCAGTAGAAAGCGACTACTTCATCCTGGAAGTGACTACAGTGCCCAGCCACATTTGGGTTAAGGAAATATGCCAAATTCTGCTCCCTTTATAAACTGGCCTCCATGCTTGTCATCGCCGGCCTTCACAGCAGCATCAGAAGACAGGTACGTCCATCCTAGCTAAATAGGGCTGTGGTAAGGTCCCGAGCCTCCCTCCCAAGCTGCCCTCTGCCTCCAGCAGACGGTCTGCTCCAGACACTGAAGGTTCCTCACCATCTTCCTGGGAGGCTCTGCTCACATCCAGCCCTGCTCATGAGTCCCCTCCCTCCTGCTGGCACAGACAGAGTACAAAGGCAAGACCCGGCATTTAGGTCGACTTTCCTGGAAGAGGTCTGCCCCTCCCTGGAGGAGAGGAGGCTGCCCCTCTGTGCGCCCACATCTCTGGACCCAGGCCCTTCGGGTGACAACCATCATTAATTAAACTCACTCTCTGCATCAGGACCAGTTTGTAGGAGGAATGTCAGACACAGCCTGAGCTAGCTCAGTGTGTAAGCCCTGTCTGGATGACAGATCAGCGCCATTTCCTTCCCCAGGAGATCTTCCCGACCCAGGGATTGAACCCAGTCTCCCGAATTGTAGGCAGACGCTTTACCATCTGAGCCACCAGGGAAGTCTCTGACCTCAGGCTCCTGCCAAACCATATGACCGTGGCAGAGCTTCTCCTTGCTTTAAAGATATGATTGTAGGAATTGAAAAATAGAGCCCACACCTAAATATTTTGCCTCAAACCACAGGTCCCTTCTTGGGTTCCAACATTACTTGTTATTTCCCTAGAAGTTTTCTGTCCCCCTTAAAAGGTTAACTAATCTCAGATACTAAAATAGAGCAGGTGACCAAGAGCAGTTAGCTGAATGAATATATGTTTTGTCATTTTTAAAAAAATCATTCTTTTGAAAATGCATATATGTAACATACATCTCACAGCAATTTCTAATAAAAGGTCAGAAAGTGTTTGTTTCTGCATAAAACAATTGTTATTTTTGCTCCTCACTGAAGATTTTCTTCTAGAAAACATGGTGCAAGTATCCTCCCACAGCAAACATTCTCTGCAAGCACTTATTAATTTTAGAAGTCTTTTCACTCCAGAGCCCTTCCAGCCTGGACCAGATACCTCATCACCTGGCATTGTCTTGTCTGTATGTCCCTCCATATTTACAGAGTACCAGAGCAGTAGGGTGGAGGGCATTCTGGTCCAGTTGGAGGAGAAACCTGAAGACAGAGGGCAGTAAACTCAGGGGCTTCATTTTACTAAAGAAAATGGGTTCAGTGTGCACATGAGTGAATCTGTGCAAATGAACAAGTGATCCTTAGAGCTACTCTGAGTGGTGGTGATGTTTACTAAGCCTTTTTCATCTGCCTCTTTCTTACCTTCCTCATATCTATAGGAATACAGCAACACCCAAAGGACCTATCTTTTCAGAATAACTACCCTGAACAGTGGGGGTTGGCTAGTTTAAGCAGTCTGCTCTGTGCCCTGTTACCACACTTCAGAAACTGCCGGACCAAGGCTGGAGGGCCTGGAATGCCTTCTACCATGATTCCACCATGGCTTAGGACATTGCTGTTCCCATAGGAAGCTAATGAGAAGGACAGAGAGCTCATGGTGGACTTCTGCTTCTCAAACATCCCCATCTGATCGAAGCACATGTCAGCTCCACTTAGAATCCACTGGAGAGTGACCACAGAGTGACCTAGTCAGTCACTCTGGTCACACACAGCAGCAAGTCACACTGGGAAAAACAGTTACTGGTGCCTCACACACAGTGTCCAATGGTTGAATAGGATTAAATAAAAGAATAACGCTCAGGCATATGCTTTGAAAAGCAGAAATCACATTTAACATGTTCAACCTTCTGTTGAGAAAAAACGAAGGTGTCAGGTGTTAACGTTCGATCGTTTTTATTCTTGTAACAATTTTCCATGTCTAAACAGTGCATCCCCATTTATAAAGCATCTTTTTCTATATCTTATTTTTTTTCTTCATTTATTGAGTGTGTTGGGGGAAGCTGCTTTGTAGATTTCCAAATCTGAACGTCTGTGATTTCTTAAACCCACAAAAGGACCCAGGTATCTGATCAGAGCGCTGGGATCACAGAAAAGCCAAGTGGCACAGATTCTTTGGCAGTGGAAAATGAAGAAAAGGAGGAGATGAAAGAAAAAAAGGGGGAGAAAATATGTAATTATTAAGCCTGGGAATCCATGGAGACGGGGAAAAAATGTGCCGCTGAGGGATTTCGGTGAATTGGCATTAGTATTGAAACCACGCGTTATCTGTTAGGACTTTAAATATTGAAGTCCTGAAAAAAATGTCATTTTTATTCTTTTTAGCAAATAGGAAAGGGTTTTAGGGTCTCTTTAAGTGGCATAAATAGCGGGAGGAACCCCGGAGAAAATCCACTGTAAATGGACGGGCCCCTTAATGAGGGGAAAGCGGGCTCCCCACCAGCGTTTCCAAGGCAACGCTGATAGCCAAGCAGCACTGCTCTCTGCTCCTGGGGGCAGGGTGCCCCTCCCGCCCTGAGGGCGATGGAGCGAGGCCATGGGGACTCGGTCCAGGACAGCCGGCGGGGATCGCAGGGCTCGGCACCTTCACTGGGTCCCTGGGCGGCACCCCCGACACCCCAGACCTGCGGACACGCGGCGGCCTGTACCACACAGAGTTCCACGTTTCCTGCAGCCCGGATAGACATCTGCTTTGGTCTTCCCGAGAGAGAGAGGGCGTTTCCTTTCACCGTTTATGAATCCTGTAATGACAGCGTTTTTCATATTATTGAAGTATAATAGTTGTACAATGTAGTGTTAGTTTTAACGTATATGTACATATGCGTGTGTATGTGTACATATGTGTGTGTGTCTGTATACACATATATGCTTTTCCAGATTCTTTTCCCTTAAAGATTATTACAAGGCTTTCCTTGTGGCTCAGCTGGTAAAGAATCTGCTTGCAGTGTTGGAGACCTGTGTTCAATCCCTGGGTTGGGAAGGTCCCCTGGAAGAGCGAATGGCTACCCACTCCAGTATTCTGGCCTGGAGAACTCCATGGACTGTATAGCATTCCATGGACATATAGAGAGATTTATATATATGTATATATATATATATATATATATATATATATATATATGTACGTGTGTGTATATGTGTGTGTGTGTACACATATATGCTTTTTCAGATTATTTTCCCTTAAAGATTATTATAAGATATTGAATAGAGCTCCCTGTGTTATATAGTAAGTCTTTGTTAGTTAGCTATTTTATATATAGTCATAAATATATTTTAATCTCAAACTCCTAATTCATGTCTCCTCCCATCTTTCCCCTTTGGTAGCCATAAGTTTGTTCTCTATGTCTGTGAGTCTCTTTAAGTTCATGTGCACAGTTTTTTAGATTCCACAATAAGTGATATCCTATGATATTTGTCTTCCTCTGTGACAGCACTTTTTATATTTGCAAGTGACATCATACATCATCATTTGTGACCTTTCCAAGGGCATAAGAGCCGAGGGAGCTGAGGTGTCTTGGTTTGGATGGCTTTTTGAGCTTCTGCAAGAATGCAGACATAAGACCCTGAGCCCTTTTCCCTTCTGAGACTGGAGTTTAGAGACAGAATATTAGGAATAGAAACAAATGGACTGAGAATCCAATGCTAAACAGAATTTAAGCAGCAGGTTCTATGTAGAGCCTGGAGGGTCCAGGTGCATTGTTGTGGCATCCAGGACTGAAAGATGCTTCCAGCAAGCAGAGGGCCTTGCTGAGTGATTAAACATCAAAACACTGTCAGGTTGTCTGTGTGTGGTGGGGGTGTTTTAATCCACAAAACGATGCACTACCCAAGACGTTTTCTTCTGTTTTTTCAGAAGAAGCAACTGACTTTGGATTTAAAAAATTAATAATACATTTTATCAGCTTATGTAGGGGGACAAGCATGCCAAATGGTCAGGCTATATTTTTACCCCTCTTTTTTTTAACAGTCATTCTTTAAATATACTTAATATTTGACATCCAGTGCATATAAGATTTTGCTAATTAAAACTTGAAATAATATTTAAATAGAAGAGAGGAAGGGAGATCTGAGAATTCTACCTTTTGTGACAGCATTGGATGGAAAATACGTCTGCTTTAGGCGTCCAGCCTCCCTGAGTGATACTCGGCCTCATTTAGCCACAAAAGAATCAGCTCTGAATAAAAACCAAGAGACTATGTTTTCCGATCACTGGAGGAGGGAGATTGATGCTTAATCAATCAAATCACTGACAGGGTGAGTGATTAAAAGGTAGTAATAATTATCAAGAAAAAGAAAAAAAAATGTCAGGAACATAAAATAAGAGAAGACATAAAATGTAGAAGATCCAGCCACAGTGAGAAAACTGCAGAGGTCTAATAGACCAGGTAAGGGTATCATCTTTTCGTGTCTGTTGAGAATTGTACTCTTTTTTTAAAAAGTTTAAAACTGATCATCAAAGGCCTGATTACAGAAGTAATGTGATGTAACTAATAACTTTGCATAATGAATAACCTTGGTATCAACCAGCAGGAAGCCGACTTTGGAGAAAAAGTCTTTCAGTTCTCAAATATGTGGGGCCTTGACTTCTGATTCCAACCACCCCCACCCCGAGCATCTCAAAGAAGCCTGGAGTCACAGAAGAGATTCCCCAGAAGTGGATAGAGATCCCATATTTGCATGAAGCTTAGCTGTCTCATTATCTGGTCATCCCACTTGGCACAGTATTGTGAAATTTCAACCCATGTGCCATCTGTATCTTTTTTTCTCTTGAACATCTTTTCATGCAAAGATTTTTTCCTGAAGTTCCAGCCAGTCAAAATGCCAACATAGACACAACCATTCGAAACAGAAAAGTAGGAAGATGATCAAGGGCTTGACATGCCAGGAATTTTCAAATTTCTGTAAAAAGAAAGAAGGAAAGTTACAGAAAAAGGCATCGCATGGGTTGAATGTATGTGTTTCCCATCCACCCATCTGTGGAGTTTGCTACTTGGGAGATTTCAGTGGCAGAGAAGCCACAAGTGAGAAGCCATTGCTGCTGGACTGTTTGCCTTGACCACGTGTCACGTGTCAAGGTCCAAAGGCTGGACCTCCAGATTGAAGGAGAGGGTCCAGTCAGGAAGTCTTTGCCTCTCACATCCTGTAAAAAAGATGAAGATTTCTTCGAGGAGCAGCAGCCAAAACCCAGGAAATGTTTGATACCAAAGATTTTCAAATTCTTATGTCTAAACCGGTTGCCTTTCTTTCAGTCTGGCATTTTGGCACACTTGCTTTCCTAAATCTCCAGAAATGCTGTCTTTAACCAGTGTTTCCTTTCCCCCTTGTTGGAACTCGCTGGCACACTGTCAGGTTGTCTGTGTGTGGTGGGGGTGTTTTAACCCACAAAACGATGCACTACCCAAGATGTTTTCTTCTGTTTTTTCAGAAGAAGCAAATGACTTTGGATTTAAAAAATTAATAATACATTTTATCAGCTTATGTAGGGGGACAAGCATGCCAAATGGTCAGGCTATATTTTCACCCCTCTTTTTTTTAACAGTCATTCTTTAAATATACTTAATATTTGACATCCAGTGCATATAAGATTTTGCTAATTAAAACTTGAAATAATATTTAAATAGAAGAGAGGAAGGGAGATCTGAGAATTCTACCTTTTGTGACAGCATTGGATGGAAAATACGTCTGCTTTAGGCGTCCAGCCTCCCTGAGTGATACTCGGCCTCATTTAGCCACAAAAGAATCAGCTCTGAATAAAAACCAAGAGACTATGTTTTCCGATCACTGGAGGAGGGAGATTGACGTTTAAAATGGCTGCTCTGATGTTAATGTTGTTAAACTCCCTTCCTCTGTAAGTGACCTGTTTGAATGCAGCGGCTGTCAGTCTGTTTCATCTTCTCCTGCCAACATTTATCTTGTCAGAGCGCATAGGAGCTGGCAGAATTGACACCGTGAGGGACAGGTAATTGAGCACCAAGGACAGGGCTCTGTGGAGGGGCTGCATGTCTGTCCTGAGACCAGCCTGGCCCCAGAGGTTGCCAGAGCCCAGGGCTAGGATTTCTAATGAAGGCTGCTGCTGGCACCTCAGCCACTGGCCTCTGCAAACCAGTCAGAGCCAACAAAAATTCAGAATCATGGCGTCCAAAATCATTATTCCATTTTAGCTCCTTGGGAACAATAAACTTACACCTTGAGTTTTCTAAGGCAGTGATGATTTTATGATTTTTCTTTTTAGTAAATATATCACTTGCATTGTGCTTAGTCGCTCAGTCCTGTCCAACTCTTTGTGACTCCATGCACGGACTGCACCTCGCCAGGCTCCTCTGTTCATGGGATTCTCCAGGCAAGAATACTGTAGTGGGTTGCCATGCCCTTCTCCAAGGGATCGATCTTCCTGACCCAGGAATCAAACCAGGGTCTTCTGTACTGCAGGAGGGTTCTTTACCAGTTGAGCTACCAGGGAAGCCCAAACGTAACATTTAATGTAACTTAATTTTTGGCCCCGTTTGTGTCTTTATTTCTAACTGCTTATCATGTTTTCCATTACAAAATATCCAGTACAGTAAATTTGAAAAATAAAGAAACGCAGGAAAAAGAAATTTTTGAATCACTTGAACTTATTTACTTAGAAACAATAGCTTTTGGCATTTTTGTGTACCATCATTCTGTTGTGTATATGGATTTACTGGTACTTAATATGGATGTCATCATGCTCTAAGTTTTCCTTCTTGTAGTTTTATTTTTTATTATAAATTCTTCTATAGTATTACTGCAACCTCATTATAAACATTGTTTTAATGACTGTATAATTATTTTCCATAATTTTCTTAGTTATTACCCTATTGTTGGACATTTAGATGGTTCTAGATTCTTCACTATTACACACAATACTGCCATAAGCACTTGTCATCAAGCAAATTCAGTTCTTTGGATTATTTCTTAGAATGAATTACTAGCAGTAATTAAATAAAAGTGTTTAAAATTTTCAGCACACAATTGAGATACACAGCCAAATTGCCTTCCATAAAGATTGCATGAACAATTGATATTTATCAATGCAATTTCTACATTTAACATATATTATGTATATATTTATAGTGTCAAAATATATACATGTATGTAATTATATATATATATATATATATATATATATGTTCAGCAATGATATATAGACTGGAGGAGGATTTTACTTTTTATCACACCAGCTGGAAAGCATGCTTCTTTTTAAACAAAATTGGTGTTAGTTTATATATAGTCAAATATGTATCCTGATTTTTTTATGGTTTGGGGAGAGTTTTTTTAGTTTATTTTTTCCAAAGCAAGCAACTTTTTATTGAAAATGTAGTTCATTTACAATGTGGTGTTAATTTCAGGTGTACTTCAAAATTATTTAGTTATACATATACAAATATATGTATAAATATGTATATGTATTATATATTCTTTCTCAGTTTCTTTTCCATTATAGTTTATTACAAGATATTGGCTATAGTTCCCTGTGTTATTCAGTAGGTTCTTGCTTATCTGTTTTATATGTAGAAGAATGTATCTATTCACCCCAGTCTCCTAATTTATCCCTATTCGTTTCATTAATTGAACCTACATTTTGGCTTTTCTAAAGAAACTATTTTCAATTAAGGCAGAAATGTTTCAGTAGGGGAAGAGGTATCCAGGTTTCATTGGTTTTGTTGGAGACATAACCGGACACCTGACCTGGCTATTTCTAGCAGCTCTTGTTAAAGAGAGCATCCCACTTCCTGAAGCCATCCGTCCATCAGTTCACCGGTCCCTCTGTTCATTTGTTCTCTGTGCTCCGACACCAGGAAGGAAGGAAGCGCTCCTGTCCACCAGTGCCGTGGACAAATGACAGCAGAGCCCTCCACTTCAGCCGCTCCACAGATGTTTGCGGAATGAAGAGATGACTGAGTATGGATGGTCCTAGTGAGAGAGGGGTGACTCCCCGCAGAGGGGCCCTGTCGTGCTAGGGCCGTGTAGCGGAGGCTGAGGATCACAGACAGAGAGAAAGGGAAAGCTGTGAACGTTAGAGGTGTGAGTCCTCTGTGCCTGGGTTTCAGGTGAAGGATCAAAGGGCAGAGGGGCTCTTCCTGGCCCAGATCTCTCCTTCCTGACACCAAGCGATGATGCTCTAACCTGAGAGTGCAGCTCCTCTCCTTCTTCTCCATGATTTCTCTATCACTCTGCTATAAGTAGTCGAACATCCGTACATCACTTGTTAGCAATATACTCTCTAGACACAGACATGTAGGAGACAAGTAAGGGCAGGGTCAGTACCGAAGAGAGGATGATTAGGTGACAACTGAAATACCAACCAATGAGATTTTATCCTTGTCTCAAAACTACTGCTATCCAGCATAGTATACTCCATGAAGGTATAATCTCTCTCAAGGAGAAATGGACCAATCTGGACGAAACAATACAGAGACCTCACTGTTGATCGCTTCTCTGTGAAACAACTCCCTACCCCCCAGGGCAGAGCAAAATTTGCCATTCATTCATCACCCAACAATCCCAACCATAAAACAGAGCTTCCAGTCACCTTCTTAGTGCCTTATTCTTACAAATTTGCAGCTAATGCTCCACCTAAAATTTGATGATAACAAGTCCTTTGCACAGAATCATAAATTGCTGAAGTCTGAGTTTCTTGAAAACAGCATAGAAACTAGAAGACAACGGATGGATGTCTTTAAAATTGTGTTGGGAGAACCACTTCGAACACAGAATTCTTTACTCAAGTGTGAATCTTAATGCAAGCTAAGAAAGTGAGCCAGTGAAGAGTCAGGCAGCACACAGGAGGAGATCCAGGAGAGTGGAGTGAGGGCTACGGGTCCAGCGTGATGCTCACCAGGTGAGCGGAGCAGACGTCCGAGGGGGTGACCGTGTCTCTGTACCATCAGGAAGGGGATAGTCCCGCCGTAAAGAGAATGATGACAGAATCCCGATGTGGTCAAATGGCTTCAGAAGTGTATAGCCGAATTAATAACTGGCACATAAACAACCAAGCAAAAGAAAGGAAAAGGGGAAATTTTTCGTTCCAGGGGAAGGACATCATAAAAATGTGACTACAATACATAGCTATAAATAATACAGATATCTTAATGCAAACACTGAATATTGACATTTGCCTTTTACGTGTATTGGGGAAATGGAATCACCTGGGAAAGCGGACAGGAAAGCCGCCAGAGCCTCCACTTTGATTCCAGGTTGTTGTTGTTCAGTTGCTCAGTCCTGTCCAACTCTTTGCAACCCCCACGGACTGCAGCATGCCAGGCTTCCCCGTCCTCCACTATCTTCCATTGTTTGCTCACGTCCATTGAGTCGATGATGCCATCTAACCATCTCACCTCTGTTTTCACCCCTTCTTCTCCTGCCCTCAATCTTCCCCAGCCTCAGAGTCTTTTCCAATCAGTCAGTCTTTTTCAGTCAGGTGGCCAAAGTATTGGAGTTTCAGCATCAGTCCTTCCAATGAATGTTCAGAGTTGATTTCCTTAGGATTGACTGGTTTAAAGACACCAAGTGACACTTAAAATATAACAAAAAGCATAAGCATGACATTTTAGAAATACTGAATGTAAATATTGAAACAAAAAGCAAAATGTTAGAGTTTTTGGAAAGCTGAAATTGGAAGTTGGGTGGGCCTGACAATAGCACTTTTTTTTTAACACTATGTGTGAAATTTTGAGAAAGTAAAAATTAATCACTCACCTAAAAAATAGTTAATATTAATTAATCACAAAATAGAAGAGGATTAGAGTAAGAAAGAGTAGAAAAAATACTGTGAAATATCACTGGGTTTTAGTTATGATCCTAAATATGTGATAAAGGAGATGGAGGCAGATACAGAGATGAAAACATCCATGTACACCTACCTCTGCTTCAAGCTTCCTGTCTGACAACCTCCCGAAACAAGCTTTGTAGAATGAGATGCCATCACTGCAGTCTAGTCTGGCCGCTCCATCATCCGCCCTCAGAGACAGGGGCCCTCACCCACCCAGAGAAGTGCAGGAAGCTGCCTGTGCAATGTCCAGGGGAACAGAAGGTTCCAGAAGGCTAGGAAAAGGAGCTACTCAAAGAAACGTCTGTTGGAATTTTATGTAAAGAAGCAGGATGCTAGGTCATCAGGTGATGGAGCTGACCTACCAGACATGTTAACAGCCCTCATAAAAGGCTGCTGCTGCTGCTGCTGCTAAGTCTCTTCAGTCGTGTCCGACTCTGTCCGACCCCACAGACGGCAGCCCACCAGGCTCCCCCGTCCCTGGGATTCTCCAGGCAAGAACATTGGAGTGGGTTGCCATTTCCTTCTCCAATGCGTGAAAGTGAAAAGTGAAAGTGAAGACGCTCAGTCGTGTCCGACTCCTAGCGACCCCACGGACTGCAGCCTTCCAGGCTAGAGAATCTTAATTCTGAAGGGGGCTCCCCACTTCTGTGGGTAAGAAAACCAGCCCCCACAGGCTCAGGGCTGCCCAAGAACACTCAGCAGCACAGGCTGCAGGAGAGAGAGCCCAGACTTTCGGAGCCCTGGGCTGGCTGCTCTAAAGTGCCTTAAACTTCTCCTCAGCAGAAACCATTAAGCACACAAGTAAAAACTCTGGGAAGTGACATTTGGGGATTTATAGGGCAAAGGAAAATGAGGGAAATGGTCAGATGTGAGGCAGAGGAACATGGGCACTCATTTAAAGGCATCTGATTCAACAAAGACCTACTATCTTCGAAATCCTGCTGACTGTTCTGGAAACTCCATGGTCAGGCTCAGCCCTGGGATCATGTGATCCTCTGTCACTCAGAGTCTCTACATGAGAGAAAACAGATTAAATACGACCTGTTGGAAAATGTTCTATGTTGAAAGGATAATATATGGGTGCAGCTTGCCATTTTTAGGGAATTCTGTGCATGTGTGTGTGTGAATTAGGCTATATTCTTCTCTTAATTAAATGCAACTTTTTCTAAATTTAGGATAAAAACATTTTTAATATCGTTGGTAAAATGTCATTCAGACTTTTTTAAAAGCAAAACGTTTGGCAGGAAATTTACTCCATTTTCTTTCTCAATAGAACCAACAGTAGGGATCACTCTGAACAGACAGTAGCTTGCCTCCTCAGCCTGCCTGCTCCTTCCAGACCTGTTTGCCAAGAGAAGAGTTTTATGGCCTCCCTAGTGTAACTGGCCTTATATTCTGACACTCTGTGTCCGTGGTCTGAGACAGTGGTCTATCTGTGATTTTAGCTCCCTCCTAGAGGGAGCCCATTTTCTGAACCTTGTTTCCTTGGCCCTTCCATGAGCTCCCAGAAAACATTCACAGCATATTCTGTCCATCAGATATTTTCAGTTTCTATTGGATGCCATCAAGTGATTTTCTAAATACAGACATCTGTAAGCACCAAGGGAGTTTATGGATAATAGACGCAAGGAAATCAAAGAAATTGAGAATTGGTGTTTGGACCTATTGTGGTCCCACGGCAAACATTCAGCTGGTGTTAAGGCCTCAGGCACAGTATTGTGAAGCGCTTCATAAAATGCCTAACTGTAGTCACCCAGAATGAAATGCACCTTCCAGCCAAGACTGTGGGGACACAGCAGTCATTGTCACAGGCTATTAGAGAGCATGTGGGTTCCACATCCTCTCAGGATGCCCAGAGACTTAAAATGGCCCTAGTTACCCCCACTTGAGAAAGTGAGAAGTCCAAATGTGTAAATACTTTGGCCAAGGTGTGGGCTGAGCACCGGGGACTTTTAACAACCATGTGAAAGAGCCATTGTCCAGCACAGCTGCAGGGCTGTGTTAGGTACAAACCAAAACACTTTAATCTTCAGGTGGCTGGTTTACTTTACTCTGAGTTTATATTGACATGAAGTCTCTTACCCACAAGTTAGGGCATTAACTAGGAAAACATGGGACTCTAAGAGTTGGATGAAGTCACACAAGAGAATGTGAAAAACTCTTTACCCTTTCAACTGTCCTAGGACTCTCTTGCCAACTGAGATACATCCTCCTATTCCTTGTAGGGTCTCTTCCCCCTCTAGATTGAAGCCCCTCGAAACATCTCATCTGAGAGGGGTTTTTTGCAAAGAGACACTCGGTCTCATATTGCAACTTTGCTTGTACTATTTACAAATCTAGGAAGAGTCAGACCTTGACCTGCTCGAGGGCAGGGCTGCTATAAACTCAAGTTCTACAGGAGAATCTTTAGAACTAACATAATTGCAAGCCCTTGCTAATAGATTTTGATAACAACTGAAGCAAAGCTTGCCAGAATGTCATCTAAGAGGCTTAGAGGACAAGCCATTGAATACTGACCTTTGGCCAACACTGACCAAGTGCCTGGTAACGTAAATAAAGTTTTATCTGAGCACAGCTATGTCATTGACGTATATGCTACAGCTACAGCTTCTACTAAAATAGCAGAGTTGAGTGGCTGTGACAGAGCTCACATGGCCTGCAGCCCTCAAATATTTTCTCTCTGGCCCTTTATGGTGAGCGCTTGCCAGCCCCTTGCTCAGACTAGTGAGAGCGGCGTGTAATTGCTTCTAGGCTGCCATCGTCAAATAGGTGCAATAGTAACAGTGAAGTTCTGCTTTCAATGTGCTGCCTTCCTTCTGACTTAAATTTGTATGTAACATCAGTTCAGTCGCTCAGTCATGTCTGACTCTTTGCCACCCCATGAACCACAGCATGCCAGGCTTCCCTGTCCCTCACCAACTCCTATATACATACATATATGTAATATATAAATATACATTGGAGTAGGAAATGGCAACCCACTCCAGCATTCTTACCTGGAAAATTCCATGGACAGAGGAGCCTTGCAGGCTACAGTCCATGGAGTCACAAAGAGTTGGACACAACTGAGCATACACACATAAATATGTATATATTTATATATATATATATGAAGTTTCAGTGGGCTCAAATAATAACAGTCATGACTGCTTTTCCTGGTGTATAGAGGGTTTAATACTATCCTGTTAGGTGACATAACATTAAAAAATCTACTCCTCAGCCAGCTGTAAAGCAACAAGTTAATGCCCATGAAACTTACTCCTATTACTAAATACCCCATGCTGAGTGGCAGTTGCTTTTCTAAGCTGGAATAAACTGTTGCAATTGTAAACCTTGTAAGGATGGAGAGTGTCTGTTACACAACAATACAGCTGTTTCTCCCATGGTGGGACCGGAGCACCCAATTCTAGGAAGGAAGGTGGACATGAGAATGAAGCTTTCATTAGGACATTCCGTGATGAACTGTCCACATAAATGTGATTCCTCACTCTGGCATTCTAGGTTCTGCTGAGTCCAAGGTTTTAGCACCCATGGAAGGAAGGTTTCCACAAAGAAAAACAATAATACCTGGAATGAATGTTTGGCTAGGTCATTTAGGGCTCCTTGGATGAATCAGCCAAAGCTCCAGGGTACACGCGCTGGCTGTCAGCTCAGATGCTCTGTAGAATCCTCTCCCTAGATGGCTTCTCTGCTCACACCGGTTAGAATCATTCTCTGTGCTTCTGACTGGGAATCTTGGCTGATGTAATCTTCTAAACTAAAACTCTGAGCCTTTTCCAATGGCCCAGCACTGCTTGTTAAACCACAGGCAACCAGAAATGACAATGAAAATGCATGATTTTACAACATATTATACCCTAAATGTCAATAGAAAGCATGTTTTGATAAACCGAACTCTGGTCTTAGTTTTGCGTTTTCCATCTTTACCTTACGCCAGCATCCCACAGCCACATTTATCTCTTTCTTCACTAAAGTACATGACTTTTTTCCCTGCTTTACTTCTAAGCCCTTTCCTCTTACTTGTATCTTTCAAATCAATTCCCCTAATCAACTGATTATGTAAACAGAGTTTTAAATTCTCTCTGTGTACATTGATTTCTTTATTTCCATCTTCAGCCTATCGATCATACCATTTGATCAATTGAATAAAGGAGCAGCGTCCTGTGGCATATTCCACACTTGGGTACTTTTGCTTGAAGGAGAAGAATGCAGATGTTTGTTTTTATTTTCTAAATGATTATAGCCTTAAATGCCGCATTGGATATGCACATCGATAAACCTTACAAAGTCTTTGCTATCTCTTTCCTAGGCTGTCTTCAGGGCCCCCGAGGCCCAACCAGCCTGAAAACTCAATGGAAATAATTTGCTATTTACACAGAGCCTTTCGTTTGGTAAGGAGCCGGCTCAACCCTTAACCCTTTATCTGCCTCCACTGTAGCACTCGCCACAAGGTACTACATGCTTGCCTTTCTATCCCCTTATCCTGTGAGCCCTTTAAGATGTTCAGCAAATGTTATAGAGTGAATGATGCATAAAAAGGAAAGAAAGGAGAAATGTGGAGAGGAAGCAATGGAAAGAGGATGGAAGAATTTATCTTAAGAAATACATGGCCTATATGGGCCCCTATTACATTCCACACCTGAGCCGGGAATAGGATACAATAAAATGAATAAGGTCCAGGCTCTGTCCCAACTTCCCTGGTGGCTCAGATGGTAAAGCATCTGTCTATGATGAGGGAGATCCAGGTTCAATCCCTGAGTCGGGAAGATACCCTGGAGAAGGAAATGGCAACCCACTCCAGTACTATTGCCTGGAAAATCCCGTGGACGGAGGAGCCTGATAGACTACAGTTCATGCGGTCACAAAAAGTCGGACATGACTGAGCAACTTCACTCACTCACTCTGTTCCAAAGGAAGTGACAGTCTGATGGTAGGTGGGTGGGGCAGACATGCTAACGGATAAGAACATCCTAACACACACCCTGCACGAATGTGCCCAGAGTGTTGGGGGAGCTAAGAAAAGGTACCCTTCAGCTGGCCCCCTCTGCTCTCCTTTGAATGCACAAAGAATGATCTAGACTGCATGTAGGGTCAGGAATTCTGAGTTCTTTTAGAGCTATATTTTCCAGACTTCAGCCTTGATCCAATGGACCAGGAGGTCAATTTACTGAGTCACAACCAGGGTTCCTTCAAAATTAAATAAAACAGAGCATAATAGAAGGGAGGAAAAGAAAAGAGAAACTAGGAGAATGGATCACAAAGAGTGTGTGGGGGTGAAACATTTGTTGCCAAAGACATGCAATAAGTTAAAATGTAGAATTGTTCTTGCTCTGGGTCTCCATCAAAATATGTGTCTAATCCAATGTTCTTGAGAACAAGGTGGTTGACCAGGAAGCTCAAACATGGTGAGGAGGCAGCCAGACCTCAGAGATCAGCCCATTCTTCTCTGGGGCTTCAGAACAGACAGGAAAACAACAGCCATGATGCAGCCTGGAAGCACAGGGCATCACCTCACCCTTTCAGAAATCCCTTGAGGTGCCATACTCCAGGGGGCAGCTCTTGGCCACTAAGGATGACACATTGAGACAAAGCTTATCTATCAGGACCTAGAGGAGAGGACATTGTGTGAAGTTCAAGGTGCAGGATGCCAGTGATGGGGCAGGATGGCATGGTCTTCTGAGTGCTGGCTACAGGCTCCTGGAGGAGGTGGGATGGGCGGGCACTCTTAGATACCCAGACACAGAATAAAGGTCAGAAATCTTGCTGGGGTCTTTCTTGTGGTTATTACTTGGCAAACACACAGGTATTCTTAGCTTTTCAAAAGTTTAATCTATACCACTTTGCTTTTAAGAAAGACCTACATTAGAACCTGGTTTCACTAACTGAAAGAAAGCTAAACAGAATTTTCACTTTTACAAAAAATGACAAAACGGAACGATAGCATCCAGCGTGCGTTTTGCAGGGAGCACTGTGGAGCCAGTGAGCACCAAGCAGGGAGGAGGCAACATCAGGCTTCTTCCTGGGAACCACGCTCAGCATCTCAGCGTCCAGCCACCGGGACTGTGAACTGTGTCTTGAGCATCGGTGCCTCCTCTCGATTTTCTGTGCATCCCGTAGCAAAACACGTCCTCAGGTAATCGCTTCTTGACTTTATGCTATTTTGGCCCAAAAGATCTCATAGGAAAGCTCTATTTTCCAAGAGTAGCATGTGTGCATGTTAAGTCCCTTCAGTCATGTCCCACTCATGTGTGACCCCACGGACTGTAGCCCACCAGGCTCCTCTGTCTATGAGATTCTCCAAGGAAGAATATTGGAGTGGGTTGCCATTTCCTCCTCCAGGGGATCTTTCCAACACCAGGATCGGACCCAAGTCTCCTGAATTGCTGGCAGATTCTTTACCAGTGAACCACTAGGGATAATGACTTCATCCAAATTGGAATCCTGAGTGTCCCCTTCCTGTTATGCCCCCACCTCATTGCCTCTCATGATCCTACCTTCCTCGCACACACCTTCTCCTACTGGGCTGCTTCTTCTCTTTCTCTCCTTCCAGACCCAGTTCATAGCTTCTCTTCTCCAGAAAGACTTCCTTTATTTTCCCACATTGGACCTTGTGCTTAGAGATATTTACATCGTTTCATTCTCTAAAGGGGCTGTCAGATGTCCATGCCGTGGCCGGCCTTCCCTGTAGTGCGGTGTCTCCTTGAAAACTGGGGCCAAATCTGACTTCTCCTGGGCTCCTGCTATCCTGACTGCTACACTGAGCATATAGTGGGGACTGAGTACTGATTGCTATGTACCTGAACGAACTTCACAAGTGTGTTCATTTGTCTTTGAACACACTATGTAATATAGAAACAAAATGCAATCAAATCACTAGAGTTGCCTTAAACATAAAAAGGAGACAGGGCCATTGCTTTTATATATCATGCCAGCTTGGCCTAGATGAACCCTGAAATTTGTTCTGAATCTGCCGTGCTGCAGTCCATGGGGTTGCAAAGAGCTGGACACAACTGAGCAACTAAATTACAACAATAGTTGATTCAGAGTGTGGTGCTCCTTCCTTTGTTTCTTAATGCTATGAAATTGGATTTCTTATTATTTTTAATAGAACCAAAGATTCTGCCTTATTTATCAGCTTACTGAGTTGGCCAGAGCATTTCAAACTATAGCAAACAACACCAGACAATTTATTCTCTTGTGGTATAAAAATTGCAACCTTATCTGTGGTATACACTTTTGCAATTACAGTTTTTTAATTAACTGTGTTTGCAGTTTAACTTCTAAAATATCACACTGACAAAAAGGACACATAACACACATTGTTTAAGAATAAATAAGTGAAAAATAAACACCTGAGCTCAAGAAACACCCACATAAACTTGGAAAGAAGGAATCTGGCCAGTGATTCCGAAGCATCCCTTTGCCTCTTTCCCTCAGAGAAGGGATAACATCTTATTCATTATATTTTAAATCTCCTGCTTTCCTGCTTAATTTTATTATGTGTTGGCTATCTATCTTCTTAATTGCTATGTTCATTTTTCATTTTCTTAAGTGGATTGTGCTGCTGTACCTGTTTTCACTCCACCCACGCTGACGTGTGTAGCTGGGGTCCACTCAGTTTTATTGATGGACACAGTGTTCCTGGCATGTGGCTGTCTCACAAGGCATGCATATAACATTCTATCACGTGCTTCTGTGAACATCGCTGTGTCTGTTTCCTTGGACATGAACACCAGAATCTGAGCAGGTCCCCAGAAAGGGGTTGCCTCTCTCAGCTTTCTAGACAGTCATGCCAGTGTGCACCCAGCAGGCTGGCAAGACAGACATCCACTGCTCTAAGACGTCTGCAGTACTGGCTTCAGTACTGGCTTCTGTTAGAATCTTTCTCTTTCCACCCTGGTGCTTTCATTGTGGTTTTAATTTGCACGTGGCTGTTGACCAGTGAGGTTGAACACCCTGCCCCGTGATGGCACAGGACTGGGACCTAGTCAAGTCAGCGACCTGGGTCTGAGAACCCGTGTGCTCCCCCTATCCACCTGAATAGGTGGGAGGATTTGGATTAAAGGAAGTGGACACGAGTGTGCGCTGACTCTGCCTCTCACTGGAAGTGTAATCTCAGCAAAGCCCTGCACACTTCCAAGAGGGAGGAATTATAGAATGAGGGCAATGATCCCAAATCTCTCATGAGGAGGAGACCGGATGCTCTACATAAAGCCCGTGGTGCTAACTGCTTCTGGTTGTCACCATAGTTTAGTGAAAGTGAAGTTGCTCAGTCGTGTCCGACTCTTTGCAACCCCATGGATTGCAGCCCACAGAGTTTTCCAGGCAAGAGTACTGGAGTGGGTTGCCATTTCCTTCTCCAGGGGATCTTCCTGACCCAGCGATCAAACCCGGGTGTCCCACATTGCAGGCAGAGTCTTTACCTCCGAGCCACCAGGGAATAGTTTACATGCCCCTCTTGTCTTACCTCACAGACACTGGCTGGATGTCTGAGACACATGTTTAAAAGGTTTTAGCATCTACCCAACACTGTTGGAAATGTCACCTTTTAGAGCATCAGCAGTTCATTCTCAAGCTGGGGACCGTTTCTAAGTTAACTTTCTTGGACAAGCAAATCCTTTTTTTTTTTTTTTTTAACTTTTTATTTGGTATTGGGGTATAGCCAATCAACTGTGTTGTGATACTTTTAGGAGAATGGTAAAGGGACTCAGTCATATATATCCAAGTATCCATTCTCCTCCAAAATCTCCTCCCATCCAAGCTGCAGGTAACATTGAGCAGAGTTCCCTCTGCTCTACAGTACATCCTTGGAAATCTTAAGCTGCTGTCCATCTCTCACCTAGCTCTCAGGACATAGATCAGAGAGAAATGGAGAGAAGGAAAGGCTAGTGACCCAGGAGGAAGAGTGATCTCCAAGGTCTTATCTAGTTGAGACACAGCTGGTAGAAGGAAAGCAAAGATGAAGATGCGGCTGGGGGAGCCCAAGCCTCATGGAAAGTATGGGCGGATGTTAAACCCAGGAAGTTAAACAAAGCTAAAGGTAGAGGCTCACGGGCAATGCTGGGGTGGGTGAGATGCTGAGTCAACACAAGAAAAAAGCAAATCCACCCAGGGGCTGGCTGGAGAGTCTGTCACTCAGAGTCAGCAAGGTCTGACAAGGGGCAAAGCAGTCTGGAAATATTCTCTGAATCTCAACTATGTGTCAAGTGCCTTCTTAGGTCCTGGGAATCTGAAAGCATTCCTGATCCCCACCTCCTGGGGCTTAGAGGATGACAGTGAAATTGACTGCTGGGCAAACAATGACAAATAGGGTAGAAGAAATTTACAACTGTGTAAAGTGATCAAATAAACTAGAAGATTCCTCAAGAATATGGAAGAGAGGTACTTGATCTAGTGAAGACCTTTCTAAGAATGAATAGGAAGAAGTCAAGTGAGGAGAAGCATTCTAAGAAGCAGACAGCAGGCTTGGTAAAGGAACTGAAAACAGTGGAGGATGAGAGAAAAAGGGAGCATAATGTTTGGTGAGGCTGGGAGGTAGCCAAGGCCAGCTCACACAGAGCTTCATGGGCAGGTGCACAGACTTTGGGCTTCCCTCCAAGAGAGGTAGAAAATCACTGGTGATTCTGAAATAGGGATATCTCATGCTGTGGCCTGGAGGTTTAGGAGAACCCCTCTGCTGAAGTGCAATGACCCTCTGAAAGGTGGCTGTCACCTGAAAAATGATAAATCACATGGAAAAAGTATGCCAAAATTTTAGATCGTTGAGAAAAGTTCTTAAGAGTGCACATTGCATTATTTTGCCACTTAAGCACTTGTACTATAATAAAAAAATGAAGAAACAAATAACTTATATTTAGGTGTTTTAAGCAAATCTTATTTGTATGTATATATGAAAAAAAAATTGAGAGAAGAGAAAAAAGAACAGAATGGTGGGGACAGGGTATTGGCCTGGTTTGGAGGACAAATGCTTTTGTGTCCCAGCTCCGTCATTCATATTCTTTGTAACTTTAGGTCCTTAGCATGCTGTGCCCTGGTTCTTCTTGTATGAAATAATGGGCATGAAACTGGAATGTGAGAGAGAAGTGTGAGAATGGTGTGCAAGGGCCATCATTTGTAGTGGCAATGGGATTAAATAAGGAGGCACTGGCTGAACAGAGGAACATGTAAGTCCTGGTGGAAAATGAGAAGAGTGTGCACTGCTGGTGGGCAAAAATGCGTTCTCCTAGGAATTAAAGGTGGGGAGGGCATCAGCACCCCACTCCAGTACTCTTGCCAGGAAAATCCCGTGGACAGAGGAGCCTGGTAGGCTGCAGTCCATGGAGTCGCTAAGAGTCAGGCACGACTGAGCGACTTCACTTTCACTTTCACGCATTGGAGAAGGAAATGGCAACCCACTCCAGTGTTCTTGCCTGGAGAATCCCAGGGACGGGGGAGCCTGGTGGGCTGCCGTCTCTGGGGTCGCACAGAGTCGGACACGACTGGAACGGCTTAGCAGCAGCAGCAGCGGCAGCAGGAATTAAAGGAGCATTCATCTACATAAAAATGAACACTAAAGACAGACAAACTCAGCATGGGGAAGAACCATACTGACTGAATCTGAGCAGCTCCAAAGAAAACGTCTGCATATTCTGCTTTCCTCCCTAAAATTGCTCTGATGATAAAATTATACAGCTATAGATAGAAATACCAATACATGTATGCATAGATATAAATATATAGATAAGGCTTCATATGCTATAAAACATGACATACCTGTAAAAGTACGATGCTAAACTTCCCCTTATACAAATGACCATACTTCCTCCTCCTGCATTAAATTAAACCATTACCAAAGGCGTCATGGTCATTTATATTTGCAGTTGACACTGCATGTGTTTTTTTAACCCAATCGCACCTGGCCAAAGTATCAGGGCTCTATTTGCAATTAAGACAACTGCCTGGGGAAGAACTCAGTTCAGCAAGATGAGTTTATAAGCTTTGTGTGAGAAAGATGCCCCAGGATAGAAGACAGGAGTAATCCTAGGTCAAAGTCAGTAGCTACCTTCCATGCTTTTCGGGTCTGTATGCCCTGAACTCATATCTGGATCCTTAGGAAAGGAACTGCGTGCTGAACACTGAAAAGCAATGGGGTAAAATCTCTGAGGTTAAAGATCAAACCATTAAAGACATAAGGCAGGCCTGCATAGTAGACTGTGAGGGGGCAGAGAAAGGTGACGTCCACCCAGGGTCACTGGGAGAGTCTGATGGTCACACAAGAGCCATGACTACTTGAGTGTTGGGCCAGCAGAAACCTAGAAGGCAGAGGACAGGCAACAGGGAGGAATGAATCTGAATGTTAATCTGTTTCTTTTACTTTAACCTTTGTATCCTATTGCTTTGAGTTAAGAATGATGCCTATAAGCTGAAATATACAGGATAGCCCACTCTCAGAGGCTCTGACCTTTAAAAAAATGTAACCCTCTTCCATTCACATTAAGATAAAAAGTGGCAGAAGACAGTCTATGTTCGATACAGGATACAGGATGCTTGGGGCTGGTGCACGGGGATGATCCAGAGAGATGATATGGGGTGGGAGGTGAGAGGGGGGTTCAAGATTGGGAACTCACGGACACCCGTGGCTGATTCATGTCAATGTACGGCAAAACCAATACAGTATTGTAAAGCAACATAAAGTAAAAATAAAAATTTATTAAAAAAAAAAAAAACAAAGGAAACTGCAGAAGAAAAGATTAAAAAAAAAAAAAGTGGCAGAACAGCGGATAACATTTGTCTTGCTGAAGATTTACAAGAACATCATGACCAGATCAACCTGGACAGTTGCAAGAACAAAGGATTCCACCCCCAAGAAGTTTGCAACAACCAACACACTCCCTCCCCTTTTAGTACCAAACAAGCTTGAATTCATGGGAAATAGATGGGGAAACAGTGGAAACAGTGGCAGACTTTATTTTTTGGGGCTCCAAAATCACTGCAGATGCTGACTGCAGCCATGAAATTAAAAGACACTTAATCCTTGGAAGGAAAGTTATGACCAACCTAGATAGCATATTCAAAAGCAGAGACATTACTTTGCCGACTAAGGTTCATCTAGTCAAGGCTATGGTTTTTCCTGTGGTCATGTATGGATGTGAGAGTTGGACTGTGAAGAAGGCTGAGTGCCAAAGAATTGATGCTTTTGAACTGTGGTGTTGGAGAAGACTCTTGAGAGTCCCTTGGACTACAAGGAGATCCAACCAGTCCATTCTGAAGAAGCTCAGCCCTGGGATTTCTTTGGAAGGAATGATGCTAAAGCTGAAACTCCAGTCCTTTGGCCACCTCATGCAAAGAGTTGACTCATTGGAAAAGACTTTGATGCTGGGAGGGATTGGGGGCAGGAGGAGAAGGGGATGACAGAGGATGAGATGGCTGGATGGCATCACGGACTCGATGGATGTGAGTCTGAGTGAACTCCAGGAGTTGGTGATGGACAGGGAGGCCTGGCGTGCTGTGATTCATGGGGTCGCAAAGAGTCGGACACAACTGAGTGACCGAACTGAACTGAAGCTTGAATTCTGACTCAGGTAAGATGGTTCTTTGAGACACTAGTCTACCACCTTCTCAGTCTCTGACTTTCCAGATAAAGTTGTCATCTCTTGCCCCAACACCTCATCTCCTGATTTATTGCCCTGTGGTGAGCAGAATGAGCTTGGACGTCATAACAGAAAGAGTACCTGAGAGGTCAGCCGGCAGATACCAGCCCGGAGGTAGCATCAGCTGTACCCTCCCTGACCTTTGGATGCCTTCAGCCAGCATGGATAGTGGCCCCACAGTACGGGAGGCAGACCTGGGAGGAGGAGAAGATGGATGTCCTGTGAGGACCACACTTCCCAGGTCAAGGAGAACAGGAAACCACGCTGGGCCTCTCAGCCTTCGGTGATGGCAGTGTTGAGGGTGAAGTGGAGTTCCAGCCTAACCCAAAGGGTGCCAGGGAAGTCGGCTCTGGGATTCTTGCTTTGACACTCCAGGCTGAAATGGTTATTAAATCATTATGTGTACTTGGCACCAAGTGCTGTCCTGATTTTATAAGCCTGAGGTCGGTCCTTCTTTCTGCCCATTCATATTTATGCATTCAGACTAATCATGTTAGCTCAGTTACAACGCCCCTGCTCACTTCAGTGCTGGTCTTGGCTCCTCTCTCAGCTCAGTTTAAGCTCTGTTTTGATCAAACACCCAGCTCAGAGCTCAGATGTGTGTCATCCACACACAGAGAAGGTTACTACTGCCTGTTTTCCTTCTGATTCATCCTTGCTGTTGCCAGACCTTCTCACAGGGCATTAATCTGTTTCTTCCTGGTCCTCTCTGGACCAGACACCTCTTTCTCACGCCCTCCTCGCTGACCAGGATGGGGTGTTCAGGATCTTCCACGTCTCTCTCTAAGTTCATGCACTCCAAGCCCCAGCTGATTCATCAACCTCACCTCTGGGGAGGCATCCTGCCTGCCCTGCTCTCTCCTCTCAGCTGCATCGCTTCCTTCTGTGGCCCCATATCATCTTTAGCCAAGAATTCCATTCTTTCACTTAATCTTTCCTTCTTTCATCCACTTAAGCACATATTTACTGAGCACCTAACTGCTAGGCTATGGATACAGTGCAGGAAGTAGGCTGAATCCTACCTCTCACGGATTTCATAGTCCATGTATTCATTGGATAAATATTTGTTGAGCACTTAAATTGTGTCCTTGCCTCTCAGGCTATAACAGTGAATAATACATTCTGCCTTCATTGACTGGAGAGAGAGGTTAATCAAACACTCCTAGTAAGAAATAAGTGATTATCTTTCATACAGATAAATGCTCTGAAGAAAAAGAAATTTTCTATGAGATCTTCTGACATGCAACCTAGGAAGTCTAAGACGTACTTTGTTGAGAAAAGGACACTTGAGATGCAGTCTGAAGATGTTGTTGTTTAGTTGCTAAATTGTGTCTGACTCTTCCTAGTCCATGGACTGTAGCCCATCTGGCTCCTCTGTCTATGGGATTTTCCAAGTAAGAATACTGGAATGGCTTGCCATTTCCTTCTCCGGGGGATCTTTCTGACCCAGGGATTGAACGCACATCTCTTGCATTAGCAGGTTGATTCTTTACTGCTGAGACATCTGGGAAACCCATGTCTGAAGATGAAGTAGAGTTAACTGGGCAAAGTAGTTGATCAAGATCATCCCCCAAAGTGGGAATGACATGTACAAAGTCCCTGCATGAGAAGGACCCAGTCCATCAGCAGAGCTGAAAGGAGCCCAGAGTAGCAGGCAGAGAGGGAAGAAAGAAGAGAATGGACTCTGAAGGAAGGGTCAGCAACAGAGTCAGCAGGGCCATCCAGGCTGTTAGTAAATTTGATTTCTTCCCTAAAAGTAGTGGGAAGACCCTGAAGACTTTTCATGCAGCAACACAGAAAATGAATTAGAGGGAACCATGCTAAGATGCTGATAGTCTCATTATGATAGAAATACAGTTGGCAAGTGATAAATTTTATCAGGGCATTGATGGTTCAGTTCAGTTCAGTCGCTCAGTCATGTCCGACTCTTTGCGACCCCATGAACCACAGCACGCCAGGCCTCCCTGTCCATCACCAACTCCCGGAGTCTTACCCAAACCCATGTCCATCGAGTCAGTGATGCCATCCAACCATCTCATCCTCTGTCATCCCCTTCTCCTCCTGCCTCCAATCTTTCCCAACATTGAGGTCTTTTCAAATGAGTCAGCTCTTCGCATCAGGTGGGCAAAGTATTGGAGTTTCAGCTTTAGCATCAGTCCTTCCAATGAACACCCAGGACTGATCTCCTTTAGGATAGACTGGTTGGATCTCCTTGCAGTCCAAGGGACTCTCAAGAGTCTTCTCCAACACCACAGTTCAGAAGCATCAATTCTTCAGCGCTCAGCTTTCTTCACAGTCCAACTCTCACATCCATACATGATCACTGGAAAAACCATAGCCTTGACTAGATGGACCTTTGTTGTCAAAGTAATGTCTCTGCTTTTTAATATGCTATCTAGGTTGGTCATAACTTTCCTTCCAAGGAGTAAGCATCTTTTAATTTCACGGCTGAAATCACCATCTGCAGTGATTTTGGAGTCCAGAAAAATAAAATCAGCCATTGTTTCCACTGTTTCCCTATTCATTTGCCATGAAGTGGTGGGGCCAGATGCCATGATTTTAGTTTTCTGAATGTTGAGCTTTAAGCCAACTTTTTCACTCTCCTCTTTCAATAGGCTCTTTAGTTCTTCACTTTCTGCCATAAGGGTGGTGTCATCTGCATATCTGAGGTTATTGATATTTCTCCAGGCAATCTTGATTCCAGCTTGGGCTTCTTCCAGCCCAGCGTTTCTCATGGTGTACTCTGCATAGAAGTTAAATAAGCAGAGTGACAATATACAGCCTTGACGTACTCCTTTTCCTATTTTGAACCAGTCCATTGTTCCATGTCCAGTTCTAACTGTTGCTTCCTGAACTGCATACAAGTTTCTCAAGAGGCAGGTCAGTTGGTCTGGTATTCCCATCTCTTTCAGAATTTTTCACAGTTTATTGTGATCCACACAGTCAAAGGCTTTGGCATAGTCAATAAAGCAGAAATAGATGTTTTCTGGAACTCTCTTGCTTTTTCAATGATCCAGCAGATGTTGACAATTTTATCTCTGGTTCCTCTTCCTTTTCTAAAACCAGCTTGAACATCTGGAAGTTCACAGTTCACGTATTGCTGAAGCCTGCCTTGGGGAATTTTAAGCATTACTTTACTAGCGTGTGAGTGCAATTGTGTGGTAGTTTGAGCATTCTTTGGCATTGCCTTTCTTTGGGATTGGAGTGAAAACTGACCTTTTCCAGTCCAGTGGCCATTGCTGAGTTTTCCAAATTTGCTGGCATATTTGAGTATGATTTGGAATTAAATTAGGAATATTCTTTTATGATTAAATATGGATGAATAATAATCAAAATATTTCAAGAATAATTTCTAGATGCCTAATTTTTTACGACTGGGAGATGTTGTCTCTATCATGAAGAAGGGAAAAGTATAAGGGAACCAAGTTTGGAAGAGATTGTAGGTGTGATATTGAGTATGTTGAGTCTGAGATGTCCTTGAGGGATCCAAGTGTGAATAGGTAGTTGGGTTGTAGAGCTGCTGCTTTCCTTTTGCAGGAAAGATTTAGGCTGAATATGTATATGTGAGAGTCAATGGTGTACAGATACTATTATGAGTTGTTTGTAAAGATATTTCCTAGAAATTATTACTTTATCTCCTCCACTAACTTCTCCACCTATCTGAAATTAAGAATCAAGTTTTATTCTTTGAATACTCATCTTCTATCATATTACTATTATACATTGAATACTGAATTACTAAAAGAAATACAGATAATACTATCATAAAACAGTATCACATCAAGCATTTTACAAACAATCCTTAAAACAAGCCCAGGTTAGAACAATGCTAACTGGAACATTTTTTTTTTTTCTAATGAGGAAGTAGGTGAAGAGAATGTCAGCAATTTGCCCAAGGTTAATTCCTAGGAAACAGCCAAATTGGAACTCAAAAATAAGGTCTATCCACTAGCAGACTCCATGCCACAATTTTTTCGTTCTAGGGTTTCTGTCCTGAATGACAGCGAGTCAGGAAAGGAAAGGAAAAACAGGGGTACACTTTCCATGGACTAAGGTTCATCTGTTAGCACGCCATAAAGAAAGCCTAAGTTGAATTCTGTGCGTCACAAAAGCAGACCGAGCGGGGCTCATATTGGCCACAGTCTATTAAATATAAAGCTCATTTGCTCTCAGTGAACTGATCAGCAGGTGCTGATTTCATCTTCAAGAGATTCGAGGAAAGTCAGTCATGTTTATGAATGCTTAGAAACAACCAGTTTTATGGGCTCTTTCTTTAAACTTCAACTGTTACTAAAGAACTTTAATTCTGTGTTGGCTTTAGAATAGGTTTAATATAACAGAACTATAACGAGACTCTCTTTCTGGGCACAGATGGAAGATACCATCACCCTTTTCCCTCATTCTGGTCATGACCTTGCTCCAGATAGATCCTCAACTGGTTGGTTATTTGATGTCATCTTTCTTTCATCCTTGCTCTTAATGCACTCTTTTATTTAGTAGTCTATGGGACACATTCATTAGCTCACAGAAAAGTTAGATGGAATCCAAGGGAACGTCTCTGAATTGAGTTCTGGATTTCAATCCAACTCACTTCTTACGAATTGAATGTCCTGGGTGAATTTCATTAAATCCCCTTCTTTTCTGATCCTTCATCTGCAATGGAAAAGAAAAAATATATATAAATAAGAAAGCTGAATGTCCAGAGGACTGCATACAATATATGTAAATCAGCTAAGACAGCATTTGACTTATCATAGCAATTCAGTAACTGATAGCTGTTTATATTATTCTGTCCTAGGATTGGCCTTCTTGGAAATTGCTGCAGTGGAGTATATTATTTTCCCCCCAAAATCTTCAAAGCTAAAGATGTTTCAAGCAGATGTTATGATTGCTCTTGTAATAAGAATCTGGATAAAAGATACACATAAAATGATTATTTCTTGTAAGTAAAAATTGTAGTTGAACATATGCATATCTATTTTTGTCTTTTCCTGTTTCTCCTCTGTCTACTTTTAAATATATATATTTTAAAAGGCATAAATCCACAAAATTGGGGCAAATGAGAGAGAAGAGAAGTCTACATTTTGATAGCTGGAAGGCAAATAGATGAGAAATAACTGACTTAGCAGATCCAAGAAAGCAACTCCTGAGACTGCAGCTGGGAAAGATAGAAACTAAATTAATCTGCACCAAGAATCCTCAAAAGACTCAATAACTCACAGCACCCTGTACTCCCCTCCTCATACCCCTGAGCAACTGCCCTTATTTTCTCGTGGAAGCTTGGAGGATTTTCCTCTCTGAAGAGGGTAAATGAGAGAATCTTGAGTTGACAGAGGCACCTTTACAAAACAAGAATACAATGTGGAGAGAACCCTACTGAACACAATCTTCCAAGTCTCCCGGCTCCCCCTCTAAGACTGGGCTCCCTTGGGAGCTGGACCTCCCTCTCCAGCCAGAAGATTCTGTCTTCTCAAAAATATCCCACCAGCCTAAGAAGAAATACTTAGAAATACTAACACTAAGAGTTTTACAAGAAATGCACAGCCACAGCAGTTATAAACCCTGCTCAAGTACCCAATGTTTGCACCCAGGTGAAAATCAGAATGACTTCAGATTTCCCAAAAGGGACCTAGATCCCCACACAGAAGAAATGAGAAATAACACCTTTAAATTTCTGAAGGAAAACTCTTCTTAACCTAGATTTTACACAAAGTCATTTCCAGACTAGCTAAGTCTTGAAAAATTTATTCACCATTAGCTGCTTCCTCTGGAAATTGCTGTAGAAAGCAAAACAAGGGAATGAAATGAGAAAAGGGGACTCAGGGTGCAGAAAAGTGGAAGTCCAACCTGAGGGAAGACAGGTGGCTCTCCAGGACGATGCTGATGGGAGATCTCAAGACAATGCCTGTTCTCAGGCTTCAGAGGCAGTCATACCTTTAACCTGATGAAGCAGCCAGAGAGCATAGCCAAAAAAGTAAAGGAGACAGGAAACAAAAGTAGACATCAGATGCAGAACTCAGGAATCCAACTCAAGAGAAGGGAAATTCCATGGATGACTACGATGGGAAGCCCAGGACAAGAGCTGTGCAGCTGTTCTGAAGAGCAGATAGCCCTGAAAACAAGAGAATGCAGCTCTTGGATGGCATCAACTACTTGATGGACATGAGTTTGGCTAAGCTCCGGAAGTTGGTGATGGAGAGGGAAGGCTGGCATGCTGCAGTCCGTGGGGTTGCAAAGAGTCAGACATGACTAAGTGACTGAACTCAACTGAACAGCTCTTCCAGAGTGACTCCTAGAGACAAAATGTGAACTGATAAATTCCTTGATGGAGCTGACCTTGCAGAAGTGGTATAAAGGGGAAGATAGGAAGATATGGAAAGAATGAGCAAGGTGAACGATAATAAACAGTTGATAACTTCAGGAAAAACATAAAGGAGACATAATCATAATGCACTACAATGATCCTTTATGAATAATATGAATAATTTGCTTAGCCCAGTGAGGATACTGAATATTCATTAAACAAAGTTTTCAAAACTTCAGTTTGAGATGACTGGGGAGAGAAAAAGAGGGAATAATACAAGAGAATAAAATGGTATCAAATTAAATTCTCATCTGCCATAATAGGAATTAGATAACATCAAAGATAGATTGATCAAAATATAGTAGGCATGTAAAAATTTGCTAAAGTTTCAGAAAAAGCTAAAAACTGGAAAACTTGTCTCTAAAGATGAGATCAGGTGAAATAAGGAGTGAGTAACCTATACTTTAACAGAAAACTTTGGCATTTTCAGTAAAATGCTATTTAATTATAAAACTTTTTTTTTAATGGCAAAGATTCCAGTTCTGTAATTCAAAGTCACATGAGACATAGGGTAGTGAATCAATATTCAGCCCAGAAATGTCATTTAGCTTCTGAATTCTGACTTAGCTGTGGAGTCTATGAGCTCTGTGTCTTATTTGATAATCATCTCATAGCTAAGGCAATAGCAAGACTGATGCTAGAATCTCCTCCTCATTCTCCAGGGCAGAGGCTGGGTCCCACCATGCTGCCGCTGCATAGACTTGTTAAAATGAACAGTCCAGAGCCCAGCCTGAGAGCGGGCACACTCACTGTTGGTTTTGGAGTGGTCAACAAGGGCCTGCAGTCATGTTTTTCACCTCTGGATTGAGCCCTGCAGACTCATGGGGCCTCAGAAATTCACACTAATCCCCAACAGCTGCTTTGCAGAAGGATCATGGGTTATTTATTTATTCTTATGCAACAAACGGTGATTGAGCACCTGCTACTTTCCAGGCATTTTACTATGAGTTGGGAATTTCAAAAACAGAAACAGTTTGGTTGCAGGGAAAAGTGGATGGTTCTCTGTGAGAGTTGGGGAAAGCATCTTGAAATTGATACCCCATGTTCAATTAACAAAATGCTTTTACATTTGCTATTTCATCTGATTCTCACAGGAAAAAAAAAAAGAGACTGTATAGTGTATATTTTCTGCCTTCCTTTGACCAACAAGAGGAAGATAAAGTGACTATTAATTTGTAGAGTTCACATAGGGTAGATTTGAATCTTTGAATTCATCTACTCTGAGACTGACTCTAGGAGTCTTTACAGCATCACACTATATTTGAAAATAACTTACCCTCCTCATTCAGCAGATCAGAAAACAGAACTGACGTAGACTGGCCACATGAACGGCTCAGAAATCAAAATCCAGCTGTTGAGTGACTATAGCATCTCCTGTGATTCCTGTTATCTATGCCCATTGATGGCATCAGTGACCTTCACAGGTTAAGCCTGAGTGAAGCACAGGCTCTAAAATGCCATCACAGCCCACTGTGGCCAGCCTGGTGATCATTCCCTAAGTTAGGGTAATGATGATAGTATTGGCTTTGACTGGACACTACCCTGTTCTTCCCCAAGGAACGTAACATGACTAATGGGCAAATCTGTGACCCAAAGTGGAAAATTCATGTTGTGATTAGATGCACGCTTGCTCTATGGATGGTTGGGCACACTCATTTCAATGTTCCCCTAGAGTATTAAGTTCCTGTCCACTGGATTTTACAGCTCTGCCTGCCAGGCCTAGAAGACTTGCTGAATTCAAGACAAATTCATTCCTCATCTTGGCTCTAGGAGTTCATGATCTAGAATGAAGGACAGATAAGTGAGCTGAACACACTGTGCTGAGATCTATGCTAAGACATGAAAAGGGTCTCATGCACACATGGCGTTGACAACATGGAGATGACAAAGCCAAAAGGAAGGAAGGTCCATTTTGCCCAGTTGTTTCCAGCTGATTTGAAAATTGCTTCTGAAGACTTCCGCATTCATTTTTAGTGTCTATCATTCTAAGCTCCAATACTTTGGCCACTTGATGTGAAGAGCCAACTCACTGGAAAACACTCTGACTCTGGGAAAGACTGAGGGCCAAAGGAGAAGGGTGCGGCCGAGGATGAGATGGTTGAATGGCATCACTGACTCAATGCATATGAGTTTGAGCAAGCTCCTGGAGACAGTGAGACAGGGAAGCCTGGCGTGCTGCAGTTCATGGGGTTGCAAAGAGCTGGACATGACTTAGCAGCTGAACAACAACAAAATTCCTTTCATAGCATTTTTATCATAACTTCATTTATATTTGCATTTTATTTAATGTCTTTCTTTTATACTAAATAGCTACACAAAGGCAAGAATTTTGCCTATTTTATCATCCACTGTACTTAATTCAAAGGCTTGTTCAATGCCCAGCACTTAAGATTGATGCTTGATACATGTTTGTTGAATGAGCAAGTGAATGATTAAGAATGACTATGTGTGTTTATTCTTTCTCCTGAAAAAGTACCTTTTCAAGCCACAGGATTTTGAATCTAATTATTAGGATTATGAGTTAAATATTTCAATCCCATCAGGTTACTTTATCAGAAGATAATCATGATACAATGATTCATGAGGCTGCAAACATCACAAGCCTCAAAACTTCATTTTCAGTTAATTAAATGTCTAATTCCTTCTCTAAATGCAGAAAATTATTGTGTGCATAGTCAGCTCTGCATGTTAGTTGACATTGTATTTGTTTGCTCTGCTAACATCCCTCCAGTGTCAAATGATAAAAGTTGGCAGAAGCAATTAAATGGCATCTCCAAGATTACTTTTTACCCCCTTGTATACAGGTTGATTTTTATTTAATGATCATGACTATTTCAGAGGAATACATTGCTTTCCCAAATTCAAGGGAGCACTTACCTAAAATTCTCAAAGTTTCCTTGCTCACTCCCTCAACAACCTTCAGAAATCAAGAAAATTAGAGCAAACTGGTCTCAGCTCAGTCCCCATTTTCACAAAATAAGAAAGGAGTAACACTATGCTTCAGGAAACTGGTGAACCTGATCAGAGTCTACTTGGATATCTCAGAGTGAAATCTAGTTTGCCGTGAGGTGGACAGGTCCTTTTTAGAGGGAAATCATGGTGGGAATTCCACTGGGGCCTGTTTCCCACCAGCCACACCCCTGCACCAGACTGAAGTGACAGGGAGAGATGGTCATTGGTGATGAGATGTCCTGGACCACCTTTACCCTAAGTTTCTGCCCCAGGGGAATTTCAGTCCCTCCCAGTGTGAACACTTAACTCTTTTGAGGCCTTGGTCTGACTCTAAGGGGTGTTGTGGGGGTGGGGTGCGGGGGGATCACTTCTATAGGATTGTGATTGAAGCTAAGCCTCCTTTCCAGAACTTGGGAAAACAAGGAGGAAAAGATCCTAAAAACAAAAAGACTTTTGAGGGGCTGCAGAGCCTAATTCTGATTCTGAGAGATTGTCCACTGAACCTAAGCCTCTGGGCTTGTGTTCACTGAAATTCAACAACAAATATTTGAGATGCCAACAGTGAAGAAGAAAACTTCAGGAAGGAGGGGACACAGACTCCAGTAAGAATGGCTCTCTGGCTCTGCAGGAGCACCAGCCCAGCAGTGGGTCTCAGGCCACAGGCTACCACAACCCACTGGTCACTGCTAAGGAGAGAGGCAGGCCACACTGGTGACTCAGAGGGACAAGTGTTGACCAGGATGTGAACCAGGGAGGTGTGGTTCCCAGTAAGAGGAAGCAGCACCAAGACACCACTGCTGCTGCGGCTAAGTTGTGTCCGACTCTGTGCGACCCCATAGATGGCAGCCCTCCAGGCTCCCCCATCCCTGGGATTCTCCAGGCAAGAACACTGGAGTGGGTTGCCATTTCCTTCTCCACTAGTCTTTTGTTATTCAGCCAAGACAGCTGCTAAGGACCTTTCTGTGCCCTGACTGAGATGGTGCAGAGAAAGGGAAGCAGAAAAACAGAATCACAGTTCCTGCTCATAGTGGGGACATTTCTAGTCAAAAACGAATGACATGGAAAGGAAGGCCCTCCAAGCATTGAAAGAACAGATGTCAGCTAAAGGATATAGGTGCCAGCTCCTAGAAAAGTCACAAGAAAACTGCTGCTGCCCCAGACACACCAATTCCCAGGGCTCCCAACTCAGGGGATGCATTTCCAGGGCTGCAGGACATGAACAGCACTCAATTTGTTGAGAGCATTAAAGAGTCTGCGGCCATTCTGCACATTCTAAGGCCCGTGGAAGAGAGGCACCCAGAGGCTGCCTGGGCCAATGCTGTCACCTGGCCCTTCACATCTCCCACTGTGGGTTTCTACAGCACTGGAGACCCACATGCTCCATTATATCCAATGCTTTGAAGCCTATTCACAAATCTTTCTTCCCAAAGATGAAGTTGAGACTCAGAGTTGTTAAGGAAAATTTCCAGTATCATACCCATGTTTAGTGGCAAAGTCAGAATTCAAATCCAGGATTAGTTCAGTTCAGTTCAGTTGCTCAGTCGTGTCCGACTCTTTGTGACCCCATGGACTGCAACACACCAGGCTTCCCTCTCCATCACAAACTACCAGAACTTTCTCAAATTCATGTCCATCTAGTAAGTGATGTCATCCAACTATCTTATCCTCTGTCATCCCCTTCTCCTCTTGCCTCCAATCTTTCCCAGCTGCAGCCTCAACTTTCCAGTGAGTCAGTTCTTTGTATCAGGTGGCCAGAGTATTAGAGTTTCAGCTTCAGCATCAGTCCTTCCAATGAATATTCAGGACTGATTTCATTTAGAATGGATTGGCTTGATGTCCTTGCAGTCCAAGCGACTCTCAAGAGTCTTCTCCAGCACCACAGTTCAAAAGCATCGGTTCTTCAGTGTTCAGCTTTCTTTACAAACTCGCACATCCATACACGACTACTAGAAAAACCATATTTTGACTAGACAGACCTTTGTTCACTAAGTAGTATCTCCGCTAAATCCAGAATTGCATAATTCAAAGTCTTATGTTTTCCCGCTTAAACCATGCAGCTAACGCCTACAAGCACATCAGTCTTTGCAGTTTTATTTGAAATTTTACTGACCCTATGAATTGTTAAAAGGTATTCTCCTTTTGGCACTTTGCAGGTGGTGTTAATAGTAAAGACCTGCCTGCCAATGCAGATGTAAGAGACACAATTTTGACCCCTGGGTCAGGAAGATCCCCTGGAGGAAGGCACAGCAATCCACGCTAGTGTTCTTGCCTGTAGAAACCCATGGACAGAGGAACCTAGTGGGCTGTGGTCCACGGGGTTGCAGAGTTGGACACAACTGAAGCAACTTAGCCCATATGCACTACAGCATAGAAGCGCAGCTGAGGTAGAATATTCTTTGATCCTTATTTTCATCTTTGTTTATTCCAGAGTTAAAACACTGATCACATGAATGAACAAAACTCCAGTGACTGAAAAGGAGAATGCGCACGTGTACTAAGTCACTTCAGTTGTGTCTGACTCTCTGACTCTCTGGGCAATAGCCTCCCAGGCTCCTCTGTCCATGGGATTCTCCAGTCAGGAATACTGGCATGGATTGCTATGCCCTCTTCCAGGGGGTCTTCTCAACCCAGAGACTAAACTCATGTCTCTTACATCTCTTGCATTGGCAGGCAATTCTTAACCACTTGTGCCACCTGGAAAGCCTGTAGACAGTACTTTAGAGTAGACAGTAGCCTGTAGACAGTACTGCAATTATTTATAATTCTAAATCTAGAAACCAAGTTACAGGTTATGTGAACACTGTGAAACTGACTACTTCATGTCAATGAAACAAACAGGAGATAGAGGAAAGAATGAAAATAGGGAAATCAGGTTTTGCCACATTTGAGCATCTAAAGCCTGAACTTGCTGTTAGGCAAACTTGCTGTTTCAAATGTTTGACTAGTGTGTCTTATTACATGGAGTCTTGATTTTCTTTCCAATTTTCTAAAGCAGGAAAAGACACACTACTTTCCAATAACTCCTGGTCAGCCAAAGAGCAAACATTGACTCATGCTGTTTTACTTTAAGGGTTTTCTGAAGACATTTTCAGCATCATTATTTTTTTTTTTTTAATTTCACAAGGCTTAAAAATCTACAACTCCCTCCTTGATGTAATGGTATACAATACTTTTGGTGAGATTAAGCATTCCAGTTTAGGGCAATGGAGAGGCTTTTGGCAAATTACTCCTATGTGCACAGTAGGAGTAAAATGTTTTAGCCTATTAAAAAGGTAAGTTTTTCACAGCAGTGCAAAAACAACCTCCTACTCACAACAGGCAGTGCTTCCAGGGAAGCAGCATTTCTTGTCACTGTTGTTTGTTATCAATTGGTCACAGTCTCTGAAACTGGGCTCCTGTTGAAACATAGAGTGGTCTGGCAACTTTGGTCTGGTGGCAATTGACTGCCCTTTTAGGAGGAACTTGGGACCTTTCGTTGTCCTCAATCTCAGCTCTTCTCCGTTGCCTTATACTCAGCTGGCATCTTCATTTATCCAACCCACATGGTCCTGACACAAAAAGAGGCTGCACTATCAGTGTCTGGGGCAGCAGCAGTTGGAAGGCAGAAGGAAACCAGGAGAGAAGCCAAGTGTGGGATGCAAGTCCCAGAAGACTTCATGCAGAAAGGCAAGATCGTGGGATAGACTGTGGGCAGAGAGTGCAGATAAAAATCTGCCTGCAATGTGGGAGACTTGGGTTCGATCCCTGGCTTGGGGAGATCCCCAGGAGAAGGGAAAGTCTACCCACTCCAGTATTCTGGCTTGGAGAATTCCATGGACTGTATAGTCCGTGGGGTCACAGACTCGGACATGACTGAGCAACATTCACTTTCACTTCATTTCACTTTAGAGGGTGCAGATAAGCACGTAGGAGGCAAAAGCCCATGACATCTGGATCACAAAAATATTCCTGAGTGCTGACCACGTGACCAGCACCATGCTAGGTGTATCCTGGGAAGGAATGATCTATCAGCTATTGACCACCTCCAGCTATAAGGAACGCACATCCTATCAAACCCCCTCTTCCACTTATAAACATTTAACATTGTGAAAAATGAAAAATGCACCCGACTACTTAGCATGGAGTAAGATAATACTAAGAGTTTAGCGTACTGCTTGATTTCAATATTGACAGTTATCATATAAGGTAAATGCTTTTGTAAAAAAAATCTTATATGGAAAATGGGCCTACCTTAATTGCTCATCAGTAAAGAATCTACCTGTCAATGCAAGAGGATTCGGTTTGATCCCTGGATCAGGAGGATCCCCTGGAGGAGAGCACAACAACCTACTCCAGTACTCTTGCCTGGAGAATCCCATGGACAGAGGAGCCTGGCAGGCTACAGCCCACGGGGATGCAAAAGAATCAGACATGATACAGCGACTGAGCAACATCCACAATACGGAAGATGGGGAGGCTTAGAGAGGCTAAGTGATGCGACCAAATCACAGCAAATAAGTGTGAGCATGAGCACTTCCTGCCTGTCTAACTCCAAAGTCTGAAGCTCATGGCCCCATAATTTCCTCAGAGTTGTAGTAGGTAACCAGTGTGCTAATTCCTAACAGGCCAATATGCATTAGAGCAGTAAGAATCAGAAGCAATTTATTGGGTCACCCACTGAAGGACTGAAAGAGGAGGGCTGCTGGGCTCACTGGGCTTTACACACAACAGGATGTATCTCTGTGGGAAGGTTTTTGGGTTGGGGCCGTGCTTGGTCTGCATCGGTAGATCAGATCTCACCCCACAGAGTCCGCTCTCTCTAACCACTAACCGTATCCACTTCTGGGCACAAACGGCAACCCCTTCCAGGTACGTTACTTCTGTGTTAAATGAGGAAATTGTACTTAATTTTCCCCAGGAAGACATGCAGGTCAGTATCTACACAACTGCAAGAGTGGGAGAAGGAAATGAAGGTGTAAAGGATGTGGTGATACATGTGCTCACACTAGGGCTGGGACGCAGTGAGCGTGCATGGAGCGGCACGTACAGATATTAGTATGAGATGAGAAAAGAAGCCCCAAAATGTAGATTTGGGCTAGAAACACAAAGGTCTAGTCCAAGTGGAGTTCTACATCTCAACAGCTGTTTGGTAAGGCTCCCCAAAGAGAAATCTGCCGCCATCCCCAAAGCACAACGAAAATATGTACATGCCCCCTCCTGTCACTTCTACCATCTTTGTATCAGGTGGTGGCATGTGAGTAGGAACAAACGTGCCATGCCTGATGAAGGATGTACACGCAGAGAAATACACACATGCACATGCTCTGCACACCCCGGCTCAGTATCCACACGACCGTTTATGGGACTTCTATGAAGTAAGTGGTAGATGAGGTGGTGGAGCCTACACAAGGGATCTGCACAGAAATAATTGAGACCAGATTCGTCATTTGGGAAATCAAATGCAACATTCCACTAGGCTCTGCCTGCGCGCGACCTGGCTGATGGACTCCACTTCCGTCTAATAGCCAGGCTGCACCACCAATATCAGCAGAGAGCCAGCTCTGCTCAGAGCAGGAGTCCAGGGTCTCTGAAGTCCCACTGGTGCTGACAGTCACAGCCAGCTGGCTGTCAGACAAGGGTGCCGTTGCAAATGTTTAAGGAGCCCACTCACACTTTCTAGGGAGGGTCTGAATGGGGGTCATCGATCCCAACAGCCTGGCTAGTTAGTTAAGCACTGTGTACTGGTCCCTCCTAGACAGAGTTTTGAGGGCTCTACCTAAGTGTCACCTCCTCTAAGAGGCCTTCCAGGGTCACCCTATCTCATATAGCATTCCCTTTAGCAAAGAAAGATAAGAAAGGCTTCCTCAGTGATCAATGCAAAGAAATAGAGGAAAACAATAGAATGGGAAAGACAGAGATCTCTTGAAGAAAATTAGAGATACCAAGGGAAGATTTCATGCAAAGATGGTCTCAATAAAGGACAGAAATATCAAGAACCTAGCAGAAGCAGAAGATATCAAGAAGAGGTGGCAAGAATACACAGAAGAACTACACAAAAAAGATCTTCATGGCCCAGATAACCACAGTGATATGATCACTCACCTAGAGCCAGTCATCCTGGAGTGCAAAGTCAAGTGGGCCTTAGGAAGCATCACTACGAACAAAGCTAGTGGAGGTGATGGAATTCCAGCTGAGCCATTTTGAATCCTAAAAGACGATGCTGTTAAAGTGTTGCACTCAATATCCCAGTAAATATGGAAAACTCAGCAGTGGCCACTGGACTGGAAAAGGTCAGTTTTTATTCCAGTCCCAAAGAAAGGCAATGCTAAAGAATGTACAAACTACCACACAATTGCACTCATCTCACATGCTAGCAAAGTTCAAAATTTTCCAAGTGAGGCTTCAACAGTACATGAACCAAGAAATTCCAGACATTCAAGCTGGATTTAGAAAAGGCAGAAGAACCAGAGATCAAGTTTCCAACATCCACTGGATCATCAAAAAAGCCACAGAATTCCAGGAAAAAACATCTACTTCTTCTTCATTGACTACGCTGAAGCCTTTGACTGTGTGGATCACAAGAAACTGTGGAAAATTTTTCAGCAGATGGGAATACCAGATCACCTTACCTGCCTCCTGAGAAATCTGTACGCAGGTCAAGGAGCAACAGTTTGAACTGGACATGGAACAACAGACTGGTTCCAAATTGGGAAAGGAGTGTGTAAGGGCTGTCTATTATCACCCTGCTTATTTAACTTATATGCAGAGCACATAATGCAAAATGCTGGGCTGGATGAAGCATGAAATGAAATCAAGGTTGCCAGGAGAAATATCAATAACCTCAGATATGCAGAATACACCAACCTCACGGTAGAAAGTGAAGAGAAACTAAAGAGCTCTTGATGAAAGTGAAAGAGGAGAGTGGAAAAGTTGGCTTGAAACTCAAAACTCAAAAAACTAAGATTATGGCATCCAGTCCCAACACTTCATGGCAAGTAGATGGGGAAAAACATAGAAACAGTGACAGACTTTATTTTCTTGGGCTCCAAAATCACTGCAGATGGTGAGTGCAGCCATGAATTTAAAAGAGGTTTGCTCCTTGGAAGAAAAGCTATGACCAACCTAGACAGCAGAGACATTACTTTGGTAATGTCTGTGTAGTCAAAGCTATGGTTTTTCCAGTAGTTATGTATGGATGTAAGAGTTAGACCATAAAGAAAGCTGAGCACAGAAGAATTGATGCTTTTGAACTGTGGGGTTGGAGAAGACTCTTGAGAGTCCCTTGGACTGCATGGAGACCAAACCAGTGAATCCTAAAGGAAATAAATCCTGAATATTCATTGGAAGGACTGAAGCTCTAATAATTTGGCCACCTGACGGGAAGAGCTGACTCACTAGAAAATATCCTGATGCTGGGAAAGATTGAAGGCAGGAGAAGGGGATGAGAGAAGATGACATTTTTGGATGGCATCACCAACCTGAAGGACATGAGTTTGAGCAAGCTCTGGGGGTTGGTGATGGACAGGGAAGCCTGGCATACTACAGTCCATGGGGGTCAAGGAGTCAGACAGGACTGAGCAGCCAAACTGAACTCAACTGCTTTAATTTAACTTTCAATATATCAGTGTTCCTATCAAAAATCAAATTTTAAGAAAAATGCCAGGTGACTTCTTCTCCTTTTTTCCCATTTTCTTTTATCCCAATTTTTGTTTAAAAGAACACTAGTCATTAAGAGCAATATCAGACATGGTAAAAGTCAGAAACCATAATATTATGAACACCTGGTGTCCTACCCTCAGAATGAGACACAAAACACTGCAGACGAAGTTGAAGGCTGTTGTTTAATTGAGAGGATTCTGCTTCTGTCTAACTTTCTGCCACACATCCCAACTACAGCACATTCGATGTTTGCCTTTGCCATGTATCCCACTCTGTTTTAACCATACGTATGCTTCCCAGGTGGCACTAGTGGTAAAGAACTCGCCTGCCAATGCAGGAGACGTAATGGTCATGGGGTCAATCCTTGGGTTAGGAAGATCCCCTGAAGGAGGACACGCATCCCACTTCTGTTTTCTTGTCTGGAGAAGCCCATGGACAGAGAAGCCTGGAGGGCTACGGTCCCTATGGTCACACAGAGTTGGACACGATTGAAGCAACTTAGCACACACACACAAGTGTACAAATGGGCTTCCCCAGTGGCTCAGCGGTAAAGAATCCACCTGCCATTGCATGAAATGTGGTTTTAATCCCTGGGTCATAAAGATCCCCTAGAGAAGGAAATGGCACCCCACTCCAGTAATCTTGACCAGAAAAACCCATGGACAGGAGCCCCCCAACACATCAGAATGTGGCTATTAGGAGATGTGGGCCTTTAAATTAAGGTAATTATGTTCAACTGAGGCCAGTAGGGTAGAGAACTTGAAGAGACACCTAGATACTAGGTATCCAGCTTTGAAAAGATTCCCCTTAACTGTTTAATCTCTGTATTAAAGGAGTGTAGACACATTTGTCTTGAAGATTTCTAGTGTCATTCATTGAAATTATTGATCACTTTTTAAAATTTCTTGAGATATCATTAGTTGACTAATTTTTGTTATAATTTTGTACACGCCCCATTAGTATTAAAAAAGAAAGAAATATACTTTTTATGGAGTAGTGTTCACTTCTCCATCTTTTATCTACATCTTTATTAATATTCATATCAGATTGGCATCCCATATAAACTAATTTCATGACACATATCCAAATATATCCAAATATATGACTGATATATATGTGTCTATATATTATATACATATACATGATTCAAATATTAACATGGATTAAAAAGTCAAGGGTGTGGAATTCATTAATCAAGTCTCCTGTAGTTGTAGTGAATTATTACCTACATGGTTGGTTTCTGAGCTAAATTGTATCTCTAGTAACGTGCTTAATACATTTTGAAGCTATAACGTTGTAATATAAAGTTTATATATATTTTAACTTTCCAAGTTAACATTATCCTTTGTTCCATTTAATGAGTTTTACATGGAATTCTCTTTTAGCTACATTACCTATGCCAGTTGTATTTTTATTAGCATTGGTCTAGCATATCTTTTGGAGAAGGCAATGGCAACTCACTCTTGCCTAGAGAATCCCGTGGGCAAAGGAGCTAGTGGGCTGCTGTCCATAGCGTCGCACAGAGTGGGGCATGGCTGAGTGATTTCACTCTCACTTTTCACTTTCATGCATTGGAGAAGGACATGGCAACCCACTCCAGTGTTCTTGCCTGGAGAATCCCAGGGACAGGGGAGCCTGGTGGGCTGCCGTCTATGGGGTCGCACAGAGTCAAACACAACTGAAGCAACTTAGCAGCAGCAGCAGCTGCAGTATAGCTTTTTCCCTACTCTTCAATTTCAAACATTTTTGAACATTTGTTTTAGATATTTCTTTTTGACTTTCATATGACTTTAATCCTTTCATATTTATCATGGTTCTTAAATAAGGACTTATTTTTGAAAACTTTGTGTTTTTTGTTTGCCATGCTTATTCTTTTTTTGGTCATATTTTCTTTTGTTCCATTTTTTTCTTCCTCTGTAGGTTTGCTATAATAACCTGAATTTCTATTTTTTCTAGTTTTTGCTCTTAACATTTAACTGAAAATTTTAATCTGTTTGATGACAATTATCTCTGCCTTACTACTGCTGCCAGCATAGCAGTATCAGTCTTTTAAAGTGCAGTAGGATCTGTTCCCCTCTAATAGTAATTTTTCCCCTCTATTATGTTTATATTAGAATTTTTTTCTTGTGGTGCCTATTCTAGTTTTTATAACTCCAGTTCTTCTTTCATGGATATCTCTTTATTTCTCCAATAATGTCAGATTCACTTGTTTTCAGCCACATTTCATCTTTCTCTTTTGAGTGTTTGTTTGTTCACTGAGTATGTTTTTTTTTTTTTTTCTCTCTCTAATGATGTTGGCTTTCATTATATGTTCCTGCTGATTAGGGGTCTAGATGGGAAATTTCTACATCCTGACACCAAAAGTCTCCTCTAGCTGACACTTAAGAGCTGCAGTTTAACTATCAGTAACAAATAAACACATTAAAAGGAAAAATTAGAAGAGTAAGTGTAAAAAACTGTAAACAAAATGCTGGTGTTCTTTATTTTGCCTGAAAATTATATTATCAACAGAAAAGTGTCTTTTAAAAAAAGATTATAGTTTGGGTTATAAAAATGTATCATATGTTGTACTACTTCCTGTTGTAAAAATAATTCTGAAGCATCTTACCACCTAATAAGAGGAAAATTTAGATTCATCATATTTTGATTATGATATAGAAGATAGAAGCAGGAGATGTTATAAACATGTTATCATTGGTTGAATGCATGTTTATATATTATGACATATCCCATTATTTGGCAAGCTACAATGTCACATCTACAGTATCTCAGATAATTAGTGGCTTTTTTCTAATCAAGAGAATGTGATATCATCCCAGTTTTAAAGATGCAATACTCAAGTACAAATAATTAATTTGGTCAAGGTTACACAGAAAGAACCAGAATTTGAAATGAAGAGGTCAGACCACAGAGCCCTTTTATTTTCTCCATGTGGGAGGTCATTTAACCTTTGCAAGGAAGGTTAACATGTTTAATTTCTTTGTAGAAGAGAAGTAGAAAACATCTGGGAATGTGAAGGTTAATTTTTATTTCACTTTACTGATTACCCCCAAATTGAGCTAACCGTCCCTTTTAAAGCTTCCAAAACCCCACATTGTCCACTTTTGTAGGTCTTCCTAAGGAAAAAAAAAAAATCCAACAAAAACAGCTATATAATTGTTGCCTGTTTATTTGTTTCCCTTTGATGTTGTTCTACTATCTTATTGGGGAATGAGGTAATTGCTGCATTTTTAGTATCAAGTACAGTATGTAACATATAAGAAAATAATAAATATGTATGTAATGAATTAATTCAATATGTTGCAAGATGGGAGTTAGGAAAGCAAAAATACAAAGATGGCTAGAGTCAGGAAACGTGTGTCCTTGTATTAGAGCTTCTGCAAACTTAACATTTGTGGCGTAAGTAAAAAGTAAATCTAGAAGACCGTACTTTTTTTTTTTTTGGCCCTGCTGCATGGCATGTGGATCTTAGTTCCCTGACCCAGGATCAAACTCATGCCCTCTGCAGTGGGAACATGAAATCTTAACCACTGGACCACCAGAGAATTCCCAGGATATTGTATTAAATGCTGTCAAAGACCCCTTCCAGCTATTACAGTAAGTGATATTAAAAATCAGATCTTTTTTCATTGGTAAAATTAGAAATCTCTCTTCCCCCAAGCCTATCTTATACTAATGGGGAGAAAATGGTGCAAGAAAGAGATGCAATTACAAAGTTCATGATCATCTACTTTGTTCTCTTCATGAACATTAATCAAACTGATAGATGAAACAGAAACCACAGTTGCACTTAAATACGTCAACATGCATGCATGCTAAGTCACATCAGCTGTGTCTGACTCTTTGCGGCCCTATGGACTATAGACTGCCAGGCTCCTCTGTCCATGGGATTCTCCAGGCAAGAATACTGCAGTGAGTTGGCATGCCTTCCTCCAGGGTGTCTTTCTGACCCAGGGACTAAACCCTCATCTCTTATGTCTCCTGCATTGGGAGGCAGGTTCTTTACCACTAGCACTACCTGGGAGGCCCAAACATGTCAATAGAATACCACAAACATAACCATCAAAGGATTTCTAAGGGCATGGTTGGCACAAGCTTGGCAAGTAATTTGACCCTTGGAAGGACCCATTTAGGGTGGAACTGAATGTATTCACATCATGGTTCTTACACTGAAGGGACAAGATCCAAGAAGGTTACCTTTCTCACCCTCTCTTGACACATCCAGTGAAGGGAACTTCTGAGGTCATTCAATACATTTGCTGGCTTTCAGGCACTATTTCCACGGCTTATTCCTCTTCTCCTTAAGTATTTATCAGACTCTTTCTTTTGGTCTGCTTAATACACATAATTGTTACTCTACAGAACATAATATGCCTCTTAGGGGCTAACATGCTATAGGAAAAATGCTTAAGTACTCAGATTTCAGACTTTTCTAATGACTGGAAAGATTAAAGAGGGAAAATGAAGTCACATAAGAGAATAAAAAACACTCAAAGAAAGCGCAGACTGTCCTTGCAGAGAAAAATGATCCAAGCAATTGAAACAGGATCCCAGTCGATGGAGTAGTTTTGTACTCAGGTTGGAATCTCATGTGTGTGAATGTCACTTTGCCTGGAAGGTAAAAGTTATAAAACAGGAAAATCTTGCTTAACCAGAAATGTAGCTAATTGGAAACCCCAAATAAGCTCCCAGGGACAGCTCTCTACTCTGCTGCTGCTGTGTCACTTCATTCATGTCTGACTCTGTGCGACCCCATAGATGGCAGCCCACCAGGCTCCCCCATCCCTGGGATTCTCCAGGCAAGAACACTGGAGTGGGCCGCCACTTCCTTCTCCAATGCATGAAAGTGAAAAGTGAAAGTGAAGTCACCCAGTCGTGCCCGACTCTTCGTGACCCCATTGACTGCAGCCCACCAGGCTCCTCCGTCCATGGGAATCTCCAGGTAAGACTACTGGAGTGGGTTGCCACTGCCCTCTCCTAGAAGGAAGTAAGTCATGAGAAAAAGTCCACATATACAGAATGGGCTGGCTCAGTCAAACACAAGCCTGTGCTCACTCCCTTCCACACACAGCCCTATGTCCTGATACTCTTCTTGATACTACAGAGCCCGTGGACTGGAGCCTGCTCGGCTCCTCTGTGCATGGGATTTCCCAGGTAAGAACACTGGAGGGGGTAACCATTCCCTTCTCCAGGGAATCTTCCCCACCCAGGGATCAAACCTGGGTCTCCTGCATTGCAGGCAGATTCTTTAGCACTGAGCCACAATGAGATTTTTTAAAGATGTCCTGGCACCTTTTAAATGTTGTCTCTGTCCAAAGATTTACTATGTTCTTTAGAGTCAAAGTATTTGGGACGAATGTAGACTTGGTAAGAAACTTCTTTTAAGTTCAAGCACTTAATGATTTTTTGTGAATCCTTAATTAACCCCCCAAAAAAGATGTCCCAGAATCCTCTTTATTTCCCCCATGCACATGCATGAGATGGAGAAAAGGTGTCAGGACATCTTTATAAAATCCCATTGTCCCCTTGGTAGCTCAGTTGGCAAAGAATCCACCTGCAATGCCGGAGACACTGATTCGATCCCTGGGTCAGGAAGATCCCCTGGAGGAAGGCATGGCAATCTACTCTTATTGTTGCCTGAAGAATCCCCATGGACAGAGGAACCTGGAGGGCTACAGTCCATGGGGTCACAGAGAGTCGGACATGACTGAGCAACTGAGAATACCTCAGCTCAGCAAGCATGTGCATGCTGAGTCGCTTCAGTCATGTCAGAGTCTTTTAAACCCTACAGACAGTAGCCCGCCAGGCTTCCCTGTCCGTGGGATTCTCCAAGCAACAATACTGGAGTAAATTGCTGTCCCCTCCTCCAGGGGATCTTCCTGACCCAGGGACTGAACTCACGTCTCTTACCTCTCCTGCATTGGCAGGCAGATTCTTTACCACTAGTGCCACCTGGGAGGCCCCCTTATTTTCCCCCAAGGGATCTTTATTTTAACCCCAGATGTAGTGAAAATAAGAAGAAACCAGGATAAATGTAAGTAACAGGTCAATAATGCTTTAATTATGGAGTTTATATTAAAAATTGATATTTGGAACTAGCAAAACTCAGTAATAAAAAAATAACCAGATTAAATATGAACTAAGGGCTTAAATAAACATTTCTCAAAAGAAGACATACAAACGGCCAACATGAAAAAATGTTCAACATCACTAATCATCAGGAAATGCCAATCAGAACCCCAGTGAGATACCAACTCACACCTGTCAGGGTGGCTATTAGCAAAAAACAGAAGACCACAAATGTTGGGGAGGAGGTGGAGAAACAGGAATCCTTGTACACTGTCAGTGGGGATATGAGATGGTGTGGTCACTGTGGGAAACAGTATAGAGGGTCCTCAAAAAAGAGGACGAGCCCACGATCCAGCAATTCCACAGCTGGGTATTTATCCAAAAAGAACTGAAGCCAGGATCTCCAAGAACTATGAACATTCCCACGTTCATTGCAGCACTGCTTACAAATCCACTCTTTGAGATGTGCTTTCCCACATCCTTGTTTTTATCACCTTTACAACATTCAAATGAAATAACGAGGGCAAGGATTATAACTCCATAGACAAGACGCTGAGGCATAGAGCCCACGATCTTTTCCCTTAAAGCATCTAATCTTGAGGAACCTCTTTGTGAAGAACTCTGTGCAGCACCTCACTCCCATGTGTATGTTGGCAATTTTCCTGAGCTACTTTATAACCGGAGAAGACACATTTTGAAATGTTTATGAGTAACCAGAAAATTTCTAAAAAGACAAAAAAAATGAGGATGCTAATATTCAAATCTGAAACTTGAAAACCAAAACCTGTGAAATATTATGCTGACTCTGAAATGCATGGAATCTTCCTCCCGCCTGAAGCCCTCATCCTGCCTCCTGCAGAGCTTCTGCTCCAGCTGCCAAGTAGATAGAATTTACCGTCAGGGTGGGGGCCAGAAGGAAAAATGTTGGGAGGTATCGATTGCAATTAACTTTGCCACTGATTGGTGGGGCACTCCAGGTGAGCCCAGCTCTTTAGTCAATGGGGAAGACTCAGAGATTAATGGAGCTTGTCAATTGGGTTTGTGGGCTCAGACCCAGAGGGTCACATAACTCCATTTTTCCCACTTTGAAACTGAAATGATCAGGGCATCAGGGAGAGACATTATGAGAGTGAACAGAATGATCAATGCCACTGATCATATTCCTTCCCCTAATCACTGTGGCTGAGCTTGGAGACACAGAGCTCCTTTTATTGATGATCAAAAGTGCAGGGCCTGGGTGCCTTTTGCAATTAAATATAATTGCAGGACCTGGTTTGCTTCCTTCCGATGCTCTCATTTCTGGCTGCTATTGATGGAGGCACAGGCTACCCTCTGTCACTGTCATCTTTTCACTAAATACTTTTGTACGGATGTCACAGAACTGTTTGAAGCTGCTTGAAGATGCTTGCTCCCTGAAAAGAAAGCTATGACAAACCTAGATAGCATATTAAAAAACAGTGACATTATTTTGCTGACAAAGTTCCGTCTAGTCAAAGCTATGGTTTTTCCAGTAGTCATGTATGTGAGAGCTGGACCATCAAGAAAGCTGAGGGCCAAAGAATTGATTCTTTTGAATTGTGGTGCTGGAGAAGACTCTTGAGAGTCTCTTGGATAACAAGGAGATAAACCAGTCAATCCTAAAAGAAATCAGCCCTGAATACTCCCTGGAAGGACTATTGCTGAAGCTCCAATTCTTTGGCCAACTGATGTGAAGAGCCAACTCATTGGAAAAGACCCTGATGCTGGGAAAGTTTGAGGGCAGGAGGAGAAGGGGGTGAGGGGGATGAGATGGTTGGATGGGATCACTGACTCAGTGGACATGAAACTGAGCAAACTCCAGGAGATAGTGGAAGACAGGGAAGCCTGGCATGCTGCAGTCCATGGGGTTGCAAAAAGTCAGACATGACTTAGCGACTGAACAACAACAACCCAGACCTGACAAAATAACTGCCCCAAACAGAGGGACAATGTACCTGAGAAGGCCCCCCCCCACCAGCTGTTTATGTCACCTCCTGGGTGTGCCTGTGAGACAGGGAGGTTGGTCCCCTTAGAATCGATTGGAAGTCATCTTTCCTGAGACTCAGACAGAATCGGGAGATGGCAGATAACTATGTGTGCTTCTCAAGCCCGCGTTTCTACATCACTTGGTAACAAACATCTCCTATTGATTAGCTCTGGGAAAGGCCCCTGAGATAAATGCTGGAATTCTCTGAGCTGGTTGAAGAGTAAAGGGAATCAGGGGAGCAATAGTGATGATGAAATTAAAAAGCACAGGTTCCACAGGTGGAACTCATGCAGAGTAACAGAGCAGCAGAAAAATCCTAGGAAATAAAGTTTTTTTGGCAGGTTGATGAATTCACCTTCACTTTAGTCCCATCACCTGGGCCTCCCTTAACGGGCCTTTGTAACAGGGACGCCAGCTCCCTAAATCAATATGTTTTCTCAGGGACTATGGTGCCCTCATAAATCATTATTTGCGTGACATATTTGTGATAATAAATCTACCTTGAAGGGAGAGAGAGAAAGGAAGGTGGTTAACAATAAACCACAGTTCTAAGCCATGGGGAGAATAATATAAAACCTGGGTTTCTATGGACACACAAATTTGTGTGGCTGCAGTCAAATTAAACGTGCTTTCTCCCCTGGGTGGCTGTGGGCCTGAGTCGGTCCAGAATGAGCTGGTGCAATGACCCTTCGCTTTGGGGTCAGGGGACTGAGGCTTTTCAGGTGAGGGAAGACGAACTGGAAGAGAAGCTGTAAGAGAGATGACTGTAAGTTTGTTTGTCTTAGAACTTCTCAACTGCATTTCCTAACAGGAGAAAATGGAGCGAGTTGTTTAGTGGTTTGGATAGAAAAGGAAATAACGGGTTATTCAACAAACTAAAAATTTTCTCTTGACCCTCCAATGAAGGCTCAAGCAACAGGAACACTCTTACTATGTCTGCATTTGGTTAAGAAGAAGCCAAATGGACACAAGATTTAATGATGTTTAAAACATCTCCATAGTTCACCAATCTTATTTGCTGTTTTGTGGAATCCTAGTTTTATCCTTCCATGCAAACTGTTTCCCATCAAATGAAGAGAATTATTGAAGATAATAAAGGAAAAAATGTGGGCTGTGGAGCCCCACAAACTTGAGTCAGAATTCTTATTTCATCTTTTCTTTAACGTACGCATTAGTTTTCTAATCTCTATCATAGGGAAGAGAGCAACCTCTTTGCCTGGTTTATTGTGAAGCTGAATTGAAATAATATGTGTTAATTAAAAAAAAAAAATACACGAAGCAATGACAATACGTAGCTCAGAACCAGACACATGCTCTGTGTTCAAAAACGTAAAAATGTTCATTTTCCATTCCATTTTTTAATAAAGTCATCTTCATTTTTTCCTTTTTTAAATTTTGTTCCCAGTTTTTTATTCATCTTATTTTTATTTATTTTCTATTTTTTAATTATTATTATTTTTGGCCACATCCCATGGCATGTGGGATCTTAGTTCCCCAACCAGGGATCACACCTGGGTCCCCTAAAGCAGAAACTCAGAGTCTTAACCACTGGAGTGCTCAGGAAGTCCCTTCTTTCCTTTTTAAATCAGGGGTCATAGGGCTAGAAGGAACTTGAAAATTCATCTATTCCTCCATTCCTCATTTTGAGAATGGCTAAAAGGCTTTCTCAAAAACTTTAGAGACTTACCCAAGGTTATAAGTAGTTAACACCCCAGAAAGAAAAGGATAAAGAACTGAATTTCTAATCCACGCTCTGCTCACACAGCAAATCTTTCCTTTAAAGAGGAGTTGTTGATTTATTTTTCTGTTTACCCAAGGAAAACTGGTTCATAGTTAAACATTTTAAAAATTGAAAAAATAAAAGCACATAAAAATAGCAAAATTCTGGGGACTTTCCTGGCAGTCCAGTGGTTCAGACTGCACTTCCAATACAAGAAACTCAGGTTTGATTCCTGCTTAGGGAATTAAGATCCCATATGCCATGTGGCATGGCCAAAAAAAAAGAGAAAGAAATTAAAAAATAAAATGTAAAATTAAATTGTTTTTAAAAATAAATAAAAATAACAAAAATCACCATAACACCTGCATCCAAAGATAAATGCTATTTTTGCTTTAGTAGAAGAAATTTAGGATTACCCAGCACGAGTTCTAAGAACATCCTCAGAAAAGAGATGGACTTCTTCACATGCGGAAAAAAAGCCAAACCAAAGGACTTTTTCATTTTCGGATGAAGGGCCTTCTGCCTTCTATCTCATCCCTTTTTGACAAGGCATCTCTTAAAAATCATTACCTTTTTTAACACGTGAAAATAAAAGCAGCTGTTTCTACTATCTTCTTTTCCCACCAGCCAGCCAGAAAGCAAAGGCCACTGTTGGTCCAAATGCACCACCAGACAGACTGCTCAACTTGGAATTAATAAAAAAACTGAGAGATTACTTTATTACATGGTGGAAAATATGCATTGATTCAATTGCCCAAATGTTTAAATTGTTTGGCCTCATGAAAAGCCAAGTTTAAAATGGGAATTTTTGGCAAGAAAGAATCTCCTGATAAAAAGCATGTGTTGAAAAGAAAACAAAAATATAGCAGGAGTGTATGCTTTCATCCTGGGCTGGAGGACTCTTAATTTATCTCAATCTACGTGATAAATCAAGCCCCTCTATTGCAGTCTTACGTAAAGAATACTTCGGCCTGATTTTAGAAAATTTTAAGATTAAATCATACAATTGTATATGTATATGTGGGTGTTTTCATAAAAGTGCATGCAGTTAACTTGTACACGTGCAAATATATATATATATGAACACTGTATGGTTGTGTTAAATTTGACTCCAAGCTGAAAAATGACATTGAAAGCTAAGGCACTGTCTGCAGCTATTAATACAAGGGATCTAGGCAGTTGGTACTATGGTGCCATTGATTGCGGTCTAGGCACTGCTCTACTTTACACGTGTACTATCCCTGGTCTTCACAGAAACAGCGTCCTTTGGGGTCAGCTCTATCCCATGTCTCACATGGACCCCACACTTGGACTTATGTTTCCTAAACTGTTTTTTGCTAATTATTTTAGATCTCTGCATTGCTTGTATTTGCCAAGAGGCTTCTTTGCTTAATTAGGAAAACAGGTTTGGGAAATAGAATTGCAGGGTTTGAGGAAAACTGTCTGTTCATCCGTCACCCTGGCTCCCTACCTCTGGCAGCCCCCTGCTAATATGTGTCCTCTGGAAAGAATATTTTCAAAGACAGCAGGTAATAAGGCATTTGGCATTGAGTTCCAAACAGTTTTTCATAGGACAGTGGGCTTGAAAGCTTCCCATGTGGCCTAAGGATCATCCACGACTGTCAAGCAAACTTGAAGATCAAGTTAAAATTGATCTTGAAGAATAGCATCTTATACTTAGACACCATAACAATTTAGCTCAATGTCTTCATTTTACAGATGAGAAAACTGAGGTGCAGAGGGGTTACCTGACCCTAAAGAACCAGCCAGTGTCAGAGAGAGCAAAACCAGATGCCAGCTATCCTGAGGCCAGCTATTTGTCTATTTATGGAAAAAGAATAAAATGTGTTTGTCTTTTATTTCCCAGTTATAAAAAGGTTTGTATTCAAAATGAACTTAAACTTGTTTAAGAAAAAACATTACAATTATGAGCATAACTGTACTTATGAAAATCATTACACAGCATCAACCTAATAGATTTAAACAATAGAAAACTAGCTTAACAATAAATAAAAAGCAACTTAATAAGGAATCCAAAGGAAGAGGAGAAGCTGTGAGGAATGTGTAAGCATGCCATTCATTCATAATTTGCTTTCTTTTTTAAAAAAATTATTGAAGTATACCTGATTTATAATGTTTTGTTAATTTTTACTGTATAGCAATGTGATTCAGTTATATGTATATATATCTTTTTTCATATTATTTTCCATCATGGTTTATCATAGGATATTGAATACCCTGTGCCCTACAGTAGGGCCTTATTGTTTATCCATCCTATATATACTAGGATCCTATATATGCTTCTGCTAACCCCAAGTTCCCAGGCCTTCCCGCCCACGTCTCCCCTCCCCTTTGGTCACCACACTTCTGTTCTCTATGTCTGTGAGTCTGCGTCTGTTTTGTAGATAAGCTAATTTGTGATATATTATAGATTCAACATTTAAGTGATATCACAACAAACTGTGGTAAATTCTTCAAGAGATGGGAATACCAGACCACCTGACCTGCCTCTTGAGAAACCTATATGCAGATCAAGAAGCAACAGTTAGAACCAGACATGGAACAACAGACTGGTTCCAAACTGGGCAAGGAGTACATCAAGACTGCATATTGTCATCATGTTTATTTAATTTATATGCAGAGTACATCATGAGAAATGCTGGGCTGGGTGAAGCACAAGCTGGAATCAAAATTGCAAGGAAAATACCAATAACCTCAGATATTCAGATGACACCACCCTTATGGCAGAAAGTGAAGAGGAACTAAAGAGCCTCTTGATGAAGGTGAAAGAAGGGAGTGAAACAGCTGGCTTAAAACACAACATTCAAAAAACTAAGATCATGGAGTCCCATTGTTTCATGGCAAATAGATGGGGAAAGAATGGAAACAGTGACAAACTTTATTTTCTTGGGCTCCAAAATCACTGCAGATGGTGACTGCAGCCATGAAATTAAAAAACACTTGCTCCTTGGAAGAAAAGCTATGACCAACCTAGACAGCATATTAAAAAGCAGAGACATTACTTTGTTGACAAAGATCCATCTAATCAAAGCTATGTTTTTTCCAGTAGTTATGTATGGATGTGAGAGATGGACCATAAAGAAAGCTGAGTGCCAAAGAATTGATGCTTTTGAGCTGTGGTGTTGGAGAAGACTCTTGAGATTCCCTTGGATTGCAAGGAGATCCAACTAGTCCATCCTAAAGGAAATCAGTCCTGAATATTCATTAGAAGGTCTGATGCTGAATCTGAAGTTCCAATACTTTGTCACCTGATGCAAAGAGCTGACTCATTGGAAAAGACCTGATGCTGGGAAAGATTGAAGGCAGGAGGAGAAGGGGATGACAGAGGATGGGATGGTTGGATGGCATCACCAACTCAATGGACATGGGTTTGAACAAGCTCCAGGAGTTGGTGATGGACAGGGAAGCCTGATGTGCTACAGTCCATGGAGTGGCAAAGAGCTGGACACGACTGAGCAACTGAACAACAATAGCAACGTATGGTGTTTGTCTTTCTCTGTCTGACTTACTTCACTTGGTATGAACGTCTCTAGGTCCATCCATGTTGCTGCAGGAGGCATTATTTCATCTTTTATGGCTGAGTAGTATTTCATTTATGTATGTTCCTCATCTTCTTTATCCATTCCTCTGTCAATGAACATTTATTTGCATGTCATAGCTATTGTTAATAGTGTTGCTATGAACATAGCAGCCATTCATTACTTATTGACTCAGCTACAAGAACCTTCGGTTTGTTGACAATAGCATGAGGATAAATAAAACTATTCTAAGTCTCTTTGCGCCCTTCAGCATTTCTCCCTACATGTAGCACTGCATTTGCTGTATGCCTTGTCCTTTTAGGGTGTAAGATCCACTCAGGCAGGGTTTTATGTTTTGTCAACTATGGAATCCCCAGAGCCTCTTGGGTGCATCAGACAGTAGATGCTCAGTGGACATGTGCTGAATCTCACCAGTGATGATGGAATTGAGCCCTGCAGGTGATCAACATGTGAAATGGATAGAGTCCAATCGCTCACAGTTGGTTGACCTTCGATTACAGTTGACCCTTGAACAACGCAGGAGTTACAGGCACCCACTCCCCTACACATCCAAAACCCAAGGATAACTTTTGACTTCTCCCAAACAAAAATACTCATAACCTACCCTTGACCCAAATCCTTATGAAAAACATAAACAATCGCTTAACACACATTTTGTATGTTATATGTATAACTACACATATTTTATGCATTTACAACATACCTTTTTTCTTTTTTTGCTATTTCTAGGCTATGCAGTTCATTTACAAGGTTTTTCAAATTGTAGCAAATCTCAAAAACCATTTCCAATTCATTTATTGAAAATAAAAACCCACATATATATGGAGCCATGCAGTTCAGACCCATGTTGTCCAAAAGTCTGCTGGACATCGCCCTGTGACTCTCCTTAAGAACTCTGTTAGGGAGTTTTTAGCCCCAGGTGGGTCCTTGGCAGACCCACAACTGGAATTCAGGTCTTCTGGCTCTAGGATTTGGTTCAGCGTTCTGGATTCAGGATTTATTTGGTTCCAGCAATCCTGCCCTAGATGACATTGCCAAGGTAGCTCAGCTAATTATCTAGTGGCAGAGCCCCTGGTGCAGTTTCTTTCATGGTGGCCCTGGCTCACAGCTTCCCAAGTGGGCTCAGGACTCCTCAGGCCAAAATCAGCAGGATAAGTAAAATTTTCCAGAAAATACCCTAGTGAGACAGCATGAGGTCAAAGGAGGCGTTGTTTGAAATGAGTTGTTGGTGATGGCCCCCCAGCTGCATGCATACCACTATCTTAAATATCATTTATTACTAACAGGTAATATCAAGATGTGAAGCTGAGGAAGCAGGTGCTACACACAGTTGCTGAGATGTGTTTTTGTTTGCTTGTGTTTTGCATCTTCTAAACAAATCCCCAGTTGTAGAATCTGACTTGGCTGAGTGACTCCACCTGGCCGGCAGCTACCCCAACCTGCTCTGCCAAATGTCTTCCCGAACCAGGTTTTCCATCCCAGGGAGGGTGGGTGGCAAGTTATTTAAAAGAAAATCTTCACTGTGTCGGTTTTCCCTTTGCTGACTTCACATAAACTGCCTCTCTCGTTTGCCTCCAGTCTTTTGAGCAAGCAAGATAAGAGCGCTCAATATAGATTATTTTGCATTTGAATTTATAGGGTGATTGATTGGGATGAAAGATATGTATAATTCCTATCTGGACTGCACTCCTCTTTGGATACCCTCAGATACAAGATGTTACATCTCAAGGAGATTCTCTTCCGAAAATCCGTTAATAAATTTTTGTAAACAGTCATGTTATATAGGCTTGCATGGTCTTTTTATAGTTTGCTGTAAAAGATTTTAGTTGTCTCTTCAATCTTTTCCCTGGTCTTTCCATTTCTAATTTCAAGGTTTAAAAGTTACTTTTGAGAGCCAAAAGAAAACACAGTTAAGTCGAGGATGAAAGAAAGGGAGAGATATGGTCCCGTAAATATAAGTGATTTTCAGATTAGGTCTGAAAGAGCTGTTTTCTCTTGCAGAGGCGTTTTACAGTCTTGCTGAATAGAGACACTGCAGAGCATGCCACCTGCACTTGTGTTTTTATGGGCTCTTGCACGGCAAGCAGGTAAACTTTCCATGCTTTCTGGGAAGCAAGAAAGCCTGCGGCCACCCTAAGCTGCCCAAAGCAGTCAGGGGGAGTGTGCCCAGAGGAAAGGGCAAGAGTGAATTGGATAAAGCCGCCCCAGATCAGTGTCTCTCTGCAACCCTGCCCAGAAAGAGGAGCAGACAGGAGCTCAGGAAGGTGGTCCCAAGGCAAGGACAGCAGCCCCTTCGCATCCAGCCACCCTCAGCCTCTGCAGAAAGAGAACCCCTGGGAGGAAATTCAGGGGCCTGGAGAGAGCAGGCCCTGCCCTCCTGAAATCTGTAAGCCATCTGTCTGGAGGCTTCCGCAGGCTGGCACCCCCATTCTTTCCAAGAGCCTGAGCAGAGCCCCTGCCCCAGGCATCTTCTGTGGCCAGGTGGCCTCACGCTGGGGACATTTCATGCTGATGCTTATTATGTTTCCTCTGCCTACTTCACAGATGTGACAGTGGGCCTGCGGAGTCGCTGCCCACCTTACAAACAGACAGGGTGGGGCAGGGTGGGGGTGAGAGGGGCTGGGCAGGGAAGAACGCAGTGGTAGTGTCTGAGCAGGGCTGGCCGAGGCCAAACCTGGAGCCTGTCAATTCCCTTTGCAGTGCACAAGGAGGATGGAGAATGCTGATGAGCGGTCAGTGAACTTGGAGGCCATCTTCTCTTTTCTGGATAAAGAAATTTACTCTGAGGTTGACTCTAAGACAGCACTTGATGGGGGGGGGGGGGGGGGGGGGCGCGGGGCGCGGGTGGAGGGCGGCGTGGAGAAAGCTGGGAGAGCCCAGGCACCCCACTCCTAGCCTACTGCCCTTCCCACCACTTCACTGCTTCTAAAAGACGGCAGTCTTCCCCGCACCTCGGGAACTGTCTTAGGTGTCCCCAGACATACCGTGCAGCAGAGCCTGCATACAGCAGGTGCTCAATAAATGCTTAGCACATGCATGAATACATAAAAGGGTGGATGGACGGATGACTATAAATGTAAATGAAATGGGATCTTAAAGGGATTGGAGTGAACGATTCTTATCGTTCTTTGCGGTCACTTCTCAAATAAGCCAAAATAGGTCCCTCTCCTCCGTCGCGATCCACCTGGAACAAGCGGGTAGCCGCGATACAGATGGCATCGCCTTCATCGACGTGTGGCCAGCCCTGGTCCTTCGCTCACCAGCACATGAAACATACAGAGAAGCAGAAGCCATGGGTAAAGCGCTGCAAAAGGAGGAAAACGAGAGGATGGTGCGGTTCCACGCGCTCGGTTCGTCATGGGGACACACGAGACGCTCTGGACTGCCTGCAGCTCCAGTCCTTCCCAGCCAGACTGAGAGCGCGTTCAAACTAGATTCGAGCGCATGCCAGCAGCGGACATCAGCGTCTCCCGCGCGCTGCACCTGCGCGTTTCCTACCTCGGAACGTCTCGGGGAACCCATCTCCTCCGGTCTGCGTCGGCCAGTGCCTTCGTGAAGCTAAGACGATGGTATCAGCTGGAACCTGTCTGGAAACCTGTCTGTAACCTGCTCCAGAAGACCCTCTAAAACCCCACTTGATCCCGTCCCTGTCTTATTCAGAACCCTTCTGCAAGTGCCGGCAAGAGTACTATAGAATGTGTGCAGAGAGTAAGAATTACCAGACACTTCCGCTTGTGTTCATTTCTCTTCAAGAGGCAATAAAACACTAGCATCCAGATTGTGAGGCCGCCCGGCCTGATTTCCAACCCCTGTACTGCTGCTCACAGCGATGTGGTCTCAGGAATGTCACCTGTCCCCACCTGGAGAACAGGGCAGGTGGCAGGACCTGCCTCCTAGGTTGTTGAGGGGATGCGCTGTGTCCACACCCGGAAGGGATCAAGCACTGGACCAGCATCAGTGGGAGCGCTGCTGTCATCATTCCAGTCAAGAGAGCGTCATTTCTCTGAGTCGCCTTAGCCAGGTAACAGGGTTTCCCGCCCCAGTGATCCCTGGGATTCCCTGCTGCGGCCCAGGGCTCTGTGAAGATGCTGAAATTGTGCATCTGACAGAGCGTCGGCTCACGGGCTCAGGGCTACAGGTGCCCTTGATGTGCTGGGAGATCCATCCTGCCGGGCTGTGAGCCCCCCTTCCCTACCCCGGAATCTTCTTTCCCTTGGCCTCTAGTCCACACTGCCTCTCCAGCCAGGTTCATTCTGCTCCCTGGGAGGCTGGAAGGGGACAAGGCTGACCATTTGTGCAGGACATACAGGGCCCTGGGCCTAAAGTTAGTACTTGGTTTTGCTTAAAAGCCTTTTAGACTCAAACACCTATTAGCCTTCATGGGAAACTCTGGTACAAACTGGGAGAGTTCTCTCATTATTTCAGATTTTTCTGTGGGTATAAAAAGAAAATACAAACTGGTATCTCTGGTCCTGTAAAAATCACCTGGGTTAGACCCCAGCCACTTCCTCCAGGGCACACCCACTACACCACTCTCCTGCCCTTCCCGAACACCAGGCACCTGTACTATCACACCTGTAACACTTTCCACCTTCTCTTCGCTGAGCAGTGAACTCCTGCCCATCCTTCAAAACCCTTTGCAAATGGTCCACCCACTGACATTTCTTCCCAAAGAATGATTTCCTTTCTTCCTCCTAGACTTTCCTCCAGAATTATGGGTAGCCAAAGCAAAAGGTAAGTTCCACAAGTCGTACAACTCTCTTTGTCCAGACAAAATCACTGAGCCTCTGAGAGCAGCATTCTCCTGTCTGCAGAGGCCCAAGCTTCTCAGACACCTCTGCACCCAGCATGGACTAGAGAGCAGGAGCCAGTATTTCTGTTCCCTCTGTTCAGAATTTCTATCTGACTAATGTACATCCCTGGTCTCATAAGGCAGCTAAAATTGCTGAGGAATTGTCTCTTTTTGTTGCTGGAGATAGCCAAACATTCAATTTTCACAGTGGTGATATTTGCATTCTAAGAAAGGTGACTTCTTCCCCTGGTGTAGTTGATGGATTCTAAGGCTTGGAAAGACTCCCTTAGCCCCACCCCTCCTGAAGGCTCTGAGCCAAGCTACCTGAGACAATTTACAGGGAGGCAGGTAGGAAGCCTTCTGCAAATGTTTGCATCCCTCCTCTCCCTCTGGCCAAACAGCAGGGCCACCCTCGCCTCCGGCATCCCGGGATCGCCCAGCACTGCAGTGTTCAGGGCCAGGGTGGCTTTATCTGTTAACAGCCCTAATAAAGAAGACCAGGTCCGGGCAGGACTCACAGGAGGGGGAGGTGGTGGTTTTGCCCTGGAGCTCCTGGCCCATCCCAGGCAGGCTTGTTCTGGCTGCTCTCCAGCTGCCTCAACTTGAAAGGAACTTGATAACTTGATGGCTTTTTCTCATCCTGAGGCTCTCATTCCAGCTCAGGAGCAGTCAGGCTTCATGAAAACAACAGGGTGATCCAAAAGGGTCTTCTGTTTTTGAATCTTTGTTTCTAGCAGACTGGTAAATAAATGACCCTCCAACAGCTAGACTAAGAACAGTCTCCTCGTTTTTATGCCAAAATAACCATTTACACCAGGCTCTGAATCCCACTTTCTTCCTTAATCCTCGCCATGACCCAGCGAGCCAGCTAAGGAAATGTGCCCATTTCAGAGAGAGGGAAACTGAGGCACTGTTTGATCAGGTGATTTGTTCAGGGTGACAGCGTCCATGGAAAAGCTGGCAGGAATAGGTCTAACAGTTCCTGATTTTTTTCTAAGTTCACCATGCTGAAATGAGAACAGCTGTCTTCCAGTCTATATAAAGCTGTTTTCTGAAAACGTGTTGTAATGGTCATAGTGATAAGTAGTATAAGGTCCTGTTACAGAGTATGTCTTTTACATGGCATCTCTTCCTCAGAAGCATTCTAGAAAGTGGATATTAAAACCTTGTAATAACCTATGATAGAAGAAAATGTTAAAACAGAATATGTGTGTGTTGTATAACTGAATCACTTTGCTATACACCTAAAACTAACACGACACTGTAAGCCAACTATATTTTAAGAACAAATCAAATCAGATCTGTAGGACTTTGAATCTCAGAGAAGTAAAATGACCTGTTGAAGTCAGACCTTGGCGAGGGCAGTGTTCTTTACAACAGCCAAAAGGTGGAGGCATCAGCAGGCGATGGGTAAACACATTGTGGCTGATACACACAATGGAGTGTTGTTTGACCTTAAAAAGGAAGGAAGTTCTGACAAACGCTATAGCATGGATGAACCTTGACAACATCAGGCTAATGAAGTAAACCAGACGCAAAAAGACAGACACTGCACAATTCCACTCCTGTGAGCTTCCTAGAGTCAGTCGTCTGTTCACAGGGACGGGAGGTATGATGGTGCGGAGGCTGCAAGAGCGGAAATGAGGAATTTTTGTTTAATGAGAACAGAGCTCCTGTTCTGCAAGATGAAAAAGGTTTAGAACACGAATGGAGTGATTGTTTGCACAACTGTGTGAATACATCCTTTGCCCCTGAAGCGTACATTTAAAAACAGTTGAAATGGTAATTTTTACATTATATATGTTTTACCACAAAAATTAACGTTGACATTTTAGAGCATTTTAGACCAGCTCTTCTATGGCCTGAGCGTTTTCACGTGTGTTTGCTCCTGGAAATCCCTATTCTCTGTCACCGGGTTTCCCAGGCTCACCTCCTCTTCAGCACTCAGTTGAAACACTGCCTCCTCTCAAAACCTTTCCTGATGCCCCAGGGTAATCTTTTCTGAACTTGAACCTGAGTTACTCTATGCCACGCTCCTGCCTTTTTCCTTCCTATGTCCCTGATTTCCCCAGATCAAGTTCTTGAGGGTGAAGCCAAATCTGTAACAGTTTCTAACCTGCAGTGCCCAGCACAGGACCCAGAGGTAGAAGGTCCTGGATGTCCCACACAGCAAGGGACACAGGAGCAGTTGTTGGTTCATCGTCATGTCCTTTTCCACCATTAACCCTTGGACCATCCCAGCCGGGGCTCCTGCATTGGAAGGCAGATTCTTAACCGCTAAACTGCCAGGGAAGTCCCCAAGTTATTTTTAAATGTCAAGGAGTAAGAAGTCTCAAAATGACCTCCCCCTTGCGGCAAAAAAAAATGTCTAAAGCTAAAGAGTGTGAAATGCTTGGTTTGAAGCCTGGCAGCCAACCTTGTGAGTCAAAAACTGAGAGCTGGAGCAATTTCAAACCGTGTTTGTGGGGAGGGGCCCCCCAAGCCAAGAATGTTGACGGGGCTGGCATGTGTAGGAGTAAAGAGAGACCCACAGAGCAGCTGGAGCAGGGTCGTCCGACAGGCCAACGGGGGAAGTGCCGGCCTCCAGGCCGAGAGCCGAGCCCTGCTTTGCAGAGGACCTGGTGATCCGCCAGGACAGCAGGACAGGCTTGCCTGGCTCTGCCCAACCAGCGAGCATGAGAGCGGGCCTCCGGAACCGTCCAGGGAGTGGGGCTTGCCCCGGATGGGTGCTCATCACTTGGTGAATGAGGTGGCTTTCACTAGTGGACCAAAGGCCGTTACTGAGGTTTCTAGTGAAGCAAAGAAAAGGGGCCCCGAGAAGACTTCACCCGGCTGGAGGCAGACTCTTCCTCTGAGACAGAGCATACGCTGCGATTCTGTCGGAAAACCTTCAGCATGTTCAGGGTCCAGCTTTGCCACTGGTCCAGGTCCATGAGGGCAGCCCGTTCACCACTGGGCTCCTTCAGATGGTATGGAAACGCCTTCGTGAATCCATCCCACAAATGTTAACCAGACACCTAACAGGCGTCAGACCCGAATCTGGGCTCTGGGAACAACAGACACAGAAATCCAGGTAGCTGTGGAGTTTACAAACCAGTGGGAGAAAATAAACAAGCAAATCAGAGGGTAAACAGGGGTGGAAAGTGCTGGTGAAAATAAAGCAAAGAGAACAGAGTCCAAGTAGGAAGGGGCAGCTTTAAATGAGGCCTTCTTCGGGTGGAATGTGGTCAGACCTGAAGAAGGCGGGGGAGGGGCATGAGATGCCTGGGGAGTGTGTCCCAGGCAGAAGGGGTTGGGGGTGTGTGAGATGCCTGGAGAGTGTGTCCCAGGCAGAAGGCATAGATAGGAAGGGCCCCCGAGCAGTCCACGTGGCCAGCACAGTCAGGAAGTACAGAACACAGAGGCTGGTGAGGTCCGAGCCCCCAGCACACAGGCAGCACCATCACACGTGAGGTCTGAGATTCACAGGGCAGGTTGTTGGGCCGAGGGCTTTTCCAGAAGGGATGACATTCGAACAAAACGGTGACTTGATGCACCTTGTTTGTTTTTTATAACTTTATTTATTCATGGCTGCTCTGGGTCTTCATTGCTGCATCAGCTGTCTCTGGTTGTGGTGAGTACGGTGGCTCCTCTCCGGTTGCAGTGCCAGGGTTTGTTATTGCAGTGGCCCTTCTTGTTGCAGAGCACGGGCTTCAGTAGTTGCGGTGCGTGGGCTCGGTAGTTATGGCTCCCGGGCTTAGTTGCTCCACAGCACGTGAGATCTCCCCTCATCAGGAATTGAACTCGAGTCTCCTGCAGGCAGAGTCTTTATCACAGAGCCACCAGGGAGGCCCGCAGCTTGGGTGTTGTCAGATCACTATAGCTGCCCGCTATGCGAGGCCTGGTCAAGGGGCTCTGGGGTTGATCCAGGCAAGGATAACTGTGATTTGGACTAAATAATAGGGGTTGGAGTTTCCAAATACACATTGAAAGCGCAGCCAGTGGGACTTGCCCACGGACTGCGTGAGAAAATGAGAACTCCAGCATTCAGCTTTGACTTGACCGGCTCCATAGAGGGAGCTGCGGGTCCATGAGATGCCGCCAACAATGCAGGCTGGAACCGTGGAAAGTGAGGAATCCAGATCTGAACGTGTTAAGTCTGAGATGTTTGTCTGGAGTCCAAGGGGAGATCAAGTCTGGGGAGGAATGTATAGACATGAATTCCAGGGGAAAGTGGAGCTGGACATGGAAATCTGGGTGTTAGCAATAGATAAGGGTTTCCCTGGTGGCTCAGAAGATGAAGAATCTGCCTGCAGTGTAGGAGACCTGGGTTCGATCCCTGGGTTGGCAAGATCCCCTGGAGAAGGAAATGACAACCCACTCCAGTATTCTTGCCTGGAGAATCCCATGGACCAAGGAGCCTTGTAGTTAATAGTCCATGGGGTCACAAAGAGTCGGACGTGACTAAGTGACTAACAATAGATAGATGGGATTTTAAACAGATGGCAAGAGAGAAGATGACCAAAGGACCAGTCATGAAACAGGGGAGAGAGGTCCAAGGATGAGTTCCAGTCACTCCAAGACTCAGGAATTAAGGGAGTGGGAGAAGGCAGAAAAGATCCTGATATACATTGAGCACAGGGTCCCAGAAATCGAGAGGGGACCAAAGTGTTCCTGGAACAAAGTGACTGGCTGGGTCATTATTCTCCAAGGATGTAAAGACAAAGCTGGTGAGCCAACCCCTGGGTCCACCATGAAGGGGACTTTGTGAGCGGGAGAAGTTCAGGGGTGGCAGAGACGATGAAGCTGGGTATCTGGGAGGAGGTGCTGGGGTTGGAAGAAAAGACAGGAGATGGTTGTCTGGAAGGGCAGGGCCACTGGCTGACGTGCACCCTGGGCCGCTAGGGGTGCCCACTAGAGGTTAAAATTCATAAATGTAACTGGATCTAATGCAGGTCAGCTGCCCAAGCAAAAGAGTATCCAAGAAAAAAAAACTATTGATAGAGGTCAGTCCATCTCATAAGCTCAAGGATGGATGGAAAAGGATGAAGAAGGCTAGACCTTTTGAAAAAGATGAACCTTGATGCTGGGCTTGGCTGTTCACACACATGGACTCTGACTTCATTTTACATGTGATGGACTTCATGATAGGAAGCCCGTCTCAAAATTGACACCAAAAAGAAAAGCCTTAAAACGTACATTTTCTAGGATGAACCTAGAGGACAAAATATCAAGCGGACTGCATGAAGACTGTGCTTTTCGTTGTGGGTCTGTCCCTCCAGGGCCTTCCCTGGTGGCTCAGCAGTGAAAAATCCACCTGCCAATGCAGGACATGTGGGTTCAATCCCTGGGTCGGGAAGATCCCCACGAGGAAGAAATGGCAACTCACTGCAGGATTCTTGCCCGGAGAACCCCATGGACGGAGGAGCCTGGCGGGCTACAGTCCATGGGGTCATGAGAGTCGGATCAAGCAACAGCAGCTGTCCCTCCAGAGCAGGGCTGCCTCAAATGATCTATCTGGCATCTCTGAATCTCAGCACCTTGTCCGAAAAGGAGAATCCACATGTCAGGTAACCAGACCAGCCATCTCTCTGTCCCCCAGGGACCATCCTGGCTTTACCACCAGCCTGGCATGGTGGGTCACTCAACTCCGAGAGTTTGACTGAGAGCAAAACCAGGGCTGGTGAGTGGGTGGGGGTCCATAAGCCCTCAAAAAGTGTTCCTTCAGCCCCTCCACGGTTATTGTGTGCCAGGCCTGCCCGCTCTTCAATGCTTCCTTTCAAACATCTCCTCACTGTGGTTCCCAAACATTCAATGAAACACAGAAAGTATCTTCAGTTTTTCTCAGGGTGAAATGCATTCTATTTATATGACAATCGTTTACTCTAAGATTATAACCTTCGATTTCAGAGCAAAAGCGCCTTTCTTTTATGAAAAGATGATCGTTTCTTCACTGTCCCTTATGTGACAGAGTGTGTGGACATGTTCAGATCTGAGCCCTGACTTCTTCTGGACATGTTACTGTCCCTTGAGACTCAGAGGCGGAAGCCCTGCCCTGGGGACAGTCAGGCAGCTTGGAATCTGTGCTGCCCATCTGCTGGCCCCCAGGGCAGCCCAGCCCGCCTCCAAAAGCCCTCAATCAGGCTAAGGTTTGGTCTCTTAAGGAGCTCCCTGTGGCTCGGCTGGGCTTTTGAACCTTGAGGAGGGTGGGTCAGGTCAGTTTCCATAAAAAGACTTATTGCTTTGAAATTCTGTCTTCTTACAGACCTGGCAAGGGCACATTTACTGGAGTTCATCAGAAGCTTTTAGATCGGGTCCTTTGTCCTATGCTTTTATGTTTTTATGTTTGATTTTTGTTTGTGTGTTTTATTGTTATTTTTTTTTCCACTTTTGTTAGAAAAGTTTGTTAAGTAAATCAAAAAGTATGTTAATTCCTGCATTTAAATAACTGTGAGGTCAGACTAAGGGGAGGAGCCCTCTGAATTCCAGGGGACACTCTTCGGAAGACACAGTCCTCTATCCTCAGCAGCCTTCCAGGACAGCAGAGGAGCAAGAGGGGCTCCCTCGCCCCGGGTGTGGACCAGAGGCCGCACGGGCCCATGGTCCGCACTGAACCTTTTCTTCAGTTTTCAGGTTGGAAGTGCAAGCCAGGCATCTCAGTCTTCTCATCCAGATGAAGGTCAGGGTATATCAGCGATGTGCTCAGGGTCATACAGCTAATAAATGGCTGAGATGTGAAACCAATGAAATCAAGCCCTTCCCGCACAGGGGCTTCTCCTGTGATCCGAGACACATCTTCACCTGGTGGGCTTCCCTGTTCCCTGACATCTGGGTTTATCTCAGGATTTGTTCTTCTCTCAAAGCAAACAGGATGGATGCCAAGCACTCTGGGGGTGGCCAGGGATCAGAGAACACCCTTTCCTTTTTAAAATGTCCTCTAGCGGAACTTACCTTGTGGTCCAGTGGTTAAGACTTCACCTTCCAATGCAGGGGGTGCAGGTTTGATCCCTGATTAGGGAGCTAAGATTCTACATGACTAGTGGCCAAGACAAAACAAAAACAATATTGTAAGAAACTCAATAAAGACCTTAAAAATGGTCCACTTCTGCCATTCTCCCCACCCCTCAAAATAGAAAAATGTCCCCTGGTTTCTCCCATCCAAGTACTAGCCAGGCCCAACCCTGCTTAGCTTCCGAGATTAGATGAGATCAGGCGTGTTCAGGGTGGTATGGCTGTAGACTTGTCTGGCTTCTGATGTGTTCAAAACCCCAGGAGAAAGCATTTCATGTCCAGCCAGTATTTAGGAAGCACACTAGAGTGGCATCCATGGAATGGAGTGGCATCTACAGAGGCAAGACTTTGAGGAGGTTTAGGTGAGTTGTTTTGCAGACACCATGGTCTACTAACTCTAAAACACCATCCATACTGTAGATCATCTCATCGATTGCAAGTCCGCCTAAGAAGGGTCCAACTCTAGTCTGAAAAACGAATTGACCTGAATAGACCATAAGGAGGGCACCAAGTCTGCGATTGCTGCTTTTCCTTAGCCCTCATGCTAACCCTCCCCCTACTATAACCTGGTTTCTGACCTGTCCTGTCCTGGAAGCAGCTGCGTGCCCAGATCACCTCCTGCTATAAACACCGTAACTGTCGTTCTGCTGACCCCCAGCGACCATCCTTCACCCTCTTTGTGCCTGGGCTGAGCCCTCTTCTGGGGACCCCGTGAGGGCACTGGCCTATGTCGCCCTCATTCTAACCGTCAGAGGCTGGAACTCTCACGCCACACATTTTATAGATGAGAAAACAGAGGCTGGGAATGGTTTGCTGAAGCACCTAGAGCCCAGGCTCTGAGCTCAGGGGTTTCTCCCCAAAGCCCACTGGTCAGCGCACAATAAGCCTGCTCGCCTACGTGGAGACCCTTCTTCTCCAGGCACTCTGATGGCCACAGTCCTGCACGTGGCCTTCTCCGTCAGCAGTGAGCTCGACACAACCCCTGGGCATCGTGGGTGCTGGTGGTCTTCCCTTACCCCTTCCTCATTCCATCCTTCGACCCCCTATTCTGGTCTCTGCACAATCCCACGTCTATGTCCAACTCAAATGTCTTTCCGTGTTTCAGAGACTCACTCCCCACAGGCTTCCCAGCCCCTTCTGCAGCCTTCTTATCCTCTTTCATGACATTCCTCTTTCTTGAAGCTTCTCCTTGGCTTGGGCTGCAGTGATGAACATTTACGCAGTCTCCCAGAGGGCCCAGGAGACTACAGAGGAACAAGGTTAGAGAAAGGGAGGTGAGGCTCAGCCCCACGTGTGCGGGCGTGCTAAGTCACTTCGAGTCGTGTCCAACTCTGAGGCTCTGTGGACAGTATCCAGCCAGGCTCTTCTGTCCATGAGATTCTCCAGGCAAGAATACTGGAGTGGGTTGCCATGCTTACCCCTAGGGGATCATCCAGATCCATGGAATCAAACCTGTGTCTTTTGTGTCTCCTGCATTGCGGGCTGGTTCTTTCCCATTAGTGCCCCCTAGGACGCCCACTCATCCCTTGGGAGGTCAGAAAGTGGGCCGTGCACCTTCCCTATGGGGGTGATTGAAGGGTGCTTGTGAGGTGCGTCCTCAGGGTTGTAGGGTGGGGACTGGATGTCAGTGTGGGGCCTTGACACACTCTGGCTCCCTCTGTGTCCTCACAATGGAGCCCTGCCTGGGGTCAGGAAGCTTGTTCTTAACAAGTAGATCGGATGAAGCTGATGAAGTTGGGGCCACATCACAGTTTCTGAAATACGCAGGCCCTGGTCCCTTAGAACTCTGGAAACAGCAGCTCAGAATGATGGGACAGCTTGAACAGGCCCCCAGAGCAGGTGCTTCTTAGGCAGTGTGAGTGAGAGTGGGGGCCGGTCGAGAGGGGGAAGTTGAAGCCGGCTGTCTCAGGCGTCCGGCACTGGAGTCAGGTCCCCGAGCCCTGATTTTCTCATCTGTGGGGCATATGCCATATCCGTCTTGGCAAGTCAGTCACGAACCTGAGAAAGCTTTGCAACCCTCTTGCACCCGGCCACAGACAAGGCCCTTTCAACCTTCCCCCAAAAGAGTGCAAAAGCTCCAGTGCTCCATACATGGTATCTTTGTGAATCAAACTTAAATGATTGATTATGGAGGTCTTTTTGGTTAATAATGTGAGCGGACATTGAAATGTGTGTATGTCTGGATTTGAGAAATAAAATAGGAAAGCCCGTTAGAGGAAAGAAGTAAAGCTTTGTGTTATATGACAATGAGAGAAACAAGAAAAAGCAATGTTTTGCCAAAATCTCTCGCACATGTGAGAAGCCAGGCAGAAGGCCCAAATTGCCATAAAGAATGGGCTTCTCTGGGCGTGTCCGCATACCAAGGGTCTAAGCGCTGCAGGAGCTTGGCCCTGTCAGAGAGGAAGGAGAAAAATCCCTCATCTTGTTTTGGCTTGTGCAACCAGGGAGGGTTGGGAGTTTGGAAAGAAAGACTGTATTTATGTGTGACCTTAACTTGATTTACTGACACTGACAAGCCAGCTTGAGACCGGGAGCCCTGTCTCCCCAGGAGCCCCAGCTCGCCTCTCCTGCTCTGCAGGGACTAAAAAGCCAACACAGCCCTTCACCAACCCTTGAAGGAGGTGGGAGCCCAGCCCGGTGGCTTCACAGGGCTTCCTGCATGCGGGCAAAGGTGCTCCGCCATCAGGGGAGGCGGCCAAGTGGCAGCCGGGGAACCACAGACAAGCCGGCTGCCACCCGGATCTCGCTTCTGAGAAAGTTCAGGAAGTGTGCTTTCCAGGCATGGCCACGTGCGTCACCTCCATCTGAGGAAGGGACTCTGAGCTTGGGAAGACGAGAGACTGGGGAGAGGGTGTCTCTCTCCCCTCCTCCACTTCAGTTCACAGTCTCAGAACCTGCCCTGCCAGGACCTGTCACTGCAACACGAGAGGGAATTTTCAGATCTTCGCCTCCTCATTTCCTGTCGTTTCTGCTGCCGCACGGTTCTCTGGGAAAAAAAAAAAAAAAAAAAATGAGTCTTTTATTCACCTATGCATGCACTTAATCAGAGGTGGATGTGTTCACCCACTCACCTATTTATGTAAACTGGGCCAGGTCTGTGCAGGGCGTGGGGAGCGCAGTGTGAAGCAGAAGGCACCGGTCTACTCCCCCAGGCTCCTCCTTGGCTCAGGGGGTGGCGTCTGGATGGGCAGTGCGCCCCAGAGTTTCACGGGAACCCACAAATCCAAGCCCAGGTGCTGGAGAAAGTGAAAAGCAGACAGCGGCCAGCCCCAGGCAAGGATGGGGCAGCCTGGAGCATCTCTGGACAAATAATAGAAGGCTGGGCGGACGAGGGTGCATTAGGTGTTAGCCCCTTTGTAGATAAGGAAAACAAGCAAATTCTCAATCTTCAGTTTTTGAGTCACTAAACAGATTTTCCCTCAGGGGAGCAAGGCTGCTGATGGACATAAAGCCCGGAAAGTAGCCCGACTGCAAGGACACCGACTCATCAATTTCGGGAAGAAGTTTGGACCCAAGGGATAACCAGCTGGGGAGCAGCCTGAGACGTGCATTTACAGGCGGCTCGGTGGCTCTGCAGAGCCGGGGGGAGGCGGGGGTGGGATGGAGGCAGGGTGTGCTTGTCACACCTCGGGTATCTGTGACCTGACCCAGGACAGGGGTGATGTTGCGCAAAGAAAGAGGAGGAAGGGGAAACCGGCGAGAGGGCAAGAGGACCCCCTGACGGGGCCTGCCACGTCGGGGAGGAAGGAGATGCCGAGTGTTTCTAAGGAGCCTTGGCTATGCTAGTGGAGAGACTTGACAGAGAGGAACCCCCCGGGGAGCTCTACTGGGAACCTCACGGCTGGGCGCCCCAGGGAGAGAGTGGCCAGGCACACACACAGTGCTCCCCTCAAGACATGGCAGCTGGGTGACCCGTAACCACATTCCAGGCAGAGGATGCTCCCTCAGGGAGATCTGAGTGTGAAGCTTCCTTCCAAGGCCACCCTCATGACTCAGGCCCATCCTCGAGCATCAGGGAACGAAGGGGGGCCACGTGGGGAGGTTCAGAGCAGTCATGGAAAGTCAGACTTTTCAGGGGACAGAGAAGCTGGTGATGAGCTCTACGTTGAACACAGTGCTTTTAGGGGGTACCTTTGAGAAGTGCTGGAGGAGGGGCCAGGAGAGCCCTGCTTCTAGAACCCAGAGGACAGGGATGTCCAGACTGGGAAGAGGTCCAGGGAGCGGTCAGCATTGTGGGTGTGCGATGGGGATCGCCATGGGGGAATGTGCACAGTGAGGAGAGGAGAGATCCCCGGGGTTGAGTTGTAAGCACAATTGCCTTTAAAGAGTGAGCAGAAAACAAAGAGGCAAATAAAGAGGGCTTGAGGAGGAGAAAGTACTAGATCAGAAAATACAGCCAGGAAAAAAGCACTATCAAAGGAGGCAAAAGAAACTCTAGATATTGCAAAATCGGTCCAGCGTTCAGAGCAGCCAAGAAAAAAGAGGGTTTCAAAGCCCCTGTTGGGTTTAGATACACAGAGAAACCTCTACCAATTTGGCAAGGATGGAGTCGGTGTGTGGAGAGAAGGGAAGCCCATGAGTGAAGACTAGGGGAGCAGTCAGAGCAGAGTGCAGGACACCACGTAAAAATGCAAGAAAAGGAACCAGAGAGCGGTACCCATGAGGTCCAGAGAGGTTTTTTTCCCCTTTCAAGTTTGCAGAGACTTGAGATATCTGCTAACAGCAGGAAGAGCCAGTGTACAGGAGAAGTCGGAGATTTTGGAAAAGGAACATAAGGAAGAGTGAGGCCACGGAGGCATGCACGCAGGAGGTGAGGTGCAGACCCCAATGGAGCGCCCGCCTCAACCAGGAGCAGACAGGAAAGACGGACGCTTGTGGACTCACACTGTCGGAGTTTGGAGACAAGAGGTGGACAGAATTTTTACCTCTGGTCTCCAAGCTCTGGGAAGTAGGCAAAGTGATCTGCTGACGGTGTGGGTGACAGGTGGCCGGGTCTGCTAGCTGATGAAAGTGGAGACGTTTTTGCACAGTTGTGAGTAAGTGCAGGAGGGGAGCCATCCAGGGAAGCCCGGGAGATGAGCAGCAGCTGTGGACACCAGGAGGATAGCAACCCAGCCTCTGTCTACATTGCAGGCCTGAGACGTGCCCGTGACTGTGCTCTGTGACCACGCTCCTTTCAGTAGTCGTGAGAACTTCAAAAATGCCGAACTCTGCAGGTTATCGTAAAACCTACTATTCAAGTTTGTTACCCTCCCCCCCACCCCCCCACAAAAAGGGGTATGTTGCTATGCTTGTGAACTTGTAGTAGAAGATGGTCTTGAAACTGGCTAAGCTACCTTTCAGCTCTTCTAAGGAAATATCAGTGAGATTTTTGAAGCCCTTTGATAACACATATTGGAAGTCCTACCCTGGAATCTTCCCAGTTTCCAAACCACCCACTTAGTTAACTCCCTCTTAGCACCACACATGGCAGACCCACCACAACCATGACTCTTGGTCCCTTAGTCAACCTAACTTGTATGTGTGACCTCTAAGACAGGTCACGGCCTCTGAGCCCCGTGGAAGGGGGCAGTGCTTTAGGGAGGGCACCTCCCACGTGAAGAGATGCTGTAGATTCATGCTTGTGCTAAGTCATGTCTGACTCTGTGCGACCCCATGGACTGTGGCCCACCAGGCTCCTCTGTCCATGGAATTCCCCAGGCAAGAATACTGGAGTGGTTGCCTTGCCCTCCTCCAGGGGATCTTCCCAACCCAGGTATTGAACCCTCCTCTTCTGCACTGGCAGGCGAATTCTTTTACCACTGAGCCTCCTGGGAAGCCCACTGTAGATTAAGGGATATCATTTAAAGGAATTGAGCCAAAAAATTCTTTACATTTTGCATTTCACTTGTGAAGCATTCCATGTGATTTATTATAGACTGAATTTTCAAAACCGATTATTTGTTCTGACTAATATGCTACTAAATGCAAATTTTCTCCAAGTTTTTTTTTTAATTGTACAAAGTCTTGATATTGCTGTTAGAATATTGAATAGTGGATTATGCAGGGATGTTATTTGAGAACACCTCAGCACAGGATTTCCTTCTATGTTGCAGTAAAAGCAATATTTCAGAGCAATGAGTGCTGATACTTGGTGCTCTCCCTGAAAGAAAGAAAGCTGTCTGTTTTAGAAGCAAGTTGAGACCAGTCACTAACAAGTGTCATTTCCTTTAATGTGATTGTTATGTTTGGCTTCTTTTTGTGGTCATTTTCTATTCATCCAAGAAGGTGGTGTGAGTGTATAGTCAGGGTAACAGGAGGTTTTTTTCCTTTTTTTTTTTTTTTTTTAGGACTCGGGAACTTATTAGAAGGGTCAGAGAAAGGAATAGAAAGAAAAAGAAAGTTTTTATTGATTGATGTAGAATGTTCCACAAGGAATCAATAGACGCCCCTGGAAACACGCGTGTGGTGCAACACAGGACTCCTGGGTGTCCGCTCCCGTTCAGTCTACACCACGGCCGTGGAGGCGGGCTGTCCCCCCCTTACAGATGGGGAGACCAAGGCTCATCCAGCTGGGCTGAACAGCATGTGGAGGCAGAAGCCAGGCTCTCTCTGACACCATGGACTGTGATTTTTCTGGAATAGCTGCTGTCTCCTGCTATTTGTTTCCCTGCTCATTTAATCCCCGATGACCTTGCCAACTAAGAATGACTCCCACTTTTGCAGAAGTGGCCTGAGAAATTCCTTCTCAGTCTTTGATGCTGAGTTAAATCACCACCTTCTCTGGATGCCTTCCTTGGGTGCCTCAGCCTTTCCAGGTTAGGTAGCCTTCATCTTGTACGCGTCAGCCTTAGCCGTGCTGTGTGGAATCCCTAAGCATCTGTGTTGGCCTGTTTTCTACTGTGGGCTGGGTGCTTCCTGTGGACACTTGCACACTCAAAGATTGATGGATGGATGCGTTTATTTTAATATAAATATACAAAACACACAAAATTAAGGATTTGACAAAATTTCTTTATAGATGAATTACTGGAGACCACTATGGGAATGGTTTGTTTAATTATGGCTGAAAAGCACCACAAGAATGACTCTTGGGGTGTCATTTATTCATAAATGCTTCCTCAAGCAAATTCCAGAGTACTCTGGCACTTTAGTAATGGGCCCAGTACTTCTGATTAGCCTTAGCAGGTTACTTTAGGGACTTGGCAGGTTTTATAAGGTGAATCTGAGTAAGCAAAGAACCTATTTCTCATTCCTAAATCATGATAACTTTATTCAGATATGGCTTTCTCTGAAAATCTGTATTGTTTTATGAAAGTTATTTAATTGTGCAGGGCATTCTTATGCTCTGAGAAAACCTGGGTCATTACCTTGAGTTCAGTTCAGTTCAGTTCAGTCACTCAGTTGTGTCTGACTCTTTGCGACCCCATGAATTGCAGCACACCAGGCCTCCCTATCCATCACCAACTCCTGGAGTTCACTCAGACTCACATCCATCGAGTCTGTGATGCCATCCAGCCATCTCATCCTCTGTCGTCCCCTTCTCCTCCTGCCCCCAATGCCTCCCAGCATCAGAGTCTTTTCCAATGAGTCAACTCTTCTCATGAGGTGGCCAAAGTACTGAGTTTCAGCTTTAGCATCATTCCTTCCAAAGAAATCCCAGGGTTGATCTCCTTCAGAATGGACTGGTTGGATCTCCTTGCAGTCCAAGGGACTCTCAAGAGTCTTCTTCAACACCACAGTTCAAACGCATCAATTCTTCGGCGCTCAGCCTTCTTCACAATCCAACTCTCACGTCCATACATGACCACTGGAAAAACCATAGCCTTGACTAGACGGCCCTTAGTAGGCAAAGTAATGTCTCTGCTTTTCAATATGCTGTCTAGGTTGGTCATAACTTTTCTTCCAAGGAGTAAGCGTCTTTTAATTTCATGGCTGCAATCACCATCTGCAGTGATTTTGGAGCCCAGAAAGATAAAGTCTGCCACTGTTGCCACTGTTTCCCCATCTATTTCCCATGAAGGGATGGGACCAGATGCCATGATCTTCGTTTTCTGAATGTTGAGCTTTAAGCCAACTTTTTCACTCTCCTCTTTCACTTTCATCAAGAGGCTTTTTAGTTCCTCTTCACTTTCTGCCATGAGGGTGGTGTCATCTGCATATCTGAGGTTATTGATATTTCTCCCGGCAATCTTGATTCCAGCATACCTGCCAAAACTATCTAAAGGAGGCAAAAAGATGCACCCAATTTTTTAAGACAAAATTCAAAAGAAGTCTGTTCTTCCTTTATCTGTCAAAATTGGCCACCAGGACAATAAAATGCCCCCACCTACCATGTTTGTATTAAATTGAGGAAGTCGAATCAAAGGAAAGACCTGGTGAATCTGCCGCTGGTCTTGGTTTAGCGTGTGTTACACAAGCCCCACTGCCTCCAGATCAAGCCATTCCTGAAGGTGCCCTCGGTTCTGGTTCACCTTCCAGGCTCGTCTGTTCCTCTCCTCCAGGCCTCCTTGGCCACCCTTAGTTTAGTGCCTGTTATGAGGATACAATATCAAGCCTTTAAAGGTCTGAGGAACAGATTCTGGATTCTCCCACGTAAGGTGCCTGTGCCCTTGGGCTCTGATTTCTCTGAAACACTTACTCTACATTGCGTGTGTGGAGAGACCATATGACCCTTCCGGTGTTTGCCTGCTTCTGGAAAACAAACTTCCCTTTTACAGAACTCTCTTATTTCAACATCAAGTATTAAAGCAATACCTACAAATGAGCAGTAATGGCTCATCATCCTGACATGAGAGCTCTTTGACAAAGATGATGACAGCAGATTGGGGTTTCCCTCTCTCCCCTTTTCTGTCTCTCTCTGTCTCTGTGTCCCCCAGCCTCTCTCTCTCTCTACCTCTGTCTTTTTAATCATGATAATGTTTCACAATTTCCACAAGAAACAAACAGGTGCTTCCCTTGTTTTTGCAAAGCAATCACTAAAACAAGCAAGAAGAAAGGAAATAAAGGGATTTATTTCACATTCCCTAGGCGTTCACCAATAAGATGGACATCAGCACAGTTAAGAAAAACAGTTTTTTTAAGCAGGCTTGTTAAACACACGGGCTTCTCTGATGGCTCAGCAGCAAAGAACCCACCTGCAATGCAGGAGACATGGGTTTGATCCCTGGGTCAGGAAGATCCCCTTGAGAAGGACATGGCAACCGACTCCAGTATCCTGGCCTGGAGAATCCCATGGGTTATAGTCCATAGGGTTGCAAAGGGTCAGACACGACTTATCAACTAACAACAACGACAAAGGACACACAAACACAAGAAATGAAAAGCGCTCCTGCTCAGCAGTGGGCGTTTTGGCCTAAGATGTGCTGTGAAACATCACCGCTCTGGTTGTCCCGGCAAAGGCTTTAGAGAATCCTAACTAAAATTCCTCCGGAGGCTCAGCTCTGGATTTTCACGGAGACACTGGACAACCCGTTGGGAGCACTGCCACGGCCAGGAAGGCAACACCGAGCTTGGTAACAAGATTTTAGCTGCTCCAGTTTCCCAGGACAACAGCCCACACCTTCCAGTGGCTGCATCGATTTCCAAAGTGTTCACCCTAGTTATGAAGTTCACTAGGACTCCATGAAAATGCACCAAGTCAAAGCCATCCTCTTATTTTATGACATTCTCCATTCACCAGTGGAAAAGAAATGGAAAATAGTGAATAAAAGAAAATGCAAAATCCACACAAGATGGAGAGAGAACCCACTGCCTAAGACGACATCTCCTGGATCTCCAGTCCAGGGCACTTACATGTTCTTTCACTGGGTCTTGCTTTGGGGGCTCACCAAGAAGCACAGCACCTGTTCCTTGTGGGTAGTGAGCACTGAGTTTCTCCTGGCCCTCTCAGAGGCCCTCTGCTGACTGGAATTGGTGGTATTGGAGCTGTATTTACAACTGGGTCAAGTGACTGCAGTGAAGTGAACACAAATTACAGAGCTATTTGCACTCCGATAAAACCCGGGTCATCAGCATACATCAGCCTGCCCTCCAAGAGGAAGATCCACATGGAAACATGGGTGGCATAGCTGACATGACAGCCCAGACTCAGATCCGGGAGATTACCACAACTTGCTGTGCGGTTGATCCCTGGCATAGCTGGGCGGGATCCCTTCCAGCAGACCCTGGTTAACACTTAGTCCCAGAGCCTGGGTCCCTGCTGCAGGCTCCGGGCCAAACTGTCCTTTGTAACAGCTGAGAAGCAGCAAGGTCCTCCCTCCTCCAGGGCTGGCTGGAGGAGTAGGCCTTGTTAGCCCACAGCAGAGCATTCTAAAGCCCCGGGGGTCTCAGGCTGGGAGTGGGAGGGCGAAGGTCAGCACAAGAATAAGCCCAGCAGGGTCATTACAGAAGCAGAAGCACTGGGTTCCCATGGACCTGCCTGTGGCTTAGACTTCACACCTCTCCCCTCGGCTTACCCCTTCCCACATTCATGTGCCCTGTGAAAGGCTTGCAGAAGACTCCCTGTCACTGTAGGATACTCCATTTGGTTTTTCCTCTCACCTTCTTGAGACCTGCTTACAGATCAACACGGGCTTCCCATGGCCTCCCAGATCAAGCCGTTCCTGAAGGTGCCTCAGCTGTGGCCCACCTTCTGGGGTCATCTGGTTCTCTCTTCCATGCCAGAGCCGCACCGATCTGCCTGCCCATCCTACCACGGAGGTCCTCCTGCTGAGAGCATTCTTTCCCCTCACCCTCCAGAGAATGCCCCCTCTTTCAGGGATCCAGCACTCCTTGTGTCATATCGCTAAGACTGCAGTAATGAAGCACCCAGACTAGGAGGCTTAAACCTCTGGAAACTAAGGCCTGAGATCCATTGCCTGAGGTGGAGCCGACGTGATAATATAGAAATAAAGTGCACAATAAATGCAATGCACTTGAATCATCCCAAAGCCATGCCCACCCCCACCCTCCCACCACGGGAAAATTGTCTTCCATGAATCCAGTCCCTGGTGCCCGAAAGGTTGGGGACCTCTGCTTAAACAGCAGGGATGTGCTGTCTTGTGGTTTGAAGACTGGAAGTCTGAGATCAAGGTGTAGGGAGGCTGGTTCATTCTGAAGCTGTGATGAGGGTTCTGACTCATCTCCCTCTTCTGGCTCCTGGTGGTTTGCTGCCAATCCCTATATTCCTTGACTGGTAGAAGCATCACCTGACTCTGCCTTCATCCTCACCTTCTCCCCACGTGCCTGTATCCAAACCCCCCTCTTTTTTATAAAGACAGCCATATTGAGTGAAGCCCGCCCTAATGATCTTATTCTAACCTGATCATCTGTCGGGATTCTCTTTTTAAATGAATTCAGTCATGGATACTGGATGAGGGGGAGGGAAGGGGTAGGTAAGATTTTTACATCATTCTGGGAACACAACCAGCCCATTAACCCCCTCTCTGCATTTCACTCCCTGCCCCCATCCCAACCAGAGCCCCTCCTTGCTGTGGCCTGCGGACCCCCATAAATACTTCATCTAAACCTAGGCTCTCAGAAGGTGGGGTAATCTCACTTCCCGATTCCTGCCCCACTTTCCTGAGTTCCTTGAGGACAGAAGGGTGAGGATGTCTTTAGTCTGAGACCTGCACTGGGCAGGGACCAAAAAAAAAAAAAAAAATAGTTGTCAGCTTGACAAGCTGTTCCAAGTCCTCCTAATCTTCAAATAGGTGAGTGCGGGCTCTGCTCTGAGGTTGTGAATTTCCCTGTGCATGGAGACTCCCTGTCCCTTGCGTCTTTCTCTCAATGGGGCCTGGAGGAAGCCAGGAACACCGGCTTAACCCCATCAGGATGCCCACAAGGATGCTGGCTCTGCCTGGATGCTTGGTCAGGAGGGGCGCTCGGAGGGGACAGGCCTGATGGTTTCAGGACCACATCTGCACCTTTCAGAGGAAGAGACAGAGGCCTGGTTTCTCCCTAAATCCAATCACCTCTGAGAATAGAATTTTCCTTTCTGGAGCCTCCTAGTAAGTGTCATTTGAGAACGCACAGTTGGTATTTCTCTAAATATATGTGGGCTGCTAATCTCTTGATCCTCGAAGGGAATCTTTTAGTAAATATTTTTAGCATTTAAATGAAAGTAGTAAGTGTCATTAACTAATTTTAGGCCATCCCTCACGAATAAAGCACAGAACTCTTTGGAGAACAGAGTTTCCTGACTGTCTTGAAGTAGCTGATTCTTTTCAACAACGACTGCTTTCAAGTTTCAAGGTGTGCTGGGGACCACTGCAAAGCAAACATCCAGCATTGTATCCCTGTAGCAGCACCTTCTAATCGCCTAGACAGGACACAAAGGAAGCAATCTCTCTCCTTATCAAGAGAGGAAGACGCCACAAACGTGCAGGCCCGGTCACCGTGGTTTAGGAATCTTCCCTCTGGGTCATGGAAGACTTGATTTCCTGTCCACTGTGCCTGCACCTTTCCTGGGGCTAAACTCTCCTGGGAAAAGCCAGGCCTGGGAAAGGAAAAAAAGGCTGAGATTCCCTCTGTGATTGTTGTTGTTTTCAAGTAGCAGCTTTATTGAGGTGTAATTAACATACCTTAGCGTCCTGAAATGTACAAGTCAGTGGTTTCCACAGAGCTGTGCCAATACCATCCCTGCCTAATTCCAGCACATGTTCATCCCCTCCAGAAGAAATCCCATCAGGAGTCACCCCATCCCCATCCCTGGCAACCACTTTCTACTTTCTGTGGATAAAGAGGAAGATTAGCTTTGGGGATCAGCTTGTATATTTAATGCTTTGCTCAGTGAGCAAGGGCAAAATGCAAAGAGCCAACAGTAACTCGGTTTAATTTTCTAGGGAACTCGTTCTATGTCATTAAAAGGAAAATTGTGACTTTTCATTAGGATGGATGGATTTATTGAGTCTGCGTCCCGGTGAGACAGAAAGGAGAGACGGAAGTAGCAGGAAGCTTGGACTCACCCTCCTCACTCTGTCGGGGTGTGATCTGGCCTCGTGCAGATGGGACCTCGTAGAAGTTGGGAGAATCCAAGACTGACCAGAAATGAGCACTCAGGACGTCTCGGATCTCATGCTCAGAGCCATCAAGTTACCAAGAGACTCTGCAGATTGTGGGGTGGCTCTGGGTCCGCAGCTCCTCCATCAAACCTCCCAGGCTCTGAGCCCAGCTGATTCCCAGCTCAGGGATAACAGAGCTTGGGTGGACCAGTCCCAACGGGTGAGCTGGAGGCCAGACCTGAATGTCTAGCTTCTTTGGGCATCCCTCCCCTCTTTTATGGGCTTTCCAGGTGGCCCTAGTGGTAAAGAACCCACCTGCCAAGGCAGGAGACCTAAGAGAAGAGGGTTCAGTCCCTGGATTGGGAAGAGCCCCTGGAGGAGGGCATGGCAACCCACTCCAATATTCTTGCACGGACAGGGGAGCCTTGCAGGCTATGGCCCACAGGGTTGCAAAGCATCAGACACAACTGAAGTGACTTAGAATGCATGCATGCCCCCATTTTGTGTTGAATGAAGTCAGTCACTGAATAAATGCTTTCTGACGATGGCCTTGGCAGATAAATCCATCACTCAGAGGGGCTGGATTGAATGCAGACACTCATAAACCCACGTGTTTACTCAGCATATGTTGACGATTGTCATGGAAATCATATCCACACCAAACTCTGCAAGAGAAGACTCCCCTGGACGCTGGATGCTGGGCGCGCTTCTCAGCAGTTCAGGGTCACTTTGGAATACGTGCCGAGGGGCCGGAAGAGAGGGCACACTGACAAACAGCCACATTAGGAGTGAAATCTGACGCATCCAGGAACCGAGGACGGAAGGAAGAACAGGCTTGAAGCAGGAATAAATTGTTTCTACTGAGCTGTTGAGCTCTGCGGCTACCTACCCCTAGCCATACATGTATGTGCAAGTACACACACACACGTGCACACATGTGGCTGCACATACACCCCTAATGAGAAAACTTCTTAATCACTGAGCACTCACTCTTGGTCAGGTGCTCTTCCCACAGTTTTATGTGCGTCTTTCCCTTTGTCTTTCCATAACTCAGCAAGATATAGATGTAGTTAGCCCCCTTTTCCTCCAGGAAATGAAGAAGTTTCAAATATTATGGTGTGTGTTAGTTGCTTCAGTTGCGTCTGACTCTGCGACCTCACGGACTGTAGCCCTCAGGGCTCCTCTGTCCACGGAGATTCTCCAGGCAAGAATACTGGGAGGGGATTTCCTTGCCCTCCTTTAGGGGATCTTCCCCACCCAGGAATCGAACCTGCGTCTTAGGTCTCCTGCATTGGCAGCCAGGTTCTCTACCATTAGCGCCACCTGGGAAGCCCCTGGACTACCACAGAGCCTGGAAAACTAGAAAGCAGGGATCCCCTGATGCTGAGCTCGGGTTCCCATCCAGGAAGCCAGGTTGGGGCCCTGGAGCCAGCTTTCGGTACAGGGGGTGGTTGGACAGGTGACCGTGAGAAGGATGTTCAGCCAGGTGGGAGGGACAGAGGGAACAGGGCCAGGGGCGGGGCCGGGGGTGGTGGGACAGGAAGGGGAGGCAGCGCATGGCAGGGCGTGACTTCCGGCCCAGATCTGTTCACACAAAGGCCTTGGGCTTAAATCCCACAGTACTTCCTACAAGCTGCAGAAACTGTACAGTTCTCATCTCTCGGAGGCCTTTATAGGATTCGGCACATCAAAGGCTTTGAAAACCCAGCAATCCCCAGGCAGGGGGATAGACAGGGCTTCCCTGTGGTGGCCAGGAGCTAATCCTCCTGTAAGACAGGCACATCCCAGGGCCCTTGTCCAGAGGAGCTCCGTGCCCACGACCGGGGCGTCGGGGGAGGAGCGGGGGTGGGGCAGCCCCGGGCTGGCTCAGGGAACCTGGACTGAGACCTGGGAGGGAGTGAGTCAGTCTGCCTCGGAGCTCAAGCTGGAGGAAAGCAAGATGAGAGTCTTCAAGGAATAAAAGAGCGCTTGTGGGGGGATTGCAGCTGGATCAAGCAATTTCCAAAGAAGAGGAAAAATTGGCAGAAAGCAGCAATTTTTTTTCCATTTGCTCCTTGGAAGGAAAGCGATGACAGACCTAGATAGTGCAATAAAAAGCAGAGATATCACTTTGACGACAAAGGTCCGAATAGTTTTTCCAGTAGTTATGTACAGATGTGAGAATTGGACCATAGAGAAGGGTGAGTTCTGAAGAACTGATGGTTTCAAACTGTGGTGCTGGAGAAGACCCTTGAGAGTTCCGTGGACTGCAAGAAGGTCAAACCAGTCAATCCTAAAGGAAATCAACCCTGAATATTCATTGGAAGGACTGATGTGAAACTCCAATACTTTGGCCACCTGATGTGACGAACCAGCTCATTGGAAAAGACCCTGATGATGGGAAAGACTGAAGGCAGGAGGAGAAGGGGACGACAGAGGATGAGATGATTGGATGGTATCACCAACTCAGTGGACATGAATTTGAACAAACTCTAGGAGATAGTGAAGGACAGGGAAGCCTGGCGTGCTGCAGTTCACAGGGTTACAAAGAGTCAGACACAACTTAGTGACTGAAAAACAACAAAAAACACTTTTAAAAATCCAATCTGCTGCTCACTTCAACCAGTATCCTTAGGGGTGCGCAGCTAAAGGCAGGGACTTTGGACCCAAAAGTTTGGATTTGAGTTTTCACATCACTGCTCACCAGTTGTGTGACTCTGGCAAAGTTAACAAACCTCTCTGAGCTTCAGTTTTCTCACCTGTCACACGTGGTTGATGCCAACAGTGTTGTGAGCCTCCAAAACCTTACACGTGTGAAGTGAGGACCACAGTCCAGAAGGTATAGGGAGCCCCTGCAGAGACTAATTCTCCTTCCACAGCCACGGTGGCTTCCCAGGGTGCCCAGCAAAGCTCCCCCGGCTGCTCACATACCCTGGGTTCTTAAAACAGGAGGTGATTCTTCAAAGGACAGGTGAAAGCATGTCAATAAATGTGGGAAAACTGGGTAGTTTTTAGGAGTTTCTCAGTGTGAATCTCGGAGAAGGCAATGGCAACCCACTCCAGTACTCTTGCTTGGAAAATCCCATGGAAGGAGGAGCCTGGTAGGCTGCAGTCCATGGGGTCACTAAGAGTTGGACACGACTTAGCGACTTCATTTTCACTTTTCACTTTAATGCACTGGAGAAGGAAATGGCAACCCACTCCAGTGTTCTTGCTTAGAGAATCCCAGGGACGGGGGAGCCTCGTGGGCTGCCGTCTATGGGGTCGCACAGAGTCGGACACAACTGAAGCGATTTAGCAGCAGCAGCAGCAGTGTGAATCTATGGAAGGGTGCAGGACGAAGGGAGTGCACCCTGGAGACAGCTTCTGAGACACTGACCCTCTGGAACCCATGTCAAATGAGCAACACCGAACTGCTCCTCCAAAGGGAGCGCGGAGCGCAGGGCGAGCACCACCACTCAGGTCACTGTTAATAAGAAAGGATATATACGTGCTATGTCACTTCTGACTCTTTACGACTCCATGGACTGTAGCCCACCAGGCTCCTCTGTCCATGGGATTCTCCAGGCAACAATATTGGAGTGGGTTGCTGTGCCCTCCTGCAGGGGATCTTCCCAACCTAGGGATCAAACCTGCGTCTCTTATGTTTTCTTTATTGGCAGGCAGGTTCTACACATCTAGTGCCACCTGGGAAGCCCAAGAAGAAAGGTACCCGTCCTCGAACTGGTCTGTCCCTCATCACCCTTTCACAGATTCTACAGATGATGTTGAAGCCAGTAGTCACATGTGCCTGATGCTGTGATTATAAAAGAAGGATCATCTGGATGACTTTTTTTTTTTTTCTTTTTGTGCCACATATAGTCTTACAAGTCCTTCCTGGTGACTTCCTGGTGACTCCTGGTAAAGAATCTGCCTCCAATGCAGGAGACCCGGGTTAGATCCCTGGGTCGGGAAGATCCCCTGGAGGAGGGAATGGCAACCCACTCCAGTATTCTTGCCTGGAGAGTCTCACAGACAGAGGAGCCTGGTGGGCTATGGTCCATGGGATTGTAAAGAGTCAGACAGGACTGAGCGACTATTACACACAGTCTTACAGGGGAGAGTCTACATCACTGTTAACTTAACAGTAATTGACAAGAAGAGATTTAACGTAATTGACAAGAAAATGAAATCACCACCTTTGGGTATTCTCCAAAATGTTTAACTTGAATCCCTCAGACGTTTAGTTAGATGGAGATAAGCACTGCCCACCCGAAATACCCCGCCCCTCGCACCAGATAGTGCAGGAGAAGAGGGGGTGCTCTGCACTCCAGGAGACTGGGGGCAACCAGGCTACCCTGGTGTTTCTGGACGGAGGCCACTGGGCTCACACTGAGACAATGGGGGAACAGTCAGAACTGGGTACCCAGTTTAATTCCAGCCCCTAAAGCCATGTATGTGCATTTCAAGTCAGCAAAATGAAACCTGACTTAAAATACTGTCTGAGCTGTGTGGGGAGTTGGCCCCAAGAGTTGAGATGAGAGAAAGGATGGGGAGGAGACAGAACAGACGAGGCATCAGCTGACTTGAGGAGGTCAGTGGGAGCTGGTATGTGAGCAGGGCCTGGAGGGTAGCTGGGTCCCGTCCGGAGGAGGATTTCATTCAGCTTGAACACAGTTGAGTGAAAGGTCCTGAGCCCAACATCCATGGGCAGGATTGTTTAGGGGGAAACCACCAAGTACAGTGGCCAGCTGGTAAGAACGGGTAAAACATAGAGAGTCACTCATGATCAAATCTGCTTTTCCCCTTCATCAAAAATACTCCACCAGAGAGAAACGAAGCCAGGTAACCTTGTGGCTATGAGCACATACTCTGGTTTGCAAACACCTGCTTTTGAATCTCTTTTCTGGCACCCACTGCGGAGTAATCTTGGGGGAGTTCCTTACCCTCTCTGTGCCCCAGTTTACTTGAGTAAAAACCGCAAGTGATAATAGCAATGCTTAGGTAATTAGGTTGCTGTATTATATGACTTGGGCTTCCCAGGTGGCTCAGTGGGAAAAGAACCTGCCTGCAATGCAGGAGATGCTGAAGATATGGGTTCGATTCCTGGGTCAGGAAGATTTCCCTGAAGGAGCATATGGCAACCCACTCCAGTATTCTCACCTGGAGAATCCCACGGACAGAGGATGGGCTACAATCCGTAGGTGTCGAAGTGTCAGACGCAACTGAAGCAACTGAACACAGTGTAGCATCACATGACTTACTCTTTGCAGAGCTTAGAACAGTCCTGGAGACACATAAATTCTAAAGTAACCTGTAAAAGCCTTGGGTTTAAAATAAATTTTAAAAAAATCACACTGGCTCTAACTTCAAACTCATGTAAATACTGAAAAGCAGTCCCGTGTTTAAGACTCTGCACTTCCAATGCAAGGGGTGAGGGCTAAATCTCTGATGGGGGAAATAAGATCTCACATGCTGCTTACACACAAGACAAAAAAATACAAAGGGATAGACAGTATATTTATAATGGCTAAATCTGGACTGTGGAATCACATGAAAATATTTTCGTCTCTTTGTTATGCTTGTATATGCTTTCCACAAATCGTTTGCTGCAATTAAGAAGTGGGTTTCTATAACAGAAGCAAAGCAATGCAAATGATATTAGAATATTTAACCATGAGGAATAATACATTCTTTGCTTATATAGTATTTAAAGACGTAGAAGCAATGTGCATATAATCTCTTATGTGATTCTCCCTGTCATTATCCTCATTATTACAAAGGAAACAGTGAGCTAAGGGTCTGAAGGGTTAAATTACTTTCCGAGGTCTTGGAGTCAGCATTAGAGTCAGCCTCCGGCTCCACGGACAAAAGCTTTCTCCCCTTTGCTTCTTATTTGCAATGAAAAATAGAGAAACACAACCGACAGGCCTTCTTAGCGATATTTCAGAGCTCCTTGTCGCTACCTGCAGTATGCCATTATCTGCAGGAACACTTGGAATTCATAAGCCCCTATTCTAGGAGGAGTGTTTTGGAGGAAGCCAGCCCAGTCCTCCGCTTTCTTATGCACGCTTCCTCCCTGACTCTGAAAGCCATGACAAAGCAGGCAGGGCCTGGACTGGCAGGGGTCCTCTGGGCCCATTCAAATGCCTCCGGCCCGGTTTTCAGGTTTTCATCTCAGAAGGTCAGCACTGTGTGGGGAAAAGGCCCGGATCACAACGGGGCAACTCCTCCAAGGTGAACTCCACCCATCCCACAACCTGGTCCCAAGAAGCCGTGTTTTCTTTCTCTGAAGCTGCTTTGTGTTCCGAGGCTGCCTCTCCCTGGCTTTAGGAGAGAAGCTGGGAGAGGGCTTGGTTAATGAGTGGCGGCTGCTCCATCAGGCGCTCTGGCACCCACCTTGATGAGTTGGAGCGACTCTGCTGGTGGTGACCCAGCCCGCATTGCCCAGAGGAGAGGCTCAGACCCACTGACCCCTTTGATTCTGGCAGGGTGACCCTGCTGCCCTCCATTTCCCTTGAAGTTTTGCTGGTTTGATACACTTTCCCCCTAAACTGTTGCTTTCTGCCCAGCATCCCTTGATTGACTCTATTGTTGCATATTGCCAGTGTGGAATTTCTCTGGATGTTTGCAGCAGAGTGGGACAGGAGCTATAAAAAATGAAAAGACTGAAGACTCCTGGGGAGAAGAGTGATTTCTAAGACTTTTAAACATATCATCAACACAAAGACATTGTTAAAATGGAGTGGGGAGGGAGGTAAAACTATAACCAAACAATTTGTTTTCTCCCCAAATCGCAGGAATACTCTTTCCCACTCTCTGCCAGGCTGTTTGGAGAAGGCAATGGCAACCCACTCCAGTACTCTTGCCTGAAAATCCCACGGATGGAGGAGCCTGGTAGGCTGCAGTCCATGGGGTCGCTAAGAGTCAGGCACGACTGAGCGACTTCACTTTCAGTTTTCACTTTCATGCATTGGAGAAGGAAATGGCAACCCACTCCAGTGTTCTTGCCTGGAGAATCCCAGGGACGGGGGAGCCTGGTGGGCTGCCGTCTGTGGGGTCGCACAGAGTCGGACACGACTGAAGCGACTTAGCAGCAGCAGCAGCAGCAGCAGCATCAGCAGCAGCCAGGCTGTGGGGTTACTTCCACCACTCAGCTCCTCCAGCACCAACCCCGTCACTGCAGGACCATGGGCTGATGAAACTGTAGCAAACCTGAGGCCAGGGAGAAAGGTCTTTTCATTCACATTAACCCTTTTCTCTTTTAGGACTGAGCAAAGAACCCACCTGCCAATCAGGAGACACAAGAAGTGCAGGTTTGATCCCTGAGTCGGGAACATTCCCTGGAGGAGGAAATGGCAACCTGCTCCGGTATTCTTGCCTGAAAACTCCCACGGACAGCAGAGCCTGGTGGACTAAAGTCCAAAGTCAGGCACAACTGAGCAATTAAGAAGGCACTACCGGGCATCAGGCTATTTAAATGCTTTGCATTCATTATCTTCTTTAATCCCTATAAGAAGCTTTGACATGAGGACCGTTACTCTCTTTTCACAGATAAAGAAACTGAGTCAGAGGGGTGTTAAGTGACTTGTCAGGGGGCCAAGCCGTACAGCCTGAATGCAAGCCAGATTCAGATTCTTAAATGTCAGAGCCGTTATTCTAAGTCCCAACACCACATAGAACCACAGAAGACCGTGGGGCCAGAGCGGTTGGGGGATCACCAGGGACCACACGGTGGGAGAGTAGTTGACCGAGCAGCAGAACTCAGGCCCCCCAAGTTCAGCATAACACCATTCGCCTGCATGCGGTGCACCCGTGCACTGTCTCTCTCTCTTACACACACACACACACACACACACACTCACTCATTCACCAAATCCTTTCCTTCATTGGACTCAACGTGTAATCAACACTACTTGTTCAAAGTTCATCGGATCATTTGTGAATAACCATTTGACCAGAACCTACACAAGTCCGTGCGGTATAGACGGATGTGTTGACGGGCTAGAAGAAGTGGGAGGGATGCAGGAATCCAGTGCTGAGCTCCAGTCCTCTGGGAGGCCGGATGCACAGTGCTGAGCATGCTAGGTGAGTGACACAGCCGTAAACACAGGGGACACGAACCCATAATCAGTGGAAGCCAATGTATAAACACATGAGCACCACTGATAAATGCAGTTCGGAGGGGCAAAGTCCATGGGGTAACAGTCCCCCAGAGGGCACACGGGCTGGCCACAGGGGTCAGCAGGGAGCCATCCGGATGAGCTATCACAGCAGGACTGCTGATGGCTGGGTGGTCTGCCCAGCAGGCCGGTGAGGGGTGGAGGGGTACACCTTGAGGGCCAGGAGCCCCAAGGCGTGGGCCTCGCCTGGGGCCTGGGCACAGTGCAGTCAGAACAGGATGGGCAGGGCCTCTAGGAGGCAGCTGATGTCACAGCTGGGTAGCAGCCTCTAGAGTCAGAGCTCACACCAGCCACGCATCCTGCTTGCCTGTAATAAACATCACGGAAAGCTGACTTTACAGGGCCATTCTCAGAGTTGACCTAATCAGATAACCTCAATTACAGATTCATATTTAAGAGTAGAGTCAGGGGTTTCCAAGGGAGCACTAGAGGTAAAGAATCTATCTGCCAATGCAGGAAACATGGGTTCAATCCCTGGGTTGGGAAGTTCTCCTGGAGAAGGAAATGTCAACCTGCTCCAGTATTCTTGCCTGGAAAACCCCAAGGACAGAGGAGCCTGGTGGGCTACAGTTCATGGGCCTGCAGAGGCCCATGACCTCTGCAGAGGTGGACACAACTGACCACATCTGAGAGGGCTGTCTACGTGTTTAATGAACAGGAGAGAAGGCACAGGGAAAGAAGCAAGGCCAGAGACAGCTGATTGTGAAGAGTCATTTAGTAGCTGAGTTTCTTCAAACTAGCTGCTTAACTTTTCTGTTCCTTGATTTCTTTCCTTACTTAAGATGGGAATATTCATGTTACGCTCACAGAAGAACATTGTGGGGCAACATGAGACAGTGAAACTTTTACAGAATGATTAGCCTGTAAGAGGTACTGAAGATATATTCTAATATAATAAATTAGGTATATTAATAAAAATCTAATAAATATGTATCTAATCAATATATGTAAATCTGAAATTCAATAAACTTTACAACACAATTATTTTAAAGTGGTAACTGTTATATTTTATCTAATAAAGTCACTTCAAGTAATTTTTTTTTTCCCTTTTGGGATCTTCAAATTCCATGTAAATTTCATGAGACATCCCCATGGTAGGAAGGGGGATTTAAAAGGGTAATGGTTTGTAAAGGCGATTTAATTCAGCATACCCATAAGTATAAAATCACCTTGTCTATTTGGCTTCAAAAGCTATGGTTTTTCCAGAAGTCATATACAGATGTGACAGTTGGACCATAAGGAAGGGTGAGAGCTGGAAAATTAGTGCTTTTGAATTGTGCTGCTGAAGAAGACTCTTGAGACTCTCTTGGACTGCAATGAGATCAAACCAGTCAATCCTAAAGGAAATTAATCCTGAATAGTCATTGGAAGGACTGACATTGAAGCTGAAGCTCCAATATTTTGCTCACCTGATGCAAAGAGCCAAATCACTGAAAAAGACCCTGATGCTGGCAAAGATTGAAAGCAAAAGGAGATGGGGGTGGCAGAGGATGAGATGGTTAAATAGCATCACTGAATCAATGGACATTGATTTCAACAAACTCTGGGAGATAGTGGAGGTTAGAGGAACTGGCATGCTGAATTCCATGGGGTCACAAAGAACTGGACACAACATAATGACTGAATAACAACAATACTATGTGCACCAGTGATTTAAACAATATATAATAGAAAATTTCCCACATATAGAAAAAGAGATACAACAAACCTTATGTTTCCACTTTAATAATACATAATTCATAGCCACTCTTTTCATTAATAACTCATCTAATAGATTATTATTTTATTGAATAGCAGTTGCTTTACAATGTTGTGTTGCTGCTGCTGCTGCTGCTGCTAAGTCGCTTCAGTCATGTCCAACTCTGTGAGACCCCATAGACGGCAGCCCACCAGGCTTCCCCGTCCCAGGGATTCTCCAGGCAAGAACACTGGAGTGGGCTGCCATTTCCTTCTCCAACGCATGAAAGTGAAAAGTGAAAGTGAAGTCGCTCAGTCATGTCCAACTCCTAGCGACCCCGTGGACTGCAGCCTACCAGGCTCCTCCATCTATGGATTCCAGGCAAGAGTACTGGAGTGGGGTGCCTTTGCCTTCTCTGACAATGTTGTGTTAGCTCCTGCTATATAGCAAAGTGATTCAGCTATATATATATACACATGTAGATAATACATATCAGTCAGTCAGTTCAGTCGCTAAGTCACGTCCAACTCTTTGTGTCCCCATGGACTGCAGCAAGCCAGGCTTTCCTGTCCATCACCGACTCTTGGAGTTTGCTCAAACTCATGTCCATAGAGTTGGTGACACCATCCAACCATCTCATCCGCTGTTGTCCACTTCTCGTCCTGCCTTCAATCTTTCCCAGCATCAGGGTCTTCTCAAATGAGTCAGCTCTTCACATCAGGTAGCCAAAGTATTGGAGTTTCAGCTTCAGCGCCAGTCCTTCCAATGAATATTCAGGACAGATCCCACTTTAATAATCCATTATTCAGAGCCATTTTTTTCATTAATAACTCATCTAATAGATTACCATTTTATTGAATTACAGTTGATTTACAGTGTTGGGTTAGTTCCTGCTATATAGCAAAGTGACTCAGTTACACATATATACATGTAGATAATATATATAGAGAGAGATTCTTTTTCAGTTTTCCATTACAGTTTATTATAATTTTGAAGATGGTTTCCTGTGCTATACACTAGGACCTTGTTGTTTATCTACTAGATTATTTGGAAGCAAATCCCAACATTATATCAGTCCTGTGATTTTTAATTGTTTCTGTTTATATGTTTCTAGGCACCCCACTCCACTACTCTTGCCTGGAAAATCCCATGGACGGAGGAGCCTGGTAGGCTGCAGTCCATGGGGTCACTAAGAGTCAGGCACGACTGAGCGACTTCGCTTTTACTTTTCACTTTCATGCATTGGAGAAGGAAATGGCAACCCACTCCAGTATTCTTGCCTGGAGAATCCCAGAGACAGGAGCCTAGTGGGCTGCCGTCTATGGGGTCGCACAGAGTCGGACACGACTGAAGCAACTTAGCAGCAGCAGCAGCAGCAGCAGTATAATAGAAGACCTTAGTAACTAGTGATTTTCTTGAATTAATTTACATTCCGTTACATTGTGAAGCACAGATTTGATACGATTTCCCATCTTTCCACAAGATGGATCACCAGCAGCCCTCCTCCCCTTACTCACTAATGAATTAATAGTAGTATATTAATAGCAGTAATGAGGACTATTATTTATTGAATATCCATTCTATACCAGCACTGGTCCACACCAAATAGTTTCCAGAAAAATAAAACCTAGACAGATGAACTACTTTGCCCCATCTTAGGGAACCGGTCGCTGTCTAAAGGGGCTTCACAGATGGCCCTAGCGGTGAAGAATCCACCTGCCAGTACAGAGGACGTAGACTGGGTCCCTGGGTTGGGAAGAGCCGCTGGAGGAGGAAATAACACCCCGCTCCAGAATTCTTGCCTGGGTAATCCCATGGGCAGAGGAGGCTGGCAGACTGCAGTCCCTGGGTACGCAGAGTCAGACACCACTGAGCAACTGAGCAGAAGCGTGGGCTTGAGAGCTGTCTGAATGGAGATTTGATCTCAGGTCTTTAGAAATCTAAGCTTGCAGTTGTCTCATTGGGAAAACTATTACTGAGACTGTGTGTTTCCTTAGATGCATCTCCATGTGTGTCTTGATAATATTTAAAATGTGAATCAGTGCAGTGTTACCATGCCTTTTGACCTCATCATCCTTTCCATTCAAATGAGACATGAACTTTCACAGGTAAGTTGTTATGATAGAAACGGGAAGAAAGAACACAGCAGTGAGTCCCGGGCTTCTGGGTGTAAAGAGAGATATGTGTGAACACTTGCAGGGTTAATGTGCACTGTAAACCACTCACCAACACCCAGCCCCTGATTGATAAGAGACTGGGGTGAGTAAGTTGCAACATTTCCCTGTAACCCCCAGGGAGCTGTGAGCCCATGGAGAAGTGGAGCTGAGCAGAGAGGTTGCCATCCCCTCCAGTTCATCGGAGGAAGAAGCCGGTGCCTCTCTTTCACATAGCAAGAATGATGCATGACCCAAAAGACAGGACCCAGATGAAGGCGCCTGCCTTGCAGTGGTTTCCAACTGCTCAGACATTCAGGACCTGCAGAAAGAGAATAATACACACTTGGGAAAATGCCCACATGGTCAGATGTGGTGACTAGAGAAATCACATCCCTTTGCCAGAGAAGCCAGTCCTTTGTTGTAATTTCTACAAAACACTGAACTAAATGAGCATCTATGTGACTAAATTGACCCTAATTGTCTAATAGTAAGTTTCTGCCTTTGGGCCAAGTAGAGCCTCGATAAAGAAATTGTGCTGTTACAGAAAACAAAGAAAATGATAATGTTTGCATAAAACGAGTGTCCGATATAATCTCACCTGCTTATTAGTAAGTAATACCTGACATAGGTTTGAATCACAACCTTTCATTTCATGAAACTGACGTTACCTAAGTGGTGTATTCATCACGAGTGTTTCTCAGTCCATATGTGTGGCTTTGCACCCTCTGATCACAGACTTGCATTTCCTCAATTTCAGGCTTGAATGGGACCATGTGACCAGTTTCAGCCAACGATGCTCAAGGAGACTTGACAGAGGGCATTCCTGGGCAAGCGTACCTGCTGCTGCTCCAAACTCTGAAATGATCAGAGATACTTCTAGTAGTGGCCTGGGTTCTGGAGTGACATGTGGCTTTGTGGTCCTGACTGATGGAAATACTGCAGGACGTGAGCCAGAGACACCGTTTTTCTTTTCTGTCATCACACCATAAGGTGGCTCAGCTGGTAAAGAATCCACCCCAAGTGTGGGAGACCTGGGTTCGATCCCCGGGTTGAGAAGATCCCCCGGAGAAGGGAAAGGCTATTCACGCCAGTATTCTGGCCTGGAGAGTTCCATGGACTCCCCCATGAGTCCATGGGTTCACAAAGAGTCAGACATGACTGAGTGACATTCACTTTCACCATAACTTATCCTGAATGATTCAGATTAATTTTCTGAGATGAAGAAATTAGGCTTTTTTCTCAAGCCTACTTTCTTGGCTTTTTCCTGAAAATTCTGTGTGGCAAATTTGGGAACTAACATCCAAAAGGAACTGAGGAGTACTTCTTTTATTTCATTTCAGTTAATATTTAAAGTACAGCACCCTTATGGCAGAAAGCGAAGAGGAACTAACTAAAGAGCCTCTTGATAAGGGTGAAAAGAGGAGAGTGAAAAATCTGGCTTAAAACTCAACATTCAAAAAACTAAGATCATGGCATCCAGTCCCATCACTTCATGGCAAATAGATGGGGAAACAATGGAAACAGTTACAGACTTTATTTTCTCGGGCTCCAAAAGCACTGGAGATGGTAACTGCAGCCATGAAATTAAAAGATACTTGCTCCTTGGAAGAAAAGCTATAACCAACCGAGGCAGCATATTAAAAAGCAGAAACATTACTTTGCTGACAAACGTCTGTATAGTCAAAGGTATGGTTTTTCCAGTAGTCATGTATGAATGTGAGACTTGGACCATAAAGAAAGCTGAGCACTGAAGAACTGATGCTTTGGAACTGTACTGTTGGAGAAGACTCTTGAGAGTCCTTTGGATTGCAAGGAGATCAAACCAGTCAATCTTAAAGGAAATCAGCCCTGAATATTCATTGGAAGGACTGATGATGAAGCTGAAGCTTCAATACTTTGGCCACCTGATGTGAAGAACCAGTTCATTAGAAAAGATCCAGATTCTGGGAAAGATTGAAGGCAGGAGGAGAAGAGGACAACAGAGGATGAGATGGTTGAATGGCATCACCAACTCAATGGACATGAGTTTGAGCAAGCTCCAGGAGATGATGAAGGACAGGGAAGCCCAGAGTGCTGCAGTCCATGCGGTCACAAAGAGTCAGATACAACTGAGTAATTGAACAAAAACAACAAATATTTAAATATATCTATAAATGTTTTAAATAAACTTTTCTAAAGCTCGCATATTTTAAAAAATGCTGCCTTCATTTCCACAAGAAAAAGAAAGTACCTCTGGCCACACTGACTCAGATAATATTGTAAATACTGTAACATAAGAGATGCTATAAAGTTGCCACTCTTCACTTTGGGAAACGATTTGTTTGTCGTGCAGACCCTGCTTCTCCTCTGGGTGATGTCAAGTCTCCCACAGGCGGCGTTTAGGGGAAGGCAGCACATGATCCTCTTCCGTTCTGTCTCACATGCTGTCTCTCATTCCCACGGTGTAGACGAATAAGCCCCTTAAGATGGTGGAGCTGTGACTGCAGAGACAGCACCTACAGGGGATGTAGAATGGCAAGTGGCAGGAGGGGTGGCTTTCCTACTCCTGGTTCCCAGCATCATTCAGTCACTGTGCCTGAAGCTGCTTCCCGGGTATGACAGGTGTGATTATGTGCCACCATTTGCACGTGGCATGTCTCTGCCAAGCACACTCCCCCACTTCCCAAGCCCAGGCCGTGTTCCCAGGAGCACTGTCTGTGGTGAGCCAGGGGCCCCGGGACAGAGGACGCTCTCCTCTGCACCTTCCCCCGCTGTTCTCTCCACATGGCTTCATCTCACCAGAGCTCCATGCTGGCTTCCCCAAAATATAGAGTCTATGACCCACTAACGCACACCCCCCTGATGTTCTTAGCGTAATTGTGGATGTCCTTCCCAGATAGCTCAGTTGGTAAAGAATCCCCCTGCAATGCAGGAGACCCCGGTTTGATTCCTGGTTCGGGAAGATCCTCTGGAGAAGGGATAGGCTACCCACTCCAGTATTCTTGGGCTTCCCTTATGGCTCAGGTGGGAAAGAATCCACCTGCAACGTGGGAGACTTGGGTTCAATCCCTGGGTTGGGAAGATTCCCTTGAGAAGAGAAAGGCTACCCACTTCAGTATTCTGGCCTGGAGGATTCCATGGACTACAGTCCATGGTGTGACAAAGAGTCGGACACGACTGAGCAACTTTCACTTTCACTTTCCGAGATAAATATTAATTTGTCACTTCTGTGCAGTGTGCAAGAAAGAGGAGTCGAGGATCCGAACCTGTGGAGTTGGAAGTGTGCTGTGATTAGAGCAAATGGCAGGTAAGACAGTAAAGGTACTGCGTGAGCTTGCTTGGGCTGCCGGGACACAGTACTGAACACCAGGCAGCTTAAATGACAGAAGCTTGTCATCTCCTAGCTCTGGAGCCAGAAGTCTGAGGTCAAGGTGTCGGCAGGGTCGGTCCCATCTGAGGCTGAGAGCGAGGTCAGTTCCAGCTTCTCTCCTTCCCTCGGGGGCTTTGCTGACAGTCTTTGATGTGTCTTAACTTACAGATGCTTCATACTAAGTTCTGACTTTATCTTCACGTGACTTCACTCTGCATATGCCCATGTTCAAACTTCCCCGGTTATAAGGACACGAGTCATACTGGGGCTTCTGGCTCAGGTGGTAAAAAAAAAACTGCCTGCAGTGCAGGAGACCAGGGTTCGATCCCTGGGTCGGGAAGATTCCCCTGGAGAAGGGAACGTCAGCACACTGTGGTATCCTTGCCTGGAGAATCCCAAGAACAGAGGAGCCTGGTGGGCTACAGTACATGAGGTCACAACGTAGGACACGCACTATATCTTCTTTATCCATGCATCTCTCAGCATTCCCCTGTTTCTTCATCAAGATACAGATTTGCATCTTTTTCTCTAAGGCAAGGTGGTGAACCCTGGGGAGGTGAGGACACTCAATGATTCATCTCTTTAGTCCCAAAATCTAGCGTAGCATCTCACATGTACTTAGGGCTAACTGATGCTTTTAGAATCAAAACAAATTGAGTGCTGAATATAAACAGAAACTCATATTAGCAAGTCAGCTTTATCATACAGACAGCAACTAATCATAGCATGACGTTCAATGCAGTCCTTCAGAGGGACAGGACGGGTGGGACGGTGAAGACTGACTCTAAGTGACGCTAAATACCTACCCTTACTAGGTTCTGATGTCTGCATTTGACAGTTCTTCTGTCTCTTTCCTCAAAGCCTTTTTTTTTTTTGCTCATCTTCCTTTACAGCCACATCCTACCTCCTAATGTGTTATTTTCCAGTCTGGAGAACTATCCTCGCTCTTCCTCATGTATGTCAAATGCATTTCCACTTCAGGGCCTTTCCATTCACTGCACCCTTCCCCCCCGCCCCCCGCCCCCCACTGGCTCTTTCATCAACTCTCTTCACCACCCTCCACTCAGTCTCAGCACCAGTGTCATCTAGACACAGGGACCTTCCCGGCCATCCTGGGGTCCTTTGTTCTATAGCAAAGCCTTCCCATTTTTGCAGAAACCCTCTCTATACCCTCAGCCCACATGAGTGCCCTTCACTGATGGACTTATGCGTATTTGTTTATGTAGTGTCTCCCCTCCTTGTTCCATGAAAAGAAGGACTTTGTTGTGTCCCCTGCTACTTCCCAGAAGCCAACTTGGCACTTGTTACAGGCAGGTCCACAGTGACATGTGGGCTGAAGGAGACCTGCAAGGCTGTACGCCTTTGGCCAGGATTAGACTAAATATTCATGAGAACTGAAGAAGCCTTTCACAAGCCCCAGTCATAAGGGCAGGCTTTGCATTCTCCGTTTGGACCCGCCAGAGGCTTTGGCAGGCCAAGAACTGGCCGCTGACACTCTCTCCGCAGGTTCTGGGTCACTCTGCAGCACTGAGGTGAGAGGAATAACCTCCCAGGCAGAGGAGCGGCAGTGACTGCAGTTATAGATGTAAGCCCCCCTTCAGTGCGCGTCTGCTCTTTATAAGCACCTCACACACACACACATCAAGAAGCACAGGTGTGTCTGACTGAACAGTGCACAGCCAGTTGTTTTCCGGGTCTGCAGAGGTCCAGGTTGTGACTTCTGGTTCTTCACACGATGGTGTGGCTGCAGAATTGTGTCCTGACCGAGCAGCCTGCCAGCCTCTGATCCCACGTCTTGCCCCAACGCTGGCACCAAACTGTCAAGGTCCCCGAATCGGTGGGCTTTCCTCAAGGTCACCACAGATGCACACCATGGCTTTCTCGGCACCCTCTTTTTACAGAGATCACAGAGATGCTCAGGGTCTTATTGGGGGGGCTGCGGGGCAGAAGTGGAATGTAAGATAAATTTTAACACATATAGGATCGATTGCACCCCAGGGAGCCTCTCCCAGCGCCTGGATGGAGCAGAGTTAGTTCTCCTTTAGAGCCTGAGGACACTCATGCTCCTCTTGGAGTTTTCTTACCATAAACATAGCCCATCAATCGTTTTCAGAGCTACAAAATGAATACCCGTCCTCCCCACGTAGACTGTACCTTCTCAGTCAGGTCAGCGGCTCAGTCGTGTCTGACTGTTTGCAACCCCATGGACTACAGCAAGCCAGGACTTCCTATCCGAAACCAACTCCCAGAGCTTACTGAAGCTCATGTCCATTGAGTTGGAGATGCCCTGCAACCATCTCTTCCTCGGTTGTCCCCTTCTCCTCTCACCTTCAATCTTTGCCAGCATGAGGGTCTTTTCCAATGAGTCAGCTCTTCGCATCAGGTGGCCAAAGTATTGGAGTTTCAGCTTCAGCATCAGTCCTTCCAGTGACTAATGGAAGTCCTTCTATTCATCCTTTTTTATTGCTGTACTCCTCCTGACTTTGTCAGTGAATTAAATAAATAATTCGATCAATAATACATTAAACAGAATCCACGTCAGCTGCAAAAGTCTGAGGGGGCTACGGGAAGCTTTAGGTGATTGGCAAGGACACAGTGCCTTTGGGGACTGGGGTACTCAGACCCTGCTTTGATGAGCATCCCGCAGTCATTCTGGTGGAATCTCATGGAGGAGAAACATTTAAAAAGACCTTTTTGTCAAAACTATTGCTTAGTGATAGGGGAAATGTTAACAAAAT